>NC_064642.1:593551100-594801100 GCF_023864345.2 Schistocerca serialis cubense
TGTGACATCTCCACGGTGGCGTATACGATGAAATATGCTGCCGGTGTGACATCGTTAACCCACCTTACGCCTGACATGAACTTCTCAGCTCTGGACCTTTCTTCGCGTATATCGACGTCTCGACGTTTGAAGCATCGTCGTCCTAGAGCACCATGTTTTGATATGTTACAGAGGAAGTTTGTAGGCACCTTTAAATCAAATTTAAAACATTTGCGTCGCAAAGGGAGGCAGTAACGGGGTTTCGAAAAAGTAACGCTTTAAGTGCACTAAACAATGTGGAAACAATTAAATAAAAATGAAAGTAAAGTTTTTCTGTGAATGTCGCTAAATTTAGCAATATACGAGAAATGAAGTAGACTTTATTTCCGTAACTTAATATTTGTATAATTTAAACTTAATTTAAGAAAGAGGAAAAAGAAAATCGAGTTTGCACATTTAAAACGAAATCCTGTATAAATATTCTGTCCTATGTCTACTGATTTCCAGTAGGTCCATCACACTGCTTTCCCAGCATTTGGTAAAATTTAATGATCTACATCTTATCGGCTTTATCCTGTTAAATGACGATCTGTCTTTCCCAGACTCCATCTCCTCTCATGTGCCGATAACTTAATTGTATGGGTCTGCCTTATTTATACATTCTTTCTGCACATTGTTTCTATTGTTTAGTAAAAGTTTTGATATATTGTCGTTACTTTAAAATGCAGATCTGATGCAGTGACACATCTGGCTTTTTACAGGAGTTTCTTAAGTTTTGCTAGCATATGGTTGGATACTAGTTTTTGTACGTACATCTGTAAAATTGCTAAGATTCTCATATACAGTGGAGGAGTGTTACTGCACACACCACACATCATTACAGAGCCTCCAACAGCTTGAACAGTCCCCTGTTGACATGCAGGGTCCATGGATTCATAAGGTTGTCTGCATACCGGTACACTTCCATCCGCTCTATACAATTTGAAGCGAGACTCTTTCGACCAGGTAACATGTTTCCAGCCACCAAGAGCCCAATGTCGGTTGTTGACAAGCCCAGGCGAGCCCTTAAGCTTTGTCTCGTGTATTCGTCAAGGGTACACGGGTGGGTGTCGGCTCTCAAAGCGCATAACGATGAACTTTCGTTGAATGATTCTCATGCTAACACTTGTTGATGTCCCAGCATTTTTCAATGCAGAAATTTGCGGAAGGGTTGCACTTCTGTCACGATGAACGATTCTCTTCAGTCGTCGCTGGTTCCGTTCTTGCAGGATCTTTTTCCGGCCGCAGCGATGTCGGAGATTTCATGTTTTACCTGATTCCTGATATTCACGGTACACTGGTGAAACGGTTGTACGGGAAAAATCCCACTTCGTCAGTACCTCGGAGATGCTGTGTTCCATCACTTGTGCGCTGACTATAACACCACGTTTAGGCTCAGTTAAATCTTGATAACCTGCCATGGTAGCAGGAGTAACCGATCTAACAACCCGACCAGACACTTGTTGTCTTACATAGGCGTTGCCTGCCGCAGTGCCGCATTGTGCCTGTTTTTATATCTCTGTATTTGAATAAGCGTGCCCATACCAGTTTCTTTGGCGTTTCAGTGTATATATATATATATGAAAGATTAGAACTGTGTCACATATGTGTAAGCGATACTGTCCCCGTCCGTATATGCGAATATCGCTATGCAATGGCTTTTGTCATCTTGGCGTATTAAATGGTTCTCTTCCTCTTCGAAACTACTGATATACCACGATTCGAAACCTAAGGAAGAGGAAACTTATAAATCAAATGCGTCTATTATACACTACTGGCCATTAAAATTGCTACACCACGAAGATGACGTGCTACAGACGCGAAAAGTAACCGACAGGAAGACGATGCTATGATACGCAAAATGATTAGCTTTTCAGAGCATTCCCACAAGGTTCACACCGGTGGCGACACCTACAACGTGCTGACATGAGGAAAGTTTCCAATCGATTTCTCATACACAAACAGCAGTTGAGCGGAGTTGCCTGGTGTAAGGAGGAGAAATGCGTATCATCACGTTTCTGACTTTGATAAAGGTCGGATTGTAGCCTATCGCTATTGCGGTTTATCGTATCGCGACACTGCTGCTCGCGTTGGTCGAGATCCAAAGACTGTTAGCAGAATATGGAATCGGTGGGTACAGGAGGCTAATACGGAACGCCGTGCTGGATCCCAACGGCCTCGTATCACTAGCAGTCGAGATGACAGGCATCTTATCCGCATGGCTGTAACGGATCATGCAGCCACGTCTCGATCCCTGAGTCAACAGATGGAGACGTTTGCAAGACAACAACCATCTGCACGAACAGTTTGACGACGTTTGCAGCAGCATGGACTATCAGCTCGGAGACCATGGCTGTGGTTACCCTTGACGCTGCATCACAGACAGGAGCGGCTACGATTGTGTACTCAATGACGAACCTGTGTCCACGAATGGCAAAACGTCATTTTTTTTCGGATGAATCCAGGCTCTGTTTACAGCATCGTGATGGTCGCATACGTGTTTTGCGACAACGCGGTGTACGCACATTGGAAGTGTGTATTCGTCATCACCATAATGGATGGTATGGGATGCCATTGGTTTCACGTCTCGGTCACCTCTTGTTCGCATTGACGGCACTTTGAACCGTGGACGTTACAATTCAGATGTGTCACGACCCGTGGCTCTACCCTTAATTCGATCCCTGAGATACCCTACATTTCAGCAGGATAATGCACGACCGCATGTTGCAGGTCCTGTACGGGCCTTTCTGGATGCAGAAAATGTTCGACTGCTGCCCTTGCCAGCACATTCTCCAGGTCTCTCACGAATTGAAAACGTCTGGTCAATGATGGCCGAGCAACTGGATCGTCACA
Source organism: Schistocerca serialis cubense (assembly GCF_023864345.2). Taxonomy (NCBI): domain Eukaryota; kingdom Metazoa; phylum Arthropoda; class Insecta; order Orthoptera; family Acrididae; genus Schistocerca; species Schistocerca serialis. Next base: position 593,553,972 of record NC_064642.1, read on the forward strand.
ATACGCCAGTCACTACTCTTGATGAACTGTGGTATCGTGTTGATGCTGCATGGGCAGCTGTACCTGTACATACCATCCAAGCACTGTTTGACTCAGTGCCCAGGCGTATCAAGGCCATTATTACGGCCAGAGGTGGTTGTTCTGGGTACTGATTTCTCAGGATCTATGCTCCCAAATTGCATGAAAATGTAATCACATGTCAGTTCTAGTATAATGTATTTGTCCAATGAATACCCGTTCATCATCTGTATTTCTTCTTGGTGTGGCAATTTTAATGGCCAGCAGTGTAGATTCGCTGTTAATGCCCTACTGCTGACCATAATCGGCAGCGTTGGTCCTCTGTTTTCTGCGCTACGTAGGACGGTAAAAGGAAAGCCAACCTGTGAGCAGTATGTGCTGTGCGTCTGCCAGCTTGGGGAGAGGCAGTGGCCGACCTAAAGGGCGGATGGGGCGAGCAAGGGGACTTCCTGCCTCAAAGGCAGGCAGGCAGACGGCGCGCTCGCGACACGCCGCCCCCGGCGACGCACGCAATCAGCGCGTGTGAAGTCCTTATTGGTTTGCCGTCTTCAAAATTTAGCATTTGAATTGTAGATAGGTTTATTTATAAATCGTGAGAGCGGGGAGAGGTCCCGTCTGCAAAGGGCTGTCCCCCAGCGCGCTAGCGGAGGGAACCGAAAGAGGGGACTGGAGTCTGCGCGCTTAGGTGGCGAGGGCCGCTCCCCAGAAGGCAACTACCGGCGGATATGGAGAGTGCCTCCCGTAAGTACTGCAGCCACATTCCGCCACTAACGCTGTCGGAGGGAAGGCCTTATTCGCCAATAAGGCAGACTGTGCCGTTAACTTGAACCAAGTAGGCAGTGAAAAGAAATTTGTATCTACTCTTGGTCATTAAATTTGCACGACCAGGAGGGATAGATAGTAACGAAATTTTACGTACTGCGCTTATGTCTTATACAGGACTAATCTTGTAGGAGATTTATGATATACGGCATGCTTTCTTTAGGACACAGACCGGATACAACTGCCAGCAAAACGTCTCCAAACCAGCCGGAAGTCGAATGGAACTGAGCTTTATATGACAGGTTGTACGGCACTCCCTGCTGCTTCAACTCAGAAGGGAACATCCCTAGGTATCTCTATGAAACTTGGCGGATATATAGAGGGGCCAAAACAATGCAATACGTAATGTTTCGCTTATGACAAATTTTACAGTTAAGGGGTAAAACACACCCGAAAAGTAATTTGGTATATTAGATTTTGATGGAATGTTTTGGATACCAGGCTGTATATAAATTGCTTTGCATGTAAGAGCTGAAACGTAGTTATTGGTCTTGAAAACTGTATAATTAACTTTTGTAATAATCTGAAATTTTACAAAATGTCTCATCGCGCTAACTGATTTTCAAAACTGGAAACCTTTGTTACAAAGCTGTTTTCTAAAATACCATATTGGGAACATAAGCTGTACACAATGTGCTGTCGTAGTATTTTCAGCATTCCTAATTAAGATCTGTAAATGTTCGTGTTATTCTTATCATTTGTTTTACTTATTTTTATTCAATATTTTAAACTGAAATCTTACGTCTTAAACTCATGTCCCTTTTTCTTTTTTCTTTTTTTAGTTTACCGTTTCATACAGTCTACATTGTGATTAGATAACAAATAATTGAGACTATTATGACCAAAACCATCACAACAATAAAAACTTCTAAAGAAATTTTTTAAAATATAGCGTTTTCCTGCACCAAGTAGATATAACGAATGAAATATCTTCACATAATACACGTGACGGGCAGCACAATATAATACAAAATTCAGCAGGATTCGCAGATTGTGGCTAGAGATCCTCTAAATATACTGATTTGTGTAAGGCTTATTTCAGTAACTGAATAATCTTGACGAGCAGAAATCATTATCTAATAGTGACAGTAGCTTTATTACATTGTTTCTCAAGGGGAGATTGACGTCATAATCATTCAGCAGAACTAGATTTGAAAATCTACTCACAATGTTCTACCAACATCGAAACCCTTGTCCGTCCTATGGCTGTACGCGTCCCGTCGAGCATTTAGGGGTCACTAGATGAACAAGTTCCTGGTCCTAAGGTAGGACGCTCAAAATGATTTTTTGTCACTGAACACCTCCTCCCCTTTTCACAGTTTTACGCCACGCGGGGTAACCGAGCGATCTTGGGCGCCTTACCACGGTCCGCGTGACTCCCCCCGTCGGAGGTTCGAGTCCTCCCTCGGGCATATGTGTGTGTGTGTGTGTGTGTGTGTGTGTGTGTGTGTGTGTGTGTAAGTTAGTTTAAGTTAGATTCAGTAGTGTCTATGCCCAGGAACCGATGGCATCAGCAGTTTGGTCACATAGGAACTTAGCTCAAATTTCCACATTGTTACAAGAAACTAATGGAAAGTTGCCACCGAGATCTCGAGAATCAATTTTTGAAGACTCAAATGTTCTCGTGATGATATCGGAAATCTGATACACTTACTTTGAGAACGTCAGAAGGTATCTGACATAAGTTTTCTGTTCCAATGCAAGAGGAAAATCTGCGTTATTGGTGTGGTCTCTGTGAAAGTAATAAGAAAGAGATATTATGACTATCAGTCCAATAATACTTGCATGTGAAACGATATAAAATAAAAAAGAAGATGAATTTAAAAAGTAAACTGACAGTTTAAAGCATTAATCTAAAATAAGTAAAACAAATAATTGAGGGGCTGAGACCCGTAAGGGACTAGAGCACCTCATTATCGATTCTGAGACTGTAGCACGTATGAATTCTCCTGACGTCTGTTGATCTTATAGTGAACTAGCTTTATCTACATCTGTAGCCGCACACTGTGTAATTTCATGAATATTCAGCAAAACTTGTCTGACTGATATGGCGGATATTCATTTTCATTAGGGCCCGAACTACAATGCATAATTTTGTTACGTAGGGTTGTCAACGTAATTTAATGTCTGCATGAGGTAGATAGTAGTAATTCTTCATAATCGGAAGTGTGTCGGCAGTTTTGTACTTAATGTAAATGATGATAACTAAGACCAAGAAGTGTTGGACCAGGTCATAACTGTGTGTGTGTGGCGATTTAGCATCTGTTCTTTATTCGTAATTTCTTAGAACATTTCTCGTAAAGAATGTTGCAATTCTAATTCCACATGTTATTCCCAAATTCGCCAGAATTAGCCACCATGCACAGACAGTGAAAGGCTGGAGGATCTACTACACGGCGAGCCAAGCAATTCTTCGTGTAAGAATCTAGCAAATACCCAGAGACTTGCATTATGTTAGCCCCTTTTTAATCGATCTGCGTTTTCGCTGGCGGCAACTCTCTCACTCCAAGACTGGGATAAAGTGGACAGAATAACGTCTGATCATTCAACAAGTTCTCGAATTTGAGTGCTATGAAATAAGAAGAGAAGTTCGGTCACAGTGCACAAGGAAGACGCCACTGTGGTGAACCTCACGTCAGAAGTACTCGATGAAGCAGCTGTTTCAGTTCTGGGAACAGGTCTTAATTTCGCTACTACAGCGAAGAGAATACCTGTTGAAGCATCCTTGTTTCGTCTTCCGAAGGTGCAGGCCGAAGAAGTACGATAAGATGTGTCGAGAGTACTACGGAAATCGAAACATTCCAGAAGCAACATATCGGCGCAAGCAAGGAAATCTCTTTTTGAACTCATGAGAAACGGTAGGACCGTTCTAATGATACCGGATAAGGGGAATGCTACCGTTGTTTTGGACGCTGTGGGTTATCACAAGATGGAACAACTACTAGCTGATCCTAAGTGTCGCCTGTTAAAAGCGATCCGACAAACAGAATCGTTCGGAAAGTGAAAAACCTGACATCAGACTCCAAATTGGACAGCAGTGACAAAAAATCTATAATCTCTCACTCAGAATGTATAGAATACCTAAGAGACGTTAAGAATCGGTTCCTTTGAGGCCTATCGTTGGTGGGATGAACTCGTCAACTTATTTTTTGGCACGTCATTTATCCTGTAAACTGAGAGATCTAGTTTGTGAAACACATACTTTTGTCAAAGATTGGAAACGTTTTTAGGAAGTATACGCACTCTGAAGATATCTGCAGTTGGTATTCTTTTTAGCTTCGATGTGACATCGTTCTTTACTAACGTTTCAGTATCACATACAATGGAGATCATAAGGGAGAAAGATGCTCCATATGTTTGTGATTTAAATGAATTATGTCTTCGTTCGAGCTATTTTAAATACAATGGTCAATTCTTTGAACAGGCTGACGGCCTCGCCATGGGCTCACCCATTTCGCAGTTGCAGCTGACATTTTATGGAACATTTTGAAAATGGCTCTGAGCACTATGGGACTTAACATCTGAGGTCATCTGTCCCCTAGAACTTAGAACTACTTAAACCTAATTAATCTAAGGAAATCACACACTTCCATGCCTGAGGCAGGATTCGAACCTGCGACCGTAGCAGTCACGTGGTTCCGGACTGAAGCGTCTAGAACCGCTCGGTCCCCGCGGCCGGCGAATATTTTGAACAACAGGGATTAAGTAGTGCTCTTTTGAAGCCTTCTTGTTGGCTCCGCCATATGGGCGATATATGTATACAATAACATCTCCTTGTACATCTATTACTCCTTCCAAAACTCCACTAATCTTGGCCTATACATTTAATCTCTCATTAGCGTTAATGTTCATTCTGTTCCTGCCACACAGCGAAGAAGAACGTCATGCGTTAGCCAATTTCTTAAGAGGAATTAACCCAAAATCAAATATACTTTGGAGATTAAGAGTGACGTCGGTATCTCGATCCTAGATGTGTTGATATAAGGAAGATTTGTTAAGACCCTAAGACACAGATTGCATGTAAAGCCGACCAACACAAACAGGCATTTAGATGCCACTTGGCACCACCACCCAGCCCAGAAGCAAGCTGTGCTCAGCACTCTGTGTTCGAGTGCCTTACGTATCAGCGATGACGGCAACACGGTATCGGAGTTGGATTTTGTAAAGAGGACATTGAATGCAAATGGCTATGATAGTTGTTCAATCGACACAGCTTTTAGGCGGAATGTTAATCACGATAGTAAGAATGACGGGGAACCGCGTTCTCACGCCGCTAGGTTACTGTTCGTTTCTGGGGTCACTCACCACATAAGCAGATTTCTAAAGAAAAATGATATTCAGACATCTTTCCGACAGAAGACGGATGCACCAGATTGCCTCCATAATGCAGGCATGTATCAAGTGACAGGTGGCTGCGACAAAGTGTATACAGGCGAAACGAGAGGAACTGTTAAAGAACGCAAAGGAACATGAAAGGCACACGCGGCTAAAACAAAGTGCCCGAGGAAGGACTCGAACCTCCGACGGGAGGAGCCGCGCTGACCGTTACAAGGCGTCGTAGACTGCGCGGCTACCCCGCGCAGCAAAAGATTTTTGACATTCGTGGCCAAGGCTGAATCATGGTATCAAGGAACATGACGATTGATGTGGACGTTTGATATTTACTGTAGGCTCCAGAAGGGTATGCATTTCGTACAAAATGAGTATTTATATCGAAGAAGCCAGAGGTACCGGGCAGCTCACTGATGCAGAGAGAGGCTGCGATTTTCCTTTGCCTCAGTCGGTATATGTGTCCGTCGTCCCGCTCACTTCAAATTCCGCTCACTCGGCGGTTTGGCCACTCTGCTTTGTTGAGGACAGAGCCCCGTTGCATGTGGCCCAGTTTCGACAGCCACGGCGAGGCACTCTATCCCAGCAGCGAACTCTTCAATGACGACCGTTCGCCGGTGTTAAGTACCAAGTGGCATTCGCGCCACGCAGGCCCGCTCACAGCGACGGCGGAAGGCGGATGCTGGTGGATGGATGTCCGCTGATGCTTTCGGGAAGGAATCAACGGTGTCGCTGGAAGGAATCGTCTCGATTACTCCTGGCTGGCTCCGAGACTTGCTAAGTTTTCAGATCGAACTGTGGCCCCACCACAGACTGGAATTGTAGTACTCTGTCGGAAGCTTCACGTGGCCACCCGTGTTGCACAGCACCTCGTCCAAGAGAGCTGTGACACGAAAGGAACAGACATACTTGTCTATTCCCTATTTATACTCGGCAATGTGCATATCTTTTTCGATGCGCCTCTTCAAGTCACGTACTGACATACGAGTACATCAGTTTAGTGCCAGTGCGCTGGTTTCGATGGCTGTTTACGACAATAGTTATTTGCAATCCCGATGAGGACGCCGTGTTGGCAAATCATTTATCCATGTCGACCCGACATAGTTCAGTATTTCACGTTGCAGAAAGCTATTATGAACAAGCCCGTGCCTGACTTACGGGTACGGTTGCGGACCACACACGCAATTTTTTTTATTTTTTTTTTTTGGTGTGAAATCTTATGGGACTTAGCTGCTAAGGTCATCAGCCCCTAAGCTTACACACTGCTTAACCTAAATTATCCTAAGGACAAACACACACACCCATGCCCGAGGGAGAACTCGAACCTCCGCCGGGACCAGCCGCACAGTCCATGACTGCAGCGCCCAAGACCGCTCGGCTAATCCCGCGCGGCGGATGCTAATTGACAATAAAACTACCTTATGTGGTGACGCCGCTATAATTTAGTTTCGGGAGATTCGGAGACTAAGAATTAACTAACAGAAGCATGGCATTGCCCGAAATACACTTTGTGTCACTTAGGCGCACTTTAAGAAAGGATGTTTGAAAATCTCAACATCTTAGGGCGTTAAATATCAGTTCAATGTCTTTTCGGCATAGCGACAGTTTAAAGAGCAGGTCCAGGAGGTATGGAATTTGAAGGGAATATCGTTATATACCTTGGGTATTAACCGAAAATACATTTTTCAGAATTCAGCTCCTAAGGGAGGTCGCAAATATTTTTTTCAGACACTAACGGGATTGATTACGTATTAAATTTTTCATACTACAGCTCTAGCTGTAAGCTAATATACAGTGCGAATTGGTTTTGGTCCTTCAGACAACCGTAGTTTACACAACAAATGATACAAAAGTGGATGGTATCAAGAGAACCTTACTCTCTAAACTGGTCAAACAAATTTTTTTAAAAAAATATGCACCGTAAAATGTCTGACATATAAAATTATACAGTTACTTACAGCGGTACGTGATCCTGTTTGTAGTTTTGTTCGATTCACTTTCGACGGTTTACAGTGAACCTCAGTGACAGAAGACTTTCATCACCAGATGCAGGTGGAGACTTACAAAATGTGATGGAGATTTTGATGAATGACTGTCTGAAATTCTCTAATACTGCGCTTTGTATGTGACTCTACTCACTGTCGCAATTATTTGTGGCGACTCTTTGTGCCAGACTTATTCGTGCTCCCACAAGAGAATCACGTCCGCATGTACATTTGATTCAGGGAAAGCTCGAAGTTGATTGCTAATTCATCTGCTGCCTTGATGACAAAACTTTCTACATGTATGAGAATGGATGCTACTCTGGTTGTTGAAGTAGTTTTTAGGAAGCCTTTTTACTTATTCTTTAAAAAAAGCGATGAATTTTGGATTTGCATTTTTGTATGCAGTTGACCTCGAATGATTGTTTAAGATATGTCGAAGTTAAGTAAGTTACCACCCATTCTTCATTGATGTGCAGTGAATAATGAGTACGAATTGTGATTGCGGAATGGACAATGTCTTGAAAGGAGGATATAAAATGAACATCAACAAAAGCAAAACGAGGATAATGGAAAGCAGTCGAATTAAGTCAGGTGATGCTGAGGGAATTAGATTATGAAATGAGACACTTAAAGTAGTAAAGGAGTTTTGCTATTTGGGGAGCAAACTAACTGATGATGGTCGAAGTAGAGAGGATATAAAATGTAGACTGGCAATGGCAAGGAAAGCATTTCTGAAGAAGAGAAATTTGTTAACATATAGATTTAAGTGTCAGGAAGTCGTTTCTGAAAGTATTTGTATGGAGTGTAGCCATGTATGGAAGTGAAACATGGACGAAAAGTAGTTTGGACAAGAAGAGAATAGAAGCTTTCGAAATGTGGTGCTACAGAAGATTGCTGAAGATTAGATGGGTAGATCACATAACTAATGAAGAGGTATTGAACAGAATTGGGGAGAAGAGGAGTTTGTGGCACAACTTGACAAGAAGATGGGACCGGTTGGTAGCACATGTTCTGAGGCATCAAGGGATCACAAATTTAGCATTGGTGGGCAGCGTGGAGGGTAAAAATCGTAGAGGGAGACCAAGAAATGAATACACTAAGCAGATTCAGAAGGATGTAGGTCCCAGTATGTACTGGGAGATGAAGAAGCTTACACAGGATAGAGTAGCATGGACAGCTGCATCAAACCAGTCTCAGGACTGAAAACAACAACAACACAACAGAGACCGGGTTATATGTATTAGCATGTTGCATATGCATTTGCACATTTTGCTCCCTTTCACTGGTTATTCCATATTTTCGTTATATGTTTACAATATTTAAAAATTTTTGCGGTCGGTCTCTAGCTCGGTCTACTTTTTGATGTCTCACATATTGACCGCGACCTAGAACTGCGTGCAATCTCTAACGGAGAGGCCACTGCCTAACGAAGTCATTACAGAAGAGGAACAGGAACAGGCAGACAGAGTTAATGCTCCTATTAAACTACGCAAGCTTTTAGTCGCATGTCCATTGTTTCAGTTTAGCTTTCTATTTACTTGTACACGGTTGAACGTGTTTACGACGTGTAGTGTGTAATGTGTTGTGCGCCATGCCGCCCGAAACGTGGACAGCTGACCATCCCGTAACATTTACATATGACGGAATTGTTTTATATTATTGAGTTTGCGAGAAAAAAGTTTAGTGCAAAAAAAATGTTTCAAATAGACCATCATGTCAAGACAAGTCTTTATATCGCATGGATGCCGAAGAAAGGACCACAACAACCACTTCTGACAGTTGCAGGGATCTGTCGAAAGGTAACCAAAACGGTCGGTTTAACATGGATCAATGTGAAGCATTCATTGCGACCAATGTTCCTCTTCACAAACTTACAAACCCTATCCTCGAATGTTTTCTGGGCAAATATTGCTGAATCAAAACATGCCAGACGAATCAACATTGCGTAGAAATTACATACCGACAATATCAGTAAATGTTCTGGAAGAAGTACGCAATGAACTCAAGGACAGCATTATCTGGATTTCAAATGACTAAGCTACAGACACTTGTGGCCGTTACATTGCAAATTTCATTGTTGGTGCTTTGTAATGTAAGGTGTCAGGCAAATCCAACACCTTACATGAAAACCCTGACATTATAGCAAATCCGGCAGTATGTCACATAGCTCTGAATAAATCCTGACATTAAATTAACCAAAGTAATACGATCAACGAGTGAGCAAATGGAATACCACGGACTAACACAAGAACGCCAAAATGCATGTCATACCTTCCCACCGTGAAACAGACGCAGTTCCGAGGGGAGGAACGAGAACAGAAGCCGAGAGCAGAGTCGTGTAAGCTAAAAGGCCCTATGATAACGGACGGACAGCCACATTGCCAAGAGCAGCCCCCAGCCCATGTTAAAAGTTAGAGCCCTCCAGGAGAACGGTATAGATCTTACGATAACACTAAAAGGACCACACCAGCTGCAAGTTTTAGCGTGAGACTATACGCGTCTCTGTTACATAGCAAACATTAAAAACATTGCCCCACCACGAAAAGTATAACGTTTCTCATTGGATAGACAGAATTTTTGTCGGCGGAGCTTAAGGTTAACATTGAGACCCTGATTGGTCAATTGAAAACAGTCAGATGCCTTTTTCTTAAACCCACTTCGGTAAATAGTAGTAAAGGAAGGTTAGGGAGTTGCTACCGAGACGGTGAGGTGTGTGGGGCTGCGCCGCCCGCGCCCCCTGACGCTGACTAACCACCGACAAGGTAATGAATGCATGTGACGCCGCTTAAGAGCGCGTAAGGCTTCACTCAGAACTGCAGAAGTCTCATCTGTTACATCCCCTTTTTACGTAACACTAGTGTCGATCGTCAATTAAACTTCGTGGTATTCACATTTGCTACTTAAAGTTAAAATCTGAAACGCGATGATTTTTCTGCTATATAATTATTGAGAAGCCACATCAGTCACTGTAATTTACGACAAGTTAAATAAGTAATTAAGGATAATTGAGGGTCACTGTAGATCATTTTTGACAGTTTTCTCTTTTATGAAACTTAACTTAAATCTAGATTATAGATGTGATGTGACATAGGTCATCCTTCGATCCATTGTATAACTTGGAAACCCATTCAGGGAATATTCGTTCACATTTTTGTTGAACGTAGTTGGTTTTTATCATCGTATTAAAATATTTCCTTTCATCAATAGCGCAATTTATAAACAATGTTTTGTGAGTAGAATAAAAATTCCAATGGTAAACTTAACTGCTTTTTCGACGTTATTTTACCAGCTAACTAAAAATAGGAAAGCCTTGAACCCCTTTCGCTAAATTTGGTTGGTATTAAGATTCTTTTACAGGGAGTGCAGTGGAGCTGACGCTGAAATCATTAAGTATTTGATTATATCATCGCTAGTCTCACTGAACTCTTCTGAACTCTACATGTCATGTGTGGTCTGGCATCTCCTTACCAGCAACAGGTCCCAGGTTCAAACTAGTCAATTCCCTAAAAAACACGCTCAGAGCGTAGTTGCGCGAAATTGGTAGGGAGACACGACTTAGAACAAACAGACGCCACGCAGAATGTTAGAGTAAGAAGAGGCATTATAGGGGTAGTAAACGACTTCGATAGTGCAGAGGCTTTGGCAGTTTGCCAGTGCAAGCAATCTTGTAATGATTCCGGTATTAAAAAGACATTGCTGTGACTGACACTCATTTTTCACATATACCTGCAAGTATTAAAAAGCTTGAAACTAAAGGTTTGTCGTTGAATGAATCTATCCAGTTAATGAATAAAATTATTCTAGGGAACTTTTCATTGCCAGAGGTATTACCAAGAACATTTAAAGAAAAGTTTGAAAACATTTTAAACAATAACCCAGGCTTTGAACCCTTGTGCCACATTTATAGTTTTAGTAATGGGACGGGTAAATTTTTATCAGAAACAATATATGCCAACATAGCACCCTAATTCAGATAGTGCCCAGTTACCACAGCTGATGTAGAACAGTCCTCCTCTGCTTATAAAAATGTCTTGATTGATCGAAGGCACAACCTTAGTACCGAACATTTGGAACAGTATTTGGTCGTTTATGTTTAAAACAGTAGAAAAACGTAAAATAAATTGAAATGATGCTTTGGTTCAATAGTTTTAATTAAAAGTTATTGCTGGTCAAAACGATTACTGATTATATGTTGTTTTTTAAATAAAATATTGCGGAATTTTTTAGCATGCCCCTCTCCGTGCGATATATCTCGAAGTTGGTCCTCTACAAGTAGACTGTTTTGCCGTGACTCACTCGCATCGCATTCGCTTTTTACCGCAAACAATAGCAAAGAAGGAACAATATTTGTGACACATTATTCGTCCCCGTTTTGCAAAGTTTTAGAAAATAATTCCAGAATGGCCCCCTTCCTAACCTCTGTCAGGAAATATTCATAAATGATATCAAAACTCTAAATGTACCGATTTTTTGGGTGGTCGGCACTCTTCTACATAACTTATACGCACAGGTTCGACCTTGAGATATTGCGCACGCAGTAACTACCATGATTTTTTTATTATTTGATTTTGCCCATTTCGTCACTTTTCGTGCAATTTTTAAGTATTTTTCATGCATATTTTAAGGTTTTTATGATGCACATAATCCGGTCTCTAGTGATTACAAATATGGCGGAAGCTGATACTGACAGTCTGGAATTGTCGTCTATATACGAAATGCGTCCCGCAACAAGCTGCAGAAATATTTTGAAATTTTCTATCGTCATCTGCAAGGCATTTCTTATCACATTCCTTCCTATATTTCTTAGATGTCACTTTTAGGTTATACCTCGCTGCACAGGAAGTGCAACCAACATATCGAAATATTTGTTTATGGTATTAAAAGGTCACTATATTCCTTGCTCACCAGTGCAGATTCTTTATTATCAATACTTTCAAAGTGTCCAAAGAGGAAATATCTGAATACGGTAAGTCGCATACTTACTGGCCACGAAGCACTGAACGTGTTCTACGTGACGTCGGTAAACAGATGAAGCAAAGCGTGCACGAGTTTGCACGAATTATTTGTAAATTAAATTCACAAAACTTCCTCGTAAATGAGTCTGCCTATCAGTGAAAACTGTACCGAAGTCCTACAGAAACGCGAGTTTGGTAAGGAGTTCCTGTGGGAAGAAGTTTCCATTCCTCAAATAGCGTGGTTTACGATATCTATCTAGTGGTTGATGCATGCGCACGTGCACCCTCTGGGATGCTTTAAGTGTGTACACTTCTCGCCATGTTTGTGTGCATAACGTACCCAGGTTGTTGAACTTGATCGTATTTGTGGTTCAGGTGTTACAGTGTGCGGTGGGACAATGATGCAGTGGCGTACTCACCTCCAGATATTTGAGCAGAGTACACTCAACGGTCGACGTTATTTTGACACTGCCCTGCTTCCCCACGCACGTCTTTTCAGGGACGCTGACGTCATTGTTATGGATGACAATGCGCCATCTTATGGAAAAGAGCAGTTGGAGGAGTTCTTGGAACGAGAGGATACTCGGCGAATGGACTGGCCAGCTCTTTCCACGACTTCAACTGAGCACATGTTGGGTGCGTTGGAGAGAGGTATCGCAGCACGTCTATACGCACGAACGACTCTCCAACAGTTGTCAGCCGAATGGTAGAGGAATGGAACGCCCTACTCTAAGAACGTCGTGGTCAGCATAGGATAATACAGAAGAGCAAGCATTGTCATCTCTGGCGATCACACAGCCGATCAAGAACTACGCCGCACCTATTTCAGTGTTCAGGGGACAATGAGGAATCCCGGTGACTACAGTATAATTATCGCGTCTGAATGAGTGTCATTCTTGCTCGTCTCATGGCGTATTTCTTTCATTTACTTCTATACTGTACTGCAGCAATTGTTTCAGTGTAAGGTCCAAGTTTCACAGAGTTGTAGAGCGAGGAGACAAAAGATCATGGCACAGCTATATGTACAGTCATGCTCAAAAGTATCCGAACGACCTGAATTGCATTTCGCCTGATTCGCATGCAACCCACATGACGCAGCTGTCTAGCAGGTCCTCTAATCGCTCCTTGGTACAGTCGTTTGACTATTGAAAATGGTTCCAACAAGTCACCACTAGGAAACACTGCTTTGTGTCGCAATAACTCAAGATGTTAAGTAATACCACGATACTAAAAATATCAGGGAACACCTTATCACAGATAAGACTGTCCTTGAGGCTCGTAAGCTCACACTTATTACAATAAATGACGTACCTGAAATGTTACCACTCTCATTATTACGTCAGATAGGTAATGCAAGTAGTAAGTTCGTCGTATTCATGATTTCGTCTTCAAAGTAACATACCATACTTATTATTTAACACAAATGACATTAAAAATTTAAGTTATTCACGAACAGCTATGACACGACGAACCGTCTCGTTCTGCATATGGATTCAAACCCAGGTCATACAGAGTAAGCAAAGATTTCGTGACTGACGGAAACCAACAGTCATTCCTGATCAGGCATACAGAGAGTGCTATACCTCGACTTTGCAAATGCCAACTTTAAATTACATAAAGCAAACATTTTTAACGGACGCGAATTCCTACCTAACATCTATTTTCCTTGTTAACGAACTACGAGAGATGTTAAATATTGCTTCTTAACAGTAATTTACTTGAAATGCCGTGAGTTAAAGCCTTGTGTTGGACAGGGATTCGAACCCAGAACGTAATCGGATTGATATCGAAGCACAATCAACTACGACATTTCGGATTTTCTCCGCAGTAGCTAGATGTTTTAACTGAAATGACGAGACGAAACATTAATTTTTTCCGTCCCAGGACTCCAACCTATCGCTGTTATATTCTAGAGAAAACGCACGTTAATTATGGGTTTGTTGCATTAGCAGCGACACGTGAGCATGTTTGAACTAGAAATAATATGACGAAGAGTTCAGTGCTGACTGGGAATAGAGCCCCATACACATCGTTGTTGACTACACACAAAGAGACGTCAGCTACCGAATTTTTCTCCACCAGCTGCTCGGAATAACATCTTGAACTTACAGTGTTCTCGCAAATAGTTCTGTATCTCACTGGGAGTCAAAAACGTCAGATATCGTTAGTGTTGACAACGAATGAAAATATGTTAAAAATCAAATTTATTATGCACCAGCAGATAGGTGGTCTCATGCTAGAGCTTGATAATACGAATGAAATCTTTAGTGCTGGGCCAGGATTCGAACCCATTCACGCGCAATATGTGGAGATGTTGAGGAATTTGCAGTTTTGAACAAACAACAAATTGTAGCCGAGCTATATTGTCACGAAGGGATCAGATTCCGCGTTAAGGGCGGACTGAGTTGCATTACCTGTTCAGAACCAATTTTATCGACATACAGAAGGTCAGATAAAAGATGGAATAAGTGTCCTGTGAGCCTACATAGCATTTGTTTCGTCACTAGAAATAAATATCTAGTATAAGAAAGTGAAACGTCCCCTTTAAACAATTTATACAGGACTGTGCTTAACCTGACACACAATATTTTTAGCGCAACGCAATCTGACTTTCAGAAATCCCTACAAAAGAATGGCCCTGACTAACATTAATCTATGCATTTCACAAATCGCTTACCTCACAAAAATCTTGGTTACTCGAACTACTGCAATACAGCGAGCGCCACTACTGCCAGCTAAATAAAAGATTCAAACTATTGAAGGCGCTAACTACTGATAGGGATAGTTAGCAAATGAATGATATTAATAGAGAACAAACAATGTATTTACCTTGATATCATCATATATAAATATAGCAGTTCATGACAAATTTCAAAACTCTGCCATCTCTCTCCCCACATCCACCACTGCTGGCGGCTCACCTCCAACTACGCAACGCTACGCGCTGTTCACATCCAGCTGCCGCTGCCCAACACTACAATGGCGAGTATTACAACAATGCAAAGCAGCCACAGACTGCACACAGCACAGCCAGTGATTTTCATACAGAGGTGGCGTTACCAATAAAAAACCTAAACAGCCTACTTACATAGCCCCCTTGCTCCCCACAAAAAATTTTACAAATTGGATTGGGCAGTGGCCAATACAGATTTGAAAAAAATTTTTCATAATTACAATAACAAAGAAATCAAATGCACACACTTATTGATACAATGTTGGTCAAAAGCTAAAAATTTCTCACAGTCCACAAAGACAGTCCAGATTGTTCATCACAGTAAAAATGCAGAGTTTTTCTCAAAGTCTGAGCAGTAAAAGAAAATGCACACAGAAGTAGTGGATTTCCATGCAGTCTTGAAGAAGTAGTGTGGTCCTAGCAACGGAAAGACAGTGCTGACTCTCGACATGCAGACAAGTAATGGGTCACAACAGAGCAAACCCACAGCAGAGTCATTCGATGTTTTCAAGAATATTGGTAGGCAGGTCATCACAGAGTAGACCCACTGTAGTCCTGGTAGAGATTACGGTATTGGTGGGCCACCAGAGGTGCAGACCCACTGCAGTCCTTGTAGAAATAATGGTATTGATGGATCATCAAAGATGTAGACCCACTGTAGTCCTTGTAGAGATAATGGTACTGGTGGGTCATCAAAGATGCAGACCCACTGTAGTCCTTGTAGAGATAGCCAGCAGCCATCTGTTGTGATTGTGCAGGTGCACAATCGCCACTGAAGAGTCTTGCGGATAATGTAGCAAGTCCATAAACCACCACTTGTGCACTCACAAAGTTTTTGGAATTGTCCTTAGAACCAGCAATGCTGTTATCCAGTCCCTTGCTGAATCATTAACACACGTGCAAACACTATCAGTCCCTACTTCTCACATATTGTCCATATACTATGACCAACGGAAATGTGTGCATTGAAATGAATGCTTACAAGTTACCTAGTTTGATAGACTGGTGTCAATTACAATTTTATAACATGAGAATACAATAACAAAGGTACAGAATACATCATTAAAGAACATAACAATACAGATAACATTTGTAGTACCGGGTTTACAAAAGAATCGAACTAACATATACATCAGTGGAATTATGACATGAGTACATACATAAAAGATCACAATAACTTTTGAAACATCAACTTCACACATGAGCATTAAACAGAACAGAACTAATAATGTCTAACATCTTTACAAAGTAAATAACCTATTATTAATGCCAATTATATTCGAGGATAACAGTATTCCTCATCATAGTGAATGCAGCTTAATATTAAAAGAAAAAAAAATTCTATGAAACTACACAGAGACAGGAAGAAAACAAATACACAAGGGTACACAAACACATAGTGGGATGACACCAATAGGAAAGGACAGGGTTCGTTTTCAGTGTAACATGTGGTACTGCAGTCCAACCCAAAACTTCATACATCTTTCCTCTTATTTCATCCTTTGTTTCCACCAAAAAAAATTCTATCTAAGCATGCTTTCTGTATTTATATGTTCACACATTTCTTACCTCAACATTTATTTCCAAGAAAATCCTACCTAAACCTGTTTTCTGTACTTTTTTTCGTATAACTTCTCGATGCATTTCTTTACCTATTCTCCATAGTCAGTTTCTTATATAGTCTACCCCCTCTTAAGCTAACTGAAATCTACTGAGCTCAGATGCTAATCTAAGGGACGAGGCAATGCAGCAGCACATAAAACAATTAATATAAACAGCAATAAAAAAATGGAAAATCGCAAAGCAAGCTACAGTAAATCTAAATTACCAAGCAATTCAACATTACAACTAATATGAGGCAATGCGCAGCAAACAAAAAAATAAATCTGGCTTAGCAGAGTAACACAAATTAAAGTTCAGTAGCACTATGCCTGGCAAACAGCAGCTTATATCTAAACATGACATAGCTCACGCAGAAAAAATAGTACACTAAAGATAACAATGCAGATAAGGGAAATGTATAATCACATCTTAATGTCTAAGTAATTAAAGTGGTGCACCACAACAACTTATTGTAAAAGAAATATTACCATGTACTTGAAAAGAAAACTATGTGTCCAGTTACTGTTACTAGTCCCTTCTTATTGTTCTTTCCTTTCCAAGTGCTCCTTTTTTTAAAGAATGTGGATTACAAAATTATCATTTAATAGATCTGTTGACAGAAAGTGTTCACATTAGCAAATGCATCTAAGTTTATTTTATAAAACTAATGCTGTAACACAGCTGGAAAACAGGTATCAAATGAAATAAGCAATTAGGCAAACCAAAGCATACAAATATCATTCAATAGTCATGTGACATTTCATAAGTTAGTAGAAATTCTCTCAACTCTCGTAGAAAGACGCTTGTCGTAATCAGGTGTGCAGATGTAAAAATATTTCTCGTCATTTCATTAGGCATTTCAGTAAATATCATAAATTACGAGCTCCACAGTATGCTTTCAACAAGGAAATGTCAATAGCGAGGATAATGGCCTCCCCTTTTTTTTTTTTTCTACCTGTGCTTCCGGAAAGGCACACCCTAATGGCTTGTTCTCCAGGTGTCTGACACAGCGGTGTGCCGACGACGCACGTGCAGGTGGTCACTTAACTTTCTTACGGAATACGACAGCAGTTTCTGCTACAGTGACAGTTGCACATAAAAATTTCACAGGTCGAAAATTTGTGTTACAAATGTGTAGAAACAAAATCCTGTAAATATAACAGCGTTCAAAAAATTTTCGCCAGCATTGTGATACATTCACGCATATACACACATAACTCTTAAAGTACGATTCTTGGTTTCCAACAACCTTTCTCACAAATCAGCGTCCCTAACCACTACTCATTATTCCTTACTTTATTCGTCGACACTTCTTCAATATTTCATCATGAGAAATACGTAGCATAATAAACATTCCTCAACAACATAATACACATCGTTGTCGTAATAATAACATCATAACACCTCAGTCAACTCTCAAAAACGTCGTAGCTTTCTGCAATAATTTCAAACCCTAAAAAAATTCTCTGCTCATGTCAAAAGTGTCATCTACCTCAAACGTACTTTAAAATCATGCTCCCTTACCAAATACATCATTCAAAGCTCTCATAATATCACAATGGGTCCGAAAAAATATGAACAGTTCACACAGTACAGACAAAATACAATTTCGTAAGTGTGAAGTTATACAACGGTGTAATTACGTAAACATCTGTCACTGACGTAATAAAAAAGTTTGTCTCTCTCAGTTAAATGATCAGATAGCTGTGTAATTTGTGTTAGAGAAATATGGTACCGATGTGTAAAGTTGTATAAGCAAATACCGTATTAGCTAGGGCTCCTTGTGCTTGCCAAACACATGGTACACAAAGTGAGCGTGTACCCCCCTGAGGATTATTGTAATTATACCCTCAGGTGTTACAGATTACAGCAATGGAATGAAATGTATCACAGAAAACTTTCTTTGTAATTCTAAAATCTTTAAAAATAAATGTTTTAAGTACAAAATTAATCACTCAAATACGTGTCCTGTAGCGCTAAATATGCGTCTTGCTGTAAGATAATCTCTGTGGAAGTGTCGTAGTTATCGTCCTCCGAAAGCTAAGTTATGCAGAAGACAATGTGCTTACCTCATGATAAACGAAAGTGAAATGCTTTGCGTATAGATATCTTAGTTATTACGCTTATTGTTGTGGTAAAGAACGTACTGTGCTGTAACGTATTGTTGTGCTACGGAAAACCCTGTCTCATTGTAGCTATACATCAAAAGTTACTACTAAAACATGTTTTACTTTCCAGAATAAAACAGAAAAACTGTGCAGATATAAAACAGAAACACCGCAAAAGCAACATTGCATATTGTCACTCATTAGTAGCGTCGTGATAAAATCGTGTAGCTGTCACATAAACTAACCACTGTGTCATCTGGTATCTCACAGAAAGCACTTTAAATTCAGAATGTATTTTCAAATAAACCAAAATGTTGCATTAAAATCTCATTAGCAGTACTGGTAAATGTTCTAAGTATGTGAGCCTTATAGTCATTACGTAATCATGCAACAAACAAGCAAGAATGCACACACACAATAACACTGTGTCGTCTGCTCACAATAACAATGCATTCGTAATTTCAGTTTAAATAAGTTCTCTTGGTTCTTGACTGGATATTTAACTTCAAACATTGTTGCATATTAACAGATTCTAAGTCTGACAAAGCATACTAGTAATGTAAAGTGAAAAGTTATATGGCAAAGACAAAGTTAAAAAGCAGATTATCTTTCAATAAACGGTTTTACATGTGAAATGTGGTGTAAACCTTTACTCTTCCTAGTGCACAGAGTTTCAACTTCAAAGCAATTATCATGTTGTATACATCGGTAAAGAATGCTAAAATTTTTCTCCAGGCTAGCGTCTTATGTTATTTTTCTCGGAGCCAGCGGGCGCACGCGGCTGCCTGCTGTGCGAGTATTTGTCTGTCTCTTTGTTGGCGCGAACCGTTATTGGGATTAGGAGACCTAACTTCTACAAATTCACTCTGACGAGAAGGCCCTGCCCTGTTTGAATCCCGCCAGTTCTGATGCAATTCAGGTCTGTCGTTACGATCACATCGTCTGTCGTCATGTCGGTAGTTCCTGTAATTTCTTTCTTGTCGGTTCAGTGGAGGAGAACTTCTCCCTGAATCGTAACTGCGCGCTGGACCGTTGCGTCTAAAGTTATTCTGTCTCCCGTGATAATAATACTTCTGGTTGCCAAATTGTCTGTTTCTATGATTGTCACTGTCATATTCATTACTATGGAAGTGCGATCTTTCTCTGTAACTATTACTCTGCCAGTGGTTGTCATACGGGTGGTGTCTGTTTTGGTCACGATTTGTGTTGTGAGAATAGCCTTGTCGTGTCCAGTTATTGTTTCTGTCGTCACGGAATTGTGACGGATGTGACCTGTAATTGTTGTGTTCTTGTTTTCGCGTTCCGCAATTATCAGTGTCAATTTCTAGTTCTTGTAACATTCCCTGAAAAGCTTCAATGTCGTCTTTGCAACGTCCTGCTAAAATAATATGCCGTAAATGTTCAGGTAATTTGATTAAGCAAATGCGGATGAGTTCTGAGGGGCTGTATGGGTTTGACAGGTACTGATTCTTGTGCAACATGTCATCAAAATATTTCACAAGACTGGAAAATTCAGATTGTTCGAAACATTTCATCATTATGATGCTATGTTTTACTCGGTCTTGAGTAGCTTGAGACCAATATGCTGAGAGGAAGGCATGGTAAAATTCTCCTTCACTGTGGCAATCGTGAATGACCGATCGCATTCTCTCAGCTGGTTCATTCTCTAAGTAGCCACACATAAATTCTAATTTGTGTTCCAACGACCAGTTGGGAGGAAAATAATGAGAGAATTGATGGAGCCATGCTTGTGGATGAATGTCGTTGCCAGAATTCTTAAATGTTTTGAATTTACGTGTAGTAATGAACAGCTTATAGTCAAAATCGTCATGTCGGCGAGTCGCATGTCGGTCATTGTTACTTTGTTTCGGCCGTTCCATCTTAAAATTTGGTGCACATTGCCAATTTCTTTCATAACTTCCGAAATGCCCTGTGTTATTATTTTGCGGCTTTTCCGTGTTTCTAAGTCCCTCTTCCCGTGTTGGAGCGCGAGTGTCCTCTGAAATACGTAATTCTTGTATTACGTGTGTCAGCTGATCTTGTACTTCCCGGATTTCTCTTTGGTGTTGTGTATTAATTTGATTCTGATTTTGTTTGAATTTTCTTATTTGTTCATACTTTTCTGTGTCAGTGAAGGCTACGGGTCTTGTGTCATTCAGATCATCATCTACCTTTGTAGATAAGTTAGTGACCTGATCCGAAAGTTCGACTACTTTCTCCGATAGTGTACTTATTTCTTCAGTGTGTTTTTCTGAACCAAGTTTCAGAGTATCTACTGTGTCCTTAAAGTTTTCCTGAGTTTTTGCAAGTTGCGTAACCGAATCGGTAGATGCAACTGAGTCAAATTTAGCTTGCAAGGTCTCATGATTTTCATGAACAATAATTTGCAGTTCTTTTATGGCTGCTTCGTGATTCTGTAATGCATTTTCATGCCGCGAAAAAATAGGTTGAAAATGCTCACAAATTTGAGTTTTTACGTCATTACAGACTTTTTGACATTTCGATTCAATGTTATGTAGCTCAGTAGTTAAATCTTCACGCGTTTGTTCAAGAGTTTGCTCCAATGAGTCTAACTTTTGAAGCTGTTGTTGTGTTTGTCTCTGATTTTGTTCCAGTGTGTCTAACTTTTCAAGCTTTTGTCCCATTTGTTGCATTAATTGTAATAACAATGCACTGGTGTCTGAAACACGTTCCTCAGTGCTTTTCGGCAGTGAATTTGCACCGGAAACATTCACATTTTGACCAGCAGAAAATGTGTCTTGACTTATTTGAGAAAACGGTGAGGATCCAAAACCTGAATCTACAGTATTTGAGAGATCGTGTCGTGTCATTTCGGCTTCCTGAGGCGAGCTATTGCCGACCGATCGATCGATAATGCTTCCCTCTTCACTAATTGTTTCACTGTCCACGCCATTGTTTGCCGCCCGCTCAGTTTCCCTATGCGCAATTACCAAATTACTACTTTGAACATTAGTTAATTCATTACACGGTGGCGCTAACACACTGCTTTCGTCTTCACTGTCATTTCTCAATTTACTTTGGAGCCTAGTATTACGTTTTTCACACGCCATTATTGTCACAATATTTCACGATAACACGGAAAAGCACAATTTGAAGAGCAAAAATAGGAGAACACATTAACATAACACTGAAAATAATATCTAGTTAATTGCAAGCGCAGCTGCGAAAACTTGCTGCAAATCTACATGCATGCCACAAGTGTTTTACTGTACAACAATGAAAAACTACAACTACAAAAGGAAATTCTCTCTATAATTACGCGCTAGCAGTAAACAAAATCTACACTAATTACACAATCTACAAGAAAAAATCAGAAGATTCCAGTGAGGTATCCTCGGCTAAGGGTCGACATATGAAACGTCCCCTTTAAACAATTTATACAGTACTGTGCTTAACCTGACACACAATATTTTTAGCGCAACGCAATCTGACTTTCAGAAATCCCTACAAAAGAATGGCCCTGACTAACATTAACCTATGCATTTCACAAATCGCTTACCTCACAAAAATCTTGGTTACTCGAACTACTGCAATACAGCGAGCGCCACTACTGCCAGCTAAATAAAAGATTCAAACTACTGAAGGCACTAACTACTGATAGGGATAGTTAGCAAATGAATGATATTAATAGAGAACAAACAATGTATTTACCTTGATATCATCATATATAAATATAGCAGTTCATGACAAATTTCAAAACTCCGCCATCTCTCTCCCCACATCCACCACTGCTGGCGGCTCACCTCCAACTACGCAACGCTACGCGCTGTTCACATCCAGCTGCCGCTGCCCAACACTACAATGGCGAGTATTACAACAATGCAAAGCAGCCACAGACTGCACACAGCACAGCCAGTGATTTTCATACAGAGGTGGCGTTACCAATAAAAAACCTAAACGGCCTACTTACAAAAGGTTACTGGTGATAGAGTTTCTACATGTCGCCACTCCAGACATTATTGTGGTCGAACCTAACGTCTATGTGGTAGAGAAGGAATGTCATTTGTAATGTGAATTTCAAGCCGCAGTTCCATTATATCTTCTTCACTCGGTGTAGCCAGAAGAGAATGGAATCTGTCTCTCCCTATCTAAAATCATTGACAGAAGTTGGGATTGAACCCAGACCATAGGTATACGAACGTATCAGCAGTTAGAAAGTCCACCACATCCTCGTCTCTCCACCTCGTTTTTCTATCACACTGGATGAGAATTCTGTCACACAGGCTCCCTGTAGTAATTTGCAGCTTGTTCAGTAAATTCATTTACTTGGTTGACCGAATCACCACGAACTAGCTGCCTCGGCTACCCAGTGCATACATTCGACTCTATTTTGTAATCACCGAAATAAAATTACGTAACTGCCACCTACACAGAACTGCCAACAGTGTAGGATGTAGAAATTTAAATAGGAAGTGTTCTTGTATTGCGCTATCTGTTTGTTGAAAACATCGTGCTCTGCAAAAGAAAAGGTGTAACTGTTTGCCTATCAGAAGTCTAGACCCGGCCATATGCATTATCCCACAGCGCTGTGCAATTCAGAAGTTCTGGAGGAAGTGTGTTTGAGTTCTAGAGGTATTGTAGCTACATCTCAGCTAGTAGCGTAATGGTAAGTGTTGCACGCCACAGATCAGATGCCGCGACTTAGAGTACATTCTTTGCTACATTTTTTAAAACGCAATTCTGCTGTCTGCTAAAGTTATCAATCTAATGGAACTTGTAACATAATTCCCCTCACTTCTCAACCCAAAATAGTCGCCTCTGAAGAAAGGGCTAACTTCTGCAACATTTTGTTCTTTTCAGGTTTAATAGACAGCCAGGCAGCAGATGCATCTCAAAACTTTTGTATTGTGCATGGGGAGAGCACATCGTGCCAAAATACGTCGGAAAAGTGTTTTCTACATTAGCTGTCGCCTGGTAGTGGCATTTTATTTTTCTTCATACCATGTTTGACAGCTTTAACTCAGAACAAGTTTTCTACATGCATGTAATCAATATACTGCATGTGCATTGTCAGACTGTTATAGATAACATCAGAGTATTCGCATATATCGTTGATGATTAATTTCTCTCTCGTGTTTACTATTGTTTTAACAACACTAAAGGAAACGTAACGAAAATTGTGAACTGCATCATAACAAATGAAATAAAACTACCCACGATAACCTTATGACGAAAGTCTGTTTTAGTAAAACTGAGTATCTGTACACAAGCGTGCCTCTATCGACTCGAATTAGTAAAATACTACTCACTTAGATTTTGGTTAGGTCTGTGTTTAATTGGTATGCTGTGTCATACTCAACAAGTATGCAAATGTATTCCTAGAAACCCAAAAATTGCTTGTCAGCAACGGAAGAGGCGTTACCTGCTGTGCAGCATTGTAAGATTTTCACCATTGCACTATGAGCCGATAGTATTTTCTTGCGATTTCCTTATCGATGTTTCATCTGACTGCTTGTAGCTCTTTCACTGAAGGGATAAGAAATCCACGTTCAGTGAGACTGGAACTACGAACCATAACAGACGCTTTTTGCAGGTCAGCACGTTACCACAGAGCTGGCGAAAGCTGATGTTTCTGACTCCCCTCTGACGAGACAAATAGTGGCTAGATTCGTAAACCGCTATTTAAAGAACGAGATTAGTTGCGATTTACACGTGCATCGACTTTCCTGGGCTGAAACCCGAAAATTTACAATCTTTTGTTACACCTCAAACGATAATAACTCAGATTATTCAATGGAAATTACAGGTAAAATCAAGTGAACTTTGAGGCTTAGTTCCGTGCACACCAGGAAGTAACTCGTCGATCACAGAGTGGCCAAACATACGTTGCCTTGTTGCCAAATCTCAGTTACAGTACTAGCTGGAAGAAGACGAACCGATGTGATCCTACAGCAGACTGGGAATTGACCATAACTGGTGTCTCCAAGTCTCGACTGCTACGGCCTGGAATACGTAATGCGTTTGATTGGCGTTTCTGTAACCAGGTTTAGGGACTGTAGCGTAGTTACTAATAATACTCAGAACTGACTGCAAACTAAGCGTCATAAGTCAGTAACTCTCATAGTTGTTTTTATATTTCTTTCGTAAGTGTACTCAAAACTAAGAAACTCATTCACAGACGTTTTCGTGCCTCGACGATAGTGGAGCACAACAAACAAATAAAAAAAAAGAGAATGTGTGTGTCTACGTGTGTGTATGCGTGCGTGTGTGTGTGTGTGTGTGTGTGTGTGTGTGTGTGTGTGTGTGTGTGACAGAGAGAGAGAGAGAGAGAGATAAAAATTAAAATGGATGAAGGAGCGAGAGTAAAAAATTGTTGTAAAGAAATTGAATCATGGTATGTAAAGAAATCTTTCATTAAAATGACGCGTTCCACATCATTATGAAACATCTTATTCATGATCTATGGAGCAAGAATTAATCTAATCTAATCATATCATATCATATTGATGACTAGCCATGAAGAGTCATGAATTACCGAAATTTTTGCCAATACCAGTAACAAAATCTAAACTTGAAATTGAAAGACGACAATTTTTGTAATAAACCGGGACTCCTATCAAGACCATTTCGTCCCTGTTAACTAACCACGAAAGATGTCTGGTATACCCCCATTCTGAAGTAACAAAGTGTGCATGCGTTTAAAGATGAAGTTCATGTTGTGAAGTTCTGTGATGGAGATACGAACCCAACACGTAATCGGATTGTTAACTAAGTAAAATCAAATGTTACGTATTGAAACTTCCTGGCAGATTAAAACTGTGTGCCTGACCGAGACTCGAACTCGGGACCTTTGCCTTTCACGGGCAAGTGCTCTACCATCTGAGCTACCGAAGCACGACTCACGTCCGGTACTCACAGCTTTACTTCTAGCAGTACCTCGTCTCCTACCTTCCAAACTTTACAGAAGCTCTCCTGCTGGTTTTTCTTACCAGCTGATAGGTGTTTGAATCTAAAATAAGAATACAGACTTTTGTGCCTAAGCGACAGTCGAACTGCTCACCTACCGTACATCCACAAGTATAGCTCAAGTATCAGTTGATTACTCACCAACACTAAGATGTGCGCGTGTTTGACCAGATATAACGACACCTATTGCGATTGTTGGCAACACATTAATATTGCACGTTAATTTTCACTAGCATTCTGGTGTGCACGTGATAGGGCTGGAAATGAATTTATGAATATTTTTGTACTGGATCAGGATTCGGACCCTCATACTTACCTTTGGAGGAGAACTAGAGAAGACTGCAGTCTTGGGAAAAGGAACGAAATGATTGAACTATACTGTTCCGAGAGAATCAGATCCTCCAAAGAGGAGATACGAAATCGAATCACAGTCCAGCACCAAATTTTTCAACGTCTCCAATCAAGTACAAGTAAAATAAGAGCCCTGTTCCTTTAAATGGCTATCGGTTTATCAAATAAAATAAAATTTTCTAATGTAAGTAAGTTTACTGACGACTGTATTTCTGTTTACCATGACTTCCGCTATATCATTGGCTCTGCCCAGTTGGTAATGAAGGAACGTGATGTTTAATGCGGATTCTGCATTATAATGTTTTCTCTTGAGGTTACCAGAGGTAAAGTAAATCTGTTTTCGCCTTTTAAAAGTAAATGCCTGAACCCACGCATTGCACCTGTGATAGTTCTTTCCACCATACCATTGTGGCCACATTTCCCAGCCCCAGGAGTGTGCTGTAATGGATGATGTGCTTAGGTTACAAAATTAGTCACGGTCGAAAAAAAACCCGAGTCTATTAAATGGTTAAGTAGAAGCAACCTTCTGACGCGGAGATTATGCTGTTGTCATGTCAGCAGGATGTAAAGACTCTTCTAGGCATCGTATGTTCGATGTGAAGTCATTTTGAAATTTTTAGAAATTCAGCAAATTTCTTAGTTCGAGATAATCCACTAGCAAGTGTGAAGTCACCGGATAATGCGATTATTACCGTAATTATTACTATCATTTTCTTCATACCGCTGCTGGAACACTGTACTTGAAGATCATTTGATGCCTTTTGGTCACTATAGAAGTAGTTTCCCAAGAAAGGTTCTTTCTCGGTCTACGGAATCCTTATCATGTTAATATCAAACATCAGCAATTACTCGCAGATTACATTAAATCTAAAGCAATTGACGAAGACGTTACTTGATAACAAAAACGTGTAGCCTTTCTTCATTTACTTGCGCCTAGAAATGGCTATCGAGTACTGCCAAACCAAAAGGTAAGAGATGTTACAGCCTTCCGATATACGTCGCTGTCAGTTCCTCCATTTGATTTGGTCGAAATGACCTGATTCAAGTTATGTATTCAGACAATGTTTTAGAATATCAATTGTTTTCCTTTGCAATAAACAGAAAGATTTATATTCTAAGCTATCCAAGTACAAAATTTTCGCAATATTAGTTCAAATTTAATATTCGCTTCTGTAATGTAGGAAAGTATTTCAGAGTTGCAAATGTCGCATCCGACTCATTGACCTTACACTTAGTGGCTGACCAAATATTCTAGCTCAGAGTGACACGTGATTAAGAATCCTAATGTAGCGAAGGCTGTTTGCCAGTGCTCTTTGTAAGTGGAAATTACGCAATTCACTCATTTGGCTCCATAAGAACACTGTAACAATAATTTCTGTGTGTGTGCGATGCATACGGATTGTAGAATTTAGTGGTGCTCTCTCTTCCACTTCCGGATACAAAATGCTGACCTAAACGGGCCCTTTATCATTACAGGCCCTGGGCAGTGCAATATCATACTGACGACAGTAATGTGCTTATTCTGACAACCTGACCGTTCGTTTTATTTAATTTTGTAATCATTTAAATAAAACAACACGACCTTCCAGTGGCAGACATTTCGTCCCCCTTTTCCGTCTGTGAAATTTGTCAGGAAGTTTTTTGCCTTCCAACCAGAGAAATTCGGCAGAGTACGGCCGGTAAACGATTCACAAACCACGATTTAGTGTCGTTAAGACGATTTATTTAAACATTGTCGTAGCTGAAGGAATTTAGGTTCGTCTTAAATCGTCTTAAGCAGCGACGTTCAGAGACATCTCAAATAGGAAAAAGCTCATTATCCAGGTACGAAGGTTGTAAGACAAACTTCCCACAATTTGTGTCATGTTGATGTTTTCGTCTGATAGCACTGTGTAAGTATTTTGTTTAAGAAGCTCACAAGTAGTGTTCCTGTAGCTGTGGGAATCATTGGTTGAAAACAATTTTAACACTAATGGGTAGAGTACTGATAAATATTCAAAATGATTATCAACCTAAGTCTGAGTTTATCCGTAAACTGAGGCGCATTTATAATACTGAAGCTAGACTGTGTATCCTTGTCTTCCTTGAGTGGTCATTGGAAGGCGTTTACACACACGTATGCAATACTATGAATACTTCGAACGCTATAGTTAACGTTGCTCTCATAAACTACATTTGTTATTTTAATTCTTATGGGTCTTCAGCGTACAATATACACTCCTGGAAATGGAAAAAAGAACACATTGACACCGGTGTGTCAGACCCACCATACTTGCTCCGGACACTGCGAGAGGGCTGTACAAGCAATGATCACACGCACGGTACACCGGACACACCAGGAACCGCGGTGTTGGCCGTCGAATGGCGCTAGCTGCGCAGCATTTGTGCACCGCCGCCGTCAGTGTCAGCCAGTTTTCCGTGGCATACGGAGCTCCATCGCAGTCTTTAACACTGGTAGCATGCCGCGACAGCGTGGACGTGAACCGTATGTGCAGTTGACGGACTTTGAGCGAGGGCGTATAGTGGGCATGCGGGAGGCCGGGTGGACGTACCGCCGAATTGCTCAACACGTGGGGCGTGAGGTCTCCACAGTACATCGATGTTGTCGCCAGTGGTCGGCGGAAGGTGCACGTGCCCGTCGACCTGGGACCGGACCGCAGCGACGCACGGATGCACGCCAAGACCGTAGGATCCTACGCAGTGCCGTAGGGGACCGCACCGCCACTTCCCAGCTAATTAGGGACACTGTTGCTCCTGGGGTATCGGCGAGGACCATTCGCAACCGTCTCCGTGAAGCTGGGCTACGGTCCCGCACACCGTTAGGCTGTCTTCCGCTCACGCCCCAACATCGTGCAGCCCGCCTCCAGTGGTTTCGCGACAGGCGTGAATGGAGGAACGAATGGAGACGTGTCGTCTTCAGCGATGAGAGTCGCTTCTGCCTTGGTGCCAATGATGGTCGTATGCGTGTTTGGCGCCGTGCAGGTGAGCGCCACAATCAGGACTGCATACGACCGAGGCACACAGGACCAACACCCAGCATCATGGTGTGGGGAGCGATCTCCTACACTGGCCGTACACCACTGGTGATCGTCGAGGGGACACTGAATAGTGCACGGTACATCCAAACCGTCATCGAACCCATCGTTCTACCATTGCTAGACCGGCAAGGGAACTTACTGTTCCAACAGGACAATGCACGTCCGCATGTATCCCGTGCCACCCAACGT
The DNA here is from genome assembly GCF_023864345.2 of Schistocerca serialis cubense. Lineage (NCBI taxonomy): Eukaryota > Metazoa > Arthropoda > Insecta > Orthoptera > Acrididae > Schistocerca > Schistocerca serialis. Next base: position 593,583,249 of record NC_064642.1, read on the forward strand.
GCTCTAGAAGGTGTAAGTCAACTACCCTGGCCAGCAAGATCTCCGGATCTGTCCCCCATTGAGCATGTTTGGGACTGGATGAAGCGTCGTCTCACGCGGTCTGCACGTCCAGCACGAACGCTGGTCCAACTGAGGCGCCAGGTGGAAATGGCATGGCAAGCCGTTCCACAAGACTACATCCAGCATCTCTACGATCGTCTCCATGGGAGAATAGCAGCCTGCATTGCTGCGAAAGGTGGATATACACTGTACTAGTGCCGACATTGTGCATGCTCTGTTGCCTGTGTCTATGTGCCTGTGGTTCTGTCAGTGTGATCATGTGATGTATCTGACCCCAGGAATGTGTCAATAAAGTTTCCCCTTCCTGGGACAATGAATTCACGGTGTTCTTATTTCAATTTCCAGGAGTGTATTTTGTTGATACAGCCTTAGAGCAAAAAATTGGCCTTCGAGTCGTTCACGTAAGGTGGACAATACAGTCGTGCTCCTGTCAGAATCCTATGTCCGGCAATATGCTCGATCTGGCAACATGTAGACTGCGGCACTTCCCAGAGGAATTCTTGACTTCAGTCTCAGTACACTATGCTTGACTACCACCGTAGTCTTGAGGCAAAACGCGAGACTAGCTAATATGACGTCTAGCGACCGAAAGCACACATCGACAAAATTTTTATCGCCCCTTTCCTCTCGGTGCTGAAGCTATGAGCGTAATTCAAGCGAACCTACAATATATTCCGCTTTCTGTCACACGGGTAATAACAGTTTGGTTCAACAATGTTTTAGCGAAAGATTTCTTTGCCGACCATCTGCCTCTGAACACCGCGTCTGAGTTCTCTGGAACCCGTTTACTGCCTGCCGGCGGGGGCTGAGGCACTGCATTGTCTCGCCTTGTGCCGACAACGTCTGCTCCACTTCGCACTCTTGACCATGTAAAATGCTTTAACGTTGTTGAGTGGTGACCCATAAAATCTGTCAACGATTTGTGTTTGACTCTTGATAGCAACGGAGGCACAAAACCGTTTTTGTTTGATGATTACTTTATTACACTAGAATGCAATACATCAATGTGGCACAGAATTAATTTCATTTTTTCTGATCCAGTGCACTGTAATTAAAGCGTCACATTCTGTTATTTTTGCTTTCACAGGAGATTCTTCAAATAATTTATTATTATCGTGGATTCATATGTATTAGTCAAGGCGCAGAGAGTAAATGCAATTTAAGGTGTTTGGTTTCTTTCTTTGATTCTCTATGGTAAATGGGTGCGAAAGATTGTGTCAATACCTATCAGAACTTGCTCTATGGCTTCTCAGGCAAATTGCTTGTTTTGAGGCCTCTACATTAATTAATGAAAAAGTGAACGCTGTTCACAAGTGATATTTAAAATATTCAATTGGATTTAAGGCGACAAAATTGCCCATATTTGAAGTTACCCAGAGAAAAAGTAAGTTGCTAGAGCCGCTGTTAGCAAATGTCTGCAGAGAGCTCCTAATTGCTGCTGTGGAAATTTAGCATAGAGGTCATATGGTAATAAAGAGGTTCATTTCCTTAATATTTATCACCCTGGCACGTGAGTCTTCAGTGAAGAACAATATTGAAATTCGTATCGCTGATGGTCGATTCGAATTTCTTCAGAGACGCTGGTATTGCGAAGCACCTTGGCACTGAGAAAGCCAAGATCTATGACGAGTAACACAACTTACTGAGTCCAGCTACCAAGAGGATTTGATGTGTAAAGGTTTTCTTCCGATTTCGTTACAGAATTTTATCTGGAAATTCGCAGCTCCATAAAATATATCAGAAAAAAAAGCTCGCACACGTTGGCCTCTACCACGATTAGAACTGACGACTGACTGAGCCGTTCTGACACGAGACACGGGCGGTACCACCGGGCTTCGGACACACTGGTGCCTGTACGCCACTCTCATCATGGTATTGATCGATCAGCCTCATAACGCATCGTTAAAGAGAATAAAAGTTGACACTTACGTGAAGAATAGCATTTCTTTAGCCAAAAAATTGAATTTTCTGTCTCAGTGTCATAGTTTACATGAGGATTATATAGCACGAGTCATTCAGGCGGAAAGAGAATATCAAGTGAATTTAGCGAGTCAATTCAGTACCATACGTGGAAGTGATTGCACTGTCACAGTGTTGTCTAATGTTTGTGACGATGTTGCCAATTCTCAGCTGTGCTAGGAAGAGCTCTGTAGCGGTATACGAGGGGAATCCAGTGCTCGTGTCATAAGAGGATGTGGAGAGGAGGCGCGGGATTTCGTTAATATTCAGCGTTTTCTCCTACCAGTTGTGGCAAAAATTCAGGTGTATAATCTTCCACCACGATTACAGTTTCCTACAAAATATATACGAATAAAACACGTACCTTGTTATTATGTGACAAAAGATTATTTCAGTACAATAAAAAGTCTTTGGAAATCACTTGTGCCCACCTGTCACGAAAGTAAGATAACAATCACTTTGCACCTCGAAATCGATTGCATCAATTTGCAGTCTTGTGATGTTTAAATAAATCTTCTTAACGGCACTACATCGTGGTTTGTGAGTCGTTTACCGGCCGCACTCTGCCGCATTTCGCTGGTTGGAAGGCGAAAAGCTTCCCGAGAAATTTCACACAACGAAAATGGGGACGAAATACCTACCACTGGAAGGTCATGTTGTTTTATTTAAATGATTACAAAATCAGGTCAAACGAAGTCAAGTTGTCAGTATAAGCACATTCCTGTTGTCAGTACGATGTTGCACTGCCCAGGGCCTGTAATGATAAGGGACCCGTTTAGGTTCAAAAATATCTCTGAGCACTATGGGACTTAACATCTGAGATCATCAGCCCATAGAACTCAGAACTACTTAAACCTAACTAACCTAAGGACATCACACACATCCATGCCCTAGGCAGGATTCCAACCTTCGACCGCAGCGGTCGCGCGGTTCTCAACTGTAGCGCCTAGAACCGGTCGGCCCGTTTAGGTCAGGAATATTGTATACAGAAGTGGAAGAGAGAGCACCACTAAATTCTATAATCCGTATGCATTGCATACACACAGACATTACTGTTACAGTGTACTTATGGAGCCAAATGAGTGAATTGCGAGTTTTCCAGTTGGAAAGAGCACTGGCAAACAGTCTACGCTACTTTAAGTTTATTAATCTGGTGTCACTCTGAGCTAGAATTATTGGTCAGCCACTAAGTGTAAGGTCAATGAGTCGGATGCGACTTTTGCAACTCTGAAATACTTTCCTACATTACAGAAGCGAATATTAAATTTGAACTAATATTGCGAAAATTTTGTACTTGGTTAGCTTAGAATGAAAATCTTTCTGTTTATTGCAAAGGAAAACAATTGATTTTTTAAAACGTTGTCTGTCATACACAACTTGAAACTGGTCATGTCGACCAAATCATATGGTAGAACTGACAGTGACGTATATCGGAAGGCTGTAAAATCTCTTGCCTTTTGGTTTGGCAGTACTCGATAGCCATTTCTAGGCGCAAGTAAATGCAGTAAGGCAACGCGTTTTTGCTATAAAGTAAGGTCTTCATCACATACTTTAGATTTAATGTAATCTACAAGTCATTGCTGATGTTTGATATTAACATGAAAAGGATTCCGTAGACAGAGGAAGAACATGTTCTTGGGAAACTACTTCTATAGTGATCAGAAGGCATCAAATGATCTTCAAGTATAGTGTTCCAGCAGCGATATGAAGAAACTGATAGTAATAATTACGGTAATAATCGCATTATCCGGTAACTTCACACTTCCTAGTGGATTATCTCGAACTAAGAAATTTGCTGAATTTCTGAAAATTTCAAAATGACTTCACATCGAACATACGATGCCTAGAAGAGTCTTTACATCCTGCTGACATGACAACAGCATAATCTCCGCGTCAGAAGGTTGCTTCTACTTAACCATTTAATAGACTCGCGTTTTTTCGACCGTGACTAATTTTTTAACCTAAGCACATCATCCGTTACAGCACACCTCTGGGGCTAGGAAATGTGGCCACATTGGTCTGGTTAAACGAACTATCACAGGTGCAATGCGTGGGTTCAGGCATTTACTTTTAAAAGGCGAAAACAGATTTACTTTACCTCTGGTAACCTCAAGAGAAAACGTTATAATGCAGAATCAGCATTAAACATCATGTTCCTACATTACCAACTGGGCAGAGCCAATGATATAGCGAAAGTCACGGTAAATAGAAATACAGTCGTCAGTAAACTTACTTACATCAGAAAATTTTATTTTATTTGATAAACCGATAGCCATTTAAAGGAACAGGGCTCTTATTTTACTAAGGTGAGCAGTTCGATTGTCGCTTAGGCACAAAAGTTTGTATTCTTATTTTAGATTCAAACACCTATCAGCTGGTAAGACAAACCGATACGCAACATTTGATTTTACTTAGTTAACAATCCGATTACGTGTTGGGTTCGTATCTCCATCACAGAACTTCACAACATGAACTTCATCTTTAAATGCATGCACACTTTGTTACTTCAGAATGGGGGTATACCAGACATCTTCCGTGGTTAGTTAACAGGGACGAAATGGTCTTGATAGGAGTCCCGGTTTATTACAAAAATTATCGTCTTTCTTTTTCAAGTTTAGATTTGGTTACTGGTATTGGCAAAAATTTCGGTAATTCATGACTCTTCATGGCTAGTCATCAATGTGATATGATATGATTAGATTAGATTAATTCTTGCTCCATAGATCATGAATACGATGTTTCGTAATGATGTGGAACATGTCATTTTAATGAAAGATTTCTTTACATACCATGATTCAATTTCTTTACAACAAGTTTTTACTCTCTCTCCCTCATCCATTTTAATTTTTATCTCTCTCTCTCTCTCCGTCACACATACACACACACACACACACACACACACACACACACACACGTAGACACACACATTCTCTTTTTTTTATTTGTTTGTTGTGCTCCACTATCGGCGAGGCACGAAAACGTCTGTGAATGAGTTTTTTAGTTTTGAGTACACTTACGAAAGAAATATAAAAACAACTATGAGAGTTACTGACTTATGACGCTTAGTTTGCAGTCAGTTCTGAATATTATTAGTAACTACGCTACAGTCCCTAAACCTAGTTACAGAAATGCCAATCAAACGCATTACGTATTCCAGGCCGTAGCAGTCGAGACTTGGAGACACCAGTTATGGTCATTTCCCAGTCTGCTGTAGGATCACATCGGTTCGTCTTCTTCCAGCTAGTACTGTAACTGAGATTTGGCAACAAGGCAACGTATGTTTGGCCACTCTGTGATCTACGAGTTACTTCCTGGTGTGCACGGAACTAAGCCTCAAAGTTCACTTGATTTTACCTGTAATTTCCATTGAATAATCTGAGTTATTATCGCTTGAGGTGTAACAAAAGATTGTAAATTTTCGGGTTTCAGCCCAGGATAGTCGATGCACGTGTAAATTGCAACTAATCTCGTTCTTTAAATAGCGGTTTACGAATCTAGCCACTATTTGTCTCTTCAGAGGGAAGTCAGAAACATCAGCCTTCGCCAGCTCTGTGGTAACGTGCTGACCTGTAAAAGGCGTATGTTTTGGTTCGTAGTTCCAGTCTCATTGAACGTGGATTTTTTATCCCTTCTGTGAAAGAGCTACAAGCAGTCAGATGAAACATCGATAAGGAAATCGCAAGATAATACTATCGGCTCATAGTGCAATGGTGAAAAACTTACAATGCTGCACAGCAGGTAACGTTGCTGACAAGCAAATTTTGGGTTTCTAGGAATACATTTGCATACCTCTTGACTATGACACAGCATACCAATTAAACACAGACCTAATCAAAATCTTAGTGAGTAGTATTCTACTAATTCGAGTCGATAGAGGCACGCTTGTGTACAGATACTCAGTTTTACTAAAACAGACTTTCGTCGTAAGGTTATCGTGGGTAGTTTTATTTCATTTGTTATGATGCAGTTAATAATTTTCGTTACGTTTCCTTCTCTGTTGTTAAAACAATAGTAAACATGAGAGAGAAATTAATAATCAACGATATATGCGAAATCTCTGATGTTATCAAAACAGTCTGACAATGCACATGCAGTTTCGTGTTTTGGCACGATGCGCTCTCCCCACGCATAATACAAAAGTTTTGAGATGCATCTGCTGCCTGGCTGTCTATTAAACCTGAAAAGAACAAAATGTTGCAGAAGTTATCCTTTCTTCACACGCGACTGAGCTGACGTCTCTTTGTGTGTAGTCAACTACGATATGTGTGGGGCTCTATTCCCAGTCAGCACTGAAGTCTTCGTCATATTATTTCTAGTTCAAACATGCTCACATTTCGCTGCTAGTTCAACAAACCCATATTTAACGTTCGTTTTCTCTATAATATAACAGCGATAGGTGCCGGGTCGGTGTCTTGGGACGGAAAAAATTAATGTTTCGTCTCGTCATTTCAGTTAAAACATCTAGCTACTGCGGAGAAAATCCGAAATGTCGCAGTTGATTGTGATTCGATATCAATCCGATTACGTTCTGGGTTCGAATCCCTGTCTAACACAAGGCTTTAACATACGGCATTTCAAGTAAGTTACTTTTTAAGAAGCAATATTTAACATCGCTCGTAGTTCGTTAACAAGGTCAATAGATGCTGGGTAGGAATTCGCGTCTGTTAAAAATGTTTGCGTTATGTAATTTAAAGTTGGCATTTGCAAAGTCGAGGTATAGCACTCTCTGTATGCCTAATCAGGAATGACTGTTAGTTTCCGTCAGTCACGAAATCTTTGCTTAGTCTGCATGACCTGGGTTTGAATCCATATGCAGAACGAGACGGTTCGTCGTGTCATAGCTGTTCGTGAATAACTTAAATTTTTAATGTCATTTGTGTTAAATAATAAGTATGGTATGTTACTTTGAAGACGAAATCATGAATACGACGAACTTACTACTTGCATTACCTATCTGACGTAATAATGAGAGCGGTAACATTTCAGGTATGTCATTTATTGTAATAAGTGTGAGCTTACGAGCCTTAAGGACATTCTTATCTGCGATAAGGTGTTTCCTGATATTTTTAGTATCGTGGTATTACTTAACATCTTGAGTTATTGCGACACAAAGCAGTGTTTTCTAGTGGTGGCTTGTTGGAACCATTTTCAATAGCCAAACGACTGTACCAAGGAGCGATTAGAGGACCTGCTAGACAGCTGCGTTATGTGGGTTGCATGCGAATCAGGCGAAATGCAATTCAGGTCGTTCGGATACTTTTGAGCACGGCTGTACATTTTGCGATGGCTGTCGTATAGCATGGTACTTGAGGCTAGACGCGTGGGGCGTTGCATTCCGGAAGTCGTTAGGGAATTCAATATTCTACTATCCACAGCGTCAAGAATGTGACAAGAATTCCGCATTTCAGGCATTACCTCCCACCATGACATCGCAGTGGCCATTGCCCTTCACTTAACAACCAAGAGCTGCGGGGTTCCGTAGGTTCAAATGGCTCTGAGCACTATGGGACTTAACATCTGAGGTCATCAATCCCCTAGACTTAGAACTACTTAAACCTAACTAACCTAAGGACATCACACACATCCATGCCCGAGGCAGGATTCGAACCTGCGACCGTATCAGCGGCGCGGTTCCGGACTGAAGCTCCTAGAACCGCTCTACCACAACGGCCGGCAGGTTTCGTAGGGTTGTTGTTGCTAACAGACAAGCAACATTGCATGAAATTACCGCAGAAATCTATGCTGGACCTACGGCTACCCGTTAGGACCTTGAGACAAAATATGGCGTTAACGGGATATGGTTGCATACGTCCGAGCCTTTGGTAGCAGCACGACAACGCCTTCGGCACATAACATGAGCTCTTGATCATACTGGCTGGACCCCAGTCAACTGGAGAATGCTGGTGTGGTCTTATGATTATTCGGATGGTAAGAGTTGATGGTACGATTCGAGTGTATTATAGACCCCACGATGCCTTGAACCCCAGTTGTCAACAAGGGATTGTGCAAGCTGGTGGTATCTCCGTAATGGGTTGGGCTATGTTGACATAGAATGAAGCGTGTCCTCTGGATGTTCGGTTACTTGGAGACCATCTGCAGCCATGGACGTAATGTTCCCAAACAACGATGGAATTTTTGTGGGTGACAATGCGGTTCAAAATGGCTCAAATGGCTCTGAGTACTATGAGACTTAACTTCTGAGGTCATCAGTCCCGTAGAACTTAGAACTACTTAAACTTAACTAACCTAAGGACATCACACACATCCATGCCCGAGGCAGGATTCGAACGTGCGACCGTAGCAGCCGCGCTGTTCCAGACTGTAGCGCCTAGAACCGCTCGGCCACCCAGGCCGGCGACAATGCGGTAATTCACCGTGCAACAACTGTTGGCGACTAGGTTAAAGAAAATTCTGGATAATTCGAGCGACTTTAATGCGATAGAACTTTAGTGGGACATAATCGAGAGCTCGGTTCGTGCACAAAATCCAGCACCGGTAACAATTTCGCAGTTATGGACGGCTAAAGGGCAGCATTGCTGAATATTTCTGAAGGGGTCTTCCAATGACGAGTTGAGTCCATTACAAGTCGAGTTGCTGCACTATGCAGGGCAAAAAAAAAAAAAAAAAAATGGTTCAAATGGCTCTCAGCACTATGGGACTTAACTTCTGTGGTCATCAGTCCCCTAGAACTTAAAACTACTTAAACCTAACTAACCTAAGGACATCACACACATCCATGCCCCAGGCAGGATTCGAACCTACGACCGTAGCAGTTGAGCGGTTCCGGACTGAGCGCCTAGAACCGCGAGACCACCGCGGCCGGCTGCCGGGCAAAAGCAGAACCTTATGCGGATGTATCCAATGACTTTTGTCAGGTCAGTATATTACTTCAATCGGTCATTTAAGAAACATGGTAACTCAACATTGTATGCAAAATGGGTTATTTATGTCTAGGCATTCTTTAAGGTTAGCTGCAGCCATCTGTATAGAAACGACACCATTTCCATCTACCTGTGTGCTTTTTGTGTTTGGCAAGTTTGTGTTAGTTTTAGAAAGAATATGACTCCTGGAGTTGTGGTGTTTCTAATCTTAACGTGACTGCGCTATCGATTCTGTTGGCAATAAGTCTGTTGTTCGTTAGGCAGAACAGAACATTCTTGGTCCTGATTATCTTATGTGCTACTACGGGCACGTTGACAGCACTTATATTTTCAAGTTCTGTAATAATGGAAAACTCAATAAAACGAAAGAGCGATATCAGGAATGAAGTTGAATGCAAAAGTGAGGTAATCGAAAGATCGTATGTTCAAGGACTCGAATACATAAACTATGAAGGAAAAACAGTTCCAAAAATAAAAACATATGAGAAACGTAATCGCAATAAAACATGGTTTTCGTAATGTTGTTGTATTTCATCAGAAAATGTTCAAATGTGTGTGAATTCCTAATGGACCAAACTGCTGAGGCCATCGGTCTCCAGACTTACACACTACTTAAATTGACTTAGGGTAACTTATGCTAAGGACAACGCACACACCCATGCCCGAGGGAGGACTCGAACTTCCGGCGGGAGTGGCCGCACAATCCGCTAAATGACGCCTCAAACCGCGCAGCCACTCCGCACGGCTATTTCATCAGATATCTTTGTTATGTGGATACAATATTTCAGAAACAAAGACGAAATGGTGATGCATTTACAAAGCCTCATTGCTTGTAAAAATGTACAAAAACCTCGTCCGTCTAAAAATGTGTCATCGATTATGCGTAGTCGCAGTTTTAAGTACTTCATCATACTCATGATAGGAAAGAGGTCCGCCAGAAGGCATTTATGGCTTTCCATGACCTTATGGGTGACGGTAGACTTCGTTGTATAAGGAAATTGTTGATAACCGGTAAGTCTCCAGTTGATTTTAGAGGAAAACCGCCACAGCAGGTTCAAAGCCTGCCGAAATTAAAATGCTCATTTATCAACGTATTGCGTCTTCCCAGAAAAACATACTCACTCTTCCTCCAAGATGAGGTATGATAAGTGTTTGAACAAACTTGGCAACTATGTCGAAAAATAGAAAGAAGTATGTACTTTCTGAAAATAAATTTACTTTTTTGAAATAACCTACCGTTGTGTACTAATGTTGAAACGGAACTTACTTAAAAAACGCGCCTACTACTTCAAAGACCATTCTCTCTTCAGTTTTGGGAGGCCTCATGTAGATACCTTCTGTACATGCGAAGTTCTGCAACAGAAACTAAATCCCCCATTTCTTAACAGTAAGCAGAATTAATGACCCACGAAAGAAGAGCCAGAGACTTTTGCAATACTCTTCAAGCTTCAACGAGTTTGTGCAAAGAAAGAAAGAATCAGCCTTTTATAGCATTTGAATACAAGCAGAGTATTTCGATGCCTAATATTCCGGTGCAGCATTTGTTTTATCTCCTACGGTTAAATCTCAACGTTTTTGAAACTCGTAATGTAAAATCTGGACAAGGTTAATTTTACCTCTATGTTGAAACCCAGGGTAAAGAAGGACCAAACGAAGATGCTTCTTTCCTTCTGCATTACGCAGATAATTGCATTCTGAAGGATGTAATCGAACTGCACCTCTCTAATGACAGCGGTGGTGGTCAAAACAGAAATCGCACCCGAGTAAGGTTTTTAGAAACAGAACGTTTACATAAACTTCTCTCCTCTTAGAGGTCATTCTTTTGTCACCAACAACCGCGAGTCTGGTGTTCTGAAGGGACTTTTGTCGAAGCACAATCGACTTTGTTTTCCAAAAGATGTATATAGTATAACAGTAAAGTAAGACTTCATGGTTACTATGGCTGGCGTTGAAGATGTTGAGATTGGTGGTCTCCGTATCTAAGAAGATAATAAAGTCTTTGGAAAGCGAACACTTTAGAGGCAAGGGTAGTGCGTTCCAAATATCAACATTAAGGCATTTCAGGTACTCATCTCGGCATCTAGGGACAGCCGTTTATCACCATTCATCACCCCAGCAGTGGAACATATATTCATCCTGAGCGGCGTTGGCAAGCGGAGCGTACGTTTACCGCAAGCAAGGGCTTACAACAGACAGCTGTCAATCACAGAAGCTAAACCTGCTGATCAGAAGCACATCTTGTAGTATATTCCTGAAGAATATTAGCAAGTTTATTCACCTTTGACATTTCAGCCTTACATTTGCATTGCCGAGTCATAGCATTATAAGATTATTTTTGTTGCGTAATTTAAAAAAAGTTTGTTACCACAAATTAATGTTAATGTTTAAGGTAATATATTACTAATGCCATATATTTGTGTAAGCTTGATATATAGATCGGTTATTACAGGTTTCATAGCTTCTGAAAGTAAAATTATTATTGAGTTAATTGCAATTGGATGTTTCAGTGATAAATTTTTACAAGCGTTTCAGTTAATTTTATAAAAAGAACGTTACTCCAATACTTTGATCATTGTTTTGGCTGGGTCTACTATGAGCTGGAATTTATATTGTATGTGAAATTATTCATTTAGCTATATTCTTTAAAAAGAACGAAGCAAGTTTTGATATGGGTTGAACATTTTTGAAATGGTTTTTTATAGTTGGGGAAAAATATGCGTTTATGGAGTTAAGCTGTTTCTAAAACGACCGATTCACTTGGTAGCGACACGTCATGTGAAAGTTCTTTAGGTTCTTAAGTTTTGCAATCCAGTGTACAATGAAGAAATGGGGAGCAAAATATTTTTGTAGACTCCACAGAGCTATGTACCAGTGATTTGTGACTGATTCGAAACAAATTAGCACGGTAGCTCAGGTGTGCAGGTCGATGGCACGGGATCGACGTGCCCCGGCGGGCGCCCTGTTGAGCGGCAGGCTCACGCGAACACAAGGCCGATCGCCGGCCCGGCAGAATCGATCAGCAAAGCCATTAGCGGGCACACAGAAAAGTCGGCAAGACGCGCATCAGCGCCCCGCTCGTACGGAGCTAATTAACGAAGCCAAGCGGGGCGCTAAATTACAACGCCCACGCACGTCAGCGCCCATCAGCCGCTCTCGCCATTCACAAAAGCTCCCCAGGTGTCCCCGCGCCATGCAAGTCCATCCAGTGTTTTCCGAATTATCCAGTAGGCTATCTACGGCTAAGTCTCTGAACTGATAGCCAATCACTAGGACGGTATTAAAGAGGAGTGAAAAGGACCAGGCATGTGGGTATTATTAAGGCTTCAATTAGGAATTCAGTTTTTGATCGCTCTTCATGCTCTGTTGTATTACGAGGGGCGTCGAATAACTAGAGCAACACTTTTTTTCTCTGCCAGTTTCGCTTGAAAAGAATGCGGAATTTATTGTGGGACAAATTCCCGCTTTATCCCCAGTGGTTTCATGAAGTTATGGGTGGCGGCACTATACATACCTTCGGAAAACCAGAGTATCGCATATATTCATAGGCGCTTGCAGAGTGCTGAAAGAGACATGGCTGTGAACAAAAGCAGGGTGAGTCGTCGGGTGAGGCGTCTGTAATTTCCGAAACGACGTCGCGCAAACTTATCCGATCCCCTGCCTGCCGCCGGGCCACACACAGCTATGGCTTCTACCCTCAGGAAATTGAAGAAAGGTCTTCAGCGTGTCTATCGCCACGAAAACACAAACGAGCATCTTCTCCATGACAACGCAAGGTGTCACACAAGTCTGTGCACCCGAGAGGAGTTCACTAAGCCCTACGGTCCGGATCTCGCACCTTCCGACTTCCATCTGTTTGGCCCACTGAAGGATCCACTCTGGGGGAAGCTGTACGTGGATGATGAGTAGATGCAGCAAGACGTTGGCTCCGACCTCGACCAGTAGAGTGGTACCATGAGGCTATACAGACCTTCCTGGTAAACTGGCCCAAGACCGTCACATTGAACGTAGCGTGTGACGAAAAACAGAGTGTCGTAGCCAAAACAGTAGCGAATAATATAGTGTATTGAAAGTCCGAACAAAACCCACCTGGCCTCAGAAAAAAATATTTTGCATTACTCATTCAAGGCCTTTCATATAATCAATAATCTTTCTACTGGTTTCACTCCATTCTCTATTTATTCATCTCTCTCCACAATCAGTTCCTCTGCAACTCTCACAATCCTAACATTCTATATATTTCAATGCACCCTGCTGTTTGGTACCTAATCATCTTTCTTTCACATTCTAGTTACGTTATGATATGAATTTCCAGGTCCAGTGTTTTCACCTATTGTTTTTACCACTTCCGCAGTTATTATTTTGTGAATGGGAAATACCTTTAAACTGTTCTTAAGATCTGCCATATCACAACTGCATATTTCTTCAAGAGCTCACATTTCTGTCTTAATACTATTCCGCGCAGTGCTCCACACTGTGCGAGGTGAGGCCACGTGAGAGAGGCTGTTCAAATACCCGCATGGCTATTGTGATTTAGGTTTGTTACGATTCCCTGAAACTCTTTAAGACAAATGTTGTGATGGTTCCTTTGAATGGTCTTGGCACCTTTACTTCCCCTTTCTTTTATTATCGGAACCTGTACTCCGCCTTTAGGAACCTCGCCTTTTGTCACAACTTTAGACGCGTCATGCTATCTTTCAGTACCGGAGTTTTTGAAGCCTATAGGTGAGATATTTAATCGCTTCATAAGAAACTAAAGAAGTCATGAAAAACTAAATACTTAAGTTATGACTGATTTTCTAAATATTTCATTACAAGCTTATGATGGTTGACTGTGACGAAACGATTTCTACGAGTAGCAACAAGCGTCAATAAGTATTGATGCATTCTTTAGTTAACTTATGATAATATGGACTATCTTTTTCTCCTGTTTCATATCTTACTGTTCAACTGAGGTTGGAACGCAAGGTCCCGGGGGAGGTGGCGGTGTAGGGGGGAAGGGGGGGGGGGAAGACTACATTGTGTCAGAAGTGCTGATAGGACTGGGAGAGCTAGCCGTGACAAAACTCTCATATAACCCTTCTGAATGCTGTGCAAGATGCATTAGATAGACGAAATATACTCAGACTTCAACAAGAATGTAATTATTACTGTTTCAAAATTCTGTATCTTACGTAACAGTCCTCCGGCTTAGCTGAGTGGTAAAATGCTTGCATACCATGCAGCTGGCCTAGGTTCGATTCCCGGCCGGGTTGGAGATTTTCTCTGACAGAATAATATTTGCACCCAGCGGCCGAACCTCTCTGGACGGAGCCACCCTGCCAACAATGCCACACAATCATTCGAGTGGTCGCAGCATTTTTTGTAACACCAATGGTCGCATGGTTCACTCTGTCAACCAGCCATCGTTTTCATTAAAGATGTGAAAGTTCTACCATAATGTGTTATCTACTGAAAAGTAATAAGTTTATTTTGGTTTTTGAATTAATAGAAATACAAATTTTAAAATTTGACGTTTATTATTTCTAAAGATACAGTTACAAAATCTAATTAAAGAATGCTAGTTTTACATTTAACGATACATTCCTAACACAGAGGATAAAGTTAAATCACATTTGACCTGCATTTATTTCTCAGTACATGTCACTCATAGAGCATTTATTGGATTATACTCTCTTTATTGAACATGACTATATTGTTTCTACGTGAAAACAGAGTTTACTCATCCTGTTCCTCTACCTCATCGACAGTGCTACATGCACACTTCTCACATACAACTGTGAAATTCTTCTTGCATACAAACATGTTACACTGACAATAACGAAGTGTGGTGACCACATTGTTTTTTCTGCCTCACATAACGCAGCGACTCTTCTTTTTTATAAATAATTCAAAAGCCAGGGCCGCTTTAACACTGTTTACTAGATGATCGGTTTCAACACACTAAAGGTTCCATCATCGGATCATGCATAAATCATTTGAATATAACGCTACATGAGGCACACCACCTGATATAAAATCATTGTAGCACAAATAAAAATTAAAAAACAACTGCTTTCATGGTCATTCTATTTCATCAGATATGTCAAGTAGTTTTATCATGTGACTTCTATTTTATATATCTGATGAAATATAGTGACCATGAGAGCAGTTGTTTCTTAATTTCTATTTCTGCGACAATGATTTTATATCAGCTGGTCTGTCTCATGTGTCGTTATGTCCGAATGATTTATGCATGATCCGATGATGGCACCTTTAGTGTGTTGAAACTGGTCGTCTAGTAAACAGTGTTTAAGCGATCTTGGCTTTTGAGTTATTTATACAACAGAGTGACCGACCCAGAACACATTATGTGTTCACTACTCTTCTTTTTGTTCGGAGGTTCTTCTGATTCTTGAAGTTCTTGCAATTTATAAGGAGCCAAAAATATTTTGAGATCATTTGGAAGCATCGAAATGTGGGATCTTGTAACTAAATAATCTTTCATACATTGTTGGAACAACTGTTTCAAAAGTAGCCTCCTTGGTTTTTTGGATTTTCTTCGTTGCGGTGAAACAGTATTTGGGCATTGATACCAGCGATGTTTAGTAAACCAAACCATACAGCTATCGTCTACCTCTGTTACTCATGCAACAGACTATTTACTGCACATTTGGTCGACTGTGTCAACCCCTCCTTTTGCCATGTTCTAGTCCATGATAATGTGTGGTTTATTGGTATTCCCATCTACTGTGCCTTCACTGTGCATGGTGGTAAGCAGAAGAACACATTTGTTTCTTTTGAGCACGTATGAACCTGTGTGACATCTTTCTGGTATCCAGACAGTGAAAAGGCAATGTTCCTGGATTTTAGAGTTAGGAATTTCCGTTTTATTTTTCTTCAGAGTTCCAATGCATGTGACGTCTCTCTGCTAATGTGAGACTGCCACTGGATAACTGGTATACCAATAATCAAAAGTAAAATTCCGATTTGATCCCAGCAGAGGTTGTGCCACACGATGCACAGTACTGTACGGTTTATTTGACAGCTTTTAAGTGCCATCTGGTTGTGCTCCACAACACAGCGCAACACATGCTGTACAGAATGTTTTGGCATCGGAAATAGCAGGGAATTTCAAGCAGTACTTTGCTGGTCTGTTAGGTATGTACTGATCAAATGAACATCTCCCTCTAAAAGGTGTCAGCATCTCATCTATGGTTACAGACTCTCGCAAACTATAGCTTTTCCTAGAATTGGTGACAAATTTATCTAAATATTACCTAATTGCTCGCGTCTTTGTGTTCTTGTCAATTTCTCGACAAATCTCACGCTTCTGAGGAGAAATAAGAGCCGTCTGCATGACATGCAAGCTCTAAGGATCTTGATACCAGTGCCATCTTTATTCGAAAGTTCTTCACACATTTGTTTTATTTACATCCTTCAAGCCAGACAATATAAAGATTCTGATGAAAGCATTTATCTCTTTCCTAGAAGTTTACTTCATGTCTCTCTCTCTAGAATAGATACTAAGTTTCTGTTATGCAAATTGGTGTATTCCACAAGTGAATCAATCATATCAGCACTAACAATCTTGTTGAATGTTGTCACTTCTTGTGTAATACCCTTAACAGACCTCTTAGGACCAAGTAGAATTTTTATTATATTTTTTGAGCGCATTTTCGCCATTTTGGCCCATACACTCTCCTCAGACCACTTAGTTTTGCCACCTTTACCAACGAAATACCCACACATAAAATCAAAATTATCGTCACCATCTTCTTCATCTTCGTGATGTTGCATTTCCTCTTCAGTATGTGTGTGTCCTCTTCCCTCTAAAGGAACTACTTCTATTTCTGATTCACTGTTGTGATCACTAACTACTATTTGTTCTTCTTCCCCATCAGACCAGTCAAATTCAAAACACTTTCTGTCGTCCGAATCTTCATTTAGAAGCCTTTCTATCTCCTCCTCTGATAACCCTTTTTTGAAAAAGGCACTAGAAGTATAAATAAATATAGAACGTGGTTGCTAGTGAAATATTTTAATCCAAAATAAAGGCGGAATTCACAATTACCAAAAAAAAAAACTTACATCACAGGTCGCATTGTTGACTCTGCACATCAAACAGAACACGGACTAAATTAAGCTGCAATTCTTGTCAATATGCAAGCGCTACAAACGCAGCAACAATACAAGTGACCGACAGAGTTCCAACTTGAGGATAGGTGGAACCGCCAGCACTGCAATAATGCGTTCAGAGCAAAAAAAAATAAAAAAATTCTGGTCGACTCAGTCATCCAATGCAACCGCACGAGGGTTTACAAGTGATGCTTACAAAATACTAACACAAATCATCTACAGCAGAATGGAAAGACTGGTACGAGCCGATCTCGGGAAAGATCATTCTGAAATCTGGAGAGATGTAGGAACATGAGAGGCGGCACTGACCCTACGTCTTACCTTAGAAGGTAGTTTATATAAAGGTAAACTCACATTTATAGAATTTGTAGACATAAAGAAAGATTTTGACATTTTTGATTGGAGTACCTTCTTTGGAATTCTGAAGGTAGCAGGGAACAATACAGGGAGATTTGACAACGACACTGTAATTCTGTCAGAGACAGAAGAGTAGAAATATGGAAAGAATAGAGTTTTGAAAGGAAGGTACAAGATGAACATTAACAAAAGCAAAGCAAGGATAATAAAATGTTATCGACCTAAAATCAGCTGATGCTTAGGGTATCACGAAACGAGACACGTAAGGTGAGCATGAAAATAACGATGGCCGAAGTAGAGATGACATAAAATGTAGACTACGAATGGCAATAAAGGCATTTCTGATGAAAAAAAATTGTGAATAATCTAGATTTAGGTTTTGGGAAGTGTTTCCTGAAAGTAAAGAAGTGAAACATGGACTCCCAACAGATTATACAGTAAGAGAATGGAAGCATTTGAAATGTGGTGCTACAGAGGAATGCTGAATATTATTTGGGTAGCTCACGCAACTAATGAGGAGGTACTGAATAGAATCGGGGAGAAAAGAAATTTGTGACATAACCTGAACAGAAGAACGGGTCAATTGATAGGTCAAGTTCTGAGACACCTAGCAATCACCAATTCAGAATTAGAGGGAAGTGTTGGGGGAAAAAGTGGTAAAGGGAGACCAAGAGATAAATGCAGTAAGCATATTCATTCAGAAGTATGTAAGTTTTAGTAGTTATTCGGAGATGAATAAGCTTGCACAGGATAGAGTAGCGTGCAGAGCTGCATCAAATCTGTCCTCGGACTGAAGATCACGACAACAACAATCTTACTTTTAAGAGAGAGTTGAGTTGTGCGTAGTGGATAATAGCGCGCATTCACTACATGAAATTTGTGGTAAAAATGACGACTACCGCCCTTTTCTGTTTCTTTTAAGTAACAGACAGGAGGAACGTGTCAGGTGCAATTGGAGCTGTGGAATCTGTGCGCTTGGAGCAAATAAAATATGCCAGTTTCCAGTTTTTCAGCAGACAGAAAATAAGACGATAAATTTACAAAAATTTCCAATAAATTATATTAATATACTAATAAAACAGGTATCTCATTGTATCATTATGTGGATCTGCTTTCTAAAAATAACATCTTAACGTAAAGAATCGCGTATGTATGTTATGACATATTGGTATTGAGGTAATGTTTGGCTCAAAGAGAAGATGTGTGCATCCCCGCGAAAATTTGTTCGAGGAATCTGAATACAGAACAAAGAGAAGGGAAACAACAGATCTGGTTATAGATCAGGATTGGGAACGGTATACTCGGGTGCTTTACTGGTAGCCTCTAAAGAAGGTAAACGAAAACGGAAAAAAGGGGAAACAACGGAGTCGTTTGACGATGACTACGATAAGCAGTTAACTTGAGCACTGAAATCATTGCATACACGTAGGAAGTAATCTAATGAGTTATATTGGCCTCTGTGGAGAAATAGGTTATGACAAAAATAAAATTGTGGGGCTGGTGTGTTGATGCTGTGCTTCACATCGTGCTGCGTTTACTGGATAAGACACCCTAAGAATGTGTTTGTAATAACAACTTGGCCAAGAAATGAACATTCTAAACCCTTCTGAAAAGTGTAAAAGAAAGTAATTACACAATTCATGTTACTGTTTGAATAATTTCAATACTGTAATTTCAAGGCAGAAATTGGCAGATATTTTAAATGATCATTATTTTCACTCATGTGTGTTTAGTATAAGACTCCTTATTCAAGTGCATAATTTCCCAACCACCGCGGATAATTACCCCATTGGGTAGATAATAGCGGGCATTCCAGTCATTATGATATTTACAACTAAATTACATTGTGGTATTTTATACATTCACATTAATTTGATGGTTTTTGGTAACATATTTGAAATTAAAACAATGACAATCTAATTGAATCACGGATTGCAGAAACAGCTTCAGCTGTATTTAGCTGTTTAATCATAGCCTTACTGAAACATACTTTGCACAGCCCCGACACCAAGAGCATTAATATACATTAGTATCGCTCATGCATGAAATTCGGCCAGGTATGTGGATGTCGTGAATATGTAACTGCGCGTAACATAGTGAACGACAACACGCATTAGTCACTGGATATGATCAGTTATAAAAACATCGTGTATCTTAAACTGAGACATTCCACGTAAAACTATGGCTGAAATTTTAGTCTCAGAACCGGCAATAGCAAATGCTGCGTTGTACCACAAATATATAATATTTCATTGTTCGATCAATAGCGAGTCCTAGACACAGTGCATTGAAAAATAAATTTTGTGTTAAAGAGAGCAAATTAACTTTTCTCTTACGAGAACACAATATGAATGCTGTTATGTCACATAAAGTAGCCGGCACACTATGAATTCATCAAAACGCAATAACAGTCAAAATTATTTGCAGTTACATTCAGTTCACATTTAAATGTATGTTTCAGAGCACCACTGGAATTATCATTATGAATTTCCACATCATTTCCCTTATTTTACCTAGGCCAAAATTGTGCTGCTTTAGCTAATTGTCTTTCTGTCCGACCCATTGGTGTCTTTCTTGGAGGCATAGTCTGAAACAAATGTAATCTCCATATAGTATGGGAAATCGTAGCTCTTCATAATTAAGGAACTGAAAATTAAATCACAATTCAAATTTTTTTTGGATCGGTGGAAAATGAAAGAAAAGTTAGTACCATTTACTCTTAGACAAAAGGAAGCAAAAACACGATGCCAGTAAATAACGTAATGCACAGTCTGTGTTGCCCCCGAAGGCTTAGTCTGTCAGGCGAACATGTCATTTTGATTATTGTATGTCATCGATGTACATGTCAGAGAGAGAAAGCAAGTTATGTTACTGTTAAACAATCTTTGGTCATGTTCTGGCACAATCTTTGGCTCTGTGCAGTCTTGCTTGGAGCGTGGTAGGTGATGGACGTATTTAGTAGTGATGTGTTGACTTGCGATTGTATCTATTAGACGAAAAAAGATTTATTGTAGAGGACAATAAGGATCAATCTCATGTATATACTGCACAGCGAAGAGAATATAAATTTTGAGTAATGTTATTATTTTTTGAAGAGAAGAAGTCTGAGGTAGGTGTGCAGCACTGTGCACCTAATGTGTACAAATGATTAATGGCTAACTTCTTCAGTGCTGAGAGGAAGACTACCCCACTTCCTTGAATCATGCATTAACATATCAGATGACAAATTTTCTGTTAAGATTGTACCTTTTTTTAAATCATTGTTCAGTTCTTTAAGCACAGTACTGTTCAGACCAATATTATGTGCGACGATCACGCTAAGCTTTACTCTATCTTTTTCAATATATACTTCGTTCTATAATTCTTGTCTTCGAATATCATATCATTGGAATAATTACTTTCCTCACTCCACTATTTATCATTACGCATTACCAAATTGCACCATGTGGTATGCTACAATATCATTAGAAACAGAGATCTAGCTTAGCCGCTGCTTGTTTGCTGTTGTGCTTTCCAGAAATCTGCCACAATGTTATCAAGAAGCGAAGTTAAGTGGAAATTTCGATTAGGGCATGATAATTGTTTTACTTCCGTTGCGCATTTAGTATAACGACAAGTTGTATTCAGACCAGTTACACAAATTGTGTTCTGTTTAGTCAAAGGTTAGCGTATGCGTTTAAATTGGATAACAGTTTATGAGAACATAGTTTTGGTAATATGTAGACTTTTTATAGTGTAGGAGGTAAAGTGGGGCTAAAATTTCATGCAGAAATAAAATATGTTGTTGAGGTTAGAAGTTGCTACGAAGCCTTGTATTCCATGGCCAATTGTTAGGTCGTTGATGTTCTCAACGACCTAACAATTGCGGCATGGTAGCTGCCTGGTATGCATGTGTCACAGCAAATGAACCGTCTCCAACATTTAAACGTGAACGTCCCTAGAATGCAATTTCAAGACAGGTTACTTTCGTGTGTCATTTCTACCAAAACACCTGTTCGGTACGCGGGGTAGAAGTTAGTGGTAGCATAAGAGACAGAGGAAAACTTTTCTTATGTCTGTGACTTTTAACGCTGTTAACAAATACGTATGTATATGATTTTTTATGCACATATATTACAATGTGTGGTGTCACCGCCAGACACCACACTTGCTAGGTGGTAGCTTTTAAATCGGCCGCGGTCCATTAGTATACGCCGGACCCGCGTGTCGCCACTGTCAGTGATAGCAGACCGAGCGCCACCACACGGCAGGTCTAGAGAGACGTACTAGCACTCGCCCCAGTTGTGCAGCCGACTTTGCAAGGAACGGTTCACTGACAAATACGCTCTCATTTGCCGAGACGATAGTTAGCATAGCCTTCAGCTACATTTGCTACGACCTAGCAAGGTGCCGTATTCAATTGATATTGAGATTCTATTAATGCATCATCAAGAGTGGTGTTCTACAAATGTGGATTAAAGTTAAGTATTCCATCAGCTACGTACTTTTCTTTATAGCATTCATTACGTATCCTGTTTCAGACCTCACGCCATCCTGCGTGAGCTTATAGGGTGCATTTCGGCTTCCTCAAACAACACGGTGTTGGCACTTCTGCCGACACTTCACAATGTATCATGCGAACTACATACGTTTCGTGGACTCATTGTGCAACTAACATTAAAAACCGGCAATCCAGTTTTCGATATTAGCGTATTACTATTATGATAGTGTGATTGTCAGCATTTCTAGGTAAGTATTCTGAAAGGAATGTAACGGTAAATGCGGTAGCGCAGCCGTTGCAAATCATACGCTCATACAGAAACTACTTCCGCACTGAAAGATTAGTGGTTGTACACAAGTAATGATCCGAGTTGTTACAGATCAACAGATCGTACTGACATCCCAAGCATATGCATGGGACAGACGATTACCTATAAGGACGTTTCCATTACACAAGAGTCAGCAACCGATCGCTTGCTAGTTCATATGTCTAGTGAACTAAGCACACACTATCACGTATAGTTATTTCCTTCTGAGTCTCAAGAACCTATTTCGTGTTACACTAGTGAAGTTGACTCTTGTCGCAACATAAACAATAGCCAGATACGTCTTTACCAGGGCTTGCCAGGAAAAAAACTGTCAAAGTTCAAATTTTGGTCGAATTGTGGAGATACAAGTCCACAGTTGATTTTCAAGATGATGCAAAGCGAGATAACTTGTTTAGTTCTTTTGGTAGTATGAAATTTTATTGTTTTTTAAGGGAGTATCATTCACAACAGTATTTAGTACTTTGGTCATGTTAGACATGTCAGACAAAACAATTTTAGGTAGGTTGTTTAAGGATAGCTATGAAATGTCAACATATTGAAATTTGTAGAATTGAATTTTATGAGATAAACGTGCAAACACTGCAAGCTAAAAGTTCATTTACTATTTATCTCATTGTGAAAAGGTTTCATGTTACATATGACGTTCATATATGGGTTAAATATTTCGTATTTAAATGTCAAGGCTGAATAAATATTGAAAAGATGTAAGCTTCGATTCATACGTTCTTTTTTTTCGTTTAATAACTTTCTTTCTTTAATTGTAAGCAGTATTTTGGTGACTTTTTGTTTCTCTTATCTATATGGATTGACAAAATTGTTATCAGAGTTTTATGTTTGCATTCTTTTCTTCCGTTTCACATTTCGGTCTGTGGATTATTGTTTCGCAAAAAATAGGTATCAGGGGAAGTTCGTAAGTCGCATACGCTTTTTCTAAGAGGTAACTGACGAGTTATTGCTGTTGTTTGCACGTGGTTGTCACCAAGAATCGGAGGACAGGGCAAACATTTATTGTCTCATTAAGTCCCTGTTGCATACGATAAAGTGTTGGGTCTCTGATGTTACAGGAAGATTTTTATAGTAGTATTTGTAAAGAAGTTTATTGGGGTTTGTTGTCCAACCAACAGAAACACGGCATAGTTCATGACTGTTCCATTTGTAACGAGATTACAGTAACCTGTTATGCGTTCTCCTCAGAGAGAGAGAGAGAGAGAGAGAGAGAGGGGGGGGGGGGGGCGACGGAGCTAGGGAGGTAGGGAGGGAGAGAGGGAGAGAGAGTGATGGTAAAGTGAGAGGTCGAACCGACAGAGGAAATCAAAGCAACCGACTCATAGCATAGTATGGCTCCCGCATTTGGGTGCTAGTTACAGGATGCTGTGAAGCTCTCGTTATCTCGATTGTTATTGGTAAACAATTCACCCAATTAGCGAGAACAAGTGCACAGTCTGTCGCATCCGTCGTCCACATCCACGACCTACCACACTGATGCGCAGTTCTTGATATTCTATGGGAATCGTTCGTCCTGGTCTCGTTCCGGTTGATGAGAGCCCTTACCCATTTGTCTTTTTTCAGTCATTTGCTCACGGAAGCCCAATGTTTCAGTTATCGGAATGGTTCCCTATCATCGTATCCCTTCCCAGTCGTTGGCGGCCGATAATGACGTGACTTCAGTCAATTTCGCGTGACAGGTAATATTTTCCCGTCAGCAGAACACAAGTGTCTCCAACGGAGGGGAGGGTAATTAAATGCAACGCTTAAAACACGGAGAACATGCCACCTACATTCGCGGCACTTAATTAAAACTCACGAAGTAGTAGAGTGGCTTTTCGCGTGGCTTCTGAAAACGCGAACAGGCTGACGGTGGGTTGGGGACTACCGGCAATTTGCAGTATTTTTAAGCACGCTTGTTATATGCATCATAGATCTCAGTTAACGCAGAACGCAGTATGAAGCGTGATCATGTTCCAGTTTTGTTTAACAGACATGCACGAATACTGGGATATCCCTTGCGTAATGCATTCACATAATAGCCTGCTTTAATGCGAAGGAAAATCTGGAGAATAATACGCGATGATTAAAAGGAAGGTGGGAAGATAATGGTTTGACGTCCTACAGATGACGAGATCGTGATTGGCAGACATTGTATAAGGAAGGGTAGAAGAAAAAATTCAGTTGTGTCGTCTTTAAAGGAACCATTCAGAAATTTTCATTAAGCGGTCCTGTGAAACAATGGGAAACTTACACTGGATGATTTAACCATTAGAATCGGTCTCCTTCCGACACTGTCTCAATCTCGTTTCGCAGCAGGTGATGATTAAATGAATGTTGTTCAATATAGTTGTCAACGCTTGTTTCGTGAAATGGATGTATAATAATAATGGGAGATTGCAGCAATGTAACAGAGAAGAGATGTGAAGGGAGGTTGAACTACTGTAAATGAATGGATGTGAAGGTGTCTAAATGCCAAGAAGTTCCAGTTAGTAAATGCAAATTCATTTCCCATGAACACACGTCAAAAAACGTTTTGCATCACCTCGACTTACAGAGGTCGAGAACCTGTACAGATAATTGGAATAGAGATCAACATAAACATCATTTCCACCCTTTGTATTGCTCATGCAACCACACACTGCATGTTGTATCACCATACAGCGAGACCTTTAGAGGTGGTGGTCCAGATTGCTGTATACACCGTCACCTCTAATACCCAGAAGCAAATCCTCTTGCATTGATGCATGCCTGTATTCGTCATGGCATACTGTCCACAAGTTCATTGAGAATAACCTACAGACTGAGACAAAACTTCAGTTTGAGAAAGAAACATAATTCTAGCTTATTACATCAGCATAAACAGCTGTTGGTTAAGGATTTTCAACAATCAGTTGAAATCTCAACTCTACCCAATTTTACCTCAGTCAATGTGAAATGTCAGCTATCTATTGCATAAAAACATTAGAGGACTGAGAAATGAAATTAATGAATTAATTATCTGCATAGATGAATTAGAATCCTCAGGCCCAGCTGACATAATCTGCCTCTCTGAACATCTCATTTTTGTAGAGCAGAAATGGAGAAAGGAGGAGTTGCCACATTTATCAGGAACTGTCATAAATTTAAGAACATAGACATTAATAAATTTTACCTAGAACAGATATGGAAGCACATGCAACAGAAGTAGAATTTCACAAAAAATCCGTCGTAATATTGAGTGTATGTCGAGCACTTGCAGGTTACTTTAATCTGTTCATAAACCACCTTAAAGCCGTACTGGCCCATTTAACAACCAAAAGCATAGAAATAGGGGTTGGTGACTTCAGTGTAGATTTTCTTAAGTAACATCCCAATAATAACTTACTTGAGTTAGTATCACTGTCATTCAACTTAATCCTCAGTGTAAAGTTCCCCACTAGGATAGCCAATTGCTTACAAATATCCATTGATAATATCTTTATAGAAAAGTCCAATGAACAAATTCATATTACAAATCCAATAGTCAATGGCATCTCAGACCATGACAAGCAGTTCCTTCTGTTAAATGTTAATACTGAAGAGGATATAAAATCTGTTAAATCTGAGCTCAGAAGGGTAATCAATAAGTCAAAAATTGATTATTTTAGGACACTCCTCAGAGACATTCACTAGAGTGATGTTTACAGCGCTCACAGCAGGAATGAAAAATATAACACTTTTGCTAAGAAAGTGCTTACCTTATTTGAACACTGTTTTCCCCCAAAACTAACCAAGATTAGAGCAAAGTCTACAAAGAGGCCATGGATTAATCAAGGAATAGAGGCATCTTGCAAAACAAAAAGAAAACTGTTTCTGTCAATCCGTAACAGTTCTGATGGTGATGCTATAGCACATTACAATAAGTACTGCAAAATATTAAAGACTGTGATATGGACATCAAAGCAAATATATTACAAGGAAAAGATGGTCACATCAGATAAGAAAACAAAGACAATATGGGATATAGTGAAGGAGGAGGCAGGTAGAACCAGACATGAATAGCATTAAGATTAAATGATACATTGTTGACAGATGTGGGTAGGGTTGCAGAACTTTTAACAAACATTTTATGACTGTTACAGAAAAGATGGGGTTGTCAGGTTGTGTAGATGCTGCTACAGAATACCTCAGACCAGACATTTCAAGTAACTTGCATAATATGAATTTGACCCTCACTGTCTCAACAGAAGTAATGTCCATCATAAAATCTTTACAATCAAAAACATCTAGTGGGTGTGATGAAATATCAACAAAGTTCATTACACAATGTGATTCTGAATAAATGAACATATTAAGATATATGTGTAACCCCAGTCGTTTATCAGTGGAATATTTCAAGAATGGTTGAAATATGTTGAAGTTAAGCCACTGTTTGAGAACAGAGATAAAGAAATGGCATCAAATTTCTGCCCAACTTCACTTTTGTCAGCATTCTCAAAAATTGTAGGAAAGGTAATGTACAATAGGCTTTATAGCCATCCTATCACAAATAACATACTGTCAAAGCCGCAGTTCCAATTTCTAAAGGGTTCTGATATTAAGAAGGCTATCTACACTTACAGTCAAAATGTACTTAATTCATTCGACACAAAATTACAGGCAACTGGTATATTTTGTGGTCTGTCAAAGGCATTTGATGGCGTAAACCACAATAACCTTTTAAGTAAATTAGAATATTATGGTGTAACAGAAATGCTCCAAAATGGTCCAAATCTTATATCTCTGGCAGGAAAAAAAGGGTGTTATTGAGAAAGAGACATGTATAAAGCTATCAAGCATCATCTAACTGGGGAAAGATTACAAGTGGGGTGTCACAAGGTTCCATCTTAGGTCCCTTACTTTTTCTTGTGTGTATCAATGACCTTTCATCACTAACGTTACCAGATGCCAAGTTTGTTTTGTTTGCCAATGATACAAACATTGCAATAAATAGCAAATCAAGTGTAGTCTTTGAAAGATCGTCTAATAAAATATTTGTGGACGTTAATCACTGGTTCCTAGCCAATTCTTTGTCACTAAGCTTTGCAAAAACACACTACATGCAGTTCAGAACTTGACAAGCAGATGGAATAAGTTGACAGTGTTAAATTCTTGGGATTACAGCTTGATAATAAATTAAACTGGGAGGTACACACCACAGAACTGCCGAAGCGCCTGAACAAATCTCTATTTGGAATGCGAATTGTGTCAGACATAGGGGATATAAAAATGAAAAGCTGGCATACTATGGTTATTTTCATTCCATAATATCATATAGGATTATTTTTTGGGTAATTCATCAAGCCAAGCTAAAGTTCTCTGGGCACAAAAACGTGCAATAAGAGTTATATATGGTGTGAACTTAAGAACATCCTGCAGAAACCTCTTTAGAGAACTAGGGATACTAACTTCTTCTTCCCAATATATTTATTCCTTAATGAAATTTGTCATCAAACATACTCGTATATCACTTTTTCAAACCAACAGCTCAATTCATGGAATCAACACTAGAAATTAGAACAATCTTCAAAGATATAAAGTCACTTACTTTTGTACAAAAAGGTCTGCATTATTCAGGAACACACATTTTCAGTAACTTGCTAGCAGCCATAAAAAGCTTAACGACCAATGAAATTCAGTTCAATAGAACCCTAAATGATTTATTGGTGGCCAATTCCTTCTGCTCCATTAATGAATTTCTCAGTACAACCAGCTGATTTATGTGTGTGTGTGTGTGTGTGTGTGTGTGTGTGTGTGTGTGTGTGTGTGTGTGTGTGTGTGTATGTAAGTACATTCTAACTTCTGCACCATTTCAGAGCATTAATGTGTTCATTGTAAATAAGTATTGCAGTAGCTCTACTAAGTGTTTATTTCCTTATAAATAAAAAAACATTTTTTAAAATTTTAAATTCAGTGCATTTAATGCGATCTTACTAAATGAGTGTTTGTAATATGATTCTTTCATATAGTGTTCATTAAAGAAATGACGATCATTCCACTTGGGACCAGTGGAAGGTACATCAGGTTATTTGCTTCAGTTTTAAATATTATACATGTAAAATTGTTTTTCTGACATGTTCTACGTTCTGGAGGACCTCCTCACCACGGATC
Organism: Schistocerca serialis cubense; assembly: GCF_023864345.2. Lineage (NCBI taxonomy): Eukaryota > Metazoa > Arthropoda > Insecta > Orthoptera > Acrididae > Schistocerca > Schistocerca serialis. The sequence goes on from NC_064642.1 coordinate 593,611,525, forward strand.
AATTGGAATGAAAGGAAATGTAATCTAATATAATCTAAATCCCCCAGAGCGGTTGGTGGGTGACGTAGTCCATAAACAGCCCTCTGTCCCAGGCATGTTCATTAGGGTTCATGTCTGGAGAACACGATGGCCACTCTAGTCGAGCGATGTCGTTATTCTGAAGGAAGACATTCACAAGATGTGCACAATGGGGGCGCAAATTGTCCATCAAGACGAATGCCTCGCCGATATGGTTGCACTATAGGTCGGACGCTGGCATGCATGTATCGTACAGCCATTACGTCGCCTTCCATTAACGCAAGTGGCGTACGTCGGCCCCACGTAATGCCACCCCAAAACAGCAGGGAACCTCCACCTGCACTCGTTGGACAGTGTGTCTAAGTCGTTCAACCTGACCTGGTTCCCACCAAACACGTCTCCGATGATTGTATGGTTGAAGGCATAAGCGACACTCATCGGTGAAGAGAACGTGATGTCAATCGTGAGCGGTCCATTCGGCATGTTGTCGGGCCCATCTATACTGCGCTGCATGGTGTCGTGGTTGCAAAGATAGACTAGCCATGGACGCCTGGTTTGAACTTGCGCCTATTGCAGTCTATTGCGCACAGTTTGAGTCTGAACACGACGTTCTGTGGCTGCACGAAAAGCATTATTCAACATGGTGGTGTTGCTGTCAGGGTTCCTCCGAGCCATAATCAGTAGGTAGCGGCCATCCACTGCAATAGTAGCCCTTGGGTGGCCTGAGTGAGGCATGTCATCGACAGTTCCTGTCTCTCTGCGTCTCCTTCATGTCTGAACAACATCGCTTTGGTTCACTCCGAGACGCCTGGACAGTTTCCTTGTTGAGAGCCCTTCCTGGGGCAAAGCAACAATCGTCTGGCTCCCTCTGTCTAATAGACGGTACTCATGCTTCGTTGTTTACAACTTTGGGCAGGCTTAGTGACACCTCTGAACAGTCAAAGGGACTGTGTCTGGGATACAATATCCACAGTCAACGTCTATGTTTAGGTGTTCTGGAAAACGAGGTGATGCAACACTTTTTTTGATGTGTTTCTAATAAGAAAGTGGTCCGAACTTAGTGGATACAAGTGAACGGAGGAGTATTCTCTCACACACACAATAGCTAGGAAAAACGGTCGTATTGTACTGCCATGTACACAACCTGAATGGAGGAATATTTTACCTCGCCAGCACCATACCTAGTGGTCATGCTACCACACTGCAATTTGCGTAAAATTGTTTAGGGGAACTAAGTCGCGGTCTGGGAGTGAGAGATGAATGTACAGTGTAACAGTAGTCTTTTACAGTATCAAACAACTTCATTGCAAAACAGTATTGTAAAGAACAGACAAGCCGGGTGACGTAGCACTATTTTAAGCAACCTGACCGTTTACACGGGAGAGTGGAGACTCCTATCTCCATCCAAGCATACTGATTTGGATTTTCCGTAGTTTCCCTAAATTACTTCAGGTCACGGCCGACAATGTGGTTCATCCTTCCCAAATTAGATCTGTATGCATGTAAATGCGTCTATATGTGAATTATGCTGTTGGTATTCTCAAATTGTACAAGCGTGACATGTGCAGTATTCTTGTATAAGTGATCTACGGATAACAAAAATTACTATTGAAACTTCCTGGCAGATTAAAACTGTGTGCCCGACCGAGACTCGAACTCGGGACCTTTGCCTTTCGCGAGGAAGTGCTCTACCAACTGAGTTACCGAAGCACGACTCTCGCCCGGTACTCACAGTTTTAGTTCTGCCAGTACCTCGTCTCGTACCTTCCAAACTTTACAGAAGCTCTTCTGTACCGGGCGAGAGTCGTGCTTCGGTAGCTCAGTTGGTAGAGCACTTGCCGCGAAAGGCAAAGGTCCCAAGTTCGAGTCTCGGTCGAGCACACAGTTTTAATCTGCCAGGAAGTTTCATATCAGCGCACACTCCGCTGCAGAGTGAAAATCTCATTCTAAAAATTACTATTACTACTAAGAGTTTAGTCTGGAGGCTGATTGAAGATTTGAATCAGGAGAGATTTTTAGTGCAATGATAACCCTGCATTCCGATTCATAAGACATTAGCATGGGAACAATATCAATATAATTCACATGGCTTCACAAAGACAATGTCCGAAATGGTGGTCCTTTACTCCCAAAGGCTGCAGCCACAGATGCTGAATTGCAGATAATACCTAATGAAGTAATGGACCGCGGACTGAGCTCATAGTTGCTTTGTCACCATAATTAGTCACCGGAGACGAGCTAGTGGCTATTTTCCTATGCAAAATAGAGTACGAAGTGCTGACCGAACTCTGTGTCGGGAGTGGAAGAAGCAACAGCAATAGCGTATTTATTGGTGGGCTCGTAATAAATTTCGTAGTGACAGCTATTCAGAGACAGGACCCACCTATGTAGAAACCGCGCGATTTTAATTTCGGGTTGGATCGAGAGAAAGATGCTAAGATTTAAATCTATCTATTCTTCAAACCATCATGCAGTGCACTGCAGTGGGTACTTAGCATGGCGCCACATCACAGCGTTTCTTACCGTTGCTGTCGTACCCTATGGGTGTGCTGAAATTAATATAATCTTCTCTTCACGATCTTCATCGAAGTGTATTGTATGGGGATGATGAATGTCTCACCATTCTTCACATACTGACCCTTCTCGAGAAATAATAGGGGTCTTCCTAGTCAGGTTCTGAGACATTTTCATGACGCTCTCCGTGAACCAAACATATACTGCGAATAGTCGTGCCGCCTTCGTTTGTGTGGATTCAGAATTCCCTATTGGTCCTATTAGATGTGTGTCTAAAACACATTTGAAAAATATTCAAATATGGAAAGTACAAATGATTAGCAAGCAAACTCGTATGTAGCTTGACTGCATTTTTCCAGTATGTTGCCAGTGAAGACCAGTCTGCCACCAGCTTTAGTTACGATAGTGTAAATGTGATGAATCCATTTCATACCACTAGGAATTGCTGTTGCATATGGGTATTTATATAAATCGACTTATTCTATTCGTCGCTCATTAGTCTTGTTGTCATTATATACCACTTTTCCGATTTTTATGAAGTGTACAGTTTTCCATTGCTGAAAATTTAAAAGAAATTGGCAAACTTTCTACCGTTTTGAAATCTTGTCAAGACGTTAGCGGAGTTTCGTGCTGTTTTTTCCAATAGTGTTTCATTATCGATAATTAGATTATCTAAGAAAGTGTGACGGTACTGTTAATATTGTCTGCAAGTCATTAACATGCAATATGAAGAAAAAAATTCATCCTGCCTAGAATCTTAATGCACAAATTGAGGAGGAGGCAAATCGGCAGATTATCGGCCCAAACGGTCACAAATGAAGCAATCCCCCACTCACACTAAACCTCCAGAAATGTCTCAGTTTACCTGCTGAGTCCGTAGATGGTGGTATGTGGGGTGCACAGTATAACGGCACACACTTTCCCAAACGATTTTTGCGATAATTAAGCCAGTCCGTCCTTGAACTGAGTTAGTGAGTCGCCTTGTAAGAATTCCGCCTACCTGTTATGTTTGGATGCTCTCGTAGTTTTGTGTCCCCTTGCAGAGCCCTAACAGTGCCGTCGGAATATGAAAGATATTGCAAATAATTTTCAGACAAGACGCCACTATGGACATTTTTTTTAAGAAACACCATAAAACGAACATGTTCACACTGATTACAAGCCAACTATTGACGGTATGAGAGCTTGGTCTGCAGCATGAATAGATCGAAGGGCAGCCTATCGACGACCGCTGACTGTGGTGCACACTCTGTGGCGTATGTGAAACAGTAGAACTGGATATAAAGTAAAATGCGCTCTTATCTGCAAATGAGAGGTACCTTACACATCCTCTTCGGTAATTTCTGTTCGGAATTGTGATTTTTTCGTTCAGACAAAATTAGAATTTTGGAAACATTATAAATGCGGTATCTCAGTTCTTAGGAGCAGCCTTTAAATCATATGTCGTTTTATTTTATGGCAGATACTTTAAATATGCTTTTTGTCTTCTAATACAATTTCAGTAGTTCGACAAAAATCTTTCAAATGAAAAGTCTACTGGTTTGTGAAATCTTATTATATTTATTTCTACTGAAACAGTTTTCCTAGCCTTGATTATTAATATTTGCATAATCTTATAGTTCTGACTACCATGCTCTCCTTAAGTTTATCTACCAAAATTCTTTCAAAATATCACTTTAAAGTATATCAACAAAACATATTACAGAAAACACTTTAAATATACTCACAAAGACAAATAAATATTAGCTTTTGAAATATTTATCTAACACGTAAAATTTGCTTAGCAAATATCGTAACAGTACAACTTCTTTAATTTTAACGGAAATGTAGAAAAATTATTAGCTCACGTTTTCAAGCAACTTGCTGCCTGTCCCACAGGAGTCCATTCTGCCATAATTTTCCTAAAAACATAAGACATGAAAATATGCAACAGATTTCAGAAACCATCCGGGAATTTTTTTCTTTTTACATTGCTATGTTGTTTCATTGAGCTCTATTGAAATCTACAGTGCACTTACCACTCGAGGTTTTCTTTAATACATAACTGCACTGTTTTCCGACGGCCGAAACTGTTAGTCCCAGGCGAGGTGTTTGCATTGCTTGGTGATTGCAAGTTTACAGAGTTTAAAAAAATAACTCGTACATTACATACTCAAAAATAAGCGAATCCAAAATATGTACTTGTTCATTGTTTTAAGCTTTGAGGGAAGACAAGTCACTTATTTTCATATTCAAGGCTATACTTTAATGCTGTTGTTGTACCGCAGATACCGTTTTCTGTCAGACGGCAGGAAATTATCAACATGAGCAGGTGTTGATTGAAGTACGTACATTTGTAATGCATGCACGATCTTTACGGTAGCGCTCCTTCAAATTGTATGCTCTAGAGTTGAGAAGAAGCAGGCGGCCACATGCAGCTGCTAGGGAGATGAACATCTTAAACAGTTTGGGCCGACTGCACCAACACCGATTAAAAGTTAACCGCGGTCAGGTCAGCATTTAACCCTGATTAACTCGATATTCGGCTCCACCAACCTCGATCAAAATTAATCGAGGGATTTCATCGCGATTAAAGTTAACCGAGCTCGAATTGTCGACTATCTCGAATTGATAGTGGTTAACTTATTGTAAATACGTAACATGGCAGCGCGTTTTGACGTCTTAGATGGCATAGAAGACGAAGAAATGCTATGTCTTCAACATATAAATCGTTGCAACCGTGTTGGTGTACTTGTGGAAAGAGGAAATCCTTTCGAAGACTACGGTGTTTCAAAAGAAACAGTGTGGTGGTTATTGGATCAAATCCACGATAGGTTAGAATTTCCAACTTACCCAAACAATCCGGTCTCGCCCATGAACAGACTTCTGATGACATTAAGGGCATACGCAACTGGAGCATTTAATATAGTAATTGGTGACAGTGCTAATATACACTCTACAAGGGCACAAAGAATTGTAAGTGAAGTGTCGGGAATCACAGCAACAATGTCTCGTCAATATATAAAGTTTCCTTTTCGAAATTAAGTACGCTCTGTGATGGACGGTTTCAACACATTGGCTGGATTTCCTGGAGTGATTGGTACAGTGGATTGCACTTACATAAGGATTCAGTGACCTGGGTGACAGACTGCAAAATGTTTCCGCAATAGGGATTCATATTTCTCCTTTAACTGTCAAACAATCAGCGACCACAATTTAATAATACGGGACATTGTGGCTCGGTGGCCTGGCTCTGTCCACGATAGTGAAATATTTCGTAATTGTACTCGAAGGCCACACTTTGAAAATGGTGAATACCAGTCGGTCACTTACTAGGAGATAGTGACTATGCATGCAGACCTTAGTTACTGACACCACTTTCAAATCCACAGAATGCGGCAGATCACCGATATAATAGGTCTCACATTACAACAAGGAACACTGTGGTGAGACAATATGGTTTGTGGAAGAGGAGACTCCCCATTTTATCTATGGAAATGAGGAGTAGTCCACGAAACACAATGGCAGTTATAGTGAGTACGGCTGTCTTGCATAATATTGCAAGGAACACAAGCAAGGAAGAGCCACCAGAAGATGTCGAAATTATGCGGCTGCTGAGGCTATTAAGTAGCAACAGGGGCCCCGATATCGACGATAATGAGCCAATGCCTCCCGGTCAACAAATGTATCATGATGACACATTACCAGGACGATCAATTCGTCGCACTATAATTGATGAACATTTTCACTGAGGTAAGCTGTTACTTAATTGTAATTATTTTTATTTCAAATTATTATAGTGCACAAATAACGTTTTTAAACATTTACATTACATTCGGTAGAATTCTTCCACTTCCAATATTTTAATTTTTCTTTTAGTACCAAAATTTTGAGATTTTTTTATTCTCATTTCCCTCATATGTTCTCTCTTCGTCATTTCCAGCTGCTGCTGGAGTACTTCCACCCTCTTCTGCATAACACTGTCCAGAGCAGAGGAGGAAGTTGGTTTCAGTCTCGATGGCATCCTTCTCCGATTACATGTTTCTTGTGTTCCTGCACTTGAAGGTTTGGAGGAAGGGTTGTTGAATATTCCCTACAACAACCTGTGCTGGGATCAGGCTTTCGCCAGCTTCAGCAGCAATTACAGTTTCATTACTAAATGGCTCTGAGCAGTATGGGACTTAACTTTTGAGGTCATCAGTTCCCTAGAACCTAGAACTACTTAAACCTAACTAACCCAAGGACATTACACACACCCATGCCCGAGGCAGGATTCGAACCTGCGACCGTGGCGGTCACAAGGTTCCAGACTGTAGCGCCTAGGACCGCTCGGCCACACCGGCCGGCAGTTCCATTATTGTTTGTGGTACCGCTGGCGTCGCCAACTACTGCATCATCAACTACATCTACATTTAGATCCATTTTTACACTGTACTGTGCATCCGAATCAGAGGTATTTTCCAGTGGCTTCAGTGATGAGCCAACTATTTCCAGTAGTTTTGTGTCTTGTGGATTCTTTTTAGGTAGTGGTAATGCCTTCACTCCTCCTGTTTTATAGACTTGAACCTTCTCTTCAGCCAAATCCTTCCGCAATCTCCACTTCAAATTCTTGTAACATGTTTTAAGCTTTTCAGACTTTCTTTTCGTTACACCTGAAATTGATATATTTTGTAATAGCCGATATCATTTTTGTTGTGTGTCTTGAACTGTTATTCAATGTTAATCTAAGCACCACGAAAAATAGTGTTTTAATTTACATTAGTAATAGATATTTATTGATTTATGATTCAAATAAAATTAAATTTTACCTGGAGTTGAATTAAATTGTGTTGCTGTATTTTCCCATTCATCCAGTTTTTCCCTAACTGTGCAACCATCAGTTTTTCTACATTCTAATATACTTGAATCGGAGGCAACCAAGTCCAAAAGTATGTCTACTTCGAATTTGGAAAAATTCGGCGTCGTTTTCTTGTTCACCATAGTTCAGTAGCAACACTCACTTTACGCCAACAACATGAAAAACGCGCGTCAGTACCGGACCAAGGCGGTTACAACACCTTTGCCACAGGTAGACAGCAAATATCATTATCTTAACATGTATATGGGCGCTTTGCTTTGTAACACGCGGAGTTAACCGCAGTCAAACTCCCGATTAGCTAACCGCGTTTTGGCAGTTGGCGTTTAACGTTGGTGCAGCACAGAGACAACTTAATCACGATTAAGTTTTAACTGTGATCACGGTACCCTCCTTTATCTTGCTCTTTAATCGACGTTGGTGCAGTTAGTCATTACTGGGGATGAAATACTAGTCCCAAGAATTTCTTGCAGTGTGCATACAATACTTCCACCCTAAGAGAAAAAAAATCAGCCCACCTGGATATATCTGAGGGGTTTCTGACCACGGGAGGGCAGGGACAGAGGCGCAGGAGAGAAAGTAAGTCCCCCGGTCAAGGCGTTTGACAGTGTCTTAAGCGCCCATTGTGTATAGAGGTGGTGTTCATAAAAGTCCGCGAGTTTTCATGTACGCCTTGGACCGGATGCTATAGACAGAACCATCAGGTAGTATTGTCCTTCTGCCTGCAAGATCTTTGGAAAAATTTTAGGATAGAACAGAAAATTTGTGGCATTTGTGGCGGCTCTGAAATGGTCCCTGATGGGACAAAGAAGCTCTTGTCCTACTTTAGCCGAGGCGCCTGGTCGAACATGCTGTAATGTTCAGCCCATCAAGGTAATAATCTCTGTGGTAAATGCGTTGTTCACTTCGGGCTCAAACGAAAGCTCTTAAAACATGCTACCTGAAGTGCCCATGGCAAACATAATTCGGGAGCGTAACGTGTTTTCTTCCCTGTGCAGAAATTTGTAAGGCTGTTTCTCCGGCAGCAAAGAGAATATTATTGGTTAGGGTGCTTGAGCAGACGAGCTAAAGGGGAGTCTTATGATTGGCACAAAACCTATGTGGTAATGCTTGCATTGGTGCAATTTTCGAGATTACGATGTTTTTATGGAAAGGTGATGATGGTAGAAATGATCTTCTGATTCAGATTCCAGACTGGACTGCAAAATCTGGTCTTGACTCTTGTTATGAGTGGGCTGCACTTGAACCAGGTGACCTCAGGATGACTTCACACTGGCAGTGGTCTTGACTGGGGAGCTTCTGAGAAGTCATAGCTGTACACACAGTTTGGACATCACTGTGTCGAGGACCATCTTATTCATACCATCTTATTCATGACGTTTGATCTTTTCATCTACATCTACATCTACATTGATACTCCGCAAGCCACCCAACGGTGTGTGGCGGAGGGCACTTTACGTGCCACTGTCATTACCTCCCTTTCCTGTTCCAGTCACGTATGGTTCGCGGGAAGAACGACTGCCGGAAAGCCTCCGTACGCGCTCGAATCTCTCTAATTTTACATTCGTGATCTTCTCGGGAGGTATAAGCAGGGGGAAGCAATACATTCGATAGATCCAAAAACGCACCCTCTCGAAATCTGGACAGCAAGCTACACCGCGATGCAGAGCGCCTCTCTTGCAGTCTGCCACTTGAGTTTGCTATCACGCTTACCAAATAACCCTGTGACAAAATGCGCCGCGCTTCTTTGGATCTTCTCTATCTCCTCCATCAACCCGATCTGGTACGGATCCCACACTGATGAGCAATACTCATGTATAGGTCAAACGAGTGTTTTGTAAGCCACCTCGTTTGTTGATGGACTACATTTTCTAGGGACTCTCCCAATGAATCTCAACCTGGTACCCGCCTTACCAACAATTAATTTTATATGATCATTCCACTTCAAATCGTTCCGCACGCATTCGCCCAGATATTTTACAGAAGTAACTGCTACCAGTGTTTGTTCCGCTATCAAATAATCATACAATAAAGGATCCTTCTTTCTGTGTATTCGCAATACATTACATTTGTCTATGTTAAGGGTCAGTTGCCACTCCCTGCACCAAGTGCCTATCCGCTGCAGATCATCCTGCATTTCGCTAAAATTTTCTAATGCTGCAACTTCTCTGTTTACTACAGCATCATCCGCGAAAAGCTGCATGGAACTTCCGACTCTAGGTCATTTATATATATTGTGAAATGCAATGCTCCCATAACACTCCCCTGTGGCACGCCAGAGGTTATTTTAACTTCTGTAGACGTCTCTCCATTGAGGACAACATGCTGTGTCCTGTTTGCTAAAAACTCTTCAATCGAGCCACACAGCTGGTCAGATATTCCGTAGGCTCTTACTTTGTTTATCAGGCAACAGTGCGAAACTGTATCGAACGCCTTCCGGACGTCAAGGAAAATGGCATCTACCTGGGAGCCTGTTTCTAATATTTTCTGGGTCTCACACGATCGCTGTTTCCGGAATCCATGTTGATTCCTACATAATAGATTCTGGGTTTCCTTGTGCCCACTGCCGTTGAAGTAAGCGAGATTGGTCCATGGTATGACTGGTGAACGGGAGTGTCACACACTGGAATCTGCTCAGATTTCAGCGTCCAACAGATCGCCTCCCCACTACGTCGCGTATTTCGTGCCCACGATGAGGAATTACATGCCGCCGCACACCACTACTCTGCCAACGCCTGTGCCAAGAACGTCACCTGAGATAATGCTATGCATCGAGAAAGAATGTAGTACCACTACTCCAGCTTGTTAGGACAAGCAGAATCACAGTCTCGCCATTTGCTTTCAACTGCACCAACGTAGTGTAGCTTCTTTGTAGAATAAATACTTCAATGTCTATTCAGATTGCGTTATCCACGTTTTGAGCCAGGGAAAATAGATTGAACAGGTAAACCTTTGCCTACCAAACGCCATCCAGTGGAGTGGCAATTATTTGATAATTAAATCAAGACCCTACGCTGCCGACAGGCGTTGATATATATCAACCGGGACAGTTGAAAATGTGTGCCCCGACAGGGACTCGAGCCCGGGAACTCCTGCTTACATGGCAGACGCTCTGTCCATCTGAGCCACCGAGGGCACAGAGGATAGTGCGACTGCAGGACTTACCCCTTGCACGTTCCCCGTGAGACCCACATTTCCAACTTAATGTCCACACACTACATTCGTAGACAATCTTACCTAGTCCCGTAAGAAGACGGTGGTCAATGGCCGGTTAGCCCTAACTACATATTATGTCCGGAAGAACAAATGCCATCTTCACATATGGTAATTCTTTGTTAATTCTGTGTTGCCAACGGTTCATTTATTTGCCACATCGTTTAACTTGTGTTGTTTGTCCTATTTTATTATCAATAAAATCATTTTTATAAAAGATTAAGGGCATGTTGGTATATTAATCACCCAGTACGCTCCATGAGAATTGTCTTGAGGCATAGATGGTAAGGGTTGCAGGTTGAATTGGCGATTGGTGTGACATATCACGGCAGTGATGCTAATCGTGATGTACATAATAAATTTACAACCAATGTAAATATAGTATGCAAATCAATGAGTTCAGTAAGGACATGTTCACCGTTTTATTAATTTTCTCATCATTCATTTTTATTTAAGTTTTTGATAAATGTTATAACCTCCAATCCAGTGGAGCAATAGCAACCACAGTCAGAGGACAGATTTAATTTAGCAGACACGCGGTCAGGTAGACAACTGGAAGACTTACAAGTTAAAGTGATTGCTGCCTGGGCATAAACGCACAGTCACCTGTAGGCTTTCAAATCAAACCGCAAGACCAGTGTAGTCCTGCAGCTTCTCGTAGAACACTTTCCGAAAGAGACTTCAACAACTTTGCTTCGCTTACGAACATTACTTTCTTCCAGCAGCGAAGCAGATGACTAAACTATCTGTTTTCCCCTTTCCTTGAATTACACCTACTTGTACACGCGATTCTTTGCACGGCACGGCGAAGAAGTCTGACATATAGAATCACGACAAAAAACTGTGGCAACGGGTCAACAACGCATCACAGTGCGTACTAAGCTTCACAAGAGGAGTGCTGTAACACGAGGTAACATGCAGAAAATGTGTATTTTTTATTTCTTCTTTTAGTTGTGCCACGTCAGCCAACCTTTGATACACACTGACTCACTCTCATACGTATACATCCGTGATCCGAATACAGTATTTACATTGGTTACAAATTTATTATTTACATCACGGTTAGCTAGCATCATTGCCATGAGGTGTCACACCAATCGCCAATTCAACTCGGAACGTATAACATCGACGCTCCAGACAACTCTCCTGGTGTGCGCTACTTGCATCACGAAAGTTGTATTAAAGTGATGGTATCCGTTTAGCGTTGTTCTTTGAGTTTTATTCGTGGCTCCAAACAAAATATACTAGGCCAGTCAAGGCGTCTAGCCATAGATACGTAAAGCTGTCCGAGTGAAGCGGGGCAAGGTCGCTAGTTAGAAGTAAAACTGAAGACGATCTGCAAAGAGCACCTCACAGAACTAGCATCTCCTGGAAAAAAGGGTATTGCGGAGACACGGTTTAGCCACAGCCTGGTGGATGTTTCTAGAATGAAATTTTCACTCTTCAGCTGTGTGTGCACTGATATAGAACTTCCTGGCAGCTTAAAACTTTGTGCCAGACTGAGACTCGAACTCGGGACCTTTGCCTTTGGAAGGCAAGTGCTGTGCCATCTGGCTGAATTGAAGTTGTGAGGATGGGTCGTGGATGGTGCTTAGATAGCTCAGATGGACGCAACAGCCGGCACGGTAGCTCAGCGTGCTCGGTCAGAGGGTTAGCTACCCTCTGTAACAAAAATCTGAGTGAATGGATCAACGGAGAACCTAAATGGGTGTCATGGGACGTCAGCCCCCAACAAATTCAAGGAACAATATAGAACAAAGTGAGAAGAAAGATGGTAGAGCTCTTGTCCACGAATGGCAAAGGTCCCGAGTTCGGGTCTCGCTCCGGAAAACAGTTTTAATCCGCCAGGAAGTTTCAGCTCTATATATATTACGGAATTACGTGACAATTACGATTTTAAAATTTCCAAAGATGAGTCAAGACGTATAGTCTTCACAGATAAATGTATTAATCGAACGAAAACTGTAATCACTAACATTATAATAGAACAATTTACAGATTTTTATTAATTAGAAAAGTATGCTTTTTATAAATATGATAAGTAGTGTAAAACCTCTGATATGAGAGCGTGATACAGTCTTCTGAAATGAGATTCTTAAAAACGGTAAAAGAATTTAACCTTTTCAAATGAAAAAATAGGGGAGAAACTAGGAATAAACTCTTTAGAAGAAAAATTGTAAGCTACAGAAATGATTAGATAATGCATATTGATAGTATGCCTGAGGATAAGGTTCCAGGAGGTATGTTTTACAGGCTTAAAGGAAGAAGATATCCAGGAAGACCAAGGTAAAGATGGACAGATACATTTTGAAGCTGGAACAAGCAACATTGCCTAGTCCATAGAGTGCAGAAGAAGAAGAAGAAGAAGAAGAAGAAGAATATTTTATCCCCAGTTCCATCATTCGCTTTTCCAGTTCTTCTTCTTTTCTTATGCTTCTCTTTGAATGGTATGGTCTGGAGCACCTATCGTCATCTTGAGGACAAGGCACTGTGCACTATTGCTTTTTAGGATCTATAATATTGGTCTCCAAGATTTTGCCCCCTATGCAGTGCAATGTCCCGGGTGAACTCTGAGTCCAGCGAATTTCCATTTCGTGAGTAGAGGAATGGAGGCAGAACAAGATTCAGACTGCAGAGTTTGGACATGTTTCTGATTTTCCCACTTTTTCTACATTCAATCCGTAGAAAAAAGAGAATTTATCTATTTAAAATAAATAATTGTTATTGAAAATAGCTTTGCGTAAGTCTACAGCCAAAACCAATATAATTATGCTATTTCTTTATTCATAATGAAAAGACATAAATAAACAGGACTGGCTCTTACATTGCTAGTAAATGCCAGATCTGCATAATTAGGTACTTCCTTTATAGTTAGCAAATTATTTCTTTAATTACACAATTGTGAATTAATGTTACTATATCAGAAATGGCAAGTGGTGCGACCATAGATGGTGGCTTGGCTTTTCTATGAATTTATTTGAAGTTTTCAGGTATTGCGATGATCGCACTGTCGCAATAACGTTTTTTTTCTTTACTGTTATTTCAGTCAACTCGCTCCATATGGATGGGGGCTGTGCTGCCAGCGGTGCACTGTTCCGCTCTTCTGCCGAGTGAAATAAAAAATATAACGAGAATGAGAAAAATATTATGACAGTTTATCTATTTTAAATAAAAATTCCAAAATGTACAGCTAAAAGACGAAAATACGAGTATACACATTTTAAAAATACATCGCAATATAGTGAAATTTATCTGAGGAAAAACACTATAGTACTGCACTTTCACTTAAAATCTGAAGGACCTGCACTGGGTGAGAAATATTTCGCAGGGAGGGAAAATGTCACATAGGGTTGAGAGACGTAGGTAGAAAAGTGAGAGGTCAGTTACGTAGGAAAACCTTGGAGACGAAGTTAGGTGTTGGGGTGGATAGTTCGAATATAGAGGGTGAGATAGGCAGACAGTGAAGAGGAGTTTGGTGTGTGTGTGGGGTATTAAGAAGAGGATGAAAAGGATGGGAATGTACGGAGAGGGAAAAGAAGCCCTGGTGTGAAGTGGGATTGGTTGGAAGAATTGGTAGGAGGGATAAGTGTCAGGGTGGATCTCATAGTATGGAAGTGGGAGTTGGTTCAAGTTCAAAATGGTTCAAATGGCTCTCAGCACTATGCGACTTAACTTCTGAGGTCATCAGTCGCCTGGAAATTAGAACTAATTAAACCTAACTAACCTAATGACATCACACACATCCATGCCCGAGGCAGGATTCGAACCTGCGACCGTAGCGGTCGCTCGGCTCCAGACTGTAGCGCCTAGAACCGCACGGCCACTCTGGCCGGCTTGGTTCAAGTTTTGTTGCGATAGGATATACAATACTGTATATCTAGGTGTAGAGAATGGGTCTGGGATGTACTTGTAAAGGCGCAACAGCATACCAGGATTAGCGATCAGAGGGGAGACAATGGAGCGTGTTGAAATCTAGTCTGCAGATAGTGCAGGAGATATGGAGGTGTTTGAAATGGGTGAGGTGGGGTGGAAATTTGATAAGGTGATAGAGGTTTCCTATGAGGGAAGGCATATGGACACGGAAAGTGAGACAGAGTGCCTGGCATTCAAGGATTTGGGAGGAGTTATGGAACTTTTGTGAGGCAGATATCGATGCAACATTCATATAGCAGTGATTTGATTGAAGCAGGGTTTTGTAGGTGTCTAATGCCCAAGCTCGATCTGTTGGTGGTTTTAATCTCTTGTGGGCTTTCTGTTGGATGGTTAGTAGGTGAGGTCTCGAAGTTAGTTGCCGATCGATAGTTAGTCCGAGATATTTTTTGGGGTATTATTTAACTGGACAGCACTTTCATTTATGGTAAGGTACAAGTCTGGGAGATGGAATGTGCGCGTAGTTCGTCCTATAATAATTACTGCCTGTATTACGGAGTTACTGATCTCGAGGAGCCATTGGTTACACCAGGAATTAAACTGTTTGATGTGGATTGGAGAGACTGTTGGGAAATCTAGACGGCTGAGCAGAGGCCGAGGAAAACAGTGCCATAAGAGTACTGAAGCAGGTGGATTGGTGGAGCTGGTTTGGGCATATCAGTGATGTAGAGGAGACAGAAAAGTGGAGAGAGGACGGAATCTTGGAGCAACCCTGCAGTGGGGTGGAAGGTATGGGAACTGATGTTGTTGAGAGTGACATTGGATGGGCGATCGGAGAAGAAGGATGCAATAAAGTGGATATAGATAATTGGAAGTGGGTATGTCTGGAGTTTTAAGAAGAGACTGAACGACAGAAACGGTCTTATCATAACTCTAGGTCGAAGGACACAAAAATAACTAAAAATGGCTCTGAGCACCATGGGACTTAACATCTATGGTCATCAGTCCCCTAGAACTTAGAACTACTTAAACCTAACTAACCTAAGGGCATCACACAACACCCAGCCATCACGAGGCAGAGAAAATACCTGACCCCGCCGGGAATCGAACCCGGGAACCCGGGCGTGGGAAGCGAGAACGCTACCGCACGACCACGAGATGCGGGCAAAAAAAAAAAAAATAACTGATTTACGCGAGTTGAAATGGTGGAATAGGAGACGAGTGAGGAGTTCTATAGTGCATACCTTAAGAACTATGAGCACTTGTTGATACTGTTGCTACTGTGAGACACATCTCTTTCACTGCTAGCTCTTTAGGTAATACTCCTCTCAGATTAGCATGCTAGACTTTTTTTCGTTGTTACCCACCTGTTCCGCTAATAAATATTCATAAAAACGCTGCTCATGTGCGCAAATGACGACGCCACGCAACTCACATCACTGGCGACGTCTTGTCATCTCTGGGATGCTCTGCCCGACTGGAAGTCGCTGCGTACGCTAAGTGGCAGGAAGAGGGCGCCTCCATCCGTCAGTGTCACAATTAGCGCGACGGTCGGGGCAGGCTGCAGAGAGTTGCGCACCTTTCCCTTCCCCCTGGCTGCCTCGCTGTCAACCCGGACGCCTGGCGTCTAGCGGCCGCGCGGCGCGCCTCCTGGATAATGCACTGTTGCGAGCCTCACCTGCCAGCAGCTACCTGCTACCCGCTACCTGCAGCGACAGCCTGCTTCCTCCCTGTTCACACACTCCCTGCTACTCTGCGAAATCTTTGATGAGCCGCGCGGAACGCCTCACTGGAAAGTGGGCCTCGGTGATGTTGCCATTTCGGTTACAGACACTTGCTCTGAATGTTCGCTGCGTAAATACAAACCTCGCTCAAGAAGTGCCTTGCGCTGCAGCGTAGTTCACTGCAGTTAAGCAATGGTGCACACAAGGCGAAAACAACGTTTTGTAGATACAATCATTAGCCCTTTATTTATTTACTCAGATCGGATTAGGAACTTCCGGATTTTATACGTACAATACTTTTTACCTCACTCTTAATTTAGAACACAATAATTACAACATGTTGTTGTAGCTGCCTTCAGGCGAAAGACTGTTTTGAAGCAGTGCTCCACGAAAATATTTCTGAGCAGACCTCTCCATTTCTGAAAAGCTACTGCAACCTACATCCATTTGAAATCGCTTACTAATTTTATCCCTTTGTCTCCATCTACAATTCTCACCCTCCATACTTCCCTGCAGTACCATATTGCCTCAGTGAGTGGTCTTTTAACCGTTCATCTTTATAGTAAATGTATACCATACATTGTTTTCTTCCCAGTTTGATTCAATACCTCCTCAATAGTTTCTAGATCTACCCCTCATGTCTTCAGCATTCTTCCATAGCTTTTCGGAGGCTTCTGTTCTTTTCTTATCTGAGCTACTGATCGTCCACGTTTATTTGTTGTACAAGGTTGCAGTAAAAAACAAATAACTCCAAAGAACAATTCCCAATGCGTATTTTTCTTTTTTTTAGAAAATGTTTCCTTGCCAATCTACATTTTATATCCATTGTACTTGGACTGTCATCGATTATTTTGCTGCGCATCCAATAAATTCATCTGCTTCTTTTAGTGTCTCATTCCCTACTGTAATACCATCAACATTACCTCATGTAATTCGACTACATTACCCATGTTTTACGTTTGTTGATATTCATGTCATGATCTCTTTTTAAGGCACTGTTCCTTCAAATCAAATGGCTCTAAGCACTATGGGACTTAACATCTGAGGTCATCAGTCCCATAGACTGAGAACTACTTAAACCTAACTAATCTAAGGACGTCACACACATCCATGCCCAAGGCAGGATTCGAACCTGCGACCTTAGCAGCAGCGCGGTTCCGGACTGAAGTTCCTAGAACCGCTCGGCCACAGCGGCCGGCATTATTCGTTCAGATCAATTGTTATTTCATTGGCCGTCTCTGGCGGAATTACTCCTTCAACGCAAAGTTGTTATTTCATTTACCTGAACTTCAGCTGCCTTTACACATTTCTCTTGAGTTTTCTTTACCATTTGACCAATCTACAGGTTAAATTACTTTGGTGTAGGTACAGTATAAGACAGGTGTCTCCAAAAGTAGGAAAGCGAAGAGCTGGAAGTGAAAGCTGTAGACAAAAAAAATATGCAAAGAAAACACGTAAATAAATTTTTAAAGACAGAAATAAAAGTAGAGTTTATACCATTTTATTTACGCCAGGCTCCACAATAACACAATCAATGATGCAGGTGTAAGACTGACACCAGAAAATTAATGCAACGTGGGCTGAAGCAGGCAGAATATAATCATGAACCACCCCTTCAGTAAGATTGGACGCACACACTGCCAGGAAAACTTGAGAACTATAATAATAACAAAAACGAGAAGCATTACATATTAGAAACACAGACCATATGATAAAACAGTAAAATTCCTTAAAACGGCACAGATACATTCAGTTACAGTGGAAATTTGGAAATTTGTGGTAAGGCCTTATGTGACCAAACTGCTTAGGTCATCGGTCCCTAAGCTTACACACTACTTAATCTAACTTAAATTAACTTACGCTAAGTACGACACACACGGCCATGCCCGAAGTTAGAGTGGCTTAGTATTTTACAAATAATACTAGACAATCCTGGAGGTACACCACCCTGCCGCACCACTGCAGAAAGCGACAAAGTCTCGCTAGAAATTAGTTTTGCTGAGGTTCGTCTTGTACAAAAACACCAATATCAAATTCTGAACGATGAATGTTCTGAGGGCCTTATCATATTAACTGTACTGGGTGGTACGCTGGAAGTGCATGGAATGAAGTCCCCACCAAGTAGTTCCTCAGAGCCTGCCGGCCTCCAGTGTAGGACTAGAGTCGTCCCTTTATTATTCTGTCCATCGTGTGTGTCTCCAAACGGACCAGTGTGAACAGCAGACAGACAGTCGCGCCTCGCCGGACACCCCATCCACTCGTCAGCTGCAGCACGAAAATTCCAAACAGATGACAAGCGAACCTCCGTGGACAGCGCTCTAAAAGTAGTCAAAGGGCGCAAGTTTATCGCTCGAGCGGGACGCCATAGCGTACCGGTTCAAATGGCTCTGAGCACTATGGAACTTAACATCTGTGGTCATCAGTCCTCTAGAACTTTGAACTACTTAAACCTAACTAACCTAAGGACATCACACACATCCATGCCCGAGGCAGGATTCGAACCTGCGACCGTAGTAGTCGCGCGGTTCCGCACTGAGCGCCTAGAACCGCTAGACCACCGCGGCCGGCAGCGTACCGGTTGCTGGACAACAAAGTCAAGGTACAATAGAGGGAAGAAGTCTATCGGTACGAGCCGGTTCATGGCTTAACATTCCTCCTTCCGCTCCTTAAACCAAAACATCAGGAGAGGAAACTCTGCTAACTTAACAATAATACTGTGTAGTGACGTTCCAGACTGGCTTACATGGAGGCGACTGGTATTATTAGTAGAAAAAATTTTAATGTAGAAACTAACTAAGATCAAAATCTTAAGAACCTTGCAAAGTGTAGCAAAACGTGACGATATCGCAATGGATATGTTTCTTATCACGCTACTTTCAGATCCAAAACTTTACAGAAAGACGATGTCCCCATGTTCTACTGGGCAGGTTGCCTATTCCGGTTATATGTTAGTACCTCTCTCCAGTGTGCTAGATCAATATTATTTTAGCACTACTCCAATTCCTCTGGGTTATCTCAGAATTGATCAGCTGCTGAAGATGATTAATAAACCATAGTGGATGTACCTGAACTAAGGAGGCAAGTTAACATCAGTGTCGCCTGCGTTGCCCTATGGGTCTCGTGAAGCGCAGAATTAAAAGCCAAATTCAACCAAGCTAATGAGAGCATATTTCAAATTGCCCTTAACCCGTCCCGCGAAGGAAGACTGCATACACTAATGGAGGGTAGTAATATGAGATATTGCATTACAAAATCAGAATTTTCTAAGTTCTCTGGACTCATAAGCGGTTGCATTATCAGTCATTACTAATTAGAACACTAGGCAGCCCAATTATAGAAGAAACGTTCACCGGTTATAGAGTGGTTATCCCATGTGTCGTTCCTTTACTGGGTATGAGCCACACAAAACGGGAAAGTGCGTTGACAACAAATATATAACCGTTATCATTTTCAGAAAGAGGAAGGGGACTCAAATAATCCACGAAAACCTTTTCCGTGGGCTTTCCTTCACGGGTAGAATGCGGGAGACCACGAGGAACATTAAGATTTGGCTTAGTTACTTTAAACGCCTTTCGCACGCAAAATCCGTATTTTATTCCGGATCTAGATTTTTTACTATAACGCAGTTATCATCGGCGCATTACCAGGAGAGTCATTGACGTAGGCTTAACCTCGTTAGAACGCAAAACCTGACAATTGACGCCAGCATTTGAATTTTGTTTCTGCCACGTAAACGCTAGTGTCATTTCTGACTTATTTATTTTCTTACATTGTTTTGCCTATATGACTAATGGTAATGCACCAATGATATCTATGCTACAGTTGAAATCTAGTTCTGCAATAGCACACGTATTTTGTGATAGACACCGTCCTTCTTTACATTTGAATATTCAATGGTCGCTGTGCACCACTGTTATCCAATGTATTTCAATTTAGTTGTTGTCCTTCTCTAATAAAGGCCCCATGAGGTGCACCGTCATCTTCATAACGTTTTTAAAGATTCCTGCTAATACCTAAAGACTGCAGAGACCAGTTACTTGGAAAGACAAATTTTTAATTTCTCGTCGGAATGGCTATGACAACAGAAAGTCTTTTATTAACTTGGTAACACTGAATTCGTTCAGCAGCAAAGAGTCTACGTTTAACACCTTCTAAATGTGCATCCTGGTGCGGTTTTTCCTTTGCGTTAGTTAATATAGTGAATAGCGGAGATACTTCGGCCAGTGTTGTCGAAATCAAAGCCCCACGATTATTGTCGTGAAATTCCTTCGGACCAGTGTGATCGAGCTCAAACGTATGACTCAATCTCATTGTCTGATCCCGTTACATGCTTTACTGGAAAGTGAACGGCCGAAGTTTGTACAGCTCGTGATGCTACCAGATTTCGGAGTATGGCAGGAACCTAACTTAAAGCCTGGTTACCAGTTTCTCACGGGAATTTCTCATGTTCAAGATAGAATTTATATTTCTCCAAGTGCTCGCCACTCACACATGGAGTATTTCAGCTGAACAGCAGACTAAGCTCTAGAACCATATTTTACTGGTCTTCTGTTGCTGTCACACTCCTGAAGGAGTGCAGCTTCAATCACAAAATCAGAGTCACTGACTTAGATTACAATAGGGTGTCAAAAGTCTGGGATCGCGAACACGGGAGCACTACTTTACAATCAACAGCAGCCTGCTGACTATCTATCCACTGTAAGACTTCCCAGTATGTTGCAGCTGATTCAAGGGTGCCACAAATTGAGCGAAATACGGCATGAATTCTCTAAAAGATATTATCACACCGATCAATTTTTCCAGTAGACAAAACTCTGAGTAGTTGTTGTATGCATCTGATCAATGATCACGCTGACGGTAGAAACTAAATGCCCTAAAACTGACATTTCCTGACATGTTAGATTAGCTTGAGTTTCTCTAACGGTCAAGCCCAATTCACACATACGAGCCACAATTGGCTTTATATGTTCCAAAAGTTCCCGAAAGGTTTTGCCATGCATCACCACATAATCCAGATAGTTATGAACACATTAAAGCTTCAATAAACGTGAAAGAATCGGTGCATCTGTTGATAAACCGTATGTACCACGATTAGATTGAAATAAAGACCAATTGATACAAACTCTGTTAGGCATTTGTAGTCTTCTGTTAAAGACAGATGGTGAGAGGCTTGGTTAAGGTTTAACACAATAAAATAACAGACACGAAGACTGCATGAAACAGAGTGCAGATCTGATAACGGGACGTACTGGAAAATAAACTTTTGACTGAGGGTACGATAATCAGTGATAAGTGATCGGCTTGTGACCCACGACACTCCCGTTGTGTACCATAAAGAGGCATGAGTCGTTGGGTGAGGTGGATGGTTTGGCGATACCAGCAGCCAGCAGCTCATCAATGCTAGGGTACACCTAATTTTTGGGTGGGATAAACGACATAGTGCTTAGAGAATGGATAAACCATCAGTGAACTGAATCTGATATTGAATCTCATCAGTAATGCCAGACCTATCGGTTAATACATCAGAAAATTGTTTGAGAAACCTTAAAATCAGCCTTCCCTTCATGCAAATGAGCAACATCAGATTCAACAAAATTATGTGGAACATTATTAACAGCTTGAGTGCAATTAGGACTAAATATTCTACGTACTGTACTAGTGGAAATTTAAAATGGAATTCCTTTCTATTATGATCATGGTCCAAGTTCGTCTTCACAATAACACCACACATGAGGAAAATGTTAGTGGCAGCCATAAAATTAACCGTGACAAACCCTGAATGCTAGATCCCTGCACACTTTGTCAAGCAATGGCAAAACATAATTTCAAGAGCAATATACAAAGAGACATCGCCTCTTGCTAGGTTATCCTATCTCTCCACAGCGTGATCACAGCAGCCATGCAAAGAAACTTTAATGTCTGTGTACACTTATGTTAAATGTTAGTATACCTTGATGACGAGGTATCACATCGATACATGTCGCTATATAAATAATTCAGATGTCAACAAATTTTGTGTCTGGTAGCGGTAAATGAAAACCTTTTCAAAGATGAGACTTCCCCGTTCATGGTCCAACTGTTTAGCCAGTTGCAATGGTGAGAATCTACATTTATTTTGGTACTTTTGGTACTACTCATAATTCAAGATGGAAATTCTGCTCCCTGAGTGCAATATGTTACAAATGGGTTTGGTTAATGACTGCATGAACAAACGGAATAGACTGCTTAAAAACTGCTGTCAATTTATTACACGCTTTCAATGGTAACCCCGTCCCTCCTCACACCAGCCTGGTTCCCATGCCGTTCCTATACCCAGCCCTGTTCCCATTGAAGGTCCTTTGTTGAAATTTTCCATACTGGATTGGGGAGTCACGTCAAAATTTTATTGATTTATTATACCAATAATCACTTTTATTGTGTGAAGTTGTCCTGCTCTCTTGTTTCTGAACAAATTAGGTTTCACAATCATATAGGTTTCACAAGCATACAAATGAACTTGTTCAGAAGCGTCACGTGTTTCTTCACGGAAGTGAATGCTCTCACTTGCATTGACCCTGTAGAGTTCAACAAAAATAGTGCATTTACCAGTAAACAAAACGT
Organism: Schistocerca serialis cubense; assembly: GCF_023864345.2. Taxonomy (NCBI): domain Eukaryota; kingdom Metazoa; phylum Arthropoda; class Insecta; order Orthoptera; family Acrididae; genus Schistocerca; species Schistocerca serialis. The sequence goes on from NC_064642.1 coordinate 593,634,298, forward strand.
TACTGGTAGCTTTCGTTTTGGTAACCTATAAACGAAGCCAATATAGTGGTTCCAATTCGTTATATTATTGGACAAGTGACTCAGTGTGAGCATGTACCCACAAAAATGCTGTTTAGCTAGATCATTCATAACCCTGCCAAATAATTTCTTCTGAACAATATTTTGATGTAAGTCATTTAACGTACCACCATCATGCAAAACCTCGGCAAAAACCATACTCAAACTATCTTGAGTTAACTGATATATTACATTAATAATGACTGGAAATTTGAAGTATATCGTTTTGTTGTTCATAGGACGATAAAATCTCAAGAGTTTAACAATTTCTTGATCCAAGGCAATACATTAATTAGCAATGAGCTAAAACAAAATTGGGTTAGGCAGTTTCTTAAACTGATCAGATATCCCTATAACATCATCAGTCAGTTATCCATAGTCCAAACCTTTGCCTTCGACGTCCCCTGGGAATGACTCGCCCTAGCAACATTCCTTTCCAAATTAACACACTGATTCGCACCGGTGAGTAAGGTGGAAAAAAAACACGAAGTGGCACCTACCTCGTCAATGACGGATGCTGTGACTAATAGCAAGCAATCAACTGTGCCTCGTAGTGATGTGGATAGCATGATGACACAACTTCCCATGGGTTACATATGGAATATGAAAACGAACAAAATTTGATCCTTTAAATAACGAATATCCTCAGCAATCCTGTTGACGCCATAATTCCAGACCAAGATACCTGTCACACAAAAGTTAAGTCACAGGACATACAAATCTAAAAATAAATCTTGTATAAAATTTTCCGTTCTCTAAAATTTTAACCGCTCTTTTTACAACATCCAGGGAACCACACTCTGCTAGAACTGAAGTGGAAGCATGTTGAGCCCATGTCACGGAGGTCTGTATATCGAAAGCACAGTCAGCTACATTGATAGGTAGGAAAGTGTGGAACTGAGGGTGAAGCGGCTAGACCAACAAAAAATTATGTCAAAGGAACGCTTACTTTTTTTAACACCATTTTATACCATTCTATGGCTGTGAAACTCAACAAAAAAACAATCAGTGACCTACATGTCAAACTGACACCAGAAAATTAATACACCAGCTAAAGTAGGAAAAATCCATTCAGAGGCTGGCCTCTGTCAGTATGACAGGTATCCTTGCGATCTGGAGAAGAGGGTGCAATAAACTGGTTGTACTACGACATTCATATACCTTTTTATTAAAATATGGCAATAAACGAGGTTATGCAATAATTTTATAAACATTTAAACTGAAATATTTCGGAGCTATGAGTACACGCATTTTTTAAAAAAATTACTACTTCCTTCTCATGTCTTTCGACTTTTATAACTGCAGTTTGGTTTCCGTAGGAGATGTACTCGCACGTAAGTCCTCATTCCCTGTGTTTTACATCTGTTACTTTAAGAATTTCAAACACTAAAGGCCAGTTAAAATTATTTTCGAGGATAAGTCGTAAGGTCAGGGTTGCCTAGCAGGTTCGTACGTCTCTCAGGAACCCAAACGGATACAGTACAAAAAAAAAGTGAAAGTAATATATGAAATAAAACTGAAATGCCTCTAACGCGGTCTGAAATTACTGCTGCTTTTAATAATGCTACATGCACTTCAAGACAAACAACCATCATTCAGTATCTATCCCAGATTGTGTAGCCAAACGTGCTTGAAACACACTGCCTGACTAAAAACCTGTAGCACCTATAAGATATCGTCAGATATCAATGAAACTTCAGACAAATACGCGTCATTAGTAGATACAGGTATGTAACTCTTTTGCATTTAAATACTCTGTGACAGGTAGGATGTCCACCGGAGAGCACCGCGCGGGGTATCCGAGCGGTCCGAGGTGCCTTGTCACGGGTCGCGAGGAGGCTCCCCCCGTCGGAGGTTCGAGTCTTCCCTCGGGCATGGGTGTAAGTTAGTTTAACGTAGGTTACGTAGTGTGTAAGCTTAGGGACCGATGATCTCAGCAGTTTGGTCCCATAAGACCATACCACAAATTTTCAAATTTTCCACCGGAAACTATTAGCAACGTTAGTTTTAAGTGTTGTTACGAGGTCTGGTCGGATATAAAGGGGCATGAGCAGTGTCACACTTCTAGATATCAGTGTGAAGGGCATGGAGAGGCTGCTTACGCATGTGAGCCACATATCAGCACCTGACAGAGTTTCAGAAGTGCGTTGTTGTAGATCTCTGTTTGGCCAGTTGGTCGAATCATGCGGTTCCACGTGTGTGATGCATTTGCATGTAATAGCTGCCTGATGCTTGACTGCAGGAAGACAGTCATGTACATCGTCAAATTTGCAGTCGAATACAAAGGAGGGTCACAGGTTTGTGCACTAAGAACATCTTAATCCCTTGACATCAGCGCCTGCCACCGAAGAACAGGACAATGTAGCACTGTGTGTCATCCAGAATGATTTGTTGGAGACTAACAACCGCAAGACTGGAGAATTGTGCAATCTCATGCGTAGGCTGCCGTTAACACCACAACACAAGCGGCTGCCTTTGGAGTGGTGCAATAACGTGGAAGCATGGGCTACAGAAGAATGGCATCGCTTTGTGTCCAGTGATAACTCGCGGCTCTGTACAATCTTGGATGACAATCGTGAGCGAATATAGTGACCACCAGGGTAGTGGCACCATTCGTTTAATGTTTAGGAGTGACGCAGAATTGTTACTACTGGTTTCGTGGTGTGGGGAGTCATCTGGTATGACTATTGGTCAAGGCTGGTAGTGAACAGGGGAAAACTGCTGGCACAAAGTACGTAATTGATATCTTCCAAAATGGTTCAGATGGCTCTGAGCACTATGGGACTTAGCACCTGAGGTCATCAGTCCCCTAGACTTAGAACTACTTGAGCCTAACTAACCTAAGGATAGCACACACATCCATGCCCGAGGCAGGATTCGAACCTGCGACCGCAGTAGCAGCGCGGTTCCGGACTGACGCTCCTACAACCGCTAGGCCACATCTTTCGTCTCATGTTTGTACCTCTCATAATAGAGTATGTCGGAGCCATTTTTCATCATGACAATGCTGGTCCACACATGGTACGCGTCTCTGTGAGCTCTCTCCGTGATGTTGAGATACTCCCGTAGCCGACAAGATCGGCAGATCTGCCCTTAATAGAACACGCGTGTGATCAACTCGGATGGCAACGTCCTCTCAGTATTAGCATGCATAATATTAAGGACTGGTGTGACAGTTGTAGGTCGGCTTGCCGCATGGCACAATCTATTTATGTCACTCTTACCTACGGAATCCAGGCAAGTATACAGACTACAGTGTTGCAACGTTATACTGATAAGTGGGCGCCTACGGCGAGACAGCACCATTGTCGTTCACACAGAGTTTGGTGATCGTTCCTGTACGTAGTACACGTTGCTATTATGCAGTTACGTTATTCGCAAGCATGTGAAGTTTCTTACAGTATTTGGTCTATTTTCCTAACTACACATGTGAGCCGGCCGAAGTGGCCGTGCGGTTAAAGGCGCTGCAGTCTGGAACCGCAAGACCGCTACGGTCGCAGGTTCGAATCCTGCCTCGGGCATGGATGTTTGTGATGTCCTTAGGTTAGTTAGGTTTAACTAGTTCTAAGTTCTAGGTGACTAATGACCTCAGCAGTTGAGTCCCATAGTGCTCAGAGCCATTTGAACCATACACATGTGATGCTAAGAGGTTTGTCTGATCAAATTATGTCCGCTGTACTCTGCCTTGTATAATACTTGTTTTATATACTTCAAGGGCTGGTTGTGTGCGCTTTCTGCTCAAATGGATATCAGCTGATTTCGGTAACATTATGAGTGTCTGATTATTGTACTTCACAACTACTGAACTCTCGCCTCGGTAGTTTTTATCATATCTGTGATGGTACATTAAGTACAAAAAATTTAAATCCTACTTCGTGGAAGAGCTTAGACGTAGATGAGTTCACTGAGCAGCTTTTGGTTCTAAGCAAACAAATCAGCGTGTTAGCTTTACTATAAACTAGATGTTAGTCTTACCGTCAGCTGGAATTGTCTTGGGCTTCACCTCTTGTCTCGGCGTTGTGCTGGCTGCAACTGGGGAACCGTAACGTAAAATAGTTTGTTTTAGAGAACCAGTGTACGTGATTAAGTGGCACGCAGCGCATTGCAGCCATTTTCGTGATAGTGTTAGCAAGGTAACTCAGAGAGAATCAATACAGTAAGCGTTTAAGAAATACAGAATTAAGTCCTACAGCATGACGTTTCATAACCGATAGTTATGAATTGGGTAGATCTTCTGCCTTGGTAGGAAATAAAAAGCGAGCTGCGCTGCATTTGCTACATGTCTGAAGATTACAGGAACAGATGCCAAACCTTACAAAAGGTTCAATGCCGTAGCCGAAGGATGCTACAAAAGTGATTTTCTCTATCAATTCGAAATATCAACACAGGCTGTTGCATAGTAGTTTAAGAATTCGGGGCAGTAAAAAATGTTCAGATGTGTGTGAAATCCTATGGGACTTAACTGCTAAGGTCATCAGTCCCTAAGCTTACACACTACTTAACATAAATTATCCCAAGTACAAACACACACACACACACACACACACACACATGCCCGAGGCAGGACTCGAACCTCCGCCGGGACCAGCCGCACAGTCCTTGACTGCAGCGCCTAACACCGCTCGGCTAATCCAGCGCGGCCGGGGCAGTAAAGGCCTCCATTTTAAGGCATGGAAAAGAAAGTACCAAGCATCTTAAGTAGTTCAGATGTAGCATTGCTGCTGGAACTACAAAAATTGATTTATTAGTAATTTAATGAGAACAAACAAAATAACATATCAGCGTCACCACCACCACCACCACAACCATCTTCACCACATCCTCCATCAACATCACCGTCACCAGCACGAAATCCTTCTCTTTACGTTGCAGTGACGCTCACTCAAGTAAATGACGCAAAGAATTAGTACTCCCCGAGATCGGAAAGGCAATTTATCGGTGCTTTTAATTCTTGTCGTAACGAACAAAATGGATGTTCATTTTCTCGGAAAGCTGTAGAAATCAAAAACTTTGATGAACGTGAGGCCTGTGTTTGTCACAAACCATTCAGTACTGTAATAACAGAAAGCCAATCACGAGCAAAATTGCGATCCCGTCGCGGCAAACATATTTTATTGATATTTGCTGCATCGGTAAACAACAGAAATGATGTGGAACTGACAGCAATTCAGCGAATACTTACACAGTTGACAATGAAGCGAAATCGTTTTCAGCGAATTAAAACGAAATTTTTACCAAAAGGCTGCTCGGTAGTAGCTGGGCATAGGCATTCGAAACGACGCGGGCATCTCGCCAGTGCGAGAAGAAGCCGAAAGAACCGGCAGCGGCGCTGTTTCGCTTTTTGACGAGGAGCGTCAATACTAATAAAATTTAACGGCTGTAATTGTCGAAAACCGAGGCTTCATTAAAACACAGGAACCGTGATTATATACCTCAGCGAGCGGTCTCTGCCGGCACGAAGGAATAATGCGAACCAATCTCAGCTATACGCGGCGGTAATTAGATTCGCCGATAACGAGAGACGCGTTAACATTATTTGTGATAAGTGAGTTATAAATCAATTTCAGGGACGCGCGGGCGCCGCCAGTGCTCCGCGTGCCAGGGCGGGCCTCGACGCTGCGTTCCCCGCGCCTTGTGTAAATGCCGGCGAGATGGCCTCAGCCGCCTCAGAGTTTGAGAGGAATACGCCAACACAAAGTGTGTTGACAGCCAGCAATAAGTCTCACTGCAGCAACACCCGACAGTGGTCTCTTCGTGAAAAAATTCGACTTGAGTGTCGTAAGTGCTGCAAAGTGTGTAGCCCGTTTCGTGATGCACGGTAGCTGGAAGCTCTCTTCCAGTATTATGAGGCAAACCACCTAAGGCCGAACCCTTCCAAGACGCAGGTCTGTGCACACCATTTAAATAACAGGGAGGTAAATCGTGAATTAAATGTAATATGGAGAGGTGAACGTCTCGAGCATTGTAAAACGCCCAATTATCTTGGTGTCACACTGGATCGCACACTGACCTATAAACATCATTGTAGTGCCACAAGGGAGAAAGTGTCATCTAGAAACAACATCATCAGGAAACTAACCAGCAGATCCTGGGTTGCAAACCCAAAAGTCCTGAGAACTTCAGCCCTTGCGCTCAGTGTGTCAGCCGCGGAATACGCCGCTCCAGTATGGTCTGCAGCAACACACGCGAGAAAAGTTGATGTCGCGGTGAATGAAATGGCACGGTTTGTTACCGGATGCTCGAGGCCAACCCCAGTGCACAAGATGTACTTAATCCTGGGGATCGCACCGCCCAACATACGACGCGTCATCGCTGCCGAAGCCGAAAAAAACCAAGCAAGAAAAGGACATGCGTCATCCTTTATATTGACACCAGCCTGCTGACCGACGGCTTCGTTCGAGGAAGAGTTTCCTGTCACGTACCCGAGCCCTGGAAGGGTCGACTGCAGAGAAGCATTTGAAAAGGTGGGAAATCGACCTGAGAAACCCCCATAGAGATGTTAAAGAAGAACTGGCGCCTGGTGGAGACCTACCATACACAGTCTGGAGAACCCTAAACCGTATGAGGGTAGAAGTGCCGAAGTGCAAGACAAAACTGCAGCAACGGAGTTTCCTAAAAGAGAATGAGAACACTCTCTGTCTGTGTGGCTCTGTCCAGGACCCCCAACACCTGCTTATCTGTCCATATTTAGACCAGCCCTGCACAATGAATGACTTATGGGAGGCAAATGACAAGGCCATATTGGCTGCTGATTTTTGGAAGTCTGAAGTCTAGTTCCGGACACGGAAAGTAAGTAAGTAAGTAGCTTGACATCTCTGAGTACATCATGCGTTGTTGTGCCTGACAATTTAATGACAGCTTGCACTCTCATAGCAATAGGAAAGAGCAGAACCTAGTGTTAATTAATGAAAGCTTAAGAGACAGGATAGTTCTGATGACAGGGAATTCGGTAACAAAATTCCACGAGGATCAGCATTGGGCCTAAAACTGTTTCTAATTTACGATTCTCATTTCTGACAGTCTATGTTACAAACGAAATAATATTTTAAGAAACCATCAGCGTCCCTCTGGAACTGGAATAAAATAGTAGACGCCAAACCATATTCTAAATAAATCGCGTACTGGCATTCAGCAATAAGCCTCACTTATTGTTTTAAAAAAGTAATTACACAGCTAAATCTGCGCTATTGGAATTTTAATAGACGGTTGGTGCAGAATGGTCCAACTTGTTAGTTTTACATACAGATTAACATTCACGTCTACATCACCACTCTGCCATTCACACTTAATTTCCTGGCACAGGGTTCTCCGAACCACATGCAAACTATTCCTCTACCGTTCCACTTGTAATGCACATATGCCTTCCCTTCACGTGTTTAAGCCAAGTATTACGCACATTTATGCAATCGGGAATGCTCAGTAGCAGCCAGGCTACATGTACATTTAACAACTAAGCGTCAGCAAGGAGCATTAGTGATGAAATCATAGGAGGCAATGTTGTGCTACCTTGGTAGGGACAAGATCCGGCTATTTGCGAGTAGGATCTTACAATCTGAGACAGTGTTCCGAGACAAACTTCCGTCACAACGTCCGCAAATGTGACGTCAGATCCACCTAGAAACAGCGATCTGAACGCCCATTGGCTGAAGGTTTGGTGTATATATATATATATATATATATATATATATATATATATATATATATATATATATATATAGGAACGAGAGAAGTGTCCTTATTGGCTGAGGAAGAAAGGGGGGGGGTGTCTCTTGTCCTTCGCGAAGACAGGGCGAGTTAGTCGCGAGGAGCCACGCAAAACGCACGGTCGAGTAACCGGGGCGGCTGTAAAAGAACCGTCGCGAGCGCATATTTCAGATGTTAAGCAACATATAAACTGAAGTTATTAGTTATAAGAACGCCACGTGTCGTGGGCAGTGTCTATCATTATGTAAAGTCAGAAAACTGTGTTAATGTGTGTAAAGGGTCGAATGTAACGGCGTAGTCCAAAGTCGCCATATTGCAAATATTGATTCTGTGACGTGTGTGACAAAGTAATTTCTGTATTAAAACAAGTATAGTTCAAAAGTATTTAACAGTTAACAAGTGGCATCCCTAAACACTCCTCTTCAACAGGATCACCACCTACATGGAACCGGGCGACTGAGCGCTACTACTGTGCTACGAGGGACTTACCGAAGCAGCAAGACACCAGGTTAGTAATACAGCCCAGAGAAGTACTTCCTTCTCGCTACAAGGCCAGTGAGGGTGTTGTTCACTCTCCAACAAATAGTGGGAAAAATGAACACAAATCTTTCTGTACGAGCTCTGATTTCTCTTACTTTATTATGGCGATCCTAAATAAAGCATTTTCACAGTCAGAGACGAAAGCAGTTGATTGAAATTTCGTGAAAAAATCTCGCAGCAACAAATAATTCTTTTGTTTTAATGAGTGCCACCTTAACTCGACTATTACATCCGTTACACTCTCACTCCTCGTTCGCAATAATACGAAACGAATTGCTCTTTTTCGAACTTGTTCTGTATCCCCCGCCAATCCTATGTGTCAAGGATCCCATACATCACAGCACTATTCTAACAAGAGGACCAACGAACGTAGCGTAGGTAGTCCCTTTAATAGACCTGCAGCATCTTCTAAACGTTCTGCTAATAAAACTAGTCTCTGGTTTACCTTCCGCACAACTGTATCTGCAGCACGTGATCGTCCCAACTTAAGATCTTCGTAATTATAATTCCATATATTCAGTCGAACTGACAGTCTTTAGATCTGTTTGACTTGTCTTGTCTTGAAATCGAAATTTAACGGATTCGTTTTTTTAGTCATGTGGATAACTTCGGACTTTTCGGTACTAAGAGACAACTGCCACATTTCGCACCGTTCAGATATCGTGTCTAAGTCATTTAGCAATTGGTTTTTATCTTCTTATAACTTTACTAAACGGTTAATCATAGCATCGTCTCCAAAAATCTAAGAGAGCTGCACAAATTACCTCCTATATCTTTTATATAGATGAGGAACAGCAGAGGACCTACAGCACTTCCTTGTGGAACGTCGGATATCCCTTCTGTTTTATTTGATGATTTTACGTCGATTAGTAAGCGCTGTGATCTTTCTGAGGGGAAATCACAAATCCTGTCGCACAATTGAGGCGATTTTCCGCAGACACGCAGTTCGGTTAGAAGTTTCTTGTGAGCAATATTGTCAAAAGGCTACTGTAAATCTGAAGCTATGGAATCGATATGAAATCCCTTGTCGATAGCACTCAATACTTCGTGGAAATAAAGCGTCGGCTACGATTCACAAGACTGATATTTTCTGAATCCGCACTGTCAGTTACTTTCGAGATGATTCATAATGTTTAAAAGACAGTATACTATCAAAATTCTGCTGCAGATCGACGTTAATTGCGTGGGTCTATAATTCATCGGATTACTCCTATTTCCATTTTTGACTCAGTGTGACCCGTGCAACTTTCCAGTCTTTTGGCACGGATCTTTCGTCGATCTTGCGGTTTATATGATTACTAAGTATGGGACTATTGTATCCGCATACTCTGAATGGAACCTAAGTGGTATACTATTTCGTCCGAAACCCTTAACTTTACTAAGTATTTTAAGCTTCTTAGCTACACCGAAGTAACCTACTTCTAAGATACTCATGTCGACATTTGTGCTAGATTTTAATTCTGGGTTATTTACTTCGAGTTCTGAGGGGAAATAATTTAGGAAAATAGTATTTAATAACCACTCTTTAGTGGAGCTGTCATCGGTAATGTTACTGTTGGTATCGCGCAGTAAAATTTACTGTTTGTATCTTGCGGCTGGTGTACTTTCCATGTGACCTGAATCTTTTTGAATTATCTGTCATTTACGAGATTAAGTTTCGTTGTGGTAGCTATTAAAAGCATCTCGCATTGAAGTCCGTACTAAATTTCGAGTGTCAATAGAACATCGCCAACCATGGAGATCTTGTGTTGTTTTAAATTTGGTATGCTTTTCTCGCTGCTTCTGCAACAGTGTTCTCACCTGTCTCACCTGTCCCGTGGCGGATCATCATCATTTTTTATTAATTTGTTTTTATAAATCTCTCAATTGCCTCAGCTCTATTTCCTTCACTCGAAGCCACATCTCATCTACACTTGTATAGTTAGTTGGGGCGGAGTGGGGGCTCTCTTAGAAAGGCGTCAAGCAAATTTTTATCTACATCGTTAAATATATACATTTTGTGTTTAATTTTGGTGGATTTGTATACTGCGCTGCTCAGTCTGTCTATAACGATCTTGTAGTCACTAATCGCTGCAGACATGACGCTGAGTAGTATTTGTTGCTAAGAGATCAAGTAAGTTTTCGCAATCATATGCATTTAGAGTGTGCTCCTGAACTAAGATTACTGTTCAAAATAACTTTCAGTGAGAGCATTTAGTACAATTTCTGACGATTTTTATACTACCACTAGCTCTGAAACTGTATCGTCGCCAACAAGTCGATGGTAGATTAAAGTCACCACCAACTATAATTGTATTAGTAGGGTGCCTATTAGCGATGAGACTCAAGGTTTCGTTGAACTGTTCAGCAATTGTATCATCTAAATTGGGGGGTGGGGGGGTCTGCAAAAGAAACCAAATATTAATTTATTCCGGTTCTCGAATATACCTTCTACCAATATTAACTCGCAGCAACGTTCTACTTCAGTTCCACTCAAAGATAAACTACTTCTAACAGCAACAACCATGCCGCTACGAACTGTACTTAACCTGTCCTCTCTAAACACTATGAAGTCTTACGTAAAAATTTCAGCCCTTTCTCCACTCCACCGAGACCCTCTAACCTGAAAAACCCAGTCCATTCCACACAATCCTCGCTAACTGTGTAGCTGCCTCCAGCGTGTAGTGGGCCCCCTATTAGTCCAGGCAAATTATGAAAAATGGGGGAAAAGTTTATAAAGTTTTTGAACTTCGGGAAAATATTCTTAGAGGATGAAAAAGTAAAAAACAGAAAAGTTCAGTCCTCTATTGAGGGAGATTCCCCCACCCCCACCCCCACCCCCTTAATGTAATCTATTTTCACTTTTCCAAACTTTACGAGAAACGGTTCGTTTAACGAGGTTATCTGTATGACAGAAACTATTTCTGGTGAAATTCTACTAAGAGCAGGTCAAATGCATGGTTAAGCAAGGTAATTAGTTTATGCGTGCTAAAACTTGTAAGTAAAAAAGTGAAATTTCTTTTAAAGCAGACTTTTATTTATACGGAACAATTCTGCTTTATAGTATCTTACTTAAGTTTTTTGCAACTTAAATTATTGGAATGAAAATCATTTTTCATGAAATTTAAGGATTACTGTAAAACTAATCAACAATTACTTTTGTTGTAATACATTTACGGTAATACGTACAGCATGTAGGCAATGAAATTACCACAATGTCTATGAAACATATAAATTGTTGTAAATACAAACATCAAGAAAAGTTTTGCGTCACCTCGGTTCCGAGAATTCCGGAACCAGTACAGTAAATTGGAATTGAGAGGAACATAAACATCATTTCCGCCCTTTTCTTGCTCATGAAAACTACACATTGCATGTTGTACCACCATACAGCGGGACCTTCAGAAGTGCAGGTCCAGATTGCTGTACACACCGGTACCTCTAATGCCTAGTAGCACGCCCTCTTGCATTGATGCATGCCTGTATTCGTCGTGGCATACTATCCTCAAGTTCATCAAGGCACTGTTGGTCCAGGTTGTCCCACACCTCGACGGCGATTCGGCATAGTTCCCTCAGAATGATTGGTGGGTCACGTCAGCCATGAAAAGGCCTTTTCAATCTATCGCAGGCATGTTCTATAGATTTCATGTCTGTAGAACGTGCTGGTCACTGAAGTCGAGCGATGTCGTTATCCTGAAGGAAGCTATTCACAAGACGTGCACGATGGGGTCGCGAATTGTCGTCCATAAAGAAAAATGCCTCACCAATATGCTGCCGATATGGTTGGACTATCGGTCGGAGGATGGCATTCCCGTATCGTACAGCCGTTACAACTCCTTCCGTAACCACGAGCGGCGTACGTGGGGCCCATGTAATGCCACCCCAAAACTGCAGGGAACCTCCACCTTCAACCTGATCGGGTTGCCCCCAAACACGTCTCCAACGATTGTCTGGTTGAAGGCATATGCGACACTCAACGATGAAGAGAACGTGATGCCAATCCTGAGCGGTCCGTTCGGCATGTTGTCGGGCCAATCTGTACCGCGCTGCATGGTGTAGTCGTTGCAAAGGTGGACCTCGCCTGGACGGCGGGAGTGAAGTTGAGCATCATGCAGCCTATTGCTCACAGTTTGAGCCGTAACACGACGTCCTGTGGCTGCACGAAAAGCATTAGTTAACATGGTGGCGTTGCTGTCAGGGTTCTTCCGAGCCATAATCCGTAGGTAGCGGTCATCCACTGCAGTAGTAGCCCATTAGGGGCCTGAGCGAGGCAAGTCATCAACAGTTACTGTGTCTCTGTACCTCCTCCATGTCCAAACAAATTCGCTTTTGTTCACTCCGAAACGCCTGGACACTTCTCTTATTGAGAGTCCTTCCTGGCACGAAATAAGAATGCGGACGCGATCGAATGGCAGTATTGACCGTCTAGGCATATTTGAACTACAGTCAATACTAGGCGCGTGCCTCCTTCCTGGTGTAATGAGTGGAACTGACCGGCTGTCGGACCCCATCCGTCTAATAGGCGCTGTTCATGCGTGGTTGTTAACATCTTTGGACGGGTTTAGTGACATCTCTGAATAGTCAAAGGGACTGTGTCTGTGATACAATGTCCACAGTCAACGTTTATCTTCAGGAGCTCTGGGAACAGGAGTGATGCAAAACATTTTTTGATGTCTGTCTTTTCCTTATATAAAGCCTTCATCCAAATCTTCGCTCAGATCACTGCGAGCCACATTAGTGCAGCTTTATCCACGACAGTTTTTGCACATTGCTGTGTAATGCTTGTCAGCCTTCACACATCCGCACTTTCTTCCGCAGCCTTGAGTGCAGCGCCATGAAATCAGTTGTAGTATTTTCTCTGGAGCTGGTGATCGTTTCATGTGAATTTGGGAGAGTGGTGAGTTTGATTACCTCCAGCCCCAGTGTCTGAGATCCAAGCCGTTCACCAGCCACAGCTGGACTTGTAGGTAAACTCGGTAAGAGTGGAGGCGTCCTGCATCAGTAGAAGGGGGCACAAAAGAGAGTATGACAGCATTGTTTGCCTGACCCACAAGTACATTAAAACATTTAAACCGAATGGCATTTAAATTATCATCAGGACTCTCTACTGTTTTTGTGTAAGGAGAGAGCGAAAATTTCTCTCCTCCTTTTGCATTGGTCACAGGAGAGGAAGCAGGATCGTTGAATATCTGTGGAATATTATGAATTTGAGGATACCGGCTGAATAGTTGGAAAGCCAGCAGCTTTCCTTTCCAAAACAAGGCTGAAGTGCTGTCGTAACCACTTACTGCATGAAGAAACTCTATTGAATTCTTGCATTCATGAACGAGTGAGGAGTAACGTATATCTTTTGAGCCGTAACACCTTGTTCTGATGCTACCTATACCTTCTTTCGTCAGGATTATGTCTGTGTCGTATGGAGCAAGAGTGATAAGTAGCACATGGAGATCTACATCTTGACCCAATATAATCACTTGCTGGTAAAATTTTGAATTTCTTTTTTGCTTTTGCAACAATTTCAACATTTTCATTGTCATCAGCAATCTTGGTTTCTATACCAAAACTGTCTAGATTTTGCACAACCTGTTTAATAATCATCTCCTTATTGCTGAGGTTACTAATAAAGGCAGACTGTGATTCAACGCATAATGTCTCGTCATTAAAGAAAATTTCTCGTGAGGTCCGCTTCATCGTTCGCCTTTGGTGTTCAGTAGTTTTTGTGTTCAGAGAGCTTTCCTTTTGTATCCCGCCTGTAAGGCGGCGCATAGGTCTGCTCCTGAAGGGTTGGCCGAACGTAGGGAGTACATAGTCTCAACAGCAAACGAAGTGTCCCGGCCGTCTGCTCTTGATCAAATGGGCAGAATCTGGAGCGGAGCTCGTAGAGCTCTCCCGCTCCGGCTAGAGTGCGCTGTCGTCGGTGTCTGTCGTAGTGCCAACCTAGCAGAGCGCACCTACGTTGTGGGATCGTAGCTATCGATACCACATCTCTGAATATCTGTCAAATACATCAGCAACATCATGTGTCTCTGAATATAGGCTATTAAGGTTTTATAAAAGTCACCAAAAGTTCCATTCTCATGCTACACGACGTGGTGGATAAGAAATCCTTCGTCTGTAGCGAAGAACTTCGATTCATTATTGTCGATATTCCTTTCAGGTAATTGACTGAAGAGATTATACAACGACGACTTTTTCTGTTTTCCTCATCAATACACTGCTGTCAAACAGAGACATTGATATGTTCGTGAAGCAAGGCTTCACATCGGTGGAACGTGCACCGTATTCTCTGAAATAAGTGAGTTGTGTCTATTTCAGTTATATTTCTTTCAAGCCTAACAGTTGACATGCACATTTTCGCTTAAGCTTCAGAGAACCAAATTTTGGCGAGTCAGTAAGCATTGTTCGAAGAGCTTCCTAACCAACAGACACAACTTTGTAGCAGTTTACTTCCTGAGAAGCTACTAAACCAGATCCTAATGAATACAGTTGCCCCCTAGAAGCAAATTGAGTGTGTTGTTGCTACAATCGCTTAGATCTGCGAATTTTCTAGTCAATTTCTATCCTACCTCTCCTCAGTTCGACATGTTGATCACTCGAAACTGAATGTAAACTGCAGAACTGTTACATAGCTTCACATATGTGATGGGCTATTTGTACACCGCAAATCCATCGGTTCAACACACTATCGGTGAAACCTATTCCATGTGAAACACCTGCAAGACTATTCACGTTCTTCATACGCGTCTCTTCTATCGCCATGTCGGTGCATACTCCCCAGCAATACTTGCCAGAGCATCGAACAGTGAAGAAGCTGTGCTAGGTGAAATTATCGAACCCCGCGGGTTTCATGTTTTCTTTCAGTTTATTCATCTCTAGGAGGTACAAATGACACGCCTTAGCATAATAAAAATGTCCAGTTGCATCGAATATTGGGAGGACAGCTCTCACAGATTCTATTTGGAGCTCCCAAATCCCCATAGGCTCTACTTGGATGAAATGCAATGTCAACGTGACAAACTGAATGTATTGTATGCATAAGTTTTCCTTCTTAGCTTAATATCATTTATTGCGTTGACGAATTTATTTTGCAGTTTTTCAATCACTTGATCTTTTTCCAAATCGCCGAAAGATGCTCCCATTCATATCAGAAGTACAGTCTTTAGTATGTTGCTTCTCCCCCTCTATGACTGCCATTTCCTCCAGTATTATGATGGACAGAGCACACATGAGTGCAGAGTGAGCTTCAATTGCCCTCGTGTATGCACGACCAGAAAGTATATGGCGAACAGAAACTGCAGCATATAAAGTCTCCAAAAGTTGAGAGAGTCCATTGTCTCTCATTCAGAATCCTATTGCTCCTAGAAAAGACATTATCAAGTGAAAGCCTCCTAATCGAATAACTACATTAGTGAACAGTTCATTGCCTCCATTAGCTTCTACTGCAACTATATCGTTAGCTTTCATGTAGAGTGGTTGATCAAACATCGCGAGATATGTTTTCTGTGTGATCTTATTACTCTCCGTGATGGCATAAGTTAAAGCAGTTAAGATAGTGATATAATCTGTGGACGGGTTGTTGATGAACGGAAGCGCTAACACATTTGACTCCAGTTGTGATTTGCCATGCAGGAATAGAAAGCTGTAAAAACTTTGCCATAATCCAAGTAAAATTGTGATTGGTAGACACTGTTGCTCTAGTGAATGATTGTTCTGAGTACACATTTTGCAGAACAATTTCTTTAATTCCAACTCTATTCTGCCTTCGGAATGCTAGAGACTAATCTTTTGGACATGAGCTCGGCATGACAGAGAGTCTCGTTACTTTCTTATGTTCTATCGCCCTCCCTGGAGTCACGCACCTGATTTCACCCATAGCATGGACTGTACCTTTGCCCGTAATTGTTGCAATATTGAAGTCAGTATTATCAAAAACGAACTGTGAGAACGAATCATTTGAAATATTTGGTTTCCAGAACTGAACGGCAGAAGCCTCAGTTAAAGCTACAGTGCTATATGAAGAGCAGAAACCCATATTCCAGACAATTTCAACAATGATATTTCATCCCACTTTACACAAGAAGTATACTGTAAGACCAAGTTGCAGTGAGGAAGTAGACGAACGAGAACTGGTGTCTAACACAATCGTATGGGATTTTGCTGTATATTTTTTAAAAAAAAGGGCTGTTCACTACCTTTCTTTTTTTGACAAAACCACACCCTTCACAAATTCGTGTAAAATGTCGGGAACCGTAACTTCAGTATTCTCTGTCGAGTCACTGATATCTGGATAACCGGCAATACTGTAAGGAGTCATTCTTACATCTGCACAGATGAATGATAACTGCTGCTGCTTCTACTATTCTCTTTTTCTCATCTTTTTCATCAACAGCTCGTTCGTCGTACCATTGATTCAAAAGTCCGTGGCCACTGCCACGAAAACATACAACGTGTTTTTTTTGTTGTTTTTTTTTTTGCATTGTGGCAAACAAGACCCCATAATCGAAGTGTTGAGTCAGTTTATTTTTCAGTGTTCTTCTAGTCATTGTCTCTCATTCTGGGAGACATTCATTGACTATCTGCAACAAATCGAGAAGTGAAAATGGACATTCTTCTGAACTATCTATAAATTTGCGTAATTCTTGAAAAGCGGCATCAAAGTTGGTAGCTTGAGGGCGGCCTGTTTTTCGGACAGAGGAGGGGTTCGACACTAATTTAGCATAGTGATCTTGATGATAACAGGCTTCTGTAGCTACTAAACACAGAGCACAGTTGACGCGTTCGGCAACCTTTCTACAGAAGTCATCATCGCGTTTCTCCGCTTTCTCAAGCAGCGTATGTTTCACAGTTACAGAGCGAACTTCTTGGAGTCGTTTTTTTGTTTCCACCTCTATGTCACACTTTTCAGCACGTATCAAACAATCTTTTTCGAAAATGAATGGACAAGAGGAAGAGGATCTCATACTTTTTTCATCTGCTTGTGCAACATTCTGATTAATTAATTTCCTTATATTACATTCGTTAATATATTCACGTCGACATACCTTATGCACTTCAATTAGTCAGCGTTCGGTAGAAGATTATGAGCCCTGTCCTTCCGTTCCTTGCTGACACGTATCAGAGTTCCCAAGCCCTTCGTCACTACTGATGTCTCTCCTTCCGAAACAGATTTACCACGAATAAAACCGGTAGCAGGTTCCAACATTCTTGTTTTCTCAGACTAGACAAAAGAAATGAGACTAAGAAGAAGCACTTCCCAACACCACAAACTGATGAATACTGTCACAAAAACAGAACTGTCTGGCACTACTTTGACAGTTCACAAAATTAACTCAACTGAACTGGACACTGGGTAGGAAGAAACGGCAAAGACAAAAGTGGTAGGGGAGCGCTGAGTGAATGGGAAGGGGAACTTGACGTTTTCATTGTTGGCACGCACTCCTAATTTCAACAATCGCAGAGGAAATATCACCAAGTAGGTTATATAGGTTACGAAATATTTCCATACACTTAAATACTTCGCAAAGCAACAAAAACTGTAAACTATTACGTTAACAGAATTGTATTTCAACTCTTATACCTCAAATACCATTCGTGTAAATGAAAAGATGCACAAGATATTTTTCGTGTACAGTTTTGCGAGGAATATATTCACCAATAAAAGCTCATTTCCAAAAATGAGCCTTTTTGCGTGATACAAATTGACTTTTGGAGGAAATAAAAGGGGAATGCCCGCCCCGTCCCCCCTACGAAATGGAACTTTTCTGTTTATTATTACTATGCCCAATATAAGTGAAGAAATCTGCAACCAAGTTGAGAAATCTGCGACATAAACGGTCGCAGAACCGTCTGAGCCGCTAACTGAGACATTCTACTTGCCTCTGTACCAAAGACTCGCAATCGGTCCTGTCAACGATACTATATACGGTGAACTCTGCCTTCATCTAGCAAACAAGACTGGCAGTCCTTACGACTTCAGCGAGCAGCCAGAAACCAGAATCTCTTCTGATCCAAAGCGACAACCGTTGGTACCGACACGACTCACCATCCACAGCTGGGTGCACCTTGTGCACTTCATGGCATCCGGAAGCACCCGTTTCGTATTTGAAATGACTCCTCCCCGTCTGCACACAGTGTGCAACCTAGATTTCTTCCCCTCCTTGGCAGCCATGTCCCTACGGGGACAGTTAGGCTACAAACTTTTGAGCTCCAAACTAGCAGTAATCCCATTCTCTTTGAGGGCCAAAATCTTGTGGACCGAGAGACTTCCTCTGGAACTGGACCAGTGACTCCATCTGGCTAAGACTCCTAATTTAACGGACAATGTAAGAGTTCTATATTATGAGATATGGCTATTTTGTTTGTAAAAATTGCTACAGAGATCACTTTTCGATACCTGAAAAGACAGGTGGTAGTAACTCTTTATTTACCATTGGTTGAGTTAGGAGCATATGAGATTTCTGTCGTTATGCTCAAAATAGTTATAAGTGGTCGGAATGTGAGGAACCCTGATGTTGGACATAGCAGATAGAGGATGATTTTGAGATTCTTTCACGGTGTAACTGTACATTTGGAATGAGGCACAGTTCCTATTCATTGCGATCTCCAGTTGTAATGTTAATGCAAGTTACTTTGCGCACATTTAACTTTCCGCTAATTATTATGATGTAAAGACGAAATTCCCAACAAGAATCTAAACACTGATATGCTAACCATTTCAGATCTGTCAGTCATTTCTTCAGCGTACTGATAAACTGATTCTTATTTCGGAACATTGAAAGCATTTCAAAAGAAAGGTAATGAGAAAATTTTATGAATAGTAGCTTCTGCGTGAATTAGTTTCATTGTTTGTGACTAAGCTTAAAGAAGTTTAGAGTCGTCATGTTAATGTGGTTCAACTTTTGTGTGTTTAAACGTTGTAGTTTCATTTCATTTTTCAACAACTTTCTCTTTGTGGCCGAGCGGTTCTAGGCGCTTCAGTCTGGAACCGCGCGGCCGGTACGGTCGTAGGTTCGAATCCTGCCTCGGGCATGGAAGTGAGTGATGTCCTTAGGCTAGTTAGGTTTAAGTAGTTCTGAGTTCTAGGGGACTGATGACCGCACATGTTTAGTCCCATAGTGCTCAGAGCCATTTGAAACATTTGAACTTCCACATCGCTGGGAACGGGCTATACACAAATGCTGGTGACTACTTTGAAGGTCAGTGAAACTGTGAAATACGTATGCATTTTGTACGAGCTGTAAATAAATAGTTGCCACTTTTAAAGCTCCAACCCTCATAGACGTACACTGAAATATTGTACACAGAAAAGCATTACATACAAGATCATACATCTGTTGCAGAGAAGGTGTACAATAACTATAACAAAATGTCCTCCAAAGTAGCCAGCTGAAATGGGGCGCACTATTACGTTTCAGCCTGCCAATTTTACAAGAGATTTTGAAATAGTTTGACAAAGCTAAGCTTCGAGTTTTCACCAATTGATAGATGCCTTTTCATTCCCTATAAATCTACACTACGCAATGCGTTTGTCACTTGTTTGGTTAGGCTGTCGATCAGCTAAAGGAAGAGGGACATATGCATATTTTGCAGAATTCGTATGTGGTGGTCTCTCACGACATGATGAACCATGATTAGTAACTCAGAACGCGAGGAGGTATTATCGTCTGATTTCTGGTCACTCCGTGCGGTAAACAAAGCGTTCTATAGCCGAGCTTTCCTAGGAGAAAAACATTTACGCCGCGCTTACAAGACAAGGCAATTGCGTCAGCTGGGTGCAAAACTTAAGTACGTCGCGCATTTGTATTTTCCCTGAAAATGAAACGGCAAGCGCGTTAACTACACAGTCCACAGGTGCTGTCTTTCAAGTGCGTTTAAAGAAAGCATTGTTACTTTACGAAAGTAAACTACTCAGTATTTATGGATCAACTGGGAAGAAAGGTAACTCCTTGGTTTCCTGATAAATAAACGCATAATGGGCGATGAATAGGATTATTATTTGTTCCAGAATTCGCTAAGAGCAGAAAAACAGTCTGCTGGACAGATGTGAGGAAAAAAAGGAGGGGAGGAGAGGAGAAACGAAGTGGGAGGGGGTGACGGTATCCTCACGTCGACGCCACGTTTCTAGACCACGCGCGCGAAGAATGCGCAGGCGCGGAAATCACGCATTCGCAATGATTTGCAGATTGATGGTTCCATATTCAAACTCCCTATGCCAAAAATCGCGGAGTTGCTCTTATGCGAGTGCGCTGTACGCTGCGTTTGCCAGCTGTGCGGCCAGACATTACTCACCAACGGCTGTAGTAGACCAATGTTATGACGGATCTGTTATGAAGGAATCTTGATTTGTCTACGCAGGAGAGCCGCTTTGCGATTGCGATTTTCGGCAGAGGTAGTTGCAATATGGCTCCCTCTATCTGCAAATCATTGCGGATGCGTGGTTTCAGCGGACAGTTGCTCCGAGGAAATATTGTGGACTTCGTACAACGTGATCCGGCGGCAAAACCGTGAAGATTATTTACAATATATCCTCCGAGAAAACTTGAAGAGTCACAACTTTTCATTATTTGTAATAAATTATACAAAAAAATAAACGTTTCAACAGACTGAAACACATGACAAGAAACTCATCAAAATAGGTAAAACAATATTCATAGATTCCACTTAGTATTGTATAGCACATAAAGTATGGAACTTTCCACAAACTATTGTCTTGTTCTATGTAATTTCTTGTTGCTGATTAGTGAAGTCATTTAGCGAAAAACCAATTGCTTGAGTGACTTCACCAAGAGGTGTTGTAGGCTTGTCGGTGATGGACCTGCAGAACGACGCTGACGAATGCTGCAAAGGTGAATGCCTTTCATAATAATTTACTAATGAACTATAGCCGCATTGACGCCGTTGGTCAATGCTTCCATTTTTGAGACAATTCAGAAACTCGAATCTTGTTGTTCGTGATGAAATCAGCCTGAATTTATTTCACTGTCACAACTACGGTTATGAAGAACGTACCCACATTATGCTTTGCCGCGCCCGGGTTCCCAGGTTCGATTCCCGGCGAGGTCAGGGATTTTCTCTGTCTCGTGATGACTGGGTGTTGTGTGATGTCCTTAGGTTAGTTAGGTTTAAGTAGTTCTAAGTTCTAGGGGACTGATGACCATAGCTGTTAAGTCCCATAGTGTTCAGAGACATTTTGAACCACATTATGCTCTTGTGCTTGTGGTTTTGATAGCCCTTCAAAACAGTGTAATCTGTCATTTACCTTCTCATTTAAATGCTACAGGAGGGTTTCTGTTTCCACATGTCCCATGTGCGAATATTGTGTCAAAAGTTCATCTTTCTCTGAGAATTCTAGCACAGTTTGTACCCGTTTTGCACACGAACTTTACTTGATTTCCAGGAGTCGTTTCACTACAACACAGCGCGCTAAGCATTAGACTCGTCTGGAACCAGTGGACCTGTGACTTGTGACGTAATGCGCTGGCGCACTACTCATTGCTCTCTGTCGGAAAACATCTGGACTGTTTTGTCACTATCGAGGCGACGATGCACTGCGCCGGGCGCATTACATACTCTGCGGCGCAAAATTACTTCTCCTAGGAAAACACGGCTTATGCTGCTCGTTCAGTGTGACCAGACGCTCTAATCTGTAACTCGCCATCCTTCAATTTGTTATTCAGACCTTGGAATTTTCTGACCCGTGTACTGTGACATAACATGGTAAATATGCATTTTGGTGCGCGCCTTTCGTTTTAGTTTCGTTTCATATGAGTTCTTTTTTTGGAGTATCGGATTGTGATTTTGCATGCTAAATGCGTGTCTTCATTTGGCTTAGCATCTGTTCTCTAACACGTGAGATCCGAAATATATTTCCATGACAGACAGCGCATATAAGAGGAGACTATCGTGCGGCATATCTCACCTTAAACTCCACTTTTATCCCAAATGGCTCATTATTTGATTTGTCATCGATTTTAAGAAATTTTTCAAAAAAATGTATTTATGTCCATCTTTGAGTACAGCGGCCAGGTAAGAATTTTACCTTGATTTTGTTTTTCACTAACAGCCCCAGTAAATTTTAAGTGCCGATGAAATATCAAATAATTTTTATTTTCTCTTTTCGTGCATCTTAAACGTGCCATGTGTTACTGCATCTATGTTGAAACCTAGAACAGAGTAGCTCAGCAACTTTATATGATCTACGGAAACTGGTACTTAAGGTTCATATTGCATTAATGTGCTCCTTCGGAACATTTATTTGGTAAGTGATTTTCAGATTATACAGTAAGTGTGACATGGATGCAGTTTTCTCTGAAATCTTCCCCGGGAGAGACGATTACTTTCAGATTATTGCAGTTAGATTATTGCAGTTAGTCTAAGGACAGCCTGTAGCTCATTAAAACTAGTGGTAATGGCTTACGTGTTGCCCGTTAGGCTTTGAAATAATGAAACTACGAAGACGCATTTCAGTATTCTTGTTTGATACTCTTCTAGGCATTCACAATAAAATAGTTTTCTACCGGCTTGTTGGGCTTATGCGTAAGCTTGCCCTCAATATCACTTTCTAGTCCCAGTCAAAAGGTCGTTGGTTTTCGAGGACTGGTTCATTGCACCGTGAATGAAGGTCGGCGCGTGGATGTGGCTCATTGCTGTGGGTGCTGTGTCACAACGATCCGTTGACTGCTGTGGCCAGTGATAGAAACGTGGGGCTACGGCGACAGTCACCATTTCTTTCATTGTGACCAAGCAGTGGCAAGGATCAAAGTAGGAGCCGTGATTATGTTATTGGTAATGGGAGAGGAGACCCTTAAGCCTCAGAGACCGAATTATTGATGTCTTGAATTAAAGAAAATAAACATGGGAAAAGCACTCGAATAATATGTAATTCTATTTACAAAACCGCAAGTCACTAATTTGATTAGATTTTTTTTAACCGAAAATATCATCAAGGTTACTGTTTATTAGCCGCTTTTATAGCTTACCGCATGGTTATCATTAAAGTGCAGCTAATCACAAAGTTACATTGTGGCCTATAATTGTTGTATGGCCATGAAACTTGGTAGATAACTAGTGCGGCGTCGCGAGAACTTTCCACTCAGTGGACAAAAGTTAGGAAGAGTTTTTTACACTGGTACTTGTACAACATCAAGGTCGTGCAGCAACTGAAACCTCATGATTCGTGGCAAGGTCCCGAATTGGCTCTTCCGTTTCTGGCACGGATCGAAGTTGATAACTCGTGGCAGGGCAATATGACATGGAGTGACGAGGCACATTTTGCACTACAAGGAGATTGAATCCACCGAACTGTCCAATTTCGGGTACTGTAAAAACGTTTGTTGTGGCGAAGTGACTTTGTGGTGTTGGTTCAAATGTGTGTCAGTTCCTAAGGGACGAAACTATTGAGGTCATCGTCCCTAGACTTACACACTACTTAAACTAACTTTAACTAAGCCCGAGGGAGGACTCGAACCTCCTGCGGAAGGGGCCGCTCAATTCGTGACATGGCGCCTAATACCTCGCGGCCACTCGGCGCGGCGATGTGGGTTCAGAAGCACTTTTAATCTCGGAGGTCTGCCACGAATTCTGTGACATCCGCACGCTATCCTGCTTTGGAAGAGCGCAACAGAGACAAAGTTACTGTTTTCATACAACATGAGGCAACACCTCAAAATGGCTCTGAGCACTATGGGGCTTAACTTCTGTGGTCATCAGTCCCCTAGAACGTCAACTACTTAAACCTAACTAACCTAAGGACGTCACAAACATCCATGCCCAAGGCAGGAGTCGAACCTGCAACCGTAGCGGTCGTGCGGCTTCAGAATGTAACCCCCAGAACAGCTCGGCCACTCCGGCCGGCTGAGGCAACACATCATGGCTCTCTCCAGTGACGTATCTGATTAATGCAACCTTCCACAAGCGTGTTATCTACAGAGATTTTTCAGATGTATGGCCTGCACAGTCACCTGGTCTGAATCCATGTTGCTATTGGCTCTGGGGATACCAAAAGGATAGGGTCACATTCGGTCTCTACCTCACCTGAAGGCTATTATTAAGGAAGTCGTTGTTCAAATTTCACTGGAAGTGCTTTAAGCAACTAACCGTTGGTCAAGTCGTTTTACGAATGATGTGGTCGAAGACTTCGGTGCTCATCTTCAACAAAATGTGCGAGTGGCTCGCCCACGTCTTATTGCTAACCCGTAATACATGGAAACACACCTCTATGTCTTTCTAGCATTCACTGCGCCATATTTGTATCTGATGACCAAAATAAGAACTATTATTTTTCTGGGTAGATCGGTTTCACATTAACACATTAGCATATACACGAAGTTTCACTGCCATACGATAATGACGACATACACTAGATCTTCATCAGTATCTGCACTATCTAGTATAATACAAACGTGGAACCCTCACAGTGTCATCTACTGACAAAACAGGTTGATGAGAAACCCTTCCCACACAGGGAGATATGGTGGCATTAAAAACATTCACAGGGTTGTGCACCCTTTGGCTACCACCCACTGTATGTGAGGTATTTACAAAAGTTTCATTAAGACACCATTACGTCGATGCATGCTCTAGAGTTGGTTTCATTACTTCATTGGCTTGATTGGCAAATGGGTAATTGGATGTAAACTGAATTTAGATCAAACCAAATAAAGTTCTTATGCGGACTTCACATAATTTTTTTCACATTGTTACCTTCACGCCCAAACAACATGGAATGGTTAACTTCTCATGGTTGGGATTCATAGTCATAAAATATTTCTTATAAGACATCATAGTCGCCGTTGACTGTATAAAATATTTATTGTTACTATTGCAGTTTCGGCCTTATGGCCATTTTCAAGTAACACTGCAAAGTTACATTTTGTCAAAATATAAAACTATCTGTACATGTCGTCGTTTTTATTTTATTTTTTATCTCTTGTAAACGGAAACCAGACTGTCGCCATGTTTTTTTAATTGTGTGTCTACTATGCTACGTGTCTGATACCTGTGTATTTTATTAACATTGCCAACCCCTTTGCTTTCTGTTTAACTTTCCACAATTTTCCGCCGTTTTAGACTTTAAGTCACCGTTTCATCACCTGTTTTTCTTGTTTCTTTTCTTCTTCTGTTTTTCGAAATAAAAGCCTGTAGGCTGTAGAGCAGCGTACTAAGCTGCTGCCAGCCCGCCCCCTTCGGGGGGAATTGAAATTCAATAAAGGAAAAAAAACAACGACGACGTGTACTCATGTCAGATAATTTTATATTGCGACAGAATGTAACTCTTGCAGTGTTACATGAAAATGGCCATAAGGTCGAAATTGCAATAGTAACAATAAATATTTGATACAGTCAACGGCGACTATGATGTCTTTTAAGAAACATGGAATGGCATTTGCCACTGTGTAATCGTCATAATGCTTCCTAAAACCTGCAGCGCTTCGACTGGTCGGTTACAGGCAGCGGAGCAGTTTGTGGTGGTGGAGTCAGGATGCCGCAAGACGATCTACGTCACGGCGACTCTCACGCCAACCGCGGTAAGAGTGAGGGCTGGTTGGCTGGCTGGGTTGCTGGGTGGGCGGGTGTCTCCTGTCGGAGTTTAATTAGCTACGTGGAGAGGCGGCGGCGCCGGGAGGCGGCCTGTCCGCGCCGCTGCCACGCGTCTCCCGACGCTGACGCCGACACCGACGCCGACGCCGACGCCTGTTCCGCCGGCAGCGTCTGGTTGCGGTGTGCCACGGACGGCTGGCGGGCGTCTTATTGCAGAAGACGTCCCAACGTACTGAGGCAGAATCCACTTAGGCTGGATATACGTTTATAATTACAAGTGCTGCTGTCTAACGGAACTTGGCGTAAATATCATACCAGTGTCCGTGATATCCTATTTAATGTTGTTCGTTTTGCTTTTTCCTTCGTTTTTAAGATACAGAAAAAGATACAAAGGGAAAGAAAGACACGGGAAGCAATTATTCTCTTACTTTACTTCTGCATCTTGTCCAGTGTACAACTGTGTGTACTGCAGTGTACATACTGACCTGCACCATCCAGTTTCTATTCCATTCGGAGGCGATACTCGTGAAGAAATAACATCGATAGCGTTTTTATTAGAATCAATTTTTTCATGGGTTCATGATCATAATGCCAGACACATTGACGGATAAAACTTCCCAACACCAAAAAAATAATTCATGTCTAGTAACGAAATTTCAGGAAAACATTTGTCTACATAACATATTAAAGTGATTAACATTGCAAGATCACAGGTTTATGCATGCGCGAGATAAGCCGTTGCAAATGTGAAACGCTAATGCATTAATAACCAGACTAACCACGACAGTGTTGAATACAAGCAAGCAGACGTGCATGCATTGTGTTTTACAAGAGGTGGATGTTAGTTTGTGGAATGGAATTCGATGTCTGTTGCACTTGGTCGATCAACACAGAGAAGGTTAATGCTGCTTCTGGATAACACTGGAATTGTCGTCCGATGATATCTCATATGTGCTCAATTGGAGACATATCTGGTGATCGAGAAGGTCAAAGCAACGTATTGTCACTCTGTCGGTCATGTTGGGTTACAAAAGCGATATGTGGACTAGCGTTGTGCTCTTGGAACACACTGCCGGGAATGCTGATCATGAATGGTAGCACAAATGGTTGAATCGCCATGGAGACGTACAAACTTGCAGTCACGATGCGTGGGATAACCACAAAAGTGCTCCTGCTGTAATACAAAATCGCATCCTAGACCATAACTCCAGGAATTGTTCCAGTATGTCTAGCATGCAGACAGATTGATTTTAGGCCCTCAGTTGGTCTCCTTCTGACCATCACTGGCACCGAGGAGGAACCAACTTTTACCAGAAAACAGACCTCCACTCTGCCCTCCAATGAGCTCTCGCTGCAAACCACTAAAATCGCAAATGGTAGTAGTTTGGTGTCACTGCAACAAACGATATAGGACGTCCTTGAAATAACTGTCCTTGAAATAAACCGATTTGTAACAGTTCGTTGTGTTACTGTGCTTTCGCATAAGCAGTACTCTAGGTACTGTGACGTGGCTGACTGGAGCCTGGTCTTCTCGCCACTGCAAATTCTCGTCACCACCATTGCCAAGAATAATGTGCTGTAGCTACAATCCTGGCAAGAATTTTTGCAATACCACAAAAGGAACTACCGGATTCTCGTAGCCCTATTACACGACCTCATTCGAACTCAGTGTGGTGTTAATAATGGCATCTTGGGCCTTAAAGGCCAGTCTCAAATGTAACTAATGCTCATGGCCGTTATTGCACGTATTTTAGGCAAACCGTAGTTGGATCGTCATGCTGTTGCTACTAACGCCACTCTTATGCAACTGGCGCGAATGTTGAATAGACATCATGTTTCAGATTTAGAAACACAGCCCTCAACTTTCGCTTATGTCGCACAGCTCTTTCCAGTCATTATATATCTTGTAGAAGGTATCGTGTTCCTTGACTCGATTTGAAAACTGAAGTCGCGAAATTTTATAAATTACTGTACAGCTGCTGTAGAATGCAGGATACACAGTACCTACAACAAAATCTACTCAAAAGTAAAAAGCTTAAACAGGGTGTACTATTACACTTGAGTCTGCCGTTTTGACAAGAGTTTTTGTAACAGTTTTGCAAAGAGAAACTTCAAAGTAGAATTTCCAACAATTGTTTCTAAATGTACATTACGCACTGCGTTTGTCACTTGGTTGGTTGGGCTGTCGATGAGCTAAAGGGACGGGGACATACGCATGTTTTGCAGTGTGCTTATGTGATGGTCTCTTACGACATGCTGAAGTATTTGAACCATGATTAGCAGTTCAGTGGGCGAGGAGGTAGTATCGACTCATTTCCGACGACGCTGTGCGGTAAACAAAGCATTCTTTAGCCGAGAAATAATTATGTGCCGCTCGAATAAGACAAGGCAATTAGCGTACGCGGGGAGCAAAACTTAAATACGCCGCGCGTTTGTATTCTCCCAGGAAATGAAACGGCAAGTGCATTAATTACTCAGTTCACAGGTACAATCTAAGCGGCGTAATGTAATGAGTACTGCATTAGCGGCAAGTAGCAGAAATGAGAACAGCGAGAAACTTAACATCAGGATCGGTGATCACGAAGTAGAACAAATTAAGGAATTATCTTACCTTTGCATCAAAATAACCCATGGTGCACAGAACAAGGAGGATATCGACAGCGGACTAGCAGTGGCAAAAAGGTCATTCCTAGCCTACAGTAGTGTGCTACTATCAAACATAGTCCTTAATTTGGGAAAAAATTTCTGAGAATGTGCCTTTGGACCTCAACATTTAATGGTAGTGAAACACAGACTGTGGGAAAACCAGGACAGAAGAGACTCAAAGCATATGTAGTGTGGTGCTTCAAAAGTACGTTGTAAATTAGTTGGGCTGATAAGGTAAGGAATGAGCAGGTTCTCCGCGGAATCGGCGAGGAAAGGAATATGTGAAAAATGCTGACAAGAAGAGAGGACGAAAAAAAAGGAAAAAGGAAATCAGTCTTAACATAAGATATTTTCGCAATATTAATGTTGTAATTTTGAGTAATGGATTAAATTTTTTGTAGGGGAACGCGGGGCAGAACGGGATAGCGGGGCACAATGGGAAATTGCTCTTTTCTAGAGTACACAGTGCTGCAACCTGTTGTATGGGCATGTAACTATTTCTCCGAATGGAAGGGAAGTTAGGGCAGCCATTTTTATTTAGTTTGAAGTGCGAGATGTAAGTGCATTGTTATCCGTCACGTACCGGCTTGCGTTGTTCTAACGTTTGGTGTATTTCAACGCCAGGTAAGCTGTTAAATGTTTATTGTATACCGTAAAATGACACATTCCACTAAAGCGCATGGCATTTGTTATACATTAGTTATTTAATGCGTTTAAATACGTCATTTATTACACTCCATAATAGTTGTTAACCTCAAAAGTGCTCTTCGGGCGGAACGGGATGGGGCAAAATGGGATAGTGTCCCGTTCTGCCCCATCATATTTTGATGCAAGTACAAAGCAAACTGTATGCTTTTTTCTTTCCCCCTTGCTGTTACAGATGGTGCTAACGTACATGAAAAAGACTGATAGACAGCAATTGGACGTAAAAGCGATGGAAATGGCAGTTTCAGCCGTTTCATCTTCCCAAATGGGAATTTTAAAAGCATCTAAGCAGTTCAACGTTCCGAAATCAACACTGGAAAGATATGTGCCTAAAACTACGAATAATCCTGACTACATAATTGACAAATCAGATGGGAAATTTAAAAAGGTGTTCACTGCAGAACAAGAGGATGAGCTTGTAACATACATCAAGCCAATGCAAAGCAGACTTTTTAGTCTAACAATGAAAGATCTCAGATCAGTAGCCTATCAACTAGTCGAAAGAAATGGCTTACCACACAGATTTAACTAACAAACTTGTCTAGCTGGACAAGACTGGGTTAAAGGATTTATTACGAGGCATCCTACACTGTCTATTAGCAAGCCAGAAAATACTTCTGGTGCTCGAGCAATGGGATTCAACAAAGTAGCAGTTTCACAGTTTAACTCTCCCAACGAGCTATGTTCGCCGAACAACTCAGCTTTCCAGATATCGCTCGAGGCTGTCATTCCAAGCCCAGTAATCTGTCAAAATACTAGGTGGACTACAAGACGAAAAGGAAAAATCGTCGTATTAACAGATTCTCGTTATAAGAAGGAAGTGCAGAATGCTGTCGCAGGTAAAGTAGGCCTACAGAAAGGAGGAGGGTGCACAAATATGAACAATGTCAGGACAGAGACGTCAGGTGCAATGCAGCTTAAGGCTAAAATATCAAACTGTACACACACAAAAAGAAACAGAGGACATCAAAGACCTTAAGAAAAATATAATGAAGAAGATGGAGAAGAGAGAATCAGAGAGAGAGAGAGGGTGCTGAGTGTCTCTACTGTGGGGACTTCTACTCCGTTTCTAATGAAGACTGGGTCGCATGTGAAAGGTGTTTCAAGCGGGCACACAATTCATAGACAGTGAAGACGAAGAGGAAATACTGATTTGTGACTATTGTCGAAAGGGCTAGTAGTTAGTGGTTTGGTGGTTACCAAGCATTGTACATTTTTCAGAATGACATTAAAATATTTTCTTATTTTGAAGAATGACTTTTTAATTGTTTAAATTACACATTTCTTAGTCTGAATTGCATTTTATACAACATTGTCATAATTTAACACGATATTCGTAATTCAATTCAACTTTTACGCAATAATTTAACAAAAACTAGCCTTATCCCATTCTACCCCGTGGGTGGGGTGGAACGGGAAATATGCAAGACTTTCTTTGAAAAATTGTAATAAATGCAAAATGTATTGTTTTAAGTGATTTTAAAATGAGGTACGTTAGGTTACACTACAAGGTGTTTTTTTATAACTTTAAGAAGTGTTTCCTGGTGTTCTATTATTTTATACCCATTGTTAAACATTAAGTATCCCGTTTCACCCCGAGTTCCCCTAATAAACTTTTTAACTATTTTGTAAATATTTTTTTTATTAATGAACGTAATTTTGTACTTAAAATGCAGTATCTAAAAATGAATACTGTAATAACTTGTAGTAAAGGTCCTGGTACAGGCAGGGAGATTTACTATTGTGTAAAGTCGAGGAGTGCATTTGAAGTAGGAGGCTTGTCGCTGGGCATTGACGCTCAGAGTGCAGTTGAGTCTGACGCCGGCTCTTGTGCAGTAGGGGCATGTAGTGCAGCATGTTGCAAGGTAACAAACTGGCAATAACTGTGTTGTATGGCCAGGCATAAATAAGGCTTTAACTGGGCGCAGTGCAAAAAGCATCAAAAGGAATTAAAATGAAGGAAGAGCACTGTGGGCTCAAAATTGTTTGTTGCAAAACGAAAGCAAGAAGGGCCTGTTGCCTTGCATTGTCGGCGATTACTACCTTACGCAGCACTGATAGCCACTTATTGAAGTAAGAACAGACCAACTTTAATATTAGAAATACATAAAGGCTAGCCGGCGTAGTAGTTTCAGTTTGTGAATAATTCAAAGCTGAACACTATGTTACAGGTGTTTAAATCTCAACAGTTACCAAGTAGAGTCCTAACCTGTCGTTATTAATTAAAACCGAGTGTCGCTGTTGATGATAAAAAAGACTAAAGTCGCTGACATAATTTACTTTTGAAAATTTATTTAAAAAGTGTAAGTTATCAAAACTTAAAAAAATATTGAGACTGATAGAGATAATGGACTTTGTTGTTCAGCGAAATCTTCACTTAAAAACCAGTGTTATAGTTCAGTGACAATGAAAAATTAATTTCAGTGGATTTTTTAAGATTATTCTAGATCAAAGTATTTAATGTCTTTGTATGATCAATAATTTCTGCCCTAATTTACAAAATACATAGCAGTGTCATGTAAAAGTTAGTTGTTATTTAAGGAAAGTTGTAACCTCCCCACAAAATTTTAAATGGTAATATTATATAGAAATGGAGCCAAGAAGCAATATCGTCCCCACAGAAATATTAAAATAAAAAATATAATAATAAATGGGACCCAAGAATAATCTCCCTGCAATGAAATGTACTGACAAAGGCAACAAAAATGTGAAATTCGCAATCTGACTCTGGTGTAAGCTCCCACAAAAATAATGAAAAACAATTCAGTGATAAGAATATCTCAGTGATAATGATAATTCAATTAAACCGAAATATCGGTCTTTGGCCCTGTGCAAAAATCAGAATTAAATTCTTACCTCATTGTAACTGCTAGTCAAATTTCTGCTCTTATTCTTGTGCACGGCTTGGAGGAACTGCATTGCAAATAATAATATTCTTTTTTTTTTTGTAATTTAACTGAAACTTTTCTTTAAGGGAAGTGGAACGAAATCGTTAGTTCAATTAAATAAATTTTTTGTTGTTGTAAAATTGCTTTTGAAATCAAAATTATTATTGGGGCACTTGTTGGAAATTAATTACAATAAATAAACTTTACATTATCTGATGATTACCTTAATTAACAATATACCTCATTCAGCATCTTGACCAGTGTTGCCGACAGACTACATCACACAACCGCACTGGGCTGCTACTACTGACCGACTGCTCTGCATGACGACTACTAGCGTACAGCACGACGACTACAAGCGAACTTCTCGACGACTACTACTGTACCGCTCGCAACACTCGCGCGGTCAAGCGCAGACTAACTACGATAATAGGCTCTCTGGTCAAAGATTTTAACGTGCCTCACCATCGCTGCTACGTTACATACGTGTTTCATAACCCTCCACTGGGGGGGGGGGCAAAAATTTGGCAGCGATGGTGAGTCATTTGAACTTTCCATCGCAAGAAATTTTTACAATTTACAGAAGATTCAAATTTAGTACATAAATTAAATGTGGTGCACACGCACCGAGTACAAAATATATCAGGCAAAGACAGGATGTGAGTACAAAACATAGTAGTAAATCAGAAAACTGTATATACAAATTATTTGACAGAAAACAAAGTGCACATGCACTGAAAAAATTCTTTAGCATTTTCAGAACAAATAAACAGAATGGCAGAAAATCATGTTGATAAGTGACATGAGTGCACATGCACTGCAGTTCAGAACATATCATCAAAATAAAAAAATGTATATACAATATAAAAGACAAGGGTGCACATACTGTACTTGAGAACAAATCGAAAAAATGTCTTAGGCATTTTTGCAATAAATAAACATAATGGCAAAAAATCATATCGACAAGTGACATAACTGTACTCGCACTGGAGTTCAGCAAATCGAAAAAAAGAAAAAAAAATGTATAGCCATGAACATAAATGACGTTAGCAAAAAAATGATTTTCACTATGTGACAAGAATTAGGATAGGAAAGGGAAGGATTGCATCATGGCTGTAGCACTTTAGATTGCACACAGCTGTTCTGAAAGTCCATATCTTTCCACAGAAGTACAACACCAAGTGACACAACTTGAAGTTCTTTTCCCATCAGAATTTATCAGCGTAGCCAAGACACTGAATTGTCGTAGTAATATTCCATGTTTTCATTTTGGCAGTACACTAGGTATACCAAACAGTGGGACCATAATAACGTCTTCATCGCTCACGGTGGTGGACAGCATGTCGTGTCAACACCACGCTCTTACAAGGCACACCAACGTAGAATTAGTGCAAAACCAAATATAGTGCTCCATGATCACTAGGATAAACAGGACAAATGGACATCGCAGTAATTCAGGGTAGTTAGCTCATGAGGTGAAGGACATTAAGTCACATAATATTGACAATTACAGTCTTCATTAGTAGTTTGCGGCATTCATAGCCCAGTTATTGAACATTTCAGTACCAAGTATGTAGTATTACAGAAAAATGTTCATTAATTGTTTTACATAGAATCAGTAGCCTTCTTTTCCTAGTTACAAAGCATTATGAAATAATCGCGTTCTTTTCCAGTTACAAAGTATAGCATAGTTAATTAATCATTTGTCATTCCAATAGTATTCATCATTAGCCTTTTCCTAATTACAAAGCATTATTAAACAGTCGCATTCTTTTCCAGTTACAAAGCATAATTAAGAATCATTAGCCTTCTTCTAATTACAGTTAATTAATCATTTGTCATTCCAATATAGTAAGAATCATTAGCCTTCTCCTAATTACAAAGCATTATTAAACAGTCGCATTCTTTTCCAGTTACAAAGTATGGCATAGTTAATTAATCATTTGTCATTCCAATATAGTAAGAATCATTAGCTTTCTCCTAATTACAAAGCATTATGAAACAATCACATTCTTTTCCAGTTACAAAGTATCAACATTGAAAACAAGAGCTAATTAATGGCATAATTAATAACAATTCATTGAGTGACATTAATTATTTGCACTCAGTGGCCAGCAAGTATTGAATAGAATAAAACATTGTTCATCATTCAGTATTATTCAGATCATTACGAACTCATTATTAAAAATCAGTTAATTACAGTCATAGCATTAATAATCATGGGCATTATAAGTAGTCTCATTACAATAAACAATGGCAGTCCTTGGCCAGTTACAAAGCATTATTTTATATATTTTTTTTGTATCATTAAGAAGTCATTACTGAAGTGACATACTATTCAGAGCTAATCAGTATTACTCAGAACTTTCTCAAACTGGTATCACTACTTGGGACTGGTAATACATTTTTTTTTTAGCAATGCATTGCGTTGGGATCGATAATTAATTGCTGAGGCATAACACTATTTGTTTTTGACCTATTGCTGCAAATGAGGATAGGTAACGTCATTCGTCATGAGTCAGCTGTAGCAAGGTTATGTAACAAGGCAGTATATGTGATCATATTTATAAATGATAAACACAAATGGGTTAAAAAAAATGCAAGTACTAGAACAGGTATAATAAGTAACACGTTTAGTATCATGAAAAGCTTCTCCTGAAAAAAAAATACAAAATGGATTATTGACCTGAAAGAAGAAACGCACACTATGCTGAAAAGTAGTGAACTTCGAATTAACAGGTAGTGAAATGTGTATAAAAATGTGTTCCATAGCTGTCCTTTCCAAAACTTTCCGTCATCCTACTATGCAATATAACACCTGCTGTCAAAACAAACTGCAACAAATACTTAAACAACTATATAGCCTAAATACATAACTTCAACATTATCCTCATCTGTAAAGAAAAAACTTCATTATCAATCACTTAATTATCCACATTATCATAACTTCATTATTATCATCACCTGTAAAGAAAAACTTCATTATTCATAATACCATATCCTTCATCATTATTCATCAGTATTCATTATCATCTGCAAAAATATCACTTCATTACTCATTATACAACTATTCCTTATCTCTAGCATATTTCATCACTAAAACTAAGATGTGTAGTTCTGTCTGACAGCCTGCATCAATCACCTTGTATTCTGAAAGAAAAAATTAGTTAAGACTGCTATTCTACGATGAGTATAGTATATTCTTGTTAATGCTTGTTAATCCTGATCCATTTACTCTTCCTCATAAAGTTATTGCATCTTCTATCGTTTATTCCGTAGGTGAAATTCCCATTTCTGTTGAATTTATTTCTTACACGCATCATTTCTTTCTGAAATTGATAAACAAAGATTAATGTCTTGCATTTAAATCATATACCCACTAAATAATGACTGGTTTATGGTGACACAATTAACCATACAGCATAACATGACAGAAAACGTAATATGTCAAAGACATTGACAGTGTTCAAAGCCAAAATGTACAGAGAATATCACAATGCAGCAGCAAAAAATGTAAAACAGTCACGATCTTGAGATGTCATAAAGCAAAAAATGTCAAAGTCAACTGGTGTGTGTTATATCTTAACTATTTCACAATACATACAAATAAAGCTGGAGTACAATCATACATAAAAAGACAAAATGTGACGTTCGTTGTGTTCAGCTTGTATGTAGTGTAGTTAATAGAGGCGAGAATTAAAGACTTTAATGGAGAGAGAATTTGATAAAATTACTACGTCATTACATACAATTGCATAATTATTCATAAAATACGTAAGTTCGTCTGGAAAAATATGCACGGTCTGATGTGTAACGACAAGAAAAGCGACCTGCTAACCTTACCTTGCCGGGCACTTGCCAAGAAAAAATACGATAATCATCAGTAATTAGTCATGTGAATATAATTGCATTAGTAAATGGCAACATAGTGTGTTGAATCATACAGTGTCTTCATTCAATAAAGGGTTTAATATTTGACCAATGGTGGTTGCCTTTCGATTTTCTGGTTCTCAAAGTTTCGACATGTACAACATTGGGATGAGGAATGCTGCGAATCCGAAATGGACCTGCGTATAGAAGTTCAAATTTACTGCACTTATCTTTTAATTTGCTGGATAAATAGTGTGTACGTACTAATATCTTCTGTCCAACGTGAAAGTCTCGGCGTCTACAAACCTGTTTTTGCTGTCTTCTCCGGCGCTCTGCGGCACGTTTGATGTTGTTCAGCGCAATGTCAAGGAATATGTGAAGTGGTGTCTGATTTAGCTTTCTGGCAAATTTTACAAGACGCTAAAACTCGTCGTATACGTTTCTCCATGTTGGTAAAATAACAGTTCTGTCTCAGTATAAGAAAACATTTTCGTGCTCCGTAATGTGCGTAACTTAAATGAGTGTACCAGATTAATTTGTTAACCAGTTCGTCAGGAATGCATAATAACCAATTGTTGCTGTCAGGATGAGAGCGGCGAAACAGAATGTCATTGCGTACAGTGTAGTGGTTCCTAATCGTAACATTTTTCCTATCTTGCCAAAGGTGTTTAATTTCTTTCCACACGTTGTCTTTATTTTGCTCTTTTGCTATGTCCTGTAATGACGATGAAATAAAGTTTTCAAATGCAACTTGCTGAATGTACATGACACTGAAATTTGTTTTGCAGAAGTTGGTTGCTACGTCTTGCTGATTGTTGCCGAGAGAACGCGATAGTGCGTCTGCTATAACATTTTGTGTGCCGGGAATGTGAACTATTGTAAAATTAAATTCTTGTAAATAAAGTTTCCATCAGCTTAATCTGTCGTGAGTGAATTTAGCCGAAAGTAAAAATTGTATTGCTCTGTGGACTGTGTAAACGGTGGTATGTCTGCCATAAAGAAAGTGCCGAAATCTCGCAAAAGCCCATACAACACATAATGTTTCCAGTTCTGTAACGGAATAATTTCGTTCAGCGGGTGACAAAAATGCGGCTGGCAAATGCGATGTTTTTAATTACTGTTGAGTCATCTTCTTCAATTTCCTGGAAAATGTGTACGCCTAAAGCCGTGTTAGAACTGTCGGTGGCAGTGGAGAAATTTCTGGTAAGATCTGGATGCGATAACAGTGGAACATTCAACAAAGCATGTTTCAAATAACATTCTCGTGAACAAAATTCTGCGTGTCAAAAGTAATGTTTGCGTTACTGTAATATGCAATCTGTGCTGTATCTGGTTAAAATCTATCGTACGTGTTATTATTTACGGGAGAATGTTGTGGCATATCCACTATATGAACTGTTCTGTTATTTCTTACTGACGTGTTACGCTATGGATGACACCTATTGTCTGTTTCGTTTCATTCATCATAATATGTTGTTGCTGATGTTCTTGCTGCTGAAAAGATCGACTGTTATTAAATGTACGCTGAAAATTGTGCTCGTTATTTTTTTACGTCTGTCATGATAGTAATTTCTGTACGGCGCATTGCGATACGAGTTGAAATAGTGTGTTGTCTGCGCGTAGTTATTTCTTTGCTGCCATGCGTTACTATTTGTTGGAGCTGGGACTATACGTGCACGCGGCGAAACATTAAAGTTTGGTTGACCTTGTAGACTGCATTGTTGGTTACGTATGCTAAGCGGCTTACTTTCATGCTGTTGTGGTGAAAAACATCTATTGTTACAAAAATATGGTTCCTATTGCTGATAATTTTACACATACTGATGATTACGACTTTTATCTGTTATTTAAGTTCTCGTGATTCTGGAGTGCCTAATGAAAATTGTCACATTCGGTAAAAGATTTGTCATATCGGGTTTTCATTACAATGTTTCTTAATTCTAGATAGAGCAATAGTTAAAGAGCAGTTTGGATAGATATATAGGATAGTAGAAGAGAAGGCAGCAGTGCAGAAAACTAAAGATGAAACAGCATTACTACAGCTCGGGGCCCTATGCTCGCTACGGCACATATTCATTAAAGCGTAATGAATCCCCTGAGGTCTTTTACGCACTGCAAATAAATTTTAGCTTTTGCGTTGCAAGCAATAGCGGTAAAATTCCAAAAGTAAATCGCTGTATTCTTGCTAATTCCAGTTTCTGCATAATACGTAATGCTGATGAAAATACAATAGCAAATTGTCGCATCTGGTTCAAAGCTAGTTTCTGCATTACAGGTAATAGCGGTGAATGTACAAAGATAAATTGTCGTATACAGTGCAAAGCGTGTACCTGTACGCTGTCATTATTAAATTCCTTAGATTTTCTTACAAATGCAAATTGCTCGAAATCTACGTTCTCGTCACTCAGTTTGAGAACACGTTCAGGTTTGTGTGTGAATCTGTTCGTCTGTGTAATTTCGGATTTCAAGTTGCATAGCTTTTCAGATTTTAAGTCGCGTGGCTTTTCGGATTTTAAGTCGCGTAGTTGCTGTAAATTGCTCAAATTATACGCACTGCGTAAGTCTGACAAATGCTCGCAACGTGGCGGGTTCTGTGACGTATTGTTAACTGAAATGCTTTTTATTTCTGTTACTTCTTGTTGTAAACTTGACAACTTCCTACGTAACGTGTTGTTAGATGAATCGATCTCATTAATTGTCTGCTGTAAATTTTGAAATTCAGGTGTTTGGTTAAATGAAATCGGTGCAGTATCGTCTGATTTATTATCATTATTACCTTCAATAGCATCAATACGACTGGCTAATTCATCATATTTTTCAGTCAGTATTTTTGCCTGATCATCGGTTTTAGTGTCAGTGGCATTAATCTGTTTTTGCAATTTACGCGTAGTTTCATTCAGTCTTTTAACGTCAGTTTTGACGACATCTGAATCATGTGCTAGTTCTAATTGTTCTAGTCTCTCGGTCACTGTTTGAAAATCGGTTGTGTATGTGTCTGTTTTCGATTTAAGGTCAGAAATTTCGTCACGTAATTCTGTGTTCGACTGTTTGATGGAATTAATTTCGTCGGACACTGTAGCAATATTATTGTCTACATACGTCTTCGCTTTCGCGAACATTATACGTTTGTCTTTTTGTCTTTGTGCAGTGATTGTTTCCATGACTTGTCGTTTTACTTTGTTTTGATCCTGAATAAATTTGCGGAAACGCGTATCACTGTTTTGTATGTGAAGATTAAAACGTTCGTCAATCTGAGTATTTTGTTGTTCGAATTTCGCGTCTATCTTTGCGTCCATAGTGCGCGAAAGTTCTACCGTCATTGCTTTAAACTCATCCCGTAATTGTGTAGCTTTTTCAGAGCATTGTTTAGCGACTCCGCTAATTTCGTCTCTGAGTGTTTCTGTTGCGGCTGTTTGCATTTCCCTTAATTCTTGCGCAACAGACTTAATTTCTTCGCTATTTTTTCGTGAACAAGCCTCAATTTCCACGCGCAACTGTTCCTTAGTGTCATGGCACTGCGCGGCAACGGCTCTAATTTGTTCGCTAAGCTGTCTGGAATTGTCGTCTAATTTTTCATTCTGTTGTCTGACCTGTTCACTAAGTTGTTTGAGATTTTTGTCATTATTGTCAAGTTTCTCATTTAAGTGTTTGTTATCTTCCCTAAGTTGTTTGAAATTGTTGTCTGTTTTCTCACTTTGCTTTTCATTGTGTTCTATCAATATTGCTATAAATTGCTCCAAGGTGACATTACCTGCTCTATTCTCAGTACTGTTTGATGGTGTATCTACAATTGTCGCGTTTTGTGTGACCATTTGGTCATTCTGTAATTTACAAAAGGGTTTATCAGTCGTATGTACACTGTCGGTCACTATTTCGGAATTAAATGAATCCGTCCTACTTTGAGTATCCTGATCACTTTCATTAGAAGAATTTGTCTGAACGTTATTTGAATTTTCCAAAACGGGTGTGTTAAGCTCGGCAGCGCTCATTACAATAGAGCGTCCCGCGTCGTCAATTGTCGTCAAATTAATAGAGGAGACAATTGAGTTCGTTTGTTCATCACTAAGATAAAAGTCATCATTAGTGGTTGGAATGCACTGATTGTTAGTGAACGCAGGATTGTCATCATTACACTGCGTGTCACATGTCCTATCGGTAAAGTTGTTTGAGTCGGTAATTTCATTCATAATACCTCGCGATACACTATTCACAGTCTTTCGCGGCATTTTTACAATAGTCAACATTTTTCACAAAATAATTCAGCACAATGCAAAAGCAACACACAAATACAACAGAGCAACGAATTGCCGTTGACCTGTAGAAAGAAAGTCACAAGTTAATAAAAGCGTTGCGCCAAATCCTAATTATATTTAAGCAAATAAGAGCAGATATCTGACTGTTGTTCAAAACACTCTCAACGAAATACGATCCTGGACTGGGTGTCGCCAAGTGTAACCTCCCCACAAAATTTTAAATGGTAATATTATATAGAAATGGAGCCAAGAAGCAAATCGTCCCCACAGAAATATTTAAATAAAAAATATAATAATAAATGGGACCCAAGAATAATCTCCCTGCAATGAAATGTACTGACAAAGGCAACAAAAATGTGAAATTCGCAATCTGACTCTGGTGTAAGCTCCCACAAAAATAATGAAAAACAATTCAGTGATAAGAATATCTCAGTGATAATGATAATTCAATTAAACCGAAATATCGGTCTTTGGCCCTGTGCAAAAATCAGAATTAAATTCTTACCTCATTGTAACTGCTAGTCAAATTTCTGCTCTTATTCTTGCGCACGGCTTGGAGGAACTGCATTGCAAATGATAATATTCTTTTTTTTTGTAATTTAACTGAAACTTTTCTTTAAGGGAAGTGGAACGAAATCGTTAGTTCAATTAAATAAATTTTTTGTTGTTGTAAAATTGCTTTTGAAATCAAAATTATTATTGGGGCACTTGTTGGAAATTAATTACAATAAATAAACTTTACATTATCTGATGATTACCTTAATTAACAATATACCTCATTCAGCATCTTGACCAGTGTTGCCGACAGACTACATCACACAACCGCACTGGGCTGCTACTACTGACCGACTGCTCTGCATGACGACTACTAGCGTACAGCACGACGACTACAAGCGAACTTCTCGACGACTACTACTGTACCGCTCGCAACACTCGCGCGGTCAAGCGCAGACTAACTACGATAATAGGCTCTCTGGTCAAAGATTTTAACGTGCCTCACCATCGCTGCTACGTTACATACGTGTTTCAAAGTTACACGCTGATAAGAGATACTTTGCTGAACAGAAGATATTTATTTAAGTGCAGGCTATTTATTATTCAAAATGAGTGCCAAACAATTAGCAGTCAATTGCAAGTGTTAGCGAAATTTACTTCACTAATTTCAAGATTAACTTCATGTTGATAAGTGTGGTTTTGAATCTGACCTCAAGTAAGTGTAACTGTACCTGTTCCCGCCTGATTGTCTTGATTAATTATTACATAAATACTTTTCCAAAGCGATTAACAACTACGAAATATTGTTGGCTCACACTGTCATCAGGCGACTGTTTTCTATAACAAGTCCCATCAACACTAAAAACTATTTAATTTCACTAACTATAATGTGTTTTTTATCATTTTTCGAAATTCTTTCGTTCATCATAGCGAAGAAATAGTCGCCCTCTACCGATAAGCAGACAACAGTGATATTAGCAACAAGTGTCATCAATTATTTCAATCATCTGATAGCGTAGGTCCGTTACAGCGTGAAACTCCTTTGTTTACAGGTCATGGTAGAGAAGTGTTGCGTATGTACTAGGATGATGGATCGCCATTAAGATGTACTAGAACGGCCGAAAGGACCCGTCGAATTTGCTGCAACTTTTTGCTATAAATCTTAATAGTAAATATACAGAAGGGTAAAATATTATCTGAAATGCCCTAACTGACATAAAACTGAAGAAAAACGTGTTAAAAATAAATAAAGTATGTTATAACCTGTCTCAGTAGCAATACATTTATTCAGACAATGTTTTTGAAGTAAGGTTAACATTTACGCTTTGTATGATACACTTAAAGGTGTGCAAAAGTGTGCATAATTTGGTTCTAGGTGAACACTTCGTACACTTTATTTTTTTTCTTTCTTTTTGGAACTAAGCAAGAACCGATGCTATTTAGTCATTGAACAGTTGCATGAGTGATTCCAGGGGCGGGGCGGGGGGGGGGGGGGATGGAAGGCAGCGATCTCTTGCCCCTCTTCCCAGCAGCATAAGCGCGCGCGATATATTTATTGTTAAATAATTAAACTGAAGCTAAAGAATTCGCCAGTACCTACAGTAAGGTAAATAAGTTGTAAGCGGTTGGAAGCCGGAAGTAACGTGAATATTTACCTTTAACATAAGCTTGGCGTTCTTAAGCACATCTACGTGAGCAGAAAAAAACAACCAGTCAGTACTTTGTTTTTCATACTA
The DNA here is from genome assembly GCF_023864345.2 of Schistocerca serialis cubense. Taxonomy (NCBI): domain Eukaryota; kingdom Metazoa; phylum Arthropoda; class Insecta; order Orthoptera; family Acrididae; genus Schistocerca; species Schistocerca serialis. The sequence goes on from NC_064642.1 coordinate 593,676,709, forward strand.
TCGGCAAATTCTATGATTGATTTGTCAGCAGAAAGGGGAAGTAGCTAGCGCACTGTCAGTTATTAGACGCAGGCATCAAAGATTGCTGCCCATTCCAAACGAAAGTTTTATGCCTGCAAGGGAGTAACGTGATATGTTCCGTTACCCTGCAAAAACCAAGCTCCTTCGAGTTAGTTAGATCGAGAAAGAGAACTGCAATTTCCGTCTTTCTTCCAATACTTGTTCCACTAGTGCTGAAAAGTATTGTCTCCGAACTTTTTACGTGAAAACTTTTAGGGTTTTGTAAACATAACAAACGTTATTGAAATTAAACTTCTTTATTCTTCAGTTCTGCACATTTAGAGCCCTCTACCGTTAGAGGTCTTCGAATCGTAGCGTGCAATATGGTGATGTGTGAAGTAGCTATGTCGGTGCCTGGGAAAGAGCCTGCTGTGATGGAGTTTCGAGTCGAAGAGTTCGTCCAGACGTCGAGCACCCTCTGCATCACCATGACAGTGTCACACCACACAGAAGTTCTGCGACATCTGTAATAATCCGACGGCTTGGGTCCACTGACACCGATCGTCCTCCATACAGTCCCAACTTGGCCCCATCCGATTTTCATCTGTTTCCAAAATTAAAAGGACACCTTCGAGGAATCCACTTTTGGTAGTGATGAAGCACTGTAGTAAGAAGTGAGGTTGAGGCTGTGAGTTACCGAGCATTTCACTCTCATTTAAGTATATAGCCGAAAGAGTCAGCCTTCAGGAATTGTGAAACGAACCCTGTCGTCCAGGACCAGGTGCCACAAAGAGCGCAGATTCACCATAATATGGGGAACTTCATTGTTCTGTAGTGTGCAAGTGAGACAGATGAGAACTTATGTCATAATGTAAGAGGTCCGAGCAGATGTAATTTCGATGTATTGCTCATGCGCTGCCTGCGATATGCAAGGTATAGGATAATCTCTGACCAGAGAGCAGTGTTGACTGCAGTAGGAACTGTGTAGCTGTAGCAGTAAGTTGTCTTGTCTGCACTCTGCTCTGGTCTGGTCTGGTGTATCGTGTTGGGTGGCCGGTCGCGGTGCAGCGATGCCGGAGCCTGAGTATTATTGTATAAGGTAAAAAGCAGCCTCGCGCATATGTAGTAATGTCATCTCAAGTCCCATGTAAATGTTTTTAAAATCTCGTAATAATAATCTTTCTCATAAAAAGTAACTTTTAACAACCATTCATTTCAGTTTAAAGAATTTACTAATTTCTCCCATCCACGATCATCCCGATTGATGCAAAAGAAAAATCAGTTGCTTCCTTTCATAAAATGACAAATCTATCGGCCAGCATCGCACAGGGCTGTGCCAGAAAATATTATTTTAAGAGCAGATATGTATGCGTTATCCGGCGACTTCATTGAGGTAACAATTTTTCTCTTTTTTATTCAGAATGATCTTTCAGGGCCATGACGCAGCACTGCTGACGTCCAAAATTTACCAGGTTAAATTCATAGTCAATTATTGAAAAGTCATAAGTGAGTGACAATTTAATTGAGAGGTTAGTTACATTGTATTATTACCAGGTTACTGAATTTTTTTTTTTTTTTTTTTTTTTTTTTTTTTTTTTTTTGTTGGCACGCTACACATGAATGTGAACGACAGTATCATAATTTTTACTGTTGAGAGGTTTAGGAATTTTTCTGTTTTGAGCTTACATTAAATGAGAAAAGAATTTTGTGGGTACAATAAATGGGAAAGAAATTTTGTGGGGAGGTTAAATAGCAATGAATTTTCTGTTCTGAGGTTACACTAAATTAGAATCATATTCATATTATTTATAAAATTTTGTGGGGAGGTTACACATGGCGACAACCGGCCAGGATCGCATTTTCTTTGTGAATTTCTGAGAAGTAGTCATATATCTGCTCTTATTTACTTAAATGTAGTCTGCATCTGGCGCAACGCATTTACTAATTTGTCACTCTTTCTTTCACGGATCATCGGCAAATTTTTGCTCTTTGTTGTAATTGTGTTTGTTCCATTTTTGCCTCGTCTTTGTTTCATTTTGGGCTTAATTTTGATTTGTGAAAAATGCCGCGAAAAACCGTTAATAGTACATCGCGATGTGCAATGAGTGAAGTAGCCAACTCGAATAGTTTGACCGATAATATTTGCGACACTCAGTGTAAAGTAATAATCCCCTAATTACAGATAATCAGTGCATGCCGATCACTAGTAATGATTTTGATCCTAATGATGAACAAACAAATTCAAGTATGTCCACAGTAAATGTAACAATTGATGACGCGGCACGTTCCGTTACAATGAACGCTGTCCAGTTTGACACACCCGCTTTGCAAAATTTACGTAACGAACAGACAAATGTTTCTAACGAAGATGAACAAAATACTCAAACTACGTCAAATTTATTTGATTCCGATTTAGTGATCAACAGTGCACGTCCGATTAGCAAACATTTTCAAGTATCAGAGGATGACCTAATGGTTACACAAAACGTGACAAATGCACATACACCATCACACAGCACCGAAAATACAGCAGCTAATTTTGACATGGATCAAGTTATGGCATTATTACTACAACTCAATGAAAAATACGACAACCAGCACAAACAACTTAATGAAAATCTTAAACGACAAATTAATTAAAATTGAAAATCTCAAACAACAACTTAATGAAAAACTAGACAGCAATTCCAAACAGTCGAATGATAAATAAGACAACAATTTCAAACAACTTAGTGAACAGACTACAGCCGTTGCCGCGCAATGTCATGATACTAAAGAACAATTACGTGAGGAAATTAAGGCTTGTGCTAGGAGCTGTAGTGAAGAAATTAGATCTGTGGCTCAAGAATTAAATAATACACATGCAGCCACAACTAAATTACTTAGAGATGAAATTAGTACATTCGCTAAACAATGCTCTGAAAACGCAACACAGTTACGCGACGAGTTTAAAATAATGTCAGCAGAACTTTCATGCACACTGGATGCAAAAGTAGACGCGAAATTTGACCAACAGAACAGCCAAATTGACGAACGTTTTAATCACCACCTACAAAACAGTGAAACCCGTTATAGTAAATTTATACAGGAACAGAATAAAGTAAAGCAACGAGTCATGGAAACAATTACTGCACAGAGACAGGAAGATAAGCTTAAATAGTTTACAAAAGCAAAAACTTACGTAGACAACAATATTGCTACAGTATCAGACGAAATCAAACAGTTGAACACCGAATTGCATGATGAAATCTCCGATCTTAAAACAAAAACAGACACACACACATTAGACTTTCAGACAATGACCAACAGACTTGAAAAGTTGAAACTAATACAGGATCCCGATGCCATCAAAGCAGATGTAAAGGTTCGTCCAATAATACATTATGTAGAAAATTGACATCTTTACAGCAAAAAGTGACTGAGATGAAAAATATTTCAGCCTTTAACACATCACAGCATACGCCACATTCGGAACATTTCTCACACTCACACAGCCAGCATAATTTAGGTAATTTACAGAGAGTACGTGACTTAGATTCCGAACAGTCACAGACAGATAGATTCTCATGCAATCCTGAACCTGTTCACACATTCAGAGACGACCACGTAGATTATAAGCAATTTTTATTCGTAAAAAATTTAAGGTATTTAAAAGTGACAGAACACAAATACATCGTTTGGACTGGATACGACAATTTGCTTTTGTATTTTCATCAGCTTGGCCTGTAACGCAGAAACTAGAATTGGATTGGATAGAAAAACTTGCTTTTGAATTTTCACCGGCATTGCCTGTAACGCAGAAACTAAAATTTATTTGTATCGCGTAATTGACCTCAGGGGATTCATTACGCTTTAATGAATTTGTGCCGTAGCGTGCACAGGGCCCCGAGCCGTAGTAGTGCTATTTCATCTTTAGTTTTCTGCACTGCTGCCTTCTCTTCTACTATCCTTTATATCTATCAAAACACCTCTTCAACTATCGATCTATCTAGGATTAAGGATGTGTAAAGAAAACCTGAAAATGACAGTTTTCATTAGACACTCCAGAAATGACAAGAACTATCAGCGTAATTTTAATAAGAAACAAAATTTTAATCATCAGTATGTACAAAATTTTCAGCAGTCGCAAACACATTTTGGTAACAATAGAGGTTTTTCCCCGCAACAGCATCAAAGCCAGCTGGTTAGCATACCTAACCAACAATGTAATGTGCAAGGTCAACCAAGCTTTAATGTTTCGCCGCCTACACGTATAGCGTCGCCTCCACCAAATAGTAACTCACAGCAACAAGGAAATCAGTACGTACAGAAAACACACCATTTCAACTCCTATCGCAACGCGCCGTATAGCAATGACTATCATGACAGACGTAAAAGTAATGAGGACAATTTTCAGCGTACGTTTAATAACAGTCGGTCTTACCAGCAACAGAATCATCCGCAACAACAGATTATCATGAATGAACCAGACCGTAGATATCATCCCGAACGTAATACGTCAGGACGAAATAACAGAACAGTACAAATAGTTGAAATGCCACAGCATCCTCCCGCAAGTAATAGCACGTCAGAAAGAATTTGACTAGATACAGTACAGGTTGCATCTTCCAGCAACGCAAGCAATACTTTTGACACAGAGAATCTTGTTCACGAAAATGTTATTAGTTTTGACTACATCCGATACACACTTTTGCATTAAAGACAGAATCACAACGCATGTAGACGACATTCTTATTGCAGAAGCTAACTGGTCTGAACACAATTTGATTCTTGAATAACTGTTGCAAACTTTTCGTGCACAAGGACTCACAGTTAATCTTAGCAAATCACACTTTGGCAAAACTCCCATAAAATTTCTTGGACATGTAATTTCAGCAAAAGGCATTGCGCTTGACCCGGAAAAACTTCAAGCTTTACGTGACATTGCTGTTCCTACGACGACGAAATAATTACGCAGCTTTCTGGGATTAAGTAACTTTCTCCGTAAATTTATTCATTACTCTGCTTTAGACACCCCTAGATTATGTCAATTGACAGGTAAAAACACTATTTGGTCGTGGGATAGCCAAGCGCAGTCTGAATTTGTCAATCTGAAACAAGCTTTGTTGAATGCACCACTTTTATCACATCGAGATCTTACTAGAAATTTTTCCATTGCCACCGACAGCTCTAAAACAGCTTTAGGCGTACACATTTTTCAGGAAATTGAAGAAGACGGTAATACAGTAATTAAAAACATCGCCTTTGCGAGTCGCATTCTGTCACTTGCTGAACGCAATTATTCTGTTACAGAACTTGAAACATTATGTGTTGTATGGCCGTTTACGAGATTTCGGCATTTTCTTTATGGAAGACATACGACCGTTTACACAGATCATAGGTCCATTCAGTTTTTACTTTCAGCAAAATTTACACACGACAGGTTAAGCAGATGGAAACTTTATTTACAGGAATTTAATTGTACAATTGTTCATATTCCCGGTACACAAAATATTGTAGCAGACGCACTATCCCGTTCTCTCAGCAACAATTAGCAAGACATCGCAACCAACTTCTGCTAAGCAAATTTTAGCGTCATGTATATTCAACAAGTTGCATTCGAAAACCTTATTTCGGCGTCATTACGAGACATAGCACAAGAGCAGTGTAAAGACAACGTATGGAAAAAAATCAAACACCTTTGGCAAGATAGGAATAATGTTATCATTAGAAACCATTACACTGTACGCAATAACATTCTGCTTCGCCGCTCTCACCCTGACAGCAACAACTGGTTATTATGCATTCCTGACGAACTTGTTAACAAATTAATTTGGTATACTCATTTAAGTCACGCACATTACGGAGCCAGAAAATGTTTTCTTATACTGAGACAGAACTGTTATTTTGCCAACATGGAGAAACGTATTCGACGAGTTTTAGCGTCATGTAAAATCTGCCAGAAAGGTAAGTCAGATACGACTTTACATATTCCTCCGTTACATCCCATTGTACCTGTTAAATTGAGACATATGGCCGCTGTAGACCTTTGTAGTCCGATTCCCTGAACTAATAGAGGTTTTTGCTACATCTTTGTCGCTGCTGAACTCACTTCAAAATTTGTAACCTTCACTCCGTTACGCAAAGCTACTGCTAAATCGATTTCAAATGCATTTATAAAACATTTTTTATTTGATGTAGGGCATGTATTGGTAGTAATTTCCGACAATGGACCACAGTTTCGATCTGCTATATGGACACGTATGTTACGAACAGGAAACATTTCTCCGATCCATATATCCAAGTATCACGCTTCTTCGGACCCTTGTGAACGACTAATGAATGAAATTGGTAAACTATGTAGAATATACTGTCATAAAAAACATATTGATTGGGACACACACATACTCTCATTCCAGGATGTAATTAACTCCATACCAAATGAGTCTACTATGCTATCTCCGACTGTTATACTGAAAAGTGTTGAACCACCTAACAAAATTAAAGAATTACACTCCTGGAAATGGAAAAAAGAACACATTGACACCGGTGTGTCAGACCCACCATACTTGCTCCGGACACTGCGAGAGGGCTGTACAAGCAATGATCACACGCACGGCACAGCGGACACATCAGGAACCGCGGTGTTGGCCGTCGAATGGCGCTAGCTGCGCAGCATTTGTGCACCGCCGCCGTCAGTGTCAGCCAGTTTGCCGTGGCATACGGAGCTCCATCGCAGTCTTTAACACTGGTAGCATGCCGCGACAGCGTGGACGTGAACCGTATGTGCAGTTGACGGACTTTGAGCGAGGGCGTATAGTGGGCATGCGGGAGGCCGGGTGGACGTACCGCCGAATTGTTCAACACGTGGGGCGTGAGGTCTCCACAGTACATCGATGTTGTCGCCAGTGGTCGGCGGAAGGTGCACGTGCCCGTCGACCTGGGACCGGACCGCAGCGACGCACGGATGCACGCCAAGACCGTAGGATCCTACGCAGTGCCGTAGGGGACCGCACCGCCACTTCCCAGCAAATTAGGGACACTGTTGCTCCTGGGGTATCGGCGAGGACCATTCGCAACCGTCTCCATGAAGCTGGGCTACGGTCCCGCACACCGTTAGGCCGTCTTCCGCTCACGCCCCAACATCGTGCAGCCCGCCTCCAGTGGTGTCGCGACAGGCGTGAATGGAGGGACGAATGGAGACGTGTCGTCTTCAGCGATGAGAGTCGCTTCTGCCTTGGTGCCAATGATGGTCGTATGCGTGTTTGGCGCCGTGCAGGTGAGCGCGACAATCAGGACTGCATACGACCGAGGCACACAGGGCCAACACCCGGCATCATGGTGTGGGGAGCGATCTCCTACACTGGCCGTACTCCACTGGTGATCGTCGAGGGGACACTGAATAGTGCACGGTACATCCAAACCGTCATCGAACCCATCGTTCTACCATTCCTAGACCGGCAAGGGAACTTGCTGTTCCAACAGGACAATGCACGTCCGCATGTATCCCGTGCCACCCAACGTGCTCTAGAAGGTGTAAGTCAACTACCCTGGCCAGCAAGATCTCCGGATCTGTCCCCCATTGAGCATGTTTGGGACTGGATGAAGCGTCGTCTCACGCGGTCTGCACGTCCAGCACGAACGCTGGTCCAACTGAGGCGCCAGGTGGAAATGGCATGGCAAGCCGTTCCACAGGACTACATCCAGCATCTCTAAGATCGTCTCCATGGGAGAATAGCAGCCTGCATTGCTGCGAAAGGTGGATATACACTGTACTAGTGCCGACATTGTGCATGCTCTGTTGCCTGTGTCTATGTGCCTGTGGTTCTGTCAGTGTGATCATGTGATGTATCTGACCCCGACCGAGACCCGAACTCGGCAAAGGTCCCGAGTTCGAGTCTCGGTCGGGCACACAGTTTTAATCTGCCAGGAAGTTTCATATCTGCGCACACTCCGCTGCAGAGTGAAAATCTCATTCTGGAAACATCCCCCAGGCTGTGGCTAAGCCATGTCTTCGCTATATCCTTTCTTTCAGGAGTGCTAGTTCTGCAAGGTTCGCAGGAGAGCTTCTGTAAAGTTTGCAAGGTAGGAGACGAGATACTGGCAGAAGTAAAGCTGTGAGTACCGGGCGTGGGTCGCGCTTCGGTAGCTCAGATGGTAGAGCACTTGCCCGCGAAAGGGAAAGGTCCCGAGTTCGAGTCTCGGTCGGGCACACAGTTTTAATCTGCCAGGAAGTTTCATTACTGAATAATGTTTTATAAAACGATATGAATGTTTTGTAACTGGCCAATGAGTGCCAATAATTATTTTAAATAAGTCGTATGTCACTTGAATGATGATAAATGTTTTGTATTATTCAATACTTACTATATGTTTTGTAACTGGCCAATGAATGCCACTGTTTCTTATATTTTAAATTTGTCTTATGTCACTCACATGATATCATATATGAATACCAGTAGCTTGATGCTACACTCATCAACTCTTGTTTTGAATGACCACTTCTGAACAATGCATTAAAATGGTTTGTAACTGGCCAACGAGTGCCAATGATTACTACAATTAGATGAATTATGCAAATACTAAGCCATTAATTAACTCCTGTTTTGAATGATGACCTCTGCACAATGTATTAAAATGGTTTGTAACTGGCCAATGAATGCCAATGATTACTATAATTAGATGAATTATGTAAATACTATGCCATTCATTATCTTTTGTTTCGAATGATGACTTCTGAACAATGCAAAAATAATGGTTTGTAACTGGCCAATGAGTGCCAATGTTTACTGTAATTAGATGACTTATGAATAATGTTCTGTAATACTCCATACATAGTATAGAAATGTTTAGTAACTAGGCAATGAATGCCACCAATTACTCAAATCGGTTGATAGACTAGTGTAATTCTCAATGATGACTAGCATAAGACTTAATGTCCTTCACCTTCTGACCTAATTACCAGAAATTACTGCAATATCCGTTTGTCCTGTCCATCCTCATGATCATGGAGCACTATACTTGGTTTTTGCACTAATTCTACGTTGGTGAAAGAGTATGGATTCCGCAAGGATGTGGTGTTGACACATCATGCTGTCCTCCACCTTGAACGATGGAGATGTTATTATGGTCCCACTGTTTGGTGTACCTAATGTACTACCAAAATGATAACATCGAACATTAATACAACATTTCAGTGTCTTGGCTACACTGATTAATACTTCAGGGAAGAAAACTTCAGATTGTCTCACTTGGTGTTGTGCTTGTGTAGAAAGATATGGACTTTCAGTGCAGCTACGTGCAGCCTACTGTGCTACAACCATGATGCAATCCTTCCCTTTCCTTTCCTAGTTCTTCTAAAATGGTAAAAAATATATACAGTGCGTGTGCACTTTATGTCATTTGTTAATATGTTTTGTACTCATTGCGTAAACATTTTGTCATTCCTTGATATTTTCTGTACTCAGTGCATGTGCACTCTATTTCATTTCATGTTCTGCACTTATATATATATATATATATATATATATATATATATATATATATATATATATATATATTCTGTGACTGTAGACTTAGTTAATTAAGTAGATTATAGAAAAATTTGTTGCTCATGGCAAGTTCAATTGACTCACCATCGCTGCCAAATTTTTGCCCCCCCAGTGTAGGGTTATATAAGAGGTCCGAGCAGAGGTAATTTCGATGTATTGCTCATGCGCTGCCTGCGATATGCAAGGTATAGGACAATCTCTGACCAGAGAGCAGTGTTGACCGCAGTACGAACTGTGTAGCTGTAGCAGTAAGTTGTTGTCTTGTCTGCACTCTGCTCTGATCTGGTCTGGTGTATCGTGTTGGGTGGCCAGTCGCGGTGCAGCGATACCAGAGCCTAAGTATTATTGTGTAAGGTAAAGAGCAGCCTCGCGCATATGTAGTAATGTCATCTCAAGTCCCATGTAAATGTTTTTAAAATCTCGTAATAATAATCTTTCTCATAAAAAGTAACTTTTAACAACCATTAATTTCAGTTTAAAGAATTTACTAATTTCTCCCATCCACGATCATCCCGATTGTTGCAAAAGATAAGTTAGTTGCTTCCTTTCATAAAATGACAAATCTATCGGCCACCATCGCACAGGGCTGTGCCAGAAAATATTATTTTAAGAGCAGATATGTATGCGTTATCCGGCGACTTCATTGAGGTAACAATTTTTCTCTTTTTTATTCAGAATGATCTTTCAGGGCCATGACGCAGCACTGCTGACGTCCAAAATTTACTAGGTTAAATTCATAGGCAATTATTGAATAGTCATAAGTGAGTGACAATTTAATTGAGAGGTTAGTTACATTGTATTATTACCAGGTTACTGAATTTTTTTTTTTTTTTTTTTTTTGGGACGCTACACATGAATGTGAACGACATTATTACAATATTTACTGTTGAGAGGTTTAGAAATTTTTCTGTTTTGAGCTTACATTAAATGAGAAAAGAATTTTGTGTGTACATTAAATGGGAAAGAAATTTTCTGGGGAGGTTAAATATCAATGAATTTTCTGTTCTGAGGTTACACTAAATTAGAATCATATTCATGTTATTTATAGAATTTTGTGTGGAGGTTACAATAGGGAAACCCAGTAGAAGGCGTTTGTAGCCAGGGAGAAATAGCAGTGTTAAATATGGCTCACCTAAGATCGTTCACAAAGGGAAATATTTATGAAAACTATTTAATTCTGTACTAGTGCAGGGAATGTAGGCACAATAATTTTAATACACCATCCCTCATAAAATTTCATGGTTATCCCAATAAAACTCTAATATTGAGCATATCTATAATAGTTTAGGATTTACTGTTACAGAGAAATTAACAAGTTTTATAACAAAGACCTGAATGCTTAAATCTGAACGCTTTGGTCGATCTTAACGATCGACATTTCGTATAGAAGCGCATCATTAAAATGACAAATGTTGTAAATATCAACTCTGTAACTTCATTTGCTTAAAAGAAATAGTAAATTTAAACTATCAGTATTTTTAGCTAAGCATTACACCATCATTTCCTCTACACGAAACACATTGAACGATGACATCATGACACCGTATTGAATCATTAGGTAATAGAATATTTCTTGTAAAGTTAAGTGCATAATATGTAGTTACTTTTGACCTTTATTTATTTATCAGAAAGCACATTGGTACAAAGCTACTGGCCATGACATTTAAAGTTAAGAAGGAAACTGTATTGGTTTTATGTAAAATAATTTAACAATGAATATTATTGTTACTTTAACTTGAAAGTGGCCAAGCTTTGATTATTTAAATATCTTAAGATGTAAAATAATGTAGAATAATCTGTAGCCAATCAGAGAGATGGCTTCAGGAAAGGGAACTGCACTAGTCAGTTGAGTGAACATGTTAGGCGCGCGGGAAACGAGCCCGGGGACGGGCAGAGAGACAGTGCTGGTGCTGACGCCAAAGCGGACAGTTCGGCTGGAGACACCAAAGTGGACAATTTGGATGCAAACGCGAAAGCGGAAAGTCGATCTTTAGGTAGATAGGAAGTGAAACGACTTAGAAAATCTCGCGTTGTGTGGTATCGCGGGACTTAGTCTCTGAGCGGTGAGCAGCCGAGCGCCTGGTGTGAACTCTTTAACTCTTCGCGTAGTTAACGAGGTGGACTATTGGACTTGTAATTCGCAATGAGATTGTAAATGATCGAACTGTGTCAAATGGATATGCGCTCGAGTGTAACAGTAACTCTAAAGACGACCATTTTCGCTATTAGTTTGCTTTCTTAATAAACATTATTCTAACAAAATGGCAACTGCGTGGCCTACATCATTTTTAGGTCGTTAATTTAGTTCCCGATATTATTATGACTGTTATTATATGTTATATTTTTATTTCGCAAACTTGCCATCAGCCAGACAATTTCTAACCATAGGGTCACAAGTGTCTAATTTAGAGGGTGTAATGCGACACGTGTGGTTCAGCCCCTAGACGTGTTTGAGCTAAGACATTCCGATGAAGGGGAACCGCATGTAAGCCCAAACATCTTTTGGATGTTAGCTCGCAAGGTATACTGTCAACAAAGCTGAACATTCTACAGTGACAGTTTCAACAATCTGATCTCTCGCTGGAAGAAATGTGCTCGTCGCCAGGATGACTATGTTGGGAAAGAAATATGCAGACATGCAGTAAAAAGATATAATGTATTAATAATGTTTGTTTTATTTAAAAAGCATTAAGAGTTTTCACATAAAAAATCGGAGGCTTTCCTCTTCATCACGCCATCGTACATTTGTACACAGCTTGATTCGACCATAAAATTTAATATGAGAAAACACACACTGGCGTTTGCAATAAGTACGGACATGTCTGACATAATGAGGAAACAAAACAGATCCCCATCACGCAGCGCTATTGTTCTTAACCAACTACACGTCGAAGAAGGCATAATGATTTCCTCATAACTGACCAACAGATAGAGAGAAGTAAAAAATTAGGAAGAGACTGAGCCAAAAGTTTACTACAACTTCCGATTCTCCTCACATCTTATGAAAGGGAAAGAGATGAAATAACATTTTGGGCATAATTATCTCAGGAAAAACTCTTGACATGTATTTTCGAATTAAAAAAAGGTTTATTTGGCAAATACCGTCCGTTTTTCGCTACTGCTAGTGCTGGCGGAGCTGAAAAACGGTGCCGTTGAAAAAGTTGTGAGAAAACCACGAAGCACTTTAACGATATTGTGGGGAAGAATGGATATTTATTACAAACGAGCTACAGAACGAAGGATTGCATTCCTCCATACTTTCTAGGAACCTGACCTGGAACTGATCAATCTTGTACATCAGAAACGCCTCAAAGAGGTGGAAGGAAAGAGAGAAATGTTGCAGCGTAAAGTCAAGCACTGGCACGCCGGTTGGGAGTGTTGGAACAAAGTGGGCTGTGAAGAAGACGTCAGCCAATTGCTAGCTGACAGACCCCTCTCTAAGACGACAACGCGACGACAGTACCCTCTACGCGAAGAGAACGTAAGCGCTGCACCCGACTGGCCGCGCCCCAGTTCTACGAGTTCTACAGAAGCGTCAGACCAGCGACCTGGTTAGAAGCACCCACTGAATTACTTCAGTTGTCATAGTATGAAGTTGTATTACGAACTGTATATACTGAAGACATTTGTTATTTGTCTGTCGCCCTATACTCGTGACACATCTGTACTTCTCAAAGTTAAGTATTGTCATTTATTTTCTGTAACAAAATTCATTAATACGATTTGCCTGAATTGTTGTCTAGCGATTTGAGAAAGCAGGTTTCCTAGGAGCCTCGTATTTGACGAGTAGGCAGGATACAACAAGAAAGACTTCGTTCTACAGCTGAAGGTATTATCTACCTTGGTCAACAGAAGTTCAAATTTCGCTGTAAGAGAGAGGATAAATTTATACATCATTCTGATTTTGAAAAATCCCCCGTGATTGTGAATGAGGGAACTTTCTGGTAGCTTTTGAAATTTCGACTATATGTTGGTGACAAAAAACTGGAAAAACACAGTCTCTCTCTAAAGCTGTGGAAAATGATATTTCCGTGCATAATATGATGGCATATCGATACAGTTCAGTGCTTTTGACGAGAAAACGTGTGTTTCACAAGTCCCAACTGAATCTTACCTTACGATAGGTACAGATATGCTGCTGAATGTGAACATCTTGACAACACTATACTTAAGCCATCAATCTGGCTGCCATCTTCATGTGCGATCGCTGACTACACAATTACGATGGAACTGAATGAAAATCGGAAACGGCGGCTCTTTCACATCGTGGGTACAGGCCACTGCGGCTGCGCGAGAAACGGAAGAGCTGACCTCTGCTCCTCCACCAACACTATCCCAGAGCCCCGATCTCACTCCCTGTCGGGACTCTGTTCTCATCACCTCCCCTAGCCCCAACCTTCACTGCAACATCCTTTCCAGAATCCCCATCACCCACTTTGGTCCCAACCCCTCCCTCACCCCTGCTCCTTCCCCATCCCCCTCCCACCAACCCCAACCGCTGTGTCACCCTCCGATCCTCACCGTCGCGATCACTTAGCTTAGTCCGACGATCACGGAGGAGGAGGAGGTGTTGGTGGAGCTTAAGGCGCACCCCTTCATTGAAGTATGTGCGGTATGCCAGATTTTCAATCCTGCCGGCCCCACCCGCCTTATGCCGGTGTTTTCTGAACACCCCCCTTCCATCTGTCCCTCCACTCGCTCCTGGATTCCAGTACTTGGACAATATTACACGCAACGAACTCAATGGCCCCATCAAAACTCAGGATATAATCATTACACTCTGCACAAAATGCAACACCGCTCCCTGTCATGATCGTGTTACCTATCACCATCTCTGTGAAGCTCCCGCCTCCTTCCTCTCCACCCTTGCCAGGCTAGATAATGTGGTCTTGTCCACCAGCTTCTACCCCGACCTGTGGAAAACCTCCCTGATCCTGATGTTCTTCAAACCCGATAAACTGCTGTCTCCTGTCTCCTCCTACCATCCCATCAGCCTTACCTCAGTCTTCAGCAAGGTCCTGGAATCCATCCTTACCTGATGCATCCACCAGCAGCTCCGCCAGCACCGCATCCATCCCGCTACCCAGTGTGGCATTCGACCGTCCTTCTCTGCCGATGACCTTCTCCTTCACCTCACTCCTCTCCGAACAGCTCAACTCCCGTCGCTCGACCTTGAACGAGCTTACGACTGTGTATGGCATTCCAGTCTCCTCTTCAAGCTCCAAATCTTCACCCTTCCTATGAACTACATTCGTCTGATTACGTCCTTTCTGTCCAAACGTCCTTTATATGTCTCCATCTATAACATGGATTCCTACACCTCCTACCCCTCCCCCAGTTTTCCTCAAGGTTCTCTCCTCTACCCTCTTCTCTACCTTCTCTATATAGCGGACATACCGCCGCCTTCACCCCCTGTCCACCTTCTCCAGCATGCCAATAACACCGCCTTCCTTGCCCCCGCCCCCACCCTGCAATGCTCCCAACACTTTCTCCAATCCCATCTTGACCGGTTCACTACTTGATGTAACCAGTGGTTGCTTAAGGTCAATCCTTCCAAGACCCAGGCGATCATTGTAGGCAAAACCACCCATTCCTCCCGTCTCCTCGCCTTCTGTATCACCATTTATGGCCGTCCTATCACCTTCACCCCCACCCTCAAGTACCTTGGCGTCAGCCTTGACCATCGTCTCTCCTGAACTCCCCATCTCCGAACTATCCAAGCCAAGGCACACTTCCAACTCCGTCTCCTCAAGCTCCTTTCTGGCCGCACATGGCGTCTTGACCCGTCCACCATCCTCCTCACATGTAAATCCCTCATACGCCCTATCCTCTGCTACGCCCATCCCGCCTGGACCTCCGCCCCTCCTACCTTTTACAAATCCCTTCAAATCCTAGAACGCGATGCTCCGTTACGCTTTCGCTAGTCCGAGGTAGTGCCACGGAGGTTCAGATGAGAAGCAAAACCTCTGTTTAGGTGCTCGTAAGACATATCCAGTACGAGATACAGACTCAGATCACAATTCAGTAATGACGAAGAGTAGCAGAAGCTTAGGAGACTAGTAATCAGTACTATTACAAGTCGGATACGAAAGTACTGACATATGGAGAGATACGCTTGAAGCTCTCAGAGGCAGTAGATACTGCAATAATGAATGGTTCAGTAGTCAGTTCAGATGAAGAGAAGTGAACATCGCTAAGAGGAGCAGTCACAGAAGTTGGAAATAAACCGTAGGTAACTTGAAGGTAACTGTAAATAAACAATGAGTAACGGAAGTAAAACTTAAGTTGATCCATAAAAAAAGAAAGTACAAAAATATCTAAGAAAAATCAGTTATAAAAAAATACAAGTCACTTAGGAATAAAATAAATATGAAGTACAGGAAAGCAAAGGCGAAATGGATGCAAGGAAAATGTGAACAAATCGAAAAGGAGATGTTTTAAGAATAGAAATAACGGCACACTGAATCGCTTCCACCGTAAAATTAACGAAATCGGGAATCTGTGTCATGAACTTGCGTCGTCGACCTAAAATAGCGGCTAACAAACGGGAAAATTAGCTTCGCATCCATAGAAAGCCCACTAGGACTCATATTGTCGTCCATACGTCTTCCTGTCAGCATTATAGGCATAAAATTTGCGTGCCTTTGTGATGTGATTGTCCAGATGTTTGAGATCCCTTTAATATCGTCCACTACTTTCACGGAACTTAATAACCCTAAGCATATTGCTGTCAATAAAGGCTCGTGGAAAAACTTTACATGTCAAGAACTCTAATGAGCGTATGGCATTGGTGGCCGGATAAGAACTCTAGTATATCTTTACTGAATAAAAATGGCCATACTGCAAAGTAGTATTTTCCCATTCCGTTCTTAGGTGATACTTCGTATCGGACTGCGAGCTTACTTAAAAATTATAATCTCACTAAGCTTCTTCTCATACGTAACGGGAGAAGTCCTATTGATCAATATCTAAAATATGGGTCATACAAAATTCAGTGAAGCGTATACCGAGGCTTTTATAGACGACAAACATGAAGTTCATTTAAGACTCGATTCCGTGAACATTTTATTGAACAAAGACGGAGAGAATGCTTATAAGTCAACATCTTGAAGCTGAAAAGCACTTACACCCACGGCTTTCGTAACTTAATATGGAAATCTTGCACATAGTGAAAAAAGGGTGCAAAATGAATCTTTCGGAAGAGATAAAAATTTATAAGCATTCCCGTCCAGGCTCCAAAGATCTGCTGAGTGGTCAGCTCTCGCTTAGAAGCAGATTGATTTTGATTGTATTTCCTCCTTTTCAAATGATTAGTAACATACCTATTTGCTTAATCAATGGTTTGCAACACACAGTAATATATATATAAACTATGACTGCTAGTCAGAGACGCGGGCCACCTACTTGTACATTGATGGTTGTGCCTAATACGTTTTCCTGCGAAACGCCGTTATCTGGTTAAGTTTTTACGTTACTAACAACGTAGATATGCTGTGCTGCAGCTAGAGCTTTAGGTACAGGCTGTTACTGAACAACTTGTAAATACGCAATGGGACCTTGCTTTCACCATCGAGTCGGATGTCTGAGCCTGTGCGGGCGCACTTACCTGCATCGCTGAAAACTCGTCAAGATACTGGAAAGTTCGATGTAGCGCCGCTGCACCAGCGGCTCACGGCGCCACCACCTGCTGAGTATTAAACAAACCTGATCATTGTACCCATTCTTCAGCCTTTTTTAAAAGCTACCAGCATGTAACTTCTGTACAAAAATTTACACACCTCATTATCACCTGAGTTAAGGTCTTAAGGGTGGCTCATTCCTTTAAGATTGTTGTTCAGTTTCGTTTCAGCTCATGCTGTAGACAAGAGCGCCGTCATTGTGCTTAGTATTCATAAGATTTTAGGCACATTAGCCCTCATTGCTTCGTATATAAGTGAAATCTTTTATATTCAAACTGTCAGTCTGTTGTTCGTAATCATCATATTTCTCGTGGTCTTTTTTATAATATATTTGAGTTATTATAGGAAGTTTTTTTTGGTCACCATATCTTCGCATTTGTTACTTTACTTTTCAACTGCTCGACAGTACTTTGTAAAAATTTTGACGAAGGGCGTTTATAGTCTGTTTATTACTGTACACTTATTGTTATTCATCTGCTGTTAATTGTGATCCAACCCTGGTAATAAATTATTCTTCTATGATCTTATCAGGATGGCAAATTAATTTGCCCTAACTAGTCATGAAGTTAATTTAATAAAAATTGGTGCAGCTGACGACTGGTTATCTCTATTCTTGAAGCTTGCTCCACGGCTACTGAATGACAGCCATGGATAAAATTTTGAGAGGAGATGACTGTCTGGAAGACAGAAGATCATACAATATAGTGATACAGTCTCTCGAGCCTTAAAATCCACGACTTTCGATCGAGTGCTCCTCGGCCATTGTCATGTGGTGACTGTCTTTTGGTTGTAGCTACCTCCCTTATACAAGGTGAACATTAATAAAACCGACAAACTAAAGGGCCGGATTCCTTACTGGAACTGGAGGAAAAAAGTCCCACGAACATGTATCCGGAAATGCATTGTTGGCGCGGTAGATGGCGCCGATGCATGTTGCAGGCTGTGTGATTGACGCAGCTTACTGTAAGCAGCAGAATGGTCTGGTATTCATGTCGGGAACAAGCCAAGATGGTGTCGGTGTCCAAAAATGCGTCATTGTCTTGGTAGTTTGCGCTGTCGAATGACAGTTGCTCTGGCCGTGTGTCCTGTGTTTGTTGCAGAATGTGTGATTAGCGAAGCTTACTGTAAGCAGCAAAATGGTACGGCATGGATGTCGGGACCAAGCCTCACAGACACGAACAACATCACACAACATTTCCAGCTCTTTTTGGGCGCTTGTGTGACCATGGACCATTTCAGACAGACGAACGTGCAGAGAAGCGGCGGACTGTTAGTGCACCAGATTTGGAGAGCTGGGTTCTGCCTCTCGACCGTTTCCATCAGTTCGACCGTACTGCCTGCTCTGACGTCACTCGTACTGGCTCCAGGACTATAGACAACAATGATTTCGTTGCCCGCATGCCGCAACCGCTTCGAAAGCCGGGTCCGAAGCCATGCTTATCTGCAGGCCGTCTTCTTTATTGAGAGTGTTGTCACAAAATTTTGTCTGCATCGCTTCTTATATTACGCTCTCTCAGAAACTCTTAGTCCGGGCGGTAACAGATGACTCGCAGAATGCAGTACGACGTATGTTTTCTAGAGCATGCTCTGCTACTGCTGATTTCTCGGGGTACTGAAGGCGAAAACATCTCTCGTGTTCTGCATAACACTGTTCAGTAGCACGCACAGTCTATCAGACATAAAACTGTCGCCAACATATTTTATATAGTCCTGGCTTTCTGAGGCCTCATGAGTTTTCAAATTTTTGCTAGCATCCTCAAGACAGAATCAAGTTTTTGCCTCCTTAGCAGCCGGGTAATCTTTCCTGTTACTGAGCCACAGAACGGCAAAAGCGCAAGCTTCTTTGAGTCCTCGTTGGGTTCTTCTGCTTACGTATTTTCGGAAAGACAACTTGCAAAATCTGGTCGTTGTTGTATCCGTTTTCCCTTAATATTTCCTATACGTGGCTCACTTCCCTCGGCAGGGTGCCAGCGTCTGACTACGAGACGGTTTCCCCTTGAAGAACCAGACTGCTCAGTACAGAATGTTTCTGCGATGGATGGTGGTCCCCGTGAAAGTGCAGTAACGGATCCGTGACTGGGAAATTCCTGACGAGGACGTCATGGAAAAGCACAGCAAATAGCATCATCTCCGATGCGAACCTTATTATCTCTTAGAAACTATTGTGCCGTCGCAATGGATTTAAATAAATCCACAACAGCGTCGTTAAATAACTGCGAGAGCAGATCTAGTGTTCTGGTAGTAGTGGACACCGAAAGATCCCAGCAGAGGGGTCGAAACGTCGAACATTTTAGAACAAACTTGACGTGGCCTAATAACCCAGGAGGTTCTAACTTATGTGACAACGGCCACAAAAGCCTGCAGACTTACATAGATCTACAGAATGTTTTATGGGAAAGGGCTTGAATATTGAAACCACATCAGAATCGATCGTAATATTTTCTTCTTCAAGATGCAGGAATTTAATTCGACTTATTAAGTCGGTAGTATCCTTGGTGTGAAACACAATGAACAAAGTGCGGAGCACCCAGGAGGTTGGCCGGATGTTTCGCGAGTCTGTTAAGTCGCCGATCCAATTGAGCTCACGTTGGGACGTAGAGGTGCGAGGGTCGTTCAGTAAGTAATTCCAGACTTCCTTTTTTTTTTTTTTTTTTTTTTAAGCCGTTAATATACATAGACAGACGTACGGTCGCAGGTTCGAATCCTGCCTCGGGCATGGATGTGTGTGATGTCCTTAGGTTAGTTAGGTTTAAGTAGTTGTAAGTTCTAGGGGACTAATGACCTTAGAAGTTAAGTCCCATAGTGCTCAGAGCCATTTGAACCGTTTTTTTGCTGCTTCATATTTGATGTTTTTTCGTTGCGCCGATGAAATTTCGAACCGCTCTGGCGTATGGCAGAGCCGTAGTACAGCGTCAAAATGGCGTCTACGTGCGTGTCACGTTGCAAGCAGTTTGCTGTTGTTGAATTCTTGTGTGCAGGAAAAAAACACCGTGGTGAACTTCCATAAACGTTTGTGTGCCGCGTATGGTGATGCTGCAGTTGATAGCATTACAGCTGCGCGATGGGTAAAGAAAGTTACACCCACAGGAAATGAAGAAACAGAGCTTCAGGCTCAGCCAAGCTCGGGACTGCCTTTCACAGCCACTGCTCCAGATATGCTGAATCGTGCAGGTGCCGACCGGCGCATCACAGCTCGATAATTTGCCCTACAGTTGTCGGTCAGCATTGGAAGGGCGTCTGCAATGATCGAGACTCTCGGATACGAGACTCTCGGATATTCGAAGAGGTGCTCACGATGGGTTCCACGAATGCTCACAGCGGACCACAAGATTCAAAGAAAGGCCATTTCATCTGAAGAGTTGGAGCGTTTTGAGACCGACGGAGAGGCCTTTCCGTCACGGATCGATACGGGGGACGAAAGCTGGCTGCATCACTTTGCGCCGGAAACAAAAGGGCAGTCCATAAGTGGCATCATCGTCATTCACCACAAAAGAAGAAATTCAAGACAACCGCATCTGCAAGAGAAGTCATGGTGACAGTCTTCTGGAATCGTGATGGCGTCATTCTCCTGGATGTGATGCCAAGAGAGTCAACAATCGAGGCATACGTGAAGATTATGAATAACCTAAAGAACCGTTTTCGACGTGTAGATCGGAAAAGAATCTAGCAGAAATTTTGACGCAACACGATAATGCACGCCCACCCATAAGTCTGAGAACCCGGAAACACATCACCAAATTGGGTTGGACATCATTGCCTCACTCACGCTGCAGTTCAGACCTGGCACCCTCGGACTTTCAGCACTTTGAGCCGCTTAAAAAGACGACGATAGTGTGTCATGCAGTGAAAACATGGCTACAGTAAAGGAGCTTTTACCAGCAGGGAATAAATGCTCTTCCACAACAATGGCGTACGGGCATAGAACGTGATGGAGGCAACATTGAAAAATAGAAGATGGACAAGACACGTTGATGTATATTGTCACCAAATTGTGAATCACAACAATAAATACGTTCTGAGAAAAAAAAAATGTAGAGCATTACTAACTGAACGACTCTCGTACGTTCTTCTTGCGAACCTTTGGAAGACCGTATAACCTGGGTGGTCTAGGTGCCTTTGGGAGATGGTATTCTGTTCCGGTGAAGACCTCTTGACAAACTCCGATGTCTTCCTAATTCTGAACGTTGGGTCCCTTGATAAATTATGATGTGTCTCCTCCTCCAGCAACAACCGAATCTTCGTGTAATAGTCGATTCGTTGGGTAATGGCGGCCTCACTGCCCTTGTCAGGTGGAGGGATTACGAGGAGCGGATCGTTGCAGAGTTCGTTAAGACTATTAGGCTCAGCTCTCGTCATGTTTGAGGCTGGCAGCTTCTGGAATTTTCGAAAATTGCTCCTCGTTTCATGACAAATTTCAGCTGTAGTTTCACCGAGCGTCTTTCGAACTGTCTGTTCCACACCATTTATTATGTCAGTGAAAAGAATATTCCGCGGCGATGGTGATAAAATAAGTCCCTTCTTAGGAGCCAGCATGGTACCGACGTCTATGTTTCTCGCTGTCACGTTGATTACGACGCATTCTGATTTTTTAGTTCTGTCCCATCCTGTTGTGAAAGCTGACTGAATTTCCATCAGTAAATGTGGTGGCATACAGAAAAGCACGGCTTGGGACCCGGACATCAGAAGGTCGAAATGGGCGCGGCGGGCTCCGGAGTGAGCACTAGTGACGTCACAGACGGCAGTGCGGCTATGTAACTACGGTAGCAGCAACGAAGAGACAGTCACCACGTCACAATGGCAGAGGTCTATTCGGCCGAAAGCTCGTAGATTTTAAACCACTTGTCGTGGCTGGAAGTTCGAGAGAATTTTGTCACTACATATCGCCGCGAAACCATGCATTCGTATAAAATATCGTTACAGAATGTGATACCTTCAAATATTGTAGATTCAAGTATTGATACATAAAATTGCACGAAAGCGTATAATGATTTGCACAATCACTAGCCACACGTCTTTCAAAGGACCTTTCTAGAAATATCACAAGTGGTAGATGTTTTTATAATGTGATGAAATTAAAGTTTACTTTGTGTACTACTGAAAATATTTTGTCAGGTAACTTACTTAAATTTTGTAGGTCATAATGTGTTTAGGATAGCCTTCAAGTTTCATCGTATGTATGCGTGTTTCGTAATATTATATAATTTGTGAAGAGTAATTAATGTTTGAACGTAACAACTGACGCTATCCTGTTATGTACCTGCATTAAACATACAAATCGTTCCATCTGGTGGTAGGGTGCCGATAGTGATATTTTAATCGAATGTTTGTCTCAGAAAAGTTATGGGAAGATTCAGAAATTAAAAATCAAATCTAACTATATCTAGCTTAATCAAAGAAATTAAGTATAACTTCTCGAGCGTTACGAACAAAGTCTAGTTACGACAGTGTTTTCGTCTCTGTTTTTATTAAAGTTCAAAAAAAAAAAATACTAGGCACCAATATGTCCTCCTCTTGCAAAAGTAGTCAAATTATTGTGGTTGACTAGGGAGAGAGACTGTTAACACGCCATATGAAGCATTACTACAGTTCAGATGCTTAGTGCTTCCTCTATAGTAGTATTATCAACACAATGACTTTCCGCAGCAAATCAGTAAGACATGACCTTGAACAGAAATTGTGAATGCTATAGACTCTGAATTGTAATACATTGCAGCGTTGTGGCGGTCATGTCATCTTTTTTTGTCTTTGTTTTTTCAAGTATTTCAAAGCAGAACTAATTACACGTGTCGTATTAAGATATTTTTTTCAGTACTGTGAGCAGATAAAATCTTCGTGAATTGCCAAGTAATAATAGAAGTATGACTGAAGCAAAGTGAAGTTGCGGGGAGTTGACAACTACGAACGAAAGACTTGCAGTGTCAGAATACATTAACGGAAAATGTTTTATTACTTTATCGTATTACGTATGTGACGCAGACGGGTCTTGACATAAATAGAATGTAAAACTGACGAACCAGTCTACATAGTCGAGTTTCATAATGAAAACGAGGTGAAACACTTAAGTTTCAGCAATGCAGTTACAACTAACGCATCAGTGTCATTTATACTTACAGTAAGAGAGCATACGAGACTTAAGCAAGTTATTCCTAACTTACAGGGCGTATAAGACGTCACTCCGAGGCGCGGTAACGCACTTGAGGCGGCGCGAGACACCTGCCAGAGGCGGGCTGGTATCGCGGCCTCTTCGGAGGCCTGTTGTGGAGGGGCTGTCAGGCAACAGGCGACACGTCAGCCCAAGTTCCCTCCAAAGGCATTCTGCCGGCACGCGGCTTAGGGCGCCTCGGCAGTGATTACCAAGTTTCAACGACGCACGCCTGCGCGACCTGTGCTCAGCCCACTAACAGCCCGGCTGCCACGCCGCGCAACAAGGGCCCCGCCCATTGTCAGCTGACACTCTCGGCTGCGCGCTCCTAAGCCTCTTACACGCTGACAGACGAATGCTAGCGTCTCGTACCCCCGTCTCAGAAGTGTACTACTTGTGCTGCGGTCACGTGGTGACGTCTGCCTACATTACTTAACAGCCACTTACTTGCCGTTAACCAGTTCCTTAGCGCTGAAGTTAGTTAATCTGGTCGTCACGCTCGCAAATTCTGATAGCCCCCCCCTCTCAGAGTAAGTGTTGCCAAACATATCTGTAACTTAGGAAGTGGGGATGAGGGGCACACTTAAGTCGGAAGGTCAAGGCCCCTGTACTGTAACTCCTTAAACAACAATATCAAATTCATTTTTTATTCAAAACACGTAAGAGACAATCAACGTGGGCATCTTTTATAAAATATTACAGATATCTTGCTTCTCAAGTAAGACATCAGATAGCCGGCCGGAGTGGCCGAGCGGTTCTAGGCGCTACAGTCTGGAGCCGCGCGACTGCTACGGTCGCAGGTTCGAATCTTGCCTCGGGCATGGATGTGTGTGATGTCCTTAGGTTAGTTAGGTTTAAGTAGTTCTAAGTTCTAGGGGACTGATGACCTCAGAAGTAGTCCCATAGTGCTCAGAGCCGTTTTTTGAAGACACCGGGTAACAATAACCAACAGACTTAAAGATTTTAAAAAAATTATAGTCTGAAGCTGATTTTTAAAAAATGGCACAAAATGTAAAAAGAAATTACAATATGAAGGTCATTTACGAAAAGCATCTGTTCGTTTAGGACCCCCAAAAACCGAACCAGTACAACACGTGACTGTAATTACAATTCATACTCAACAAATTTAAAACTTAAAAAAAAAATAGGTCACGGTATCAAACGGGTAGTGACCTCAAGCTGCCCAGGACAAAGGTGACTTGACGTAAATGGCGGAAGCAGTAGACCAGCCGTCCTAACAACACCTAAACGCCGGGGCCCAACCGGGAGTCACTTCCCATTAGACGGCACGTCACAGCTTCTGTGCACCGAAGCGGGACGTGGCGCCGCACCCACGCACCCCAACTCGCAGAAACTGGGACACAAACAGACCGCAGAAGACACTGCAAACACCAACCAAACATCAACCAATATACGTTAAGAAATCGATAAGCAATAAAATACACAAACCAGTTACTGTTGAGTGAGTGCATTCAATAAGTGCAAGTATACTAATGAAGTACATATAAATTACTAGCTTTACAAAATACAAGTTTTACTAATAACACAACAACTGGTTGCCAATTTTTTTTCTTTTGCAGCAATATACCAGGAACGTCGCTAATGGCAGTAAACCTAAAATCACACGCACGCCTTCGTGCTAATCTGGCTTTTAATAGTCGTCCAACCAGCGGATTTTAAAGCAAATAGTAACTGCTGGTCTGCATACAGTCACACAGACTCTGCCGCCTGCTCTTACTTCGACAACAGGTACATTAAAACCAACCGACCAACCAGTACACTCGCTGCAACGCAAATCGTTTGACGAAACAAGGGCACTAAAACCACTTACACGTACGATGGACAGCGTTGTTCGAGATGGTCTCGGGGGTCTCGAGGGTCTCTCCGAGAAAACAGGTCCCAAAGCAATGAGACGAGCAGCGCCCGAAGTTGACATCAGGCAGGTCCACCACAGACTCGCGACCGTCTTTCAAGATCGACAGGGCGTGCCACCGCCGGCCGAGCCCATGTGTTTGCTCCGTCGTCCCCTCAAGCACGCCCTAGCACCTCGTAGCGAGTACAACGAACAACTCCCCTACAGCAGATACCCGCCTCCAGATCACAACAGGAGCAAAGATCGTAGTACAGCCGGGTAATCGATAGTGCAGTCAAAGAGCTGGTTTGCCAGAAAAGGCGCACCACGGCTCAGTATCTTCGCCTGGTTTCCTCAAACCAAACTAACGTAGCTTTTGCTCAACTAGCTTATAATTAATTACTTCCTAAAAAGGAACATTTTAGCTGCTAGTCGGCTATAGGGAAAGTAAAGGCACCAAAGAAGTAGTTCTCTTAGTAACGGAAGCAAGACTGAAGAAGAGAAGAGAAAAGAGACTTAACATCACAGCTGGCTATCGCAAACTAGATGATGTTAGGGATTCCTGCAACCTAGGCAGAAAATAACCCACAAGGGACGCGTGAGGAGGCCATACGAAGCAGGCTAGCGCTAGCAGAAAGGGAATTACTGCTCAAAATAGAGCTACTAGTACCAGACATAGGCCTTAAACGAGGAAGAAATTTCTGAGAATGTACGTTTGGAGCACAGCATTGTATCGTATTGAAACATGGACTATGGGACAACCGAAACAGAAGAGAATCGAAACGTTTGAGATATGGTGCTACAGAACAATGCTGAAACTTAGGTGGGCTGATAAGGTAGGGGATGAGGATGTTGTCCGCAGACCCGAAAAGGAAAGGAATCCATGGTCAAAGAAGTGATCGGATGGTAACACACTTATTAAGACATCAAGGAATAACTTCCGTAGTACTAGAGCGATATGTAGTGGGTAGAAACTGTAGAGGAAGACAGAGATTGGAATACATCCAGCAAATAATTGAGGAAATGGTTTCCAAGGGCTACTTGGAGATGAAAAGGCTGTCACAGAAGAGGAATTCATGCCAGGCCGCATCAGACCACTCAGAAGATTGATGACAAAAGGAAAGAACGTTTGAAAAAGTAGTAAGTCACGGACCCACAGATGTTTGCGCATTATCGCGTTTTATTGCGTGAAAGTGCTGGAATTTGTGGGTGCAACGACCTGATTCCCTTACATTAATACTAAATAACTCCGAAACGTACAACGTATCGAACTTCCTAGCCAACAACTATTTCTCAACATAACTTTCCCTGCGACATCCTTACTAGCTCTTCAGACTGTTTCTGACCACCGT
This sequence comes from Schistocerca serialis cubense, assembly GCF_023864345.2. Classification (NCBI taxonomy): domain Eukaryota; kingdom Metazoa; phylum Arthropoda; class Insecta; order Orthoptera; family Acrididae; genus Schistocerca; species Schistocerca serialis. The sequence continues at coordinate 593,703,264 of NC_064642.1, forward strand.
TTACAGAGACGCTTCAAATGGACAAATTTTCTTTTTTGAGGATTTCAGCAACTGCAATTTGTATAAAGGAAATTGTGATAGGTCTATTACTATTTACAATAAATTGTTTTCAAAGTATTTGTACGAAATGTCAAGGGATTAAACATCGCGTCATTAGTAATGACATTTGTTGTAGATAAAGTGCTCATCGACACTTCCCGGGGACAATTGGAGCCCTTTACAATTAGTTGTGCTCTTGAGAAGCGGCACGACGTGGGAAGTGTGGTGTTCGCTTGCAGTGTTCGTTGCCTGTATTCCAGCCATCTGCTCGGCTTACATGGGGGGCATGCGGAGCTTCTGAAACACCTGTCTCGGCTTGGAGACACTAATTTTTATGAATTTATTGTTGAGCACTACTCTGCCAGTTTATTGGGAGAGGTAGTATGCAGATGCAGCACACCCGGCTAGTAAAACCCACTACTTCGGCGAAATTACATCATCCCTGGGCTGGCGAATTCAACAAAGAGACGCCTAATGTCGCCAGGCATTCTCAACGAACATATTGTCTCTTACAGAAGTTGTTCTGCATGACATAATCTATCACACATAAAGTCTGAAACCCTCTGTTCGTATAAATGACAGGGGAATAACGTCAGAAGCTTCAAGCGGGTGTCTGCAAATAACGCGGTTGTCTATAGGAAGGTAACGTCTATAGAAGACAGTTATGAACTGCAGGAAGACCTGCAAAGTTTAATGTTTGTTGCAGGGACTGTCAGCTGGCCCTCGACGTAAATAAACATATCACATTGGGCATGGCAGAAACACCATTTGCATCAGAGCAAAATTTTTTCTGTCCAGCTTTATCGCTCAGCCACTTTCTCGAAGTCCTTTTCAGTAGTAGGACAGATTTATTTTAGCCAGGATATCTTTGGGACTATGTGGCTTCATCTGCTTCTTGGTTTTAGAGATCTGCCTTAAAGTGATTGTTATTTGGCATCACCCGGAGGACACGTGTGACTTATGTCACGGACGCGAACCGTCATTGTCTACCACAGAAAAAGACGCTATCTGCCCAAAATATTGAACAATGGCTTGCCACAGGGATCCGCCCTTGCTCCTCTCTAGTTTAATTTATAATGTATCTGATATCCATCCACCGCAATCCAGAAAGTTCGGCTACGCAGACGACTCGGCAACAGCTACCCAACACAAAACGTTTGAAAGAACTGAATAAATCCTAACTTCTGATCTACATATCATAAGCCACTGTATCCGCAAATAGAGGTTACAACCAAATTCAAATGAAACAGAAGTTTCATGTTTTCATTTGTCCAATAGATTGGCACACAGATCCCTCAATGTCTGTTTTGAAGGAGACGAACTTCAACATAATATGCACCCAAAATACTTCGGGATCACTTTAGATAGGACACTTTCTTTTAATTAGCACTTGACACGAACGTCAGCTAAGCTCAAAATCAAAAAACAACATTCTCCATAAACTCTGTGGCTCTCGCTGGGGATAATCAGCACACACTCTCTGGGTATCATCACTCGGTTAGGTATACTCAGCAGTGGAGTATTGCGCACCTGTCTGGCTTTATAGCCCACATTTCAAAAAGATAGACGTACAACTTAACGAGGCTATGCGCACTGTTATTGGGGTCTACTCCCACATACTGGGTACCTATCCTGAGCCACATTCCATCTCCTGATATCAGACGGAAGAGATCGCTACTGTGTGAAAACCAGAAGACTGCCAATTACACCGGCCGTCCAATAGTGGACGACGCATTCCCTGCGGAGCGGAAAAGACTAAGATCAAAATAATCCACTCCCGTCACAGCCAGGACTCTCATCGAAACTCAGTTCAATCCCATCGATGAATGGAAACCCTACTGGCTACAAAACTATTCCCCACAATACCTGAAGCTGCCTTGCATCCAGAAGAAACTTCATGGAATCGACCTGCCCCCGGAAATTTTGACTATCTTTAACCGCACCCGAACGGGCCATGGACTATTTAAAGACAACATGTACAATTGGGACTAATCTTCATCACGACATCATGTTCTATCGAAATGTCCCACACATGCCTACAAGGGTCTTTTCGAAGTTTCCTCACAGCGACGAGTGATGTTACAAAATACATAAAAGACGTTTACGTCCATCCATAATTATTGGTATTTGTGCTATTTCATGCTGGAAAACTGTGCATGGATGTTAACGTGTAATAATTTGTAACATTTACGTATGTGTTGCCTTACGATAAATAAATAAATGGTAGTAGGAACTAGACTCTGGTATAACCTCCCTCGTTGTATTAGCAAACTAACGTCTCCACTTTCCAAACACAATTAATCACCCTGCCCTTCCCCAGATCTCGCTATACCAAAAAATATCTTCTTTTTGTGAAGTCTCAAGCATCTACACGACTCACCCTCGGGTCTTCTGCTCACTAGACCAATGCGCTTACTACTACACCACCCTGTCACTGTATCTCTGTACAGTTGCCCAGTCTATCCTGATACGCGTCTCTACTCAGTCCAATGGAATGGATAGCGTCTTGAAAGGAGGATATAAGATGAACATCAACAAAAGCAAAACGAGGATGATGGAATGTAGTCGAATTAAGTTGGGTGATGCTGAGGGAATTAGATTAGGAAATGAGACACTTAAAGTGCTATTTGGGGAGCAAAATAACTAATGATGGTCGAAGTAGAGAGGATATAAAATGTAGACTGGCAATGGCAAGGAAAGCGTTTCTGAAGAAGAGAAATTTGTTAACATCGAGTATAGATTTAAGTGTCAGGAAGTCGTTTCTCAAAGTATTTGTATGGAGTGTAGCCATGTATGGAAGTGAAACATGGACGATAACTAGTATGGACAAGAAGAGAATAGAAGCTTTCGAAATGTCGTGCTACAGAATAATGCTGAAGATGAGGTGGGTAGATCACATAACTAATGAGGAGGTATTGAGTAGGATTGGGGAGAAGAGAAGTTTGTGGCACAACTTGACTAGAAGAAGGGATCGGTTGGTAGGACATGTTTTGAGGCATCAAGGGATCACAAATTTAGGATTGGAGGGCAGCGTGGAGGGTAAAAATCGTAGAGGGAGACCAAGAGATGAATACACTAAGCAGATTCAGAAGGATGTAGGTTGCAGTAGGTACTGGGAGATGAAGAAGCTTGCACAGGATAGAGTAGCATGGAGAGCTGCATCAAACCAGTCTCAGGACTGAAGACCACAACAACAACAATGTTTGCTCTTATTTCCCATCTTGTTATACCCAACGTGCGTCTTTCCATTGCTCGTTGTGCTATCGTCAATTTTTGAATTGTTGTCATAATTATTGTAATCGTTTCACTTCTGTAGGCTGGTGCTGGTTTCAAAATTTCCGTACACGGCACTTTGGAAATTTGCTTTGAATATATTATTCAGATACCGAATCGAACTCTTGTTCGTTGTTTAAAGTGTCCATCTGCTTTACGATTTCAGTTATTGACATTCGACAAATGTTTCTGTAGCTTCATAAATAATGAGCGAGTAGATGATCACGTAAGGTCATTTCATACGTAAGCCAGTTTAATTATACGAATATCTCCTCCAAGACAGCACAAAATAAAGTGGCCGTGCGGTTAAAGGCGCTGCAGTCTGGAACCGCAAGACCGCTACGGTCGCAGGTTCGAATCCTGCCTCGGGCATGGATGTTTGTGACGTCCTTAGGTTAGTTAGGTTTAACTAGTTCTAACTTCTAGGGGACTAATGACCTCAGCAGTTGAGTCCCATAGTGCTCAGAGCCATTTGAACCACAGCACAAAATAGTGTTTGTGGGCTGAAGTCATCTTGCACAACTCTCAATCACGAACACTTCACTCTCATGATGTACATATTCGACTGGAAATTGTTACCTTTTGTAGATTTTCCGACAAACTAATGTATCTAGATTCTGTTCCATGGTTTTTTTTTTTTTTTTAAGAAATTCCAACAACCACAGACAGAAGTCTAATGCATCTGCAGCTCTATAGTTCTTTACATCTTCCTTTCTCCCATTTTGTGGATGACGACTACAGAATTGTTTAATTTGTGTCGTATCCTCCACTGACGCAAACGTTCACTAAATAATTGCAGATATTTGCCTAACAACATATCTCACTTTGATTTGTCTTTGGTTCTATTACCCCATCATTACCAGGGATTTGTATGCTTTTCATGCACGTAGCTTCTTTCCTTGCTTCTTTTAGTAACATGTTCGGGATGCACTAATTCTCACAGCCTGCTATGAGTGTGTTCGTTTGTTTACTTAGCGACACGATATAGTTTCTTTACGAAAACTTAAACGCCTTCAGCCTGGTCTCCCAGCTCTTTTTAAGAGTGTCATGTGACATCCTGTCGTGATGAGGCGTCTACTGTAACTCTACCAGCTTCCACCTATCCAGGAAATATTTGTAACAGGTTGCAAAATACTCAGTGCGATGCACACACGCAATTAGAAATTTGTGGTACGTTTCTATGGGACCAAACTGCTGTGGTCATCGGTCCCTAGGATTACACACTACTTAATCCAACTGAAACTAACTTACTCTGAGGATCATACACACATGCACCCATACCAGATGGAGGACTCGAACCCTAGGCGTCCTACAGTTTATGTTCCCTGTAGGTACTGTGGTAGAAGCAATCAAGTCTTTATGGATAGTGATATTTTATTTTCACCAAACTAGGAGAAGCAAGTTACTTTACCGTGTTCTAAAGTCTCTCCAAAGATTTTGAAAGAGATGTCTACACTTCAATAAAAACCTACCAATGAACTTAACAAACGATTATACTTTGTTTCATTACCTTTCTCCCTATCGATCAATATTTTTTCCATCCATTCTCGTCCCAAGCAGAAGGTGTAATTCTAATTATGGTTATTGTCCTTGGTTTTATTCCAGTCCTCAGAAAACAATCACATATTTTCTACGTTGCTCATGGTGATTCATTTTGTTATCTACTTTCCTGTATTGTTTCATGTTAGAGGATGCTATTGCAAGAGACATGTTCTTTTACACCACTGCAGGACATTCAGAGATTTTCCAATAAATGTAGCGAAGACCCTTTTGTGTGTGAACGCGGCGAGCTATAGAAACTGAAATTTCAGTTCAGTATTTACTATTGTAGTCCACGAGTTTTGAATAGTAAGCATGATAACCGTTACAACAGTCCAGACTCAAGGAAGGTGGGTACCACTGCCAGAAAATAACCTTTTAAATGCTGCGTTCGACAGCAAGCTCTCTCAAGAACAGACGTAGGCCAAAACTCGCGCTGAGATTTAAATGTTGATGTTTCCGACAATGCTACAGTTAAACTATCAAAACTTGAGGTTCTTAGATAAACATAGTGTGGGATACTCTGTCAAGTTTGCTTGATAATGTTCACGGACATCCTTTTTATTATAAGGATTTGAATTTTTAATTACCAGTGTGCAATTAATGTATCTCCTCTCGTAACCTAATAAAGCATTAAAGCTAAAACTTTACTTCTTACATCTTCATAAAAGGCTGGTAAGGCATGAGCAACAAAGTTTTGTGTAAGCTCATTGTTAATTTAAAATTTATTCTCCAGTTTTATGTTAACTGAGACTGTCGAAATTCCTCATACAGTAACGATGAACTTCTATCAGACACAAGATAAACAAAAACTACTGTACAGGATTACTCAGCGATCGATTTTTAAGGAATATTCCAAATTTCAGAGTGTTAGCTTTTATAGTTCCTGAGAAACAATACATCATATCTCAAAAACACCAGTTTACAATCAGTCTCACTTGAAATTATTATTTCCGTTTTCAACAGTATTGTCATACCTCTAGTTACTAATGCTGTTCCCATCCTTACACTTCATTCTTTTCCTTATCTTCCCTTTCCTCCTTCGCCTAGCCAACTTTTACGTATTTTCTTCTGCTGCCTGGGCTTTGTCAAGTCGTGCTTCATCGATGCTTGTGAGTATCTTCAGTGTGAATGCACCTGGATGGAAGGTTTATCACTGCAGGCGCTTAATCCTACCTACGATTCCACTATTAAATACTATATAAGCATCACAGGCAGCTGTCTTCACAACATCTGAAGAGACAAAGAATCCATCAAAGGTGATTGTACCTCTCATTTGTTTTTTAGTGTTTTCTGATGTACAGATTTTTCAGCAGTTAAAGGTTGATTAGGTATGTGAAAGTTGGCTTTATTACATTTATTGCAACTAGTGACATGCCATGCTTATCAGTGTATGGCTTTCCACTTGCTTTTGCTGAAGATATTTGCACCATGATACGTCACAGAGGAAGAGCTGCGTGTGCTCATGTATGGAAAGTTTGTGGGAGAAAATAGCCCACATTGCTGTTTTCATTGTTGGAACACTATGTACCTTCTCCTTGGTGGCTTTTACATAATGTATTTGTAATGTGTGAATTCCTTAGTCTGTCGGTTTGTTAGCCCCTCACAATGGCTTTCCATCTTAAAATTTCCTGCTCTTCATATTTTTATTCAGCCCCACACATTCCAGTTTTTTTCAGTTTCAGTTTGTATTGTTGTTGTTGTGGTCTTCAGTCCTGAGACTGGTTTGATGCAGCTCTCCATGCTACTCTATCCTGTGCAAGCTTCTTCATCTCCCAGCACTTACTGCAACCTACATCCTTCCGAATCTGCTTAGTGTATTCATCTCTTGGTCTCCCTCTACGATTTTTACCCTCCACACTGCCCTCCAATACTAAACTGGTGATCCCTTGATGCCTCAGAACATGCCCTACCAACCGATCCCTTCTTCTAGTCAAGTTGCGCCACAATTGTCTCTTCTCCCCAATCCTATTCAGTACCTCCTCGTCGGCCGCGGTGGCCGTGCGGTTCTAGGCGCTGCAGTCCGGAACCGCGGGACTGCTACGGTCGCAGGTTCGAATCATGCCTCGGGAATGGATGTGTGTGATGTCCTTAGGTTAGTTAGGTTTAAGTAGTTCTAAGTTTTAGGGTACTGATGACCTAAGATGTTAAGTCCCATAGTGCTCAGAGCCATTTGAACCATTTTGCCAGTACCTCCTCATTAGTTATGTGATCTACCCATCTAATCTTCAGCATTCTTCTGTAGCACCACGTTTCGAAAGCTTCTATTCTCTTCTTGTTCAAACTATTTATCGCTTCCATACATGGCTACACTCCATACAAATACTTTCAGAAACGACTTTCTGACACTTAAAACTATACTCGATGTTAACAAATTTCTCTTCTTCAGAAATGCTTTCCTTGCCATTGCCAGTCTACATTTTATATCCTCTCTACTCCTACCATCCGCAGTTATTTTGCTCCCCGAATAGCAAAACTCCTTTACTACTTTAAGTGTCTCATTTCCTAATCTAATTCCCTCAGCATCACCCGACTTAATTCGACTACATTCCATGATCCTCGTTTGCTTTTGTTGATGTTCCTCTTATATCCTCCTTTCAAGACACCATCCATTCCGTTCAACTGCTCTTCCAAATCCTTTGCTGTCTCTGACAGAATTACAATGTCATCGGCGAACCTCAAAGTTTTTATTTCTTCTCCGTGGATTTTAATACCTACGCCGAATTTTTCTTTTGTTTCCTTCACTGCTTGCTCAATATACAGATTGAATAACATCGGGGAGAGACTACAAACCTGTCTCATTCCCTTCCCAACCACTGATTCCCTTTCAGGTTCCTCAACTCTTATAACTGCCATCTGGTTTCTGTACAAATTGTAAATAGCCTTTCGCTCCCTGTATTTTACCCCTGTTACCTTCAGAATTTTAAAGAGAGTATTCCAGTTAACACTGTCAAGAGCTTTCTCTAAGTCTACTAATGCTAGAAACTTAGGTTTGCCTTTCCTTAATCTAGCTTCTAAGATAAGTCGTAGGGTCAGTATTGCTTCACGAGTTCCAATATTTCTATGGAATTTAACTTGATCTTCCCCGAGGTCGGCTTCTACTAGTTTTTCCATTCGTCTGTAAAGAATTCGCGTTAGTATTTTGCAGCCGTGCCTTATTAAACTGATAGTTCGGTAATTTTCACATCTGTCAACACCTGCTTTCTTTGGGATTGGCATTATTATATTCTTCCTGAAATCTGAGGGTATTTCGCCTGTCTCACACATCTTGCTCACCAGATGGTAGAGTTTTGTCAGGACTGACTCTCCCAAGGCTGTCAGTAGTTCTAATGGAATGTTGCCTACTCCCGGGGCCTTGTTTCGACTCAGGTCTTTCAGTGCTCTGTCAAACTCTTCACGCAGTATCATATCTCCCATTTCATCTTCATCTACATCCTCTTCCATTTCCATAATATTGTCCTCAAGTACATCGCTCTTGTATAGGCCCTCTATATACTCCTTCCACCTTTCTGCTTTCCCTTCTTTGCTTAGAACTGGGTTTCCATCTGAGCTCTTGTTATTCATACAAGTGGTTCTCTTTTCTCCAAAGGTCTCTTTAATTTTCCTGTAGGCAGTATCTATCTTACCCCTCGTGAGATAAGCCTCTACATCCTTACATTTGTCCTCTAGCCATCCCTGCTTAGCCATTTTGCACTTCCTGTCGATCTCATTTTTGAGACGTTTGTATTCTTTTTTGCCTGCTTCATTTACTGCATTATTGTATTTTCTCGTTTCATTAATCAAAATCATTATCTCCTCTGTTATCCAAGGATTTCTAGCAGCCCTCGTCTTTTTACCTTCTGTATCCTCTGCTGCCTTCACTAATTCTTCCCTCAAAGCTACCCATTCTTCTTCTACTGTATTTCTTTCCCCCATTCCTGTCAATTGTTCCCTTATGCTCTCCTTGAAACTCTGTACAACCTCTGGTTCTTTCAGTTTATCCAAGTCCCATCTCCTTAAATTCCCACCTTTTTGCAGTTTCTTCAGTTTTAATCTACAGTTTATAACCAACAGAGTGTGGTCAGAGTCCACATCTGCTCCTGGAAATGTCTTACATTTTAAAACCTGGTTCCTAAATCTCTGTCTTACCATTATATAACATATCTGATACCTTCTAGTATCTCCAGGATTCTTCCATGTGTACAACCTTCTTTTATGATTCTTGAACCAAGTATTAGCTATGATTAAGTTGCGCTCTGTGCAAAATTCTACAAGGCGGCTTCCTCTTTCATCTTTCATTTCTTCCCCCCAATCCATTTTCACCTACTATGTTTCCTTCTCTCCCTTTTCCTACTGACGAATTCCAGCCATCCATGACTATTAAATTTTCGTCTCCCTTCACTACCTGAATAATTTCTTTTTTCTCGTCATACATGTCATCTATTTCTTCATCATCTGCAGAGCTAGTTGGCATATAAACTTGTACTACTGTAGTAGGCATGGGCTTTGTGTCTATCTTGGCCACAATAATGCGTTCACTATGCTGTTTGTAGTAGCTTACCCGCATTCCTATTTTTTTATTCATTATTAAACCTACTCCTGCATTACCCCTATTTGATCTTGTATTTATAGCCCTGTATTCACCTGACCAAAAGTTTTGTTCCTCCTGCCACCGAACTTCACTAATTCCCACTATATCTAACTTTGACCTATCCATTTCCCTTTTTAAATTTTCTAACCTGCCTGCCCGATTAAGGGATCTGACATTCCACGCTCCGATCCGTAGAACGCCAGTTTCCTTTCTCCTGATAACGACGTCCTCCTGAGTAGTCCCCGCCCGGAGATCCGAATGGGGGACTATTTTACCTCCGGAATATTTTACCCAACAAGACGCCATCATCATTTAACCATACAGTAAAGCTGCATGCCCTCGGGAAAAAATTGTAAATGATAAATATTACGCTCTAAGACAGTCTTTAAAGTACTGGAATCTCCATGACTTAGATACTTCACATATCTAATTCCATATTGTTGAACTGGCCTCTGGAATATTAATTTCATCCCACCTGCTTCCATTCCATCTCCTGACCCCTGGCAATTCTTACTGCTTCTGCTGCCACCTTCCTTCTTCACTGGTATCATTGTTCTTTCTGGCGTCAAAATGAGAGCAATATTTACTCGTTACTTGGAGTCGAAGATTTTCTTTGCGTCGACGCTGATGACCAATGATACACCATGAAATGATATATGGCACCTCTTCATCCAGGTTCCATCACAGGACGCACACAGGTCTGTCTTCACAGGACAGTGACCGTCACTGTTAACAACTAAGCTGAGCCAACAGCTGATTTCACGTTTTCCTTCTCCTCAACCTCAAGAGCACTGAGGTGTGCTCTGTTGTAGTCAGTTAATCTAAGTACTTTTGAAGGCATGTTCACCAAGCCACAAAACGAACTGGTGCCTTCTCTACCTGCACCTAATAATCTCATGGCGTAACAGAGTCTTATATTTACCTCAAACATTGACTCATGAAGAAGCATAAATCTTGAATTCAGTATCATATTCACAGACTTCCCTGAAAAGCTGTCTATAGTTTACAGTGCCAATCTTGGCATTGTCATAATACAGCCTAAGCCACTTGGACGCACAATTACCAAATGCACGTAAGACATTAATCATACGGGCACGTATTTCTAAGTCAGGTAACCTAAATCCACTACAAAACTAGCCTTGTGGCCTGCACACAGCATCATCAATTCCTTTACTGATTTTCTTCGAGGAACTCGGTGACTTCATAGAAGATTGTTCTTCCGACTCAGGAGAAACGTTTATATAGCTCTTTTTTAAAATTTGTGTGCCATTCACACGCGAAATTCGGAACTTTCTCACTTTTTTGAATACACGACCACTGTTACTACCCATTTCGCACAAAACAGGCAAACAAATGAAAAACTAAATACAATCTCAGTTTTTAACACATAAACTACTTCAAATTAAACCATGTTTGTATAAATAGGAGCAGGCATGTGTAATCTTTGTCACAGCCTTCAGCATGTGAACCTGCACTTTGCTTCGAAAGTGTAACCGAAAAATTCATGCAAAAAATATTGTAACGTACTGGGTGTGGATATCAGCATGTTAACTGTGGCGTGGCAGGCGCAGAAAAACGAATCAAATTTTTAAAAATATATTTGTAGGCAGATTTCAGAAAAGAAATTTTGAGAGATCATTCTTAATGCATCAGTCTCATAAACTAAGCAACAACTTGCCCTACACTTGCCTCCACATAAAAAGTGTCATTGGCAGCTCCCTCCACAACCAACTGTCATTCCGCACAGGAAAGCGAAGATGTCATAGGCAGTATATGAAATGAGGATAAATGAAGCCAAGACAAATATGGCTGAATGTGGTAGAATAAAAATAGCGCCCTGTTTGTTTTAGTTGATAAAATGAAAGAATATTGTTAACTAGACTGCTGTGTTACAAGGACAGCCGATATAAGAAAGATAATGCAAGTCTGCCACTGATGAAATGTTTTTCATCAGATGACAATTAACCAGACTATGTATTGATTTGCAGAAGGGAGAGAAGATTCCAAATGTGTGCGTATGAAGCACAGTAGTGCATTAAAGTTAAATAAGGATTCCGGATACCTGCAGAAAAGGAATGTAACAGTGGATGAAGTGATAAAAGGAATAGATGAGGAGGAAAATACGTGTAAAAACTCTTGCCAGTATAAGTGGCAGCCTAGTGAGGCATCTGCTCTATCAATAATTAAAATATCACTGGACGGAGAATCTCAGATTAGAGAAATATGGGCTGTCTCATGTGTAAGGAGACGAAAATATTACTACGCTGTAATGAGAGAAGGAGTATGGCATGAAATATATAATGAGGCTTACAACGAAAAATAAGATGAGGGAACAAGAAAAGTAATTGGAATTAAAACTACCTTCCTCGTCGCCCGGAGCACGAGCGAAGAACGCAATTTTATTAAAATTCTTTTGTCTCGTTCCACGTTGGGTTCGTGTTTCTCTTTCAATATCCTCTTCAGCTGTGGGCAGACGTGCTACTTTTACTGGCTATAAGCAAATGGATGACGGATATTAAAGGCTTTTAAATAGAGATAGTTTAAATCTTTTTTTAAAAAAAAACTATTACAATTTTCTGAAAGATATTCTTGGGAGCCGCATCGGCTGTTAGTGGTTCCTTTACCACAGGATCATACACAACCGGTTTCGCGATAATTTTATCGCATACTCTGGTGTATACATATAACTAATTTAACATAGTTTCCTTAAAAAAACACGATCTCCCAGAGATAGTGTTCAAATTGCCCTACTCGCCTAAATCGAATGGTCTCAAGATGAAGCATCAAAAAAATTTCTTTTGTCATACCATTATATTACACAAGGATCTATCAGATTATCGGCAGGCAAATGTGCTCCAGCACACTATGGTCATTAAAGAATTTTTTTAGACATATGTCTGTCCAACTAACCGTATGCGTCGCTATGCTAATTCCAGTGAGAACTTCTCCGGCTTATGTGAACTTCCACACACGCATTGTCTCAACTTACGAATTTAATTAGAATGCCCACTGTCGGTGTTTAACACCTGTTTAGTTCGATGACAACCTTTGAGGATCAGTTACTTTTATTCATAGCTGCACATTAGAACATCGCAATTCTCTTCAGGTACGAAGTGATTACTTAAATGTTTAGAAAGATGCACCTTTAAGGTAGGAAACCGGTCGTGGGTCCATGAATGGATTGCAATAAACTGTTAATAAGATCGTATGGGTTTTCCTTAATTTCAATTTTAATTTGCTGATACTACTCTTTGTAGTATTATGAAAGTCATTTATTTATTTATTTATTTACTGTACTTGTCTTACATACAATCAGTACAGATGCTTGTAAGTCAGAATCACGAACCCTAGATCATCTGGAAAGATGACAGGAATATGTAATATCAGGGAAGTTGATGAACCTACTCAAACGTTTGAAATATCGATCGACTACAATGAAATGAGTGTACGATGAGTGTTATATCATTGTAAGTTTAAATGCTGTGTTGGGAAAATTTTGATACCCTCTTGGTAACGAAGGAGAAACTATGAAATAGAGTACGTAACCCCGTGACATGGGAAACCGCTAAATACTGTTTTATTTTTTTCATACAAATGATATACTTGCTTAATACGTAGACTAGGGCGTGGTTGGGAAGAATTTTCACTTGCCCTCGCGTAGCTTGCCAAACACCTGTAAGGAATCGCACTCACTTAAGAAGACGCAAAGATGGTGGTAATGCGTAGCCGAACACCGTGGAGTCACTCTCTTCAAGGACAATGTATTGTACGGCAACCGAGATCTGTGCGTTTCACGCGTTGTTTGTTTCCCGGAATGAAGCCACGCAGAAGAAATTTCCGCCAGGCCTTGCCTTTCTGTCGCCCTCATCCCTTTCCTTCCCCCTTTTTCCCCCTTATCTCCCCTCACTGTGACATCTCGCTGATTTGTCACGAGAATATGAAATTTCCTTCCTTCGCTCCGCGTTATATTTATCCAGAGGAAGAAATGAGAACAATCAAGGCGGCGGCAGCAGCAGTGGAGGAGACAGAAACGCACGAGTAACGAGATTAGTATCTCAGAGAGAAGCGAAAGAAAGAGTGCCCACACAAAGGATGCGAAGTCCCGCGAAGAGAGAAACAAAAACAAGCAGATGGTGGCTGGCCTGGGAGGAAGGAGTCGGGGATTTATATTAATAACGCAGTGAAAACCGTGAGGCGCCCGTACGGCACTCTTAATATCGTTCCTGTCTGTCAACAAAGTTTGATTATACGCTTGCCTATCTCATGCAAGCAGCTAATCATGTCAATGTGCAAGCACACAGGACAAGCAGTACATATATCGTTAGCGATGTACGAGGATTAATCTGCGCTCGCCAGACTATGTACCTTCCTTGCCTTTTTTCCATTTTTTATGTAACTGAATATCAGGTTAATTAAACAAGTTAGATCCGATGTATGCTGAAATACGCAGCTACCTGTTATAACGGATCATGGGTGCTCAACAAGTTGTGGTTCCAGTACTAATGACCTGAAACTATTCCCCTTTGTATGAGAATTGACCCATGAATGAAAAACCGCATGATCTGACTACAGTTAATGAAATGTGAGTACCAAGGGAACTTCCATAAGGTCACAGAACATTTTGAAACTTCTCTATTAAATTTCTTTTCTGCTTCTATTGCTGAATGAAATGGGAAGTTAAAGGTTCTACGTTATTTAATTCTGAAACAGCTGAGTGAAACTGAACTTACTGAGCCTACTTTCTCTTTACTTTTTCTTATCATGTCAACACTGATCCACAATATTTCAGCAATCTGACTGCTCAAAAAAATTACAACCTGACTTCTAATAATTACTTCAAAAGAGTGGCTGTCACTAAAACAGAAATCCTAACAGCAATTAAGCACTTACCTCACAAAAATCTTCATTACGCGCACTACTGCAACACAGGGAGCGTCAATACTGCCAGCTAAATGAAAGATTCTAACTACTAAAGCCACTAACTACTAATGGGCATGTGGTTAGCGAAGGAAAGATTTGGTAGCAAACCAAAAGATGTATTTTTTACCTTAGTAATGTGACATCCAGTTCAAACACGAATATAAACCGCCATTGACATCTAGTACAAAAGTTTATAATCATGGATACTATACAATCTACAAGTCGAGCATCTACAGATCGTTAGCCTAGCTAACACTTCAGACCTCTACCCTCCATCAATGCTAACTTCTGACATTTAACATCCATCACTGCTGGCTGTTCACCTCCAACTGCCCAACAGTACTTTCATCACCGCTGACGACTAACTTCCAACAACGAGTCCAATCAGCCACAGAGTTTCTTACAAAGAAAGCGCAGTCAGATCCAATGCAAAGCGCTACACAGCGCTGCCAATACAGAAGCAGCCCACATGCAATTTAAAGGATCCTTTAACGTACATTGTAGGACCAGAATTTTAAACCATGTCCCTCAACCACCGAAATATAACTTGTCAGTATAAATGAATCTCTCCTTGTTACAGAGAAGCCTCAGGTATACATGTGACATAAATGTAAGCTCTCGGTACATTCATTGCTGCAGCACGTGTCCTGAAGTACTCTGCCACTCGTACTTAGCTTGTTTGGTTGAAAATTGCATACACAACAGATAAAATACTATTTTTGCAAAGGAAATTTAAGTAGTTACTTTGCGTGCGCACCTGCAATTGGTAAGAAAAGAAGGACAAGTGAGCCCACATACCAATGAGCATGAGAATTCGTAGGGCTGTAAAAAAATAAAGAAAAAAATTTAAAAATATATAAGAGAAAACTAATTCGCTAGTGATTTTGAAATAAAATCAGTTATTATTCAGAAAACAAAGACTAAAATTCATGAAAGCTGATACATATGATTCTGACTGGTTTGATGCTGCCCGCCGCAAATTCCTCTCCCGGTCCAGCCTCTTCATCTCAAAGTAGCCATTGCAACCTATGTCATCAATTATCTGATGGATTTTAACAGATTTCCTATCATCTTGTCGCTTGATCTTGCCAGTGTTTTCCATATAACTATCCTCTCCGATTATGCTTAGAACCTCCTTATTCCATTATTTATCAGCCCACTTCATTTTCAACGTTTGTCTGTAGCACAAAATCTCCAATGCTTCGATTTTATTCTGTTCTGGTTTTGTCAAAATCCACGTTTCACTGCCATACAATGTTCTGCTCAAAAAGTACATTTTCAGAAATTTCTTCCTGAAATGAAGGCCTATGTTTCATATTACTAGACTTCTCTTGACCAGGAATACCCTTTTTGCCACTGTTAGTCTATTTTTTATGTCGTCCTTGCTCCGTCGATAATGGGTTATTTTGTTGCCTAGGTAGCATAATTACTTAACCTCGTCTGCTCCGTGATCCCCAATCCTAAGGTGAGCTTCTGCAGTCCTCATTTCTACTTCTCCTCATTATTTTCGTCTTTCTTCGATTTAATCTCAATACATATTATGTACTCATAAGGCTAATCATTCAACTGAACAGCTCCCGTAATTCCTCTTCATTTTAATTTAGGGGCCGTGCGGTTCTAGGCGCTTCAGTCTGGAACCGCGTGGCCGCTACGGTCGCAGATTCGAATCCTGCCTCGGGCATGGATGTGTGTAAAATCCTTAGGTTAGTTAGGTTTAAGTAGTTCTAAGTTCTAGGGGACTGATGACCACAGATGTTACGTCCCATAGTGCTCAGAGCCATTTGAACAGTTTTTTTAAAATTTAGAATAGCAAAGTCATCAGTGAATGTTATCACTGATGTCCTTTCACCCTGAATTTTAATACCACTCTTTCATTTATATCATTGCTTCTTACATGTATAGATTGAGAAGTAGGGGAGAAGACTGCACCCCCGTCTTGCACCCTATTTATACTGAGCACTTCATTCTTGGTCTTCCACTCTTATTATCCCCTCTTGGCTCTTGTTTATGTTATACACTACCCTTTTCTCCCAATAATTTATCCCACTTTTCCTCACAATTTCGAACATCTTACACAACTTGACACTGTCGAACTCTTTCTAGTGGTCGACGAGTCGTATGAACGTTTTTCGATTTTTCTTCCATTATCAACCGCAGCGTCAGAATTACCTCTCTTGTTCCTTTATCTTTCCTAAAGCCAAACTGATCCTCATCGAACATAACCCCAGTTTTCTTTTCAAATCTTTCGTACATTGTTCTTGCCACCAACTTGAATGCATGAGCTATCAAGGCGATTGTGCAACATTTCTCGCACTTTTCTGTTCTTGTAATCTACGGAATTGTGTGGACGATATTTTTCCGAGTGCCAGAAGGTATATCACCAGTTTCATACGTTCTAAACATCAACGTGAGTAGTCGTTCTGTTGCCACTTCCCCCAATGATTTTAGAAATTATGATTGAATGTTACCTATCCCTAATTCGATCTTAAGTGTTTCAAACCTCTTTTAAATTCTAATTCTAATACTGGAGCCCCTATGTCCGCCATATCGACTCCCGTTTCTTCTTCTATCACATCGTCAGTCTTCCCCCTCATAAAGGCCTATCCGCTCCCTCCTTTGCATTTTACATTGGAATTTCCACTGCACTCTTAAAGTTACCGCCTTTGCATTTAATTTCACCGAAAGTTCATTTGACCTTCCTATATTCTTAGTCAGTCCTTCCGACAATCATTTCATTTTCGATTTCTTCATATTATTCCTCCAGCTATTTCGCCTTAGCTTCCCAGCACTTTCAATTTGCTTAATTTCTAAGTGACTTGTAGTTCTGCATTCCTGAATTTCACGATACATTGCATTTCGAACTTCCGTGATTGCTCTTTCTAGAGATGCCTCTCCTTTTCCACAGAATTGCCTACTCAACTATTTCTTATCGCAGTACCTATAGCTTTAGATAACTTAATTTCTCAGTACTACTTTGTTTCTCAGAACTTCCGTATCCCACCTCTTTGCGTATTGATTATTGTCTTAAACTTTAACTCATTCTTCATCACCACTGTATTGTGATCTGAGTCTATATCGGCTCCTGGATAGTCTTACAATGTAGTATCTGAATTCGGAATCTCCGCCTGACCATGATGTAATCTAACTGATATCTTCCTGTATCTCCCGACGTTTTAATAGCATACCTTCTCCTCTTGTGATTGAGGGGACAGAGTGTTCGCTATTATTAGTAGAAATTTATACCAATTTTCAAGTAGATTTTCTCGACTCTCATTCCTAGTACCAAGTCCACAGTCTCCCGTAAACCTTTCTTCTCCTCCTTCCTCTATAAACGCTTTCCAGTCGCCTATGACTATTGGATTTTCAACCCCCCCCCCCCTTTCACCTATTGAATTATCCGTTCAATATCCGCACATACTTTCTCTGTCTCCCTATCTTCGGCGTGCGACGTCGGCGTGTGAACCGGATGGTGTTGATTTGATGCCCATTTTGGTGACGACAACGCTATCACTGATTGTTCACAGTAACACACGCTCTGCCCTACTTCCCTATTCATTACAAATGGTTCTCGGGTTATACCATTTTCTGTTGCTGTTATATTACCCTATACTCATGTGACCATAGAAGTTTCACTGACTCCAACTATATCTAGACTGAGCCTTTGCATTTCCCGTTTCAGATTTTCTAGCTTCCCTACAACGTTCAGACTTCTGTTATTCCGCGCCCCGACTCGTGGAACGGTGTCATTTCGTAGGTTATTCGATCTTTCTCTCATTGTCACCTCCCCCTTGACACGCCTCTTTCGGAGATCAGAATGGGATACTATTCTGGAATCTTTTGCCAATGGAGAGATCATTGTGACACTTTTTCAACAAAAGGCCACATGTCCTGTGAATAATTATGTGGAGTGGTTTTAGGAGCAGTTTCCTACCCGAAGGGCAAGATGTCTGGTCTTCCACCGTCTCTACAAAGGTGTTAGCGTAATGAGGGTAATTTCTTATGCCGGAAGTCTTCGGCCGCCAAAGCTAACGATTGTTATTCAGAATTTAAATAGCGCCGGTGTTCGGACTGGGGATAGTGGCCGTTTTGATTACTAATCGAAGACGCCACCTCTGGTGCACCTGGATGTACAATACCCCAAAAAATAAAATCGTATGCATTACGACACCCATAAAATTGTTTAAGGAATGTGAATGTAACGTAAAGATTGCCTATATTGTGTTATTATAGGGTTCCGCGGTGTAGGAGCGTGTTGAATATTTTCTGTTATTCAGTAAACTGGTTCAAATGGCTCTGAGCACTATGGGACTTAACTACTGTGGTCATCAGTCCCCTAGAACTTAGAACTACTTAAACCTAACTAACCTAAGGACATCACACACATCCATGCCCGAGGCAGGATTCGACCCTGCGACCGTAGCAGTCGCGCGGTTCCGGACTGCGCGCCTAAAACCGCTAGACCACCGCGGCCGGCTGTTATTCAGTAGGGTGGCATTGTTCAAAGGGCGCTATATTTCGGCTAGTCGACTTCTTGCCGTCTTCAGGCGTTCCTTATGACTGATTAATATACGCACTGGTCACTGTATTGACAGGTCATATCTAGGCCTGAGATGGCCTAGGCTAAGCACTTCAGTACTATTTCTGCATAATCTTGATAGAGAGTTTTTCTCGTTGCCTCTCTTAGTGGATTTTGATAGCAAGCTAGCGGTTAGTAATTGTTGGTAGGTTTCAGGTGGATGACGACCTGACACACAGCCTGGGTCCCCCACTTCTTAATTTTCTTCTTCCGATTGATGTTGAGCATCCAGTCTGCTGAGGAGCGGCTGATGTGGTCCCAGTATTTGGTGGTGAATGCTAGAATGGAGCTGATGTTCAGCTATATGAGGGTGGCGAGGTTTAACTTCTTCACGAGGAGTGAAAGAATGGAGCATGCCGTGGTCGGTGTTGTCCTGGATAGATCTTCTGTAGCTTTCTCACAATGTTGTTCCATCTGGGAGAGGGAGACACTCCGGTGTCGGCGCTGATTCAATCGCCAGGAGCAAGATTCAGTGGCGCCGCTGACCCTTCTGCACGGACAGCGTCGGGAGCGGCCTGCTGCGTGGGCGCTGGCCCTCTGAGCTGTAGAGGTCAGCTGGCGTGGGCGTTTTTCTTCTTCTGTGTTCACCAGCAAGGAGGGACTACTACGTCTCTGCTATGGCCATGGTGACGTCACGTCCGTCTCTCTGGCGGCTTCCATCAAATGGTTCAAATGGCTCTGAGCACTATGGGACTTAACTTCTGAGGCCATCAGTCCCCTAGAACTTAGAACTACTTAAACCTAACTAACCTAAGGACATCACACACATCCATGCCCAAGGTAGGATTCGAACCTGCGACCGTAGCGGCGCGCGGTTCCAGACTGTAGCGCCTAGAACCGCTCGGCCACTCCGGCCGGCCGCGGCTTCCATCACTACTCTCAGCCGATAGAGGCGGGGGGGGGGGGGGAGGGGGAGAGGAGGAACATTGTGGGAAACTGACCTTCTTTCGAGGGCTCTCCTCTCGCAGCTGCTCGTGAATGATTTTTGTCAAGAAAGGATCTCCCTCTGCCGCCATTTCGGTTTTGAGGACTGCCATTGCGATATCGGTGTCAGTACACAATATGGCACAAGTGACGGATTTGTCGTCGTGTCATCTTCTTCGACTTTTCTTCTTTTCGACGCTCCAGCTTCTGATGTAGCCGCAGCTGCGAAAATTCTCCGCGTGTGCACTACCGCAGTTCCGACAGGCGCATGTGTCGTGCGCTTACGCTTACTACATATACGCCACATCTTCTTTGCGGTAGTTGGCAACGTGGCCCAGCTTCTGGCACCGGTAGTAGTGCTCCTTCCTCTTCTCGCTGTCTGCGTGTCCGGCCAACTCGAGTACCTCGACTTCCACGCGCTCTATGACGGGACCAAGCGAGGTGGAGCACTGGTTACCACACTGGACTCACACTCGGGAGGACGATGGTCAAAACACGTCTCTGGCCATCCTGATTTAGGTTTCACGTGATTTCCCTAAGTCACATCAGCCAAATGCCGGGATGGTTCCTCCGAAAGGGAACGGTCTATTTACTTCCCCATCATTCCCTAATCCGAATTTGCGTTACGCCTGTAATCTCGTTGTCGTTAGGACGTTAAACTAATCTCCACCACCTCCTCTACGATGGAGGAAAGCAAACGGGACTTGCCCTTGGTTTCGCATCCCTTGATGCGTCCGAACATCTTAGGATATTTAGGCGAGTGAGTAGCAAAATAGGCCGGCCGAGTTGGCCGAGCGGTTCTAGGCCCTTCAGTCTAGAACCGCATGACCGCTGCGGTCACAGGTTCGAATCCCGCCTCGGGCATGGATGTGTGTGATGTCCTTAGGCTAGTCAGGTTTCAGTAGTTCTAAGTTCTAGGGGACTGATGACCTTCGATGTTAAGTCCCATACTGCTCAGAGCCATTTGAACCATTTGAAGTAGCAAAATCAGTGCCACTGATTGATATCTGCACCGCGCGGTGTGGTCACGTGGTTTCAAACGCCATATCACGGATTACGAGGGCTCTTCAGCTGGAGGTTCGAGTCCTCCCTCGGGCATGGGTTTGTGTGTTATTTGTAGCGTAAGTTAGTTTAAGTAGGGACGGATGACCTCAGCAGTTTGGTCCCTTAGGAGTTCACACACATGTCGATATTTGCTGGATGCCGCCTTTATATCCTCTCCCACATCCCCTCCCGCAGCCTCCAGCCGGTCTGATTCGGTGGTGGTGAACGTGCGACATCGGGAGTTCATCGGCGGTGGACGCCAATCTCTGCTAGCGTGAGTACAATGCGTCCAGGTCTTCATCAGCTGACAAGTTGGGAGCGGATTCCCACGCAGACTACCTCCGTGCTTCTACCATGGATCCCCGGCTCTGCTTAACTGAAAGCTTCTGTCTTTACTTATTGGTCCGCCGTGTAGTCGGATTTCTGCAGCTTCTTTGAGCATACAATCCCAGAAGGTGCTGCATTGTCGCAAAAACTTGGTGAAGCTGTAATTCATAGTATGTCCATGTTAGAAACAGTGTTCTGCAACAGCGGACTTTGCAGGCTGCAGGTTTCCTGTGTGCCGATTATACTCCGCGGTTACAATGTGGAGAGTGTGACTTCCATATAATTTCTGAAACTGGCAAAGGATGCGGTTCATTCCCTATTTCCGAAGTCTTATGTAATCCTCGACTGTTCCGAGGAAGGCTTTTGTCTCGGGGGTGTTTCCGCGGACTGTTTGCCATTGTTGCTGGTATATTCCCGACGACAGTCGCTGCCGCAAGCGGTTTATCTGCGTTCTCGGCAGGCTGTGGCCTCGGCTTGTCGCCACGCCAGAGAATAGTCGCCCTGGCCTCCGTGCTACAAGGTCCCTGGATCGACTTTCGACGTCACGCTTCCCCCACCACCGCACAATGGCCGCACGAGAGGCAGACGGGGATAGTATACAAATGCGGCACCCACAAGATATCAATCGGTCACCGGGAACGCCTGATGATGGCAAGAAGCCGGCATTCCAAAATATCGCAACTTTTAGACGGCGCTACCCGGCTGAACGGTCGAGAAATTTTCAAGATGAACTGTGTCAAAAAATTATTCCATTCCGCTGTGGCAAGATGCTGCATCAATCATTTTCGAATTGTTTCAGAATGCAAACAGCCTTGGGTGCAAAATTTTTTAAGGGGGGTAGGACGTCAAGCGGGCCTACTTGGAGCAGGAGAGGCGCCACAGGACATTTTAATTTCCACTGTCTACACTTTTACAAATAAATTCATAAAACTTTGACAGCATGACCAGGAAGGATTCAGATTTCACACTCTTAGCATCGGAAGTTCGAAAACATACAAAATAATTTTTTTTTACATGTGAGATTTCTTCATTTTTTTCTCTTACTAATGGCAGCATTTATTGCTGTAGATACACTTTTCTTCATAAGTAAGAGATATTCTTCGATGAATTTTTCACAGCATATAAACCATACTTAAAGGTGTATGAAACTCCAGAGTTTTACAAATCTATTAAAAACTGTGGTAAAAATTGAGGTAATTAACCATAAAATTTGTATTTTTTCTAAACAGGAAGTTTAAAATATAACAGTTCATTCGTTTTTTTTCACAAATTAAATAAATTCTGGAGTTTCATACACCTGTGAGTGTGGCACGTATGCTGTGCAAAATTCATCGAAGCATCTCTCTAACTTATGAAGAAAAGTGTACCTATAGCAACAAATGCAGCCATTCGTAAGTGAAAAAATTATGAAATTTCGCTCGTAAAAGAATTTATTGTGTTATGTTTTCGAACTTCCACTGCAATGGGTGTGAATCCTGAATCCTTCCTGGTGATGATGACAAAGTTTGATGAATTTATTTGTGAAAGTATAGCCGCTGGAAATTAAATTGTCCTGTGATGCCTCTCCTGCTCCAAGTAGGCCCGTTTGACGTCCTACTCCCCTTAATATCAATGACGCGTTTCACCCATTTGGGGAATCACCAGTTGTGTGAAAGTGGCTGGATATGTAACTCATGCATCATAAAACGGTATGAAATGGACGCAACAATTAGTGAATATGTAATCCATCCGCCATAAAAACATATAAAATGCAAGGAAACACCTGCTGACTCCACCATAGCAGTACAAAATAGGGCCACGCATGCAAAATAAACGCGGTGTGAGCCGCACACAGCAGAATGTGGCGGTGGTTTTGGTGTACTGTGGCAGTTAGCTGTATTAAGAATTCAGAGAACGAGCGTGGCACTCCCTCATCTTGTTCGATGAAAGATTTTTTTCGTAACTAATATTGCACAAACGCTCCTAAAATCTGATCTGGGAGAAAATAGACACAACTTTCAGCCTTTTCACACAATGTTAAAATGTACAAGATCAGTGATTGAGTGGTAGTTTTGAGTTTCTAGGTATAAAACAAAATACTTACGAAAGAAAATTACAGTTGATTTGGAATCGTTTTGCCAAAGGTATCCAACGTTATTGTAGTGCACCTGGTGTAAGAGAAAGTGCTCCTTAAATTCAACGCGGCACGTATAGGAGGTAAACAAGTTATACAGAACTGCAACCAGTCACTTTTTTGAATAATTATGTTTTATTCCATAAACCGGTTTTCGAACCTTTCCAGGTTCATCTTCTGATGGTTTCAGGAAGTTACATCATTACTGCTAGCATAATGCTGGGTGCTGGCTCTATGACAAAAGATGGGTCACACTTTAATGTATCGCCATGACTATAGGTTATCTGTCGATATGGATGTAAATTTAGTTTTTACTTACTGCGACCGTATAGGCGGCTTTTTTCAATTAGTGTCCACCTGTCTGCCTCCATTTTGATGTCCAGTAGTTATATCAGTACACACACTTCAACACAAACTATATTAATTCACACTCTGACAGGGAGACTTTTCGAGCATCCAGCATGCGCTTTGCAACTGTTGCTTGTAACAAAGATCTTGACAGAAAGATATGGCATAGGCCTACTTTGGACAGAGATGTAATTTGTTGTTCTTTACATGTATTAAAGTCGATATAAGGGCAAGTATTTTAATTATAATGGCGATAACATGAGAGCACAAGATAAATTAATAAATAAATTACTAAAAGAACAAACTTCAGGTGATCTGATATCCTATTTCTATTTGTATATTACAGGCAGTTTATAGCGATATTTTTTTTGACATTAACATGAATACCTAGGAATCAATAAGACAGAGTTATTGTATCAGCAGTGAGATGCAGCTGTCTGTATGACTAGGACCTTTATATTTAAATTAATAACAAATCTTCAGATGAATAGTTGACTTATTTCTGTTGTTATGTTAACATGATTTGGGATTCCGTTTATTTTAGCTAAAGGTATATGTATAAAAGTTATAGCGATTGTAATGGACTAAAGCTGTTTTTATGACTGTACACTTTATATTTAAAACATCATTAACGAAAGTTATTTAACTATTGAATTACTTTTATTCTTATATTAGAGTGATCTGAAATATTGGTAAAGGCAGCTTCTGTTTGTTGTAGCTAGAATTGATGTGTATAAAAGTACTCATTTATGTTAGCGGTAGAGGGCTTTAACATTTAGAAATATAGTACAGGTTTTAATCTGTGGTAGGATATCAGATTGACGCCAGTGTAGTTATGATGTAAGGAGAGGGAGGAGGGAGGTCGTTGGGAGGAGGGGTTGGTGTACGGTTCGTTGTGTGATTACTTGTTTTGAACTAGTAGATCTTCAAAGTTCTGAGGGAAAAACATAAATTTTTAAAAAAGTGACTGGTAGCAGTTCTGTATAACTTACATTCAATTTACAGTCGCGGTTCTAAAATATCCGTAATGGATCAGCATAACATATAGGAGGGTACGGGTCCCTTGGATGCAGGTTTGAGGAACATGGGGTGGTGAACAAGTGCCATGTTCGATAGCTGCGCTAGCCTCGAGACGCCTCGCCGTGTTGAGGAGGCGGGCGACAACAGAGGACAGGCGCCGTCAGGTAGCGGGAGCGCAGCGTGCAGGCAGCCTTCGCCGCCAGCGGGCTGTGTGATGGCGCGCTGTCCTGTAATTGGCTGTCAGCTTATCGTGGCCAGCAGGCCTGCGGCTCACCGCTTAGCGCGTCCCACCCCAGAGGACTCGCCTCGTTACAGCGGGCCTCCGCCTCCGCCACCGCCACCGCCACCGCCACCGCCACCGCCCCCGCCTCCGCCGCCGCCTCCAGTCAGCCCTCCAGCAGCTCTCCGGGGAAGGTGCGCCCGGCGCACCGCTGCAGAGTCGCCCCCGATGAGACAATAAGGCGGGCTTCCGCCGAAGGCCCTGCCTCCACTCTTCAGCGATCGCATATGAGGTCCCGGATGTGCCCCGTACTTCGCCGAGCGCCCCTGTCAGACAAAGAGTTCATATTTCAGGGATCTACCGCCCATGAGCCTCTGAATTCCCCTTTTTACTGCCTGGCGAGGGACCGCTGCAGATTTCTTCAGCGAAAATCAATTTCTTACGAACGCTTCCCATCGCAGATCGCTGATGTAACAAATCACAAAGAAAATTCCGCGTTAAAGTCTGTGTTAATACGAGGATATTTCACATGAAAAGTTTAAAAGTGCAATAAAATTCCTGACATTCTTACAGTCGGATAGGCAACTGGCAGTCATTATATCTGTATTTCGATTTAAAAAAAAAAGGAAAAACAGTTGGGACCCGGATACCGTATCACAGTATAGGAACCTGTGTCTGTGCAAAGATGGCCGCTCCCTTGTCTACTTGCACCGCATTGAAGCAGCGATCTGATATATTGCTTGCATACTTGCAGAAATGCACTGCAGAATGAAAGCACCATACAGTTACACGTAGGTGTGTCCGCAGAGAAAATGAAAGAGGATGGTGTAAAAGTTTCAAAAGATGCGTAATACCGTGGAAGAAAATCCGGTCCTCTGGCAAGTAAACCACGTAGTGGCGAAAGAAGACAGATGCCACAATACGGATAACAGTACGTTCTATGAAATATTCATTATTTTAGATGTTTTATTTTAGATTTTATTGTTGGTTCATTATATAATGGTAAGACAGAGATTCAGGAATCAGATTTTAAATTGTAAGACATTTACAGGGGCAGATATGGACTCTGACCACAATTTATTGGTTATGAACTGTAGATTAAAACTGAAGAAACTGCAAAAAGGTGGGAATTTAATGAGATGGGACCTGGATAAACTGAAAGAACCAGAGGTTGTACAGAGTTTCAGGGAGAGCATTAGGTAACAATTGACAGGAATGGGTAGCTATGAGGAATGAAATAGTGAAGGCAGCAGAGGATAAAGTAGGTAAAAAGACGAGGGCTAGTAGAAATCCTTCGGTAACAGAAGAGATACTGAATTTAATTGATGAAAGGAGAAAATACAAAAATGCAGTTAGTGAAGCAGGCAAAAAGGAATTCAAACGTCTCAAAAAATCGATCGACAGGAAATGCAAATGGCTAAGCAGGGATGGCTAGAGGACAAATGTAAAGATGTAGAGGCTTATCTTACGAGGGGTAAGATAGATACTGCCTACAGGGAAATTAAAGAGACCTTTGGAGAAAAGAGAACCACTTGCATGAATATCAAGAGCTCAGATGGAAACCCAGTTCTAAGCAAAGAAGGGAAACCAAAAAGTGGAAGGGGCGATGTTCTTGAGGACAATATTATGAAAATGAATGAGGAAGTAGATGAAGATGAAATGGGAGATATGATACTGCGTGAACAGTTTGACAGAGCACTGAAAGACCTGAGTCGAAACAAGGCCCCCGGAGTAGACAATATTCCATTAGAACTACTGACAGCCTTGGAAGGGCCAGGCCTAACAAAACTCTACCATCTGGTGAGCAAGATGTATGAGACAGGTGAAATTCCCTCATACTTAAAGAAGAATATAGTAATTCCAATCCCAAAGAAAGTAGGTGTTGACAGATGTGAAAATTACCGAACTATCAGTTTAATAAGTCACAGCTGCAAAATACTAACGCGAATTCTTTACAGACGAATGGAAAAACTGGTAGAAGCCGACCTCGGGGAAGATCACTTTGTATTCCGTAGAAATTTTGGAACACGTGAGGCAACACTGACCTTACGACTTATCTTAGATTAAAGATTAAGGAAAGACAAACCTACGTTTCTAGCATTTGTAGACTTAGAGAGAGCTTTTGACAATAATGACTGGAATACTCTCTTTCAAATTCTGAAGGTGGCAGGGGTAAAATACAGGGAGCGAAAAGCTATTTACAATTTGTACAGAAATCAGATGGCAGTTATAAGAGTCGAGGGACATGAAAGGGAAGCAGTGTTTGGGTTGAGAGTGAGACAGGGTTGTAGCCTTTCCCCGATGCTATTCAATCTGTATATTGAGCAAGCAGTAAAGGAAACAAAAGAAAAGTTCGGAGTAGGTATTAAAATCCGCGGAGAGGAAATAAAAACCTTGAGGTGTGCCGATGACGCTGTAATTCTGTCAGGGACAGCAAAGGACTTGGAAGAGCAGTTGAACGGAATGGACAGTGTCTTGAAAGGAGGGTATAAGATGAACATCAACAAAAGCAAACCGAGGATAATGGAATGTAGTCGAATTAAATCGGGTGATGCTGATGAAATTAGATTAGGAAATTAGACACTTAAAGCAGTAAAGTAGTTTTGCTATTTGGGGAGCAAAATAACTGATGATGGTCGAAGTAGAGAGGATATAAAATGGAGACTGCCAGTGGCAAGGAAAGCATTTCTGAAGAAGAGAAATTTGTTAACATCGAGTATTGATTTAAGTGTCAGGAAGTCGTTTCTGAAAGTATTTGTATGGAGTGTAGCCATGTATGGAAGTGAAGTATGGACGATAAATAGTTTAGACAATAAGAGAATAGAAGCTTTCGAAATGTGGTGCTACAGAAGAGTGCTGAAGATTAGATGGGTAGATCACATAACTAATGAGGAGGTATTAAATAGAATTGGGGAGACTAGAAGAAGGGACCGGTTGGTAGGACATATTCTGAGGCATCAAGGGATCACCAATTTGGTACTGGAGGGCAGTGTGAAGGGTAAAAATCGTAGAGGAATACCAAGGGATGATTACACTAAGCAGATTCAGAAGGATGTAGGCTGCAGTAGGTACTGGGAGATGAAGAAGCTTGCACAGGATAGAGTGTCATGGAGAGCTGCATCAAACCAGTCTCAGGACTGAAGACCACAACAACAAGAACAACAACATTGATAGTTCAACAAGTTGGAATAAGTATCCACTGCAGAATTTAGAGCTCGTCTCCTCGATGCTTGTGAGGAATTTTTACTCCATTTTCAGGTCTAAAGTAAGTGATTACTGGACAGATCTGTTGTAGGAAATGAAACTGGGCCCACAGGGTGCACATGAAAATAAAACTGGAGCAAGGGATGTTACTATAGCTTCATGCTGGAAAATCACAATCACTCTATTGTGGGAGAAATAGTTATAATTTTCAACCATGAAATAGAAAGTCTATTAAGAATGACCAGTAATTTATACTCCGATCTGGTACGAAGTCACCTTCGACCTGCAGTTATGAGGACGAGTACTTCAGACTGCAGGTGTCTTTTAGCAACTCGACAATGCTACGCCTGTAAGAGTCCGTTACCGTGGAGTAATACAGTTTACAGAAACATACAGATTACGAAACATTAATGTGTGAACCTCGCCCCGAGTGACTTTCACGTTTTGGGACGGCCCAGAGAAGAGCTCCCAGACAGGGATTTAGGAAGTATCCACCAGGCACGACTGCCTGCACCCACAGCGAAACGAATTGCCCTCACGAGGTGTCTATGGACTCCTGAAAATATAGAGTACGTGCATTGCACTCCATGAGAATTACGTCGACAAATGATATATCTCCTGCGCCACGTACAGGCGTGGATTTGGAGAATTCTTGTAAACCTCGCGCGGCTATGGATGGAAAGCAGTAGTTGAGGGACCGTTTGGCACATCGTACGGCAGGCGCTGGCGATGTTGATAGGCTATTTTGCGAACGATTCTGAGGGACGCGGTTTACGACACGGCCGGCCATGGGCCGAGCGGTTCTAGGCGCTTCAGTCCTGAACGACGCGGCTGCTACGGTCGCGTGTTCGAATCCTGCCTCGGGCATGTATGTGTGTGATGTCCTTAGGTTAGGGGACTGATGACCTCAGCTGTTAAGTCCCATAGTGCTCAGAGCCATTTGAACTAGAAGGCACGACCTGCTGGGCACTTTATACAAATGTGAACTAACCCATACATTGCAGTTACAACAGCGCCTAGTGACCTATGGGTAGGGGCCGAAGCGGGCTGAGGAAAGCTGACATCGTAATTATCAAAGAACACTCCACTTGTGCCCTCCAGAGGTACTACGTGAGAGGCGTAGTGAAAAGACGTATAAATAAGCGAGCCCCAGGCTCAAAGCAGGCAGTCGTGTAGCCTTTTTTCCCGCGTCTACAACAGGAGAGAATGACGATTGTTCAAGCAGCAGGCCAACCACGACGACCTTTTGGTGAGGAACCGTTGGAGCTATGTCCAAATTCTGCTGCCCAAACGCGTCATTACTATTTCGGGGCGCGTCGCAACTTCGAGTTGCACCTACACGAGGAACGAGAGGACAGGGGGCCTCCGCTCTCTGGATTATATCGTCCGACAGACTATAAATTGCCTTCTGCAGGTGCGGGGCAGAGCCGAGATGCGAACTCGCGGCCTCCTGAGCGCAGAGCTGACTGTGGGCACTGAACGAGCTGCCCCTGGGCGGCCGGCCAGTGCTGCTAAGGCTCCCTACACTGACAGCGGTCGGCTGCTTCCTATCTGCGCTCTTCATGGGGGTGCACGAGTCGCGCTTGAGGGAGCAGCCAGCCTTGTTCCACTCCACTGGCACAGTTAACGCACGCGGCGGCCACTTCACCGCGGCGAGAGTGGATCTCTGCGTCCGCAAGGCTCGGCAACCGAAAGCAGACGCTGCAGATTCCGGCATTCCTGTTAGCGCTGATCCACGCACGCTGCTCGGCGTCTTCGTCGGGTTCAGCAGAAGGCCCGCTGTGTACCTTCGATGTAATAAAGTCAATGACACACTTGCCTATGATTCTCTGCACCCTTCGGAGTGAGTCATGCGTTTCTCCCAAATATTACCTCTCGGTCGTTCTGGCGTATTACAAGCCCTTATCTCGGGGGTCGTAACATATATTTGTAATTTTTCTGTATTCGCTCATTTCATAGGAATACATTTCTTTCATTCTCTATCACCCTGGTATATTAAATTCATCCCAATGTCAAATAGAGTCCGTTGAGGTTTCCCAGAGAAACTGTAATTCGTTATGAACTACTGGCCGTTAAAATTGCTACACCAAGAAGAAATGCACATGATAAACGGGTATTCATTAAACAAATATATTATACTAGAACTGATATGTGATTACATTTTCATGCAATTCGGGTGCATAGATCCTGAGAAATCAGTACCCAGAACCACCACCTCTGGCCGTAATAACGGCCTTGATACGCCTGAGCATTGAGTCAAACAGAGCTTGGATGGCGTGTACAGGTTTAGCTGCCCATGTAGCTTCAACACGATACCACATTTCATCAAGAGTAGTGACTGGCGTATTGTGACGAGCCAGTTGCTCGGCCACCATTGACCAGACGTTTTCAATTGGTGAGAGATATGGGACTGTGCTGCCCAGGGCATCAGTCGAACATTTTCTGTATTCAGAAAGGCTCATAAAGGAGCTGCAACATGCGATCGTGCATTCTCCTGCTGAAATGTAGGGTTTCGCAGGGATCGAATGAAGGGTAGAGCCACGGGCCGTAACACATCTGAAATGTAACGTCCACTGTACAAAGTGCCGTCAATGCGAACAAGAGGTGACCGAGACGTGTAACCAATGGCACCCCATACCATCCCTCCGGGTGATACGCCAGCATGGCGATGACGAATACCCGCTTCCAACGTGCGTTCACCGCGATGTCGCCAAACACGGACGCGACCATCATGACGCTCTAAACAGAACTTGGATTCATCCGAAAAAATGACGTTTTGCCATTCGTGCACCCAGGTTCGTCGTTGAATACACCATCGCAGGCGCTGCTGTCTATGATGCAGCGTCGAGGGTAACCGCTGTCATGGTCTCTGGGCTGATGGTCCATGCTGTTGCAAACGTCGTCGAACTGTTCGTGCAGATGGTTGTTGTCTTGCAAACGTCCCCATCAGATGACACAGGGATCGAGACGTGGCTGCACGATCCGTTACAGCCATGCGGATAAGATGCCGGTCATCTCGACTGCTAGTGATACGAGGCCGTTGGGATCCAGCACGGCGTTCCGTAATAGCCTCCTGAACCCACCGATTCCATATGCTGCTGACAGTCATTGGATCTCGACCAACGGGAGCAGCAATGTCGCGATACGATAAACCGCAATCGCCATAGGCTACAATCCGACCTTCATCAAAGTCGGAAACGTGATGGTACGCATTTCTCCTTCTTACACGAGGCATCACAACGACGCTTCACCAGGCAACGCCAGTCAACTGCTGCTTGTGTATGAGAAATCGGTTGGAAACTTTCCTCATGTCAGAACGTTGTAGGTGTCGCCAGCAGCGCCAACCCTGTGTGAATGCTCTGAAAAGCTAATTATTTGCATATCACAGCATCTTATTCCTGTCGGTTAAACTTCGC
Source organism: Schistocerca serialis cubense (assembly GCF_023864345.2). NCBI lineage: Eukaryota > Metazoa > Arthropoda > Insecta > Orthoptera > Acrididae > Schistocerca > Schistocerca serialis. The sequence goes on from NC_064642.1 coordinate 593,734,797, forward strand.
GTCTGTAGCACATCATCTTCGTGGTGTAGCAATTAGTTTATCAGATACAGATATTTTGAGAACTGCCCAGATAATCGCACGCGTTAACACGCTGCTTCTAGGATTCCGGGAGGCGCGTTATCTGGGATCGAATCCATCCACTGGATTAATGACGAGAGCCGATGTGCTGGCCAGCCTGGTATGGTTTGTAGGCCATTAGAGCATCCGGTCACTGTCTATCATTAACAGTGCAAAATACAGACCAACACGCCGATCCTCTGTACAGGGGTTAAGGCTAGCAATGAGAAGAATGAGAATCTGCAGATATTTTGAGTAACGTACAAGACTTGCAAGCAGCGAACAGTTGCACGTTAACTTTAGATCTTTAAGGCAAAGAAATGTAGTCTTTGCGATCTGAAAACTGTTCTTTAACACTCAAATTAAAGACATATGTCTTGCGGACATTTCTTGTGTTCACTTAGTTGCTTGATACCAAAACAGACCAAATTAAAATTGATCGTAAAAGATACCAGCGATAAAATTCGTTGATGCATGAACATTCTAACGAGTACAGAACAAGGACTCAAACTAAATGAAAAACAAGCAAAGTAATGACGAGCAGAAGAGGTAAGAAGAGCGAAAAACTCAACATCAGGATTGCGGGCAACATGGTAGACTAAGTGAAAGAATTGTGCTACTTTGGAAACACAGTAACTAACGCACGACAGACGAAGCAATGAGGATATACGAAAGAGACACGGCACTAAATGGGCCGAAAAAAGTTTGATTTTTGTTTAAGAAAACATAATGGCATCGGGTTTGATAAATATATCTTGAGATTGCAGTCTACAGATCCCTGTAACAAAGATCTCTGTTGCGGCAGGGGCTGATTTCTTGAATGATGTGTCGTGGTACGAAATTCTGTATCCAGAAGAGCGTTGCGGATGAGTTGTGTGAAATTCCAGATATATCTTGCGTTTATATTGCAGAGTAGAAGGTATCTGGGTCATAACCAAAGTCTGCGTAATATTTCCGTTAGATTACTTCAGCGTTCGATGAACTTCACACATAATCTCTATTTTGTCCATAATTTTCTGATTACTTGATACCAAAACCTGAAATCATCTTCTTGTGTTAGTGACCGAATCCGATACAAGAGTCCCGTCCTCAGTTTTGTGTCCACGTCGAATAGCACTAACTTAACAGGAAGAAACAGAACTCACAGTGACACCGAAGGGTTTATAAGGCAGTCCTTCGTTTTACAGGTCCTTCATAACTGATGTATTATGATTTTTACACTTCTTACCCCATTAGGTTTATTACATCCTATTTAAGAGTATTATTCCAGTTTACACGACACGAAATGTTAAACTTCACGTACAGCCCATGTCAGTCTTACGACTTATGACACTGTTTTGATGCTGCCAGTCACGAATGCTCCACCTGTGCAATCTACAGAGCATCATCTCACAGTAGCACTAGCAACATACGTCCTCAAAAAGTTGCTGTGTATATTCATATATCTACATTACTCCACAGTTTTACCCCGTACAGCTCCCTCCAGTACCAGGAAACCCCTAACTTCTTAACACATGACCAATTATCCGGTCCCTCCTTTCCACATTTTCCTTTCCTCACTGATTCTGCGGAAAACTTCCTCATTTCTTACCTAATCATTCCATTCAGTTTTCAACATTCTACAATAGCATCATATGCTCTGATTCTCTTCTTTTCCTGTTTTGCCACAGTCCACGTTCCACTACCACACAATGTTGTGCTCCAAACCTACAGTTTCAGAAATTTCTTCCTTAAATTAAAGCCGATGTTTCATTTGACTTCTCTTGTCCAGGAATACCCTTTTTTCCAATGCTGACTTTCCATTTATGTCCTTCTTGCTCCGTCTTTCATTGATTAGTTTGCTGCCTAGGAAGCATAATTCCTTAACTTCGTCTACTCAGTGATGCTCAATTCTGATGTTAAGGTTCTGTCTTTCCTCATTTCTGCTATTTGTCATCACTTTCGTCTTTCTTCAGTGAAATCTCAGTTCATATTCTATACTCATGAGGCTGTTCATTCCATTGAACGATTCTTGTAACTCCTCTTCACTTCAATTGGGGATAGCAATCTTATCACTCATATTCTTCCGCCATAAATTTTAATCCAACTGTTGAGTCTTTCTTTTATTTCCATCATTGCTTCTTCGACGTACAGCTTGAACAGTAATGGCGAAAGATTATACTACTGACTTACAACCTTAATTCGGGCACTTCGTTCTTGGTCGTCCACTCTTATTATTCCATTTTCGCTCTTGTACATATTGTATATGATCATTCTCTCATTATAGCTCACTCTTACTTTTCTCAGAATTTCGAACATCTTGCTCCATTTTACATTGTCGAACGCTTTTTACAGGTCGACAAATCCTATGAACGTGTCTTGATTTTTCTTTAGTCTTGCTTCCTTTTTCAACTGCAACGATTGAATTACCACTCTGGTGCCTTTACATTTCCCAGTGCTAAATAGATCGTCATCTAACACATCCCCAATTTTTTTGCCCATTATTGTGTGTATTTGCTTGTAAGTAGCTTTGATGCATGAGCTGCTAAGTTGATTGTGCGATAATTCTCGCACTTGTCAGCTCTTGTCTCCGGAATTGGGTGGATGATATTTTTCCGAAAGTCAGATAGTATGTCGCCCGACTCATACATTCTACACACCAACGTGCGTAATTATTTTTTTGTCACTCTTCCCCACGATTTTAAAATTTCTAATGGAACGTTATTTCTCCCTTCTGCATTATTTGATAGCAAGTCGTTCAAGACTCTCTTACATTCTAATATTGGATGCACTATCTCATCCATGTCGACTCCTGTTTCTTCTTCCATCACGTCATCAGACAACTCCACCCTCCCTCATAGAGGCCTTCAGTGTACTCCTCTGCACCTAACACTGGAATGCCATTGCACTCTTAATGTTACCGCCATTGGTTTCAATTTCATTCTAGGCTGTTTTGACTCCTGCATACTCAGCGTCAGTCGTTCCTCAATCATTTATTTTGATTTCTCACATTTTTCACGAAGCCATTTCGCCTTAGCTTCTTTTCACTTCCCTTTCATTCCTAAGTGATTTGAATTTTTTAATGTCCTTAAACAATTTTGTACGTCCTCCTTCCATCAATCAACTGAATTTTGCTTTCTGTTTCCCACGGTTTCTTCGCATTTACCTTCCTCGTAGCCAGGTTTTTGTTTCCAATTCCTCTTCAACGATAATTCATTATCACAGTACCTATAGCCTCAGATTCAAGCGTATCTCTTCATTCCTTAGTACTTCCGTATCCCATTTCTCTGGTGATTACTTCTTCCTGGCTAGTCTCTCAAACTTCAGCCTACTCTTCAGCACTACTAAATTGTGACTGGAGCCTGTATCTGCTCCTGGGTAAGACACACAATCCAATATCTGATTTCGGAATCTCTACCTAGCCATGATTTCATCTAACAGAAGTCTTCATCTATCTCCCGGCCTTTTCTATTATACCTCTTCCTCTTGTGATTCTTGGACAATCTTTGCAGTTTACTGACTGATATTTTATGTAGAACGCAATAATTCATTCACCTCTTTCACTTCTACGACAAAGCCCATATTCTCCCAAGACCGATTCTTCTACTCCCTTTCCTGCAACCACATTCCTCTCCCTCTAGGTACTGAAATACACGTTCAGTCCTCTTAAATACTACTGTACCTCGATCGCTCATCCTCTGCTATCGACGTTGGCAAGTACATCTGAATTATTGTTGTCGGTGTTGGTTTTCTGTCGATTGTGATGAGACCAGTCTATCACAGAACTGTTGACATTATCTAACTCTCTGTCCTACCACCCTATTGATAACGCATCCTACTCTCGTAAAGCCGGTCGGAGTGGCCGAGCGGTTCTAGGCGCTACAGTCTGGAACCGTGCGTCCACTACGGTCGCAGGTTCGAATCCTGCTTCGAGCATGGATGTGTGTGATGTCCTTAAGTTAGTTAGGTTTAAGTAGTTATAAGTTCTAGGGGACTGATGACCTCAGAAGTTGAGTTCCATAGTGCTTAGAGCCATCTGAACCTACTCCCGTTATACCATTTTCTGCTGCTGTTGATATTATCCCATACTCGTCTGACCAGAAATGTTTATCTTCTTTCCATTTCACTTCACTGACCGCCATTATACTTAGACTGATCCTTAGAATTTTCCTTTTCAGATTTTCTAGCTTCCCTACCACGTTCAAACTTCTGACACGCCACACCCCGACACCTAAGACGTTATTCTTTCGTGGTTATTCAGTCTTTTGCTCATAGTCACCTCCCTCTTGGCAGCCCCTCCTTGAGATCCGAACGGTCGTCTAGCACGGAATATTTTGCATTAAAGGTTGTCATGAAACAGGCTACATGTCCTGTTGATACACATTATGTGTCTTGAATGCAAAAGCCTCCCTCGCCGTCTTCATCCTCTTGCCATAGATCACTGCTGATTGTTCCGCCTTTTAGGCGCCATTTCACACCCCAAGGTCAAGAAAGTGATCTAAACCCTTCATCCTCCTCCACCCTCTTTGACAAGGCCATTGGTAGAACGAGAGTGACTTCTTATGCCGGAAGCCGTCGGTTGCCATTGCCGATGATTTTTATTCAAAATGTAAGCAGTGACGGGTTTCTAAGCCGCGACCGAGGACGTTCTGATTTCTATTCAAATACTATGTTTCATTTAACTGAATTAATGACATGGACACATGAAATCATTAATTATATTATAAAGCGCACCACAGGAAACTTTAAACAATAGAAACAGTCTTTATACACATTAAGAAAGTACGAACCAAGCACACCATTTTTACAATGTTTTATTTTAGTTGAAAAGTTAATTGTTTTAAAAAATCCTTTATCTTGGACATGAATCATGATAGAAACTGGGGATGAATTTTAACGTACAAAGTACTATAAAGTTTTCATTGTCCAAAGAATCTTCAGATTTTATAAACTCATCTCTTACAAGGATGGACATACAACTTTTTACAATTCTTTTAGGGTCAAAGTTTTCATTTGGCTTTCAAAAAACGTTCAGTGTACGCATCAAGATATCGAAGTTCGCCACACTCTTTTTAGGTGCTTGTGTGCAGTTACTGCATTCACTGCTATTATTACTCAGCCTAGTACAACAGTTCTCGTAAAGTTGCTGGAGGGTAGGGAACACACACTGGGGTCTTTCACAAATCTCCCAAAAAAATTACAACCGTGAAATCAGGGGACCTTGGAAGCGAATGGAGTACAGTGCCGTACTCTTCACGAAATTAGCTACACACAGCTATAACTGAAATATATCTGCTAAAACGGAGAATGGACAACGACTTTTGTTGCAGTATTATCGATATCTCGAGTCGGCACAAACAGGGTAGAAAGGTAACCTTTTCGTTTCGATGCCTATGTTAAAAGGTTCTACTTTCATTCATGTAGTTCTACTTACACGATATTTCTGAAACGCTTCGTCGTTACTTCACTTTTAAATGTTACTCGTACTGATTCTCTTAGAAAACTTTAAAGAACAAAATTTTGGAATCCAATTTTCCGCTAATTATAATGTTAGTAAAAATTACTTTCTCTTCGCAACTTATTATGTAGTTAATGCTGTGCTTAAAAACAACCAGTTCAGATGGTAGTTAGTGCCGTGCTCTTTCAATAACTACATGTGCTGTTCGCGTATTTAGGTGCTTTTTCTTATTATTTTACGTTGGTAACATGTTGACTTGATGTCTAATAGTAATGTTTATGTTTACTAAATAAATGAGTACTAAACTGATAGTCTCCCCACATTAATGATACGAAAGCCAGTAACTGAGGAATTTGTAACTCACTGAACACTGTCTTTTGTATTTATGATCCAATTACGTGGAATCAGGGCTTCGAAGAACAGTTACTTTCGTAATGGAAGGATGTACGTGCGTGTGTGTGTATGTGTGTGTGTGTGTGTGTGTGTGTGTGTGTGTGTGTGTGTTTTGCGGGGAGGTGGGGGGGGGGGACATTGTTACATGATGAAACAATCACATATTACTGGCAGTGTGCACAGTGTCACTGGTATATTTAATAGTATTAACTTCTTCTCTTAATTATGACATCAAATTCCATTGAACCAAATATAAAATTCATAAAGTATTTACATCCAACAGATGCGCACTTCACGTGGTCCAATCTAAAGTTAGAAGACCCACATTTCAAAAAATAGTGGTCGAATAGATACAGTACGATTAAAACGTTTTGCAAAGAAGACAAATATATTACGTGGTCACTCTGAAAGCTTATAACTAGAACTTTTAAGAAGGAGATGCCACTCCACCTGTTGACGTCGGCATCTACGTTTCGTTTATCTGTGGCATCACGTCACCAGCGCACTCGCCTATAATTACGAGTATGTCTAGCATAAAATCTTCAAACGTCACAGCTATTATCAATTTATAATCTCAAAATAAAAGCTGCAACTCTTTTCTGAGGCTTGTTTTCTTCTTCCAACGTTAATATTCCTACATGTTGTAATTCTTATACATTTGGTCAATGTGTAACCAGAATAGACTGGATTTTTCGTACAGTTTCTCGCATATTTCCCATCTACATATCTATTTATTTCCTTTTAATTCCCAATGACGAAAAGCACTCCGATATATGACGCTACCAATTGTATTGTATAAAGATTACGCAAAGAACATAACAATAAGGAAATAATTATATACACGTTAAGAGCTTCTGAGGAGAGGAATCAAACAACAATGAGGACGAAAGAAGCGACATCTAATAGCTCTGGGATTAAATTGTAAACTTGAAATTAAGACTAATGCACTCACTATTAAAAGGGAAACCACCATTCAATCAAACGAGAACAATTTTGTTTGGGTAGACTTTTTTTAAGGAAAAACTTCTAATATTTTTCTTCAAACACGAATTAACTTCTCTGACGACTACTATAAAAAGCATCCAGAAGGACAAGTCGTTCATCTATTACCCTGGAAATTAGAAACATGAGTATACTCGTATTTTAAACAATATTAGGAAGCTTTGAGTAATAAGAAGAGTGTGAGGTCAAGCGACTAATTTCTGACGACCGCCACAAACTTGCTGTTTTTTTCAAATGCCAAGTATTATTTTGACGATTTACTGACCAACTGATATCTACTCAGTTATATTTAACATTGATGTTTAGAACTCCTTCAAACCCAAACTGATCTTTTTCACACCAGTCGTGCATTCAAAACATTCACATTGTTAGTTGCATAATTTTTTGTTTCCCTTTAAAAGAGACATGGTCTACAGCTGATATCTCAAATGCAAACATTGCAGTTTCTGAGTATCTGTAGGAAAATAATGCATTCGGCGTATCATTGTAGGATGGCTAAAAGCTTTCTACTCCAGACATGAAAATACACAACTTTTAGAATACGGCTGCAGAGAAATTATAGCCACTATTTGATGCTACATCTTATCAGCTTTAATTATAGTACTCCGGACGGCAATATGGCACATTATGGAACTGGCCGCACGGCTAGCTCCTTACGCCTTATCAACAGGTACGAGGTGCTAGCCAGTGTTGATAACACTTCTAAGCCAGCACGGAACGCCTCTCCTGTTGACCTAGTGACTGATTTCCTTACCCAATCCGGAAAAGTGCAGAGGGCGGGTATGATAGTCTTTGGGAACTCCAACGTTTGGCGAGTCCGTCAGGGAAATAGCAAGTAGGTGGGGAAGATTTCCAATGTACACTCGGTATGTTTCACGAGGAGGGTCTCAAAGGAGACGTTGAGAAGGCTCTACTGGCGGCTATCGAGCGCAATGGTTGCAACCGTCCGCAAATCGTGGCTCATGTAGGCACAAATGACGCCTGCCGCTGGGATTCTTAGGCCCTCCTCAGTTCCTACATTCGGATTGCTGACTTGGTGAAGACAGCTAGCATCACATGTAAGGATCAGACTAAGCTCGATATTTCTAGCATCATATGCATCCAGATCTTCTGGTTTGAAGTTGCGTTGAATCCCTAAACCTAAGGTTCAGATGATCGTGTAGCCGTACAGGACGCGAATTTCTGGACCTCTGCTGTCGGGTGGAGAGTTGTAGGTTTCGCTTTCTGAGGTTGGGCGTGCACTACACGCAGGAAGCAGCTACTTGAGTAGTGGAGTACGTGTGGCGTTCACGTGTCTTTTTCGGTTAGAGAAACCATCCACTCTTTGGATCACAGTTGATTTGTCTGCAGGAATCGAAGATACATCAGCCGCATCATTGTCAGAGAATGCTCATCCTCCAAGGTGAGAAATAAGGAAAGGTTAATACGACATTATTGAATGTTCAAATTTGTGTGAAATCTAATGGGACTTAACTGCTAAGGTCATCAGTCCCTAAGATTACACACTATTTAAACTAAATTATCCTAAGGACAAAACACACACACCCATGCCCGAGGGAGTACTCGAACATCTGCCGGGACCAGGCGCACAGTACATGACTGCAGCGCCCAAGACCGCTCGGCTAATCCCGCGCGGCACGACATTATTAAACAGTAACAGTAACCAAGATAAGATCACAGAGCATGTCTCGCTTATTGAAAGGTATTAAGCGCAGATGGTTTTAGGAACAGAAAGCTAGTTGAAAGCAGAAGTTAATAGCAACTAATTCCTAAATTCAGATTGGAACATTTATTATAGAGATTAGATAGTCGCCAGTGGAGCGGTTATTCATTGAAGAAAGGAATTCGATAATATCCAGCAAGGTTATCATGGTTTCCGAATGTGATCCCTTGGACAAGCGGTTCTAGGCGCTTCAGTCCGAAACCGAGCTGCTGCTACGGTCGTAGGTTCGAATCCTGCCTCGGTCATCGATGTGTGTGATGTCCTTAGATTAGTTAAGTTTAAGTAGTTTCTAAGTCCAGGGGACTGATGGCCTCAGATGTTAAATCCCGTAGTGCGTAGAGCCATTTGAACCATTTTTTTTTTTACCCCCTGTGTCAGGGTCTATAGTGATAGGGAGCTTCTGAGAGATCTTGCAGAATTTCGTGAGTAAGTTTCATCATCACGCTGTTGTAACTGTGGGTGACTTCAACTTGCAGGTATAGACTGGGAAGGTCATGTTATCAAAACTGGAATCAGAGTCAGGGATTCGTGCGGCATTATTCTGAATGTCGTGTCCGAAAATTACTTCCAGCAGATAGAAAACCAACTCGTTAAGGTAGCATCTTAAATCTCCTAGTTTCAAACAGATCTGAAACTCTCGAATCAGTTAACGAAGAGAAGTGACCGTTTGGCTGTGATAGCATCTTTGACTGTAGGTATTACAAGGATTGACAAAAAAGGTAGAAATTGATTTATGTATAACAAGAGCGATAAGATACAAATTTCGGAGTATCTGAGTCGTCAACATCAAATATTTAACTGTGGGGAAGTATATGTGTAGCACAAATGAAAAAAAAATTCAAACCCATCGTTCTGTACATATTAGACGAGGATGTTCAGATTAAGGTCTTAAGGGATGGGAAAGACGCACCGTACTTCAACAGCCGCGTTAGAAAGCTGCTACATAAACAAAGAGGGCTTCGTCACAGATTCAGGAGAAGTCAATAAAACCTAGCTGAAAAAAGCCGAACGAAGTGAAAAACAACTTAAGAAGAGCAATGAAAGAATCTTTCAATACTTTGAAAGTAAAATTTTGTCAACATCTCTGAATGGAAACCGTGAGGGTTTATGGTCTTAAGCAACATTAGTAGGCGGTTCTAAATCATCTATTCACTCAGTCAGCTACCATAATGACACCGAACGAAAGTCGAAATACCGAATTCGTTCTTCCAAAACTGTTTTACCACGGTCCCTTCTTTCAACCAGTGTGTGAACCTCGAAATGACAGGTTTCGAGATAGCACATCGTGGAACGGGAAAACGACTACAACCATTTTGCAGTGGAATGGCATCAGAACCATATAAGCTACCTGAAAATTCTACAATGGTTATGTGAAACAACTTGCTTATGTTTGTGCGCTGGAGCATCGAATGGTACTCAGCAAATGGAAGAAAGTGCAGGTCATATCCGGTTACAAGAAGGGCCATAAAACAGATGCATATAATTTTAAGCCTATATCAATTGCGTTCGTATCTGTTGCAGAATTTTGCATTATGTTGTATGGTCAGGTAACATTATACCTTCGGAGAACGAAAATCTCCTCTATAAAAATCAAAATGGGTTCCGAAAATAGAGATATTACAAAACTTAGTTCGCTCTTTTCGTCCGTGAAATGCACAGCGCCGTAGAGAATGGCGCTCAGGTTGACGCCGTGTTCCTTGACTTTAAGAGGGCAATTGACACCGCACTACCGTTTAGTGATCGGACCAGATTTGGGACTGGATCCAAGCCTTCCCTGCAGATAGAACTTAAACGTTGCACTTAACGGAAGAAAACCGACAGATATAAAGGTAATATCGGGTGTACCCGAAGGAGATGTGACAGGGCATTTGCTGTTTCATTGTATATAAATGATCTAGCAGATGATGTAGTGGTCTATAAAAAGGTACAAACGCCAGAAGACAGTATCAGTTTGCGGAATGACCTGCAAAGGATTTATGAATGGTGCAGGAATTCTCAGATGACCCTAATCTTAAGTAAATCTAAAATGTCGCGTATACCTTCCAAACTTTGGTGACCAGGAGAGCTTCTGTAAAGTTTGGAAGGTAGGAGACGAGATACTGGCAGAAGTAAAGCTGTGAGTACCGGACGTGAGTCGTTCTTCGGTAGCTCAGATGGTGGAGCACTTGCCCGCGAAAGGCAAAGGTCCCGAGTTCGAGTCTCGTTCGGGCACACAGTTTTAATCTGCCAGGAAGTTTCAACATAGTTATTATTAAATACGGATAGTCTGAAGATGAGCTAACAGCCTGAAACACGTCATTGCTAATAAAACGCAAGGAGACTGGTTTCTATTTTTGGCTCTAAGTAAGTGGCTTACAAGGCGTATGTTCGACCGATTGCTATGTTCATCAGTCTGGGATCCTAACCAGATACGAAGAATAGAAGAAGCAGCTTAGATACGACGAATAGCGGCACATTTTGTCACGTGATCGTTTTGTTGAAGTCCGAGTGTTACAGAGATGCACAACAAACCCCATTGGCAGACGTCAAAAGAGAGACGTTGTGCGTCACTGAAAGGTTTGCTGTTGAGATATCTAGAGAATACTTTACGGGAAGGATAGAACAACATAATTCCTCCAATATGACTCTCGCAAAATGAGCACAACCAGGAAATTCGAGAAATAGAACAGAAGCTTGCAGACAAAAACATTCTTCACACGTGCCTTGCTTACGGAGTATTGATGTAGATGTTGGTATGGATTTAAACGAATTAATGTAAATGAACTGCTCTTTTTCGTCAATTTAACGTAATTTCGTGAAGTAGTTTTCGATAATTTACAACTGAAGAAAACTTCATAAGCCAAGATAGCTAAAAAGGCATATTATCAGGTGGCCCGTTTCCGGAAGAGCTATGCTGTTGTCATCGGATCTTAAGCTTTAAAATTTTTACAACATATTGTCCATCAGTGTTGCAAGTGAAGCCACCTTCAACAGTGATGGACAATATGTTGTAATGATCTTAAAGCGTAAGACCCGATGATGATAGCTCGGTCGAAATCGACGATCCAGTAAGATGCTTTCTAGCGATCTTGGCTTATGTTTTCTTCCGTTATCAAACACTGCAGATCGTCCCCAGACTGACAATGTCAGGTATATACAAATATTTTTCGGTAATACTACTCGATGATATCAACTTTGAAAACTTTTAAAAAAGTGTAGTAGACTTTTGGCTAGATTAACGAATTGAGCTGCTTGAAAGTAAAGTATCAAAAATCGTTTGTAACCCGTAACGGCAACGCAGCTCGAAGTAAACAGCCGCCTGTAGACTGGGACGCCGCTCCGACAGACGAGGAACCGACGTTCCTCCCCCAGGCAGACTCGCGAGGACACAAACAACATCGATTTTCTTTAATGTGACGCGGCGTCCAAGTTTGTCGACTGCTAGCAGAGAAGTAGCATCTTCCTCAGGCCTTCGGCTGGCTGCGAGATATTGCTTCCGCACGACGCAATTCGTTTACGTCTTTCGTGGAGTGTAACACAAGCGGGGCTAAAATGTACTCAGTCAGGTTGGAGCTGAACGTCTTATCGGTGCACAGTGAACGGAGATGGATTAAGCAAACTTGACTGCAGATGTACAGTTTAAAGGAAGTGTTGCAACACCCTTTTAAGGGCTTGCGTATTAACCGTAATATTTACAATGAAACTCCAGAGAAACTGGTATAGGCGTGCGTATCCAAATACAGAGTTATGTAAACAGGCAGAATACGGTGTTGCGGTCGGCAATGGCTATGTAAGACACAAGTGTCTGGCGCAGTTGTTAGCTCGGATACTGCAAGATTTAAGTGAGTTTGAACGTGGTACTATAATAGGCGCACGAGCGATGGAACAGCGTCTCCGAGGTAGCGAAGAAGTGGGGATTTTCCCCTACGACCATTTCACGAGTGTACCGCGAATATCAGGACACCGGTAAAACATCAAATGGCAGACGTCACTGAGGCCGGAAAAAGATCCTACAAGAACGGGACGTGAACAGAACCGTTCAACGTGACAGAAGCTCAACCTTTTCGCAAATTGCTGCAGATTTGAATGCTGGGCCATGGGCAAGTGTCATCGTGCGAACCATTCAATGAAACATCATCGATATGGGCTTTCAGAGCCGAAGGCCCATTCGTGTACCATGGATGACTGCTCGACACAATGCTTTACGTCTCTTCTGCGTCCACCTACACCGGCATTGGACTGTTGATGACAGGAAACATGTTGCCTGGTCGGACGAGCCTAGTTTCAAATTGTATAGAGCGGATGGACGTGTACGGGTATGGAGACAACCTCATGAATCCATGGACGCTGCATGTCAGCAGGGAACTGCTCAAGCTGCTGAAGGCTCTGTAATTGTGCGAGGCGTCTACAGTTGGAATGATGCGGAACCCCTGAGGTCTAGATATGACTCTGACAGGTTACACGTACGTAAGAGACTTGTCTGATCACCTGCATCCATTCATGTCCATTTTGCTTAAGTATAAACACTTTCGTTGGTCACCAAACTTCCAAGACATGAACATTATTGAGCATATCTAGGATGCCTTGCAACGTGCTGTTCAGATGAGATCTCCACCCCCTCGTACTATTACGGATTTATGGACAGCCCTGGTCAATTCCCTTCAGCGCTACTTCAGACTTTAGTCGAGTGCATGGCACGTCGTGTTGCGGCACTTCGGCGTGCTCGTGGGAGCCGTACACGATATTAGGCAGGTGTACCAGTTTCTTTGACTCTTCAGTGTGTGTAGATTATGTGACCAATAGAATTGTTTGGAGCGGTAGCAGGCACATAGAGATGATAGGTCATAAATCAATGATCACTGGTATAAAGAAGAGACATTTGGAATATTAGCGTAAAAGGTACAGATAATGCGTTAGAGTATCATCATCATCGTGTTCTCAGTTCGCCCCTATAGCTGAGTGGTGCCGGCACGGTAGCTCAGCGTGTTCGGTCAGGGAGCTGGTTGGCCTCTGTGATAAAAAACTGAGTGGAAGGATCAACAAACGAACTGGAACGGATGTCATGTGACGTCCGCAACGACCAAAAACAACGATCAACAAAGGACAAAAAAAAGTGATCAGCGAGACGGATTGCTGTCCTACTGGCCCGGGCTCGATTCCCGGCTGGGTCGGAGAATTTTCCCGCTCAGGGACTGGGTGTTATGCTGTCTTCATCATCATTTCATCCCCATCCGGCGCGTAGGTCACCCAGTGTGGCATCGAATGTAATAAGTACTGCACCAAGGCGGCTGGACCTGCCCCGCAAGGGTTCTCCAGGGCAATGACGGCAAACGCTCATTTCTATCCATCTTGTTCTCAAGGCACTGCAACCATATTTTTCTCTCCTCTGCTGAGAGTTTCAAGTCATGGTACTGTTTAAATTTAAGCGACATAGTGTGAGACTGACAAATTTTCATTTCCTTTTCTCTATGGTGGTGAACAATACGCTAGTTTCATCTACTTCTTCAGCGACTCTCTCATTCTAAATTTTCTCTCTTCAGCCTATTTTTAGTGACTTTGCCCACATCACACAATTCATTTGCACCAAAGCAGTGCACATTCTGTTTCTTTGAGCCACGTCCCACAAACGTGCAACAAAATACTGCTAGCAGAGAAGTAGCATTTTCCTCAGGTCTTCGTCTGGCTGCGAGATATTGCTTCCGAACGACTCACTTAATTTACGTCGTTCGTGCTGTACACCACAAGAGGGGCTCAAATGTACTTTGTATGGTAGGAGCTAAGTAACTTATCGGAGCACAGTGACCGAAGATGGAGTAATCAAAGTTATTTCCGGATGTACAAATTTTTTTATGAATTCTTTCCTTGTCTTAATACTTATGTGCCTGCTCGTCAGAAGGTGTTTGTTGTTAGAAGATATGTTATTAATTTGTTAAAATACAAGAAAAATGGTTCAAATGGCTCTGAGCACTATGGGACTCAACATCTTAGGTCATAAGTCCCCTAGAACTTAGAACTACTTAAACCTATCTAACCTAAGGACACCACAAACACCCATGCCCGAGGCAGGATTCTAACCTGCGACCGTAGCAGTCCCGCGGTTCCGGACTGCAGCGCCAGAACCGCACGGCCACCGCGGCCGGCGTTAAAATACGAAATATAGCAATATATTAAAATAATCCAGCTGGTACCAAAGAGGAATATTTTAGCACATAGTAATGCTAAACCTACTGCAGAAAAATTGCTACTACAGACCTAAAGATTTTCGATTATGATTGCAATTGGCAGAGTTGAATTAAAAGAAGAGTCGCAAAATGTTCGACGGGTCGGTAGAGTTCAGAAATCGAGCGAGGCAGATTCTTATATTGAGGGTTGCATACCTTAGGAATTAAGGCGTCGCCGTTACGGCAGCTACATTGGCTTCCTCCCTTCCTTCCATCCTTCCTTGTTTCTCACTGTAGTTCCGCGATTGTGGGGAGTCTGAGAACGGTGGCGCTTCGATCGCTTCCTACCCGTCGACTAGTTCTCTGTTGCTTAAAAATGCAGGTGCTAACGGAAAGTCATGAATTATTACGGAAGTTCATTGCACGACCTTGCTGTTGTAAAGCGCACTATCGGGACGAAATGACCGAATGTCGAGATCAGATGGCCCCTAATGTATTTATGTTTGTAAGGCTGGAGAGAGACTGACAAAAATTGAGTCATGCAGTGTGTACAATTGTAAACCCGGGAGTTATACCTGTGCGACCTGCATATGCATTATTTGTGTATTAATTCGTTCATGACAACTTGTTGTAATAATGTAATAGCGATCATAACATTTATTTTAGTTACTTTATCCAACTCCTTAGCTTTGTAGTCAGCACGTCTGACAACTGCCGGCCGGAGTGGCCGAGCGGTTACAGGCGCTACAGTCTGGAACCGCACGACCGCTACGGTCGCACGTTCGAATCCTGCCTCGGGCATGGATGTGTGTGATGTCCGTAGGTTAGTTAGGTTCAAGTAGTTCTAAGTTCTAGGGGACTTATGACCACAGCAGTTGAGTCCCATAGTGCTCAGAGCCATTTGAACCATTTTGACAACCACGCGCAGGATCGAAGATATCTTTTTCTCTCGGGGATTGGGTGTTGCCTTGTTCTCACCATTATTTCATCATCATCGACACTGAAGCCGACCAACTTCACCTCAGCAAAAAGACTGGCAACTCGGAGGCAGAGCTTCCCCGAGTGGGGACTTCCGGCCATCAGTGCCATATAATCAATTCATTTCATCTGTTACTTTTTCGAAGGCTGCTATAAATTAATGAAGTAATTAAACACTGTTTCAAGAATACACTTCACCCTCGTATCCTGATTCCTCGTCAGTCAGAAATGTTAAGTGTCTAGGTGTCGATGTAGTTATTAGACGTTCTGTGAATGGAGATTAAATATTTAATTTAAGCAATCTCCAGAAAAAGTTTTGTACATACGCCTCCACACTAACAGGCATACGTATATTCACATACACACCGGTGTCCAAAATAAAAGCAACGAACCGCTATTTCTTCCTCTTACCCTAATCCACCGTATAATCATACTAACTGGTGGGAACGTGGAACACGATTTGGGGAAACAGACCGATGTCGAGGAGGATCATTAAAGTTGTGAGTAGGAACGATGTTGATAACATGAACACCTCTTCATGAAATTGCATGAGTTAACAGGCAAGGCTTAACTGCTGTCAGGCATCGTGACGAGATCTCGGGGCTCCAGGTGCGGTTGTTGCGATGTTGCCCAGACTTCATAATGATGGACGGTAATGATCGACCCCATAGGGCAAGGACGGTTGATGTTTTCTCAACATCCCTCTCCCTATCTTAATCCCATAGAGGATCTCTTGGGCAAGCTTACGGGCACAAGCTTACGGGCAACTCTCCAGGAAGAATGGGCGTTATTGCCTCAACATTAGATTGATGTCATCATTCACAGCATGCCCCGTCGTTGTCAGGCCTATTTTGCTGACGGAGGTGGTCACACGCAATATTGAGCACATTAACCTGTTGTCGGAATGTTTGTGCATATCAGTTAAGCTGGGAAATGACGAAGAACATTTTTGTCTACTGTTATGCATACTGCAATTGTTTGCGTTCTGCCGGCCGCTGTGGCCGAGTGGTTCTAGGGGCTTCAGTCTGGAATCGCGCTGCTGCAACGGTCGCAGGTTCGAATCCTGCCTCGGGCGTGAATGTGTGTGATATCCTTAGGTTAGTTAGGTTTAAGTATTTCTAAGTCTAGGTGACTGATGACCTCAGATGTTAAGCCCCATAGTGCTTAGAGCCATGTTTGCATCTGTATTCATCACATAGTTTCTAATTTACTATCACCTGTTTACTCCGTTTAGTGGCGAAATAAACACAAACTAGCAAAATTTTCGTTTTTTTCTTTAATTTTGGATAGCAGTGTATACCCGTTGTGCTACAGCATGAATGGTCATTTGTTTGCAAACACATAATATTCTACCAGTGCGACGTTGAAGTTTGAAACGTGCTTCAAAGGTACCTCAACCTTCCTCTGTAATAGTGTAAAACCGTGGCGCCATGTGATGTCACCCACGCTCCCGGCGACACTTGAAATAGGAAGGTGTCGACACATATGGATGAAAGGCCAGAGCACAGACGTACATGTGAGGTGTCAAGTGGTTTAACGAAGTCTCATTGTCACCAGATTTCTTCTGAATTCTGATCAGCGCCACCGTGGACGTGTCACGCAACTGGAAAGTCGCACACCCTCTGCTACACAAATCTCACCCATTCTTTTGAAGTCTCTGCGATAGAGATCAAAAGCGCCACGTCCAGCGTCGAAATCACGCTGTTTTGCTATGGGTGGCCGAGGACACACCGCCGATCGACACGAACAGGGCGTCATGGGAACCATCCAATCCATTAGGGCGTTGATTCACACGTATTTCGACATCGAATACGACAGTACACGTTGCGATGAGCAGCAGGACCACGTTCTTGACAACCATAACACCACTGAAAACCCGCAGACAATTCAACTCTTCTCCATGGTCATCGTGGGCCTGAAACCAGAGTGAATGTGATCGCTCCAGTTAGGAGTGTAGCACAACCGCAGTTTTCTCTCCGGTAAACAGGATGCAGCTACTAGAGTCCGCTGAAAACCATTCAATAAAACCTGAACCTGAAGCGAAGCAGCGAAGATTTTTATCCTTTTTTATCCCTCCTATTTCACGCCCTCCTTTGGCATTAACACAGGCAGCTGTGTTATTGCCACATGCGAGAACTTAATGGCAAAGGATACTTACAAAACCTCTCAGCTTGGCAACACCCTCGGTGCCATCTGTGCATCGGTGTTGGGAGGTTTAAAAGTGTTCCTGCAGAGAGACAGCCATTCATTGTTTCTTGTGCCCCAGTGTGAACATACCAATCAGTCTTTCTTATGCATAAGTGTGACAGGCAGCCCTTCCGGCATTCCGTAGGTGAGCGTTGATAAGTCGCTTAACTAGCACCTGCTGGGGCCACACATGAAATCTAAGGTCATTCGAAAGGTATGTGATAGTGGCGCCTAGTTATCAGTGAACGCCTCTCTCTCTGCAGGAATGTTTTTAAAGTTCCCAGCAGAGGTGCACGGGTGGTATCGAGGGTGTTGAAAGCCTGAGAGGTCTTAAAGGTACCCTTAGCCGTATCATTTTCGCTTCCCCCCACCCGTAAACAAGCCACAGGATAGAAGGATACAAGAGGACTGAAACGCATACACCTCTTATCCTGCTTCGCATCATGTCGAATGGTTTTGAACTGTCCGAGTGGTTCCAGTCTACACCTGAGAACAAACTGCGGTCGCGCTACACTCCTAAGGGGTGGGATCACGTTCAATGTAACTGCCGTCCCACGATGTACTCAGAGAAGGGTTGATTCGACCAGGGCGTGTCAGCAGTGTTGCTACAGCGAAATGTATGGGAATCAACGCCGCAAGGAAGGGGTTGTTTTACTTATGCCATTTATTTTACCGCTGGATAGATCTTCTTGTTGAATATGGACAGCGGTGTGTCTGATATGTTTTCCTCGCTGCATGATTCCAACTAGGGCGTCGCGGTTCTGACCTGGCTTAAAAGGAAGGCAATGGCTTCAAAGGAAGGGCTGAAAAGTGGATATGAGTCATTCTTGCCGTGTGACACTTCCGCTGCAACGTTGGGCAGAAATGTGATAACTTTGGTAACAGTGTGACGTCATTAACCCACCTTACACTTCACTTTATGTTCTGAGCTCTGCCTTTTATTCCGCTTGTGTCGACACCATGCTGTTTGCAGAGTCACTGATCCGGAGGAGGACGTTGAAAGGCTCTACGCTTTTCAGCTGCTAAAGAGGAAGGTTGTAGGCACCTTTGAACCAAATATTAACTACAGTGTTTCGGAAAACGAGTTTTAATTGCGTTACGCATACACGGTGTATCATAATTAATGGCATAAACGCATACAGTTGATAGTACATGACACTAAAAGCAAAAGAGTCTCAGTACTCATGGCTCTTTTTCTTGTGGTCTTCTGTCCAAAGAACTATTTGATGCAGCTCTACATGCTACTCTAAGCTGCCTGGGCCTCTTCATCACCAAATAACTACTGCACCCGACAAACTAAACCTGTTATCATTTTCATGTCGTGGTCAACCACTACGATTTTTATTCACCACACATCCCTCCAATACTAAATTCGTCATCCCTTGATCTGTCAGAATGTGTCCCATCAACCGATCGCTACTTTTGGTCTAGTTCTGCAATAAATTTCTTGTCTCCACAGTTCTATCCAGTGGCTCCCCATTAGTCACATAATCGACCCATCTAATTTCCAAAATTCTTCTGTAGCACCACATTTCTAAAGTTTCTATTCTCTTTTCTCTTTTTGTCTAAACTGTTTATCGTCCATGTTTCACGTCCTTACACGGCTACCCTCCAGACAAATACCTTCAGAAAACACTAACACTTAAATTAATATCCGATGTTAACAAATTTATGTTCTTCAGAAATGAATTTCTTCCCATTGCCAATCTATATTTATATCCTCTCTATATCGGTTGTCATAAGTTATTTTCTTTCCCAAACAGCAAAACTCTTCTACTATTTTAAGTGTCGCGTTTCCCATGCATCTGCTGACTTAATCTGACTGCATTCCATTACCCTTGTTTTGATCTTGTCGATGTTAATCTTATATCTTACTTTCCAAACACTGTCCATTCCGTTCAATTGTTCTTCCAAGTCCTTTGACGTCTCTGATAGAATTACAATGTCGATAAATCTCAAAGTATTTACTTCTTCTCCCTGAATTTTAATTCCTATCGTAATTTTTTTTTTTCACCTGTACTGCTTGTTCAATGTCCAAATTGAATAACAACGGGGATAGTGTACAACCCTGTCTCACTCCCTTCTCAACCACTGCCCCCTTTCCTGCATCTCTACTTTTATAGCTGCAGTGTGGTTTCTGTACAAGCTGTAAACAGCCTTCCGCTCCTTTATCATACCTCTGCTACCTTCAGAATTTCAAAGAGATTATTCCAGGCAGCGTTATTAAAAGCTTTGTCTAAGTTTATACATCCTATAAACGTAGGTTTGTCTTCGCTTAACGTATCTTCTAAGGTAAGTCGTAGGGTCAAGTATGGCTTCCCGTGTTCCTACGTTTCCCCGTAACCCAAAATTATCTTCCCCGAGGTCGGTTTCCACCAGTTTTTCCATTCTTCTACAAAGAGTTCGAGTTAGTATTTTGCAACCATGACTTACTAAACGTAAAATTCATTAAATTTACATCTATTAGCAACAGCTTTCCTTGGAAATAGAATTACTACATTCTTCTTGAAGTCTAGAGATACATCGCCTGCCTCATCGTTCTTGCATACGAGCTGTAAGACTGTTGTCAGCAGTTCTGACGGAACATCGTCTACCCTTGAGGCTTTGCTTCGGCTTATATCTTCCAGAGCTGTGTCAAATCCTTCTCCTAGTATTATATCTCCATCTACGTCCAGTTCTCTTGAAGTCCATCTCTCTTGCATATCCCCTCCATCCACTCCTTCCACCTTTCAGCTTCCCCTTCTTTGCTTAGCACTGGTTTTAAATCTGAGCTCTTGATATTCAAACAGCTGTTTCTCTTTTTCCCAAAGGCTTCTTTAATATTCTTGTAGATGATAGCTCTCTTTCCTCTAGTTGTAAGCCTAAAGCCTTGCGTTTGTCCTCTAACCTCTCATGCTAATCTATTTTGCACTTTCTGTCAGTCTCACTATTTATACGTTTGTATTCCCTTTCGCCTGCTTTATTTGCTGCAGTTTTTAATTTCCTCCTCTCGTCAGTTAAATTCAATATCTCTTGTGTTATCCAAGAATTTCTACTAGGCCTTGTATTTATACCTACAGTATGTGATCATTAGTATCCAGACACTCCCCAAAAACATACTTTTTTCATATTAGATGCATTTTGCTACCACATACTGCCAGGTACTCCATATCAGAGAGCTCAGTAGTCATTAGACATCGTGAGAGAGCAGAATGGGGCGCTCCAGGGAACTCACGGACTTCGAACGTGGACAGGTGATTGGGTGTCACTTGTGTCATACGTCTGTACGCGAGACTCCTACACTCCTAAACATCCCTAGGTCCACTGTTTCCGATGTGATAGCGAAGTGGAAACGTGAAGGGACACGAACAGCACAAAATCGTACAGGCCGACCTCGTCTGTTGACTGTCAGAGACAGCCGTCAGTAGAAGAGGGTCGTAATGTGTAATAGCCAGACATCTAACCAGACTATAACACAGGAATTCCAAACTGCATCAGGATCCACTGCAAGTACGAGTACTATGACAGTTAGGCGGAAGGTGAGAAAACTTGGATTTCATGGTCGAGCGGCTGCTCATAAGCCACACATCACGCCGGTAAATGCCAAACGACGCTTCGCTTGGTGTAAGGAGCGTAAACATTGGACGAGTGAATAGTGAAAAAACGTCGTGTGAAGTGACGAATCACGGTACACAATGTGATTCAATGGCAGCATGTGGGTATAGTGAATTCCCGTGAACGTCATCTGCCAGCGTCTGCAGTACCAACTGTAAAATTCGGAGGCGGTGATGTTATGGCTTGGTCGTGTTTTTCAAGGAGGGAGTTTGCACCTCTTGTTGTTTTGCGTGGCACTATCACAGCACAGACCTACACTGATGTTTTAAGCACCTTCATGCGTCCCATTGTTGAAGAGCAACTCGGGGATAGCGATTGCATCTTTCAACACGATCGAGCACCTGCTCATAAAGCACGGCCTGTGGCGGAGTCGTTACGCGGCAATAACGTCCCTCTAATGGACTGGCCTGTACAGAGTCCTGACCTGGATCCTATAGAACAGCGTTGGGATATTTTGGAACGCCAACTTCGTACCAGACCGCACCGACCGACATCGATACCTCTCCTCAGTGCAGCACTCCGTGAAGAACGGGCTGCAAATCCCCAAGAAACCTTCTAGCACCTGATTGAACGTATGCCTGCGAGAGTGGAAGCTTTCGTCAAGGCTAAGGGTAGGCCAGTACCGTATTGAATTTCAGCATTACCCATGGAGGGCGCCACGAACTTGTTCGCAATTTTCAACCACATGTCCGAATCACACAGCGTATTTGATCCTCTGTTGCCTTCACTATTTCATCTCTTAAAGCTACACATTCAGCTTCTACGGTATTAGTGCCCTTGTTCTACTCAACTGTACCCTAACGGTCCCTCTGAAGCTCTCAGCACCCTCTGGTTCTTTCAACTTATCCAGGTCCCATCTCCTTAATTTCCTACCGTTTTTCCACTTTCTTCATTTTTAATTTGCATTTCATAACCAATAAATTGTGGTCAGAGTCCTCATCAGGCCCTGGATAAATCTTACAGTCTAAAATATGGTTTCTAAAACTCTGTCTTCTCATTATGTAAACAACTTTAAGCCTTCCAATGTCTCCAGGCATCTTCCACGTATTCAGCCTTCGTTTATGGTTCCTAAACAAAGTATTATCGATGATTAAAGTATGCTCTGTCCAAAATTCTGCCAGGCAGCTTGCTCTTTCATTCTATTTCCCCAGACCATATTCACCTAATATTTTTCCTTCTCTTTCTTTTCCTTCTACCGAATTCCAGTCACCTGTCACGATTTGCTTGTCGTCTCCTTTATCTGAATAATTTCTTTAACCTCATCATAGGTTTCTTCATTCTCTTCACAGTCTGCGGAGCTGGTTGGCATATAAACTTGTACCACTGTGACAATCGTGGGCTTTGTGTCTGTCTTGGCTAAGACAATGTATTCAGCATGTTGTTTATAGCAGCTTACCGGCAATCCTATTTTCTTATTCATTATTAAACCCACTCCTGCATCATCCCTACCTGACGTCGTATTTATAACCCTATATTCACTTAACCAAAAGTCTTGTCCCTCCTGCCACCGAACTTCACTAATTCCCACTATATCTAAATTCAAGTGATCCATTTCCATTTTTAAATTTTCTAACCTATCACCCGAGTAAGGGCTCCGACATTCCACAGACAAATCAGCAGAATGCCCGTTTTGTTTCTCCTGATGACGACATCCTTCTGAGTAATCCCCGCCCCGAGATATGAATTGGGGACTATTTTATGTCCGGAATATTTTACGCAGTAGAATGCCATAATCACTGCACCATGCAACAGAGCTGCATGTCCTAGTGAAAAATTACGCCTGTAGTATCCCTTGCTTTCAGTCGTTCGCAGTACCGTCACAGCAAGGCCGTTTTTGTTGATGTTACAAGGCCAGATCAGTCAATATCCAGACTACTACCCCTGCAGCTCTTGAGGAACCACAGGTTTGTCTGGTCTCCCAACAAATGCCCCTCTGTTGAGGTTGCACCTATTGTACTGCTACCTGTACCGCAGATGCACGCAAGACAACACACCGAATGGATAATTTATACCTTTATTAGTCTGCTTGAAATCACAAACAGAACAAAATTATTGTCAAAATAGTAAACTGAAACACAAAAAATTACTGTCATACCTGTACACCATTTACGACGAAACTGACAATAGCAATTTCAAACTCACGGAGTGGCAATCTGAAGCAAATTAATGAACTGAACTACCATGCCCGGTGGCTGCACCGCTTGGACCGTACTGAAGGAATTATTTAAAGTGACTGCCATCCGAATACGGTTCACGTAATTCTTGCGCACTTTACGTATCAGGAGTTAGGAGCTATTGCTCCACAGGCTAATGAGATGTTTTCCTACAGTTCCTGCAGTGGTGGAGGTCTGTCTCTGTACACTACTTACCTTAAAAGGCCCATAGACGAAAAGGTCAAGTGGTGTCAAATGTGAAGACCTAAGTGACCATTCCACTGCACCTCGTCGACATATCCAAAACTCAGGTAAAACATCATTCAGAAATTCGCGAGTTGTTCGTTCAAAATGCGATGGTACCGCACCTAGTTGAAAACGAAATCTCGCCGTTTCATTAGGTGTAGATTATGCAGATATGGCAGGAGGGTCATCTAGAGATACTCTCTGTACGAGTATAGTCCTGCAGTGAACAGGATTTTATGAAATACGGGAGCGATGAGAACATCCCCTTGTGTGCAACACCACACTCTTAACCTTGGGTGATTGGTAATGGGCACCTACAGCAGTGTATGGGCTGCCTAATAACCAACGTTATGTCTATTCACTGCTCCATTCAGATGGAACTGACCTCATTGCTGGAAAGAATATCAGTTTCAGGGTGTGGCTGGTGCGTTCGTCTTTCTGTAAACCACTCAAAGAACTGTACCCCTCTGTTTGTGCTCTCTCCGATAAGTTCCTGTACAAACTGCACACGATATGGATGGATATGATTTTTCGATAATATCCTGGACACAGTTGCATGAATGATGCCACATTCTTGGGACACTTGTCTTACCGACCCTGTTAGAATGACTGTCATCTTAGTTAGCACGGTTGTAAGATCAATTAGCGGCCTCCCAGACCGTCGTTGGTTTGGATACCTCCTGTTGCCTTGAAGCGCTCTGTTTAACGACTTACCTTTGCGTGGTATGGGGTGATTGATCTGGACGCCCTCGTGATATTTCTCCGCAGCTTCCGAAGATTCACGACTGCATAAGAGTTCTTCCTTTCCTCAATTGTGTACTGGAACACTTGCCGATTAAGTCAGCTGATTCTTAAAGTATGCATTTTAGAGACCACACCTCATGGACATTTTTTCTTGTTTTCGTGCATACTACTTCCACCCAAACATGGAAAGCAAAACGTTTGCTGTAGCAGAGATTTGTTTCACAGTTTCGAAGGTGAAGAAGTACTCATAGCTCTTATGGTATGCGGCTTAGAGCCCATGTTTACCTAAATGTTTTACTTTTAGTATTGTGTAGTTTCAACCGAATGCATTTACGCCATTTATTATGATGCACCCAGTATATCTACGAGAGGCGTTGAATAAGTATTGGAACAGTTTCTCTGAAAGCTCGTTGGTATCATTCCAGATTCGAATACAACATATTATTGTCCACTCTTTTGGCTATAAAACCTTGCGTTTTTACATTATCACCGTTCAATGCTACCGCCTTACACCACTTTTCTGGGGCGGAGGGGGAGGAATGGAGCGGGCTGGTGTTGATCTACGCCCGCATGCCACCGCTCTACTGGTCGACGTCGAAACCAACGTTTCCGTTTCGAAGTGATGAACCCATGCTTCGTCACTTGTGACAGTGCTCGAAAAGAAATTCCCACAATCAGTCTCGTATCGTTAAAAGTCCTTCGTTACTTTTACGATATTCGCTATGTGACCAGGAGGCCAGCGGGCACGCGCCTTTGAGTACCCCAGCAGGTTGACGAGTGTGTCAACACTACTAACGGAGACGTCTAGTTGAACAGCGAGGTGCCCGATCCATCGATCAGTTGTAATGACAGTTCCCGCATATCCCAAGTTTCAAGAGTCACAGCTTTGTGCTTGCCGGCCGACACGTCGGAGATCGGACAGGTCTGAGCGACCTTGCTGTGGTGATGACATACCCCTCGCCCAACGACTCACCGTGCTTTTGTTCACTTCCAGGTCTCCGCCAAGCCCTGGCTTTCAGCTAAAACAAACTCTATGACAGCTCTCTGTTTGAAACTCATCTGCACTACAGAAGCTAGTTTCAAGGCTACATAAAGTGCTGCCACCTATTGGAACTTCATGAGACATAGCGGCTGAAGAGGGAATAGTCCGTGATATCCCACAACAAATACTACATTTTTAGACCTCAATAGGCAGAGAAAATATTCTGCATTACTCATTGACTGCCCCTCATACATCTATGGTCATCAGTCCCCTAGAACTTAGAACTACCTAAACCTAACTAACCTAAGGACATCACACAACACCCAGTCATCACGAGGCAGAGAAAATCCCTGACCCCGCCTGGAATCGAACCCGGGAGCCCGGGAGCGTGAAGCGAGAACGCTACCGCATGACCACGAGCTGTGGACTCATACATACATAAATATTTGGACGTAAGTACACACACACGCAAATACGTGTGCTCGCGTATGCGCGCACATCCGCATGTACGCGCGAGCGCCTGTCTTTGTGTGTTGGAAGTTTGGGATACTTTTAAATGAACACACCAATATTTTTTTAGGCAGAGCTCCAAGGCCTTTAATACTCAAGGAAGCCCAAATAATAATGCTACCGTATGCCTAGATTATTTTAATTACAATGAAATGAATACCCTTAGCTGCATACAGGCATTGATGTAAGTCAATGGTGACATTTGAAAATGTGTGCCCCGACCGGGAATCGAACCCTGTATCTCCTGCTTAATGGCAGACGCTCTATCCATCTTTTTTTGTGTTTGGTCGTAGCGGACGTCACATGACATCCGTTCAAGTTTCTTGTTGGTCCTTGTACTCAGTTTTTTTTTTTTTTTTTTTTTTATTATTACAGAAGCCAACCAGCTCTCTGAACGAATACGCTGAGCTACAGTGCCGGCGTATATAAGTTCGGCATTGTTCGTTTTCGTTTAATCTGGGCGGACGTCACATGATATCCGTTCAAGTTGATCGTTGATTCCTTCACCCACTTTTTTTAATTGCACTACTGACCATTAAGATTGCTGCACCAAGAAGAAATGCAGATGATAAACGGGTATTCATTGGACAAATATATTACAGTAGAACTGACATGTGATTACATTTTCACGCAATTTGGGTGCATAGATCCTGAGAAATCAGTACCCAGATCAACCACCTCTGGCCATAATAACGGCCTTCATACACCTGAGCATTGAGTCAAACATATCTTGGATGGCGTCTACAGGTACAGCTGCTCATGCAGCTTCAACACGATACCACAGTTCATCAAGAGTGGTGACTGCCGTATTGTGACGAGCCAGTTGCTCGGCCACCATTGACCAGACGTTTTCAGTTGGTGGGAGATCTGGAGAATGTGCTGGCCAGGGCAGCAGTCGAACATTTTCTGTATCTACAAAGGCCCGTACAGGACCTGCAATATGCGGTCGTGCATTATCCTGCTGAAATGTAGGGTTTTACAGGGATCGAATGAGAGGTAGAGCAATGGGTTGTAACACATCTGAAATGTAACTAACAAGAGGTGACCGCGACGTGCAACCATTGGCAGCCCATACCATCACGCCGGGTGATACGCCAGTATGGCGTTGATGAATACACGCTTCCAATGTGCGTTCACCGCGATGTCGCCAAACACGGATGCGACCATTATGATGCTGTAAACAGAACCTGGATTCATCTGAAAAAATGACGTTTTGCCATTCGTGCACCCAGGCTCGTCGTTGAGTACACCATCGCAGGCGCTCCTATCTGTGATGCAGCGTCAAGGGTAACCGCACCCTTGGTCTCTGAGCTGAGAGTCCATGCGGCTGCAAAAGTCATCGAGCTGTTCGTGCAGATGGTTGTTGTCTTGTAAACGTCCCCATCTGTTGACTTAGGGATCTAGACGTGGCTGCATGATCCGTTGCAGCCATGCGGATATGATGCCTGTCATCTCGACTGCTAGTGATGCGAGGCCGTTGAGATCCAACACGGCGTTCCGTATTACCCTCTTGAACCCACCGATTCCATATTCTGATAACAGCCATCGGGTCTCGACCAACACGCGCAGCAATGTCGCGATAAGATAAACCTTAATCGCGATAGGCTACAATCCTACTTTTATCAAAGTTGGAATTGTGATGGCACACATCTCTCCTCCTTACACGAGGCATCGCAACAACGTTTCATCAGGCAACGCCGGTCAACTGCTGCTTATGTATGAGAAATCGGTTGGAAACTTTCCTCATGTCAGTACGTTGTAGGTGTCGCACCGGCGCCAGTCTTGTGTGAAAGCTCTGAAAAGGTAATCATTTGCATTTCACAGCATCTTTTTCCTGTCGGTTAAATTTCGCGTCTGTAGCACATCATATTCGTGGTGTAGCAATTTTAATGGCCAGTAGTGCACAAAGGACAATCGGTCCTCTGTCAGACACGCCGAGCTACCGTGCCGGCTACATGTGCCGCCGAGGACACAGTGCGACTGCAGAGACTTATCTCCGGCACGCCTCCCGTGAGACCCACATTCGCAACTTATTGTCCCGCATTATATTCATAGTGCCCCTGCCCATCATACTCATTACTCACGGCTTTACCGCCGATTCCCGTAAGAGTTCGGGCACTGTTTGTGCATTTGCCCAGAAGATGGTCAAATCGCCGGTGAACCTTAAATATATATAATTTCGTAAGACGACAACACTAGAACATCGTCTCGTTGTCTAGTCTCTTCAGCTGCTGTTTGTTGACTGAATGAAGTTGCGACCTCGATATCAGCACAAAGAACACATTTGACACTGATGTCGAAATAGAAGGGGAGCTGCAATTTACCAACCGAACTACGGACGAATATTGGGTGAAATAGACCGTTCCGCCTGAACCTGCATGAGCCACACAGTTTCCATGTGCGCGACTGCATTTCAACTGTTTTAGGTAATGAATACGCTGATGATATAGATGGAGATTAATTGTTTGAATGAGATCAGATAGGCCGAAGTATTCTGTCGGCCCCTGGGCATACCAACCTCAACATGTCGAGAAAATTTCCAAATACTAAAACTGAGTTCATGGTCCAATTCAAACGTTGTATTTATCATTTAAATGCACTTGATGGCAATGGGGTACAATAATTCGATATCACAAATAAAACTGGTTAGGAATGTATTTCTACGTGAAACAAACATTGATATAATTACTCGATACGCAGCTAGTGTGGCAAGACGGCAACTAGTAGGACGTGAACATATACATGAAAGCAAACTGGATTAGAACTGAAATCACGGGATTTACCGTCCGAGACTAGTTGTGTGGGTTGTTGTTGTGGTGGTTTTCTGTCCTGAGACTGGTTTGATGCAGCTCTGCATGCTACTCTATCCTGTGCAAGCCTCTTCATCTCCCAGTAACTACTGCAGCCTACAACCTTCTGAATCTGCTTAGTGTATTTATCTCTTGGTCTCCCTCTACGATTTGTACCCTCCACGCTGCCCTCCGGTATTAAATTGGTGATTCCTTGATGCCTCAGAACATGTCCTACCAACCGATCCCTTCCTCTAGTCAAGTTGTGCCACAAACTCCAGTGGTTCCAATGGTTCCAATGGCTCTGAGCACTATGGGACTTAACTTCTAAGGTCATCAGTCCCCTAAAACTTAGAACTAGTTAAATCTAACTAACCTAATGACATCACACACATCCATGCCCGAGGCAGGAATCGAACTTGCGTCTGTAGCGGTCGCGCTGTTCCAGACTGTACCACAAACTCCTCTTTCCCCAAATCTATTCAGTACCTCGTCATTAGTTATGTGATTTACCAATATAATCTTCAGCATTCTTCTGTAGCACAACATTTCGAACGCTTCTATTCTCTTCTTCTCTAATCTTTTTATCGTCTATGTTTCACTTCCATAGATGGCTACACTCCATACAAATACTTTCAGAAACGACTTCCTGACACTTAAATCTATACTCGATGTTAACAAATTTCTCTTCTTCAGAAATACTTTCCTTGCCACTGCCAGTCTACATTTTATATCCTCTCTACTCCTACCATCATCAGTTATTTTCCTCCCCAAATAGCAATACTCCTTTACTACTTTAAGTGTCTCATTTCCTAATCCAATTCCCGCAGCATCACCCGACTTAATTCGACTACATTCCATTATCCTCGGTTTGCTTTTGTTGATGTTTATCTTATACTCTCCTTTCAAGACACTGTCCATTCTGTTCAACTGCTCTTCCAAGACCTTTGCTGTCTCTGACAGAATTACAATGTCATCGGCGAACCTCAAAGTTTTTATTTCTTCTCCATGGATTTTAATACCTACTCCGAACTTTTCTTTCGTTTCCTTTACTGCTTGCTCAATATACAGATTGAATAGCATCGGGGATAGGCTGCAACCATGTCTCACTCCCTTCCCAACCACTGCTTCCCTTTCATGTCCCACGACTCTTATAACTGCCATCTGCTTTCTGTACAAATTGTAAATAGCCTTTCGCTCCCTGTATTTTACCCCTGCCACCTTCAGAATTTGAAAGAGAGTAATCAAGTCAACATTGTCAAAAGCTTTCTCTAAGTCTACAAATGCTACAAACGTAGGTTTGCCTTTCCTTAATCTTTCTTCTAAGATAAGTCGTAGGGTCACTCTTGCCTCACGTGTTCCAACATTTCTACGGAATCCAAACTGATCTTCCCCGAGGTCGGTTTCTATCAGTTTTTCCATTCGTCTGTAAAGAATTCGCGTCAGTATTTTGCAGCTGTGACTTATTAAACTGATAGTTCGGTAATTTTCACATCTGTCGACACCTGCCTTCTTTGGGATTGGAATTATTATATTCTCCTTGAAGTCTGAGGGTATTTCGCCTCTCTCATACATCTTGCTCACCAGGTGGTAGAGTTCTGTCAGGACTGGCTCTCCCAAGGCTGTCAGTAGTTCTAATGGAATGTTGTCTACTCCCGGGGCTTTGTTTCGACTTAGGTCTTTCAGTGCTCTGTCAAACTCTTCACGCAGTATCATATTTTCCATCTCATCTTCACCTACCTCCTCTGCCATTTCCATAATATTGTCCTCAAAAACATCGCCCTTGTATAGACCCTTTATATACTCCTTCCACCTTTCTACTTTCCCGTCTTTGCTTAGAACTGGGTTTCCACCTGAGCTCTTGATATTCATGCAAGTGGTTCTCTTTTCTCCAAATGCAGTTAGAAGGAAAAGATGAATCGAAGTGGCAGATGGACCATGCCATTACTCATCATTTTCCGTGAATCCATTCAATCAAAAGGTAATTTGATTCCCAAATTAGCATACCGAAAATATAAGATAATTATAACACTCTATATTTCAAGATATATATATTGAAAGTTGACCGGTTTTTATCATCACATGATCATCTTCAAACCTACAGTCATTTTGATGGACAGACAGTAAATGATCGTGGGATGGTCGCAACTGGTCATCTTACAATAGATGTGCCTTGCTCTCTCGAGAGATACAATTATTTTCAAAGATTGTGTTTGGATGGCTTATATCCTCAGTAATGTTCCACAAGTTTTTACCATGCGCTCATTCAAGACGTACAGCATATTCATCAGCTTTACAGGCAGAACGCAGACGTCTACTCCTCGTGCCAGCTTGAAGGGAGCCACTCTTCATACGTCTGTCTGGCGTGTATTATGGCGACGTTCATGTTCACAAACCATGCAGGCTTCAGCAACTACCAGGTGGTGATAAGGAAAGCGATGGTGTTCTGAGTACGCTCTGTATACATCGCAGGACGCTGAAACATGGTTGATAAGTCAATTATACATTGCGCAGAAAAAGAACATCAGTTCCATTTTGTGTCAGAAGGTGAAAATATGGCAATGTAAACAGTCAAAATGTGGTTTCGGTACATAAAAAGTTGAGGAATATTCAAACACAGGGTAACTGTGCTTCTGGCACGTTTATTATGATATGGTCACATGTTAAAACTTGCTGTATGCGTGACAGGGCTGTGGAATCAGCGATGTGTCATGTGTTGCCGTGTGTTGCGATATGTTGCCGTACACTATCTTTCAGATCAGGAAGAGCCCGGGTACGTCCGTGATAGAGAGGATCTTTCAGATATTCCCACAACGGGAAGTCACACAGATTTAGGTCGGGGGATGTGGAAGGACACACATCTTGAAATTGTCTAGAGATGTTGCCTTCGTTATCGAATTTTCTTTTACCTAGCAAACACCATGTGGTGTCGTCCCATCTTGCGTGATATAGCGATGTGAACGTAGTTACATTCTTGACTAGCTGGAATCACGCGTTCCTTATAACGTGCAGATGCCACTGTATACCTAATAGATCCGTAAGGTGTCATTTCCACAGAAGAAAACGGACCAAGGATGAAGGATCTTGTGAAACCACATACCACAGTCACACAATCTGAGTGCTGTGAACGTTCCTGTGCAAGGTGTGATCGAATAGAGCACCATACGCGACAGCTGTGTGCATCTACCCACCGTGAAGAGCAAAATGTGCCTCGTCCGTCCAAACAATATTCGCCAGCCATGTCATCCACTTCCATGCGTGCCAAAAACCGAAGCGCGAAGTCTCGACGTGATAGGCTATATTGGGGATCCATTTAGTTCACACTCTGAATATTGTAAAATGAGCCACAATATCCTTTGAACTGCTGACGAGGGGAGAGACAATTCCCGTGACGCACTGGCACTGGCTGCAAAGTTTAAGACGTGTGCTGCACTTTCGACTATAGCTATAGCAGCTTCATCAACAACTGCCATGGGAATGGGATGCCTCCATCTCCTTGCTGCACCAACTAATTCATATGTTTCTTCAAATTTCGTGATCCGATTCTTTAGCGTATTTACTGACATGGGGCCTTTTTTCGGCTGTTTCTATAGGATATATTCCCGCAACACAGAGCTGCTGTTGCTGCAATTATGAGAAATCAAATTTACCAGCAGGCACGGTCTTTCTTCTCAGTACCCACTGAATTTCGTACGGAAAACTTCAAAATCCTTATTTCTTGACTCCAACAGTCACTTCACAAAAGAAATCAACATTTTTAATTTTTCCATTGATGAGGCTCGACAGACCCTTTTGAAAAATATCATTTAGTTAAATAAAAAAAGAGGTTAGATGTTTTTGAATTGATACTTTGTCTGATATGTATTGCATAAATGGTGTTGTTGCAAATGAAGTACCTATGGCAATTCGATGTTGCACTTTATATTAAAATTATGGCTTTTGTTACGTAATTTGTTTAGCACCCTGAACCAGGTGTACACAATTGTTGTTGTAAAGTTATCGTGTTCCGCAGATAAGTTCACTCGAAAATGTTGGTAAAGATGTTCAGTGATGTAAAAGTATGTTGTCATGTTATGTATGCTGTACAAATCTACTTGAGCCGTGCTGCGGCTCGCGTTGGTGCTGTTTGTAGGCTTCCGCCCTCTGTTGGAGGCCAGACAGTATCCTTTAGTTGACATGGTTTTGTCTTCTTCTCGTCTTGACTGGTGCCACTCGTTTCGCAAGCGTTGCCTGTCCGCTAGTGGCAACAACGGCGTTTATAGATATGTAGTAAATGTTGTCCTAGCTTTGGGAAGACGTCGTTGTTTCTCCGTGTCGTGTGTGTGTGGCAGTTCGGTTGGGGACTCAGGAGGAGCCAGGTCCGCGCAGTGCGAGAACACGGCAAGACCGCTGGTGGCGCACATGGTCTGCCGGATTGTAGGGCTGTGGTCACGAGGGTGCACGACCTCGTCGTAAACCAGATCATGCAGGCTTTGAGTGCATTTCAATTCAAGCAGAGAAACCTCCACAATTGTGACATCTCGCGAGTCTCCAGTGACGGGTTCGTGTTGCTGCTTGTGCTTAGGGAAAGCGGATCTGATTAGTAGTGTAAGGGTTGTATTACAAGGTTACCATTATTTTACTTCACCCGCTTGGTGGTCAGTTGCTTGTTTCTTTTAATTAACCTTTGCTTGTATTTGCTGCTTTACAGCAGGTTTCTAATTTTTTTTATATATAATTTCCGTTTCTGGCGTGTAAAGCCTTCAGATGTGATTGTTGTCATTTGCTTTGAAAAAATAATTCGATATTTGTATTTTAGCAGTAAGCCTTAAAACCTTATTTACTGCCATTCCTGGCGTCTGATACCTCCCGCTGTGTTTGTAGCCACTTACATTTTAATATTTCAATACCTGTAAGTTGTAATTGCATCGAGTTCTTATATATTCTTAATTAATTGCCATTCTTGGCCGGTAAGGCATTCAGCCGTCATCACAGGGGCTAGTTTTATCTGTATCTGCATTTTATGATGATTTGCTAAATTGTTACGCAATGAAAACACAATTATTTACGCAGTTGTTTATTCCTTCATTAATAACGTGTGGTATTTTTTATTTATTGTTGAGTTTGGAATTACCGTTTTAAAAATAAATGTGTGTAACTGTAAAAGGCAACCAATAGTAACTGATTACGGCCCCGACCACAATCGTAACCGAATGCTGCCTTCCCTTCACTATCAAGTTACGCTACTATCTTTTATATAACTTGACTGCGGAGGGTTTCTTCCAATAACTGTTCGTCCGTTTTTCCTGTTATATCTATCTATTGGAAATGAGATACGGCTGTCAGTACTCTAAAGTAAGTTGTCATGCGTTCGTACAATTTCACAGGATAATTTCGATAGTGTTCAGCTTCAAAGGAATGTGGGATGCTTGTAACTAATCTGTTGTACCCTGTAAGTATAAAAATGGAATTTTGCATCTACATATTTGTTGAGTTCTGATATCTTTGCATGCACTGTACTTCCATAATTTTTTTAATGTTGATTTTGACTGATATCCTGGATGATGGTAGATGACTAAAGGAACAAATAAACAGCTGATGGTTAAAATGTATATTACATAAAAGAAAACAACATTTGTCGCCAAGTGACAAACAGCGTACTGAGGTCGAAAGATAAAACATTTCATATTCTGATTGCTTAAAGTGTCATTCACATGGTGGCAGAAAGTGGAGGTATTATTTTTGCAGGATATTCAGTAGCCGTGTTATCACCCTGCGATGTATGCAGCCCGCACTACACAACCAAGAAAACTGTTAGTTTTTTTTTATAACCAGATGATACAAGCCTTTCGTCATATTGATAAACAGCAACATTTAGATTTTTGGAATCGAATTCTGAAATTTGAGGTAGGACATAACAATTCACATTCAGTGTTCAGTTATTCAGTATTAAGTTCCATTTAAGTGGAAAAGTTAACCATCACAATTAAAGCATAAGGTAAACATAGCAACCACGTACCATACGCCATAGTCGAGGACGAGAGAGACTTTCCGAAGCTTCATGTGCTTTTTACCGTCTGCTGAGAAAAGATTCAGCTTCCATTCTCTTTTAAGGAAGGAATAATTTACCTGGATACGCTCAAGGGCTGACGTTTTTTCCTAAATTCCTATTACGTGCCAATAACTTCATATTTCAGTGCAATAGAATACCACTGCACAGCAGTCCGCGCCGATGGTTCAGTGGTCAGCGTGACGGAATGCCGTGCAAAGGGGCCCGGGTTCGATTTCGGGCGGGGTTGGAGATTCTTTTTCGCTCAGCGACTGAGTGTTGTGTTGTCCTCGTCATCATATCAGTGTACTTCAAGCTTTTATGTTCCTGCATGTAAAAGACGTACCCCTATGATACACCATTGAAAAAGTTTTCAACCCTATGAGTAAAATCAGTTTACGCCAAGTTCCCATCTTCGCTTTGGAGAAGGCAGAGTCTTTTCAAATCGTATGAACGTTTTAGCAAGAGCCTATGCTTTGAGGAGTTCATAGGTATTGTTGAAATAAATTGTGTACATTCTAGTGACTCTTTTCATCATAAAGTTAAACCGTACATTCTTTCCTTTATTCGAAGCTGCTGTATTGCGAATCCCTAGCGATTCCCGCCTGGTTTACATGGTAACAAGCATAATCGATCAATAGCGAACAATAATTCCCTCTCGACTAAACAGCAAGCGAGTGAGAGCAAACCCCATTCCGTAGTGCTCGCTCATGTTCCGTTGGTGCCAGTCTTTCAGTGAACCATAAAAGGAAGTTCCCGTACTCGTCACCTCGGTGCTAGCGACACAAACAGCATTCGTCTGTAGTCTTGCGTGTGATCTGCGTTACTGATATGAGTTGCATTAGTGCTGGTGTGATCAGAAGAGAAAGTAATGTTCGCGAGAAGGATATAGTCATCACAGCTAATTCCCGGATTCAAGAAATCCCCACATAATTCCGAAGAAAATACTCCTACGACCAACTGGAGACGTTAGAAACACGATAAATTCATTAGGCGCTTCCTTCTAATGGGAACGGACTCAACGGACTGAATAAAAACCATCTTTGTATTTATTTTTATTAAAAAATAACAGGATCATAAATTTCTTCGAAAGTAAATAATTACGAATATGTATCTATTAAGCAGATTAAACTTAAAAATATACGACTGGCCCGAGAATTCAAATTGCTTTTAATACCTGGAATTCCATGACTATAATCAGTTTATTTTAGAAGTTTCTGATGTAATAATAAAAGAAACAAAAATTGTTTGTGCTTTTTCGCCTCTGACTAAGCAGTAGATTTGATCACATGAAACTTTCATGTATATTTCATATTTTACTAATCGTACGTTTTTCATGTAGTCTTGTCTATTTAGTAAAATCCTTCAAGTGCTTGACTTATTTCACGATAGACATTAGGAACTATTTGAGACACAGCAGCTATTGTAAATTATAACGACTGCTAACGTAAATGTCTTCCGTTGTTATTAACCGCAACTTAAATGCTAACTTCTCTTCAGGTTGCTGCTAGTCGATCAATAGCTTTCTACTTTTAAATTTCCTGCTTATCTTATGAGAGCTGCAGAAAGCACCAACTCACATATGTGCAAAGTTTTTGAGTAATGTTAAGCTACTAAGGAAGGCTGGAGCTGCAGATCAGTGTTTAACGCCCAACCTTCATTTGATCCACGAATAGTACCGAGTGAAACCCGTGATGGTTATTAGCTTATATGTATACGTATATCTGCAGCATGTATAAACTCTAGGGATTGATGGATGAGAGGATCAGTCTAATGAACTTATGTCCGGAAATACATGGTTTCCGTACAACAGACCAGTTATTTAATCATATAAACTGCGGTCTCACACGCGCTGTACCATACAGCCAGATTACAGTATACATGGTTTTCTCTTAGTGGGTGATACTGTTCCTCATACGTCATGCCCTAGCGCCCTCTTCTGCCATAGTCATTGGTAATGTTGTGTCCGATTCACTTCTCTTTCCGACTCACTTTGTCGCGGATGTGATACAACATTGTACACTATCGTTCCGCATTTGAATCGAGAGCTTGCCGACATTGTGTTTACTCACGGAAAGGCAAATGGCAACAGGCGGCGGGCAACAAGGTTGTATCAGGATACTTATCTCCGCCGACAACAACCGCACAATTCAATGCAATAATGTTCCACCATTTGTCCGAGACAGGATCGTTTCAGGAAGCAGGAAATCATAAAAGGACGTATCTGAAATGTTTGGACACCAGACTTAGAGGAAAAAGTGGTTTATACCGTGAACGACGACCGCCGTGTCAGTATCAGGCAGTTGTCCCGCCAGTATAGGGTAAGACAGACGGCCGTGTGGAACATTCTTCATGGCAACTGGTACTACTCTTATCACTTACACCACGTGCAGGGCTTACTAGTGACTGACTTTTCACATCGAGAGCAGTTCTGCCACTGGTTTCTTCACCTGGCAACTACGATTCCGGGATTTGTGTCATCCATACCATTCAGAGATGAGGCCAGCTTCATGCGGAGTGGTATCTTCAACTTTGAAAACAATTATCTGTGGGATAGTATAAATAACCCATTTGTTATGGTGACAGCGAATCATCAGCATCGATGCAGTCAGGTTGTGTGGGCCGGGATAACTGGGGACGGTATTTTGGGACCAGTCTTCCTTCCACGTCGCGTAACAGGCCAGAACTATCGGCGTTTCTTGCTAGTGACTTTGCCTCCCCTGCTGGATGAAAATGGTTCAAATGCCACCAAGTATTATGGGACTTCACATATGAGGTCATCAGTCCCCTAGACTTAGAACTACTTAAACCTAACTAACCTAAGTATGTCACACATCCATGCCCGAGTTAGCTAACCAAAGGACATCACACACATCCATGCGCGAGGCAGGATTCGAAGCTGCGACCGTAGCAGCAGCGAGGTTCCGGATTGAAGCACCTAGTACCGCTCGGCCACAGTGGCCGGCCCCCTGTTGGAAGAAGTGCCATTTATGATTCCCTACATGATAGTGCTCCAGCCCACTTCGCCGTTAACGTCCGGACGCATCCCAGTCGTGTTTTCCCTGGTCGTTGGATCAGGTGAGGATATCCTGTTGCATGACCTGCTCGTTCACTGGATCTCAAACCGTGCGATTTTTGGTGATGGGGCCATCTGAAAAGTATCGTGTACGCAGAACGCTTTTCAGATGTAGAGACACTAAAGCAGCGTATTCATGCTGCCTTTGACACTGTTGCGATATAGCCGGGCCGATGTGAACGTGTGAGGCAGAACATGCTATGGCCCATACACCCATTCTTTGTGGCATCTGGAAACCATTTTCGACACATTCTGTAATTGCGGCTGCATGGTGCTGCGCGTGTTAGACCGCAGTCTCTGTAACAAAGTAAATGGTCTCTAGCAAGGAAACCATGCACTTCCAGACATCATTAGACTTTTTCTTTGTTCTGTATCATCTCATCGATCAATTCTTAGAGTTTGTACATGGCGGAAAAAAGTCACCCTACACACACACACACACACACACACACACACACACACACACACACACACACACACACACACACGCACACACAGAATGGTTTAAATGGCTCTAAGCACTATGAGACTTAACATCTGAGGTCATCAGTCCCCTAGACTTAAAACTATTTAAACCTAACTAACCGAAGGACATCACACACACCCATGCCCGAAGCAGGATTCGAACCTGCGACCGTAACAGCAGCGCGGTTCCAGACTGAAGCGCCTAGAATCTCTCGGCCAGTCTTCCTTGGGGTCCTAGTTCTGTGGTCTTTAGTGTTCTCTTCTGTTCCCTCCCGTGTAATCCTATTTTCACCGGCACGAACACTGCCGAACTGACTGCGAATGCTCGTCCCCTTATGTTTGCCTCCATTCGTACCAATGTACACGTGACTTAGCGTTTGTCACATTACATTGCATGTTTGCAGTTCCTTGGTACTAACTTCGCGTCACGTTCCGGGGCAGTTCTCAGGTATGGTACGGTGTTGGGGTAGCAGAGCAGGGTGGGTTGTCACAGCGCAGCACCCCCTGGCGACCGCTGGGAACACCCTCTACCGCGCCGTCAGTAGGAATAGGCACACAAAAGGCGCGCTCTCCCCTTTTATGATGCTTTATTATTCATGGCAGGGCCAGTATCGGGTCGCTGCCGTAACTAGAGTACAGAAGCAACCAAGTGTGAAATTAAATTGGCGATACTCCTGGGAGCAATTTATTAAGAGCGTAATATATGATCGCCATTTTCAGAGCCCTGCCGGGTAAGAGGATTGTGAAAGGCTTTTTGTTATTTTTTATGTAGAAGTAAATTATGATTACTTTTACTTTTTTTTGGTATCAGGGATGAATCTGAGTTTATTGTTACGAAGTCGATCCGCCGTCCATTGTCACACGCGAACATCTGCAACAGTGTATGTGCTAATTAAAATTTACTTTATTGCCCGCAGAGTAATGTTGCAGCAACGCTATGTAATTCAGCTTTACCACAAAGACGAGACTTCATGCTATTAGGTAGCTGTTTATGTTTTACTGTTCACTCGCGAGTTTTGTAGGCAGCCCATTTCTTATTGCGGAGATGTGTTGTAAGACTTTTCTGGTAGAAAATGATCCTTTGTGTTATCCAACGCAGGACTTCAAGACATTGAACTGTTCCGCTATGATCATCTTACTGCTTTCATACGTCACTGCACTCTATGGGAAAACCGTGTTATTCCTGACACTATCAACAGTTTACTTCGTTGCTGTTATACAAGCAAATTCGTGATGAGAGTGCCGACCGGAGTGGCCGAGCGGTTCTAGGCGCTACAGTCTGGAACCACGCGACCGCTACGATAGCAGGTTCGAATCCTGCCTCAGGCATGGATGTGTTGTGATGTCCTTAGGTTAGTTAGGTTTAAGTAGTTCTAAGTTGTAGGGGAATGATGACCTCTCAAGTTAAGTCCCACAGTGTTCAGAGCCATTTGAACCATTTTTTGTGATGTGAGTGGATTCTTAGTGTTGTTAAGTAACACGCAAACTCGAAGAATATGTTCATATACCGTGGAGAGACAATGTCTGAAGGTTTACTCTAACAACCAACATATAGGGAATATTTTTGCTTTACTTGTTGCTGATTCTGCCAAGGAAATTTTCTAAAAAACGTTCAATTGTGTGTGAAATCTTATGGGACTTAACTGCTAAGGTGATCAGTCCCTAAGCTTACACACTACTTAACCTAAATAATCCTAAGGACAAACACACGCATCCATGCCCGAGGGAGGACTCGAACCTCCGCCGCGACCAGCCGCACAGTCCCTGACTGCAGTGCCCAAGACCGCTCGGCTAGTACCGCGCGGCGAAATTTTCTAGAAGTAAGTTGTACGTACCAGAGCGCATCTCAGTAGCTGTAAAATTCGAAGTCCGTCACACATATTTTTCTTGTTTAATGTAAAAGACATTTGCTTCGCTACCTCGAGCTTTGTCCTGCCAGTCGAATTATATGTTAGCAACATTTCACTGCTGTTTATCAACGCTTTCTTTTCGCACACTACCCACAATTGCCTATAAATGTTGTTCCTGAGAGCCTTAAGTAATTCTTATTTTTGCCTACAGATCTTTCAAATACAAAAATGGTTCAAATGGCTCTGAGCACTATGGGACTCAACTGCTGTGGTCATCAGTCCTCTAGAACTTAGAACTACTTAAACCTAAATAACCTAAGTACATCACACACACCCATGCCCGGGGCAGGATTCGAACCTGCGACCGCAGCAGCAGCGCGGCTCCGGACTGGAGCGCCTAGAACCGCACGACCACTGCGGCCGGCCTTTCAAATACAAGAACTCTTATGAA
Organism: Schistocerca serialis cubense; assembly: GCF_023864345.2. Classification (NCBI taxonomy): domain Eukaryota; kingdom Metazoa; phylum Arthropoda; class Insecta; order Orthoptera; family Acrididae; genus Schistocerca; species Schistocerca serialis. The sequence goes on from NC_064642.1 coordinate 593,775,602, forward strand.
ACAGCAAGTCCTATTGCTAATGTATTGAATGATGGTGATGACAAGCTGGAGTGCCCAGTGAAAACACACGTAAAGAACGCATTGTTCAGCTTTCGTTCCACTGCGAGGGAAAGCACGCCTCACTCTATTTCCCTTGGCCAGCACTGCTGAGGTAGAGGCCGCAGATTCCGGCCTGGTGGGAAGGTGCTGGGCAGGCACCCACCGTTGCTGAAGCGAAGCAGGTGCTGTTGTCCACAGCCGTGACCTCAGCGGTTAGCTATTTCTCCGGCGGTGATGGCACCTGGAGCGGCCCCTCGGCAAGGAACGCGCTTACCGCGGTGCAGCACGAAGACTGGAGTGCGCGAGACTGGTAGGAGTCGGACGGTGGCTGGGGCTGAGGCACTGAGTCCCTTGGGAATCTCTGGGGTGACCACAAGAGGCGTAGAACGCTCTCGAACCGATGTCTGCTGACGGCGATGTGATAATGCCTAGTTTTCTCGTTGTCCAGCGAAGCCCTTTCGCTATGATGGTGATGCTCAACTCTGTTGAGAGGATGCATCTCTGCCCCAAAATGGAGGTATTTGTGTCATTCACAAAACTTTGCACCTAATTAAGTCCCCCTTAACAAGAGACTTCCCTGGTCTAGTTACATATACTTTTCTGCTGAGGTTTTAACGCCACACAGAGCAGGTTTCCACTGAGCGCAGCTAGCCTCATCTCACAACCCCCTTAGGTGGATGTTATTCAGATTGACATGTAACCACACTGTAGCTATCAGCCTATGGGTGCAAACGCAGTACTTCGTCGTTTCTCCCAACATGTGCTGAATTACCTAAAATCACCAGATGTAGAGCAGTAATGATGTGCATTATTTTTATTTAACTTCCTTGATTGCAGAGCTTCTTGAATATAATTGCCACTTCTGGCTACGCAGTAGCGAAGTTCGCGCTCTACAGTAAAATTAAAGGAAAGTATGCTACTAACTACCACACTGAAAGATTAAACATAAATTTCAGAAACTGTAATCATAAAAACACAATATACCTCTCATTCTGCTGCACTGCAGCAGCCCTTAATACATGAATATAACACAAAACAGACACATACATATAACATACAATAAAATCCTAAAGGTCACATAAATAATTTCATCAAACAATTAAAAAGAATTTCGTTGAAAAGCGCAGTTTTTAAAATTATTCTCAATCGATTACCAGAAATACCATTTTTAACTATGTTTACACATACGAAAAATTTATTTATCTATTGACAGTTTAAAACTGATCTCAATTCAACAATATGTTCAATACCTAAAAGTAATTTAAGAGTTAAAATTAGTTACAGAAATTATTATTGGGTTGAACACTTTGTAAGGGCCTTAAAATTTGTGTTGTGAACGAAGAAACGGAATAAACTTCAAGAATACGCACATTGTCCTATTTCTCAGCTTGCACTTTAGATTTTGATTGGGATAATAAGTAATGAAACTGAAAAAAAGTAGGAATGAACGCACAGTAATGAAAAAAGCTAAATAACGAAAGCGCTTTAAAAAAAAAAAAAATTCACACACAGTGCATAACTTGTACTGGAAAGATACTGAAGTTCAGCGGTCGTTGCTAGATGGCGCTGGTTACTCGCGTTCCATATTACCTGCTCTTGGCTACCGTTCTTGTTGTAGTATTCAAGGCAGCGGAAGTTCCTACAGGGGACGTGGCGCTGCCCGATGTGCTGAGCGTCCACAAAGCTCTTCAGAGGCCGCCAGCAATGTCGATCTCTGCAAGTCATCGACGGTGCACGATATCACTTCTCACTCGGAACTTAGGTGACGGGAAATAAATTTTTCAAAGATTTAGGAATAAAAGTTGTGGCTGGAGACAATTTGCTCTTTAAGAGCGAAATCAGGAAGCTGTTTCTTACTATCAAAAATATCTATTTCCTCTAAAATGTTGAGCTATCTACTTTATGGAGCAGAGAGCTAAATTTTAAAACTATTTGTTGTGCACGTTTCTCGGTGTTTTTGATTCTTTTAATGATCACTGAAATCTGATTTTTGGAGGCATCTGTATTTTCCTTATATCTTGTTTCAAAGGTACATCCGGTCTTCCCAAAGTTAAAGCAGTTGCCAACCTCGCTTGTAATTTTGTAAAAGCTATACTCTGAAAATTTACTGTGGTTCTGGTCAGTCTGGTTGTGAAGACGGATATTGAGCATGTTATTATTTTCGAGCCTAATTAACATTGGAGTTCCTACAATGGTTTTCAATTCTTTGTGATATCTTGGCCTGATATTAAATCGTCATATATTTTGTTTCATTGCTGTCTTTGTTCCAATGTTTGTTTAATGCATTGCTGTCGCCTTTTGGTCTTATAGTAAATATTTATTACATCTTTATTTTTATAGCCATTAGCACAGGCTATTTGTTTCAGGATGTTGAGTCCTTAACTATTTCTTCATGTGACAAAGGGCGTCGTATCATTCGACTGATCACCGAATTAAAGAAGTCTTAAAAGAGGCTTTTCTTGTATTGTTGACGATAGCACGATTTTCGAGGAATTACGCTGTCTGTAACAGCGGGTTTTCTACAAAAGCCAGACCAGTGCTTCTTGCACTTTTTCATTATTTTAAAATATACGAAGTTTATGCTGTTCTGTTTTTCTGGTTCTACAGTGAAATAAATCTTCGAGTGCAAAGAACTTATCTCGAGGGCGAAATTAATTACTACTGTCCTATACTTGTTTTTCATACACAATAGTTAAATCACCGAAGTGTATTTTAAAATAGATAACGTTTTGTTCAAAAAAAAAAAAAGGAATTAAAGATTTTTACCCAGTAATTAAAAATTTCTGCCATGGTCCCTGGCCAACTGTTTCCCATTGCTAAGCCTTCGTTCTCTTGGTATATTTTATTGTTGAAAGTAAGAAAATTGAAGGAGAAAAGTATTTGAAGGAGATCAATTAATTCAATGATTTCTACTTCAGTATATTTACTTTTATTATCTGCATACTCTCTTCAACTGGGACACTGATATACAAGTTAGCAATGTCGAGAGTGGCTAATACAGATTCCTCAGGCAACTATACGTATTCAGTCTCTTTCGCAAGTTCGTAACTGATCTTTATGTTAAAATATTTCTGAAAGTATATATTGCCTTTAATTTATTAGTTACTCATTTATCAGTTTTATAATTTGGACATGTAGTATTGTTAACTACTGGATGGATAGGCTTTTGTTATTTATACATTTTATAATGTGACCTAAATTCCAGAGTGTGGGTATTCATTAGTTTCATGGCCTCCTTCCTAAAGTCGGAAAGCAGGAAGACAATGTTGTCTACTTTTACGTTTAAAGATTTTACAAAATTCCCAGCGACATCTTTTTTAATTTGAATGAGATCACTTGTTGCGAAATGAAGAGTTTTTAGCAAAGGTGTTATCATTGAAACTAAGAAAGGCGTCACTTGGAATTTGGAAAATTATTAAAACGAAAGAGTCGTGATCTTAATATAATCACTGTCACAAACGATGATTGCATTAATAACCTTATCTGCTTTCGTCATAATTGACCTTTCTCTCTCATGTGCCTTATTCCGTTTGCTTAGAATTTCCAGATCTTGGTTTTTCAACACTGTAGAATTTAGTTGCGTTATTAATGCTTGTTTAGTTTTCACGCCGACCGGAGTGGCCGAGCGGATCTAGGCGCTACAGTCCGGAGCCGTACGACCGCTACGGTCGCAGGTTAAAATCCTGCCTCGGGCATAATTGTGTGTGATGTCCTTAGGTTAGTTAGGTTTAAGTAGTTTTAAGTTCTAGGGGAGTGATGACCTCAGCAGTTAAGTCCCATAGTGCTCAGAGCCATTTGAACCATTTAGTTTTCACACCAGTGTTCGTGGTGTTAAATCCCTTCATCTTAGATGTGTAGACTCTAATTTTTCAGTTATGATTTCTTTAGCCTTTTTATGTTAATTGTCATATTGAAATTACATTGCGAACCTTTGTGTAAAAGCGTTTGCTCATGATAACGAAATTGGTTGTTAGTGAGATTGACTACTCTCTCTTGAAAGTCATGCATTTTTAATAGGTCCATGAATCATGGATTTATTATGACGATATGTACAATGAGCAAGATGGCAGTGGCTCATGCATTTCTGCATTTAGGAGAATCTCTTTGGCGTATTTAGGTACGTTTCCAATTCTACATATTTTTATTTAACATATTTTTAGTGCCTTCGATAGCTATTTTAAATTTAAGCGAAGTAAATCACTAAAGTTCTTCAATAAAATTGAAAAAAAAAAAACAACAGACAGCATGATACGAGTACAATGACCCATCGTATGGCACGGCTCCCTCTATCACAAGAAAAAGTAAATTAACAACTCAACATCCCGAAACTTAGTTCCTATGTTAGTGGCTGTAAAGATGAAGACGTACTGAATATTTATTATAAGACCTAAAAGCGAATGACAGTGCATGGAAACAAGCGTTGGAACAACATCGACATCAAACAAAATCTATCACGATGAAAATCAGGCCAAAGTGTCTCAAAAAATTTAAAATTATTTTCATAAATACAATGTCAGACTAGGCATCCAAACTAATGACATTCTCGAAATGCCTCTTCCCCACGAGATTATCTAGAATAACAGTAAATTTTTAAAGCCAGAACTTTATAAAATAGCATGTGACGATTACAATTTCTTTTAAATTGGGCAGGCAGGACGTATCTATAGAATAAGATATAAAGAACACAAACATGCCTGTAATAAAACAGCTTTTAGCGATCATTTAAAAAATTAAAATTGAGAATAACGGACACTGCAAATAATTTGGGGATTTAGCACTTCACTCCGAAAAGTAGATAGCCCAACATTTTATAGGAACTAGAAATTTTTGGTGGTAAGAGACAGCGTACTGATCGTGTTCCTAACAAGCGAAGTGTTTTCAACCACAACTTTCATTTCTAAATTTTTGAAAAAATTACTACCTGCGTTTAAGTTTCTAATAACAAGTCTTATAGTGAAACCACCAGTGCCGTCGGCATTTGAAGAACTTTGTGGACGCACGGCACATCGGGCAACACAGCGTTCCCTGTAGCAACTTCTGCTACTTTGAACGGCACAACAAGAACTGTAAAAAAGAGCAAGTAACCAGCGCCACCCAGCGACTACCGATACACTTCACCACCTTCTCACTATTAATTACGCTTCCATTATTTATTTCTTAAATACTTTCGTAATTTACCTCTTTTCATTACTGTATTTTCATTCCCATTTCTTTTTCAGTTTTTTGCCCGTTTTCCTAATCAGGAAATGAGAAACAGGACAACATGCACGTCGTCGAAATTTTATTCCAACTTCTTCGTTTATAAGGCTAATTTTAAATCCGTCGCCATGTATTCAGTATGACAATAATTGCTGTAATTAATTTTTTTTAAATTTACTTTCGTTTCCTGAAAAATTTTATAGTTCCGACCGTTTCTTAACTGCCAGAAAATGAACACACTTTTCTTATCGTTAAAAATGGTTTAAAAATGGCCTTCTATTCGATTGAGGGTAATTTAAACTACTGCAGTTAATGAATGGTCCGCCGCGAGGGATTAGTCGAGCGGTCTGGGCGCTGCAGTCATGGGCTGTGCAACTAGTCCCGGCGGGCATTCGAGTCCTCGCTCGGGCATGGGTGTGTGTGTGTGTGTTTGTCCTTAGGATAATGTAGGTTAAGTAGTGTGTAAGCTTAGGGACTGATCGCCTTAGCAGTTAAATCCCATAAGATTTCACACACATTTGGACTTTTTTTTTTTTTTAATGGTCCAGTCTTGGTTCTCAGGTTCCTCTAGAGGTTCGTCTGGCCAGTATAGCTGATAAATGAAACGCAGGCCCCATGATATCAAACATAGTCCCATTGACCAACAATGCACTGCCTTATAACTCCAACAAACATCTTGTTACAGTGAGCTTTACTTGCTCAGAGTGTCTAGCAACCACTACTAAGCCTTCATATACAGAGTACACCCAATACAAACCCGCTTTATGAAAATCTTGCTTTCTTCCCATCACCATTTCTTGGAATGGACATCCCTGTGCTTTACCTCTGAATAACTTCATGAAGCATGTACCTCTGTCCGACACGTTCTGGCGAGTCGCGAACTTCGCCCTGACATTGCTCAGGCTCACCCTCTGTCATCAACACGTATCAATCCCCGTTTTATGCTGCTAGTACTCCATCCTCTCTTACTTCCGCCAACCTCCCAACTGCCAACAGCTTCACTGAATAGCTGTCCGCTGTGTATGATTTAAACAACCCATCCCTGATAGCTACTGGAACCCTCACCGATGCGCAGAATCGTGCATGTCTGTTTTCACACCTATAATTCCTCCATGGATGAGAGTGACAAGTACTCGCTGGTGGCTTCGCTACCAACTGTAATTCCGGTGGTAATTCTCCTTACACCTTTCCCTATCCCCATGATAGTTTCCAGGAAACGACAAGACGGGAATTAAATGTTCTTATAATGCCCGATGGACGGGTTTCTACAAGTGCGTCATCTCTTCTATTGCTTCCCAGGTACTATCCCCTACGGACCGCAAAAGTCATTCATCTGATACTTGCATTCGCAGTTGAAATGCCTCCAAAACCCTTTTTAAAGTGTTAGCCGGGGCTCTGGTATAATCCTTACATTGTTAATTAGCTATCGAAGAACGCATGTGTTGTGGAATGCCAAGCCACAGTTGCTTTATTCGCTTTCGCAAACCCCATTGCAGTTTCTGCGGTTTTATTCAGATCGCCCATGTCCGTTGCGTCTGTTGCTCCTACTACTGTCTTTAATATTCTACGTCCAGCTTCTACTCCTTTTCAACCTTCTTTAATCGTACGGCACTACTCCTATCACTTTCTTTATCCGTTCTCCCGATCGTGCACAAAACCCCGAGCAACTTTCTGTGTTCCTTTGAGACCTCCCAAAGCACGCGGTTACTATTCGCTAGCTGTTACACCGCTGACACCTCCTCCAACCTCCTTACCTCGTTTCGCAATTCCGACACGTTAAATACTGAACCCAGTGGCCATCTGTGACCGGACAGTGTGATGTCTCGCTGCCAGAAAAATGCGGCAAATAAAAGTGGCCCGGACGAGTGAATACGACTGGACGTGAATTTGTGGTAGCATTAACGGAGAAGGAAAAGACATACAGTTACTTCCAACAGAATGGAGAAATTGCTCAAACAGCCTCCTGAAACTTGGACCATATTTACACAATCTTCACGACTGACTGAGTTGTTTGCAGAGGTCAGTCTGGTCGCGGCCCTATCTGGCCACCCTGATCCCTGATCTGGCAGTGTGCGATTACGTTGTGTGGGGAGTCCTCTATACGGTGTAGCGCAACACACATCATTGTCTTCAAGAACTACTGCAGAACATTTAGGATGAGACTGCATAAAATTCCATCATCTCAGCTTCAATCCGCCTTCAGAAATTTCCTGACGAGAGCCCAAAAGTGCCAAGAGATGAATGATGGTCACTTTCAACAACTGGTTAGTACTGTAGTTCCTTTCCTTTGTAGTACTTCTACGTATCTTGGAATTCTGTTCTCCGCCCCACTTTTACTTGCCCCACTCTGCAGAACTGATCCGTTCAGGTGATGATCTTGGAGTGCCTCCACTCCACCCTTGGTGAAGCGGAACAGAACTTTCTCCGCACAGGTACCTGAGTGCCAGGACCTTCCCTACCCTCAAAAGTCAACTATACCACCCACTTTCCCCTTAGAAGCCTGATACTTCTGAACAACACATCTAATCACACTAAAGATAGTTCCTGTCTTAACATGACGTATGGCTTTATGCGAAATAACTTCAATAACCTATACAATAAACCAAAATCACAGAAACACAACACAGGTCCACAACTTTCTTGGCGTCAGTGTACACTGAGCCTGAGGTATGTGGAACTCCTCTTCCAGATCTCATCTTTCCGCTGTTTCTTTATTGCCTCCGTCCTCGAATTCATCGTCGAATTGCTTCTGGTGCACTCTTGAATGGCCTTAGGTGCCCGACATGCACAATCGTTGACCTCGTCAGCAACTACAGCCTCACATTTGCTGTTAATGTTGTTTCATTTACTTAGTCCGGGCCCTAGTACAGTGCTGCAAACATTTTCGTTTTCCCCATCGAGCCGTGGCTTGCTCATGCTATGCATTGGTTTAAACCTTGGTTGCTATTCTGTATTTAGTCACCCGCGGTTATCGTGATTATGCTGTTATCCTCTTTCTCCGCAGATGGCAGCTGTGTGTATCGATATTCGCACCTTCGACTATCTTTGGCCTGGGGCTTATAGTTTCCAGCTTGGCTGTGTGTGGGCACAGAAACCTGGGCCCGTCGCTGGCGCATCACCATCAATTCGGAGAAGACGCAGGCAATGCTGATTACCCGCAGGCTCGGAAGGCGCGAACCTCCTCAACGTTCCCCCCTCCACCTCCACCTAAATGGAACCCAACTCCCCTGGCGCAGAACCGCCAAGTACCTTGGCGTAACCTTGGATTCTCGTCTTACGTGGAAACCCCACATAGACGAGGTCCACAGGAAGGTCTGCGCCAGAATGTCCATCCTATACCCTAGCCTGAACACAACCAGCTCCCTTCCCTCCCCAGTAGCAGTGAATGTATACCAGGCCCTGATCCGGCCGGTAGTGGAGTATGCGTGCCCTGTCTGGGGATACGCGGCAAAGCAGCACCTGGACAAACTCCAGAGGCTGCAAAACCGCGCCCTCAGAAGGGCACTGCATCTACCTCTCGGATTCCCCACAGACGACCTGCACGCCGCAGCCGAAATCCCACTCCTGAAGAGCGTTTCCAGGATCTGGCAAGGGCCTTCTATGAAGGTACTTCCAGATCCGGAAATGCACTCATCCACTCCCTAGGTCGGTATGACATGTCCCGCGATAAACACAAGCGCCCTATGACGATCTTCGACGATGAAGTCGAAGAGAAAATCCCAATACCCAATCCCTAATCCAGTTCCTTCCCATATATCACCAATCATCTCGCCTACCTCAGGCAAGTACCAGACACACTCACAGCAATTCATCACATTCACAGACACCAAAAATATATAGAAAAATCACACACACATGTACACAGGGGAGTAAAAGCCAAAAGGCTACAAACTCCCCCTCACACTTCCCCAAAGAGGGGAAAGTATTAGATGAAAGCAGCAGCAGCAGTGTGTGGACAGTTGGTCGGTATGCGTGGAGTAGCGAGGAAATCTCCACGGCACGTAGTTTGGCCGGGCCCGCTGGCAGCCTCTATGCGGTGTCAGAGTGTGTGGGGCTGTTCCCGTTGCTACGAGGTTCGTGGCTCACTGATCCTGGACATGAAAGTTGAGTTTTGACTTAATCTACCACCAAGTAACGACTGTTTACATTGTGTCATTTGGAGTTCGTTGTTAGGTGTTGGGATATTCCGCGAGCAACAACGTGTGTTTTCAAGTTGGCAAATTTTAGCCACCATCCGGTGGAGTTTAACTGTACTTGGCTATTTGAATTGAAGTGCACCGGCTGAATCTTCTGCCTTGTGGCCGCTAACTTTCCAGTTACCTGCCCCGGCCCGTTGACGTAAATTTGGTGTATTTTCCTCATCGTGTTGTCGCTGTCCAGCACGGTGTGTAGTTTGACAGCTCAATGTATGATTGGTTGTGGGCGCCAATATCTTCTACGTTGTTCCATTGATATCCCTGTTGTGTGCTGGTTGGGTGAAGCAGAGGTTATCTTGTCGGTGGGTCCGTTGACTGTCTGTCAGTTGGGTTATCGACGGATCGACAATGGTTGGGATGATTGCCTGTCTCACCTAAGCGAGCCTTAGTGTTTGAATTCCAGGCCTACCCTCGGAAGTTCTGAGCGCCCTTGGATGTACTGCCTTCACTTGTTTGTTTTTGTTGTTTGTACTTGTATGGCTTCTAGCCGATTTTTAGATTAAGGTTGTTTTGCCCTTAAGGCGTCAGATGGTTTGCGCTTTCAGCCTAATGGGCCTTCAGCCGACTCTGAATTTCAGTTGTTTACTCTTAACGTGTCAGATTCTTTGGGCCTTGAGCCAAATTAAGGAGCTATTTTAAGATAAGGCTTTTCCTTTTAAATTTCTGATTTTGGTTGAGCTTTAATTTACTGGCTTTGAGCCGTTTTTAAATTAAAGTGGTCTTGCCCTTAAAGCATGAGATTGTACGGCGCATTCAGCCGCTAATTAAGTTCCAAAGATAAAGCTCTGTTTTTTTTTTTTTTTTTTAATTCTTGGCTCTTGTAATGTTTGATCAAATAAAAGGTTGTATGTTCCAGTGTAACTGACACCCGCTTATTTTGGCCCCTTTCCACAACTTAAACACCCTGTCCTGTGCTGCAGGTTAAGCAGGGCGTTTCACCCATCATAGTCTAAGGCTTCACTGCCTCGTCTTGATTCTCCAAAGCTTTAGTACTTGCTTGCAGGAGCTTCTTCCACACTTTCCTCACCGTTCTTGCTGGGAACTGCCAGGGACACGCAACCATCATGAAAGAACATGAAAGAACCATCACGAAAGAACAACAATTTCCCACAGAAATAAGCGTTCGTTATGTTCAGATCTATGCAATGCACAAAGTGTTATACGTCATTTAACAGTGGCCTTAAAGTGCAAGACACATGGTGGGCCAGCAGACAAAGGCTACACAATCAGACACAAAGGCTACTATGTTAATTTAAAGGGCAAGTATTGTTCAATGCCAGTAGGCGAACTATCAAAAAATCAGAAGCAAACTCGCAGTGAGGTAGGTCATAGGTCATGCATTTCAGATAATGACACGCAGAGAGTGGCTGCTTTGAACGAACAATGCTCGCTGTTTAAACTTGTTTACAAGAGAACGAAACGACACAAAATGGGTATGAATGAGGGTATAGTGAATCAGTTCTCTGTCCGTCGCAGCTAAAACAGAAAAATTAATCATACTCTTTAATTCAGATACCTCGTTCATGTCATAAGACTACTGCTCATAGAAGTGACCTACACTTACTAATATGTGGGCAAAAATGCCTTCATATGCACCTGCGTGGATCGGTCACACCAACCAGGCATTGTGGGGTAAGTCTCCTTTAGGAAGCCGAATTGCCAACCATTCCCTTGACATTCTGGCTTTCCCCTCCTTGCCGCCAGTGATCTACTCTCTCTGCTCTCTGTGATCCCCATCGAGAAGGGTAATTTACCAACGCTAATCATAGCTCTATTATTTTGGACGTTTTGGATGAATATTTGAAACACACTCATTCTGTCACCCATCCACTCACAGGAAATTTGGTAATGCTAACCAAAGCTCTGTTATCTTCGTACATTCCAGAAGATTACTTGAAACACATCCATTCGGCCACACATCCATTCACAGACAATAATGAGAGAGATTAGTAACCCAGCGGACTTCATATGGGTGAATAAATACGTGAGTCAAGTCGTCCTTTTTGCAGAGACTTCGTATTTCTAATTCTGTAAATACGCTACGACGTCAACTACGTCTATCATTCATGAAACGGGGGGGAACTGACCCGGTTCAGCGTACTGTTCGTCTGTGCATACCAGACGAGGTTACGGTCATCAGTAACAACAGAATGTCCTCCGGAACGTGTTTCACTGGAGCCTCCCTTGAAGGTATCCGACGAAGATGAAGTGCCAGGACAACACTGTGTCACTTGAAATGCAATGTTGTTTGGGAAAATTTTCAACACCCAGAATCAATTGTCTGAATCACTTCAATATCGAAGAATGTATGGAAAAATTGATATACAGTGAGTTAGTAAGACTGAAAAGGGATGGGTTCACGTGGGATCAGAAGCTCACTTTTTTGCTTCAGCAGACAGGTCAGTTTCAACGCCACGCTCAGCAGTGCAGAGCCACCAAACGAACCATAAATGCATTGTTGGCGTCAAAGGTCGAAACATCAGAGTATGACTGACTTCTAAATGGTGCAGAATAATTTGTCTCTCCGGATAACGGTGTTGTCCTGCCACGACAACGTGGATCGTACGCAGCGTGCTGATGTGCATGTGGAAGTGTGTAGTATGTGGAACAGCGCGTGGAAGAGGGTCGTACACAGCAAAGAAAGGGTACTGCACCATATAATGGGACCACAGCGCTGGATGGCGACCATTTCGTCCTCAAAGCCGCAACCGACATAATAGTTTTTTCCACGTATTGGTTCGATGATGGAGCACTACTGAAGGTGGGGGAAATGACTGTTTCGACGTTCCGCAGCCGTCTTCTAACGGCTCGACTGGTGGAACGCATGATGCTGCGTAGGGTTCTATTGAGCGGAGCCAGCAGCTCGTGGTCTCGCAGTCGCGTTCTCGCTTCCCGAGCATGGGGTCCTGGGTACGATTCCCGTCGGTGTCAGCCTCGAGATGACTAGGTGTTTGTGTTGTCCTCATCACTTCATCACCATTCCTGAAAGTGGCGAGTTTGGACTGAGCAAAGGTTGGGAATTTGTACGGGCGCTGATAACCGCGCAGTTGAGCGCCCCACAAACCAAACACATCATCGTCATCATCTATTGAGAGGAAACCACCAACGCTTCAGACTACAATGGGCTGAGTGGTTAAGTGTAGTGTTTTTGAAGGGTCCCGCTGCACCTTGTCTTAAAGCGATAGCCATGTACTTCTTAGTATTTACCGAGGTGAATGCAATGGGGTAGATTACAATGTTGAACGGTAGAGAGTACAAACGTAAACTGTGAGGATTTGGGAGCCGTGGGCTATAAAATGCTATCTCAGCTGCTACAACTTGAGGGAAAATCTCAAAATCATCTTGAGAGATCTTAGAGTGCGAGCTACTGCCCGTCCTGCAGGCAACTCAATATCCCCGACCCCACGTAGCGAGGAATATGTAAACCTCCTTCGACGAACAACGCACTCACAACTATTTCCCTACCCTGCACGACCGCTTAACATATCACCCTTCGAACGTATTTGGGATGTGGTCGGTCGACAACTTATTCATTCTGGTCGTCTTGTATCCGATATTGATGCTTTGTGGACACAACCACAAGCCGCGAATCAGCACGTACCCCCCCCCCCCCCCCTCCCCCTGAATATTAAAGTCCTTCTAAGAAACCTTTTCAAGACTCCTAGGGTTCTCATTGTAGTATATGACGGCTTCTGAACTCTCTCGGTCAAATTCCATGTTCAGTTGAGTAATTGTAACAGTCTGGGTCCATAATCCTTGGAATAAATTTCATTGTGTGAAAGAAAAGTTGTCTAAACTGGGCTGTACAATTATATCCCTTATTCGTTCTACAGACGCACAATTATGACACTAAGTCATTCTGTAGGAGCTGCAAGAGAATACATCAACATGGACGGTTTGCTTTGGTAATTACAGCACCTTATTAAATATGTAATTGGACTTTTACCTTCAGTATTTTTAAATAGTGTTTTATAATGTATATTGTCAAACTACTTTGATGTTGTAACACATGTCTCATTAATCTATTTTGACCTTGTAACATTTTATGTAATCTGTTTTATATGTAAGTTAGATTTACACTTGCTGGCATGCCAACAAAGCATTTAATACACAAAAATGTACCTTATCTTGATGTATGATTTCTAGAAATTAAAATATCTGGTATCAGCCTCAGTCTGAAAGTGGAAGTGTTATGGTTCACTCATGATAAGACGTGGTTATATGGTTCCTTGAAAACTTTTTCGTTGTTAGATTGCAATGTAGTTTGATTATTCCACGTGTGGCATCACATGTGGAATGACTTCTCGATTTCATGCCAGTTCACGCACGACAGACTGCATAGTACTTATGTACAAGTAAATAAGATCTCTTCTATATAATTCAAACACAGTTTTTGTTATGTTTAATGGCTTTCCACGGTGTATAAGTGTTTATCATAATTAATGGCGTAAACGCACAAAGTTGAATGCACACGATACCAGGAGCAAAGAAGTCTCAGTAAACGGTTTGTAAGTAAATAGCTACAGCCACCAAGGACGTGAATAACTATAAATGTCATTCCAGTTAGGAATGAGAGATAGTTCGGTAAAAGTGCAGGTGTTTTGAGTGAACACATCATGTACATGACTGTACTCGTGGTTAAAGGCGTTCGACGTGTCGACCTTGTATCCGGATGCAGTCCTGCACAAGTTGCCGTAATGAGTTTCGAATCCTTTCAGACACTATGGGGACGTTTTGAAATTTTGAGCAGCATTGATATGTGTCTGCTCCAATCCTTCAGCCGTGCTAACTAGAGTGGTGTACAATATACTTTACGGTGGCCCCAAACACAGTTATTCCTGGAGTTCAGATCAACTGATCTTGGAGGCTACGGTACAAGTCCTCCTCCCCAATCCATATGTGATCCTGCCGGTGAAAAAAATGGTTCAAATGGCTCTGAGCACTATGGGACTTAACATCTGAGGTCATCAGTCCATTATAACTTAGAACTACTTAAACCTAACTAACCTATGGACATCACACACATCCATGCCCGAGGCAGGATTCGAACCTGCGACCGTAGCAGATCCTGCCGGTGAGTTAGAGATCAAAATGCACCAGCGCTCCATCATGCATGTTCCATGTCCCCTGTCGTTGCTCTAAGGAAACATCCTCAAGCAGCCTTGCAACATGATGCCGTAGAAACTGAAGCTACTTCGGTCCACTGAGTTTGTTTGGTGACTTGTACAGTCCAACAAGTCGATCAACTGATACCGCCAACTATTTAGGGAGAAATGTAGCTATGTGGAGACTCATGCACAGCGTGTGAACTGAGGTCCAGGTGTCTCCAAATGTCGAACCTCTGTCCGTCTGTAAATAAAATCTTATTGTCAAAAGTAGTATTGTCTACAGCTTGTTGTTGTCTTCACTGACAGAAAGTTAGTCTAGGACGAAAGTATGCCTTACTGAACTTCTTGGAGGTAGTATGGGTGCATCGCATTGTGGTGCATTATTCTCCAAACGCCATTCTGGCTCATTCCAGGAATTTGTTGCGAGTCGGCTTATCGAGATTCTTTCAGAGTGTTCAACTGTTTCCAGTACCACGTCTTTAAGCACAGTTACAATTTATACAGCGCTACCTCCTCCCGCAGCATCTGCAAAGCTCCCAGTTTCCCGGTGCGGTTGAAGCACTCTCAGGATGCCCATTTGCAGGGTATGTTTCTTGACCTCCCACGCTTTGCCGCTATCCCGTATTTCCGCACACTTCTCATTACTGTAATGTTTCTGGTTACCACCAACACCCGTATACCGCAACTGACGCTCCGCGAACAACTGACGCGAGTGGCACCTCGACTGTGTTCTGTACTATCGTATCCCTTATGATTACGACTCCACGCTTCGAAAACATAAACAAAGACAACACCACGGACTGGCGTTGCGGTGTTTACACAGAATGACGTCAGTAGTGTCTGGCAACCATAAAGTCACTATTATCTTGCAAGCGGTCTCCTTGCGTACTTGCTTTTGCTGAGACTTTCTACTAGTATTGTGTCCTTTTACTTGCACGTGTTTACGCCATTAATCATGATAGATCCTATATGCAGGGTGTATCAAAAATAATGATACAGTTTTAAAAAATCGTAACTATTATGTTGTTTGAGATAAGGTCTATTTTTCTTTGCCGACAACATTATTACTGGAAGCATATATGTCGATATGCTTAAGAAGTTTTTTACCGTGTTTGTAAATGTTGTGACTTGGCAAGACAGCCAAGTCACTATGAGAGGAAGCCGAAAGGCACGCGCTTAAGCTCACGCAGGCTGGCGCGAGGTCTGGAACAGTTAAGGGAATTAATAGTAGCAAATAAGGTACGTAGTTGATGTAATACTTAACTTTAATCCATAAGTGGTGTACATCGGTCTGACGGTACAGGCATCACAAGTTAAATATCTATTGATAATGGCGCCTTGCTAGGTCGTAGCAAATGACGTAGCTGAAGGCTATGCTAACTATCGTCTCGGCAAAGGAGAGCGTATTTGTCAGTGTAGCATCGCTAGCAAAGTCGGCTGTACAACTGGGACGAGTGCTAGGACGTCTCTCTAGACCTGCCGTGTGGTGGCGTTCGGTCTGCAATCACTGACAGTGGCGACACGCGGGTCCGACGTATACTAACGGACCGCGGCCGATTTAAAGGCTACCACCTAGCAAGTGTGGTGTCTGGCGGTGACACCACAGTAAACTCATTCGAAAGACTTCATTTACTAACAGGATGGGGCACCGCCACACTGGCATCTGGAAGTGAGGGAGTTTTTAAATCAAAAAATTACTCAACGATAGATCGGTCGTACTGGACCAAATGATCCAGTCTTACTTTACTGGCCTTCAAGGTTACCGAACTTCCGGTGTGTGATTATTTGTTTTGGGGGTTTATAAAAGATTCTGTTTATGTGCCTCTGTTACCCTCAACAATGAATGAACTGAGACATCGCATAACAGCAGCTCCGGAAGCTGTAACTCAAGACATGCTCGCTGCAGTGTAAGAGCAATTCGAATACCGTATTGATATATGCCGTGCATACCCATCAAAAAGGTATGAAAAAACCCTCTTGAGTTTTCCGTTCATAAAAAAACAAAAAGTCACTGTATATGTTTATTAGTTTCAGAAATATAGACGTGCTAAATTGGATGTTTCTTTTGATACGCCCTGTATTTAATGTAATACACTTCCATAGTGATTCATTTGTAGGTGTATGAAAATGATTTACTGCCTAAATTGGTCAATCACACAACGAATAAACGGTGAAACAGTACCGCCTACTGCTACAGTGTAGTCGCATGTGATCTTCTTGTTGCTGCGGTTAACTTAGATTTCCGATGCAGTATTCTAACTACTATAAAAGCACAGAGAGAGATTATGTATGGAAAAGCCGAGAGGGGGGGGGGGGGCGGGGTGGGTCGTTCTGGGAAAGAGGAAGAGAGAGAGAGAGAGAGAGAGAGAGAGAGAGAACTTATCATACTAAGTTTACTATTTACCCACGCATTCGGGAGGACGACGGTTCAGACCCGCTTCCTGGCGTTCTGCTTAAGATTTTCCGTAACTTCCCTAAATAATTTCAGGCAAATACCAGGATGGTTCCTTTGAAAGGACACGGCCAAATACCCCCCCCCCCCCCCCGCCCCATCTTTCCCTAATCCAATAGGACCGATGACCTCGCTGTTTGGTCCCCTCTCCCGAATCGACCAACCGACAAACTACAATTTATGTCATGACCGTTATCCCAATCCAAGGATTAGGTGTTGTATTCACCTGTTCCGGCGCATCTCTTACGAGGTCTTCCTTGTTCTCTCTTTCCAGTAGGACGATAATTCCTTATTGGTTTCGACAACCTCTTTTCTGTCACTTTTTCAACATGATCCATTTCAATCTGTTTTCTTCTATCTCGTCATTAATTCGAATGGCTCTGAGCACTATGGGACTAACATCTAAGGTCATCAGTCCCCTAGAACTTAGAACTACTTAAACCTAACTAACTTAAGGACATCACACACATCCATGCCCGAGGCAGGATTCGAACCTGCGACCGTAGCGGTCTTGCGGTTCCAGACTGAAGCGCCTAGGACCGCTCGGCCACACCAGCCGGCTCGTCACTAATTGCAAAGATTTTTAAATCTGATCTTATTATTTCATTCCATACTTTAACCGTTTTAATACAGTCTCTTACATATTTCATGAACTTCTTCTCTGCTCCTTATATACTTGATTCGGAACCACGTGCAAAAGTAGGTAGAGCCAAGACTTTATAGACTTTCATTTGTGTTTCTATTCTTGTTTTTCTTCACAAAGTTCTTTCAGGTGTTCAGCAGGTAGTTTGATATTTATTAACCTTCTTTTCAATGTCTTTGTCATAGTTAAAACTAATATCACATCCTAGATAGCGTAAGTTGGATACTCCTCTAAAATCTTCTCATTTATTATTATTTTGGATCTAACTGGATTCTTTTATTTGAAAGCCATAATCTTTGTCTTATTTGCAGATATAGTAGTTGAGTTTAGACTGTATTCAAAATTTGGCTCAATCTGTATACTGGACTTGCTCCTTGAACAAGTATCTGGTCATCAGCGTGTAACAGAGTATTTGGTTGTACTCTAGATCCTGTTTTGACTCAAACCAGCTGTGTTTCATCTTTCCACTTCATAACTGGGCCGACAATATACAAATTAAGTGGCAGAAGGCACCCTCGCCGAAAGCCTTGATTTATTAAAACTTCATCTAACATTTCCGAATCTGAATTTATAACTATTTTTGTATTTACGTATAAAGTCTTTATGGTATTAACGACGTTCTTAGGAAAACATTTTATGTGCGTAATGGAAAGGTATGAGAGATGATGTAAAAAGATGAAACAGGTTCCTTTGCCCAGTAAGAAGAGCTTTCTGTCTCGATGAAAACAAACTCCAGCTCTGTTCCTAGCCACAGATTGAGCACCAGCGGTGCGGAACGACAGCATAACGAAGAGGTGGGGAACTGCAGGCCATGTAGCGGGACAGCAATAAAACAGAGCGCTACCGGGAGACCAGGCCGGCAGCCTCGCATCCGGCCTAGCCGTCGCCCTCTGCGGGGTCGGAGGAGGCGGAGACGGGGGCGGCGGCAGCGGCAGCTTCTTAGAGAGGGCGGAGGGCCGGGCGTGCGCCGGGGGTGTGCTGATATATGTGCGGAGTTTAATTAAATCCAGGCCGGCCCCACGGCGGCCGCATCAGCAGCAGGCGCACTTACTCGCACGCAGCGCAGCGCAGCGCCCGGCCACGCGTCTCCAGGAGCTCCGGGCGACGCGACGCCACGGCGGCAAAACACCGCGGCCGATGCCAGCCGGCAAGTCGCCGCCAGCCCAGCACTCCACTGCCGCCAGCACTCTGCTCCTATCTGCAGAGAACAGACGGAGCGCAGCGGCGGTAGAACAACACGTACAGGTCCCTATCTCTATTAGTGGAAGTCGTAGGGACAATATTTCTTGCCAATGTCGAACGGAATGCACAGTGTCTCAAAAGGAGGCTTTTCCGGTAAAATGAACCGTCCAGTAGCAGGAGGAGTAGATTATACAGGGTGTTACAAAAAGGTACGCCCAAACTTTCAGGAAACATTCCTCACACACAAATAAAGAAAAGATGTTACGTGGACATGTGTCCGGAAACGCTTAATTTCCATGTTAGAGCTCATTTTAGTTTCGTCAGTATATTCTTCCACCTACGCTCAATGGAGCACGTTATCATGATTTCATACGAGATACTCTACCTGTGCTGCTAGAACATGTGCCTTTACAAGTACGACACAACATGTGGTTCATGCACGATGGAGATCCTGCACATTTCAGTCGAAGTGTTCGTACGCTTCTCAACAACAGATTCGGTGACCGATGGATTGGTAGAGGCGGACCAATTCCATGGCCTCTACGCTCTCCTGACCTCAACCCTCTTGACTTTCATTTATGGGGGCATTTGAAAGCTCTTGTCTACGCAACCCCGGTACCAAATGCAGAGACTTGGCTCTGAGCACTATGGGAAAATGTAGAGACTCTTCGTGCTCGCCTTGTGGATGGCTGTGATACAATACGCCATTCTCCAAGGCTGCATCAGCGCATCAGGGATTCCATGCGACGAAGGATGGATCGATGTATCCTTGCTAACGGTGGACATTTTGAACATTTCCTGTAACAAAGTGTTTGAAGTCACGCTGGTAAGTTCTGTTGCTGTGTGTTTCCATTCCATGATTAATGTGATTTCAAGAGAAGTAATAAAATGAGCTCTAACATGGAAAGTAAGCGTTTCCGGACACATGTCCACGTAACATATTTTCTTTCTTTGTGTCTGAGGAATGTTTGCTGAAAGTTTGGCCGTATCTTTTTGTAACACCCTGTATACAGCAGGCATCCAACGTGCCTGCGGTTCTTAGTGATTGGGAGTGGAGGGACCAACAGCTTAGGAGGCGATTTCGGGCGTCGTCACTCTGCCAATTATGGCCACAGTCACCTCCATGTAACTGAGATCGCTATAGGAACCGCGGTCCAATCACAGGGTGAGTAACCACTTAAACACAGCAGGCAACAGAGCAAGATGAAATTGAGATGAATAGCGAAAGATAGGACAACTTTAAATCGAGAATGTCTTAAAAGGATTTTATATTTCAAATTTTTTAAATGCAATAATAACCAGATTTTATAACCTTTAAGAAAAAAGTGCCTAAAATGCATTGATTCTCATTTCATAAAAAGTTTCAAAACTGACTCCAAATGCTACCATGATTGAAAGACTAACCTTTAATCATGTGATAGTACATGATGAATGCACAAGGTTATTGTAATTAATCTTTCAAACCGCTGTAGAAATAACACCACTGGTCAGAATGACGTCAAATTGCAACGGAATATTATTGGAGCAGAGGGAAAACGTACGGCAGAAGAAAAATAAATAGTTATAAAATGTAGCAATAGATGGCGCGGTGTAAGCATCATAATTTAATAGTGATCGACTCCAAACAAGAAAAGAATCATACAACAATGCCTAAGGTATACGTTTGACATTAAACAGACTGTACAACTCAGTATGCATGGGTATACAGCTGTAACACTTTTAGTTACGTAAGCCTATCCATCACGGCAAGGTCAAATCACAAAAAATGGGAGAAATCGGTTTTCAATTGTCCTGAGGCCAAAAACCGCATAAAAAGCATCAATCAAAATCAAATCGGATTATTAATTTCCATGTTACTGTTCCACGGCCAATCATTGTCCACTTCCGTGAGAGTAAGAAATTCTAAAGCAATGGTCTCTCTTTCTGGCAGATCAACAGGAAGCAACAAGTGTACATGGTTAGTTTTAAATGAATAGAAAAGGAGAATGTTTCGTAGAATTTTACGCACCGTGCTCACGGATATGTCCAATGTTCGGACAATTCTCCGTGCACTACACGTTTGCACACCAACATCCGTCTCCTCCTGCATTGCTGTCGCCACTGCTTCCACTGACGTCTAATCAATTCGTTTTCTCCGACAGGTTCCACACCAAAAGCACCCGTCTTTTCGAAATTCCGAATCATTTTCTCCACACCCACTGTAGTCATCGGACCAACGCCTTTTTTAAAAGTCTTCAGTGTCCGGAACTTCTGGAGAGCGACCTGTGCAGTCATCATTCTTGTAATAGAGCTTTACAAACAGAGCGCGATCCGGCATTGAGACAGTCATGTTTTCATTTACGTATTCTGACACACAGAGCGCCATCTATTGATCAATATTCACACTATTTTTTTCTTCTGGCACACGTTTTCCCCGTCTCCGATAATATTCCGTTGCAATCGGACGTTATTCAGACCAGTGGTGTTATTTCTATAGCGTTTTGAAAGTTTAACTTTAGTTATGATCACCCTGTATAACTTTTCATTTTAACAGGCTTCCGCCTTAAAACAATCAAAAGCAAGTGAACTCATCATTTCGTTCAGTTTGTCCTCGTTGACGAGAATCAAAATGGCTTTGTGCACTATGCGCCTTAACCTCTGAGGTCATCAGCCCCCTACAACTTAGAACTACTTAAACCTAACTAACCTAAGGAGATCACACATCGATGCCCGAGGCAGGATTCGAACCTGCGACCGTAGCAGTCGCATGGTTCCGGACTGAAGCGCCAAGAACCGCTCGGCCACCGTGGCCAGCTGACGAGAATCAATCCACTATAAATTATACCGCCTGTGACAACTAATGAACCCTGCTCAAAAAAAAAAAAAGTTGAAATGTGTGTGAAATCTAATGGAACTTAACTGCTAAGGTCATCAGTCCCTAAGCTTACACAATACTGTACCTAAATTATCCTAACGACAAACTCAGACACCCTTGCCCAAGGGAGGACTCGAAACACCGCCGGGATCAGCCGCACAGTCCACGACTGCAGCGCCCTGGACCTCTCGGCTAATCCCGCGTGGCCAAACCTGCTCACCCGTCACCGCCGCACACAACACACTTCAGAGAACTACCAGTGCCCGATGCACCACCTTAATTGTACGGCGTTACGATCTGCACCCTTCAGACGCCAAAGCATCAGCAGCCCAAGCAAGTAGTTTCTGGAACAGGGGAACTGAAATAGATACATATATCCTAAAGCAGGCCAACATAACAGTCCTAGTTTCCATATTTATCACATATCCCAGATTAGTAGTAAGTATAGTAGCGTAAGGGACCATGGTAAACTACTTCTAACTTTAGAATTAGGCCCAAAACTATTTGTGATACTACTGCTTATAATTAAATGCAACACTGACAAGCAGTTAAGCAAGGCCGCGCAGACTGCATTTTATAACACAAGGTTTCTGTCCTTTTTTTTTTTTTTTTTGCTGACATCATGGTCCACTGTATATACACTTCCTGGTACTATTCACCAGAATTCAAAAAGCGTGTAATACTTTCATAGGCACTAGCGCTAATTGGGAAAACCCTCCGCTTTTACTGCGCGTGCGGTGCCCAAAAGGTGAGTCTCAATGAGAATCCAAAATATTACAAAACCTTGTACGATGAGCACTCTTGCTTAAAATCTGTAATCATGTTCTCCCAAAATGGTATAACCTTTCATACAGAACACCCATATAGCAACGAGGATAGAGAGGGAGAGAGGGGGAGAGGGGGAGAGGGGGAGAGGGGGAGAGGGGGAGAGGGGGAGAGGGGGAGAGACCACGACATGTCACAGAGTCAAGCAATACTCACAGAACACCTGCAATACCATATGACAGTGATGGAGCAGCCTGACGAGGACCGCCGTGTATGCTAGCACGTCGCATCAGACTCCCTGACCTTATTCCGCACCCGTACGTGGTGGCATGATCCACCGCACAAAACCCGTAGTTAATGTGTGGCGTCTGATGTCAAATGTTTGCACACGCAATAGCACCTCATTTCAATATAAGATTCTGTTTTCAAGTCAGTAGTTAACATTCGACAAAACAGCGAAGCAGAGGAGCACCTAGTAACAGCAATGATGTATCAAAGTCCAACTGCATCCCCCTCACAATTTCTCGGACAAGAGCTTACCTTCACGAAACAACCACCAACAAAACCAACGACATTAACTAAAACAGATAATAGCAGGCCTATGAGATAACAAGAACTAATCAATCTCATCACAAAGGAATGGTGCACACTCGATAGCAGGCTATCTGAATTTTGCATGAACGACCACCGGCACTTTGTAATACAGTTCCTTATTAACACAGGCAAGGCATGCGGAATTCACAGTTGCTAAAGCTGCATTCCAGCGATGTGACCACGAACGCCTACGATTAACACGTTGCCCTGTTATGTACGAGTCGCGCAACGCTACTTCCGCGATCAAAACAAGAAGGTCTAACTTGAACCAAGTCACAGAGCCGACAGACAGCTCCTCACCTCCGCCGTGCACAGCGTGTCCGCTATAGAGGGCGCTCACGCGTCAGCCTATAGGCTGCGTATCGGCGACCACCAAGATCGGCGCCCGCCAAGACGCGCGAACTCAAATCGCCGGAAAGATGGGCTTCCGGCACATGACCTCACGGCAGTCGGATTTTGTAATTTGTTATGTGTATAGGATTTGAAGTTCGGAACTAAAATATCAAGGTCTCAAGTAAATTCCACGCAACTCTGAAATATTCTCTAGAGAATCCACTTCGAAGTTCCCAACACTCATTAATATGCTAAATCAAGATCCACTTTCCTCGACAAGCAGCGTGGATCTGTAGTAGAATGCTTGCCTGCAAATTTTTAAACATTCGTGCATCCTCTATTAGCCTACCCGTGAAGAGTAACTGCTCATTCGA
The DNA here is from genome assembly GCF_023864345.2 of Schistocerca serialis cubense. Taxonomy (NCBI): domain Eukaryota; kingdom Metazoa; phylum Arthropoda; class Insecta; order Orthoptera; family Acrididae; genus Schistocerca; species Schistocerca serialis. Next base: position 593,799,341 of record NC_064642.1, read on the forward strand.
GTCTCGTTCCGATAATTGCGGGTGTCGTTTCTTTTCCGTTCAGTTAGAATACATACGTCATTATAAATGAAATTGATCAAATATATATCTTATTTAGAATAAGATTCATCAGATACATACTAATTAACAGATATCTGTCAATTTTTTGATAAATGTACGTCTTCTTACTTCCAGTTACATACCAGGAATAAAAAAAAGTAAAAAAATCTAGTTTTCTTTGCAGAAATAAATTCTTAATTACCAGTCTTATATAAAAGATTGATTATATTTAAAAAACATTAAATATTATTTTTGTTTCATCTTTAGCCAGTTAATGCTTCATGGAAATGTTCACAGAACATGCACCTTTGTTTAAAACTTTATCATGAGAAGGGAATCGAACGTGAACCACTCACGCAACGGATTGGCACTCTACCACTGACTCGCACAGCACATAGGCAAGACTACCTTTCTGTAGGCTATTAACGATGCTCAGGAAACCTCAAAGTCGGTTTTCTAGAGAATTGTTGAGAATCGAATCGAACAGCGTTGACCGATTGATATGGTTCCTATCTTACGAACAACAAATTTTAAAAAAATAGAAAAATACGATTCCTTTGTGCTCTCCGCGTGATTTAGAAGGAAAATTTTAAGAAGAATAATGGTCCACTGCTTGGTAGAAGTACTGAGCGCTTTAAAGGTCCGCGGATGCAGGAGTCATTGGGTAAGGAATGACAATGAAACATCAGGCGTGGCAAACGTTGAAACCGTGTGGCTACTGCCTCTAACGCGCCTGAAATTAAATGCAACACAGAGCTGTTATAATGACAGGGCCCCTTTATAATGAAATACGCTGTTCTCTGCATAAACTCTTCTTTGTTTATAAGATACGTCATTTATAATAAAACACTAGAACTATCGACACTGTCTCCGCCATCGTCATCAGAAGAATAAATCAGTGGGGGAAGATAAGGAATTCTACTACCTGGAAAGCAAAATAATTCTTCGCGGACGAAGCAAGGAGGGCATAAAAAGAAGACTAGCACAGACTGAAACACGCGCTCATGGCCAAAATAAGTCTTCTGGTATCAAACAAAAGCCTTAATTTGAGGAAGAATTTTATGAGAGTGTGCGTTTGGGCACAGCATTGTGTGATAGTGAATCATGGACTATCGGAAAATCTGGAAAGAAGCATTTCAAATGCGTGCCATAGAAATATGTTGAAAATCCCATAGACTAAGTTAAGGAATGAGGAGGCTCTCCGCAGAATTGGCGAAGAAAGAAGAAGGTACAGCATGGTAGGACATGTGTTACGACTTCTGCAAATAACTTCCTTGGTACTAGAGGGAGCTGTAGAGGGTACAAATTGCAGAGGAAGACAGAGTTTGTAATAAGAACAACAAATAATTGAGAAAGCAGGTTGCAAGTGGTACTCTGAGATGAAGTAGTTGCCACAGGAGACGTGCGTCAAACCCTTTGGAAGACTGATAAATCGAAATCAGAAAACAAAACATTGTAAAGACTAAATAATTGACGATTGTACGCGAACGTTGCCATTTTTAAGAAAAATAAGTGGCCTGTATACATCGTCCAGTTCAGACAACTGGCGTTTCGTCTCCAAACTTAACACTGTAATAATCTCTGTTCTTAAGGCAGATATTTTACTTATTCGGGTACCGTTTTTTAACTAGACAGAGTTTGATCACTACCGTCAACAACGATTCCCTTCCCTTTGTGTATCTGAGACATGCCTTAGATAGGAGATGTAGGCAAGTTCGAAGTTATGTGCAGACGCCTCAGGGACCACTTCGAAAATTGAGGTCCGCTCATTAAGACATACCCTTCACGGAATTGGAAATCAGTATAGATCGGACAAATACCGGCCCTAATTGCATTCATTACCACATAATACTGATATTCAGAAGTTAAGTCGCACAATGGATAACGCGTAAATGAATTTACATCAATGTAAGTTAGGCGAAGTCTGCCATTCAGTTAATTATTGGACTGTCCACGACCCTCTTATTTTACGCTCATGGCCTGTACTGGCCTTGCCATGTTGATAACGGCCGTTATGGCGGTATAGAATGACGGAAGTATGTACAAGATGTGGTTCGAAAATCAAAATGGATATCCCTCCACCTTCTTTCAGCACTTTAAACATTTATTTATACGGAGAAGCCATTCTTGCTGAGAACCCCGTAACTCATTTTCCGTCTACAAAAACTACTGCTCTCCTACGGATATCATAAACTTTTGATAGTTGTTTTACCAAATCCCACTCTTGGTGGGAAACAATAGATTTATTCACCTTCTCCATTAAACAACTGATCCCTAACGCGGTGTCTTTCTACGGTAGGAAAGGGGAAACTAAACATCTGCACATAATCAATAACCAGCTCACTAAAGTTTTCTGCATCCCCTAATGTTTGAAGGAGGAAGAATAGCAAAACAGGAATGTGGGCACTCGTAATATTGAAGCACACTTCCCAAATCTGGCAGTCAGTTTATACAGGCCATTACTCAAATCGTGAAAAGACCACTACTTTGTCACAGTTCCTAACAGGGTAATTTCCTTCACATGCACATACCCATTTCTAGTCTAAATAAAATTAAATAACTAGTTCAGTGGCGCATTTCCCCTCAAAATAAAAATTCGTGAGCTATTTAATCAAGGCATACACTAACACGAGTTAAGATTACACTCTTCAACGTCGACTCACTATAATTATTGTCTACCCGTCCAGCGGTTACAAGGCTCGCCACAGACAACGATAATTCAATGTACTCACTATGTATACGTGCTTCTCCGTACAAATGATTCAGCACGTGAGTAAGATCAGCTTCATTCCGCACTCCACATGCCAATAATCTCAATACATTACCTATACAAGAAAGCCTCATCTGAATTCGGATCGAGCACGGCCTGTCCGCATTGTCTCTGCAGCCAGCGATCACGAGGTCCACTGGAGACAATGGATTTTCAAAATACTCACCATGTAGTCGTGCTTCCTAGTTCAAAACAAATTCTGATTCTATACTCCTCACGCAAATAATCTCATCTTAAGAATAGTGCATGCAGATATTATTAGCACTTCTGGTTGGAAAGCATCCCCTATGTATAACACAACGGCACCTAGTTGATTAGGTCGTTCCTACCCAGTCTTCCTAAGCAAGTAATTTACAAAGTCAACTTCTGATTTACTGGTAATATTTCCTAAATAGGAACGGATTACCACGTAATTCAACCTGAATACTTGACATACAATACCCTCACCGTCGGAAAAGTTGGCGGAGCTCATACTACAGTCAACTGCCCATCTCCAGCGTCAGTGTCCGAGTGCCTAACATAGCGACAGCAGCCACCAGTCCTGATTCCGGTAGGTAGTGGTGGGGGGTGGGGGGGAGAGGGTGGAGGGGGGGAGGAAAAACTTTCAACGAACCAAGGCCTACCCCTCATTCCTGCTTTGCTATCCTAAAGCTGGCAACAGCTTGGGAATGACTACACAGCATCTACAAAAGCTTCCTGTATCGCCTGAGCAGACGACACACTCCAAGCCATTCAAAGCCCAAGCCAAAGATCAGAAGAAAACAAAACTAAAAAACATATCTGCAATCATTGCTCTATCGACGGTGGACGCTAGTGAAGGGGGAAAGCGGTACGCTTTCGACATAAATTTAAATTCTTGTTGAGATTTCAATACAGAATTACTGTGTGTAAATAATTGTTTCTATCTTTCAATCTGGTTCACATAATGTACTCTCCAGCTACAGTCCGGGAAAACAGCAGCACGATCATGGACAATATTATCGTAGATCGTTCTCTCTTTGCTATGTAGCGTGCGAAAGGAATTGATATGTAGTATTTAACAAAAGACTAAGAGATATGAATGCAATTATGTGAAGCCAATTTCAAAGTCGAAATATTTTAAAAAGTCTATAATGTTGCCTACTCGAATGAAAAATGCGTTGATTGAAATCTTTCCAGCTTTATTTGACAGCTTTTTCACATTAAAAAGATTACGCAGATAATGTTACTAATAAGAAACCAGTTGAGAAAAGTAATAGAGTAGTACCATAATGTGAAGGCTAATCAGAATCTGCTTGCAGAATGTTGCTATAGAGAATGATTGTGTTAGTCATTGAATGCTACCCATAATATTTAGTAATCATTTCTCATCGATTGCCACAAAATTAATTCAAACTTTATTGTAGACGTAAACAGGCAGAACTTTTAAAACCTGATGTTTGGTGACAATTAAGCCACGTATAGCTACAGTAATCGAGTAAAAATATAAATCAGTTTCAGTGCTTTACTAGGCATGGTCTTATTGATCTATGAACCGATTTACCCAACCAGCAATAGCGGAACTACAGTTTAACGTGGACTCGGAACGTCGCTGTATCTCATCGTTTTTCACATAAACAAACAGTGGCAGAAGTGGAACAGATGGTAAGTGGCAGATGAAAGTCGTAGTACTAAGGTCAAACGGAGATAAAATACATGATCCCTAAATACGTTGTGTGTTACGTATCCACAAATGCATTCAGCCAATACCGTAAATGTGTTAAATCGAATGAAGTATGACAAGATTTTGCGTAGATCACTAACCGCACAGAATTTACTGACAAATATTTTAACGAATCAGCAAGTTTTGAGGCATAAACGTCATGTTCTGGCTACAAGGACAATGCTAAAACGTCTAATAAAGGTGGTCATAGATATTAAGAGTTCTTCTGTAGGGTCTTGGCACGTGCTCAAACTCTCCGACTTCCAAATAAGATGAAGAGAAGAGAACTTGGGAATTTTCTGTGCTTCTTTTAAAGTTTTTAATGATATTAAAGACTTGATTTTTTTAATATGTTATGCTTAGGAACATTTTTAAGTTTGGATTATTTCATTCCATAGAGAGCGCTGTTCAGCGCTACTGCCTCTACAGCCGCAAAGTAAAAGGAGAGAAGGTATATTTCTGAAATATTTCAAAGCTCTTTTAAAGATTTTAATAGTAATAAAGTGCTCGTCATTGTTTCATTTGTTGTATTAAGTGACTTCGTTTCTGTATTACGTAAGTCCGCAGAGGGCACTGTCGAGCGCTACAGATCTTGCACCAGCTCGGATCATTCCAAAAATAGTCTTAAAAATTTTCTGATAACTGTTTTGTAAAGTTCTTTTAAGAGATTTTAATGCTATTAAATTTCACATCAGTGATTCATGCTACAATTAGAAGCATTTCTTATAAATTTCGTGATTCCACTCTCTACAAACATAAGGTGGTATTCAGCGCTGTAGGTATTGCATCAATCGAGGTTCTTAAATGTATATTTATACAGCCATAGCAGACAAGTGTATGGCTTGTTACGACTTTCAGTGTCATTTTCGAAAGGTTACTCTGAAACTGCTACAAATGGTATGTTGCACAAATTTCTATTGCAACTAATTTCTTAAAAATATTTATGCCATCTGAACTTAAATTATAAAGCATTTGTAATTTTAACCAGTTATAAATTAATTTTCAAACATATCTGATGATCGGCAGCTGGTTCGAATCCGGTTGAACCAAAATAAAGGAAAGCGATCTAATGGCTGTACTTCGATTTTTCTCGCAAAAAAAGGTTAGAACTGCCACAAATTTGAAAATTTATAGAACAATGGCATGCTACTGGACTGCAAAAAAATCTGTACTGAGAGATAAAGGGACCAGAATACCGTCAGTCAGTAGTAATGAGATTTTTAATACGTCAGATTTACTCGAGGAGAAACCACCTAAAAAATGGTGAAATCCTGGCACAACTGGGATGTTATAAACCTGAGGAGATTAAAGAACGCCGGGAATAACGGTGACAGAAACTCAAGTGGATGGCTTGAAGATATCCAGTCATTGTAAACAAGTGCAAGTCGTCATGAAGGAGACATTTGGGTCGGCTGAGAAAGAGGTAGGATTGTGTATGTGATGTCGGAACTGGCATATTGCCGAAGCCTTGAAGTGCAGAAGCAGAAGAATAAGTTGTTGTTTCTCCGTATGAGAAAACGTATCAGTATCTTGAAAAGGGTCTGTGTGACCTACTGAGAATCTCTGGTTTCTGTAGAAACAATCGCACAATAATTCCTCCGAAACCAATTAGTAAAGAACCTCCGCTCCTTCTTCCTGCCAAAAATTCCTTTGTACGAAATCCAATCAGAGCTAAGGAACTGTATATACGGCTATGTTAGGACAACAGAGGCAGTCAATTTTACAGCAAAGTCGTGATAAATGTGACAACGTTGTAACATTCAAGTAAAATCAAAAGTAATTGGAATGTTGTCTGCCACTTGGTTGGGGATGGAATGACAGGACAAACACAACTTGAACACCAATCGTGACGCAGATAAATTTTAAACAGACTTTGTTCTATGACCAAGTTCCTTGAAAAATATGTAAAAGTTAAGAATACAATGAAAATTGTCAACGAAATTCAAACGGAATACGTTTCGTTTCCGAAGCTACCGGCTAATCGGGACGCTTCACATGCTAAACTGCTCAAGGAACAGAGACACCTTCACATTCTAAAACACAGATTAAAATAATGTTAAAATGAGTGTGGCAACAAATCAGATTTGCACTTTAGCTATTGCCATTAAGCACAAGGAACTCATTCCCTAAAACAGTCAAATTTAAATTGAATGTAATCAAGTCCCAGTAATTTCTAATGGCTCATAGTGTTCTTACCGGCGAGCAAAACGCACGCACCTCTGGGTAATTACCAACAAAATCAGATGTTGTAAATGTACACGCATCAAGATTTGACAGAAAGGTGTCAGAGATTTAACGAAGGCACATGCGTCTTCAGCAAGAACTTAAAGCTGAGGACTTGACAAGAAATTTAAAAAAAATACTTAAACTTGATTTTGAACCCAAACGATTTAAATAACTGGAAGTGCACTAGCATTTGAACTAGGGAACACAGAATTACTTTACTACTCCAAAGTCGGCAACTAAATTATAAGATTACAGTCGTTCAAGCAACACCAAAACGAATAGTTTAATAAAATTCAATATAAATGCCGATACCCGTTGCACACTTTCCCGCTTCGCCGTATAAACAACAGTTAAGACCTGATACATCCCGAGCAAAAGGCAACTCCCGTCCAGACACCAAAAGAGAGCAGAATTAACTCACAAATTACTGTTACAAATTACCCCGATCTGACAACCTATTCAAATGCAGCACAAGCGGATAGTGCATTGCAGAATAATTTTATAAACCAAAAATTTTTAAAGAGAACAGTTCTTAGAAGCGTAATTACAAGAACCAGAAATACTAAGGGAGCCTGACGTGCACCGCACACCATTTAACTATCTAAAATATGCTCTGCCGGCCCCTGAAAATCAGATTTATACCTGCCAGTAGCACGAGGAACGGAATACACAACATCGTCGATTAGATCCACTGAAGAAACTGAAGCAATTGGTCGCACAGTAAACTTTGTTGCATCAGGACCACAACGCGCGACACAGCGATGTTAATCACCAGTAAAGTTCCAAAACGTGCCCACCCTTAGTAAACCCCGGTAAGCTGCTAGAAAACACAAGCTGATGTCGGTGCGGGAGCCGTCTTTCCGCCAGCGGAAGGACTTCTCTGTTAACCGCTGTCCACCGCTACATCTATAAACGACAGGCAGCTTACTCCTCGGAGCTGGTCCCAGTCTGATTCGTCCAACCTCATGTTCCCCTTCTGACGAATGATAGCGTGACGCTATCTACCTATTCGCGCTACACTCCAGAAATGACTTCTAACGGAAAAGTGCTAGACCTTGCCGAAAAGTATCGCCTTCGAATCTTTTATTCTGTTCTCAATACCAGCCGAGGTATTGCATGTCATGAATATTATTCGCTCGACTTCCCCACTTGGCTGACGGAAGTTGCTGCCGCTAGATGGCTCCGAATTGTTACGCTTGACAGTCGATGTGTAACATAATATCTCGGTGCGTGAGACACGGTCAGAATACTGAAAGCACGGATTTGAGGAGTTGTTCTCTACATGGAGCACCCTCACCTTCACCATGTCAATGCCAGTCTACAAATGGGCGCTGCAACATTTGAAACAATCCAGCGCCTTGGGTTCTCTTTCAACGATAATCCTCCATACGGTCCTATTTTGATCTGTTTCCAAAACTTAAAGAACGCCTTCGAGATCTTCACTTAGATAGTGATGGAACGGTGCAAGCAGGGGTGATGTTGAACTTTCTACAGCAACGGTATGAATAAACAGGTCTATCTTTGGCAGAAAGGTGTTCGTCGCCAGGGCTAATACGTTATGAGATAAATATGTATAGATGAGGAATAAACATGCAGAATGTTAAAGACATTCGATTTATTTAAAAATCTTGAAGAGTTTTCACATAAATAATTCGGGGGTATTACTTTTCAGCACACCCTCGTACGTTTATTTGAGCAGATGTCAGTGGAGTCCGATATCTTGCACTAATTATCGGTTCTTCAAAAAATGTTTCAAATGGCTCTGAGCACTATGGGACTTAACTACTGAGGTCATTAGTCCCCTAGAACTTAGAACTACTTAAACCTACCTAACATAAGTACATCGCACACATCCATGCCCGAGGCAGGATTCGAACCTGCGACCGTAGCGGTCGCGCGGTTCCAGACTGTAGCGCCTAGAACCGCTCGGCGACTACGGCCGGCCTATCGGTTCTTCTCCTACTATGATGTTAATGCAAATATCACGGTTCATAACTGTCTCACAATTGTCTGGACTAGGTCCAGTTGAAAGTGAAGCAGAAATAAAATACCGTACTAACATTGGCAGACACTGGTAGAGAAATGATAACTCACATGTATGGTACTGTAAATACTGCTGGTTAATGAATGTGATATATTATTTGGTACGTTCACGTGCGCGTATCGATTGTTATTACGCTCGCCTGTCTTTGCTCTGAGATTCTACTACACCTCTGAACGGCCGAGAGAAGTTCACGACCGGGGAAGAAGTTTTAAGTGACTCCGTCGACGAGGAGAAGAAAGTGGTCGACTGCAGTGACTATGGGCAGCTTTTCTCGTGGTTTCTGGATCGACACAACACTGATTTCTAGGCCAGTGATTGCGTACGAGGACTCGCGGTGGACTTGTTTAACCGCATTGCTGCTTCCGTAACGAGTGCTGACGTATTGTAGGCGAGGGAAGATTGCATGGTGAGCAATGTGTGAACTTTATACTACTTGTGAGTCAAATATGGTTAACGAGGCTGATTTGTAATGTTCGGCATGTAAGACATTTGCAGTTACCGCACCGGAATAGCATTTGGTTCACCTTCAGTATCAAGTAGATAAGTGGCTAATGCAAAAAAGTAATACTGAAGTTCTGCTTCGTGACGGTACTGCTTCGTCGTGTGTCAAGTCAATAAGACATACGTGTACTAACTGGATACATATACTTCCCCGGAGTTCCCGTCTTAATTCTGTAGAGCTTAATAGACTATATTATAAGCCTGTGTTTAAGCGTGTGTTTTATCTGTTCTAGAGTTGACCACTGTTGTCTGGCCTGTAACTTCGGTTTCCAGGGTTAAACCGATGGTGCTGGCGGCAATGCAATTCGTTGTAAATTTTAACTGTCACTAGTAAGCGGAAACCATCTACAGGGACTGTGTGGTTTGAATGTTCTTGCAGTGGAAATAAAATTAATTTTACGTAAAACATTTTACATTCAGTTCGTTGAAACTCGGCATTTCGCCTGCTTTATTTCTTATGAATAAAACATAATTTCTTATAGTTATAAGTTGGTTTCCGGGCAATTCGAGTAATCTCGCATTTCAGCGAGCCTCTCTGCAAGTGTTTTGTTTTTAAAATAGGATTCCCTGGATAAATGTAATTTAGTGACGGTGCTTGCTATTAAATTAAAAGCCCTGAGCTAATCAGTACCTGTAATCTGCTTGCGTGTTAGATAAATTGTTTTGTTACTTTGCATGTATACTGACTAAAAAATTTTAAGCGTATTATTTTCTAAATACAGTAAATAGCCTTCTGTGCAGTCCTGCCAAATATTGATGGTGTACAAAGTGCATAGTCTTCTGGCTCGTCTTTTTGAATTTTCCACGGTAGTTTTCTAAAACACTGTTACAGGTATATTGAAGGTGGAGGGGCTAGAAAGGAAAGGAAATAGAGGGGATTATTGACGCCAGCTGCTTCGGAACTTTGTGCGGAATCAGCGACGATGAGTGATGATGTGCGGTGGACTGTGACTGGAACCCGCTGTCTCCTGCTTACTAGGTAGTTGCATTAACCATTGCAGCATCTGGACGCAGTATTTATCGCTACTGCGTGAACTAAGTTACATTGGTGGGTCCTCCCTTCCACGTTTTCTTTAATTCCAGTAAGTACAACGTATCACTCCTATTTCGTGTCTGCTAAAATTAGTTACTGCAAGAAACTGAGGGAAGCTCCAGTGCTCTTTTTACTACATGCACTGATGAGCCAAAACATAACGACCACCGCCCACCGTGACACTGAATGCCGCTGGCGACGTTACGGGCACTTGATGCTGTAAAGGTAGTATATAAGAGACGAATGGGAAATAATTCCGGCGAGGATAAGGGCAATAAATGGGGAATTCCACTGATAAGAGTGACTTTGATAAGGGACAGATTGTTATGGCGTAGCTCCTAGAAATGAACAATTACATAAACAGCGAAGCTGACTGGCTGTTCGCGAGCTACCACCGTGAGCGTCCTTGAGAGCTAGTGGGAGAACCGTGAAACCACGACCAAGCGACAAGGTATTTTACGTTCCTACTCATCACAGCACTTGTTTTGTTGTGTAGTACAGTCGGCAATCTGTGACGTGCATACTGTGGGGCTGCACAGCAGATTGCTAGTACTTATTCCACCCATGCTGACACAACGATGTCGTCCATTACGACTGAAGTGGGGACGAGACCATCTAGATGGCACCAGGCATCAATAAAACCACATTGCCTGGTCACATCAATCATGTCTCTTGTTACACCGAATCGATAGTTGTCTCTTTCTATGCCGTCATCGACGCGAACAGCTGTTCGATACATGCAGCACCGTGCCACGGACGCAGGACGGTGCGAGCAGTGTAAGACTATGGGGAACAGTAGCCGCGCTGTCTAACGCGCTGCTTCCCGAGCGGGAAGGCGTGCCAGTCCCCGCCACGAATCCGCCCGGCAAATTTGTGTCGAGGTCCTGTGTGCCGGACAGCCTGTTAATGGTTTTTAAAGCGGTTTTCCATCTACCTCGGCGAATACGAGCTGAATCCCCTTATTACACTTCACTTACATTATGTCGGCGATTCCTGCTCAAGCACTGTCTCAACGTACTGGTACACAACCGTTACTCTATCAAGCAAACATTTGTGGTTACACTAGTCTGGTATGAGAAATTACGGGGGTGGGGATTCCACTGGGTCGAACTGCACAACAACCCTGGTTTCGGTGTTGGGCAGCGGTGGGGTCGGTGGACCTTTGTGGTCTCTTGTGCAGTTATGAACCAGTGACGGCCATGGCAGGACGAAGACTCTCTGTCGCTTCTAGGTCCCCCGTTTAACACACACACACACACACACACACACACACACACAATACACAAACACCTGATTAAACACATATAGATTTAGCTAATTACCTCTGGTATAAGTGCTTGACGTGTTTAACTATTAAAATTCCTGTTAGAATACTTCAAAATGAGACTTTACATTTTGAAACTTATCAGCCTACTCGATTACGTCTTTATTGTAAATTGCCCAAATAAGAAAAATAGCTCAGTAAATTACCGTGTATTAATTCCGTCTTTGCAATTTCTAACAATGCAGATTTACTTTACCATAAGCGTTTCACCTCATTTCTGTGAAACACCTGAGTCACTCGGTATGAAATATATTTACCATTTAGATTTGACTCTAGACCTAAAACATTTCGTTTCATAAAATATCTGTGATTGTGTAGATAGTGTGTCTAATTCCGATCTCTGCTTACACTCATAGCTAACGTCTGCATGCACATTTTTCAGGTATTCCTGCTTTAAGCACTGGTGCTTTCGGTCTCTTGGTCTATTTGAATTGAGTGACAGCACTTTTATGGGTTCAAATGTCTCTGAGCACTGTGGGACTTAACTTCTGAGGTCATCAGTCCCCTAGAACTTAGAACTACTTAAATCTAACTAACCTAAGGACATCACACATATCCATGCCCGAAGCAGGATTCGAGCCTGCGACCGTAGCGGTCGCGCAGTTCCAGACTGTAGCGCCTAGAACTGCTCGGCCACTCCGGCCGGCCACTTGTGTGGTGTAAATCACGACTAAATGTTGTACAAGTGCCGAGCATTAATGTTTGTTTACATTTCTCTCACTAAACGTACATCGGTATATTTTGTGTATGTACTCAATGCTTTCATCAAACTAACATGAATAAACACATGTCAACATAAACAAGTACAACACAGCACAAGAACGAGAAGAGCACAACAACAGAACGAGTTTAGATGAAGCAGACACCGAACTTAGAAGATACGTTGACAACACCACACACTATAAGAATATTTGGGAGCCCAGATCCTATGTTATAATGTTTTTGTTTTATTTCTTCGATCACGGATTTCGACAGAAGTCGTCTTCGGATCTTCTGGAAATGATATTACTGTGCATAATAAAACTATAATGACACGTGATCTTGGCTGCCCAATATTCTTGTGTACCAAACATCAGATCTTTCGTAGCAACATCTGCAACTTATAAACGAGGCGTACCACTTAGGAAAGTAAGGTCCGATTAGGCGCAAAATGGAAACCATTGTTGAAACACTATGGATCTTGCACAGATACGTTGAGCAGTGTCTTTAGTGTGTCTGTCGATCACTTCACGCCGCTCTTTTCAGTTCAGAGCGCAAAATGATCACGTAGAAATGCGTAAAATAACAGTGTCTCCCGCCAAGTATGTATATCTGGTGAGAGATTTCGCCTGAAGCTGTGCAGCCCACATAACATAAATGTCGCGCATTTCTTTCTTCAAGACGGTTTTCAATCGCATTCTGCAGGAGCAATGAAGACGCTCAAGCAGTGTTTTCGATGGGAAGCGTGTGATCACCCACAATACAGCCACTCTGTTGTTCGTCTCTGGTCACATGAACTGCTGGCCACGAAGACAACGTTTCAGCACAAATAAAAAAAGCCACACCAACGTATAGATTTGAACGAAAGGCAGACCAACGTAGAGAATTGGGGGGAAACACAGGCGGCAGATTTATGTGACGAGGATACTGAAAAGTTTGTATAACGCCACGACACATTTCTAAGTCGCAGCAGCGGCTATTTAGAGATGTAGCCGGAAGGTGTGGCTAACTGTTGCGAATACAAATTTTTTCACTTTCGCTGTGGTTTTCATCTCGCGACCGATAGGACCTTGCTTTCCGAACAGCCCACGTACTACACAATATTTCATAATGTAGGATTTGTTTCTTAACCCGTAATGGCCAAGCGTCTTCTACGAAAGTAACTATATCTCAATAACAGGAAGGTATACAACAATATGTTTCATCACACTGGCATAAATAAATACATTTCAACATAAACAAGAACGACATAACACAGAAACGAGAAAAATACAGCTGGAGAGCGTTTCAGCAAGATAGCGTTTTTAGATGACATCGACTTTAGGACATACGCCTACGTTGACAACATTCATACACGTGTATGATGAAACAAATGCGCATTTTTCGCAGCGTAGGTGGAGTTCATGTATCTTAACTAACTACACCGGAACTATGAACACCGTGGCCCCACAAATAAAGTAAGACATAAGTGACCGACAACACACCATCATAGAAAAGTGAAAAACAAAGAGAACACTACTAGCATCAACTTACTTTAACTGTTGGTTACATTCGTATTATTGATATGCAGTACATCCCGTATGGCATGCGTAGACATTATAGGCTAAGAAACCGAGCGTATTTTATGAAACAATTACGGAAGAACCGGGCCCTACGTGCGACAGCTCTTTGGCGAACCTGCAGACATCTTCCTGCGTTATAAATAAAACTATCTCGGTTACACGTGAGTGCCCTGGAATAAATGATCCTTTACCCCAGTCGGATGCCGCGTGCTTACTCTTCGCTAGCTTATCGTATCATGAAATACGTATGTGGCAACAGCGGCGCTGGGACTCCCACCACCATATGTTCACACTGCGGAGGGAGGTGGGATCCCCCGCCGAAAGAAGGATGGTGTTTACCGCAGCGGGCGCTCAGGGAGGCCTGGCAGCCAATCAGGCAGAGGTCAGTCCCCCTCTCCCCCCTCCCCTCCTCCAGCCACCAAAGCTCCCATGGGGAGCGCGGCGGTCAAGGGTCCGTCTCCGGCGGTCAGTGAGCGACGCCTGCGTTCGCGGTCGCCGGGCCCTGGATTAAGCGCCGCCATGGTAGGCCACCCTCCTGCCTCCGCTGTGCGGCGGTCAGCAGCATCAGTAGGGTAAACATTACGGTAGGAGGGGAGCGCGACCCTCGCGACATATCATCCGACCGCGACAGCAGGTGGACGACCCTCCAATGGCCTGTCCAATTAGAATCGCTAGTTCCGGCAGACCCACCAGCGCCAGCGTCCACGCTTTGCAGATTAATTTAAATTTGTGGCGGTTGCTTGGCTGGTACGAGATAAAAGGGCCCGCGTGGCGTACTGTAGTTTACACCGTCTCATGGGAACGTTGTAGCCTTAGGCAAACAGGATGTTCCATCATGAATGAAATAAGATATCTGTCTAAGAGGTATGTCTGATAATGTATTGTGAGTTTTCTGTTACCCTTCGGGCGCTCACTATTCGCGGAGTATTCTGTTTTGTCAACTAATTGGCCGGGTCGAGTTATCGGTCAAGGAAGGCACACACGAATATGGGGCCTGTATAATTACCGCTCATATTTTACTAGCTCACGATAGTAATCCAGCCTTGAACTGATAACATGTCTGATTCCTCATAAACTGCCGAGGGCGAATTGAATGCTACGCATCGTGTCTAAAATCACGACTTCCTAAAAGCAACTCACTTGCACGTATTAAATAAACTGTAACTTTTAAAAATATACCTCCAGTCCTCTATTCAAAACCAACTCTAATCAGTCCAATCTTCCAAGTCAGTCATATAAAAAAACACTATCATTCAGCATAGTAAACCTTCCAAAGTAAAGCTACGAAGATCATTTCAAGCAGAAATTAAGTTCCATACCATAGTATTTTTCCGTAATAAACAAAGTCCAGCGACACTTAACATCAGTAACAATCGTTAACGATCAATCATTACATATAAAAATCACAACCAATAATGCTTGGCGCGTTACATATATTTACCAATTCACATGCAGATACCAACTGAACTGCAATTTTTCTTAATATCTTTTAAACTTTTTCTGCGCCGGCGGATTCTTTAGTGGTGGCGTTATGCTCGCACAGTTGTCGGCTGCCCGCTGCTATTGACCAGCTCTAGGCTTTTCACAACAATTATCAGTTCAGATTAACAACATGAATAATCCCCCTTGTCCGCGGAGTGATCGTTCCTCTGAGCTGAGGTGCTTATCCCGTTCGATCCCTGAGTTTAATAACTTACGACGGCCAAAGTAAGTGGATCCTCACACACCTCAGAGCTTAGACGAAATGTCATCGCGTTGACAACTGAGTCGATACTACTACCACCTGCAAGGGTCAATGATGATGACTGACAACCGATATAAGCGGACTGCCACACGCCTTGGGGCTTAGACTGAATGTCACCTCGGTGACAGCTGAATCTGTACCACCACCATCCGAAGGGGTAAACAATATTTTTCATCACAGCATTCATTAGTAAAATTCAAAATAATAAATACTAAATAGTTGTTTTCTTTTATCATATGGAACGATTACTGGTTAGTATTAACACATCATAACAGACAACCATTAATATGACTTAATCCCAGTGCAATTCTGGGATAATCCTTCGTTTACACTCTTAAGTCCACAATTCGAACATACAGGGTGTTTCAAAAATGACCGGTATATTTGAAACGGCAATACAAACTAATCGAGCAGCGATAGAAATACACCGTTTGTTGCAATATGCTTGGGGCAACAGTACATTTTCAGGCAGACAAACTTTCGAAATTACAGTAGTTACAATTGTCAACAACAGATGGCGCTGCGGTCTGGGAAAGTCTATAGTACGATATTTTCCACATATCCACCATGCGTAGCAATAATATGGCGTAGTCTCTGAATGAAATTACCCGAAACCTTTGACAACGTGTCTGGCGGAATGGCTTCACATGCAGATGAGATGTACTGCTTCAGCTGTTCAATTGTTTCTGGATTCTGGCGGTACACCTGGTCTTTCAAGTGTCCCCACAGAAAGAAGTCACAGTGGTTCATGTCTGGCGAATAGGGAGGCCAATCCACGCCGTCTCCTGTATGTTTCGGATAGCCCAAAGCAATCACACGATCATCGAAATATTCACTCAGGAAATTAAAGACGTCGGCCGTGCGATGTGGCCGGGCACCATCTTGCATAAACCACGAGGTGTTCGTAGTGTCGTCTAAGGCAGTTTGTACCGCCACAAATTCACGAAGAATGTCCAGATAGCGTGATGCAGTAATCGTTTCGGATCTGAAAAATGGGCCAATGATTCCTTTGGAAGAAATGGCGGCCCAGACCAGTACTTTTTGAGGATGCAGGGACGATGGGACTGCAACATGGGGCTTTTCGGTTCCCCATATGCGCCAGTTCGGTTTATTGACGAAGCCGTCCAGGTAAAAATAAGCTTCGTCAGTAAACCAAATGCTGCCCACATGCATATCGCCGTCATCAATCCTGTGCACTATATCGTTAGCGAAAGTCTCTCGTGCAGCAATGGTAGCGGCGCTGAGGGGTTGCCGCGTTTGAATTTTGTATGGATAGAGGTGTAAACTCTGGCGCATGAGACGATACGTGGACGTTGGCGTCATTTGGACCGCAGCTGCAACATGGCGAACGGAAGCCCGAGGCCGCTGTCGGATCACCTGCTGCACTAGCTGCGCGTTGCCCTCTGTGGTTGCCGTACGCGGTCGCCCTACCTTTCCAGCACGTTCATCCGTCACGTTCCCAGTCCGTTGAAATTTTTCAAACAGATCCTTTATTGTATCGCTTTTCGGTCCTTTGGTTACATTAAACCTCCGTTGAAAACTTCGTCTTGTTGCAACAACACTGTGTTCTAGGCGGTGGAATTCCAACACCAGAAAAATCCTCTGTTCTAAGGATTAAACCATGTTGTCTACAGCACACTTGCACGTTGTGAACAGCACACGCTTACAGCAGAAAGACGACGTACAGAATGGCGCACCCACAGACTGCGTTGTCTTCTATATCTTTCACATCACTTGCAGCGCCATCTGTTGTTGAAAATTGTAACTACTGTAATTTCGAAAGTTTGTCCGCCTGAAAATGTACTGTTGTCCCAAGCATATTGCAACAAACGGTGTATTTCTATCGCTGCTCGTTCAGTTTTTATTGCCGTTTCAAATATACCGGTCATTTTTGAAACACCCTATAACTACGGAGTACTCTTTCGCTTCCCTGTGTAGATCTAGTAATTCATCCAGCGTAAATAACCTAATCCCGTATCTTACAAGCCATAAAGTACCTTTTCTGTATTTCATAATCTCTTACTATAGCTCACTATGTTATTATATCAGTATATTTGATTTACTGCCCAAAAGTTAATTAGTTGGGCATATTTATCCATTATCTCCTTTGTTTTTCCTTCACGAACGATAAACGACATAATGCACATAGCTTCAGCTAATTATGCTATCACATCTAAATACTCAATATCGCTATCTACCTTACGCACTTTTGACACAGTATAAAGCCGCCAGGAATAGCGGCGCGGTCTAGGCGCCTAGTTACGGTTCGCACGTAGGCGGTTACAGTCCTCCCTCCGCCATGGGTGTGTGTGTTTCCATTAGCGGAAGTTGGTTTAAGTTAGATAAAGTAGTGTGTTAGCCCAGGGACCGATGACCTCAGCAGTTTGGTCCCATAGGAACTTATCACAAATTTCCCAATTTTCCACAGTACAAAATTTTAACTTCGATCTTAACACCATATGAACCACCATCAGCTACATGTACCTAGCAACAAAAAAGCCATTACCGCAAACAACTTCTTCGAAGTCTCTGAACAGTTATAATTATTTGTTTAATCAACTTATAGACAGTATTGGTTCAAATGTTTCAAATGGCTCTGAGCACTATGGGACTTAACAGCTGTGGTCATCAGTCCCCTAGAACTTAGAACTACTTAAACCTAACTAACCTAAGGACATCACACACATCCATGCCCGAAGCAGGATTCGAACCTGCGACCGTAGCAGTCGCGCGGTTCCGGACTGCGCGCCTAGAACCGCGAGACCACCGTGGCCGGCTATAGACAGTATTACAAGGCCATTATTCTAGATTCTTTCTAATCATAGTGAATGTCTAACACCATTCTGATCGATTACGACAGGCTATTTCGTTTTAACGAGTTAATTCATACCAGTCTAAGTGGTTTGGAACTCCTGGCTTACAAGCTATAACTCAATGTTGACTGACTATGTAGATGTTATTTGAAATAATTGCCAGCTTCATACAACTTGACAATGACTGAGGGGTGCTTGGCTGAAAGCCTGTGTAATTTTAATCATTTGATGCGGCTGCAAACCCGAGAACTTACTATTCAATTGCCAACGTAGTTTTCAAGCCAGTATGGGTGCTCGTTTGCGAATAAAACTGGTAAATATGTATGATGCAACCCATATTAATGACTTTACAACATTATTAACGTTTTTTCCTCCAGATCAACACTGAAAGACTTTTCCTGACGCTTAGTTATTACATAAACCCATTTAAATGTATATGCCATTCATCATTCACTCATTAATCAGATGAAATAAAGTGATTCCTACGTGCGAGAAAGTGTTTTAAACAGACAAATTCCTGTCAGGCCAACGATTGTATTATCATTAACGAACTTTTGCCGCGGTAGCTACAACTTCTAAACCTCTGTAATATCTTGTAATTTATGTAAATTGTAGTTCTTTCCACATAACAATAAAGAAATAAATGAGTAACTAAGGTCACTGTTTTTCCAGTGAAACAAATAAATCAACATCATTATTATATTCTTCATTAACATTGTTTAATTTGATATAAAACATCGTCCATTTATAGTTAGTAACCCTCTGAATCCGTGTAGGGTAGAGTACATCACTGGAAGCTGGTTTCTCAGGATGGGGCAGGATGAGGTTACGAGTGTAGATGGGGCCGTAATCAGTTACTCTCGGTTGCACAACAAATACGTAAACCTTATTTAAAACAATTAAAATTTTAAAACAATCTCTTAAAAAGACACAGTTGACTGTATGACGGCTGAAGGCCTTAGCACCGGAACACTCCACAATTTTAGCGCCGAAGGCCATCAACAATAACCTCAAACAACAAACGGCTGAAGGCCTGAATTCGAAGTCAGAAGAACAATTCCAGATAGTACATATTAAGACAAATACTTTGTTTTAAAACAAACTGTAACACGGATGAAGGCCTTATTATAAAAGAAGTGAAGTTATCACTCGCCTGAAGGCCACGAACAATTTCAAATAACAAACAGCTGAAGGCCTGAATTAGAAGTCAGGAAAAAATTCCAAATAGCACACATCTCAACAAATACCTTGCTTTTAAAACAAGTTGGCTTTAAAAAAATCTTATTGTAACATGGCTGAAGGCCTTATCACCAAAGAAGTGAAATTATTGCTCGGCTGAAGGCCACACCAACAATAATTAGACAATTACAAATAACACAAACATCAAAATCTAAGGAATCAGGACAAGCAGTTCTCAGAAAGTGTTCCAAGGGTCGGCCTGGGAAGGTAACTCAACATAAGCTAAGGTGAGACAGGCAGCCAAGAGTTGTACTCATGTAATAGGATGGCAACTCAAACTAGGAGTAGCTTAAGCGCCGACCGACCGACTAACCAATCCACCTAACGTCCAATCAACGGTACAGCGATGGAATACCTTTAGGCAAGGGCGAAGAAACAGGCAGCACTACGTCTTCAGAAAACCCCCTAGGCCGAAGGAAACATTAGAACCAAGGTAGAGCTCCCAAAAAAAAAAAAATATTCACAATACGATACAAGAGGCTGTCAAACTACACGCCATGTCGGACAGCATCAACCTGACGAGGAAAGGTACACTGCCGGAAAAGTACGCTAACCTCCAGGGCAGGTAACTGGGGCATTAGTGGCCACAAGGCAGAAAATACCACTGGTTGCACATTACCAATAAGGATAAATCAATGATGAATAACAAACTGAGAAAGACGGATGCAAAATTTCACTGCCTCGAAACACTTCACTCGTTGCCACCAGGCTCAGCAGCTCTGGGAGCAACAACCCGCCGACCAAAGGCGAGATCTCAGAATAGTCGAGGTTGCATTAGCAGTTAACTTAAAAGGTGCACTGTGCAATGAAGTCGTCGCACTCGCAGCTACCCCTCCGGCAGTGGCAACACGCCGCCAGGGCCCTGGTTTGCCCTCGCGCTGCACGGACCTGCTCGCTGCTGCGCCCCAACCGTCCTGATGTTCGTTCGCAACCCTCCACTCCACACAGCGTGATCCGGAAATACTAGCGGTCGCTCTAAAGATAGTACCACAGTTCTCGTATCGATAAGCACTGCTGCTGCAACTCACGGGCAGGCAAACCAGCAACTTAGTGACGCCAGTAAATCGAATAAGAGACGAGATGTCACAACCGCGATCATAAAGCGGTTACGGCATCGATTATTTCAGCCGTAAATAGAAATATTAAAAAAGGTAGGAAGATTTTTCTGTTTAGCAAAAGTGACAAAAAGCAGATTACAGAGTACCTGACGACTCAACACAAAAGTTTTGTCTCAAGTACAGATAGTGTTGAGGATCAGTGGACGAAGTTCAAAACCATCGTACAATATGCGTTAGATGAGTATGTGGCAACCAAGATCGTAAGAGATGGAAAATAGCCACCGTGGCACAACAACCGAGTTAGAAAACTACTGCGGAAGCAAACATAAACGTAGCCAAAGCCTTGCAGACAAACAAAAATTACGCGAAGCGAAATGTAGTGTGAGGAGGGCTATGCGAGAGGCGTTCAATGAATTCGAAAGTAAAGTTCTATGTACTGACTTGGCAGAAAATCCTAAGAAATTTTGGTCTCATGTCAAAGCAGTAGGTGGATCAAAACAAAGTGTCCAGACACTCTGTGACCAAAATGGTACTGAAACAGAGGATGACAGACTAAAGGCCGAAATACTAAATGTATTTTTCCAAATCTGTTTCACAGAGGAAGACTGCACTGTAGTTCCTTCTCTAGATTGTCGTACAGATGACAAAATGGTAGATATAGAAATAGACGACAGAGGGATAGAGAAACAATTAAAATCGCTCAAAAGAGGAAAGGTCGCTGGACCTGATGGGATACCAGTTCGATTTTACACAGAGTACGCGAAGGAACTTGCCCCCCTTCTTGCAGCGGTGTACCGTAGGTCTTTAGAAGAGCGTAGCGTTCCAAAGGATTGGAAAAGGGTACAGGTCATCCCCGTTTTCAAGAAGGGACGTCGAACAGATGTGCAGAACTATATCTCTAACGTCGATCAGTTGTAGAATTTTGGAACACGTATTATGTTAGAGTATAATGGCTTTTCTGGAGACTAGAAATCTACTCTGTAGGAATCGGCATGGGTTTCGAAAAAGACGGTCGTGTGAAACCCAGCTCGCGCTGTTCGTCCACGAGACTCAGAGGGCCACAGACACGGGTTCACAGGTAGATGCCGTGTTTCTTGACTTCGCAAGTCGTTCGATACAGTTCCCCACAGTCGTTTAATGAACAAGGTAAGAGTATATGGACTATCAGACCAATTGTGTGATTGGATTGAAGAGTTCCTAGATAACAGAACGCAGCATGTCATTCTCAATGGGAAGGAAGTCTTCCGAAGTGAGAGTGATTTCAGGTGTGCCGCAGGGGAGTGTCATAGGACCGTTGCTATTCACAATATACATAAGTGACCTTGTGGATGACATCGGAAGTTCACTGAGGCTTTTTGCAGATGATGCTGTGGTGTATCGTGAGGTTGTAACAATGGAAAATTATACTGAAATACAGGAGGATCTGCAGCGAATTGACGCATGGCGCAGGGAATGGCAATTGAATCTCAATGTAGACAAGTGTAATGTGCTGCCAATACATAGGAAGATAGATCCCTTATCATTTAGCTACAAAATAGCAGGTCAGCAACTGGAAGCAGTTAATTCATAAATTATCTGGGAGTACGCATTAGGAGTGATTTAAAATGGAATGAGCATATAAAGTTGATCGTCGGTAAAGCAAATGCCAGACTGAGATTCATTGGAAGAATCCTAAGGAAATGCAATCCGAAAACAAAGAAAGTAGGTTACAGTACGCTTGTTCGCCCACTGCTTGAATACTGCTCAGCAGTGTGGGATCCGTACCAGATAGGGTTGATAGAAGAGATAGAGAAGATCCAACGGAGAGCAGCGCGCTTCGTTACAGGATCATTTAGTAATCGCGAAAGCGTTACTAAGATGATAGATAAACTCCAGTGGAAGACTCTGCAGGAGAGACGCTCAGTAGCTCGGTACGGGCTTTTGTTAAAGTTTCGAGAACGTACCTTCACCGAAGAGTCAAGCAGTATATTGCTCCCTCCTACGTATATTTCGCGAAGAAACCATGAGGATAAAATCAGAGAGATTAGAGCCCACACAGAAACATACCGACAATCCTTCTTTCCACGAACAATACGAGACTGGAATAGAAGGGAGAACCGATAGAGGTACTCAGGGTACCATCCGCCACACACCGTCAGGTAGCTTGCGGAGTATGGATGTAGACGTAGATGTAGATCTAGAACCGCAATGAGAAGATGGCAAGCAATAAATAGCATGAACACGAGCAGCGCACGGCTCAATCACATCACCAAAAGCTAGTTTTCAAGAATAGTATATTTATTCAGTACACACTGAGGTGGCAAAACTAATGGGATACCTCCTAATATCGCGTCGGACCTCCTTTTACCCGACGTAGTACAGCAACTCGATGGGGCATGGGCTCAACAAGCTGTTGGAAGTCCCCTGCAGAAATATTGAGCCATGCTGCCTCTTTAGTCGTCCATAATTGCGACACTGGTGACGGTGCAGTATTTTGTGCACGAACTGACATCTCGATTACGTCCCACAAATTTTGGATGGAATTCATGTCACTCGAATTGTCTAGAATGCTCGTCACACCAAGCGCAAAGAGTGGTGAACCGGTGACGGATGATTGTCACCCATAAAAATCTTATCGTTGCTTGGCAACGAGAAATCCATGGACGGTTTTATATGGTCTCAAAGTAGCCGAGAAAACCATTTCTAGTCAATGATCGTTTTAATTGGACCATAGGTACCAGTCCATTCCATGTAAACACAGCCCACACCGTTGAACAGACTTCAAGCCTTGATCGAGGTAGGCAGCCATAATCACAATCAGTATAAATACTACTCTAAAAATGGTGGTAGCCTGATGAAATGAAAGAGACCCAGATGGTGGTAAACCCTTTATTGTACTGACGCTCTTCGGGCAAAACCAATCATCAGAGTGCCTATTAAAAACACAAAAAGGGTACAAATAGTAGTACATACAGCGACATAATATTTCAACTTGACGAAAACGAGAAGAGAACGTAAACAAAAGTAAATAACACCACTTTTTACAAAAGAAGTTAAAATGGACCCATAATGACGTCCATACAAAACTGACAAACAACGTTTGTTGTCAAAGACAGTAAATGACGTAGACCAGTCGAAACCAAAAAATGAAGTGAGACAGTGTCACTATGGAGCCATAATGAAAGCACAAAGTGCATAATCTGAGAGCTCTCTACATCGTGTTATGCGTCATAAGGCAGTAAAAATAATTTTTATGTTTTGTCATCTTTCATTAAAATTATTAAAGTGTCAACTTGTAAAAAAGAGCCACCTGAAACTTTCTGGTTTTTCTTGGAACAAATACACCAAAGTTGTCAGAGGAAAACTTCGATACTCCCACTAAATAGCCCCGCGACTGACTATACCTTTAAATGGAGAAAGTCTGAAGATAACTTATACGGAATTTCACAATATTTCGATTTTAGTCTGAAAACAAAGCAATATATTACAATGCAGTTGAAGATTACCTTAAGGTTAAAGAAGTCTTTTTTTATCCACTATTACATTGTTGAAGAAATCAAAAAATCATTTTAGACAGCATGCTATATTCTCATTTATCTAAAGTTTCAAATCCTCCTGATAGCTTACCTAAATTTCGGTTGCTCCATACTACCTAGGATGGTTACTTTATTACCATACTACAGGATAGACGAGTCATCGTTAATACTTCTTAAGCAATACTTGAATTCTTTTAGATGGTCACTTAATGCACTAAAATTACTAGCATATCCATGCGAAACATTACGTTGGACACATTGGGAGGGATTTTCAGGTCGGTATCGTGAGCGTTGGCAGAAATGCCCCAGCACAATAAAGTTCTAACTACCGTCTGGATCTCCTTCATTTCATCAGCCTATCAGTATGTATAGTGTCATATTGATACACCCACACCTTCATGGAGCCACCACCAGCTTCCAGTGTGCGTTGTTGATAACTTGAGTCCATGGTTTCGGGGGGTCTGTGCCAGACTCGCACCCTACCAACAGCTCTTACCAACTGAAACTGGGACTCATCTGACCAGGCCACAGTCTCCAGTCGTCTGGGGTCCAACAGGTATGATCACGAGCCCATGAGAGACGCTGTACTGGATGCCTTGTAGTTAACAAATGTACTCGCGCTGGTCGTCTACTGCCACAGTTCAATAATGTCAAATTGAGCCGCCCTGTCCGAAAAGGTACGTTCGTCGTATGTCCCATATTGATTCATTTATTTAGATCAGCGTTGCTTGTCTATTAGCACTGACGACTCGTCACGAATGCCGCTAGTCTCTGTCGTTAAGTGAATGTCGTGGTGAGAAGTAATGCCTGAAATTTGCTATTCTCGACACACTCTTGATACTGTTAACCTCGGAATACTGAATTCCCTAACGATTTCCGAAATGGAAAGCCTCATGTGTCTATTTCCAACTACCACACAGCATTCAAAGTCTGTTAATTCCCGTCGTGCGGATATAATCAAATTGGACACCTATCCACATAAATCACCTGACTACAAATGACAGCTCTACTAATGCAAAAAAAAAAAGGTTCAAATGGCTCTGGGCACTATGGGACTTAACTTCTAAGGTCATCAGTCCCCTAGAACTTAGAACAACTTAAACCTAACTAACCTAAGGACATCACACACGTCCATGCCCGAGGCAAGGTTTCGAACCTGCGGCCGTAGAGGTCGTGCGGCTCCAGACTGTAGCGCCTAGAACCGCTCGGCCACCCCGGCCGGCTCTACTAATGCTCTGGACTTTTATACCTTGTGTACGCTGTATTAACACCATCCATCCCATGACGTTTGTCACCTCAGTGTAAGCGGACCATAACGATGTACTACGAAGGAAAAACAGTTAAACTGGTGGGAGAATAATGGACAAGCTGCTACATGAAGTGCATCTACGTGTACGTAATATTTTGCAGTTGACCTTCATTGGGAGAAAACTGTTTGCCTTTGTCCACATTTACACTTTTATTTTATCTCTTGTCTATGGGTTTCGGTGTCAAGAACCATATTCAGCCATCCTCTGACATCTTGGGATGTCTGCTTAAGGACTGGGCTTCCACTGAGGTCACATTGCTGGTCTAATTCTACATCTACTTCATTTTCATTCAATGTTGCTCGACTTTCTCCACAGAAGGAAGGAGTGCCATGAGTTTACTTCTTCCGGAGTTGCTCCTTTGCACACCAGCCAGTGGAGTTCTAATTTTACGTAATTCGTATCTGAACACATTCTTAAGGTGTTTCATTTCAGATCATAGGTGACAATGCTCTAGAATTGTCTGGGCTCTTTGAAATAAAATGGACAGGACAGATTGCTTCTGCGCTGGATGGTGCAAACTGCGTTCATATAAAAAGATCCTTATATGCCGGCTTCTGTCCACGGAATAAACCTCATCCAGTCGGCTGTCAGTGTATTGTCACAGTATGCTAACTGAAGGTTAAAGAGCGGGAGAAAGTATACCTGAGACGATGGCCTTTGTGAGACAACACTTTAATTGTCCCGTTGACTTCCTACATCCATGATTAACTTTTACTTCAGGAATTTGTAAGAGAAAAAGCAATCGAGGGAATGACAGTATAGATTTTGCGAGTTAATGCATAAGCGAGTTTTAAAATTATCTCTTGTGCTACAAATCATTTCAAATCACAGTTATCACTGCTTCTACTAACACATTAGTGTCTAACTACACAAACGCCACATCCAATTACTCAGACGCAATTCTACAGTGATATTTTGATTATTTGTCCCAAGTTAAATCTACGTGAAGCGTCAGAACTCAAATCAGGATCTCTGCGTTTCCCTGGCAAACCCCTCTTGGTAAAAAATTATTTTTCCACAGTATCAGATTGCAGCTGTTGATACACTGTATCACTGATAAGACCGCAGACATTGTTTGCAAGTTTTAGGGCCCGCTACAAAAACTTTACATCACCTAAATTTTGTCCTCGACTTCCCACAAAATCATTAAAACGTCTGTTGTACTGTCATGCGACATAGCGGGATTCATCAGGGATTGAAAAGCTGTAAGATTCTTCTTACTGTAGTTCAGTGGCCCGGTGGCCTACAGAACGCGCTACCAAGCAGGCATGTTATTCCACCTGTCGTCTCTGCTCTCTCTTAGAGACTGCAAGCTTTTTTAAGCGCTTGAACGCTTGCCAATAGTTTAAGACACACACCGTTCTATGAATGAATAAATTATTGACCATACAAATATGGTTCAAATGGCTCTGAGCACTATGGGACTTCACATCTGAGGTCATCAGTCAAATGGTTCAGATGGCTCTGAGCACTATGGGACTTAACTGCTGTGGTCATCAGTCCCCTAGAACTTAGAACTACCTAAACCTAACTAACCTAAGGACATCACACACATCCATGCCCGAGGCAGGATTCGAACCTGCGACCGTAGCGGTCGCGCGGTTCCAGACTGTAGCGCCTAGAACCGCTCGGCCACTCCGGCCGGCGGTCATCAGTCCCCTATAATTTAGAACTACTTAAACCTAACTAACCTGAGGACACCACACACATCCATGCCGGAGGCAGGATTCGAACCTGCCACCGTAGTGGTCGCGCCATTCCAGACTGAAGCGCCTAGAACCGCTCAGCCACACCGGCTAGCATTGACCGTACA
Source organism: Schistocerca serialis cubense (assembly GCF_023864345.2). Taxonomy (NCBI): domain Eukaryota; kingdom Metazoa; phylum Arthropoda; class Insecta; order Orthoptera; family Acrididae; genus Schistocerca; species Schistocerca serialis. The sequence goes on from NC_064642.1 coordinate 593,826,712, forward strand.
GAAATCGAGATGAAGTTTCACGTAATCTTTCAGAAAAACAGCTGTAAACTATGATAGCTTATCACATTTTCTAGAACTTTACTACACGTTCGAACTCTGCCTGAAGGTTGGTAGGTACTCAGAGAGCGCACAGGATAAGGTTACGATTGTGGATGGGGCCGTAAAAAATTACTTTGATTTGAACAATCAAACACACAACTTTATTTCTCTAAGGACCATTTATTTACACATTCCCGTAAAATATCGCAATTAGACAATACAGCTGAAGGCCTTGTTAAAGAAAACTTGAGATGATTTCTGGGTTGAAGGCCCAAAACCACACCAAAAACAAAAACTGCTAAAGGTGTGGCATAGAAATCAAAAGCAATTAGAAATAGATGGTAAAATTAAAAAAAAAACATGCCATTGAAAACAATTAGCGGCTGAAGGCCTACACTAGACGTCTGAATGACAACTATAATTAAAACGCATTAATAAACAATTTTACCAATTTTACCAATTTTAAACTTATAACAGAATGGCTGAAACCCTAATTAAGGAAATATTAACTTATTGCATGGCTGAAGGCCAGAAACAAATTTTAAAAACGACTGAAGGCCTGAACAACAAGTCAGGCAAACAATTTAAAAAAAAACCCTTCCTTCTTATAAAAAATTTTTCTTTAACGAATACACACAGCTGTAGGCCTTATTAAAAGGGGTTCACGTATATCTTCGGCTGAAGGCCTCACATAACATATCGAACAACTAACGGCTTAGGGCCTTGATTACAAAATGTTTCAGATAGGACCAAATTCAAGGAAAATTATTTTTAAAATAAAATCAGTCTTCAAAATTTTAATTTAAGATGGCTGAAGGCCTTTATGTTAAATTTAAAAGAACTGAATTAATACACGGCTGAAGGCATTGCACAATACTTCAAACTAAAATGGAAATGATAATCTAAAACAAACAGAACAAGTGGTGCTAAGAAGTGTTCCAAGGTTTGGCCTGAGAAGGTAAGGTGAGGTGAGACAGGCAGCCAAGAGCTGAAGTTAAATAATCAGATGGAAACCCAAACTAGGGACGGCCCAAGGACCGACCAACAATTTAACCAATTCCCTTCCGTCTGACCAATGGCACAACGATGGAAATTATCGGTCGAGGACAAGGATACGAACAGCACTGCATCCTCAGAAATTGGAGTTTAATAACAACCAAGGGAACGATAACCACTCTAAGCAAATATGAACCAAACAACTTAAAAGGCTGTCGACTACATGCCGTGCCGGACAGCATCAGCACGACGAGGAAAGGCACACTGCTGGAAAAGTACGCTAACAATCAGGGAAGGTAACTGGGACGTTAACGGCCAAAGGGCAGAAAATACCGCTGGTGCACTTCACTGGTAAGTAACAGTCAATTTAACAATTAATCACAATATAGGAAGACGGCTGCAAGATTTCTGCTAGCCCGAATGGCCCATGGAGCAACAACCCGCAAATGAATGTCACAACAGTTGAGGTTTCATAACAGGTTATCTGATCACTCAACTTCATCATCCTGGTTCGGTTGGCAACGAACATTGTCCCTCTAGCAGCTAGCATCACGCAGTCCAACAGCAAGTGCACGCCGCCAGCTGTCCCGGCCTGGCCTAGCACCACGGAGACTTCGTCATTTCTCCATCCCAACCGACTGACTACCGCAATCCAGCATGCAGGCAGCATTAAAATAACTGCTCAGTCAAAACCACACAAGCTACATACAGTTCCGTGGAAACGCTTCCACAAACAACTAGAACAATACTAAAACCAATCACTGTGGAAAAAATAGGAGGAATCACAAGTCGATACACACAGAGAACCCGGAAGCGGTCAGCGACCAAACACACGTCGTCCGATAAGACGAACGGTCAAACGACCAACCAGGGTCGTCCCCATTGAAGTTATGTGTGCTGGCAATGGTTGGGCGAGTCATGGCCGTCCGGACCTCACCGCTGCTCCATCCTCGCTAACTCCCGACACACGACGACGACCCGGAAATACTAGTGGTTGCTCCAAAGATAGTATGACAGTGCTCTTATCGGTAAGCGCTGCTGCTTCCACTCACGGGAAGGCAAGCCAGCAACTTAGTGACGCCAGTGAATCGAATAAGAAACGAGACGGCAGTACCGCCAAAACAAGAACTGCAGACGCTGGCAGATGACGTTCACCGGGCATTCGCCATACTCACACCCTACCATCGGATCGCCGCTTTGTGTACCATGATTCGTCTGTCCACTGTTCAATCGTCCAGTGTTTACGCTCCTTACACTAAGAGAGGCGTCGTTTGGCATTTACCGGTGTGATATGTGGCTTATGAGCAGCCGCTCGACCATGAAATCCAAGTTTTTTCACCTCCTGCCTAACTATCATAGTACTTGGAGTGGATTCTGAAGCAGTTCAGAATTCCTATGTGGTGGTCTGTCTATCACACATTATGACCCTCTTCAAGTGTCGGCGGTCTCTGTCAGTCAACAGACGAGGTTGGCCTGTACGCTTTTGTGCTGTACGTGTCCCTTCAGGTTTCTAGTTCACTATCACATCGGAAACAGTGGACCTAGGGGTGTTTAGGAGTGTGGAAATCTAGTGCACAGATGTATGACACAACTGGCACCCAATCACCTGACCACGTTCGAATTCCGTGACTTCCGCGGGGCGCCCCATTCTGCTCTCTCACGACGTCTAATGACTACTGAGGTCGCTGATATGGAGTACCCGGCAGTAGGTGGCAGCACAATGCACCTAATATGAAAGACTATGATTTTGGGGGGTATCCGGATACTTTTGATCACGAAATGTATATACATATTGAAAAATTTTGTAGGTCTCTATCTCTCCCCCCCCCCCCCCTCTCTCTCTCTCTCTCTCTCTCTCTCTCTCTCTCTCTCTCTCTCTCTCTCTCTCTCAGTGAGATTACTTGAATTGGTATTATCAGGAGCCGGCCGGAGTGGCCGCGCGGTTCTAGGCGCTATAGTCTTGAACTGCGTGACCACTACGGTCGCAGGTTCGAATCCCGCCTCGGGCATGGATGTGTGTGATGTCCTTAGGTTGCTTAGGTTTAAGTAGTTCTAAGTTCTAGGGGACTGATGACCACAGCAGTTAAGTTCCATAGTGCTCAGAGCCATTTGAACCATTTTTTGAACCATTTTTATTATCTAAAATGTGTATACCAAACACAATAACCGTGAAGAGATCGCGAATGAATGTGACGGTTACCGCCAGCAGAAGGCAGAAATCTTCCCCGCTTTTACCAAACAGCGGGCTAAAGCACAGAAACACTACCTTCTTTCAAGTGCCGGGAGCAAGTATTTAGCTTCTTCCTTTCGGACCATGTCAGTATAGCTAAATTTGACAATCTTTCACTTGCTAGCACCAGGTAAAGTACCTGAGCTAAGATACGAGACGCCAAGCTGAGAGATATTTGGCGCTTGTCAGTCCACTCGTAAAATATTCTAAGCTCTGCAGACAAGTAACCCGCTCCGCGCATGCTTAAGTGTAGTATATGCAGTGCATGGTGCCGATGTGTTTCAGCTGCAGTACGAGTTTCAGTTTTATATTTGAAATATCATTGGAGATGCTAAAAATTACCTTAAAACTGAATTTTGTAACTTCTTATTAGAAGCTACATGCTGTATCATTAATATTCTTTTGGAAATACATCGGACGATGGCAATGTTCTCGGGTCGCTGCCGGATCATGCTATTAACATGATTCGATAATTCGGCGATCTGCATGTTCCCCATCTGCAGGAGAGACGTAGCTACTGCTGGGTCCTGCAGAAAACTGACGCCATAAATGGCAATCGTCGTTTTAGGCCCACGTATAGCACATGGCGTATGTGCCCCCCACTGCGGATACTGCCCCCCAAATCAGAGATGGTGCCGCAGCCCAGATAAGAACACCGGAGTCAATGATGTATCCCACTCAGAACTATTCCCAGAACCTCAGGCTGGCCACATGAAAGAACGAGTCTTGTTGCGATTTAGTACTGGATTAACCGTTCTATTTACAGGAAAACCCTTCTCTGTACTGATCAAATTATTTCACATCTATTAATCGAATTGATTAATCTGTTAATCAAACCGATGAGTAAAGACAATTGTTTCCCTCTCATCAAGACGTGTAATCCTGTACTACCGAGCATCAGAACACGTCCTTTAGTACGGTCGGCACGAGTGCTTGATGAAAATCTTGGAGTGCGATGCATCATTTGAGCCGGTGTTCTACTACGGGCAGTGACACATGTACACTCTTATGGGGTTTCCAGCGAGACTCACCAGCAGCAGTATGTCTCCTGAAGGTGGAGGACAGTTGGCTACCGAAATATCGAGTCAAGTTGATTTTAGAAACCGGTAGCAAACCCGAAGGGAGTACCAAGAATCGTTACGCCGGGTGAGTATACGCAGTCACATCAAAGAATGTTTTAAATTAAATAATACGTCACTAAATAATTAACTAAACGCAGCGTTGTCGGTAAGAATAAAATTACACAATGTTTCATTTTTCCAACAGTAAATTAACTACGATTTTAGCAAAGCGTTTATTTCTCGTCTGAAGACTAGTGAAGATGGGTTTATTTCAGTTCCTTTGCTTTTCAGAAATTACTAAGATTATAAAATGATTAACTCTGTGGTGCAGTTGTCTACTGTAGTGGATGGCTGTTAATGTCGCTTCTTTGAAGTTTTTAATCAGTCCTGAGGCTGAAAACGCACTCAGTGCACTCTAGTGGACACTCCATATTGGTGTTGTGCCCTACGTAGATTGGAAGCACCAGGGCTGATTAAAAACGCAGTGGACGACTGCACCAAAATTAGGAAATCAGGATTGGCCAAGGAAGGAAATTACAGTGTTGTTTGCGAAAACCTATGAAGCTGATTGACTACACTATGTTCGACCATATCAGAATTAAAGAGGATCGCGTATTCTGAAACTGAGAGACATTTACCAAATATTCTCTCGTTCCGAGAGCTGCTCCACCTGCGCTGTTCAACGCGATCGCGCTTTGTCAGGACCGAACGCACTCATGAAAAGACGCACATGGCGAAGGAATGCATTATTACCATGATGTTGAGTAGTGTGTGTACTGATCTGGTGATCAGTAGGCTCATGGAACATTCAGCTTCTCGGCGCAATAACAAATGGATCACCAAAACGATCATTCGGCAAATGAACTTGCCTATCCGTTCTCCCTGCTTAAATAGCATCAAGCACGTGTGAGCCTCGTTGCGGAGACTATTGAAGTATATCAGCATGCGCCAACGACCATGCATTAGTTGTCAGTCACGCTGATGAAGGAATGGAGTGTCCTACCACAAGAACTCGTTACAAACCTTGTGGCCAGCGAGGAAGGACGTTGCACCCCATGGACAGCTGTGCGCGACTATCACATTAAGAACGAACCAAGCCCCGACTTCTATAACGCCTAGAGGATTCTCATGGATCCCGGTGACTGCTGTGTAGTTATTGTCTATCATTCGAATGTCATTACTGTTTCTCTCATTGCCTATTTCTTTCAGCTACCTTCTACTCTACTCCGTAGCAGTTCTTTCTATGTATATTCTACGTTCCATCGGGGTGCGTTACCTGGCAGTGGACTTTCCTACATAAGTCTTGAATAACAGTGTATGGTTTACCGAGAGCAAATGCACGTATATTATATCGTGGAATATTTTTGTAAGAGAAAGTTACTCATCATCAATTTGTACCACGATGGCTGTATGTAGAAATCGTGAATGTTTGAAACAATTCTGTTCTGCCATCATTGTAATCGGTCTCTGTTTAATGGAGAACAAAGCTACGTGTTTGTAGCACGTTTTCTTGATCCTTTGTCGTGTTCACAGAGTAAATATGATTAAAAGGTATTTTACGGGTTCTGTCTGCACAAAAACATTTACTAAGCCGAATTGCATAAAAACGGCATTTTCTCTCTGGAATGTTATTAAATGTATTCACGATCAACGTTTCAGCATATCTTGCAATTCTCAAATAACAGGTCACTAGGAAGAGCGTCAATGCGTTATCGCTCTTTGATGCTGAAAGTGTGGTTGTGGGTATATACCTTTAACAACACTCCAAAGGAAAAATGCCGTCATCACTAAAATATTGCGAGATGTGGACGAAATAAAGCGGAAGCAATCGTTTTGTGAAAGTGTATGGTACTTTTAGGTATGTCAGGTTACCGTTGTGTTCTGTATTAAACATACCCATTAGCAATTTTTGAGCGAGGACTCGAGGTGTGTGTTAAGTGGTACAGGTAGAATACAATTTCTTTAGAAAAACGAACGAATTTTTTAGCACTTGCAACCTACGTCCTCAATTATTTGCTGGATGTATTCCAGTGTCAGTCTTCCTCTACAGTCTTTTGCCCTCTACAGCTCACTCTAGTACCGTGGAAGTCATTCCCTCATATCTTATGTCCTATCGTCCTGTTTCTACTCCTTGTCAGCGTTTTGCATATATTCCTTTCCTCTCAAAATTCTGCGCAGAACCTCCTCATCCCTTACCTTATCAGTTCACCTAATTTTCAACATTCATCTGTAGCACCACATCTCAAATGCTTCGATTCTTCTCTGTCCGGTTTTCACTACCATATGCTGTGCTCCAAACGTACATTCTCAGAAGTTTCTTCCTCAAATTAAGGCTTATGTTTGATACTAGTTCTCTTGCCTGTGCTAGTCTGCTTTTGATGTCCTCCTTGCTCCATCCGTCTTTCGTTATTTTGTTGCCTAGGTACTAGAAATCCTTAACTTCATCTACTTCGTGGCCAACAATCGTGGTGTTATGTTTCTTGCTGTTCTCGCTTCTCCTACCGCTCATTACTTTTGTGTTTCTTCCTCTACAGTCTGTGCTCATTAGACTGTGAATTCCACTCAGGAGATCATGTAATTCTTCTTGACGTTCACGCTGGATAGCAATGTCATCAGCGAATCGTATCATTGATATCCTTTCACAATGAATTTTAGTTTCACTCCTGAACCTTTCTTTTATTTCCGTCATTGATTCTTCGATGTACAGATTGAACAGTAGAGGCGGAAGACCTACATCCCTGTCTTACACCATTTTTAATCCGAGCACTTCGTTCCTGGTCGTTCACTCTTATTATTCCCTCTTGGCTGTTGTACATAATGTATATTACCCGTCTTTCCCAATAACTTACCCGTATCTTGCCCAGAATTTCGAACATCTTGAACCATTTTACATTATCGGACGCTTTTTCCAGGTCGACAAATCCTGTGAATCTTCCTTGATTTTTCTTTAGACTTGCTTCCAATATCAACCGCAACATCAGAATTGCCTCCCTGGTGTCTTTTTCTTCCCTAAAGCCAAACTGATCATCATCTAACTTATCCTCAATTTTCTTTTCCATTCTTCTTTCTAATATTATATATCAGCAGCTCGGATGCATGACCAGTTAGGCTGATTGTGCGATAATTTTAGCACTTGTAAGCTCTTGAAATTTTCTGAATTACGTGGTGACATTTTTCCGAAGGACAGATGGCGTGTCGCCAGACTCATACATTCTACGCAACAACGCGAGTATTCGTTTTGTTGTTGCCACTTCCCCCAATGATTTTAGAAATTCCCATGACATGTTATCTATCCCTTCTGCCTTATTTGATCGTAACTCCACTAAAGATCTCTTAAATTCTGATTCTAATACTGGTTCCCGTCTCTGTTCCATACGGACTCTTGTTTCTTCTCGTATCACAATGGATAGATCCTCTCCCTCATAGAGGCCTTCAATGTACTTTTTCCACCAATCCGCTCTCTTAATGTTACTACCGTTGCTTTTAGTGTCACCGATGGTTGTTTTGACTTTCCTATGAGCTGAATCAGTCCATCTGACTATCATTTCTTTTTCGATTTCTTCACATTTTTCGTGCTGCCACTCCATCTTTATTTCCTTCTTCACCGACTTGTACTTCAGTATTCCTGAATTTCTCTGAATAATTTTTACTCGATCAACTGAAGTATTTCTTCTGTTATCCATAGTTTCTTCGCAGTTACCTTCTTTGTACCTACGTTTTTCTTTCCAACTTCTGTGATTGCTCTTCTGTGATTTCTCTTTTTGGAAATGTCCATTCCTCTTCAACTGCACTGCCTACTCAGTGATTCCTTGTTGGTGTACGTACAGTCGTAGAGAGCTCCAAGCGTTAGTACTTCCGTATCCCATTTCTTTGCGTATTGATTCTTCCCGTCTAAGCTCTTAAACTTCGGCCTGCTCTTCATCACTACTACTTTGTGATCTGGGTCTATATCTGTTGCTGGGTAAGCGTCCAGTATCTGATTTCGGAATCTCTGTCTGACGATGATGTAATCTAACTGTCGGCCGGTGTGGCCGAGCGGTTCTAGGCGCTTCAGTCTGGAACCGCGCGATCGCTATGGTCGCAGGTTCGAATCCTGCGGGCTTGGATGTGAGTGATGTCCTTAGGTTAGTTAGGTTTAAGTAGTTCTAAGTTCTAAGGGACTGATGACCTAGTGCTCAAAGCCATTTGAACGATTTGTAATCTGTCTGAAGTCTTCCCGTATCACCTGGTCTTTTTCAAGTATGCCTCCTCCTCTTGTGATCCTTGAACAGAGTATTCGCAGTCTTTCTCCTCTGACATTTCTTTTCCCAAGCCCGTATTCTAATACAACCTACTGCTTCCGCTGCAATTGCGGTTCAGACCACCTTGACTATTACATTTTCATTTCTCTTTACGTACTGTATTACCGTTTCAATATCCTCATACACTTCCTCTCTTTCTTTATCTGTCGCTTGCGACGTCAGCATAGAAGCTTTGTTGTTGGTGATAGTTTGCTGTCGATTCTGATAAGAAATGTTCACAGAACACACTCTCTGCAATGCAGTGCTATTCATAACGGATCCTAATCCCGTAACAGCATTTTCCGCTGCTGTTGATATTATCCTATGATCATCTGACCAGAAATCCTTGTCTTCTTTCCATTTCACTTTACTGACTCGTACCATATCTAGATTGAGCCTCTGCGTTGCCCTCTTCAGATTTCCTAGCTTCCATAACACGTTCAAGTTTCTGACATTCCACGCCCCGTGTCGTAGAACGTTATCCTTTCGTTAGTTATTCAGTCTTTTTCTCACGGTCACCTCCCCCTTGGCCTTACTTAATACGTAGTGCTCCTAAGGCTTCGTCGATAAAGAGACCCTCATTCTCAGATTTCTCTTATTTTCTTCCTGGGATTTCAAAAAGTCACTGAATGGATCGTGTTCGGCGAATAAGTTTATCTGCGAGCAATATATGGATACTGCCCTATCGATGTAGACGTTAAAAGCACTCCCGCTTCAGGCCACTAGTGGCCTACCGGGACCATCCGACCGCCGTGTCATCTCCGGTGGAGGATGCGGATAGGAGGGGTGTGGGGTCTGCACACCGCTCTCCCGGTCGTAAGATGGTATTCTTGACCGAAGCCGCTACTATTCGGTCGAGTAGCTCCTCAATTGGCATCACGAGGGTGAATGCACCCCGAAAAATGGCAACAGCGCATGGCGGCCTGAATGGTCACCCATCCAAGTGCCGACCACGCCCGACAGTGCTTAACTTCGGTGATCTCACGGGAACCGGTGAATCCATTTTTTTTTAATTTTTTTTTTATTTTTGAGTTTGTCACATAAACAAAATAAAAAATTAAACTTTTCATTCGAGGGAAGACTTGAACCTAGGACCGCTCGTTCCGTAGCTGCCCTCGCTAACCACTTTTTTTTTTTTTTTTTTTTTTTATTTTCCAGCCGGGAATCGAACCTGGGCCCCTTGGTGTGACATTCCGCCACGCTTACCACTTTTTTTTTATACAAATACATAAATAAGAGTTACATACAAGTTAAATGAAGGTGATAATAAAAAATAAAAATCCGTATTCCAAGCGGATTTGTTTATCTTGTTTGTGGGAGCAGGAAGGCAGGGTAAACAAACAATCTTTATTCGTACAATTGTACCATCTTAGGGATAAGAAAAGGATCGAGAAAGCAAAAACAAAGCAAAAACAATTTGGAAATCAGAAAATCAACGTAAAGGCCGCCCTTTTTTTGTGTAACATGAATAAAGTAAATGACAATCCTAGTCACGGGCGGGAGTGAAAATGAAGTTATCATCTGCAGCACAATCCCTGCAGCACACGGTGTCGCATCATAAATCTGGCAGACATCCATATAATCTTGACCATTTCTGCCTTTGTGGGCGGCATATATTTATGTATTTCTCCTGCGTCGACCTTGTAGGGCCAGTTTTCTTCTCAGTGTGCTGTATGCCAATATAACTGAACCGCGCAGTATTGTCTCTAGTCGTTCTGCTGCAGGAGTCTTCTCAGTTCTGGGACACCCCAGCTGTCGGGCGGATTGTGAAAAACACTTCCTAAAAAATTGGAAAAGTAAGTCCCGTATTTCGTATGACTCCGTATGAGCTCGTGTTGTTCTTGTAAATACATCCAATAATCCATCACGGACTTAATATCGTACGAATACAAATATTTCGTCGCATGTCCAGCGATCCAATTGACCGCATACGTCTTTTGTTTGTGAAAAAAGGTCTTGTCCGGTAGAAAAAGTACATCCGATGTGATCTCTGTGTAGTTAGTGCGCCGAAGGAAGGCCAATATTCGACGCGTCAGCATCCAGACGTCCCTCGCTGCGCCACACACTAAACCATGTTCTTCCGTTGCTAACAGGCCACAGTTTGTGCAAAGAGGAGAATCGACCATATGAATTGTATATAATCGACTCCTGGTCACAAGTTTACGGTTTATAAGAATGTACCACATCGATCTCGCTGCTGTTGACAGTAATGGAGTATGCACTGCACACCAAATGTGGTTCCACGTTCTCGACGGGTATTTGAATTCCATTACGTTGCGGGCATGGTGATCCATCAAGCACCTATAGATCTCCCGAGTCGTGGGTATTCTCGTCGAAGGTACTTTCAGACGAACATAACTGTAATCAACAAGAAATGAGGCAATGTGTGCAAGAGAAGGCGAAATATTGCCCACCGCAATAGGGGGTTCGTACGAAGGCGGAACAAGTACTTCTATCAGAGCTGACGTTATGGTGTGCTTTCGGTGTTGCCAATTTCGTATCATCGCTCGCATGGAAAGCGCCAGAGCTTTGTTTCGCACGTTTGTGAGGTTGAGGCCACCGTTCCGGAATTGTAGCGTTAACGTGTCATATGTGATCTTAAATAACATCCCAGTACTAACATAGTAACCAAAGGCAGCCATGAGGCGGTCTGCAATACCCTTCGGTATTGGTAGGATCTGCGCTAAATGGGGCAGTCGTGACGCTATGTGAACGTTAGTGTATGTCACACGCTGGATCATGTCAAAGGCTCTCAGTGAGTTGTTCCGTATCGCCAGACGAACATTTTGCAGAAGCCGCCGAGAACTCGCCGCCGCTGACCGCCGTAGTGAACGGGTAAATGTGATCCCCAGACATCTCAGCGATTCCACCGTCTGAAACGGTCCCGGTACGTCTTCCAGACCCCGTCCAATGTGCATAATTTTGGATTTCGTCATGTTAATGACACTGCCTGCTGCCGTCCCGTAAGAGTCTAGATATTCAACAGCCTGATGCACTTCATGACCTGATCTGACAAGAAGGATCAGGTCGTCCGCATATGCGCGACAAACGAAGAAGGTCTCATTAAGCGCCATCCCAGTAAGTGAGCGCCTCATAACACACATCAGCGGCTCAAGCGCTATCGCAAACAGCATCATGGAGAGTGGGCACCCTTGTCGGACGGAGCTGTTAATAGGAACCGAGCCCGCTTCCCGACCGTTTACAATCACCTTCGACATAGCCCCTCTTATTAGCCTCATAATGATGGAGATGAAAACAGGTGGAATCTCCATTCGGCTCATGACTGACGCCAAGAAGTCATGGTTTATCCTGTCGAACGCACGATCGAAGTCCACAGATATCATCGCTGCTCGCATTTTACAAGTTTCCGCAAGGGCGATAACGTCACGGTATTCACTTAACGCCGAGGAGATGTTGCTTCGCACCCCTAGGCAAGCCTGATCAGGGGATATTGTCCTGGATATCGCCAGCTTGAAACGAGACGCTAGTAGCCGTGCAAAAATTTTATAATCGGTGTTTAGCATAGTGAGAGGCCGATATTGACTAACACTGCGACTCCCCGCCATCTTCGGGATGGGAAGAAGAAAGCCCGTCACAAAATCCGACGGTAGGCGCATGTTTGGACTCATCGCCTCATTGTACATCGACACCAACTGTGGCATCATCATGTCCACGAATTCTCGATAAAACTCTAGCGTAATCCCATCTGGCCCCGGTGATTTATGGGCCGCTCCTTTTGTGAGTGCCACCTTTATATCGTCTTCTGTGAGTGGCTCCATAAGCGCTGCCTTATCCGTCTCTGTCAGTGTCGTTTGCAGATGTTGCAGTATCTCTTCCCCTACCTGACGGTCCGTCGGTGTACCGGCATAGAGATGGCGGAAATGCTCTAAAAATTCATTTGCAATGTCCTGTTGTGTTGTCAGTTGACGGCCATCTAAACCGTGGAGCACTGTTACCAATGCCCGGCGGTAACGCTTATGTTCCCGCGACACATGGTGCATCGAGGTACGTTCCCCAGTGATGGTGTCAAGACATCTTGCCCGTATTGGGGTGCCACCCAGTCGTCGTCACGTGATCGATAGGATTTGTGCCTTGACACGATGAACTTCCGCATGATGTTCTGCAGACGGCACCTGGAAGGACAGCTCACGAAGCATGGTGTAATAATAATCAAGAGTGTCTCTCTGCCATCTCGCCTTATCCCGACCATACTGTATTAGAGCTCTTCTTATTGCCGGCTTAGTGCACTCGAGCCACCATTGAAGCACGGAGGTATACGTTGGTAGACGGCGTTGACATGTGGCCCATACCTCCTCGACTCTCTGACGACATTCGGGGTCCGCCAAAAGGGACGAATTGAGCTTCCATGTCCCGCGGCTTCTCCACACACTTTGCCTAGGGAGTGACATGGTACAAATGTAAGCCAGATGATCAGTAAATGCCGCAGGCCATCGTTCCGCGTCGACCACCTTATCCTGTAGGCCAACCGAAACATATATTCGATCGAGTCTGCTCGCCGAGTGACTGGTAAAAAAAGTATATCCCTCACGGTTCCTATGAATCATGTCCCAGGTGTCGCTTGACTCCAGATCCCGGCATAGCACATGCAATTCACGACAGGTATTGTAATGTGGTGTCTGGTCTTTTTGGGCTAAAACACAATTGAAGTCACCACCTATAATGAAATGATCGAATCTGCCGGTAAATAAGGGCACAATCTCTTCCGAATAATATCTCGCACGCGCCCGTCTGTTTTCTGTGCCGGAAGGGGCATAAACATTGAGAATGCGAATTCCATTAACAGTTATGGCCGTCCTCGTGCCGAAGGTAGATAAGCCAGGTCTCGGACCGGAATCCCGTCCCGGACCAATATCGCCGTTCCACTGTCGTTGTTCGAGTGCGGCGAGGTGTAGGAGATGTATCCATGTACTTCCTGGAACTCAGGAATGTAAATTTCCTGCACCATCAGTATATTCACATCCGACGCGTATATCATGTCCCTAAACAACTGCTGTTTCACGGGCGATCTAATGGTATTTACATTCACTGTCCCTATTCTGTATGCCTGGGGTCGAGTAGCTGTCATCTCCACATGATGTTAAAATGACAAAGTTTCACCGTGTCGATAGTCCCCTTGCACATCCGCCGAGGGTCGCCCGAGGAACGTGTCCCTCCGGCATTAGGTTTCTTGAGATGCGGACGGATGCAAGGCCCCGCCAATAGAATGGTCCGCATCGGTGATGTCGTCGTCCTGCTCATACCAGCTGATACTATTGGTGTGCTCCAAATTTTCCTGTGCGGCATTGATGTGTGACATCTGTTGTTCTTTCGCAGTTGTAGACTCTACCGCCGAAGGGGTAGCAGGCCCCTGAGCGGATGCGTCGTCTGAACGATATGACATCATTTCACTGTCCGAATTCATATGATCTGCGACATCCGAAGCTTGTGGTTCCATATCAGACAGGTCCATAGTGTTAGACTCGTCTGGGCTCCCTAGAAGAGAAGCGAGCGTCTCCGCAGAGTTTAGTCGGCGCTTCTTGCGGCGCTTTGGCGAGCGTTGTTTGCGGGCCCTAACCTCGGCCTCTGGTGATGGCGCATCTTGCATCTCCTGCGTTCCCGCCGCCGCCACAATGCCCTGGGGCCGTTCCACTTCAGCTTCCATGCCTATTGTGATGCTCTCATCCTCTTTCTGCGCTACCTGTAGTGTCTGACATTGGAGGTTGGTCGGAGCCATTCCTTCTTCAGTGGCGCCCGAAGGCGCCTCAATCAACTGCGGTGTCGGTTCGATGGTGCGCTCCGACCTCGGCGTCACCTCCCCGCGAAGTGCCGTCACGTAAGTCATCGGCAGTGACGTTGGTGTGGTCGGATTCTGGAAGTCTCCGCTGGGGAGTTGCACGAGTCTCCTCTGCATACACGCTGATCGAAGATGTCCTTCACCACCACACCCGGAGCATGTCCGGGGCTGTCCATCATAGATGACAATAGCTCTACAGCCGCCGATGTTTATGTACGATGGCACATGTTTCGTAAGGGCAATTCGCACCTGTCGGACACCATTGAGCACTGGATACGTGCTAAAACTTGCCCAGCGTTCGGCCGTATGACTAATAACTCTGCCATATGGCTGGAGTGATTCAGTGACCAATGATTCGGGTACCTCGAAAGGCAGCTCGAAGATTCGAATCGTACGCACGCCCAGGCCCGAATGGGCGACTAAAACGTCGCCAATATGACCATCGGAGTGTCGGAACTGGAATCCTCGTTTGGCGTCTTCAATGATCCTATCACATGCTGCGTCGTCAAACATCTTTACGTAAAGAGTGCTGCTCACGATTGATAAATGAATTCCAATAATCTCCGTGTAATTGAGATGCACTTCGTCCCTCAAGAAACGTTCGATTTCGAAAGCCTTCGGTCTTGCATACTCGTTACAGAACGTGAACTGTATCGTGGTTTTTCGGAAATTGTGTGCCATTGCGTTCGATTCAAACAGTAACACACGCGAGTGACGACGGTGTAAACACCGCTTCTTCCGCGACCGTTCACAGCCGAGACGTAAACAAGTCCGAGCTGCTCCGCGGCGAAAGGCGGACTGTTGGCCACTAGTGGCCTACCGGGACCATCCGACCGCCGTGTCATCTCCGGTGGAGGATGCGGATAGGAGGGGTGTGGGGTCTGCACACCGCTCTCCCGGTCGTAAGATGGTATTCTTGACCGAAGCCGCTACTATTCGGTCGAGTAGCTCCTCAATTGGCATCACGAGGGTGAATGCACCCCGAAAAATGGCAACAGCGCATGGCGGCCTGAATGGTCACCCATCCAAGTGCCGACCACGCCCGACAGTGCTTAACTTCGGTGATCTCACGGGAACCGGTGAATCCATTGCGGCAAGGCCGTTCCCCTGATGTAGACGTCTACTGCATGTAATTCCTGTTAACCGCCACTAGTTCATATATTCAGTGGTTGTGGGAAGAGTTCACAATTCGTGTTCGTCTGAAGGTGAAATTAAGAGATTTTGAAACTGTCTGTATTTACCAATACACCCTAAAGCAAAAAGAAAAAAAACAACAACAACAAAAGATTCACCATGAAGAATTTATTGAAATGGGAGTGACATCGGTACAGCTGACGTGCATGTACAGACAAAAAGTGATTGCAATTTCAGAAAATTGGAATAATTTAGTCAAGGGAAAGAGCTTCAAAAATTGAGCAATCCAGTAACCTGTTGGTATACGTCTGGCCCTGAAGCAAGCAGTTAATCGGCATAGCATTGGTTGATACAAGTGTTGGATGTCCTCCGTGGCGATATCGTATCAAATTCTGCCAAACTGACGCGTTACATAGTCTAAATCCCGAGATGGTTGGAGGGCCCTGCCCATAATGCTCCAAACATTCACAGTTGGCGAGAGGTCCGCCGACTCTGATGACAAGCACGAAGACACAGGTATGCGGGCGGTAATTATGTTTATGAAAAGTAAGCCCTGGATAGTTTTCCATGAAGGGAAACAAAACGGGGCGTAGAAGATCGTCAACATAGCATTTTGCTGGAAGGGTGCGGCAAATGACAACCGAATGGGTCCTGCTTGAAAACAAATGGCGTCCCAGCCCATCACTCCTAGATGTCGGGCCTCATAGCGGGTGACAGTTTGGTTCCCGGTTCTCCACCAACACTTCTTCGCTGTTAGATGCGGTACTCTCACCATTAAAATCAGTTCTACTCCAGTCAATGAGATACCAGCCCTAAGGCGTCTCTTGAATAAATCATCCGATTTTTAGGAAACTGTAGTCATTTTTTTTGTCTGTACATGTACAACACATCTGCCAATATCCGTCGCATTCGGATAATTCCTTCATGGTGCGACGTTTTTTGTCTGTGAGTGTATATTAGAATTTCTGTCCGTGTACTGTGTTGAAAATGGATTCCACAAGACAAATGAAATTCATGCAGATTTTCTGTTACTAAAAGAAGGGCTCACTAAAAAGCAAACGGTTATGAATGCCAGATTTGAGACACGATGCTTCTTCAACTCTACAAGTGTGCAGAACTGGCCATGTCGTACATGCGTACCTCGTATGCAAACATCGTGGTGTAATTTAAAGACATGCTAGCAATTTGCAAGAAAACTACAAATCGAGCTGTTCTTTGAGTGCACAAAACAGACCTCTGGCGCCTGGTGCGGAGGGATGAGGATGGAAAGGGATGTTTTGCAGTCTGTTGCGCCCCAAGACTATTTCGCAGTTCATACGCCGCCAGACCTGCCGCTGTCACGGCCGGCTGCGCGTACTGTATGACAAGCGTGGCGCAATATGCCATTTCAGGGTACACCTGTTCTTGTATTTCTAAGATGTTTATCCGCACATGCGGTTAGAAATATAAGTTTATGTCATGGGATAGCTTTCTTTTCTGTTATTCGGAGGAAATCGTATTCCATTCTGCTTGAGGTAACGGACTTTCTAAAGTTAGATGTAAACAAATGTTTTAGTGTACCTCATGATACAATATCATTATAACTTTTCAGTGTACCGAACTTCCTCGAGTTGATGACACATGGTGTTAAGGAGGTTGATTCGCTCCTTTTACACGAAGAGCAGCAGCACTTTTTTCTTTGCTCACTATTAAAGCCTACTGGCGACACTTAATATTATACTGCAGAATTACCAGTTTTGCAAGAAGCCTTATTTCATGTATAACTCAGGAGGCCATGTGACAATGTAGAAAATAAATGGAGCCTTCTGACTGCTTTGAGCTGGCCCGCCACGAATTCCTCACCTGTGCTATTCTCTTCACCTCAGAGTCCTACTTGCACCCGTCATTTTCAATTATTTGTTGGACTACAGTTATTCAGCCGCGTGCGCTGTTGATTCTTCACCGATAGCGCGAGACTTGCCGGCCGGAGTGGCGGAGCGGTTCTATGCGCTGCGGTCTGGAACCGCGCGACCGCTACGGGCATGGATGTGTGTGATGTCCTTAGGTTAGTTAGGTTTAAGCAGTTCTAAGTTCGAGGGGACTGATGACCTTAGAAGTTAAGTCCCAAAGTGCTCAGAGCCATTTGAACCATTGCGCGAGACTTCCTCTTCGGTGGGCGCAAAGCAGCCTCCTTGCTGGCACCTCTCGGGTCGGCGAATGCACGACAGGCCGCCGTGACTTACCACCGAGTTGCTTTGGCTCTTGGTCAGTCCCGTCTTCCAGTTAGCTGCAGAAAGAGGTTCCTGGCAGCCACAAGTGGTCGTTTCGTGGTGCTGTAAGCCGATGAGCAGTTCTATGCACTGCGCTGCTTTGTAATCGGGTAATTGACTGCTAAGATCACTTATCAGAGAAACATGACTCTCGAGTTGCAACATGCCCTTGGTTCGCCTTTATTACTTGGTCAGTGGGTAAACGGACAGAGTGAAAGAGTGGTCATATTCGCATTTGTTTCGTGCATTTGCTTGGTCCTGTGGCGCGCATTTCCTCAGTGGTTAAGCGTATCTACTTCCAAGGCAGAGGTTCCCTTCAGCGGCATTGTTGAGATCTTCTGCCAACGTGCAACGGCAGCACTGGCCTTTCTGAAGTGTATGCGTTTAACAAGTGTGCGCCACATGTTTATAGTGCATGGGCAAGTTCAACTTCCCTAGTTACTTTTACTAATGTAAATTTCTCTCTGTTTTAATATTGTTTGTCTGGTACAGATTGAAACAGCTACAGCGAAGACTGCTATTTATTAAATTTCACCTTTACGTACCTTCTATAATTAAGCCATTAATATCTCAATATTTTAAAATGGTTCCTCATCTGCTTACATACTGTTTTAACAAAGAAGTGTTTTTTAACACTGAAGTCTTTTTGCTAAATTATAATCACTCAGTACCACTTTCAGTCTTTGAATTTTTTAAAATTCTTTAAGCTGTAGGAGTCATTTATTCTGCAGCCTGAGTAAGCATTTTGTAACAAAAATTAAGTGAAATATCGGAATTTTTACGGGAATTAATTTTAGCTAATGGTTTCAAATAAATGTCTTTTCTGATTCAAATGTCAAGTTTTAATTCCCAGTACCTTACGGCTCCCAGATCCCCGCTAGCTCTCCCTTTTCAATGTATACCCTATACAGTACCATGGAAGTTATTCCCGGCTCTATTAATACATGTTCTGTCAACCTGTTCCTCCTCCTTCACTGATCAGGCCTCCTAATTTTCATTATACTTCTATGGCATAATGTCTCAGTCGCTGTAATACGGTTCTTTTCCGATTTTTCCACAGTCTATAAACCAATTCTGTATACTGCTCTGGTCCACAAGGAAATCCTCAGTCATATCTACCATAAATTAAGACCAATGTTTAATACTTTTGGCAGGAATGTCTCCTTTGCGTGTGCTACCTTGGGTTTCATAGCCTGTTTGCTTCTTCCATCAGTTGTTATTTTGTTTCCAAAGAAACAGAATTTCCCCACTTCGTCTGCTTGCTGCTCACAAATTATCGTAATAATTTTCCAAGTAATCATAATTTTGCTACTCATGAAGATTTCGTTGTAGTTCAACTTACTCTCAGTGCTCATTCAGCTCTCATTAGACTGTTCATTCCATTCACTGTGTCTTGTAATTCCCCTTCACTTTCACTGAGGGTAGGAATGTCAAGGTGAATCTTATAACTGATATCCTTTCACCCTGAATTTTAATCATAACCTAAACCTTTCTTTTATGTCTGTCATTGAGTTTTCACTGTGCGGATTGAAAAATAGTGAGAGAGATTGTATCTCTGTCGTACACCATTGTAAAGGCAAGAACTTCGTTCTACGACTTGTAACCTTCCAGTACATAAAAATTTCCGGTACAAAATTGACTGAGAACGAAAACCGATAAATTTTGGACGTAAGCAGTGCCACTTCATGGCCCTATGAAATCAACCTGAGTAAAGTAAAAATTTCTTACCACATAATGGTGTTGCCGGATAACGCTGTCTGTATATCCGCTATGATCTGTGAAAATTTGTAAAATATTTGAATTCAAGTAAATGACTGGTAAAAAATTACGTCCTGAAAAACCTTATTATTGAAAACATTTCTGCAAACCATTACATAAAAAGTTGAACATTACAAGTCTGACTTATTTAGTGCTGACAAATCACAAAAATATTGAAACAAATTCGTATTAACATCTCAGACAACAAATTTAAGCACGCGAATGGCGATGAATAATAATAAAGTTTACCTCACACTACATGGCAATGAACTGCTCTGCACCAGCGGCGACTGCTAGTGCTCTTACATGGCTAGCAACTGTACTGCAGCGGTGAGCTACTACAACTTCTGCTCTGTAGGAGCCAGCGATTACAACTGCTGCCGACACTGCTCTGACCTGCGATTCTACTCCAACAGAGATGTTTCATATCGCAGGCAGCGAGTGAGCAATACACCGAGATTACATTTGCTCCAGTAGGGTAGTGAACAGTAAACTTCTTACATAAAGAACCCCTCACAGAATTTCTTTCGAACGGAGTTGGTAACCTAATAAAGGAGCTGCTGTTGACAATATGGTATCACATATCGATGCCACCTTACTATCGTATCACAGCTGGCAACGGAGTTGCAAGTTCCCGTCCAACGCCGACAGCGGTTGCTCGAGATCTGGCCGATCCAGTCGTGTACATCGGTCGAGCCGTGCCTCCAGCAGCTCCGTACCATGAGGGTCCTCTGCCGCCGCGATATAGGACGGCTGGCGGCAGCTGCTCAGCCCACTCGCGCTTGGAGACTCATCGCACTGACACCATAGTTTTTTTATATATTTTTTTTGAAATACTTTATTGACACAACACAACATATCAATACAATTGAAAACAAGTATTATGATACAAGTGATTCATGAACAACAACATTACATTATACACACTAACCTACCACCTTATTTAATTAGTGGGTCCTATTATTATACGTAACAATCAGCTTATACTAATTGGTTAATGACACTTGCTACGGACAGGGTTAATCTAACTATTTGACTACACTGGGTTATTCTATCTACCCTGCAGCGTTACAGGTGTGCCAGATGATATACAAACCTACTATTAAGGCCTGCTCACTGAGCTAATACCAGTGAGCGTGCCCCTGGCACTGGGGTGGCCATCCACTTTAAAATCGCAGCAGTCCCTACCTGTGTTAGTATTGTTAGTGTTCTAATTTTACATTATTCTAGCGTAACTACTTTCTAAAGAAACTAGCGCAAAATGTCAAGTCCGGGAATGATACACCTGCCCTCCTGATCCTACAGCGCGGCAGATTCCGGTCGTGGAGCGGCCGGCCAGTACCGCGCTCGGCGGCAATTACAGGCGTACCTGTGTCTTGATCGGTTTATTTTTGGTCTCTAACCATGTTGGTTTCTAATAAAATCCCTTGTAATCTTTTGGCATATTTCGTATGCCAAACTGTTTAGGACATTAAAGGTTTCGGCACGTCGTAGTAGTTGTTATTTAGCTCTGTTCGATAATTGGTTCCTGAGTTCGAGCGCCACATCGTCATATAACATGCAGTCATAGACGACATGTTCGGGTGTTCCGTCCGGAGCACCACAGTCGCACGCTGGTGTTGCCCGTTTTCCAAATCGACATAGATACGTTGGATATGGCCCATGTCCTGTAAGAAAGTGCAGCAGACCCCTCCTCGGCTCAAAGTAGCTCATCTGAAGCCTTTCCCTAATGTTTGGCAATAGTTGGAAAACCCTTATTCCTGTTTCCTCATTTTCCCATTGCTGTTGCCATAGCTCTTCACCGCTTCTCTTAATTGCATATTTATCCCCAACTAGTACCCTCATGATTTCCCTAGTCTTGTCTATTTTTCCCTTGGAGACCCAATACCATGCTCCCTGTTCTCGCCAATTATTATCAGTAAGGCCCCCCAGGGGTTGTTAGGTATAGTTTGATCAAGTTGGGAGGTAGGTGGAATCTTCTATGGCCTATGTTGATGAGGTTGTTCAGAACTTCTAGTACTTGCTGCTTTATGTTGTCTGTGTGTCAACTCCAATTTTTCGTCTATTGTGACTCCTAGGTATCTACCCTCGCGACGCCGAAGAACTGGAATTCCTTCGATTCTAACAGTCGGATTTCTGACTAGACTGCCCTTCATTAACAGATATGTGGATTTGTGTGGTGCTATTTTCATTTTTGCCTCTTGGCACCATTCCTGAAGCACTGTCATCGCTTGCTCTACTTTGGGCTCAAGTTCCTCCCGGCTACGGCCGCCTACCAGCAGGAGTTTGTGTCCAGTGCAGTGACCGTCATCCTTCTTGACACTGTGATAATTGGATTCTACTTCTTTCGGGACTCTACTTCTTACTTCTTCGCGCGTTTGGAGAAACACAAATTAAGTAAATCTTCTGTTTACTGTGTTAACTTGTTCGCTAAGCATTTCTGCTCCTGTGTAGCTTCCTAAGACGACAGTTGCCTCACTACTCTATAGCCCAATTCTCCTTGCCGTTGTGTAAGAAGTAGCACACGACAGAGAGAGCCAATCTTCACATAACGACATAGCATAAACTGAGATACAATAGCAAATGTATGAAGCTGTTCTCTGACATGGTACGAGGGAATGTCACGGTACTATAATTACCGCTGCAGTTACCAGCGACTACTGTACACACAGAGGGAAAGGCCGCAGGGAGAAAGGAGGGAGGTAGGAAAAGGCGAAACGCAGTACGGTGCCGAACACGGTTGTTTCGCTGCGACCACCGTAGATTCAGAGGAGCTCTGGGATTCATATCGTCGACTACGGGCCACTCTAATAACAGAAAACAGCCCGGCGCGGCACGACGAGGCCCTCGTGGGAGTAAGTTTCGTTATAAGGGGGAGGAAATGCAGAACGAACTCCTGCAAACAAATGGGTAAAATAATCCGGGCGGCGCCGCCCTCCGACACGGCCGTTAGGCGCGCCCCTGGCGGCCGGCGCCGGCAACTATATTCGCGACGCGTCCGCGACGCCGGCAGCTGCCGCAGAGCGATGCGCCACACGTGTATCGGGCGCCGAATTAGCGGATATCGCCGCGGTGGGGCGGGACAGCGGCGCCCGCTAAACAGCGCGGCCCGCTCCTGTTTACCGTTGTGAATATAAATGACGTCCTAAAGGGCAGCGGGGGCCCGGGGCCAGGGCGGAGCGGCTGAACCCTCGCGGTCTCGCTGGGAGCGTCTTCCCTCTCGCGACTGTAACGAGAGGCCGATGCCCGCAGCGCGACGGAAACACTGCGCTCTTAGGGCGCCGCTCCACGCTGGGTCGCCGTAACGAAGCTAATAACGTGAGCCCCCCTCTTCCTCTGCTTTCAGCCGCAGACTCATTTCTGTAATACTGCACTGACAGTACCTCCGTGGTTAGAAAAATCATAGTCCCTCTGCATACAGTCCCTAATAACGATCACTGGACAATGACTGTTAATTGGAGACAGAGGTATATCATCAGGACTGCCCCAAGGAAATGTGGTAAACGATATGACTGATAGGAAGAGCTTCAACATTCGATTATTTCTTGATGACCCTGAAGTGTGCGAGAAAGTGGCTCCGCTCTGTGACTGTAGCACGACACAGGAGAAACACTTCAGTTGATCGATGAGAGTCAGCCGGAGTGGCCGTGCGGTTGTAGGCGCTACAGTCTGGAACCGAGTGACCGCCACGGTCGCGGGTTCGAATCCTGCCTCGGGCATGAATGTGTGTGATGTCCTTAGGCTAGTTAGGCTCAATCAGTTCTACGTTCTAGGCGACTGATGACCTCACAAGTTAAGTCGAATAGTGCTCAGAACCATCTGAACCAGTTTGATCGATGAGAGAAGGAAGTAAAAAAATGTTCACGGAATTTCAGGAATACAAAAATAGAAGTAATTTAGGAATGAAATAAATAGGAACTACAGGGAAGCTAAGGCGAAATGGCTTCAATGAAAAATCTGAAGAAATTGAAAAAGAAATGGCTACCAGGAGGGGCGACTCATCATATAGAAAAGTCAAAATAACCTTGAGTGAAATTAAAAGTAAGGACGGTAATATTAACACTGCAATGGCAAATCCCCTCTTAAATGCAGAGGAGACAGCAGATATGTGGAAAGAGTACAGCGAAGGCCTCTATGATGTGATAGAAGAAGTAACAGCAGACAATGGTCACAATATAGGGAATTCCATATTAGAATCAGAATGTAATAGATTTTGGATACTTACGAGCAAATAAGGCAGAAGCGATACATAGCATTCCAATGGGGGATATGGCAGTAAAACGACGATTCACATTCGTGTGTAGAATTTATATAGCGATGTGCCATCAGGCTTTCGGGAAAAAACATCATCCACACAACTCGGAAGATGACGGGAGCCGACAAGTGCGAAAATTATCGCACAGCCAGCTTAACAGCTTAGGCAATCAAGTTGCTGGCAATAATAAAATACTGAACAATAAAAAGGAAATTTAGCATCAGTTAGGTGACGATCGGTTTGGCTTCAGAAAAGGTAACGGCACAGAGAGGCAATTATCTCGTTGTGGTTGATAATGAAAGCAAGACTGAAGAAAAACCAAGACACGTTCTACAAGGAGAAAAGCGTTTGGCAATGTAAAATGGGGCCAGATGTTCGAAATTCTTAGAAAAATAGAGGTACTGCACAATAAGAGAGGAGAGTAAGACTGGATGAACTAGAACGAAGTGCTTGGATTAGAAAGGTTTTAATACAGGAATCTAGTCCTCCGCCTCTAGTGTTCAGTCTATACATAGAAGAAGCAGTGACCGATAGAAAACAATGTTCAGGAGAGGGATAAAAATCAAATGGAAAAGACTATAATGATAATATTCGTTGGTTACAATATTATCCTCAGAAAAGGTGAAGAAGAATTACAGGACACGTTGAATGGAATGGACCATCTAAAGAATACCGAATACGGACTGAAAGTAAACCGGAGAAAGTAATGAAAAGTGTCAGAAACGGTACACGTATCAGAAGTGAGGATCACATAATGGACGAAGTTAAGCAATTCTGCTACCTAGGCAATAAACTAACCCACGATGGACGGAGCACACTAGAAATGGTAGAAAAGAGCAGACAAGGGAAATGCGATCGTTGTGTTGGACACGGAGGATTATAACAAACGAATGGAGGATCTTCTGAGTGAACCCATTTTTAAGAAACTTAAGGAAGATCCGACGACCAAGATAATCAAATCGACGCAAGCACTGCTAAAGCAAACTAGAATGAATTTCGACACGGCCAGAAGACTCATCCCACATGTTTCACAGGCACCAAGAATACATATGTCTGGAACCGCGCGACAGCTACGCTCGCAGGTTCGAATCCTGCCTCGGGCATGGATGTGTGTGATGTCCTTAGGTTAGTTAGGTTTAAGTAGTTCTAAGTTCTAGGGGACTGATGACGTCAGATGTTAAGTTCCATAGTGCTCAGAGCCATTTGAGCCAAGAATATATGGCGTACTGAAGGTCCATGAAGAGACCTTTTCTTAAAGAGGCCTTTCCTTTACGACCGATTGTGAGTATCATTAATTCACCGACGTACAATCTAGCAAAGGAACTGGCTCCAACGCACTGACATCTTGTGGACCACACAAATTCGTACATTAAGGACTCCACCGATTTTGTGGAACTTCTAATAAAAAGGTGTATCTCGGCCACAGACATGATGGTTAGCTTCGACGTGTAGTCTTTAGTCACGAATTTACCAGTACAAGACACCATGAACATTTTAGAGAAACGCTTGGCACCCGATATCTGCGATCTAGTGCGCCACTGTTTAACGACCACCTATTTCAGCTGGAAAGGGGAATTTTATGAACAGACAGATGGTGTATCTATGGGCTCCCCTCTCTCAACTATTGCAGCAGACATTATAACACTACCGTCTGCTACTGCTGTACCATAACCTTAAAGTTGTGGGCAGGTCGTGAAATAAAACGATCTTGTTAAAGCAATTATGGTACAAAGCAACAGAGCAGTGTTATCCTCTGAGAGGAATTTTGTTATGTTGACTGTGTTGTACCTAATGGAGGTGGCTTATCGGAAAATGAAAGAATTACGTAAATATTCGAACAGTAACAAACAAGATTTTTGCCTATCTACACTGTTTAAAGAAAACGGAAAGCGGTCGCCAGCCTAATTAGGGAAGAGAAAGATTAACGTTCTCGTTTAAGAAAGTAGGTATGCGTAATTTTTGTTGTGACTTGGCAAGACAGCCAAGCCACTATGAGGTGAAGCCGAAAGGCACGCGTTTAAGCTCACGCAGGCTGGCGTGAGGTCTGGAACAGTTAAAGGAGTTGAGACTAGTAAAATAAGTACGTAGCGTCTGGGATACTTAACTTTAATCCATAATTGGTGAACACCGGTCTGACGGTACATGCATCACAAGATTAATAGCAAATGATAATGGCGCCTTGCTAGGTCGTAGCAAATGACGTAGCTGAAGGCTATGCTAACTATCGTCTCGTCAAATGAGAGCGTAATTTGTCAGTGAACCATCGCTAGCAAAGTCGGCTGTACAACTGGGACGAGTGCTAGGAAGTATCTCTAGACCTACCGTGTGGCGGCGCTCGGTCTGCAATCACTGATAGTGGCGACACGCGGGTACGACGTATACTAACGGACCGCGGCCGATTTAAAGGCTACCACCCAGCAAGTGTGGTGTCTGGCAGTGACACCACAATTTTAACGGACAAACACAACCTAGACTTGGCCACACGCGAGTGCAATGAACTCTGACACCTGCATACGTTAACGTTAAGGTTGGGACGAACAGCTAGAGCAGCACAAACTATTTGCATGAATATAACAAATAACGAAACCACTATTACTTTCAGTGCTTATTCATTCTGAATGGTCCTTATAACGTTATTATTACTATTCACTGCAGAATCATTAATTGTACATAGGTTAAGTCTCTCTCAGTTAAATACTTTACTATTTAAAATGAAAGTTAATTGGAATCCACTGAAAGGTTGCTTCTCACTATCATTTGAAGAAAGAAATTATGATTTTCATAATTAATGGTCTTTCCGTTACTTGTTACCGAGCTTAACACAATAGACAAACTGTGGATCCAGTTATACTATTAATATGCACTTCCAGTACACAAGAGAGACAAACACTTAGCAATCATGAACATATAATTTCCTACTATTGCAGTTTTCCAATTTTACTACAGCGAAACACAATGTTGACAAAATTGCAAGGAACAGAGTCACCTTTTAGAATTTACTACAGATAGGAAGGTGATCATTTGCTAAGCAAAACTTTATAAGCCTCAGTCTCATGAACTTTTAATTTTGCAGTTGGCAACAGCACTTTAATAAGCAGTTTTAATAGGAAAATTATTTTCAGCAAACAACATTTACTGTAACTCACTCTCTTGCCACATTAACTTTAACTTACTTTTTTCTAAGTTCAAGAGGCACTACCTTTTACATACAGAATAACTAAGAACCCTAAGTGAGGATCAGCAGTTTACATAACAGAGAACAAACATTTTAAATAAAACAGAACATTTGCACATATTGACATTTGTACAAAAAATTATTCGCACAGAAATTACAATTATATACAGTAAGTTTTGTTCCCTCCAAATGGGACAAAGAATTTAAATGACAGATACACTACTTTGCATAAGATCAAATCATGACATCAAAATTTTAACAAAGAAAGGAGTATACAGTTTTGTGTTATCGTTCAATCAAACAATATTTACAGAAGCTTAACGATGTAATATTAAATGAAACAAAAGCAAAATAAATCAGTAAAGCATTAGAATTATGGTGTTACAACATCTTCGTGAAAGCTTTTGAAGAAATAGCTCTCTAGTTCGCACCATTACGCCCAGAATGTTGGCTCCGAGATGTTGGCGATACTTTCGTCATCTGGCAACTTGGAGAGGAAGACCTACGGAATTTCCACCAACACGTCAACCAGCAGCACAACAGAATCAAATTTCCTATGGAGATGGAAAAGAATGGGGTGCTGCCTTTCCTCGTTTACAGAAAGCCTGATTTTAAACTGGGCCATAGAGTATACAGGTAGCCAACCAGTACTGACAGGCAAGTGTATGCCTCTTCGCATCATCACCGTACGCAGTACAAATCCGCCCGGCGCACTTTAACCAAGAGGGTTCACAGGATCAGCGATGAGGAACATGTAAAGGGTGAACTACAAACCTCAAGTCCATTTTTTGTGCCAATGGTTATGGAATGAAGGTAATAGACAAAACTATGGCGAAAGTGAATGAAGGCAATAGAGGAGAGCAAAAGGAAGCACAAAACGTCGCTCTGTTACCATATGTTCAGGGTATCACTGACCGGGTGGGCAAAATTCTTCGCCGAGCAGGCAACCGAATAAAAGATGTTTTTCGCACAACGAAAGATACAGTTGACAAACTACATGCTGCTGGAGTTTACGAAATCAGGTGTGAATGTGGATTAGCGTGTGTAGGCGAGACGGGGCTACCAGTCAGCACGCGGATATCTGAACACAGAAGATATATCCGGCTGAGACAGCACACCAAGTCAGCAGTGGCAAAACACCAGGATGAGTGCGGCAAACTGATCGATTTTGGTGAAGTTCGCGTACTGGCGAAACAGCCTCTTACTTTCAGTTGGAAGATTAGAGAGGCAATAAAAATAGCTAAGCGACCGGCCAGCATGATGAGATAAGACGGCTACCGACTTCCGACGTCTTGGCTGCCAGCAGTAACCGCGCTACGAGACGATAGCGCACGGGAAGGAACACATACAGGCGCGTGGGAAACCGCAGCGGGCGCAGGTACAATGGAGTACTGGCGAGCTTCGGTCGACGCAAGAAAACAGGAAAACAACGCCGCGTCGCAGCTGCCGCCTGGCATTCCATTCTACCAATCACAAGCAATAATGCAAACACCAATCAAAATGTTTGGTTTCCACCAATGAAAACTAAAAAATAAAAACATCAGTAAAGATTTCTAACATCCCTCCCCTTCATCCTAAACAGCCTATCAGAAATTGAAAACAGCCATGTCTGCAGGTATATAAGAATCAAAGTTTTCTCTTTCAGCAGTAATCAAAAACACCCTGAAGAAGGTCGCTTGCAACAGGAACCGAAACGTCGGTAGATTTATGTATATTGACAATGCGGTCATAGAACCATAACATTTTTTACTGAATTTATACAGATGGTTGCGAGACCTCATCTGTACAGTACAGAATGTCGAATCAAAACACCTTCCTACCGCCTAGGTTGGCCAATTGTTATTTTATTGAGCTATCAGGTCCTTTGATCGACGTCTGGGAAGACTTAGACTTGTGCTCCAGTCATAGTATTGGCCGGTATTCAGTTAGTGGCACCCGTAGTTTTATACTCGACGCACGACGCAGTAATCCCTTTGATCATCAGTTGCCGACGGGATCGCTCTGTCAAGATCTGCGGATACCAGTCACAGAATGCTTGCCCTTGTTTTGACTAGACCAGAGATGCAAACCTCCCTACACGTCGGTCAGGTGGCCTGATATTCAGAAAAAAACAAAACAAAAAATGAGAACACCTTGAACGGTTAGAGGACAATTACACTAAAATGTTCTGCAAAAATGATCAGCGTCTGAGCCGGCCGCGGTGGTCTAGCGGTTCTGGCGCTGCAGTCCGGAACCGCGGGACTGCTACGGTCGCAGGTTCGAATCCTGCCTCGGGCATGGGTGTGTGTGCTGTCCTTAGTTAGGTTTAAGTAGTTCTAAGTTCTAGGGGACTTATGACCTAAGATGTTGAGTCCCATAGTGCTCAGAGCCATTTTTTTTTTATTAGCGTCTGAACCCTGCCGGCCTGCGATATCTCAGCGCAACACCACGTACTGGTAAAATGTGATTGCCGCTCCCGTTGTCGCTATAGACCGAAGATAAGATATCAGTGTGACTCGAGCAGACGTGGAGGATTCCTTGCAGACGTATGAGCGAACTGAACCGTCAAATCATGGAGTTTGAAAGAGAGTGCATTATTGTCATCACAGAGTGTGATTCACCTATCCGGGAAATTGCTGCTCGTTTCGGCAGCGCAAAGAGTGTGTGCAGGGTGGATCACGGAAGGCCGTAGAACTGGTCACACCACCCAGACCATCCCCTGAGAAGATCGACGCCTCATCGGAATGGCATTGTAGAAGAGATCTGTGTCCTCCTCGGCCCTGTCGCAAAAGTGAGACATATCGTACTCTGTCGGTGGTGTCACTCTATCGAAGTTTATTACGGCTTGGTTATGTGCGCGTTGTCCACTTCTCCACCTACCTTTGACGAATGCTCAGAAAGGTGCTAGACGGCGATAATATATGGAACGGCGTTGCTAGGGACAGGAATGGCATCAGACAGTATTTTCGGACAAATCCATTTTCGTTTGTCAGAAAATGATGGACGCATTTTGGTTCGCCGCAGACAGGGGGAGCGGCAGTGCCTATATTAGCGCAAGACATACAGCGCCAGCTCAAGGCCTTATGGTGTGGGGTGCTTTTGGATACAACCGCAAATAATAGTTGGTGGGTGTCCAGAACACTGTGACCAGTCTGACCTACGTGAATTCCATACTGCGACACGTAGCCACGCCCTTTCTGCACAGCATCACAGATGCCAATTTTCAGCAAGACCACTTGTTGCTGGACGAACACGTCTCTTCTTGGCGTCACAGGATGTCAGCCTTTTGACCTGACCCACCACAACACGAGACTCGTCGCCAGTCGACAGTGTGTGGAGTATGGTGAAACGATGGGTGCAGCAATGTGACCCAATGCCAACCACCACAGATGAACTTTGGAACCAGGTGAACGCAGCATGGGTGGCTGTACCACAGGACGCCACTCGCGCCTTACACGTGTCGTTGCCATCACGCATGGAACAAGTTGTCAGGGTCTACTGATGACCCAGTGTCTACTAGGCCACAGTACACATGCTGAACGGAGTTGACCGAATTTCTAAGCATTTATGCAGAATATATTGATGTACGTGTCCTGTGAATAAGAATGTCTTATTTCTAGTCGTTAAAGGTATTACACTTTTTCTGAACATGAGTATATAGGCCGAAATTGTTACTTATATTCCGTCTTGATTGCATAAAATGTTTATTCACATGACCGGTTTCTGTTTCTCTAGAAACATCTTCAGATGTGCAATTTCGGTTACAGGAGTAGCCCATCCACACACAGCAACCTTCACATGCCGTGACGCAGCAATTGGAGTTTGCTGTGTGTGGATGGGTTACTCCTGTAACCGAAATGGCACATCTGAAGATGGTTCTAGAGGAACCGAAACCGGTCATGTGAATAAACATTTTATGCAATCAAGACGGATTATAAGTAACATTGTAAAACCACTGATTGCGGTTATCCCATCAGACATTATGTCTGTTCTTGCTACGCCGAAATTGGTTTCTCAATAAAATAACAACCGAAAATTCAGATGGCTGAAAGGTATTTTGCCTAGACGTTCTGAGATTATACATCCAGCAAATAATTGAGCAATTACAACTCTGAGATGAATAGGCTGGCACGGGAGAGGAATTCGTGGAGGACCCCATCAAATCAGTAAAATGGACTGATGAGTCGGAAAGAATGAGTATGCACCCCGTCCAACGTCATGGCTATGTTCTGTGGCGCCAGTTGTCCTTTTTTCTGGGTGGCCCTGTGAAGCCAGAAGACGGCCACTGTGAGATTTGTGACCGATACTAGCTCCGCTGTGGTAACGCTCGGGAGAGGTTCGGACGGTGGTGGGCAGTCAGCTGGACTCAAGTAGACAGGACACATCTGCCGCAAGCACTCGTCGATTCTCTGGTCGGGGCCGCAGCACACTGTCGACGGGCAGTGCGGGGCGCAGAGGACTGACGCAGCGCCAGAGACTGGAGGCCCGGCCTGTGCTCAGAGATGGGCGCTCAGTGAAGGACAAGGAACTGCTGGGCAGAAACCAAGGAAAGCATATCCGTGGGAAGCCAAGTCCAATGACCTCACCAGTTGGCTAGTACATCAACACCTGACTGATACGGTCAGGCCTGACAGCTGCGTTGTGTGGTCAGCAGCCTGTTGGAGCATGTTCTCCTTCCGGCGGTCGCACACACGGCGTAGTAGAAACCCGGGCAATGCCTTTAGCAGATTGCAAGGAGCGCAGTCAGAGTGCTACTCGGTTAATGTTGGTTGCATGTACAGTGACTGTTATATGCAAAGATCCATTAAGTGAAATTATTTGTAGCTCATTTCGTCCGTAAATGTGAGTTTTGAATTACGGCTTGTGGCTATAGTTGGTGGGGATGTGCTAAATGAATATTGTATTTCACTTGGGACACGTTAGCCGGCCGAGGTGGCCGAGCGGTTCTAGGCGCTACAGTCTGGAACCGCGCGACCGCTACGGTCGCAGGTTCGAATCCTGCCTCGGGCATAAATGTGTGTGATGTCCTTAGGTTAGTTAGGTTTAAGTAGTTCTATGTCCTAGGGGACTGATGACCTCAGTAGTTAAGTCCCATAGTGCTCAGAGCCATTTGAACCATTTTTTTGGGACACGCTAAAGTGAATATTGATTCATAAGACAAGCCGTTTCATATGAAAACATGCGGTGCGTGTGGTTGTTCAAACGTTAAATCTAATTTATAATCATGTAACAACAGTGGATCAGTTCCATACCTTGTGGTTTTTATGTTTATTCGTTATGGATATGGTTACTCAATCCAGGGTTCATTCATCTGCATTGTGAGCTCTATATTCTTTTACGTAACCATATGTACCATAGATGTGTACTATCATGATAGTCGGTACCTTAAAACTGAGGGGCAGCTAGGAGTAACCAAGCGTGCAGTAGCTAGTAGTGATTTTACTCAGTCTCTGTTCCAGATTTCTCAAGTGTAAATGATATATATTAACTGAATTGAATTATATTAGTTATTGCTATTGTTTCAGGATATTTGTGTTATTTTTGCCCTATTCAATCTTATTTGGACCTCAATGCCTGTTTTTTTTTGTAAGAGGGTTTCCTGTCTTGTAAAATGGATCTCTTCATGATATATAAATTGGTAATAAAAGACAATGAGCCCCACGTCTTCGGAACCCACAACACTATCCCGACTCCATCTAAATTGGAAAGAACACATAGAAAATGTTGTAGGGTAGGCGAGCCAAAGACTGCGTTTCATTGGCAGAACAGTTAGAAATTGCAACAGATGTACTAGATAGACTGCGTACACTATGCTCGTGCCTCCTCTTTTGTAGTACTGCTGCACGTCGTGGGATGCTTATCAGATAGCATTACCGGAGTACATCGAAAGAGTCCAGAGAAGAGCAGTACGTTTTGTGTTATCCAGAAATAGGGTAGAGAGTGTCATTCACATCGTACAGGATTTGGGGTGGACATCATTGAATCAAAGGCGTTTTCCGTTGCGGAGGAATATTCTCACGAAGTTTCAATCACCAACCGTCTTCTCCGAATGCGAAAATCTTATGTTGACGCCGACCTGCATAGGGAGACACGATCGTCATAACAAAAATAAGGAAAATCACACCTCGCACAGGAAGATACAGGTGTTCGTTTTTTCCGCACACGGTTCGAGATCGTAATAATAGAGAATTATTGTGAAAGTGGTCTGATGAACCCCCTGACAGGCACTTAAGTGTGATTTGCAGGGTACCCCTGTAGATGTAGATGCAGACGCCGCATGCTACTTGTATGTTAACGCACATTAGTAGGAAATCAATCCTGTAGTATTCGAATACAATACTATAGGCCATGTAGATGTAGATGTGGATGTTTTGTTGTTGTGGTCTTCAGTCCAGAGACTGGTTTGGTGCAGCTCTCCATGCTACTCTATCCTGTGCCAGCTTCTTCATCTCCCCGTACCTACTGCAACCTACATCCTTCTGAATCTGTTTAGTGTATTCATCTCTTGGTCTCCCTCTACGAGTTTTACCCTCCACGCTGCTCTCCAATACGAAATCGGTGATCCTTTGATGCCTCAGAATATGCCCTACCAACCGATCCCTTCTTCGAGTCAAGTTGTGCCACAAATTTCTCTTCTCCCCAATTCTGTTCAATATCTCCTCATTAGTCATGTGATCTACCCATCTAATCTTCAGCATTCTTCTGTAGCACACATTTCGAAAGCTTCTATTGTCTTTTTGTTTAAACTATTTATCGTTCACGTTTCGCTTCCATACATGGCTACACTCCATACTAATACTTTCAGAAAAGACTTCCAGACACTTAAATATATACACGATGTTAACAAATTTCTCTTCCTTAGAAACGCTTTCCTTGCCATTGCCAGTCTACATTTTATATCCTCTATACTTCGACAATTATCAGTAATTTTGTTCCCCAAATAGCAAAAATCATTTTCTACTTAAAGTGTCTCATTTCCTAATATAATACCCTCAGCATCACCTGATTTAATTCGACCGCATTTCACTATCTTCGTTTTGCTTTTGTTGATGTTCATCTTATATCCTCTCTTCAAGACCCTGTCCATTCCGTTCAGCTGCTCTTCCAGGTTCTTTGCTGTCTCTGACAGAATTTAAATATAGATATACATCTATAAATCCCACGCTACCTGGAAAAATGTAAGTTAACGCACGTGTGTAGGAAATCAGTTCTGTAATACACGAATGCAGTTTTATAGTGGTGTGCACGTAAGAGAAGGCGGCAGCACGATACGTTCGGAACAGACAGAGATGGAGAATACTTTGCAGTACTGCCAGTGAGCTTCCTGTCTCTGCGTCCGCACCTGATGCTCCAGCCACTGCCTACCCTGGCAACTTTGGCCTACGCACTACACCGCGACAATGATTCTGCTTCTTACTCTCGCTTGTAGAATTTGTGGGCTCTGAAGATCAACGTTTCTTAGCTTAAATCTTGTTATGTCTCCTTTCTTTCCATCTGTAGATAATACCGTAATGGCTAAGTAACTTAAACTAGTATGAAAATCATCATTAAATGTTTTACATGCACCTTCAAGGGCGTGCTGCTGGCAGACGTGGTCGAATGTCGCTGCTGACTGCAGGCTCACTCGGTACCCTGGTTCTTACTGGTTCGCATTTCCACACCACCCGCCTTATCATGTGCACATCACTATAGAGGTTTGCTTGCTGATACAGTCCCGCCTCTTAAACAGCTCGGGGTAACATTGCAAAGCCACAAGAAATGAAATAACCGATTAACGTCAGCTAGAGGGAACGTGGATGTCGACTTCGACTTACGTGGAGAATTTTAGGAAGGTACAGTTAACATACAGACGAGACCGCATACAGAACGCTTGTCCGACTCATTCTTGAGACTGCCCGAGTATCTGGGATCAGAGGAACGTTTAAAGGAAGACGTCGAAACAATCCAGAGACGTGTTACTATGAACAGTGGCAGGACAGTACAAGTTTGTCCTGCCGTTGTTCATAGGAGTCCTTGACGGTGATGTACGTGTATGTACCTTCTTCATATGGTTTGTATGTTACTACTGAAAATACCGTTTTGTCTGTCTGGATACTTTGAAAATGGGTTCAGGTAAACCGAATCTACTCTTCAATTAAAGAAAAAAAATCACAATCTTTCAACTTTGGCTCTTCATACGTCTGACTGATTAACTATGTATGGGAGAGCCATATGAAACATATTCATAACTGGAAACTGGTTCCGGCGGCTGTGGTCGAACGGCTCTAGGCGCTTCACTCCAGAACCGCGCGACTGCTACGGTCGGTCGCAGGTTCGAATCCTGCCTCGGACATGGATGTGTGTGATGTCCTTAGGTTAGTTAGGTTTAGGTAGTTCTAAGTTCTAGGGGACTGATGACCTCAGATCCATTTTTGGCAACTGGTAGTTGCTAAGACAAAGAATGCGTCGGAAAAAACTTTCTTTGTAATCAAGAAATTGTGTCACGCGTATGATGGTCCGATTGAAGTTGGGATGCGTTACACCATAATGCTCACTGTAAATGAATTCGAATTGCAAATAACGACACCTGTCAGCTGTAGAATGGAATGACGACAATTAAAATTTGTGCTAGAACTGGATTCTAACCCGGGTTTCCCGCACCTCGCGAGCGGTCGCCTTACCATTTGCCTACCTGTGCACATGTATGCATGCCCAAAGGAACTCTGAATCAGGAACTTAGCATCGTAATTAGAATAACACAGGTACTGCAATATCGTATTCATACCGATACCGGGCAAGCGACTTTCAAGTACGGCAATAGACATAATGGATGTACGAGTACAGGCTATAGACGCAAGACTGACGACAAATGGAGGTTTGTATCTGGCCGTGTGTCCTGCTCGGATAGCCAAAGATAAGGTGACCGCCCGCAATAAGCGGTAAATATGGGTCCGAGTGGCGCTGCGGCACAAGTTGTTCTTGTCGTCATTCTATTCTACAGCTGATGGTTGTCGTTATTCGCAACTGAGAATTCAATTAATGTATTTCGTAGCGGCTGTAGTCGCCGCAGTGCCTGTTCCTTTGAACATGCAAGCATGTCCACAGGAACTTGTATTTTAATCATAATAACACAGTCACTGCAACATCGTGTAATACTTACTGGTTCGTGGATGCAAGGCCTAGAAAAGAGCTGGGACTGTGGAATATTGTTGGCTGAAAGAGATAAATAAAAGGGTCTAAGGCTCCAGGGAATTCACAGCTTGAGAGAATAAGTGTATAGCATGCTCGGGGTCCAAACTGGTTGGAACATTATTTAATGTTTTCATATTTCCTTGTGATCCTCCCTCTTATTTCTATTCTAGATTTCTAACAATGATCTTCGATGAGCATATTTAAGGAAATAACGCATAGAGTAAAATAGGTTGAATATGGTGATAAATGTAGGTTCATTTACATAACAAGTGTACGATGGTGCTAGGGAAAATTTAAGACGTAATAAAATATGTGAATTTAATAACAAAAGATTGAGGACCGTGTATGTCTGTTCTTTGGGTAATATTTTTATCAAGTGAAGTGACAGTGGGTTTCAGTAGTCGATGAAGAGCTGTTTCTGGTCATGTATTTCTACGTATTTTGAGGTTAGTTAAAAGTGAGGGAAAATGAAGTTGAGAGATTTCAGCCTTCAGGGGACTCACATTCTTTGTGAGGAAGCGCATGGTGTAATGGTTTACAAGTCTCAATCAGGACATCGCTAGATTCTGACACTTTTTTTTCCACTTACCAGCATTACCTGCTCACTAATGGCACGAGTTCCTCGTAGCGGTTAGCGCAACATAATGTGGATATACAGCCTTTTCACAGGAGGTCACATTGATCGTATCTAACCAAAATTGTATCCTTTTATTCTGTGAAAGTATCAGTGACAAGATTGTTCTAAATTAATTATTCAGCAAACCTGCATCTGATTGCGTCTGTGAACTTGTTTCTTGCACTCCTCCATTTTGCCAGAAAGGCAACATGTATTTGACTCAGCAATCAAGTTCATGAGAATAATGCCGTTTGTGCACTGGCATTAAGATGGTACTGGAAAATTAACTTTTGGCCCTGATGTATACTTGGTTCTTTCATTGGTGGGTAACTTTAGTTTACTACTCATTTTCATATTCAGTACAAGCAAAGAATGTGGATTATGATTCAGAATGTTAGATTTAAACACAATGCTGATCTCAATATATATATTTTTAAAATTTTAAGTCATACACAAAACCCACTATTTCAAATATTTTCGTAGCACGAATCACTCTTAGAAAAAAAAATTTACAAAACGCTTACAGCGTCAAACCTAGGACGTACAAATCCTAACCTTAACATTATCTAACAAAAACCAATTTCAAATGATTATATATCTTCTCTGATTTACATGCTAAGGTTTGGTCAGGGGAAGCGACCTACCTTAACGCTGTCACCACACGTCGGCTTCCTCCGCGCACCTAGCTGCGACTCCTCGGTCTTTTACTGCACGCGCCCGGCTCTCTTAGCCATCAAAGATCCTCGTACTCAAAGATATTATCCTCGTTACACCTCGCGGTTGGCAACTACCGACTCTTTTCTGGAGCTACCCTGATCAGACCTTAGCACATATCTTTCAACTGGGACTGGACATTACACTAGATTTTATACAGATAATTCATCCGTATATGTAACTACGTATGAATATCAAGAGCTCAGATGGCAACCCAGTTCTAAGCAAAGAAGGGAAGGCAGAAAGGTGGAAGGAGTATATAGTGGGTTTATACAAGGGCGATGTACTTGAGGACAATATTATGGAAATGGAAGAGGATGTAGATGAAGACGAAATGGGCGATAAGATACTGCGTGAAGAGTTTGACAGGGCACTGAAAGACCTGAGTCGAAACAAGGCCCCGGGAGAAGACAACATTCCATTAGAACTACTGATGGCCTTAGCAGAGCCAGTCATGACAAAACTCTACCATCTGGTGAGCAAGATGTATGAGACAGGCGAAATACCCTCAGACTTCAAGAAGAATATAATAATTCCAATCCCGAAGAAAGCAGGTGTTGACAGATGTGAAAATTACCGAACTATCAGTTTAATAAGTCACAGCTGCAAAATACTAACGCGAATTCTTTGCAGACGAATGGAAAAACTGGTAGAAGCGGACCTCGGGGAAGATCAGTTTGGATTCCGTAGAAATGTTGGAACACGTGAGGCAATACTAACCTTACGACTTATCTTAGAAGAAAGATTAAGAAAAGGCAAACCTACGTTTCTAGCATTTGTAGACTTAGAGAAAGCTTTTGACAATGTTAATTGGAATACTCTCTTTCAAATTCTGAAGGTGGCAGGGGTATAATACAGGGAGCGAAAGGCTATTTACAATTTGTACAGAAACCAGATGGCAGTTATAAGAGTTGAGGGGCATGAAAGGGAAGCAATGGTTGGGAAAGGAGTGAGACAGGGTTGTAGCCTCTCCCCAATGTTATTCAATCTGTATCTGTAAAGGACACAAAAGAAAAATTCGGAGTAGGTATTAAAATTCATGGAGAAGAAGTAAAAACTTTGAGGTTCGCCGATGACATTGTAATTCTGTCAGAGACAGCAAAGGACCTGGAAGAGCAGTTGAACGGAATGGACAGTGTCTTGAAAGGAGGATATAAGATGAATATCAACAAAAGCAAAACGAGGATAATGGAATGTAGTCAATTTAAATCGGGTGATCCTGAGGGAATTAGATTAGGAAATGAGACACTTAAAGTAGTAAAGGAGTTTTGCTATTTAGGGAGTAAAATAACTGATGATGTTCGAAGTAGAGAGGATATAAAATGTAGACTGGCAATGGCAAGGAAATCGTTTCTGAAGAAGAGAAATTTGTTAACATCGAGTATAGATTTAAGTGTCAGGAAGTCGTTTCTGAAAGTATTTGTATGGAGAGTAGCCATGTATGGAAGTGAAACATGGACGATAACTAGTTTGGACAAGAAGAGAATAGAAGCTTTCGAAATGTGGTGCTACAGAAGAATGCTGAAGATAAGGTCGGTAGATCACGTAAGTAATGAGGAGGTATTCAATAGGATTGGGGAGAAGAGAAGTTTGTGGCACAACTTGACTAGAAGAAGGGATCGGTTCGTAGGACATGTTTTGAGACATCAAGGGATCACCAATTTAGTATTGGAGGGCAGAGTGGAGGGTAAAAATCGTAGAGGGAGAGCAAGAGATGAATACACTAAGCAGATTCAGAAGGATGTAGGTTGCAGTAAGTACTGGGAGATGAAGAAGCTTGCACAGGATAGAGTAGCATGGAGAGCTGCATCAAACCAGTCTCAGGACTGAAGACCAAATCAACAAACAACAATGTAACTACGTTGTCATTGAATAGTCTGATGCTGCGAACGGATTAGCAATTTTAGTCATACGCACATTTCAAGACAGTGGTCGCGTTGCACTTTCGAAACAATAACTCGCAGTCTATGAATCACTTTCTCCATCCCAGACAGGTGAAGAAACTGGTCCAGTGGCAGTGGTAACCTTTAAGTGTGCAACGTAGTCTTATTCACTAAGTATTCGTTAGCGGCATAACTGAAATACTAATCTCTCGAGGCAAGATCCTGAGATAGTTGACATCCTTCAGTACATATTAATGACCTTGCAGAAAGTAAAGAACATCAAAATTTTGCACAGTACGGATGTCCAGATGCGAAGTAGAAACTTACAGTGAGTATCTGGGTCCTTTGTTTATATGGTTGCCTGTCGCAACATTTGCGCCTAGTCTGTACAACTAATTTATAGAGGGAGGAGTAACTTGTGAGAAAACAATTCAGGTCCTGTTCTACCTGGCATCAGCCGTTGGATATCATTGACGCTAACTCCCTGTATAGGTAAATATACTCTCCTCCAGTTTTCAAGACAGAGGGACACGAACGAATCAAACCGCATGCGGCATTAACCAAACTTCGTGTGCTAATAATCAGTCTGACTGAGTTTCCTACATTTGCGTAGATAAATGTTGGACTACTTTGGCGTGTAAACCTGAGGAACACAATACACAGGGAGACGCACAACAGTACCGCTAGAACAGGGGTTCCCAACAAAATTTTCTCGAGGACCGCCTCATCGAGCATGATTGGTACCTTGTCATATCACAGTATCAAGTACCTAGAAAAGCCAAATTAAGAGATTTTTTATACGTTTTCTATTGTTGTTACTTAGAAAAAACAATGACATATTCATTATTGAACAAATATTGAGGTTAAAACTTTTTCAATTTAGCCATCATTGTTATTGTTAAATTTTTGATTATTGCTCAAAATCTTTGTCTTCAAATCTGGGTGTTTAGTATAACAAATTCCTTAAAAAAATAAAAATTGTCTATGAACCGAAAATGACAGGAAAAAGTTAAAACTGAGTAATTGGTCTTTCAAGTGTAAAAAAATAAAAATTGTCTATGAACCGAAAATGACAGGAAAAAGTTAAAACTGAGTGATTGGTCTTTCAAGTGTACTACACTTGAGATTGCATTGAGTAGACATGTGTGAAAAATAAGAAAACACTAATTTCATAAGAGGTATTATTTATTTGAAAAATACAGTTACAACAGGGTACTCCATCAGTATACAGTTAGTTTTAATTTTCAGTTCTTTATGAGATGAGTTCAATCAGACCTTCGAGTCCATTATTTCTGAAACATTAGGTTCCCAACTTGAAGCTTTCACTCTGAAATTCGACCGCATGTCGAGCCGATTACTATATTTGTTTTTCATGAAACGTATGGAAGAAAATGCTTACTCACACCGATATGTGGTTGCAAATGGAAGGATCTTTTTCATTGCCTTATCTCCAAGTTTCTTGTAGCCCTTGCGCGCTGATGCCCAGAAGTCTGTCATTTTATCACCGATGAAAATCTTTATCATCGAACCATAGCTGGACAGATACACAAGCTTATCTTGCTCTTCTTCAGTGAAGCCTTGGATTTTGTCTATTCCTTCATATATGAAGGGATTTCGAATCCATCTGTTGTCAGGGTCAGGTTCAGGGAAATACTCTCTAAAAGTGGTGCCTAGGCTGCGTAGATGCTCGGCTACATTGATCTTGATGTGGTCAGGCAAACTCTCCTCTGATGACTCCAAGAATTGTTTTAAAGTAGAAAAGTTAGTTAGTGACTCGTTTTACATCCTTGACGCCCACATCTGACACTTTTTCACCACGGCACTAATCTTATGCTCAACTTTGAACAGGTCTACATTTATTCCTTGTAAACTCAAGTTTAACACATTCAAGTGTTCAAACACATCAGCTAAGTACGCAACTGAGCAAAGCCAAGAGAAGTTAGTGAGAAAATTCTCGTACTTTGTGTCAAGAAGGAAGACACGAACCTCGTCTCTAAGTTCAAAAAAATATTGACAAGATCCTACCTCGAGAAAGCCATCTTACTTCCGTATGAATAAGAAGTAGCTCACGCTCACTACCGATCTCTTTACACTTTAGGAAGACGCTAGACGCAGAAGTTAGCGTTCGCTGAAGCTATGCTCATGCAGGAAGCGGCCAAAACAAAAAATCTGTTACCATACTAAATATATTTAATACATTTTTTTATTCTGATAGCATCTTGCGGACCCCTCTAGCATAGCTCGCGGACCCCTGGGGGCCCGCCGACCACCTGTTAGGAACCACTGCTCTACAACTTGTTTGATGCAGACGACAAAGAGCTGACTCATACGAGCCCAAGCTAAATGATTTGTGGTATCGGGAAGAAATCAGTTTTTCGTATGAACGCATGCTACTGAAGTAAGCCAGACGATGAAGAGACGAAACTAGATTTTTATGTTGCACCTATTGCGTTTACTTTTGCAAATTGACAGACCAACACTCAGAGGGAGCTGCTTACACGTTAGCGCGGCGATGTGCAACACTTCAGAGAAGGGACACAAAGCTACAGACACCCTCCCCATTGATCAGCCGATGTTCCGAGGTACAGGAAATGAAATGTTTTTACCATTATGGCTTTTTTAACTGACAATAATAGACACAGAGTGTAAACACTATTCATCCGTGGTCCAGCACTTTTGAAACATTTGATACAATGGAAATTGGAAATTTGTGTTAAGGGCTGTGGGACCAAACTGCTGAGGCCATCGGTCCCTAGGCTTACACAGTAATTAGACTAGTGTAAACTAACTTACGCTAAGGACACACACCCATGCCCAAGGGAAGACTCGAACCTCTGTCGGGAGAAGCCACACGAACCGTTACAAGACGCCGAAGACCGCACGGCTACCCAGTGCTGCGATTTGATAAAAGCTTGCTTAAATAATTTACAGTTGTTTACAAACTGAGGAAAGGAACCTGTGGCATTCAGTTGGCAAAACAACAACTGAAGGAATGAAATTTAGGTCACAGGTTGTGATATGCCGGTTAAGTCATAATAGCGAACAGGAGTCTCCTTGGCAGATTGGAAGAACGTTCTCTGCTTTATTTTTTATTTTTTTATTTTTTTAGGCATCGTTCATCTGAATGGTTTGATGGTTCCTGCCACAAATCCCTCTCTTGTCCAAGTTTTACATCTCACACTAGCACTGGCACCCAGCGTCCTCGCTTATTTGTTGGATGTACTCCAATTTCTGGCCCTCTACAGCTCCATTAGTTACCATCGACGTCATTTCTTTCTTCTTGCCAGTGTTTCACATATCTTCAATTCTGCGCCCATTCTGTGGAGAACTTCTTCGTTTCTTATTTTATCAATCCATCTAATTTTCAACATCCTTTTGTAACACCATCACATCTCATTCATGTCCATTCTATTCTTTTCCGGGTTTCCTACAGTCCATGATTCATATGTACAGGACGTAATTGTTAACCTTTGAAAATTTGCAATTACTCTTTCTCGAAAGTCATGTTCCCTTATCAGAATTTGTTCGAGTATAATGTTATTGTGTTACGTGTTACTAGCGTGTTAGTCTCTTCCAAAGCTATTGTGTTTCTAGTTATAGAGCTGTTTAATTTATGTTCCGCTCACAGTGACCGTTTAATGTTTGTATATAAATGTCTTCCTACGTCAATTCACGAAATGTGTACTCATCTTCTTCTAGTAGCGTTTTTATTTTTTTACCTGCATAGACTGTCTACAATTAATCATATTACTTTCCCAATTCCTACATTTCCCTTATTTATTGATTGTTTGAATGGCATAGAACATTGTATCTGTGTAACTCTGACAGTCTATTTCCGTGACGCTGTTGTAAGGGCCTAATTTTTAAGGGACATGTAACTCGTTACCACATGAAAATGTTTAATATTAAGTTAGTGGAAACCCTATAAAATACCTTTTTGTAAGCTGCTAAATTACTTTCTGTCCATGAAACGTCGTTCTCTCTGACCAGACGTAGACCATCATAGGTCAACAACGTCAACTGTTGATATGTTTTATGAAGGTGGTTTCTCATGGTCACACATTAGTAGCACCCTAATACAAACTGAATAAAGCTCCTGGTCCTTTCGTTCTTACATATTCTGTCGTTCCTTACATACGAAATCTAGTAGATATGACGTTAGGCGTGCTTCACATTCAATGAAAGGCAACAGTGGCATGTGCAGTCTATGAGACAGACAATCAACTGTATTTCACTTGTGTAGTTGCATATATGCTAAACAAAAAGCAAAACAAAAAAGCAAGTCAATTTTGAAAGAACGCAAAATCCGTAAGGCTGGCAAAGTTTTGCAGAAGTTCGAAAAATAGCGCATACTTCAATGTGAGAGGCTTTTAATAATTTCCACAACGAAACTCTGTCTCGAAATCTGGCGGGAAACCCAGAGAGATTCTGGTCATTCATAAAGCACACCAGCGGCAAGACGCAATCAGTACCATCACTGCGCGATAACAACGGCGAAGTCACTGATGACAGTGCCACTAAAGCAAAGTTATTAAACACGGTTTTTCGAAACACCAAAGAAGACGAAGTAAATATTCCTGAAATCCAATCAAGAACAAGATGAGAAATATAGAAGTAGATATCCTCGGTGTCGTAAAGCAGCTTAAATCACTTAATAAAAGCAAGGCTTCCGG
Organism: Schistocerca serialis cubense; assembly: GCF_023864345.2. Lineage (NCBI taxonomy): Eukaryota > Metazoa > Arthropoda > Insecta > Orthoptera > Acrididae > Schistocerca > Schistocerca serialis. Next base: position 593,870,719 of record NC_064642.1, read on the forward strand.
TCCAGATTGTATACCAGTCAGCTTCCTCTCAGAGTATGCTGATAAAACCATATTTAGCAATTATACACAACCGCTCGCTCACAGAGAGATCCCTACCTAAAGACTGGACATTTGCTCAAGTCACACCATTACCAAAAAAGGGAAGTAGGAGTAATCTGTTGAATTACAGGCCCATATCACTAATGTCGATTTGCAGTAGGGTTTTGGAACATATACTGTATTCGAACATTATGAAGTATTTCGAAAAAAACGATTTATTGACACAAAGTCAGCATGGACTCAGAAAATATCGTTCTTGCGAAACACAACTAGCGCTTTATACTCATGAAGTAATGAGTGCTATCGACAGGGGACGTCAAATGGATTCCATAATTTCAGGTTTCCTGAAGGCTTTCGACACCGTTCCTCACAAGCGTCTTCTAACCAAACTGCGTGCCTATGGAATATCGCCGCCTCAGTTGTGCGATTGGATTCGTGATTTCCTGTCAGGAAGGTCACAGTTCGTAGTAATAGACGGAAAGTCATAGAGTAAAACAGAAGTACCATCCAGCGTTCCTCATGGAAGTGTTATAGGCCCTCGGTTGTTCCTGATCTATATTAACGGCATAGGAGACAATCTGAGTAGCCATCTTAGATTGTTTGCAGATGATGCTGTCATCTACCGTCTTGTAAAGTCATCAGATGATCAAAGTGACTTGCAAAATGATTTATATATCTGTATGGTGCGAAAAGTGGCAATTGACCCTGAATAAAGGAAAGTGTGAAGTTATTCACACGAGTACTAAAAGAAATCAGCCAAATTGCGATTACGCGATGTCATACAAATGCGAAGGCTGTAAATTTTAATTAAATACTTAGGGATTACAACTATAAATACCCGAAAGTGGAACGATCACATAGATAATGTTGTGGGTAGAGCAAACCAAAACTGCGATTCATTGGCAGAACATTTAGAAGGTGCAACAGGTCTACTAAAGAGACTGCTTACACCACGCTTGTCCGCCCTATTCTGGAGTATTGTTGTGCAGAGTGGGATCCGTATCAGGTGGAACTGACGGATGACATCAAAAAAGTACAAAGAAGGGCAGCTCGTTTTGTATTATCGCCACAGACATCATACGTGAATTGGAGTGGCAATTACTAAAAAAAAGGCGTTTTTCGTTGCGACGGGATCTTCTTATGAAGTTTCAATCACCAGGATTTACCAACACTACCGCGTCTCCTGTCCACTTTTCCGTATAGTTCGGAGAAACGATGTCACCTGAACAAGTCGCTTTTAGTGCCACAGAACCGGTAGTGATACAGTAATAAATGACGAAATATACTGAAGCGATTGTTAATAACCAAGACAAATCCATTAATATTATTCGGTAAAAAGACAATATTCGAAATTCTAAGGAAATGTGTTGGCATAATTATGTATGATGAAGCAGAGGGATACACAAGCACGATTCTGCTTGATTCTGCCGCAAGTCTGTAGGAGGGGTGGCCGGGAGGCAGACGGCCAACAGTTACGTACATTGTGGTGGAATATTAATAAAGTTAAAGTTAGTGTATTTGTCAATAGAAACTGCTATGAAGGAAGCTCATTAAGATTTTTTTAAGGCCAACGAATGATGATAAGTAGGTATTTATTACAAAATGTATTCCATTTTACTCAAATTTTACCACTACAATGTAGTAGAAAGCCTATTTAATAGGAATTCATATATATATATATATATATATATATATATATATATATATATATTAGAAATTTACATATCAACTGCTGCACTGAGCTAAATGAAGAAGGAGATGCAAGGCGTGGTGGTAAGCAGAGATGGGCATTATACGAATAAATTAATTTCTGTCTAGATCACTCAAACAAATTTATTCACGAATATATTATTCGTAAGTTAAATAAAAAATAACACAGGAATGCCATCGTATTCAGCGCGAAGCCTATTACGTTGTATGTATATTATTTGCTAATGTTGAAGCATGCTTGTGTGCACAGTTTCAAGCCGTGCAACAGAACGCACTCTTAGTGCTCTACGACAAGTGAAGAACTATTTGCGTTCAACAATGACACAGCAGAGGCCCAATTACATGGCAGTTTGCAATGTGCACACGTTGTTGTTGCAACAAAGAGGCTTAAGAACTGTTGCGAGAATATTCATATCCAGATTTGACAACAGGAGAAGTGTATCTGGATCACCGTAGAACGAACTTCACAAGATTTTTGTAGCTTATGCTCTTCACACCATATTAAATTATCGTTTCTGACTTTTTTAACTACTAGCGTTCTTATTGCTAGATTTCATAGTTTTAGATTCGTATCTTTAAACGTATTTTTAATGTTTGAATTATAAACTAGATAATATTATACACACGTCAAAAAAAGTTTTGCATCACCTCGGTTCTGAGAGTTCTGGAAACTACAGAAAATCGTAATAAAGATCAACATAAACATCATTTCCCCCCTATTTATTGCTCATGAAAACAACACATTGCGTGTTGTACCACCATACAGCGAGACCTTTAGAGGTTGTTACTGTTGTGGTCTTCGGTCAGCTCTCCATGCCACTCTATCCTGTGCAAGCTTTTTCATCTCCCAGTACCTACTGCAGCCTACATCCTTCTGAATCTGCTTAGTGTACTCATCTCTTGGTCTCCCTCTACGATTTTTACCCTCCACCCTGCCCTCCAGTACTAAATTGGTGATTCCTTGATGCCTCAGAGCATGTCCTACCAACGGATCCCTTCTTCTAGTCAAGTTGTGCCACAAACTCCTCCCCAATTCTATTCAATACCTCCTCATTAGTTATGTGATCTACCCATCTAATCTTCAGCATTCTTCTGTAGCACCACATTTCTAAAGCTTCTATTCTCTTCTTAACTATTTATCGTCCATGTTTCACTTCCATACATGGCTACATTCCATACAAATATTTTCAGAAACGACTTCCTGACTCTTAAATCAATACTCGATGTTAACAAATTTCTCTTCTTCAGAAACGCTTTCTTGGTCATTGCCAGTCTACTTTTTATATCCTCTCTACTTCGACCATCATCAGTTATTTTGCTCCCCAAATAGCAAAACTTCTTTACTACCTTAAGTGTCTCATTTCCTAATCTGATTCCCTCAGCATCACCCGACTTAAGTCGACTACATTCCATTATCCTCGTTTTGCTTTTGTTGATGTTCATCTTATACCCCCCTTTCAAGACACTGTCCTTCATAGGTGGTGGTACAGATTGATGCACACACCAGTACCTCTAATACTCAGTAGCACGTCCTCCTGCGTTGATGCATGCCTGTATTCGTCGTGGCGTACTATCCACAAGCTCATCAAGGCACTGTTGGCCCAGATTGTCCCAGTCTTCCACGGCGATTCGGTGTAGATCCCTCAGAGTGGTTGGTGTGTCACGTCGTCCATAAACAGCCCTTTTCAATCTATCCCAGGTAGGTTCGATGGGGTTCATGTCATGAGAATATGCCGGCCACTCTAGTCGAGCGATGTCGTTATTCTGAAGGAAGTCATTCACAAGATGTGCACGATGATGGAGCGAATTGTCGTCCATGAAGACGAATGCCTTGCGAATATGCTGCTTTTATAGTTCCACTATAGGTCGGAGGATGGCATTCACGTATCGTACAACCGTTATGGCGCCTTCCGTGCGACCCCAATACATCAGGGATCCTCCACCTTGCTGCACTCGCTGGACAGCGACACTCATCGGTGAAGAGAACGTAATGCCAGTCCTGAGCGATCCACTCGCCACATTGCTGGGCCCATCTGTACCGCGCTGCATAGTGTCGTGGTTGCGAAGATGGACGTCACCGTGGACGTCGAGAGTGAAGTTGCGCATCGTGCAGCCTATTGTGCACAGTTTGAGTCGTCCTGTGGCTGCACAGAAAACATTATTCAACGTGGTGACGTTGCTGTCAGGGTTCCTCCGAGCCATAATCCATAGGTAGCGGTCATCCACTGCAGTAGTAGCCCTTGGGAGGCCTGAGCGAGGCATGTCATCGACTGTTCGTGTCTCTCTGTATCTCCCCCACGTTCGAACAACATCACTTTGGTTCACTCCGAGACGCCTGGACATTTACGTTGTTGGGAGCCCTTCCTGTCACAAAGTAACAATGCGGACGCGATTGAAACGCATTATTGACCGCCTAGGCATCAATGAACAATAGACAACACAAGGAGTGTACCTCCTTTCTGGAATGACTGGTACTGATCGGCTTTCGGACCCCCTCCGTCTAATAGGCGCTGCTGATGCATGGTTGTTTACATCTTGGGCGGATTCAGTGACATCTTTTAACAGTCAAAGGGACTCTGTCTGTGATACGAGGGTGAGTCAAATGAAAAGCTTAAATTTGTAATAACAAGTCGAAATTTTGCGCCGTTATCCTGTAAGTTGGCAAGCGTGCTACAAACAGCGTGCAGAATGGCCTGTAGGTGGCAGCATAGTGCAGATGCACACACACCGTCGCAGTATCACTATGAAGATAGCCGCCCCACTTGCGACTTACACCAGGGAAGAACAGCGTTCCGTTATTCGGTTTTTGCGTTTTGAAGGTGTGAAACCTATTAGAAATTCATCGACGAATGCAGGTTCAATTGGCACGCTTTAGGAGTATTAAGTGCCATTGAAATATATAGGCCTAGATATCCAGAATAATGCAAAATGTGGAGTGGGTAACAATTTTTTCAACCTTTTTCAGTGGGATGTCCTGTTCAGAATCCCTCGTGATCTCTACCGTGTCTATTCAGGCCAGCCACCGCCCCCCCCCCCTTCACCCCCAATAACTTATTGATGGTGACGCCAATGCTCACAGTACATCGAGGTTTCGTGGAGTATAACTTCAGTGGAACCCTGTAATATCTCGCCTAAGTGTGGTAAATAATCAAGACTGCAATACTCTAAAGCTCCAGGATTATAGCTTACTTGTTACATAAAATGCTTCGTAATTCTGTATACGTTCTGAATATTCCTCCCATCGCATCCCTTAGAAGCTGACATACGAGATGGTGAGGTTCGAATTTATATAGGACCAACATTCAGTTAGCCGAGTCATTTCAGACACGTGTCTACTTCCAAGAGATGCAGCTAGACATCTGAATTTACTCTTTATTTGTTACGATGAGAAGAAGCTGATGAACAATTTCTGGCATTTATATTCCCCCGCCGAAAGCTTCCCGTGTTATCCTCATCGGCTCAGTAACGCCTCCATTCCGTAACCAGCGCGGATGGCCGGACAGAATGGAGCGGCCATTGTCGAGTCCCCCAAAATTCGTTCGGGTAGTGCACAAAAGGCGATAGGCAGCGACGCGAGCAAGGATCGCACGAGTGACAGATATTTTCACAAAACGCCCTCGGGCTGGAGCCGGAAGAGCTGCGGAGCGGAAGTGACGTGGCGTTCCGGCCTGCCACAATGAGGCACTCGGTGCTCGCCAATCAGAGAGCGGCCGGCGGCCGGCGCTCGCTATTGTTCGAGCCGATAGGCCGTCCGGCAAAAACAAGCGACGGCCGAGGCTTCGCGCTGCTGATGCCGGAAAATCGTCCGCACCAGTATGTACAGGCAAAGCTAACGGGTCCAACAAAAATAAAAAAAAGGGGAAAAAAGATCGACGTGGCACAAGCGAAATCATTCACAACTTGCTGCGTTAGGTAATGTTCCTCAGCATAACTCAGCCGTGATGCGCTTTTAGACATTATGCGGAGTTTAGACATCCTCTTTTGTATGGAATTCACATAGAAATTCAACAATTTTAAAATTTACTCTATTTGGTTAATACAGGAGACAATTTTTGATGCTCCGTCGGCGTACCGTAAGGGTAAAGCCGTTTCCCACAAATTAAGTCCAAATACTGCAGATATGTCTTAGTATGGTATCTGTAAGACTGGCACTGTTTATGACGAATATGCAAAACAACATGAATTACTATTGATTATAATAGGGAAAAATAGAAATCATACTTGCGCTGCTCTTCCTGATCTGATGTGCATTCAGTACTGTGCAATCTATTTGAACCATCCGATCAGGCTGAAAAGATTTGTTAGTTTGCAACCATAAAACAACATCTCTGCTACCTATGTCTTTCAAATCTTAATGGTGGAAGTGGTGAAATATAGGGAGCAAAAGGCTCTTTACAATTAGTACAGAAACCAGATGGCAATTACAGGAGTAGAGGGGCTCGATAGGGAAGCAGAGTAAATAAGCTTTGTTGCTTTGCGAAGCAAAATAACTGAAGTTGGTCGCATTAGGGAGGATGTAAAATACAGACTGGCAATGGCAAGAAAAGTGTTTCTGAAGAAGAGAAATTTCTTAGCATCGAACATAGATGTAAGAGTCAGGAAGACCTTTCTGAAAGTTTTTGTAGGGAGTGTAGCCATGTATGGAAGTGAACATGAACAATGGTTTAGGCAAGAAGAGAATAAAAGCCTTTGACATCTGGTGCTACATAAAATTGCTCTAGATTAGATATATAGATCACGTAGCTAATGAGGAGGAACTGAATAGAATTGGGGAGAAGAGAAATTCGTGGCTCAAGGTGACTAGGTGGGATCGATTGGTAGGACACATTCTGAGGCATCAAGGGATCACCAGTTTAGTACCGAAGGGAAGCATGGGGGGGGGGGGGGGGGTAAAAACCCTGGAGGGAGACCAAGAGATGAGTACAGTAAGCAGATTCAGAAGGAAGTAGGTTGCAGTAGTTCCTCGGAGATGAAGAGGTTTGCCCGGGATAGAGTAGCGTGGAGAGCTGCTTTCGTGTTTACTGTGTGAGCCTGTAACGAAACGCGCTGCTCGTCCTTGAATCTTCGCCATTTTCTCCGCCAGTTCTCTTTGGTCCGGCTCCCATCACATACTGACGAGCAACAATCAGGTATGACGAGTGGTTTTAGAGCTACTTCTGTTTTTGGTGGAATGATATGCTGTATCACGTGTGCTATAATCTCTTCAACCCAACCGAATAACTCGCCCGTAATCATTAGATCACAGTTCGAAGCCAACTAAACTACCATTATCACTTCCTGTGTAAGAACCATCGCGAATCAAAACAAAAGCATTGTTTTCCGCTATTAAAGATGGCACGTAGCGAAAAAGTGACTTGCGAGTAGCTCTCGACATTGTCAGCTTCTCTAAACTATTTACTCTGTGCTTTTGTCTCTCTCTCTCTCTCTCTCTCTCTCTCTCTCTCTCTATGTGTCTAGAAGCATTCTCCAGATCACTTCCACTTGCTTCCCCTAGTTTACTCAAGGTTTTCCTTTCGCTTAGGTAAAGATCTACAAAACTGTGACAAAATTTACATATTAATGCAGAATATACATAGAATCAGAAGTAACAGAATCCAGCACAACAAATGTATTCTACGAGGGAATTTCAAAAAGGATGTTACAGATTATTATGGCAGGCTACGAAACTTTTAATGAATGTTGCGTTACACGTCAATGTAGCAAAGGTACAAGACACTATTTTTTCAACATAGTCTCTGTAAATAAAGGTCGAAACGCTGTACCAATCATTCAATTGCTCGGCTATAGACGTCTACTCTTTGGTGACAGAGAAATTCGAGAATCGCAGTTTGAACGTCCTCAAATTTTCTTTCGGCTTGCTGGGAAGATAGAAATGGCATGATGCAACATCTGTATCTCTCGTTCACTTCACCCCTTGTGTGGACCCTTGGTCAAATTATTGACTATTATTGTTGATTACGGCTGAACGCAAGACTGGATTTAGTTCATATACCGCCAGGATTTCACGTTGAATCGTTGGGTAATTTAAGCACTGTCGTGGCACATGTGCTTTAATTTTGGAGTGCGTTTCTAGTTGTTGCACCATTTCAGTCGCACAATGTGATGCGTCTTTCATCTTTTTCACAGCAAAACTGTCTATGCAGGAGATCGAGAACATGCACTCTTTTATGATGATGCATCACTCTTGTTACGCTCTAGTGGAGATGACATGTGTAAGTTACAAGCAGGTACCTCCACCTAAGCCTGTCTTTGACTTAGGACTACAGTTGTCCTACATGACACACCTATAGTCATTCTGACCCATCACAAATTCTGCAAAACGACATCTTTAGTTATCATGGCTTTGCGGTTCGTTCAAGATGTATGAGTTCTTTTTTAAAAATTTGGTGCATAGATCAGTCCCTTTTTACCTACTTAAGCTACTGATAAGAACCACTTATTAAATGTTATTGTTATACTAGTAACATGGGAATTGAAAGCTTTGCGGCATAAATTCCTCCCGTGAAAGCCTTAGTGGCGAAGCAGTTTTCGAACGACCATTCCTACTTCATTGTCATAGTATCTTGCTGTTGTAGACTGGCTCTCAAATCTGCTATATCCATTACTTTTTATGCTGTCTATCACTACTGAGTTTATACAGACTAGGCAGTAGGCGTAGTGCCTTCTGGAAACACGATGGCCGGCTTGTAAATGAATTTCTTTTTTTTGTACTTTTCAACCCTGGGTAATACAAGTAGTATCACAACCAGTCTCTATTTCTTAGCAATTTATCTTCAGATGATTTTAGCACAAAAGTTGTTCTTTGCAACGCATTCAAACTATCTGATGACGAACTGCTGAGAAGTTGAGACGGTGATGATAACATTTGTGCTACCTGAGGCTGAGAAGAGAAAAGCAAGAATTTCACTGATGATATAATTTGACAGCCTTCAGTAACAATTTTTCGGTATATCGTCGATCTTAGTTCACTCTAAGATGTTCCCCAGGCATATTGTGGTTTTGCCGGCCGAAGTGGCCGTGCGGTTAAAGGCGCTGCAGTCTGGAACCGCAAGACCGCTACGGTCGCAGGTTCGAATCCTGCCTCGGGCATGGATGTTTGTGATGTCCTTAGGTTAGTTAGGTTTAACTAGTTCTAAGTTCTAGGGGACTAATGACCTCAGCAGTTGAGTCCCATAGTGCTCAGAGCCATTTGAACCATATTGTGGTTTTCTAAACTTCGATAGCGTTTGACTCTTATCTTTCAAAATAAGGGGTGAAAAAGTATATCTTACGTTTTCAGTACAAGTCCCTGGTACATAATGTTTTCGCATCTCTCATTTGTTCTTAGTTCTTAGGACACTTCTTATTTGCTGTTAAGAGCTACCCAAAGAAACCCCTCAGCATTCTTTAGTGAAGACATAATTTCATAGTTTCCAGTTAGCTCTTCATTAATAATGTCAAATCGTCGAATTCATAGAGCAGTCGATTCCTTATATAAAATTCAATATTTACTGGTGAAGATTTTTAATTAATGATATCTTAACTAAGAACCACTTGGCTACTCTTGGAAATAATTTTTCAACGACCGGTTTAGTTGCCTAGAGGTCACATGATCAGATTAGACGTCGTGAAGCATGACTTGAAGTTGCAAGTGGAAGGGACCGATGCCACTTCACTGTCATGAGTCACGGTGTCTAATCTAATGATGTGTCCGCCCCAGTAGCTGAGTGGTCAGCGTGACGGATTGCCGTCCTCTGGGCCCGGGTTCGATTCCCGGCTGGGTCGGAGATTTTCTCCGCTCAGGGACTGGGTGTTGTGTTGTGTTCATCATCATTTTCATCCCCATCCGGCGTGCGGGTCGCCCAATGTGGCGCCGAATGTAATAAGATCTGCGATATGGCGGCCGGACCTGCCCCGCGAGGGGCCTCCCGGCCAATGACGCCAAACGCTCATTTCCATCTAATGATGTGGCTTCTAGGCTACGAAACAAGAGCAGCCAAGCTGTTATCGTTCAAGATGTTCAACTTACGGCTACTGTTGTCCCTTATACGAGACAATGTGTATTAATTTGTGAGTATTCGTACAGCAGTTGATCCAGTTTATTCAATTTCAACCTCCTATTTCTGTTTCTTTTTTGATTTTCAAGTCTGTTTTAGTTATGCAACATGAAAGTTAACAAGCTACCATCTGGACTACTGGAAAGTATTTGAAAGAAATTTTCTTTCATCCTTTGCTGATTGCCATTCGTTTGGTGTTTGTGATGTTTCCCAGCTGCATTGATACATCAGTCAGCGTACACCTCTTAATAATAAATATCGTTTGGACAATCTTTAGAAATGCAATAGAGCGATTCTTGGGACTAAAAGATGTTCATTTGAAGTAATTACTGTGCGAAGTTAAATGATGTTTCTTCCTTCATTTTTAGTGTTCTGTGCCTCCGTCTATAAACACGAAACACTTAAAGGATCACTTTGTTGTCTGTCTTTCTGTCTGTCTGTCGGTCTGTGCCACTGTTAAGAAACCTTTTTCTGTGGAACGAATAGACGCATCAAGTTCCAAATTATGTCACTTATTAAGGTTTATACTCCCTTGCTGGTCTAAAGCTTCTAAGTTTGTAAGTAAATGCAGTCAAAAGATACGGTCATTTATGTCACGTATTTTGATACTCAAAAACTCACTCTCCAAAACCTAAAGGTTACTTCCAGTTCACCTGTCTAAAGCTTCTAAGTTTGTAAGTAAATGCAGTCAAAAGATACGGTCATTTATGTCACGTATTTTGATACTCAAAAACTCACTCTCCAAAACCTAAAGGTTACTTCCAGTTGACCTATAACCTTGAAAATTGGCAAGAAGCAAGGTTTCACAGCACAAGTAATGGAAGAAATCCGAAATTGTTGCTTTGTAGTTACATCGCACGAGAAAAGGCTTTTGTCATTTGTTATCCTACTTCAGAGTTGAAAATCAAACCTTCTCGGAAGAATTGGAATCCCGTACCAATGTCGATAACAGGTGAAAGTCGTCAATATCATAGATTCCTGGAATGGATAAAGTATCTGTATACCTAATTAAGTTTGTGTAGAGCCCTCATTGCAAAAGCCCTATTCGCGCCTGACCAATTTTTGTTCTGAAAAACAATTTGAAGTGATGCACATCCTTTATGTACATGCTTCTGGAATCTAATACACTCCTAGAAATTGAAATAAGAACACCGTGAATTCATTGTCCCGGGAAGGGGAAACTTTATTGACACATTCCTGGGGTCAGATACATCACATGATCACACTGACAGAACCACAGGCACATAGACACAGGCAACAGAGCATGCACAATGTCGGCACTAGTACAGTGTATATCCACCTTTCGCAGCAATGCAGGCTGCTATTCTCCCATGGAGACGATCGTAGAGATGCTGGGTGTAGTCCTGTGGAACGGCTTGCCATCCCATTTCCACCTGGCGCCTCAGTTGGACCAGCGTTCGTGCTGGACGTGCAGACCGCGTGAGACGACGCTTCATCCAGTCCCAAACATGCTCAATGGGGGACAGATCCGGAGATCTTGCTGGCCAGGGTAGTTGACTTACACCTTCAAGAGCACGTTGGGTGGCACGGGATACATGCGGACGTGCATTGTCCTGTTGGAACAGCAAGTTCCCTTGCCGGTCTAGGAATGGTAGAACGATGGGTTCGATGACGGTTTGGATGTACCGTGCACTATTCAGTGTCCCCTCGTCGATCACCAGTGGTGTACGGCCAGTGTAGGAGATCGCTCCCCACACCATGATGCCGGGTGTTGGCCCTGTGTGCCTCGGTCGTATGCAGTCCTGATTGTGGCGCTCACCTGCACGGCGCCAAACACGCATACGACCATCATTGGCACCAAGGCAGAAGCGACTCTCATCGCTTAAGACGACACGTCTCCATTCGTCCCTCCATTCACGCCTGTCACGACACCAATGGAGGCGGGCTGCACGATGTTGGGGCGTGAGCGGAAGACGGCCTAACGGTGTGCGGGACCGTAGCCCAGCTTCATGGAGACGGTTGTGAATGGTCCTCGCCGATACCCCAGGAGCAACAGTGTCCCTAATTTGCTGGGAAGTGGCGGTGCGGTCCCCTACGGCACTGCGTAGGATCCTACGGTCTTGGCGTGCATCCGTGCGTCGCTGCGGTCCGGTCCCAGGTCGACGGGCACGTGCACCTTCCGCTGACCACTGGCGACAACATCGATGTACTGTGGAGACCTCACGCCCCACGTGTTGAGCAATTCGGCGGTACGTCCACCCGGCCTCCCGCATGCCCACTATATGCCCTCGCTCAAAGTCCGTCAACTGCACATACGGTTCACGTCCACGCTGTCGCGGCATGCTACCAGTGTTAAAGACTGCGATGGAGCTCCGTAGGCCACGGCAAACTGGCTGACACTGACGGCGGCGGTGCACAAATGCTGCGCAGCTAGCGCCACTCGACGGCCAACACTGCGGTTCCTGGTGTGTCCGCTGTGCCGTGCGTGTGATCATTGCTTGTACAGCCCTCTCGCAGTGTCCGGAGCAAGTATGGTGGTGTGTTCTTTTTTCCATTTCCAGGAGTGTAGTTGACGATATTTACTATCTGGTAAAATAATCTAAGAAACAGCTCATCAGCTCATCAGTTGCATAATTGTGCTTCATTGGTCTACTGCCGGGTGGTTATAATTAACTTTTCCCTATTTGACACGTTATAACACGGAAACTAATTACCGTACGTGTATCAGACTTGATAGTGTTAATGGTAAGGACGTGGGGAAGAGAAATAATGCAGAATCATTTTAAGTGAAACACTTTTAACGTGTTGCTACTGTACATCACACCATTATATTCCGGCACCATTACCGCTACAAAAGGGGCTTAATATAGCGCCCATCAGAGTCCGGAAGAATCTGAACGAGCAGGATTGCATTCTGCACCGCAGAACGAGCTTCACCAATAATGCTCTGCTCCTTTTGCCCAAGCTTACGTTGACACGTCAACAAGTACACTGCGACTTTCCTGGTGTGTGAGACTACGAAACACGATGACTGCTCACGGCACCTTGTGGCCAAAGATGGAACTGGACGGTGGTGCTGTGACGCATGGCAATCGTGCACCGCGTACTCTGGATATTAATGCTGCCAAATTTGATACTCGTACGGTAATTAGTTTCCATGTTATAATGTGTTAAATAGGGAAACTTTAATTATAACCACCCGGTATATGAGATATCTTTCAGGCAACAATTTTATTTCCTTGCTCAACTTCCGAACAGAATTCCATATGTAATACCAGGGTCCGTTACTACTCTTGTATCCTCCTCTGACGACAAAGTCGAAAGTCAGCTATAGGATCGTTGGTCATGTAAAATAATTTTTTGAAAGTAGTATGCTGTACCCGTATCGGGTGTTCATCCGTCCGGTAATACTGACCGGCACGTTTATGGAGTGCGACGCCGCTTCTATGGTGTCGCTTTCGCACAGCAAGGTTCGGCGTTGCCATGTGAGCGCTCTGGGCAGAGGAGGCACGCTCGGCCTGCGTAGCAGTCTCTCCCTTTCACTTTGTGTGACAGGGTGTGCAATTTCGATAAGACAACGATAGTTTTGTGGTGACGATTCCCAAAGGGGTGGCTTCGTTGGCCGGCCGCGGTGGTCTAGCGGTTCTGGCGCTGCAGTTCGGAACCGCGGGACTGCTACGGTCGCAGGTTCGAATCCTGCCTCGGGCATGGGTGTGTGTGATGTCCTTAGGTTAGTTAGGTTTAAGTAGTTCTAAGTTCTAGGGGACTGATGACCTAAGATGTTAAGTCCCATAGTGCTCAGAGCCATTTGAACCATTTTTGGCTTCGTTGAACCAGTAGGTCTCTCCAGTTCGTATGTTGGACAGCCTGTTGGATTCCTGTGGTTTTTTAATCCTTCATATTTAGGATTGCGTGCCTCAGTCTGTAAAAATGGAACTTTTATAGGATCGCTTTGTTGTCCGTGCTTGCAATGATTTTGTCCACGAAAAGAGCGAGCAGCGAAACTGAATCTTGTGTGTTGCTTTATGTTGCTTTCATCCTGGTAGTCACACTCTAAGACAAAAAAAAAAAGAAGACGCACCACGAAGAAATTATACGAATGGAAGGAAATCGGTGGATATAGTCTATATTTACACACAAACAAATGATTACAGTATTAGAAAAACTGGATGATTTATTCAAGAGAAAGAGCTCCACGAATTGGACAAATCAATAATGCGTTGGTCCACCTCTGGCCCTTACGCGAGCAATTATTCGGTTTAGCACTGATTGAGAGTTGTTGGTTGGTTGGTTGTCTGTGGTTAAAGGGACCAAACAGCAAGGTCATCAGTCCCTTGTTTCAAATAGACTCCATTCTGCTAACGGGACATCTCAGTATAGTCAGAAAAATAAAACGGATAAAGGGGAAACGTAAAAGGGCAGTCACGATGTCATTAGTAAAAACAAATGAGGGAAGTTGGCAAGAGAACGAACCCAACACTATGCTGAAACAGCATAGGCAAGACCACCTGTGACTTAAAAGGTACAACTGCTATAATGCAGAAAGTACGTATGGGAATAGAAAAACTAACCAAGCCTTAAAAAGAAGGGGTGAAAACAGAGTAAAAGGGAAAGAAAAGAGGATTCCGGTCAGGGAGGTGAATCGGGAATCTCTGAACACTGCCTACAGTGGGAGACACCCAAACACTCACCGCCCTGCCCCAACACCAGAGGGAGATTAAAAACTTTAAAACTGAGAATAAAAACCACTCTCCCGGAGGAAACCTAGAACCAGAGAGACCATCCGGGAATCGTCAGCCAACATCAAAGGTAAAGTGTGGGGGAGTCTGTACTTAGCACGCAGAGCCAAAAGAAGGGGGCATTCAACCAAAATGTGGGCCACTGACTGGAAGGCTCCACAACCACATAGCGGGGGTGGTTGAGAGTTGTTGGATTTCATCCTGAGATATATCGTGCAAAATTGTGTCCAATTGGTGCGTTAGATACACGAAATCCCCAATTTGATGGATGGCTCTCACCATAATGCTCCAAATGTTCTTAATTGGGCAGAGATCCGGGAGCCTTGCTGGCCTAGGGAGGGTTGGCAAGCACGAAGGCAAGCAATGGAAACTCTCGCCGTGTACGGGCGGGCATTATCTTGTTGAAATGTAAGCCATGGATGGCTTACGGCGAAGGGCAACAAAACGGAGCATAGAATATCGTCGACGTACCGCTGTGCTGTAATGGGGTGGCGGATGACAACCGAAGGGATCGTGCTGTGAAAAGAGAGTCAGCCCAAATCATCACTCCTGGTTGTCCTGCCGTGTGGAAAGCGACAGTGAGGTTCGGGATCCCATTGCTGTCAGGAGCGTCACGATGCATATTCGCTGGTTATCGGGGCCTCGTATGAAGCATGACTGGAGACACTGAATTGTGACCTGAGTCGACACTGTGGTTGCATAGTTTACACTCGCCCACGTTCAGGCTAAATTTGTTGATGTAGTGCTCTCGAGGTTTCTACATTGGGCAGTTGCTTTGGGAAGTAGTTTATTTAACTCTTTCCACCACGTATCAGGGATGGTATAGCAACAAGTAATATACTATGAAGAAACAATCAACACGAGGGGTTGCGCCTGATTCAGGCATCTTCAGAGTGACTGAATATTACATTCTGTTAGGTAGACGAGATACCGAGCCTACAGAACGTCCCAGCAAGGCAATTATTTGTTGGGACATTCTGTGTGCTCGGTATCTCATGTATGTGACACCATTCAATATTCAGCCCATCTGAAGATGCCTGAATCAGGCAAGACGCGTCTTCGGTATATAAACAATAAATACATCTCTGCAATCAACACTGTTTATTTTTTCACCTTATTTTACTGTTAATTAAGCTGTTTTCTATATTTTTCGGTACCGTAGTGTTTCAAAATGACGAAATCTTGCTGTGTACGATGGGTTTGTTAATAATTTTGCAGCTATCAGAATTTATAATCTCCATAAGCCTTGCCCTTCTCAGACAACGGTATAACTACGGCCTAAAGTGACTGTGGTGAAGTGCGTGATTCTCGACGAACACGGGCGTAGCAGATAAGCTTGTATGTTACTTATTACTAGGTGATGTCGTTGGTGAGGAACGTTTATCCACGCTAAGTTGCCGGATCATTGACTAACCAATTTCCCGATGCTCTGCAATTAGTTTGCTAATTTGGCTACGAAGCAGTCGCTTAGTGCGCAAGGCTCTAGTGCAGTGGTTTCCAACTCGGGGGTAATTACCCTCTGTGTGGTAAACTGAAACTTTCAAAGGTGTAAAAACAAAATAATTCGATTTTGCTACTGTTACGAAACTAAATTACTTTTTAAGAAAATTATTATTATTACCACTATTTCGTAAGACTATAATACTGATTACTAAGTTACCAATCCTTACCTTTTTTCAAACAAAAGAATTAACCCTTGACACAATTAGGTTGAGGTTAAAGTTCATTAAATGACAGCAGGAACATCTGCTACTCATATAGTCCACTTTTAACACACAAAGTTTTTAGTTTGTGCCATACATCTACGACAGTAAATTGAGACCTACACATCACATATGCTTTAATATCTCATCGAAATGCCTTGTCTGAGTTGTTGGTAGTTCCCGCAGTGAACCACAAACAGCTTCATTATTCATTTGGCACCAGATATTCCACCTAACTTACGACAAGACACAATGGTAACTTCGTAGTAGTTACTAAATGATTGCAGGACCTTCACGGTGGTTTTTTTTTTTTTTTTTTTTTTTATTAGTTGGAGTTGTCAGGCATAAAGCTTCGGCAGCCTAAGGCCTTCCAACTTCTACCAGTTCAGAAATAAAGAGCCCAGCAATGAGGTAATTTACAAACAGTAATCGTAGCGCATGCTTTATAAATTCGGTGGCTTTTAAATGGGAGTGCAGTGTTTGGCTGAAGCAAGAGCCAATAGGGATAGGATTGGTGCAGAGTAAACACATTTTGTAACAAGTGTCTATTCTTAGTGTGGATAATCAGCTTTGTTTTCTGAAGAGGAGTTATAGGTAGCACTAGCTGTGCACTGCTAAGTTTTTCATCAGTTTATAAAAAAAGATTTTTATACATAAGCAAAATCATTAGTTCATTCTATAATACAACACCTACACAAACTATCTTTCTCTATTTTAAAGTAAAAGTGTTCAAACATAAATTTCTTTCATTCTAAAACTTGCTACGGTCGTTCAATAAGTAATGACCCACATTTTTTTTAAAAGCCATTAATATAGATAGACAAACGCCCTTGTTGGTGCTTCACATTTGATGTTTGTTCTGTACGCCGGTGAAGTTTCGAACCGATCTGACCGATGGCAGAGGCCGTAGTACAGCTTCAAAATGGCGTCTACATACGACTCGCATTACAAGCAGCGAGCTGTTATTGAATTCTTGTGTGCAGAAAAAGAAACCGTGGTGAACATCCATAAACGTTTGTGTGCACTGTACGGCAATGCTGCAGTTGATAGGAGTGCAGTTGGGCGATGGATAAAGAAAGTTACAGCCTCAGTAAATGCAGAAGCAAAGCTCCATGATCAGCCACGCTCGGGACGTCCTGTCACAGGCGCTGCTCCAGACATGCTTAATCGTGACGATGCCATTATTCTTGCCGATCGGCGCATCACAACTCCACAATTGTCTCTTCAGTTGTCGGTAAGCATTGGAAGTGCGTCTGCAATGATCGAGACTACCAGATATTCAAAGACGTGCTCACGATGGGTTTCACGAATACTCACAGCGGCCCACAAGATTCAAAGAAAGGCCATTTCATCTGAATTGTTGGAGCTTAAAGATTCTCTACGGGCAACATATTCAAGATGACGAGAGTCTCAGCTATACAGTGAAAACATGGCTGCGCCTACAGGACAAAAGCATTTACCCTAAAGGAATATATGCTGTTCCTCAACGTTGGCGTACGGTCATAGAACGTGATGGAGACTACGTAGAAAGATGGACAAGGCGTGTTGATGTATAGTGTCACCAAATTCTTACTCTTAACAAAAAATATGTTTTGAGAAAGAAAAAGTGGGACTTTACTTATTGAACGACCCTCGTAGTTAAGCACTGATGTTGACACGGCCGGCCGGTGTGGACGAGCGGTTCTAAGCGCTTCAGTCTGGAACCGCGAGACCGCTACGGTCGCAGGTTCGAATCCTGCGCCAGGCATGGATGTGTATGATGTCCTTAGGTTGGTTAGGTTTAGGTAGTTCTAAGTTCTAGGGGACTGATGACCTCTGAAATTAAGTCCCATAGTGCTCAGAGCCATTTGAACCATTTGTTGACACGGTTAGTGGTGAGAGCTACTAGGTAATATCTGATTGCCCTCAGGGGTAATGGCCTCAGAAAGGATAGGAAACACTGCTCTAGTGTATAGTTGCACTCTGCAAAACTACGATTCTTTAGTTTTGGTACAGTGCATAAATGATGTGCTAAATGGGAAGATTACCGGTAGAACGGTACCATTGGTAAAGAAAGAAACAAATGAATATGCGTGAGTGAAAAATGGGAGCCGAAGACTTCTCTTTGGTTTTTGTTTGTTAGTTTTTCACATAATTAGAACCCACATCGTTAGCGTTAGTCCACTGTGTGTTTTATAATCTTACAAAATATAAATGGCATTTTATAAGTGATAAAAATTACTTGATCGTTAACTGCTGAACTTCTGCGTAAATAAAGCCATTACTTCTGACGTATGTACAGCTTACATGCACAAACATAAGCATTTATATAATTATTCTTCTTAGTTTTTACTTAATAAATTATTATTCATCACGAGCAAAGGCAAGAGATTACTTCTGTTACTGATATCTGGGGTAAGTTGTTTATGCCTAACAAAAACGTATTTTATATAAGATCGACGAGGTTTTGAAGCGGTGTTTGGTATGTTTTTATTTAGCGACGTTTTTTATTTTACTGTGTTTTGTTGAGGAAACTGCGTTTCATAGCACTGTATGATATATCTCTACTGATTTTCTTTCGTTTTTGCCACGGTTTCCCTTGTTTCACGTCTCAAATCAACGATTTTCGACTGAAGCCTGACTTACACATTGACAGTTTCGCTTTTGCTTTACTGTTTAGTTTTAAGTAGCACACAAGAAGGCAACTATTTAATGAGGGCTTAATTAAAAAGAAAAGACTAATATTAATGAATAAATGCAATAATTTTAGTAGCTGTGTGACCGGTTACTAAGTCTCGTAACCGGTTGGCCCTGACTAGTATTAGCATGCAATCTGAGTGCATAAAACAAAAATTAAGAATGACAAAGAATTTCCATCAACACAGTTGATTAATTAAGTCCCCTGCAACTATAAAAGCTACGAAACAACAAAGCACAAGTGTAATTCTTCTGTGTGTGGTAGTGTGATTCAACGTACATGTATCTGGCTCGGTTCTTCCTCAATACGGCAAAATATTTTAAACACCATTTACAATGAACTAATTGAAAAACCAGAAATACTATAATTGCACATAGAAACCAGAACCACATGTCTAATAAATGAACACGAGCCAGATGCTTTGTTCACTGTACCTGTGAGCAAGAGGGATTGTCATTAAAGAAAACTGTAATATCTTTTTACCTCATTATATATCGACGAAAATATTCCATTACACCAGCATCATAAATCAAAAGCCCTTCTCCTTTCTCAAACATGTTCTGACAGTTGCAACTTCTTCCATCTATACATTACACCAATCGAACAGCGTCTACTCTCTCGCTCAACAGAACAACTGCCCTCGACATCCTCTGAATCACTACTGCCCAGTGGAGGCGGCGGAATAATAATCTTTGGCGCAATCTCTGGCGCTGTGACGCAGTGTTGCCACCTTTCACTATGTAGAACAAAAGCGTTGCGAAGCTTACGTGCCCCTTTATATATCCTGACTCAGTTTGTAGTGGAATCTAGTAAGACACTGATCGCATCTGGAAAGATACCGATCAAAACGAGGTAATTCTTGATAGGTATGCAACATTCCTAATGTATGGGTGACGTGGTTACGAACTGAACTGACCTTCTAGGAAAGTTACCAATTTACTCATACGTAGGATAATCTTCAGTAGACTGTGGTAGTCTTACAACTCTACTCTAGTGCAATCCGCCCTAGTGGGCTGTTCATGCAACTTGCTTGTGACAGTTCATTTGGTCAGCGATGACTGATTTAACCTATTGTGTTTATGTTCGAAGACTGAAGTCGGTATTGCTCATGTGTGAGAGGTATTTGTTAAGATATCTGTGAGTGGAACATTGTGGAGGGGCTAAGCTGTGGATGTGCCCCAACATTGGTGCACGTGCAGATATTATAATCCCCCGGGCTTGAGGGAAAAGTCAAGAGCCACTAAGTACTAAGTCATTCAGAAGACGCACTGTACAGTATAACAGATCTTGTTGTTACGTGATTTCATGCCAAGAGTTCCTTTTGAAATTATCGAATGATTCTGAGACTTGCAATTCATTTTAAAGAATTTTTTTTTTTTTTTTTGAAGTCCAAAAGTTCGTATTTAAATACTGTACTCAATTGAAGTTTCACAATTGTAGTAGTGAGTTTGTTTAAGCTGAAAAGAGAATCGGCCGTTGCCAAATGATCGAGGATTTTGAACAAAAAAATTTATTTCATGGACTTCCACAGCTAAAACACTGCATGTTGGGTAAAAACTACTGCTGCAGCTGTATGGTTACTTTATTTGATGTTCACCCGCGTTGTAGCCCTGCACACTACGTGTCGGATCCACCAGAAAATGGTTCCGGCTATTGGCCACGTCTACATTAGTTTCTCTTGGCGTGCGGCATGATTTTTAGAATGGAGTGGAATTCTAGGAATCTGAGGAAAAGTTTAATGTGAAGCGTACTCTAGAATTATGCTGTAACCAACTTACCTAACGATATAAAAAAAATTACGAAACCAGTCGTACTTTTTGAGTAAAGTAATCATTTAGCTGCGCTGTGTTTTTACTCAACATGAGATTTGAAAATCCAAGGATCTTTGGTAGATGACTTTAGCGTGCTTAATACCCTCTACCGCAAGCTCCAGAGAATAAACTGGAGTTCGTGCTGTCAGTCAAGGGCCTGAGACTTAAATGGAGTCTGTTTCAGAACACGCTGCCGGTGTTGGTTGTGAGAGTCCATTACAGCTGTCTTCACTCGGCGCAATTACGCCCTCACTGCTAGGAAGAAGATGCACCAGAAGCTCCCACGTACATGCTAATGTTCTACTGTTCTCACGAAAACTGAATAAAGGAAGTTCATCTCTACCGTCTGAGTCAAATAAACACTGCCCTCCACTCCTTAGCCATGTACTCACCACATAATGTAGCGGGACTCATTAAGACCCCAAAGGCTTCCTCGCAAGTACCTCTTCTAACACGTATGTGATGCACTGGCTACACACACTTGTTTGAATGGTTAAAGTAATTCAGAGCTAACTGTATCGCCGAAACAGCAAGTGAACAGTGGACAGACTAACAATATACCCACCCTATTACACAGCAGAGCGAAAAAACGTGGTTTATTCGGTAATACCAGTGCCACGATGCTTGGAAAAGAACAGAGGCAAATGTGAATTATTGTCGCTATTGAGATCAGAAGACACGGGTTACTTGCTCTCCTGAAGAACAACAGAGAATTAAGAGGTCACGGAGTTACTGAAGGGACAGTGGAGCACTTCGACGGAATGATTCTAGTAAAATCATGAGAATATGAAGCAACATGTTAATATTTGTAATTAGATACCGTGTCTTTGTAATAAGAGTCAGTTACCCCCACCCCACCCCCCCCACCCCCTCCCATGAACCATGGACCTTGCCGTTGGTGGAGAGGCTTGTGTGCCTCAACGATAGATAGCCGTACCGTAGGTGCAACCACAACGGAGGGGTATCTGTTGAGAGGCCAGACAAACGGGTGGTTCCTGCAGAGGGGCTGCAGTCTTTTCAGTAGTTGCAGGGGCCACAGTCTGGATGATTGACTGATCTGGCCTTGTAACACTAACCAAAATGGCCTTGCTGTGCTGGTACTGATAACGGCTGAAAGCAAGGGGAAACTACAGCAGTAATTTTTCCCGAAGGCATGCAGCTTTACTGTATGATTAAATGATGATGGCGTCCTCTTGGGTAAAATATTCCGGAGGTAAAATAGTCCCCCATTCGAATCTCCGGGCGGGGACTACTCAAGAGGACGTCGTTATCAGGAGAAAGAAAACTGGCGTTCTCCGGATCGGAGCGTGGGATGTCAGATCCCTTAATCGGGCAGGTAGGTTAGAAAATTTAAAAATGGAGATGGATAGGTTAAAGTTAGATATAGTGGGAATTAGCGAAATTCGGTAGCACAAGGAACAAGACTTTTGTTCAGGTATATACAAGGTTATAAATACAAAATCATATAGGGGAAATGCTGGAGTAGGTTTAATAATGAATAAAAAATAGGAGAGCGGGTAAGCTACTACAAACAACATAGTGAACGTCTTATTGTGGCCAAGATAGACACGAAGCCCACGCCTACTACAGTAGTACAACTTTATACGCCAACTAGCTCTGCAGATGACGAAGAAATTGAAGAAATATGTGATGAAATAAAACAAATTATTCAGATAGTGAAGGGAGACGAAAATTTAATAGTCATGGGTGACTGGAAATCGATAGTAGGAAAAGGAAGAGAAGGAAACGTAGTACGTGAATATGGATTGGGAGTAAGAAATGAAAGAGGAAGCTACTTGGTAGAATTTTGCACAGAGCATAACTTAATCATAGCTAATACTTGGTTCAAGAATCATGAAAGAAGGTTGTATACATGAAAGAAGCCTGGAGATACTAGAAAGTATCAGATAGATTATACAATGGTAAGACAAGACAGAGATTTAGGAACCAGGTTTTAAAATGTAAGACATTTCCAGGGGCAGATGTGGACTCTGACCACAGTCTACTGGTTATAAACTGTAGATTAAAACTGAATAAACTGCAAAGAAGTGGGAATTTAGGGAGATGGGACCTGGATAAACTGACTAAATCAGAGGTTGTACAGAGTTCCAGAGAGAGCATAAGGGAACAATTGACAAGAATGGGGAAAAGAAATACAGTAGAAGAAGAGTGGGTAGCTTTGAGGGATGAAGTAGTGAAGGAAGCAGAGGATGAAGTAGGTAAAAAGATGAGGGCTAGTAGAATTCCTAGGGTAACAGAAGACATATTGAATTTATTTGAAGAAAGCAGAAATTATAAAAATGCAGTAAATGATGGAGGCAAAAAGGAACACAAACGTCTCAAAAATGAGAACGTCAGGAAGTTCAGAATGGCTAAGCAGGGATGGCTAGAGGACAAATGTTAGGATGTAGAGGCTTATCTCACAAGGGGTAAGATAGATACTGCCTACAGGAAAATTAAAGAGACCTTTGGAGAAAAGAGAACCACTTGCATGAATATCAAGAGCTCAGATAAAAACACATTTCTAAGCAAAGAAGGGAAAGCAGAAAGGTGGAAGGCGTATATAGAGGGTCTATACAAGGGCAATATACTTGAGGACAATATTAGGGAAATAGAAGAGAATGTAGATGAAGATGAAATAGGAGACATGATACTGCGTGAAGAGAATGACAGAGCACTGAAAGACCTAAGGAGAAACGAGGCCTCGGGAGTAGACAACATTCCAGTAGAACTACTGACATCTTTGGGAGAGCCAGGCCCAATAAAACACTACCATCTAGTGAGGAAGATGTATGAGGCAGGCGAAATGTCCTCAGACTTCAGGAAGAATATAGTAGTTCCAATACGAAGGAAAGCAGGTGTTGACAGATGTGAAAATAATGGTACTATCAGTTTAACAAGCCACGGCTACAAAATACTAACATGAATTCTTTACAGACGAATGGAAAAACAGGTAGAAGTCGAACTCGGAGAAGATCGGTTTGGATTCCTTACAAATGTTGGAGCACGTTAGGCAATACTGACCATAGGACTTATCTTAGAAAATAGATTAAGGAAAGGCAATCCTACGTTTCTAGAATTTGTAGACTTAGAGAAAGCTTTTGACAATGTTGACTGGAATACTCTCTTTCGAATTCTGAAGGTGGCATGGGTAAAATACAGGGAGCGAAAGGCTATTTACAATTTGTACAGAAACCAGATGGCAGTTATAAGAGTCGAGGGGTATGAAAGGGAAGCAGTGGTTGGGAAGGAGGTGAGACGGGGTTGTAGCCTATCCCAGATATTATTCAATCTGTATATTGAGCAATCAATAAAGGAAACAAAAGAAAAATTCGGAGTAGGTATTGAAATCCATGGAGGAGAAATAAAAACTTTGAGGTTCGCCGATAACATCAGAATTCTGTCAGACAGCAAAGGACTTGGAAGAGCAGTTGAACGGAATGGACAGTGTCTTGAATGGAGGATATAAGATGAACATCAACAAAAGCAAAACGAGGATAATGGAATGTAGTCGAATTAAATCGGGTGATGCTGAGGGAATTAGATTAGGAAATGAGACACTTAAAGTAGTAGAGGAGTTTTGCTGTTTGGGGAGCAAAATAACTGATGACGGTAGAAGTAGAGAGGATATAAAATCTGACTGTCAATGGCAAGGAAAGCGTTTCTGAAGAAGAGAAATTTGTTAACATCGAGTATTGATTTAAGTGTCAGGAAGTCGTTTCTGAAAGTGTTTGTATGGAGTGTAGCCATGTATGGAAGTGAAACGTGGACGATGAATAGTTTATAAGAGAAGAGAATAGAAGCTTTCGAAATGTGGTGCTACAGAAGAATGCTGAAGATTAGATGAGTAGATCACATAACTAATGAGGTGGTATTGAATAGAATTGGAGAGAAGCGAAATTTGTGGCAAAACTTGACTAGAAGAAGGGATCAGTTGGTAGGACATGCTCTGAGGCATCAAGGGATCGCCAATTAGTACTGGAGGGCAGCGTGGAGGGTAAAAATCGTAGAGGAAGGCCAAGAGATGAATACTCTAAGCAGATTCAGAAGGATGTAGGCTACAGTACGTACTGGGAGATTAAGCAGCTTGCACAGGATAGAGTAGCATGGAGAGCTGCATCAAATCAGTCTCAGGACTGAAGACCACAACAACAACAATCTTAGGAAGAAGGACACCTGTATTTGTACTTCGGACATGGCTAAGAGGATTTGTAGAGAAAGTTTCCCAGTCCGCTCAAGACAACCTTGCATCAATTGTCATACGTCGAAGTTTTCATTAAAAGTTAAACATCGCAGTTAATAACTCGGTAGGGATAGGTTACAACTATGGCTCGCGGAATCCAGCAGATTCGATAGCGACTATATCTATCGTTCTCAAAAAATCATAGAAATCGAGCAGTGACATTTACTGCTTATGGAATCGCTCTTCCAGATCAGTCCCCTTGGGGATGGAAACTATTAATAACAAGTGGTAACACACTCTGTGAAAACTGGTGACTGTTTTTGTACCCCCATTTCTGGCGAACGCATTGGAAGTGTCCGGTATAAATATGTCATATGTATTTATGTGTTTTTATCGAAGATAATTAGTATACAACAAATAATACGGTTAAAGCTATGCATAATTCATATATCATCATTTACTCCAAAGAAGTTCAAAAATTTAGCTTTCTTATCCGACAGAAGGATCACTATAAATAGCGATCATGGCGTCACTTCAAGAGTCACATTGGCAAAGATTGAGAATTAACCTGTTCTGGTTTAACCACAAGCGCCGGAACGAAGAGGAAGAACTCAAGACCAGAGAAGGCGGCGAGGCGACGTCGGCCGATAGCCAGCTAACAAGCAACGCGCCACGACTGGAGCGAACTCTGCAAGAAGTGAATATAAGTGCCGCTCCAGCCAGCCTCGGCTGGACACTAGTGGACAGTATTCGCAGAGCATTATCACGGCCTAGCAGAGAGTGCTAGGGGAACAGTTATTAGAATAGTTATTAGTTATCCCTATCCATTGCTTGTTTGAGCCGGCCGGAGTGGCCGTGCGGTTCTGGGCGCTACAGTCTGGAGCCGAGCGACCGCTACGGTCGCAGGTTCGAATCCTGCCTCGGGCATGGATGTGTGTGATGTCCTTAGGTTAGTTAGGTTTAATTAGTTCTAAGTTCTAGGCGACTAATGACCTCAGAAGTTGAGTCGCATAGTGGTCAGATCCATTTGAACCATTGCTTGTTTGGACATAAACTATAGCGAAGATCATTACTGGTTGCATGTCGTCCATCGTTTGCGACACTTATGGTAAATACAAAAATAAGTATTGTCATTCTTCTTACACTACTGGCCATTAAAATTGCTACACCACGAAGACGACGTGCTACAGACGCGAAATCCAACCACAGGAAGAAGATGATGTGATATGCAAATGATTAGCCTTTCAGAGCATTCACACAAGGTTGGCGCCGGTGCTGACATGAGGAAACTTTCCAACCGATTTCTCATATACACACAGCAGTTGACCGGCGTTGTCTGGTGAAACGTTGTTGTGATCCCTCGTGTAAGAAGGAGAAATGCGTACCATCACGTTTATGACTTTGATAAAGGTCGGATTGTAGCCTATCGCGATTGCGGTTTATCGTATCGCGACATTGCTGCTCGCGTTGGTCGAGATCAAATGACTGTGAGCAGAATATGGAATCGGTGGGTTAAGGAGTGTAATACGGAACGCCGAGCTGGATCCCAACGGCCTCGTATCATTAGCAGTCGAGATGACAGGCATCTTATCCACATGGCTGTAACGGATCGTGCAGCCACGTCTCGATCTCTGAGTCAAGAGATGGGGACTTTTGCAAGACAACAACCATCTGCACGAACAGTTCGACGACGTATGCAGCAGCATGGACTATCAGCTCGGAGACGTTGCCTGCGGTTACCCTTGACGCTGCATCACGGACAGGAGCGCCTGCAATAGCGTACTCAACGACGAACCTGGTGCGCGAATGGCAAAAGGTCATTTTTTCGGATGAATCCAGGTTCTGTTTACAACATCACGATGGTCGTATCCGTGTTTGGCGACATAACGGTGAACGCACTGGAAGCGTGTGTTCGTCATCACCATACTGGCATATCACCCGACGGCAATTTGAACAGTGGACATAACATTTCAGATGTGTTACGACCCGTGGTTCCCACCTTCATTCGATCCCTGCGAAACCCTACATTTCAGCAGGATAATGCCCGACTGCATGTTGCAGGTGTTGTACGGCCCTTTCTGGATACAGAAAGTGTTCGACTGCTGCCCTGGCTAGCACATTCTCCAGATCCCTCAGCAATTGAAAACGTCTGGTCAATGGTGGCTGAGCAACTGGCTCGTCACAATACGCCAGTCACTACTCTTGATGAACTGTGGTATCGTGTTGAAGCTGCATGGGGAGCTGTTTCTGTACACTCCATCCAAGCTCTATTTGACTCAATGCCCAGGCGTATCAAGGCCGATATTACGGCCAGAGGTGTTTGTACTGGGTACTGATTCCTCAGGATCTATGCATCCAAATTGCGTGCAAATGTAATCACATGTCAGTTCTAGTATAATATATTTGTCCAATGAATACCCATTTATCATTTGCATTTCTTATTGGTGTAGTAACTTTAATGGCCAGTAGTGTATTTATAATAAAAACTACTAATACTATTTGCTTGAACTGTTGTATAGCAATCCGAGAAAGCAGCTTTTCTTAGGCAGCCTATATCAGATGAGTGGGCAAGACCCCACATAACCCATGATAATCGTCCACGATCTGGCGCTCTGAAAACGGTCACCTTGCTTATCCTTAAATCCCTATAAAACATGCCAAACAGATGCAGTCAGTAACATTGATGTGACTGTTCTCGGCGTCGCGCACTAGCATCGTAGACTATGGAATCAGGGCACACCTACAACGACAAATCAAGCAGGAACCGCTCGGCGAACTGTCCGTCACGACTTATACAAAACGATTTCGAGTAGCAGATGAATTGTTACGAGTTTTGCAAGAACAAGGGGATCATCTAATATCGATGTATCGGACACGTCAGGGATGAGATAGAGCAAGTTGTGCGCTCCTGAAAACAGTAAAAATTGGTTCAAATGGCTCTGAGCACTATGGGACTTAACATCTATGGTCATCAGTCCCCTAGAACTTAGAACTACTTAAACCTAACTAACCTAAGGACATCACACAACACCCAGTCATCACGAGGCAGAGAAAATCCCTGACCCCGCCGGGAATCGAACCCGGGAACCCAGGCGTGGGAAGCGAGAACACTACCGCACGACCACGAGTGAAAACAGTAAAAAGCTGTAGTTAAGACTTCAGTAAACATGATGTCACCACAACGTTTCTAGTGTATTGTGGAGTTCATGTCCGCTATTAGTGCGAAGCAAAGTACTACCTATGTGTCTCCAGTTTAGATTGACATGGGTGTTTGCTGTACGCCCAGTCACCTCCTCTCCAGAAAACACAGTATTTGTCTAAAGCAAAGGTGAAAATCCTCTAGAGATTACAGAAATAAAATATAAACTTTACAGAAAGTCTATTCCCTTATTAGTAACGCGTCCCAGCACCGGCCTACAGGCCAGATGTAGACTTGCGGTAAAAAATGCGACGCACGCCTTCAAAACAGTAAGTATTCTGGAAGCTCTGATTTATTAATTTATTTAAACCTAGAATATTAGGGCATCAGGCTCTCTGCTACATCCAACCAGACATTCTTAATGAGCCAGCATTACAAGATGTATAGTGCAAGAGTAAAATACAGAGCATCCCAAGAGTACGGTCAATATTTAGGGATATGACAGGTACACTTATTTGAAGCAAGAAAACTGCGTATATGGATCTGCTCTATTCGGAATGGTTTTCTTGATAAAGCACATTTAATGTACATTTGCTTTCAGGCTACAGGCGCACATATATATGTCTTACCCAGCTAACCTCTTTGATGTTTTGTTTCATCCCAAGTTATGTAGTTGCTTACAGCCTCTTTGCTCAGAATGTGTTTCTGCAATTAAATCAATTCGTTGAACTCACAGTTAACAGTGGTGTGTTGTGGGAGAAGTAAGACGAGGGACTGAGGTTGTGTATCAGAGAGAAGCATCAATTAACTGTGTTCGTATACGCACCGGCTGAAATGCCACACTAATGAAGGATCCTCAGATACGGTGTACAATTACGGCATCTGTGATGGTAGTGTTCTTGCTGCTATCGAAGAAACCTGTCGTCCCATTCAGACAGGTCGAATTCCTGATCGTAGAGTGTTTACCAGGGTTTTCGTAACACTGCGTGAAACAAGCACTCTTCCAAGGTTCCATTTTTCTTCCGAACATGTTATCCAACAACCTGCAGAGGTTCGGCATCTCACTGTTGAAACAGTGCAGCGTCGTGCTACTACTAGTTCACGGCTACTTTCTGCACGTATCAGTGTCCAATGAACAGAAACGTATATGGGGGACATTACAGAGGTAAACCTGTACCAATATGGCATTCAGCGTGTCAACAATCTTCACATTGGCGACAATGTTACACCACTTGAATTTTGTCACTGGTTAGGTGCGAGATATCATTTGCTTTCGTTAATACTATTCATTGATCAAGTCACGTTTAGAGAGAGTGGAATCAGCAACACAATGATCATTGATAGTCGCAGGAAAACGTACATACTATAGTGAGAACCAGTTTTCAAGTTCGTTTTCCGATCAAAGTGTGTGTGGCATAATCGGTAACATCTTGTTAGGTCCAGTCGCTGTAGAAGAGCGAGTGATGGGACAGAATTACTAGAATTTTTTTGGACAACGCGTTTGTTGAACACCTTCAGCACGTCCATTTGGTCATGTGGACTACAATGTACTTCCAGCGCCATGGGACGACTTCAAATATTACCAAACGTTTGTGGGAACATCTCAACGGGACTTATCCTATTCGCTGGGTTGGTCATGGTAATATAATTAACTGGCCACCAAGATCGCCAGACCTTCAGTCATTAGCTTTTTGTTTAAGGGGTTGGATTAATTGTGTGGAACGCAAACGAAAACTGAAACCGCGAGATGAACTGCTTGCTCACATCTTGTACGTTGCTGCCCTAACAAAGGAACGCGCAGAGGCACTCAGACAGGCAACAAAAACATGTTATCCTAAGAGCACACAAATGCATTGAAGTTGAGGTAGTCTCGAACGTTTACTGTGAAATGCACAGTAGCTATGTTGTGACATACACAATAATGCTTAGTGATAAATGTGTTAAAAGCACACATTTTTCTATTGATACTTCGTGAAGTGCATCATGTAATGAAACTTCCTGGCAGCTTAAAACTGTATGCCGGACCGAGACTCGAGCTCGGGACCTTTGCCTTTCGCGCGCAAGTGCTCTACCATCTGAGCTACCCAAGCACAACTCACGCCCTCTGCTCACAGCTGTACTTCCGCCCGTGCATCATCTCCTACTTTCCAAATTTCACAGAAGCTTTCCTGCGAAACTTGCAGAACCAACACTCCTGGAAGAAAGGATACTGCAGCGACACGGCTTATCCACAGCCTGGGGGAGATTTTCACTCTGCAGTGGAATAGCTTGGGTAGCTCAGATGGTAGAGCACTTGCCCGCGAAAGGCAAAGGTCCCGAGTTCAAGTCTCGGTCCGGCACAAAGATTTAATCTGCCAGGAAGTTTCATATCAGCGCACACACCGCTGCAGAGTGTAAATCTCATTCTGCATCTTGTAATGTTTACTAAATATTGTAGATGTGTTCACTTGAAAATGTATCGAGTTATAAAGGAAATAAATAAAAATGTGTATTTAATGTGTTAGAAATAGGAAATACATCCACATGAAGTCTTTTGTCCGGTCATTGTAGCCGAGCGGTTCTAAGCGCTTCATTCTGGGACCGCGCAGCTGCTACGGTCGCAGGTTCGAACCCTGCCTCGGGCATGGATGTGTGTGCTGTCCTTAGGTTAGTTAGTTAAAGTAGTTCTATGTCAGGGGACTGATGACCTCAGATGTTAAGTCCCATAGTGCTTAGAGCCATTTGAACCATTTTGATGTCTTTTGTTTCACGTGACTATTCCTGTCGTGTCCATGTACGAATAGCGCCTATATTGACTATTCCTACTTTGACATCCTGTTTAAAGAGAATAATAGTAGCATAGTGCTATGTCGTCAACGAATGCACTGTAGATTCGACTACTGGCGGCTTCTGTGTAAGAGTACAAGGTTATGTGAACAGCCTAACGTTCGACACCTTGCGGATTTATTGGTTATTTTTCTTTGAATGCTGTCAAACGTACCATAGATGCTGCAGTCTTAAAGATACGACACTTACATCCATCGCGCTTCTGCTCCTATTGACTTCGTGAGACTTGGCATCAGCGTGGCGAGCACTCCTTCAGTTGTGCACGGTTTAAGGAGCTGTTGCTGATGCGCAACTAGAATGAAGTAATTTCCTTATGAGCCGAGCCCCAACAGAAAGACAGACCACGGCGCTTACGTCAGGAAGGTAGGCCTGAGCTCGCTCACTCGGTCGACTCAGCAGACAAAATGCGTTTCTACACCTGTTAACTCACAACTGCGCATGTGTGTGCTATTGTGGAGTCTTAATGTTATTAGTTCGACAATGGTAGAAAGTTCATGGGCCTACTAATAATTTAGTTACGGCTGTACTGGGGTACAATAAAATTAAAACCATACCAAAATCATCATCGGTTGCTTAAGGCACCACATCTTGTATGAAATCAGGACTGTTAGCAGAAGAGACTAAATACTATAAACTAGCCGCTGCACCATTTATGTCGAGAATTAATCTTAAATTTTGTTTTACAACTAGTAATCAGTAAGACTTCATAATAGCAGATGGCAGTGGAAGATACAGTTCTCGTTAGTATGTACACACGGCAGATTTTATCCCCATTCGCTAGGCATAAATCCTGCTATACGATACCACAGTCCTCAGGTATGCTAATTCACTCAGTATATAGTAAAATTAGGTCGGACGTGAGTATATTTTAAAGTTGTAGTAACAATAAACCTATTTTGTGGGTTTCTGAATGAGTTGTGCTACATTAAGATATGAATTTTATCATACAGCAATCCATTTGAGGCGCTGATAGCCAAACCTCCAGAAATCAGACACTCAGATCGGTATCGACCATTGGATTTCGATAGAGTACCAGCCAAAAGACCAATTTACTTTGTGATACGCGCTATCGTCCAGTAGAACATGCGTAAACGGTAATTAAAAGTAACACCCTGTCGCGTTCCCACTGTGCGTTAGGCTCGCGAATAACTATCGCGTTCTTATTGTGGAAGAAGTGCGTCTTCTATGTTTATCATGTTTTTATTGAAGATCAGTCAGGAAAGAACACATAACATAGGCAGTGATTACACAATAATATCCAATGGAACGTTGCGGAAAACTTGGGTAGAACTCCCCAGAAACATTCTATGGAATCAACAACGGAGCAATTATAAGGTAGCACATCGTTTAAAAGTCATGGAACGCTCGCGCGCCGCGGCAAGGAGTAAGTACATTTCACTGCTCCTCGCAGTCGGCACGCGAACTACGTTGACCCTTGCGTTCCGTCAGCTGAACGCGGCGCCACTCAACCCGAACGGCAGAGGACACGAAAAGAGTATCTCTTAATAATTGTGTCGTAGAATTCGCTTGAGTGAGAGAACGTGATATCGTCGTAACAATGTGCGCTCGAACCCCAGTGACGGCAATATTTTTGACTGTTTCCACGTGAAACTTTTATATAGGAACAATTTTTCCTGATGTGTGAAAAGACTTTATGGAGTTTGTAGCGATGTTCTTTTGGCAGTCTGCTTTAACTTCGTTAGTTGAAAGCAGCAATGCTGTAGGGTACAGTTGTGTAGATAGGTGAGATGTTCTGTCGGACATGTGCGACAGACCAGACACCACTCGTAATGAAGCAGGTAGTGCATTTGTAGTTTCATAGAATAAACATAAACGTTCGGTACAGTAGAATAAAGAAACAACTGCATAACACGTGCGGAAGTATTCTTAGTCCCATGTAACACTTTCACGCATAGTATAGTGAGAAAAATTGTCATAATTGATGTTTGAACGCAGAAGTCCTGGTACAACAATCTAACGCTCTGCCAACTTTTCCATAGAAGCTGTTTGGATGAATTAATCACTGTTATGCTTTTCGTATGCTCCATCGTTCTGGTGTTGCTTTTGATTAAAGTTTACGCTTCTTCTGCTGGACGGCAGCACATAGTACGAACTAAAACGGAGTACCGAACTGAGTGTCTGAGAGTCGTAAGGGCCTAAAGCACTTCACTTTCGATTGTAAAATTGTAGCATTTATTTTTGCTTCTGAAATCCGTTGATCTTATAGTGAGTCATGTTTATATGTTCTGTAGGCCCACATTGTATATATGAAAATTCACGAAAAGCTGTATCACTGTTTTTCCTGATATTCACTTACATGTGGGGTCGACGGCAGTGTGCTTTAAGCCCTTATGGAACTCTTCACGTTATTTGTATTTTAGTCAAGTGACCACGTTGGTAGACATTACTACTTGAGTTTAATCATCTCCATAAACGGCTCTCTGTGTTGGGACTTGGTTGTTTACTGTGTGCGAATCGGCTTCCGTGTGCAGTGTAAACATGAACTACGTTGCATCTATTTTAAATGCTAACAAAAAAGTCAAAATGTGGGGACCGGTCGTCAGTCGCATTTGCGGAGTTCAGCTGGTAGAGCGCTTGCACCCGAAGCGCAAAGCTCCCGAGTTCGAATCTCGGTCTGCTTTCATCTGCCAGCAAGTTTCATATCATCACTCCGCTGCAGAGTGGAAATCTCATTCCGGAAACAGAAAAGTATATTACCAGAAAAAGTTAGCCGCAAAGGAACTGGGGCCTCCGAGAACAGGCCCTTTGAGTGAGAGAGTGACGAAATCAAATAAGCATGACTACAAGAGAACATTTAACAAGGAATTGTACAGTTAGCACAAGTTTTTATGCGGATGTAGCGTAACAATATCTGACTGTCGGCCCGAAAGTAAATTCGTGAACTAATACATCTGTTAGGGGTCTTGTACATTTGTCCGAAAAAATGGAAAACCACGAAAATTCCCAATTACACAAAAATGCGAAATGGAGAGTTGTGAAAGCTTACACGTTATTTCTTTATTGCCCTAAATTATACTAAATTATGTACAAAACAACAAAAAATCCGCGAAAACTATTTTTTCTTTTATCAGGTAAGTTATGCGTCTCATTATTATTATTTTATTATTATTATTTCTTTTCTTTCTCAGACGTTATGTCTGGTTAAAAATGGAAAGTGACGCGGACCTTGATCAAGCGTGAATTCCTTTTAACTGTACGGTATTATTATTATTATTATTACTATTATTACTTTTATTATTATTATTGACAGTGGCTGTGGTTGTATAAACTTGTTGATAAGCATAACCGTTATACTGCAGATGCTATTAACTTCACATTATCAGATTTATCTCAGTCTAAAACTTTGTGAACACCCACAATGTATACTCACGAGCCGCCACTGGATTAAACATTCATTTTACTTAGTTTTTACATCACTTCTGTCTCAAGCTTTTATAATGATACTGTTCACCATCAATAACACAAGGGACAAATTTTTTTCTGTGGTGTAAGTTTACGAAGTCTATTTAGATACAGGTGATGGTGAAGTACTTAGCTTATAAGTTATTTTGTTTGAATACACTCTGGTTCTCATGATAAACCGTTCTATAAAAATAAACGTCTTTTTTTGTAATCTATTCTCATTAACGTATAGTTTTCGATGTAAGATAACTGTGACTCAGTGTGGCTTTTGGTTCAATAAGCCTCTTGGTAACTATGACAGATGTCTGACAGATGGTACCTCGTACGCATTTGGCAAAACTACGATAACTCTCTCTGCTCATCACAGAGATCACCGTGACTATCAGCCATTTCACTGGTGAGCTTTTGTTGTTTCCCACTCTGTCGTTATTATTTTGTGCAGGTAATCTACTTGCGTTCTCTGCAAACGTGATACTGTGTCAGTTACTTCGTGCACCTGTCCTGTTTGTGCGTTTTGGTTACAGAAAGTATGAGATCTTCACGGAAGTTTTGTGTTAATAATTCCGACCATTTCTGCTACGTATGTGGTTAATATTTTCAAGAAAAGAGACGACGGAATATAAATGATTTTGTAAAACAAAGCTATCTGGTATATTTTGAAAAACAAAAAGATATATGTTGGGCCCCATACAACGTTTGTAAAACTTACTGGAGTCATGGAGGACGAAAAGGGCTTCCGCTTGGAGGATGTAAGAGGTATGAATGGATTCAAAAAGCTAAACCACCAATCTTGCATAATTATGATTTGCCAATACCAGCGTTTACTTCTTATCAGATGATTATGGTGCTGATGTCAAATGTTAGATCGTCAAAGCAATAGTGAAAGTGAATTCGAAGAATGCAGTCCTAGACTGCAAGGCTTTTCTCAGAGCGAGACAAACGACTTCATTTGAGGTTTAAATTTATACGAGAAATCAGCTGAGTTTCTTGCGTTAAGACCAGAAGTAAACGTTGGTTCAGCCTGGCGTATCAATAACATCCTATAGAACTAGAGTACGCGCCATATTTCCACATTTTAACGAGACTTACGATATCGTATTTTGTAGTGATATTTCTAGGCTTTTAAATTTAATGAGTCTTCCAGTATATCAACCAAAGGACTGGAGATTTTTTTCTAGATATCTCAAAACAAAGTTTTAAATGTGTGCTACTGCACAACGGAAATAAAGTATCTTCGATCCCAATGGCTTATTCAACTACTCTTGAGGAAGAATATCAAAATATTAGGCTTGTTTTACAAACAATTTCATTTCTCCAACGTCAGTGGTCAATTTGTGTAGATTTAAAATGGTGAATTTTGTATTGGCTCAGCAAAGTGGGTACACTAAACATCCCCGTTTTCTTTGTCTGTGGGACAGTCGTGCGAAAAAATAACATTAGAGCAAGAAAGACTGGCCGCCGAGAGTAAACCTGACTACAGGAAAAGATAACATTGATCATGAACCATTGCTCAATCGGAAAAAATTCATTCTTCAGCCACTACATTAAACTTGATCTTATAAAACATTTTGTTAAAACTATAGATAGGAATGGCGATTGCTTCACTTATATTTGGCACACATTTCTTAGTCTCGGGATAGAAAAGTTGTAAGCAGGAGTTTTTTATGGGTCACAAATCCGTATTCTTATAAACGATGATTGCACAAACCACATGATTCAGGCTGAATTATAAGCATGCACAAGCTATGTATCAGTTGTCAAAAATTTTTTGGGGAATCACAAAGTTCAAGAATATTCAGAAACAGCAGACCAAATGCTCCAGAATTGCCAAAACTAGGAGCTAATATGAGTGTCACATTGCATTTTTTTCACAGTCATTTAGATACATTTCCTGACAACCTGGGCGATTACAGTGGATATCAAGGGAAACGTCCCACCAGGACATCAAGATTATAGAGGAAAGATACAAGGCTGTTGGGATCGCCATGCACAATAAAAGTTTTAAAAAAATTCTCGTTCTTTATCATTTAATTTCCAGTATAAATGGATAGTTTTTATCTCAAAAGGTAGCGTCAATTCAACAAAAATAGAGTTATTATCGAATTCAGCAGACCAAAATGACATGGAATTGATTAATAAATCCAATGCAGCAGAATCAGTGTTACCCTGTGCAATCTACAGGGTGTTACAAAAAGGTACGGCCAAACTTTCAGGAAACATTCCACACACACAAATAAAGAAAAGATGTTATGTGGACATGTGTCGGGAAACGCTTAATTTCCATGTTAGAGCTCATTCTAGTTTCGTCAATATGTACAGTACTTCCTCGATTCACCGCCAGTTGGCCCTATTGAAGGAAGGTAACGCTGACTTCGGTGCTTGTGTTGACATGCGACTCGTTGCTCTACAGTACTAGCATCAAGCACATCAGTAAGTACCATCAACAGGTTAGTGTTGATCACGAACATGGTTTTGCTGTCAGTGCAGTGTTTATAAATGCGGAGTTGGTAGATGCCCATTTGATGTATGGATTAGCATTGGGCCATAGCCGTGGCGCGGTACGTTTCTATCGAGACAGATTTCCAGAACGAAGTGTCCCGAGAAGAAGACGTTCGAAGCAATTGATCGGCGTCTTAGGGAGCACGGAACATTCCAGCCTATGACTCGCGACTGGGGAAGACCTAGAACGACGAGGACACCTGCAATGGACGAGGCAATTCTTCGTGCAGTTGACGATAACCCTAATGTCAGCGTCAGAGAAGTTGCTGCTGTACAAGGTAACGTTGACCACGTCACTGTACGGAGAGTGCTACAGGAGAACCAGTTGTTTCCGTACCATGTACAGCGTGTGCAGGCACTATCAGCAGCTGATTCGCCTCCACGGGTACACTTCTGCGAATGGCTCATCCAACAATGTGTCAATCCTCATTTGAGTGCAAATGTTCTCTTTACGGATGAGGCTTCGTTCCAACGTGATCAAATTGTAAATTTTCACAATCAACATGTGTGGGCTGACGAGAATCCGCACGCAATTGTGCAATCACGTCATCAACACAGATTTTCTGTGAACATTTGGGCAGGCATTGTTGGTGATGTCTTGATTGGGCCCCATGTTCGTCCACCTACGCTCAATGGAGCACGTTATCATTATTCCATACGGGATACTCTACCTGTGCTGCTAGAACATGTGCCTTTACAAGTACGATACAACATGTGGTTCATGCGCGATGGAGCTCCTGCACATTTCAGTCGAAGTGTTCGTACGCTTCTCAACAACAGATTCGGTGACCGATGGATTGGTAGAGGCGGACCAATTCCATGGCCTCCACGCTCTCCTGATCTCAACCCTCTTGACTTTCATTTATGAGGGCATTTGAAAGCTCTTGTCTACGCAACCCCGGTACCAAATTTAGAGACTCTTTGTGCTCGTATTGTGGACGGCTGCAATACAATACGCCATTATCCAGGGCTGCATCAGCGCATCAGGTATTCCATGCGACGGAGGGTGGATGCATGTATACTCGCTAACGGAGGACATTTTGAACATTTCCTGTAACAAAGTGTTTGAAGTCACGCTGGTACGTTCTGTTGCTGTGTGTTTCCATTCCATGATTAATGTGATATGAAGAGAAGTAATGAAATGAGCTCTAACATGGAAAGTAAGCGTTTCCGGACACATTTCCACATAACATATTTTTTTCCTTTGTGTGTGAGGAATGTTTCCTGAAAGTTTGGCCGTACCTTTTTGTAACACCCTGTATATCTTGTATATCTGTAACGCACATTTCTATTTTACTTGCTTCTTTACATCATCTGTGCTTTCCTGTTCTCACACACGCAGTGATTTCCTATTTTGTGACAGATACAGTGATATTTACTTTTCTTATTTCGATATGTACTCAAATTTTATGTAGGCCTTTCACATAAGTTGCATATACTTATGAAAATAATATTCGTTAGCATACAAAAGACGTCAGGTTTCTTTAATAACATTAGAGGGCTGCGAGATATCTGTTCCATAAGCATGTAACTTGAATTAGTTCCGTGACTGTGATTGCTAACAATATCTGTGACGCCATGCGAAGCAACGTTTGATCAGAAAATCTGATCTTTCACAAAAAGGCTGGAAAGGCAATCTACTTTCGCCTATACAGTTGGACCCGCAGTGACCGATAGGCGACTACGCCATCCATCACTTTGACCTGGAGCGCACATCACTTAAGGACTGCTTACCAGATCATTAGCTTACCAGATCATTAGCTTCACCGGTGTCAAAGTACATAGGAAAATCGGTGGATACTTGAATTCTTGCGTAAACAGCGGTAACACAATAACGGAGACACGAGATCTGAAATCCAAAAATGCGGTGTTGATATAGGGAAAGTCAAGGCTGCTACATTTTGACGAATGCTCGTATGTAATTGTGTCGCACATAATGAACAGACACTTTCAATGAACCGGAAATGTAAGGTTTACTGTATCATTACCAATAGTATGGGTATGCAAGTGTGTCGCAGATAATTAACACTTTCACTTAACCGGAAACGTAAAGTTTACAATATCCGTACCGACGGTATGGCAAACGTGATTAAGATATTCAACGGCAAACAAACTCCATCGAGCCTAAATTCGGTAAAATACATCAACTTAGCGCATTTCGCCTGCGGGAGAAATAGAGTTGCTCCGTGGCGCACGGTCGGCTATGGCAAAAATCTTACTATCGTAATGGGTACTCACAATGGAGAAATGTTAATGTGTGGACCCATGGGACTCAGATTCGCACAGATGTCGACTGTTGAGCACCATTTTGCAAAAATTAACTGATACAGAGTTGTATACAGAAATATAGCGAGAGCTGAGATTTTATCAATGTAAACATTTACGAGAAAATGCGGAAATTCAATGGAGCTCAGTTATTTTCTTAAGTGAATTTTGAAGAAGTAAATTCTGCTAAGCTTCTGTAGGAACTTCGAAAGTTTGGTTGATGATGTTTGCTGGTGAATCTGGAAGCACGATCGAGGGAATTTAGAAGTGTTTCCTATTATCAATAGATATCTGAGAACCGGCCGGCCGGTGTGGCCGTGCGGTTCTAAGCGCGTCAGTTTGGAACCGCGTGACCGCTACGGTCGCAGGTTCGAATCCTGCCTCGGGCATGGATGTGTGTGATGTCCTTAGGTTAGTTAGGTTTAAGTAGTTCTAAGTTCTAGGGGACTGCTGACCTCAGCAGTTAAGTCCCATAGTGCTCAGAGCCATCTGAGAACGGCTACGTATCAACAAAATGTGGACTGAGTCGTATGCAACCAGTATCTGTGTATCCTATACAAATTCCTAATTATGAACTGTAGAAGTTTTACAGGATAACGGGCAACTGCAGTTGTTTCTGTTCCACGAGTTCAACGAGGTTTCACCACTACAGATTTAATGTTCTTTTTAGATTAAAATCTTATCGTCGGACAATTTCTGGCGAAGACTGAATAATATATGCTCATGCTCTGTAAGACTGTGCAGGTACTATAAGAACAGTACTTCGTACTCCAGTAATTCAGACTTCCCAACTTGTGGTCGCAATTGTTGGCTTG
This sequence comes from Schistocerca serialis cubense, assembly GCF_023864345.2. Lineage (NCBI taxonomy): Eukaryota > Metazoa > Arthropoda > Insecta > Orthoptera > Acrididae > Schistocerca > Schistocerca serialis. The sequence goes on from NC_064642.1 coordinate 593,910,545, forward strand.
CGAACGAAGACCATAGAGAGGGAGCACCTCTCGCTTATTCTTCTCGCCGCGTTTCTGTGGAAATCACGTGATCCTCTTCCCACGAATCCTGTTAATTGCCTACAGACGCCGCTAAGGAATGCGCTTCCTATCAGGAACCCTTTATAGAATAAACAATTTCTGGTCTCTATTTCGAGATGACATTCTCACGTAGACCATGAGGTAGCCCACCGAGTAAAAACGATAGTACTGAACGTGAAACAAAATTTTAAAATGGTAACCTCCTAAGCGGATGAAGGTTTCCTCAATAATTTCCCCTTCCGTACAAGCGGTGACTACATTGTCTACAGATTATAACACACTTCCGTCGAGAGACGGGAAGTCCAGACAGGAGATTTAAAGGTTACGGGAAGGGCGAGTGTAAAATGGCATTCCAAAATAAATATGTGGGGGGGGGGGGGCGTACCACTACTGATACTGAACATGCAAGACCATTCCTGATTGTAATTTCGTCGACGGAGGTACAGTAGTTAACAAGAGGTAAAGCACACTTAAATTTGCCCGTCCGGTTGGCCGTGCGGTCTGACGCACTGCTTTCCCGGCGGGAAGCAGCGCCTGGTCCCCGGCACGAATCCGCCCGGCGGATTTGTGTCGAGGTCCGGTGAACCAGCCAGTCTGTGGATGGTTTTTAGGCAGTTGACCATCTGCATCGGCGAATGCAGACTGGTTCCCCTTATTCCGTCTCAGTTATACTATGTCGGCGATTGCTGCGCAAACAAGTTCTCCACGTACGCGTACGCCACCATTACTCTACCACGCAAACATAGGGGTTACACTGGTCTGGGGTGAGACGTTCCCTGGGGGGGTCCACCGGGGGCCGAACCGCACAGTAACCCTGGTTTCGGGGGGGGGGGGGGGGGTGGACTGCGGCAGTCGTCGTGGGTTTCTGGACCACTGCGACTGCGGCGGGGACGGAGCCTCCCTGTTGTTTCTAGGTCCCCGGTTAAAATATAATATCAAACAATACACCTAAATTAAAGGTGAAGAGGAGAGGAAAGGAAAGGGAGTAGATCACTGGTGTCAGCTGGATAGGGGAAATTACGCGGAATCAGCGGGAACACGTGAAAATGTGTACAGGACAGGAATTGCTTGCTAGGCAGGTGTGTTAACCACGGCGCCATCCGGGACACAGCGTTACTGCAACTGGACGTACTATATCGGCACGCCTCACGGCCGATCCACATTAACACGTAGTGCCAACTAGCCGCAGTACCTGTCCACTTTGCTCACTGTTTGCTACTCTGAGACTCCCACAGGTCGTCGGACGTATTTGTGTATCTGCGTTGAAGAGGGTGGATCCATTGCCTAAATAGGTGAACCAATTATATGAACGTTTGGTCCGAAAGAATAGACACCACGCATTTATATAAGGGGTAAAGTTCGCTTCCTGCCATCGCGGATGCTCGAGGACCCGCACATGCGGCGGCGCAGAGTGCTGAGGCATACTGGTGAGGCGATGGGACGGCGGATGTTTGGTCGGTGTGCTCGTGGTGACCAAATCGTTCGTGCGTCAGTTACGGTAAAGGCTATAGGACACACTAAACACTCGTGCAACAGGCATTAGAGGCTGCCATAGGGGCGTGACCCACAAAGGGCCATGTTCACTGGGCCTAAAACATGTCTTGAAACAGAAGGAAAACCAAATGAAACTAATGGTTCCAGAGACAATTTCAAGTTTCAGAAATCTACAACATACAACGTGTGACAATAAAGTTATGAGACTGATTTTCTTTGCAAGATCTGGTAACCCTGCAGGCTTACCTAGGCACAATATCTTTGACCTTGGTCTATAAGCTGCTTCTAGTCCATGGGGCACATCGATGCAACTCAGTCGTGAGCTGTGCTGTAATAAGTGAACATGTGTTCGTGCCTCTCGTCACGGGAATGGAACCATATAATACTGAACAACGATATGCCATTTCTTTTTGCGTTAAATTGGGTGAAAACGCGACAACTTACAGTAAGTTTCAGAAGGCTTTTGGGGAGGAGGATATGTCAAGAACTCAAATTTTTCGCTGGAATAAAAAGTTTAATGAAGACAGAACGAATATTGAAGATGAAGACCGCAGTGGACGATCATCAACCTCACGGACGGATGTCAACTTGACCAGGGCGCATGAACTCGTACGATCTGATAGAAGATTATCCGTGAAAATGATTGCAGAAAACTGATCATCAATCAAGAAACGGTTTGTGTAATTTTAACTGGAGATTGGTATGAGAAAAATTTGTGAAAAAATGGTCCCAAAAAATTTCACACCACAACAGCAAGAAACATGGGGAAATGTGGCAGCCGATCTGTTAGAGGAAACGGAAATCAATTCAGAATCGTTGAGCAGTGTTGTCACTGGAGATCATGTGTAGGGACTGTGGTTGTTGTGAGCGGACGCAAGGAGAATTGGCCACTCTTCGGGGGCAGGTGGAGGCTTTGTCTGTTAGGCTCATCGAGCTCGAGGCGCAGGCGTCGGCTCGTAGTGGCGTTGGGGCAACTGTGGTGAGACCTATGCCTACTTCGGTGGCCTTGGAATCACATGGAACCCCTGATGTCGCTGCGTCTTCCGGCAGTGAGCATCTTACCGGTCAGCCATCACTCCAGGGTGAATGGCGGACAGTGGTGGGCTCGCGCGTGCCTGGCCGAAAGGCAAAGGTGGGATCTGGCCGCGTGGCAGCTGCCTTACCCCTTTCCAACAGGTACGGGGTGCTTCCTAGTGGTGATGACATCGTTTCCGAGCCACCACAGGATGCCTCGCCTGTTGGGCCAGTGGCCGATTCTCCGGCAAGGTCCCGACAGTCACAGAGGGCGGGCCTATTAGTTATAGGGAGCTCCAACGTTAGGCGGGTTATGGAGCCCCTCAGGAAAATAGCGGGTAGGTCGGGGAAGAATGCCAGTGTGCACTCGGTGTGCTTGCCGGGGGGTCTCGTCCGTAATGTGGAGGAGGCCCTTCCGGCAGCTATTGAACGCACTGGGTGTGACCGGCTGCAGATAGTAGCACATGTCGGAACGAATGACGCCTGCCGCTTGGGTTCTGAGGCCATCCTTGGTTCCTTCCGGCGGCTGGCTGATTTGGTGAAGACAACCAGCATCGCACGCGGAGTGCAAGCTGAGCTTAATATCTGCAGCATAGTGCCCAGAGTCGATCGCGGTCCTCTGGTTTGGAGCCGTGTGGAGGGTCTAAACCAGAGGCTCAGACGACTCTGCGACTATAATGGTTGCAAATTCATCGACCTCCGTTATTGGGTGGAGAACTGTAGGGCCCCCCTAGACAGGTCAGGCGTGCACTACACACCGGAAGCAGCTACTAGGGTAGCAGAGTACGTGTGGCGTGCACACGGGGGTTTTTTAGGTTAGAGGGACCCCCCCTTGGGCGAAACGATAAAATACCTGACGGCTTACCAGAGAGGACATTATCATCGTTGATAAAGAACGTCCGTCCTCAGAGACCAAAAACAGGAAAAGTTAACGTAATATTGGTAAACTGCAGGAGTATCCAGGGCAAGGTTCCTGAATTAGTATCTCTTATTGAAGGAAATAGTGCGCATATAGTATTAGGAACGGAAAGTTGGTTAAAACCGGAAGTGAACAGTAACGAAATCCTAGACACAGAATGGAATATATACCGCAAGGATAGGATAAACGCCAATGGTGGAGGAGTATATATAGCAGTAAAGAATTCAATAATATCCAGTGAAGTTATTAGCGAATGCGAATGTGAAATAATCTGGGTTAAGTTAAGTATCAAAGGTGGGTCAGATATGATAGTCGGATGCTTCTATAGACCACCTGCATCAGCAACCGTAGTAGTTGAGCGCCTCAGAGAGAACCTGCAGAACGTCGTGAAGAAGTTTCGTGATCATACTATTGTAATAGGGGGAGACTTCAATCTACCAGGTATAGAATGGGATAGTCACACAATCAGAACTGGAGCCAGGGACAGAGACTCTTGTGACATTATCCTGACTGCCTTGTCCGAGAATTACTTCGAGCAGATAGTTAGAGAACCAACTCGTGAAGCTAACGTTTTAGACCTCATAGCAACAAATAGACCGGAACTTTTCGACTCCGTGAATGTAGAAGAGGGTATCAGTGATCATAAGTCAGTGGTTGCATCAATGACTACAAGTGTAATAAGAAATGCCAAGAAAGGAAGGAAAATATATTTGCTTAACAAGAGTGATAGGGCACAAATCGCAGAATATCTGAGTGACCACCATCAAACGTTCATTTCTGAGGAAGAGGATGTGGAACAAAAATGGAAAAAATTCAGAAACATCGTCCAGTACGCCTTAGATAAGTTCGTACCGACTAAGGTCCAAAGCGAGGGGAAAGATCCACCGTGGTATAACAATCATGTACGAAAGGTACTACGGAAACAAAGAAAGCTTCAACATAGGTTTAAGAGTAGTCGAATCATAGCTGATAAGGAAAAGCTGAACGAAGCGAAAAAGAGCGTAAAGAGAGCAATGAGAGAAGCATTCAACGAATTCGAACATAAAACATTGGCAAACAATCCAAACAAGAACCCTAAAAAGTTTTGGTCATATGTAAAATCGGTAAGCGGATCTAAATCCCCTATTCAGTCACTCGTTGACCACGATGGCACCGAAACAGAGGACGACCGAAGAAAGGCAGAAATACTGAATTCAGTGTTCCGAAACTGTTTCACTGCGGAAAATCGTAACACGGTCCCTGACTTCAGCCGTCGCACGGACGCCAAAATGGAAAATATTGAAATAAACGATATCGGAACTGAAAAACAACTGCTATCACTTAGTAGCGGAAAAGCATCCGGACCAGACGAGATACCCTTAAGATTCTACAGTGATTATGCTAAAGAACTTGCCCTCTTTCTATCAGCAATTTATCGTAGATCGCTGGAAGAACGTAAAGTACCTAGCGACTGGAAGAAAGCGCAGGTCGTTCCCATTTTCAAGAAGGGTCATAAATCAGATGCGAATAATTATAGGCCTATTTCGCTTACGTCAATCTGTTGTAGAATAATGGAACATGTTTTGTGTTCTCGTATTATGACGTTCTTAGATAATACAAATCTCCTTCATCATAACCAACATGGATTCCGCAAACAGAGATCATGTGAAACTCAGCTCGCCCTATTTGCCCAAGAAATTCACAGTGCCGAAGACACTGGCGAGCAGATTGATGCCGTATTCCTGGACTTCAGGAAGGCATTTGATACGGTTCCGCACTTACGTTTAGTGAAAAAAATACGAGCTTACGGAATATCGGACCAGGTTTGTGATTGGATTCAGGATTTCCTAGAAGAAAGAACACAACATGTCATTCTTAACGGTTCAAAATCTGCAGATGTAGAGGTAATTTCGGGAGTACCGCAGGGAAGCGTGATAGGACCTTTATTGTTTACAATATACATAAATGACTTAGTTGACAACTTCGGTAGCTCCGTGAGGCTATTTGCAGATGACACGGTTGTCTACAAGAAAGTAGCAACATCAGAAGACTCGTACGTACTCCAGGAGGACCTGCAGAGGATTAATGCATGGTGCGACAGCTGGCAGCTTTCCCTAAACGTAGATAAATGTAATATAATGCGCATACATAGGGGCAGAAATCCATTCCAGTACGATTATGCCATAGGTGGTAGGTCATTGGAAGCGGTAACGACCGTAAAATACTCAGGAGTTACTATCCGGAGCGATCTGAAGTGGAATGATCACATAAAACAAATAGTGGGAAAAGCAGGCGCCAGGTTGAGATTCATAGGAAGAATTCTAAGAAAATGTGACTCATCGACGAAAGAAGTAGCTTACAAAACGCTTGTTCGTCCGATTCTTGAGTATTGCTCATCAGTATGGGACCCTTACCGGGTTGGATTAATAGAAGAGATAGACATGATCCAGCGAAAAGCAGCGCGATTCGTCATGGGGACATATAGTCAGCGCGAGAGCTTTACGGAGATGCTGAACAAGCTCCAGTGGCGGACACTTCAAGAAAGGCGTTACGCAATACGGAGAGGTTTATTATCGAAATTACGAGAGAGCACATTCCGGGAAGAGATGGGCAACGTATTACTACCGCCCACATATATCTCGCGTAATGATCACAACGAAAAGATCCGAGAAATTAGAGCAAATACGGAGACTTACAAGCAGTCGTTCTTCCCACGCACAATTCGTGAATGGAACAGGGAAGGGGGGATCAGATAGTGGTACAATAAGTACCCTCCGCCACACACCGTAAGGTGGCTCGCGGAGTATAGATGTAGATGTAGAAAGTTGGTTTTTTCAGTATGCTCCAGAGACAAAACGCAAAAGTTCGCAATGGTGCTCAAAGGGATTACCCAGACCATAAAAGCTCGCATGTCAAAGTCAAAAGTAAAATGCATGCTTATGTGCTTCTTTGATTCCAGGGGCATTGTTCATAAAGAGTGGGTGCCTCCTGGACAAACAGCTAACCAAATTCCTACAAATAAATTTTAGAAAGACTTCGTAAAGCAGTTCTTCCTGCCTGTGCCAACATTGCTGATAATTGGATTCTGAATCACGATAATGCACCATCCCATACTGCATACCATGGGTATGCAAATGGGTCACAGATAATTAGCACTTTCACGTAACCGGAAACGTAAGGTTTACAATATCCGTACCGTTGGTATGTCATAAATGATTAAGATATTCAACGGCTATAAGACATCGAACCTAAATTCGGTGACATACATTGACTTAGTGCATTTCGCCTGCGGGAGAAATAAGAGTTGCTCCGTGGCGCACGGTCGGCTATGGCAAAAATCTTACTATCGTAATGGGTACTCACAATGGAGATACGTTAATGTATGGACCCATGGGACTCAGATTCGCACAGATGTCGACTGTTGGGGACCATTTTGCAAAAATTAACTGATACAGAGTTGTATACAGAAAGATAGCGAGAGCTGAGATTTTATCAATGAAATGAAATGTCGTATGGCTAGGGCCTCCCGTCGGGTAGACCGTTCGCCTGGTGCAGGTCTTCCGAGTTGACGCCACTTCGGCAACCTGCGCGTCGATGAGGATGAAATGATGATGATTGGGACAACACAACACCCAGTCCCTGAGCGGAGAAAATCTCCGACCCAGCCGGGATTCGAACCCGGGCCCTTAGGATTGACATTCCGTCACGCTGACCATTCAGCTACCGGGGGCGGACATTTTATCAATGTAAACATATACGAGAAAATGTTGAAATTCAATGGAGCTCAGTTATTTTCTGAAGTGCATTTTGAAGAAGTAAATTCTGCTAAGTTTCTGTAGGAACTTAGAAAGTTTGGTTGATGATGTTTGCTGGTGAATCTGCAACCACGATCGAGGGAATTTAGAAATGTTTCCTATTATCAATAGATATCTGAGAACGGCTAAATATCAACAAAATGCGGACTGAGTCGTATACAATCAATATCTGTGTATCCTATGCAAATTCCTAATTATGAACTGTAGAAGTTTTACAGGATAATGGGCAACTGCACTTGTTTCTGTTCCACGAGTTCAAAGAGGATTCACCACTACAGATTTAATGTTCTTTTTAGGTTAAAATCTCATCGTCAGACACTTTCTGGCGAAGACTGAATAATATATGCTCATGCTCTGTAAGACTGTGCAGGTAGTATAAGAACAGTACTTCGTACTCCAGTAATTCAGACTTCCCAACTTGTGGTCGCAATTGTTGGCTTGCGAACGTAGACCATAGAGAGGGAGCACCTCTCGCTTGTTCTTCTCGCCGCGTTTCTGTGGAAATCACGTGATCCTCTTCCCACGAATCCTGTTAATTGCCTACAGACGCCGCTAGGGAATGCGCTTCCTATCAGGAACCCTTTATAGAATAAACAATTTCTGGCCTCTATTTCGAGATGACCTTCTCACGTAGACGATGAGGTAGCCCACCGAGTAAAAGCGATAGTACTGAACGTGAAACAAAATTTTAAAATGGTAACCTCCTAAGCGGATGAAGGTTTCCTCAATAATTTCTCCTTCCGTACAAGCGGTGACTACATTGTCTACAGATTATAACACACTTCCGTCGAGAGACGGGCAGTCCAGACAGGAGACTTAAAGGTTACGGGAAGGGCGAGTGTAAAATGGCATTCCAAAATAAATATGGGGGGGGGGGGGGCGTACCTCTACTGATACTGAACATGCAAGACCATTCCTGATTGTAATTTCGTCGACGGAGGTACAGTAGTTAACAAGAGGTAAAGCACACCTAAATTAGCCCGCCCGGTTGGCCGTGGGGTCTGACGCACTGCTTTCCCGGCGGGAAGCAGCGCCTGGTCCCCGGCACGAATCCGCCCGGCGGATTTGTGTCGAGGTCCGGTGAACCGGCCAGTCTGTGGATGGTTTTTAGGCAGTTTTCCATCTGCCTCGGCGAATGCAGACTGGTTCCCCTTATTCCGCCTCAGTTACACTATGTCGGCGATTGCTGTGCAAACAAGTTCTCCACGTACGCGTACGCCACCATTACTCTACCACGCAAACACAGGGGTTACACTGGTCTGGTATGAGACGTTGCCTGGGGGGTCCACCGGGGCCCGAACCGCACAGTAACCCTGGGTTCTGGGGGGGGGGGGGGGGCGAAATAGTGAAGTGTACTGTGGCAGTCGTCGTGGGTTTCTGGACCACTGCGACTGCGGCGGCGACGGAGCCTCCTTGTCGTTTCTAGGTCCCTGGTTAACATATAATACCAAATAATACACCTAAACTAAAGGTGAAGAGGAGAGGAAAGGAAAGGGAGTAGATCACTGGTGTCAGCTGGATAGGGGAAATTACGCGGAATCAGTGGGAACATGTGAAAATGTGTACCGGACAGGAATTGCTTGCTAGGCAGGTGTGTTAACCACGGCGCCATCCGGGACACAGCGTTACTGCAACTGCACGTACTATATCGGCACGCCTCACGGCCGATCCACATTAACACGTAGTGCCAACTAGCCGCAGTACCTGTCCACTTTGCTCACTGTTTGCTACTCTGAGACTCCCACAGGTCGTCGGACGTAGTTGTGTATCTGCGTTGAAGAGGGTGGATCCATTGCCTAAATAGGCGAACCAATTATGTGAACGTTTGGTCCGAGAGAACAGACACCACGCATTTATATAAGGGGTAAAGTTCGCTTCCTGCCATCGCAGATGCTCGAGGACCCGCACATGCGGCGGCGCAGAGTGGTGAGTCGTACTGGTGAGGCGATGGGACGGCGGATGTTTGGTCGGTGTGCTCGTGGTGACCAAATCGTTCGTGCGTCAGCTACGGTAAAGGCTATAGGACACACTAAACACTCGTGCAACAGGCATTAGAGGCTGCCATAGGGGCGTGACCCACAAAGGGCCATGTTCACTGGGCCTAAAACATCTCTTGAAACACAAGGAAAACCAAATGAAGCTAATGATTCCAGAGACAATTTCAAGTTTCAGAAATCTACGACATACGACATGTGACGATAAAGTAATGAGACTGATTTTCTTTGCAAGGTCTGATAACCCTGCAGGCTTGCCTAGGCACAATATCATTGACCTTGGTCTATAAGCTACATCCAGTCCAAGGGGAACATCGATGCAATTGCTCAGTCGTGAGTTGCGCTCTAATAAGTTAACATGTGTTCCATGGGGGCTTAATTATTAAATTTGAATATCATTTTTATTTTTCGTAGCTGTATGTCCGATTACGCTGTGTCTCTTAAACGGTTGGCCCTGACTAGTATTATTACGCAAACTGACTGCATAGAACAACAACAAAGAATGAAATGAAAATTTTCGTTAACACAATTAATTAATTAATTCCCCAGCAACTATAAAACCTTCGAAACCAAAGCACAAGTATAACTGTTCTGTGTGTGGAAGTATGACTCAACGTACACATCTGGCACGGTTCTTCTTCAATAACACAAGAAATTGTAAATACCATTTATACTGACGTGATAAAAAAAAATTAGAAATACTATAATTGCGCAAGAGAACCAGAATTACACTCTAATACAAGAACACAAGCCAGATGCTTTGTTGACTGAACCTGTAATGACGCATTATTCAGGATATTGAAATAATGAGAAAAAAAGAAAAGTAGTTTGTTACCTTCATTTATATTGATGAAAAGCACTCTAATCATTACAATATCTCCACACCGACTCGCTACTACCACATCTCAACAAGAACTGACTACTGCCACATCTTGACAAGCACTCTTCACTACGACATCTCAGCAAGCACTGACTACTACGAGTTTTCAACAAGCACTGCCCTACGCTACTTCTCAATAATCACTGCCAGTGGAGGCGGCGAAACAAAACTCTCTGGCGCTGTGGCTCAGTGTAGCCACCTTTCATATGCCGTTCCTCCACGGGCTAGAATTTGATGGTATTTCTGCCAGCATTGGTCGTGAAAATACCACCAAATTCGTCAAAAAAATACAGACAAAAATAAAAGATAATATTAATACGTAAATATCACATAATTAGATAAAATTTTGGCTTTGCACTGACCTTTCAATAACCCAATATATAAAATACAGTAGGCATTACAAATTCTTTCATACATGTGGCTTTACATAATAGTTTACACAATACACAAAAAGTCAGTTTATACAAATGTTCACATAAAATACTTTTAATTACTGAAAAAAAAAAAACAAATAGTTGATAGTTCCAGCAGCAGCACCCAGCAATGGTCAACAGGTGCAAACACCAACAAGTGACATCATTTTAGTAAAAGCAGTTCCATCTGTGGCACCCAGTAATGTTGAACAGGTGCAGACAGCAAGAAGCAACATCATTTCAGTAGAAGCAGTGCATCAGTGGCACCCAGCAATGTTGAGCAGGTGCAGACAGCAACAAGTGACATTATTTCAGTAAAAGCAGTTCATCAGTGGCACCCAGCAATGTTGAGCAGGTGCAGACAGCAACAAGTGACATAATTTCAGTAGAAGCAGTTCCTCAGTGGCACCTAGCAATGTTGAACAGGTACACACAGCAACAAGTCACATTATTTCAGTAAAAAACAGTCCATCAGTGGCACCCAGTAATGTTGAGCAGGTGCAGACACCAACAAGTGACATCATTCAGCAGAAGCAGTTCCATTAGTGGCACCCAGCAATGTTGAACAGGTGCAGACACCAACAAGTGACATCATTTCAATAGAAGCAGTCCATCAGTGACACCCAGTAATGTTGAGCTGGTACACACAGCAACAAGTCACATTATTTCAGTAAAAAACAGTCCATCAGTGGCACCCAGTAATGTTGAGCGGGTGCAGACACCAACAAGTGACATTATCTCAGTAGAAGCAGTCCATCAGTGAAACCCAGTAATGTTGAGCAGGTGCAGACAGCAACAAGTGACATAATTTCAGTAGAAGCAGTTCCTCAGTGGCACCTAGCAATGTTGAACACGTACATACAGCAAGAAGTCACATTATTTCAGTAAAAAACAGTCCATCAGTGGCACCCAGTAATATTGAGCAGGTGCAGACACCAACAAGTGACATCATTCAGCAGAAGCAGTTCCATTAGTGGCACCCAGCAATGTTGAACAAGTGCAGACACCAACAAGTGACTTCATTTCAGTAGAAGCAGTCCATCAGTTGCACCTAGCAATGATGAGCAGGTCCAGAGAGCAGTCCATAATATTCACTACCCTAATCACACAGTTCATCAGCAGAAATTAAACATTTCTAAGTGGCACTCATTATGTTGAAAAAGTGCAGGTAACAGTCCATAATATTCACTATCACTAATCACACAGTTCATCAGCAGAAATTAATCATTCCTAAGTGTCACACATCAATGTTGAACAAGTGCAGGTAACAGTTCATAATATTCACCATCACTAATCAGACAGTTCAGGCATGAACAACAGTTTGAATGCACATACAAATGCTTTTACAAAATTATTCTCAATGCTCCTACACTAAACATGCAAATTCTAATAAACACACAAATGATATCAGATAATTGTCATATTAACTACTACAAATACTCAAATATCAGTAAACCTATAATATTTATGGGTGTCAGTGCAAGCCACTACAAACAAATAAAATAATATTTAGGAGATAGGTGGGTAGGATTAGGAAAGGAAAACACACAAAACACACTCACTCATCTTTCATCCACATTAAGTACTACTGTGTAATTGAATAGTGTTAACTGTGTAAATGCAATTCTGTCAAAATTTGATGTTCATCATGTGTATCAAGTAGTAGTGGCAGCAATGTATAACAGTCAATAATAGTTAAGACAACGTCATAGTCATCATGTCAAGACCAATGTTTGCCAAGCCAGATCAAAATGTACAGTTGCTGAACAACTGTCAGTGAGCCAAGATATGCAATTACTTCCTCTCTCCAAAAAAAGTATATACTGCTTAGTGATTTAACAAAGTGTGTGTGTAGACTATCTTCCTTCTACTTGAGTGTTCTAGTCTGCTATCTTCATCCTCCTTGTTCCATATAAACCAACAAAAAAAATATGCCCCTCACTTACTTTACCTCTCATCCACCAAAACTCCAATAATCATCAACTTCATATAATCTCAATACCTCAATAATACCTCTTCAATACGTCGACACATATAAACCTTATCGCCAATATCATTTCACTTTCATAACAACTCTTTCCTCTAGTCAGTCTCCTCGAACAAGTACAGATAAAATCCTAATGCAAACCTCATCATCCCATACAATCCGAAGACACACTGTCAACACACAACCTCTGTGTAATCCATCTGACCCGAATCTTCTACTCATTATAAATTATATGATGGATTTTGGTCACCTTGTCCATCATTAAATAAAAGAAATGCATACATGACCTCTAACAGACTTAGTTCGAATAACTCTCAGTAATTAAGTACGATTACGGAGTGTGAATAATCATAATATTTCACAGTGTGTACACCACTTCAAGAATTATGGCAAACAGAAGCAAACATGTGGAGTATTTCTTGTGTCAAGTGTCACTTCCTATTTCAATTGCTCACGAAAAATGCAGTGTAATAACTTTCAATTGTCTAAACCTAGTTTTGGTATGTCATGTCGTTAGCTTCCTTCCTATTAGCATAAATTTATACAGCTTCCATAAAACCTCCAGCTCATGTGACTTCTATGAAGTTTCTTGTACTAATGTCGTTTATGTCGAATTACAGCAGTTCATTTTAAAAATATAAGGCACTGAGCGTAAGCAAGACATGCAATAGCGAGTAAATATACCAGTAGAGAACAGAATGTCAACAACTGGATGCAGCACAATTCTTACAACGAGGCTCTGCCAAGCGAACAATCTATAATTAATACATAGTGTGACATAAACTCTATGTTTGTACACAGTATATCAGCATTTCTATATACCAAGTTAAAGAGTAGTTATGACAACAAACAGAAATGTATAAATATGCAATCCATACGCATAGCAGTAAACATATATCTTACGTACTAAACAGGTCATTAGCATCATATCAGCATAAGCAAATAAATGTTCATATGTCATCTTAATAAGTAAACATGAAGGCGCAAGCAGATAAATCACAAAGTATTACTTACATACATATCAGCACAACTAATCAGGTGACAATTATAATTTAAATAAATAAGCACAGCATACATATAATAAAAAAATATGACATCAGTAAAAAAGCATTGCAGCCAAGCGGTGCATAATATATATACAAATAACAACCCTGTTCATTAATAAAACATTGACAAAAATCAGCAAATGTACGCAAGCACGTCGCTTCACAAGTAAATTCATAGAACTTGAAATTAGCACAAAGTATGAATCACGTAATTGCGAGCAGCAAATTACGTCTAAAGTACGTACCTAAGTGGAAATATGTTACCTGAAAAAATAAACTCAATTAATAGTTACCTTTTTAGTTTATTAGTTTCTTCTTGGAAATTACATTCTTTCTGAAATTTTCTCGATAGCAAGTCCTCTTAACGTCGGAGGCACACAGAATTTACCTGAAGTTTTTAAATATTTTATACAACCGTATCCTGAAAAATACTGAACGTTAATAACATAATTCATGAAATCACTATAGCTTTATACTGAATTTAGTCGGAGAAATTAGACTGTGTATTTGTTTACGGCTGTCAGTGCATTCGCACTGAGCGCTCGATCAGCTGTAGGCGCGTGACGTAGGAAGCAACTGTTTGCGTTCAACGACTGCCTTGTGCGGCGCGCAGACTTGACTGTTGCTTTGAGTCTGTGCCGCCGCCAAAACACTGCGCGGTATCCTTGTACTCTCCGCATGTTTACGTATAACTGTTGGTTTCTCGAAAGTATGTCATTCCACAAAAATTTTAACGTTACATATATGATGTATTCCCTTAGAGCGCCGCGATTTGAGAGTTTCTACTTCGACAGTGTTATCATGAATAATTTTGCGAACTCTATATGGACCGTTATAAAGCAGAAAATTTTGCGACACAAGCCTTTTCCTTTGTGAGACAAACGGTGAGATTTAATTAACACCTTTTGACCAACTGACAAGGTTTTTAAACGACCAGGACGTTTAGCTGATTTCTCTCTCCTAGCAGCCGCAGATGCAATATTTCGTAGAGCCAGGTTGACAACTTCAGAATGCCGCAGTTCCCGTGTAGGCGGAAAAGGAACGATTTCAGAAATGCGATTTGTCGGTGCTTTATTTTTTAATATCAATATAAGCGGTAAAGAAGTTGAATCATTAGGGAGTTCATTCAGAATGTTTTGAAAAATATGAAGATACTTATTCCAAGTTCTGCGATTCTGATGACAATAAAGTCGACACAATTTATTGATTTCCTTCATCCATCTCTCTGAAGCGTTAGATTGAGGGTGAAAAAGTGAAATGAAAATTGGTTTAATCTTACGACGCCGTAGAGTACGAAGCCAAATTTTAGAGTGAAACTGTGATCCATTATCTGATATAACCTTATCAACATGACCCACTTCTTTAAGAAAATGTTTGATGAAAGCATTAGATACTGAACGAGCTGTTGCTTTGGGTAAAGGTGTAAAACACACATATATTGATGTCATTTCCACTGCTACCAAAATGTACGCAAAACCATTAGTAGAACGAATCACTGGACCGATCAAATCAACTGCAGCCATCTGCTTTAATTTCGCTGGAATGATTGGAAACAACGGTGCTCTGTGAGAAATCGTTGGCGGCTTAGCCTTTTGACATAATTTGCATTTGGCAAGAACAGATCGAATACGTTTTTCCATGTTACTGAAGTAGCAATTTTCTCGTAATTTATGAAAGCATTTTCTGGGACCAAAGTGGGCATAACTGAAATGTATATACCAAATCAATTTATTGACCCACTCATCAGGAATACAAACTCACCAGAGTTGTCGACTGATTTTCGTGTAAAAAGAATGTCATTGCGAACTAAGTAATGCTGTCTAATCGCTACGCTTTCCTTTCTCCTCCACTTCTCCTTAATGTCCTTCCAGAGTGAATCCTTATTTTGCTCCTTAGCGATGTCCTGGAGCGAAGACGAAATAAAATTCTCAAACCAAGCACCTTGAATATACATCAAACAATAATTGTTTTCCTTGCAGTCCTCTTCAGCACTTTGTTTCAAATCCATAGGTGCACGTGATAAAGCATCAGCAACAATATTTGAAGAACCCTGTATGTAAACAATACTAAAATCAAATTCCTGTAGGTACAACGCCCATCGTGACAATCTGCCATGAGTTAATTTTGTCGTCATAAGAAATTCCAGAGCTCGATGATCGGTGTAAACCTTAGTATGTCTGCCATACAAAAATATGCGAAATTTTGTGAAAGCCCATACAACAGCCAAAGCTTCAAGTTCCGTAATCGAATAATTCTTTTCTGATTTAGAGAGGACACGACTTCCAAATGCAATAGTTTTCTGTACTACAACGCCGTCTTCTTCTATCTCTTGAAATAAGTGTGCACCTAGGCCTTTGTATGATGAGTCCGTCGCCAAACAAAAATCTTTAGATAAATCCGGATGTGAAAGAAGTGGAGCAGCAACTAAAGCATCACGAAGCTGTTCAAATTCTGACTGAGCTTCCTCATCCCAACACCAATTAGATTTCTTTCCAGATAGTTCACATAAACGAGGTGTGGCCAAATTGTCCAATCTAACAAAGCGTCTAAGAAAATTACAGACACCAAGGATACTACGAACATCACGTTTTGTGGTAGGAACAGCATAATTACGAATATCGTCTAGTTTCTCTGGATCAGGAAGAATACCTTCTGTAGAAATAATGTGACCGAGAAATTTCACCTGAGAACGACCAAATTCAGATTTTTCTGAGTTCACTGTAATGCCAACTCTTGCAAAAATACGTAATAATTAATCCAAAATTTTGTTGTGCTCACTCCAAGAACGTTTAGCAATAAGAACATCGTCAACATATGAAGTAATATTGTCACGAAGATAAACAGGTAAAATTTCGTTTAAACTACGAATGAATGCTGCTGAAGTTACAGTATAAAGTCCAAACAGTAATTTCCGAAATCTCTTTTGGGTAAAATCGTCATATCCGGTTACTTTACCAACTCACTAGATAGATTGAGAGTTGAAGAGTTTTATTGACAGATGCAAAGAATAGTAAAACAGTAGGCAGCGGTGCAGAAAACTAAAAGGGAAATAGCACCACTACAGCTCGGGGCCCTATGCACGCTACAGCACATATTCACTTAGTGTAGTGAATCCCCTGAGGACTTTAATAGCCGCACATAATTTCCAGTTTGTGACTTAGTGGCCAATTTGGTGGAAGTGCGTACATAAATTGATCTAACCATGCACATGGATGTATGTCATTCTTAGAATTGCGGAAGATCTTAAATTTACGAACAGTCAAAAAGTGTTTATAGTCAAAGTTTTCGCCTCGTGGGGACAAAGACCTACCGCGTCTGTCCCAGTCACAATGACGATTATTGTTAAATTCACGCGCCTGGCGCTCTCTTGTTGCATCCCGTACACGAAACAAATTACTTTCTTCAAACCCCTCTGCTACCTGTGATTCTAAATTTCCTTTGCTATTTTTTCCTACGATTTCGCCTTCAATTTGTTTGACTTGCTTTCGTAATGCCTCAACTTCCCTTTTAACGCGTTCATTAAATTTTCCCTGATTTTCAACATGCTTATTTATGTTCTGGTACTCTTCGGTTTCTGCAAATAGCAATGGTGCTGTATCATCTGAATCTCTGTCCCCATTTAAACTAAGACTTGTCAATTTATCTGAAATCTCTTCAACTCTTTCCGATAAATCACCCATTTGTTCTTTCTGTTTATTTACGTCTTCCGTAAGTGTCGTGACTCGGGTTTCAGTATTAACGCATTTGGCAGTTAGTTGTTCATATTGTTGTGTTAGGTTATTTATTCTGTCATTTGGTGCGGATTCCTCGATTCTCTCAAATATTTCTTCCTTATCTTTTGCACGTTGTAAATTTAACTCTGAAAATTTTTGTACTATCACGCCATCTCTTTCTTCCTGTTCTCTATCCTGTTCCCTTTGTCTAATCTCTACTGCAATTAATCTATTATTGTGAGCATTCAAAATCGGTTGTACTGCTTCTCTAATTTCTTTCTTTAATTCATCTTCCGTGTTTTTGAAACATGTCCCTATTCGTGAATCTAACCGTGTTTCCATTGTTTCCATCTCTGTTTTAATTGTTCCTATTTGTGATCCCGGTGAGTCTAACCGTGTTTCCATTGTTCCCCTATCTGTTTTTAATTCAGATCGTAACTGTGATCCCAGTGAGTTTAACCGTGTTTCCATCTGTGAGTCTAACCGAGATCCCAAATTTAATATTGCACTCATCAGCTGCTCCATATTAAGTTGTTCGAAATTCTTTTCGCCCCTAACATTTCCCGCAAAACCAGTTTCCTTCGTCATAGCTGTAAAGCTATCTGTGTTCGATACTATTCCAGAATCTTCTATCGTTAATCTCGTATTCTGAGAATTTTCTGATTGAGAAAAATTTTGAAATGGTTCCGGACTATCTTCCCGACTTATTAAATTGTTTTCCACTTCATTATTCATGATACTGTTTTCCTCTGTCGGCGAGTTCGCCATGTTAACAATTTCGTCATTCTCACTATCCATCATTTGAGCCTTTTTCATCGATCGCGTAATCATTTACAAAACATACAAAACTCGTCACTGTACGAAAATTACACACAATGACTCTTTATCTCCAACAATACCATTTACACGAAATGTTTCCCTCAAACACGATTAATCGAACATTTAAAATAATTGCCCTAAATTGTCAAACGCGTATACAAGACGATAAAATTAAATTCTGAAATGCCATTAGAAGAATGACAATTACCAAATCTACACATGCAATATAGACTACAATTACTAAACTACAAATTACTACAACAATACTACTTTCTACTATTTTTACAATCAGAAGAATTCCAAGGGACGATCCGAAGCAGCGGTCGCCACGTGCATGGAGGCTTAATTAAATAAAATGCAAATATTTTCAGCAGCTGTATGTCCGATTACGCTGTGTCTCGTAAACGGATGGCCCTGACTAGTATTATTACGCAATCTGACTGCATAGAACAACAACAAAGAATGAAATGAAAATTTTCGTTAACACAATTAATTAATTAAGTCCCCAGCAACTATAAAACCCACGAAACCAAAGCACAAGTATAACTGTTCTGTGTGTGGAAGTATGACTCAACGTACACATCTGGCACGGTTCTTCTTCAATAAGACAAGAAATTTCAAATACCATTTATACTGACGTGATAAAAAAAATTTGAAATACTATAATTGCGCAAGAAAACCAGAATTACACTCTAATACAAGAACACAAGCCAGATGCTTTGTTGACTGAACCTGTAATGACGCATTATTCAGGATATTGAAATAATGAGAAAAAAAAGAAAAGTAGTTTGTTACCTTCATTTATATTGATGAAAAGCACTCTAATCATTACAATATCTCCACACCGACTCGCTACCACCACATCTCAACAAGAACTGACTACTGCCACATCTCGACAAGCACTCTTCACTACGACATCTCAGCAAGCACTGACTACTACGAGTTCTCAACAAGCACTGCCCTCCGCTACTTCTCAATAATCACTGCCAGTGGAGGCGGCGAAACAAAACTCTCTGGCGCTGTGGCTCAGTGTAGCCACCTTTCAGTGTTCGTGCCTCTCGTCACGGAAATGGAACCATATAATCTTGAACAACGGTATGCCATTTCTTTTTGCGTTAAATCGGGTGAAAACGTGAAAACTTACGGTAAGCTTCAGAAGGCTTTTGGAGAGGAGGATATGTCAAGAACTCAAATTTTTCGCTGGAATAAGAAGTTTATTGAAGACAGAACGAATATTGAAGATGAAGACCGCAGTGGACGACCATCAACCTCACGGACGGATGTCAACTTGGCCAGGGTGCATGAACTCGTACGATCTGATAGAAGATTATCCGTGAAAATGATTGCAGAAAACTGAACATCAATCGAGAAACGGTTTGTCTAATTATAACTGAAGATTTGGTATGAGAAAAATTTGTGAAAAAATGGTCCCAAAAAATTTCACACCACAACAGCAAGAAAAATGGGGAAATGTGGCAGCCGATCTGTTAGAGGAAACGGAAGTCAATTCAGAATCGTTGAGCCGTGTTGTCACTGGAGATCAAAGTTGGTTTTTTCAGTATGCTCCAGAGACAAAACGCAAAAGTTCGCAATGGTGCTCAAAGGGATTACCCAGACCAAAAAAGCTCGCATTTCAAAGTCAAAAGTAAAATGCATGGTTATGTGCTTCTTTGATTCCAGGGGAATTGTTCATAAAGAGTAGGTGCCTCCTGGACAAACAGTTAACCAAATTGCTACAAATAAATTTTAGAAAGACTTCGTAAAGCAATTCTTCCTGTCTGTGCCAACATTGCTGATAATTGGATTCTGAATCACGATAATGCACCATCCCATACTGCTCTGTCAGTACAGCAATTTTTAACCGCAAAACAAATTTCACTACTACCACAGCCACCTCATTCACCAGATATCGCTCCGTGCGACTTTTTTCTTTTTCCAAGAGTGAAAACGGCGGTCAAGGGACACCATTTTCAAACAACACAAGATGTCCAAAAAACTGTGACGAGTGTCTTGGAGGATATTACAGAAGATGAGTTCCAGAAATGTTACCATCAATGGAAGAAGTGCTGGAAGAAGCGTGTGCAATCAGATGGAACTACTTTGAAGGAGACAAAACTAAACTTGACTAAAACGGTAAGCAACATTTTTTTTCTCATCATTCTCATTACTTTATTGTCGCACCTCTTGTATATGCGGACTAAAGTGGAGAATGGAAATTTGTACCAAGGCTTGAATTCGAACTCAGGGCTCCTGCTACTAAGCAGATGTGCTAACCACTACGCCACCCTGGCACTATCACAAATCACTGTCCACTTACAGAAGAGTAGTTCAGTTTCTTAATTAATAGCGACCTAAAATATTGTAAATCATGCTGACAGCTCCAACAAGTAATCCAGAAAATACACAGTTCTCACAAAATAAGCACAAATACCTCGTCCTAGCTGTAACCTAGCACAGATCTTCATATGAAAGATTCAGCACATAAAGCACAAGTCGTCAAAAATATTTTTAGCGAAGAACTGGCGTCAGAATCTCTAAGCAAAAGAGCAACGCTCACCCATATGATACAAATGGTTCAAATGGCTCTGAGCACTATGGGACTTGACTTCTGAGGTCATAAGTCCCTTAGAACTTAGAACTACTTAAACCTAACTAACCTAAGGACAACACACACATCCATGCTCTAGGCAGGATTCGAACCTGCGGCCGTAGCGGTCGCGCGGTTCCAGACTTTAGCGCCTAGAACCGCTCGGCCACCCTCGGCCGGCCTTGATACAAAACCTATTACATCTGCTAATCAAGGCTTTTAAGATAATTTTAGGAAGCTAATCTGGGAATGGCTAAGCAGGGATGGCTAGAGGACAAATGTAAGGATGTAGAGGCTTATCTCACTAGGGGTGAGATTGATACTGCCTACAGGAAAATTAAAGAGACCTTTGGAGAAAGGAGAACCACTTGCATGAATATCAAGAGCTCAGATGGAAACCCAGTTCTAAGCAAAGAAGGGAAAGCAGAAAGGTGGAAGGAGTGTATAGAGGGCCTATACAAGGGCGATGTACTTGAGGACAATATTATGGAAATGGAAGAGGATGTAGATGAAGATGAAATGGGAGATATGATATTGCGTGAAGAGTTTGACAGAGCACTGAAAGACCTGATTCGAAACAAGGCCCCCGGAGTAGACAACATTCCATTAGAACTACTGACAACCTTGGGAGAGCCAGTCCTGACAAAACTGTACCATCTGGTGAGCAAGATGTATGAGACAGGCAAAATACCCTCAGACTTCAAGAAGAATATAATAATCCCAATCCCAAAGAAAGCAGGTGTTGACAGATGTGAAAATTACCGAACTATCAGTTTCATAAGTCACAGCTGCAAAATACTAACGCGAATTCTTTACAGACGAATGGAAAAACTGATAGAAGCAGACCTCGGGGAAGATCAGTTTGGATTCCGTAGAAATGTTGGAACACGTGAGGCAATACTGACCTTACGACTTATCTTAGAAGAAAGATTAAGGAAAGGCAAACCTACGTTTCTAGCATTTGTAGACTTAGAGAAAGCTTTTGACAATGTTGACTGGAATACTCTCTTTCAAATTCTAAAGGTGGCAGGGGTAAAATACAGGGAGCGAAAGGCTATTTACAATTTGTACAGAAACCAGATGGCAGTTATAAGAGTCGAGGGACATGAAAGGGAAGCAGTGGTTGGGAAGGGAGTAAGACAGGGTTGTAGCCTCTCCCCGATGTTGTTCAATCTGTATATTGAGCAAGCAGTAAAGGAAACAAAAGAAAAATTCGGAGTAGGTATTAAAATTCATGGAGAAGAAATAAAAACTTTGAGGTTCGCCGATGACATCGTAATTCTGTCAGAGACAGCAAAGGACTTGGAAGAGCAGTTGAATGGAATGGACAGTGTCTTGAAAGGAGGATATAAGATGAACATCAACAAAAGCAAAACAAGGATAATGGAATGTAGTCGAATTAAGTCAGGTGATGCTGAGGGAATTAGATTAGGAAATGAGACACTTAAAGTAGTAAAGGAGTTTTGCTATTTGGGGAGCAAAATAACTGATGATGGTCGAAGTAGAGAGGATATAAAATGTAGACTGGCAATGGCAAGGAAAGCGTTTCTGAAGAAGAGAAATTTGTTAACATCGAGTATTGATTTAAGTGTCAGGTAGTCGTTTCTCAAAGTATTTGAAATGAGTGGAAGTGAAACGTGGACGATAAATAGCTTAGACAAGAAGAGAATAGAAGCTTTCGAAATGTGGTGCTACAGAAGAATGCTGAAGATTAGATGGGTTGATCACATAACTAATGAGGAGGTATTGAATAGAATTGGGGAGAGGAGGAGCTTGTGGCACAACTTGACTAGAAGAAGGGATCGGTTGGTAGGACATGTTGTGAGACATCGAGGGATCACCAATTTAGTATTGGAGGGCAGCGTGGAGGGTAAAAATCGTAGAGGGAGACCAAGAGATGAATACACTAAGCAGATTCAGAAGGATGTGGGTTGCCGTAGGTACTGGGAGATGAAGAAGCTTGCACAGGATAGAGTAGCATGGAGAGCTGCATCAAACCAGTGTCAGGACTGAAGACCACAACAACAACAACAACAACAACAACAACAATCTGGGAAATGGAAATTGTGTTACATTATAACACAACTGAGGCTCCTTACCTTATAGGAATTGTGCAGAATAGGACGTGGAGTGAAAAATTTTAACTACGACTATAGTTCAATTCTTTTATCTTGGCGGCTCGCGCATGCCCGCCCAGACACGGGAGATTGCTTCGTTGCCAGTTGCACACGACGTACGCGCCAAGAGAAGCAGCGCCATAGTATATCATAGTTCGCAAGCTTACGTTTAGGGGGGAGTGCGCAGTTCATGAATTACAGCCACCACGGCCGCATTAACCCTTTCGCTGTTACAAATACGTGCTCCCCGCATTCCGCGCTGTGCGCGATTTTGTCACTGCACTGCTCGCATATGCAGACACATGGTGTTCCGACTGCTTTGACACTTTTATCATTAGATTCTACAAATACTATTTGGCCCAAAATTAGATTTTTACACATCTTCTTGACTGATACCTTCCCCCCGTAAATGACTTAATTTTGTTTCAATGTTCAACGCAGTTGTTATGCAGCATTAAATATAGTAAACCATTGCACGAAATTTTGAAGAGTTTGCAGAAGTAAAAGTCCGTAGCGTATACTTTCCGTATGGTCGATTTTAGTTGCCACAATGTTGAGAATGAAATGTGGACAAGATACCTAAATTTCATATCAAATTTATTGTATAACAATATCTCATTTAATTTAAGTACCACATAGGTGTCGTATGTAATATTGAGAAATATTCCATCTTTCGCGACTGTAACAAAAGTTTTATTTACACTGGGCACGTTTGGCTTTATTTTAAAGCACTTCAATCAATCAAAAAGAAGTAGACAAAATACATTAAACAACACTGTGGACTCACAAAAACATTAGGACTTGAATATACCGTCTATCAGTGAAGTGCTCTGAGCTATGTCAAATATAATTTTTGTGTGTGGCACACACAAACAGCATTTATTTGCTAAAACACTGATCAGCCGACACAAACGTTGGAAATTGTGTTACCGCAGCACAAAACTACGAAAGGTGACTTGGCAATGGGGGACACAAAATACTGTCCACTGAAGATGCTTCAAAAGAGAGAAACGCGTCTGGTCTAAATAAGTCTCTTATTACAGCTGCAGAAGAGGAATATATTTCAATACCATTGGTGAAACTGCGACTGTGGAACAAAAACAAGAAAGAGAACGTGAGTACCATTGTGTATGTGCCATACCTTTCATTGATTGAAGTGCTTTAAAATAAAGCCAAACGCGCCCGGTGTAAATAAAACTTTTATTACAGTCGCGAAAGACGGAACATTTCTCAATATTACATACAACACCTACGTGGTACTTAAATTAAATGAGATATTGTTATACAGCACATTTTATATGAAATTTAGGTATCTTGTCCACATTTCATTCTCAACATTGTGGCAACTAAAATCGACCATACGGAAAGTATACGCGATGGACTTATACCTCTGCAAACTCTTCAAAATTTCGTGCAGTGGTTTACTACATTTGATGCTGCACAATAACTGCGTTGAACATCGAAACAAAACTAAGTCATTAATGGGGGGAAGGTATCAGTCAAGAAGATGTGTAAAAATCAAATTTTTGGGCCAAAAGTTTTTGCGAAATCGACTGATAAGTGTGTCAAAGCAGTGGGAACACCATGTGTCTGCACAGGCGAGCAGTGCAATGATGACAAAATCGCGCACAGCGCGGAATGCGGGGAGCACGTGTCTGCAGCATCGAAAGGGTTAATTAAGAGACAAAGCACTAGAAATTTCGAAACAATTGCATTCAAACGAGAAAAATTCGTGAAGTAAGACACTTCGATATTGTTTTTAAATAAAGAAAATATTAAGCACTACACAAGGTGTGAACTCATAACCTTTTGCTTAGTATCCCAACACCTTCACCGTTACGTTAACGCAACTACTCTGATGACGTAACTTAATGAGGACTATAACACGTCATGCAAAATACGGATAAACTCTGTTGGTATGACTATGAATTATTCACACTTCGTCGCAGTACAATAGGAAATAAACAATTACCGCTGTTCTTTATTGCGAAAAAGTGGTTCGTGAGATTGATACAAACACCTTTCCTTGCTATCCACTGAATTAGGAACCTTATTGCTTATTTGGTTTAGTTAATTAATAGAATATGAAGCAATTGGTATAAAGAATGCTTTTTCCAAACTTTCTATAAAAGAACGTCAGCTATCAAGACATTGCTTTTGTTCTATTACTTTATTTATGACTGAACGTTTCTAAAACTGAAGACACTCGTCCGTACTCTGCACTGCAGTCGAGATCTGGCAACGTCGTTCTCTGTTCATTGGCTGACTGTGTTTTGTGACGTCAGATGCGCAGAACGAATCTAAACTTGGCCACCAACATAAATGACGCGCACTTTAACATGACGTGACATCAGTAAAACGGTAAATTTCATTTTGACATAATCCTAAGTAACTGCCGATATTATAACATCATTTCAAACCAGGTACAGAATTCCCCGACAGCGAACATATGATTCATGTCCAAATAAATTTGTGACGTATGAACAGCAACACAGTACTGAATATCGCGTATCTGCAACTTATTAAATTGTACAACTGTGTAGACAGTGGTTCTGGAAGGAGGCAGTAGGAGAGAGTGAGACATACTTATGTGTCAAATATGTTAAAGATCAGAGACACCTGCATTTCAGATAATCAACCAGTGCTGTAAGGGTGATGACACATGGCTACATCATGAACCAACTGAATCACGATTGAATGCAAAATGAGCAAAACATGGAACAAAGACTTCATGTCACTGAACTGATAACCATAGCAGGGTCAATGTTCTTTCACGTCTAACAATCAGCTCTTAAAGACGTCACAGTGTCTGTGACCGGATATTTTAAGGAAGGGTATTAACAATACCCTTCCCCCGTGGTCTAGGGGTAGCGTCTTTGATTCATAATCAAAACGTCTTGGGTCCAGGGTTCGATCCCCACCACCGCCTAAATTTTCATAAATAATCAGCATTGGCGGAAACTAGAAAATCTGAAAAGGGAAATGCAAAGGCTCAATCTAGATATAGTAGGGGTCAGTGAAGTGAAGTGAAAGGAAGACAAGGATTTCTTGTCAGATGAGTATCGGGTAATATCAACAGCAGCAGAAAATGGTATAACAGGTGTAGGATTCGTTATGAATAGGAAGATAGGGCAGAGGGTGTGATACGGTGAACAGTTCAGTGACCGGGTTGTTCTAACCAGAATCGACAGCAGACCAACACCGACAACGATAGTTCAGGTATACATGCCGACGTTGCAAGCTGAAGATGAACAGATAGAGAAAGTGTATGAGGATATTGAAAGGGTAATGCAGTATGTAAAGGGGGATGAAAATCTAATAGTCATGGGCGACTGGAATGCAGTTGTAAGGGAAGGAGTAGAAGAAAAGGTTACAGGAGAATATGGGCTTGGTACAAGGAATGAAAGAGGAGAAAGACTAATTGAGTACTGTAACAACTTTCAGCTAGTAATAGCAAATACCCTGTCCAAGAATCACAAGAGGAGGAGGTATACTTGGAAAAGGCCGGGAGATACGGGAAGATTTCAATTAGATTACATCATGGTCAGACAGAGATTCCGAAATCAGATACTGGATTGTAAGGCGTACCCAGGAGCAGATATAGACTCAGATCAGAATATACACTCCTGGAAATTGAAATAAGAACACCGTGAATTCATTGTCCCAGGAAGGGGAAACTTTATTGACACATTCCTGGGGTCAGATACATCACATGATCACACTGACAGAACCACAGGCACATAGACACAGGCAACAGAGCATGCACAATGTCGGCACTAGTACATTGTATATCCACCTTTCGCAGCAATGCAGGCTGCTATTCTCCCATGGAGACGATCGTAGAGATGCTGGATGTAGTCCTGTGGAACGGCTTGCCATGCCATTTCCATTAGGCGCCTCAGTTGGACCAGCGTTCGTGCTGGACGTGCAGACCGCGTGAGACGACGCTTCATCCAGTCCCAAACATGCTCAATGGGGGACAGATCCGGAGATCTTGCTGGCCAGGGTAGTTGACTTACACCTTCTAGAGCACGTTGGGTGGCACGGGATACATGCGGACGTGCATTGTCCTGTTGGATCAGCAAGTTCCCTTGCCGGTCTAGGAATGGTAGAACGATGGGTTCGATGACGGTTTGGATGTACCGTGCACTATTCAGTGTCCCCTCGACGATCACCAGTGGTGTACGGCCAGTGAAGGAGATCGCTCCCCACACCATGATGCCGGGTGTTGGCCCTGTGTGCCTCGGTCGTATGCAGTCCTGATTGTGGCGCTCACCTGCACGGCGCCAAACACGCATACGACCATCATTGGCACCAAGGCAGAAGCGACTCTCATCGCTGAAGACGACACGTCTCCATTCGTCCCTCCACTCACGCCTGTCGCGACACCACTGGAGGCGGGCTGCACGATGTTGGGGCGTGAGCGGAAGACGGCCTAACGGTGTGCGGGACCGTAGCCCAGCTTCATGGAGACGGTTGCGAATGGTCCTCGCCGATACCCCAGGAGCAACAGTGTCCCTAATTTGCTGGGAAGTGGCGGTGCGGTCCCCTACGGCACTGCGTAGGATCCTACGGTCTTGGCGTGCATCCGTGCGTCGCTGCGGTCCGGTCCCAGGTCGACGGGCACGTGCACCTTCCGCCGACCACTGGCGACAACATCGATGTACTGTGGAGACCTCACGCCCCACGTGTTGAGCAATTCGGCGGTACGTCCACCCGGCCTCCCGCATGCCCACTATACGCCCTCGCTCAAAGTCCGTCAACTGCACATACGGTTCACGTCCACGCTGTCGCGGCATGCTACCAGTGTTAAAGACTGCGATGGAGCTCCGTATGCCACGGCAAACTGGCTGACACTGACGGCGGCGGTGCACAAATGCTGCGCAGCTAGCGCCATTCGACGGCCAACACCGCGGTTCCTGGTGTGTCCGCTGTGCCGTGCGTGTGATCATTGCTTGTACAGCCCTCTCGCAGTGTCCGGAGCAAGTATGGTGGGTCTGACACACCGGTGTCAATGTGTTCTTTTTTCCATTTCCAGGAGTGTAGTAGTGATGAAGAGTAGGCTGAAGTTCAAGACATTAGTCAGGAAGAATCAATACCCAAAGAAGTGGGATACTGAAGTACTAAGGAATGACAAGATACGTTTGAAGTTCTCTAACGCTATAGATACAGCAATAAGGAACAGCGCAATAGGCAGTACAGTTGAAGAGGAATGGACATCTCTAAAAAGGGCCATCACAGAAGTTGGGAAGGAAAACATAGGTACAAGGAAGGTAGCTGCGAAGAAATCATGGGTAACAGAAGAAATACTTCAGTTGATTGATGAAAGGAGGAACTACAAACATGTTCCGGGAAAATCAGGAATACAGAAATACAAGTCGCTGAGGAATGAAATAAATAGGAAGTGCAGGGAAGCTAAGACGAAATGGCTGCAGGAAAAATGTGAAGACATCGAAAAAGATATGATTGTCGGAAGGACAGACTCAGCATACTGGAGAGTCAAAACAACCTTTGGTGACATTAAAAGCAACGGTGGTAACATTAAGAGTGCAACGGGAATTCCACTGTTAAATGCAGAGGAGAGAGCAGATAGGTGGAAAGAATACATTGAAAGCCTCTATGAGGGTGAAGATTTGTCTGATGTGGTAGAAGAAGAAACAGGAGTCGATTTAGAAGAGATAGGGGATCCAGTATTAGAATCGGAATTTAAAAGAGCTTTGAAGGACTTACGGTCAAATAAGGCAGAAGGGATAGATACATTCCATCAGAATTTCTAAAATCATTGGGGGAAGTGGCAACAAAACGACTATTCACGTTGGTGTGTAGTATATATGAATCTGGCGACATACCATCTGACTTTCGGAAAAGCATCATCCACACAATTCCGAAGACGGCAAGAGATGACAAGTGCGAGAATTATCGCACAATCAGCTTAACAGCTCATGCATCGAAGCTGCTTACAAGAGTAATATACAGAAGAATGGAAAAGAAAATTGAGAATGCGCTAGGTGACGATCAGTTTGGCTTTAGGAAAAGTAAAGGGATGGGGGAGGCAATTCTGACGCTACGGCTAATAATGGAAGCAAGGCTAAAGAAAAATCAGGAGACTTTCATAGGATTTGTCGACCTGGAAAAAGCGTTCGACAATATAAAATGGTGAAGCTCTTCGAGATTCTGAAAAAAGTAGGGGTAAGGTATAGGGAGAGACGGGTCATATACAATATGTACAACAACCAAGAGGGAATAATAAGAGTGGACGATCAAGGACGAAGTGCTCGTATTAAGAAGGGTGTAAGAGAAGGCTGTAGCCTTTCGCCCCTACTCTTCAATCTGCACATCAAGGAAGCAATGATGGAAAGAAAAGAAAGGTTCAGGAGTGGAGTTAAAATACAAGGTGAAAGGATATCAATGATACGATTCGCTGATGACATTGCTATCCTAAGTGAAAGTGAAGAAGAATTAAATTATCTGCTGAACGGAATGAACAGTCTAATGAGTACACAGTGTGGTTTGAGAGTAAATCGGAGAAAGACTAAGGTAATGAGAAGTAGTAGAAATGAGAACAGCGAGAAACTTAACATCAGGATTGATGGTCACGAAGTCAATGAAGTTAAGGAATTCTGCTACCTAGGCAGTAAAATAACCAATGACGGACGGAGCAAGGAGGACATCAAAAGCAGACTCGCTATGGCAAAAAAGGCACTTCTGGCCAAGAGAAGTCTACTAATATCAAATACCGGCCTTAATTTGAGGAAGAAATTTCTGAGGATGTACGTCTGGAGTGCAGCATTGTATGGTAGTGAAACATGGACTGTGGGAAAACCGGAACAGAAGAGAATCGAAGCATTTGAGATGTGGTGCTATAGACGAATGTTGAAAATTAGGTGGACTGATAAGGTAAGGAATGAGGAGGTTCTACGCAGAATCGGAGAGGATAAGAATATGTGGAAAGCACTGATAAGGAGAAGGGACAGGATGATACGACATCTGCTAAGACATGAGGGAATGACTTCCATGGTACTAGAGGAAGCTCTAGAGGGCAAAAACTGTACAGGAAGACAGAGATTGGAATACGTCAAGAAAGTAATTGAGGACATAGGTTGCAAGTGCTACTCTGAGATGAAGAGGTTAGTACAGGAAAGGAATTCGTGGCGGGCCGCATCAAACCAGTCAGTAGACTGATGACCAAAAAAAAAAAAAAATTAACAATACAGTATCCATTCATATAAACATGGCCTACGGTCATTATCGCAGTTTTCGAGCGTAATTCATAATTATTCACAGTGAGGCTAGAAAGACCTACTGAGACTCTCTAATCTAAGTAAACACGTGTGAAATGCTTTTTCAGTTTAATTAATTTTTATTCTGTTTTTTATTTAACTAGCACAACGAATCCCGAAACCAAATACAAGTATAGCTGGCCTCATACTTCTACCAATGTCATTCTGTCTTTAGATACCCTACTACCGAAATGCAAAATACAGCAGCAATAGTTCAACAACGCTGTTTTACCACTGAATCTCCGACAGAATAGTAATAGGCTTACATAATTTTAACAATATATAGTGGTTTCACTGTAACGAAGATGCATGAAACATTAATATAATACTACTTTTCAGACAGCATGTACAACTGATCAGATGAAATAGCTGAAGCTCCATATAAACTGACAGCTTAAACTTTGTCATTGTGGCGTGACCTTTGGACAGTGGACTGTCGACATAATACAACTGTCTCTTACTCTAGATAAAAGGTTTTAATTAGGAAACTTCCTAATACGTAATTTACAAACAGCAGTGTGGAAAAATACCGGGTGGTTATAATTAAAGAGCATTTACTTATGGATGTCCAATGTGGGCTGTAACTATCGTATGGCAGCGAAACTTAGTACATACGCTCCAGCGTTAATGCGGAACCAATTTACGCCGGAAATAAAATTATTTCCAATTCGGCCACCAGACGGAAATCTGGCAGTTTGAATGAAAGAAAGAAGCATAGAAAAGTTTAAAATGTGATGGACTAGGAATGGGATGTGACCAGAAAATGTCAAACATGTGAGATAGACGTATTGTTGATTTTATTATTAACCGCCGCTTAAACAGTTCGTTCAATATGACCACTGGAGACGTCGACACGACGCCGCATCCATAAAACGACGTGATAAACCGTTGCTCGCAGCAATTCCAGTGGAATCTGAGCAACGTGTTGTTGCATACTGGCCTGAAGATGAGGTAGATGCTTTCTTTTAGACAACGCCTGAGCGAAAAGTCACATGTATTCAGATCAGGTGATCTTGCAGGCCCTGCACTGGAAAATCTCTGAACATAAGACGTTCGTGGAAGGTTGCATTGAGCAGACCACTAGGCGAGTGACATGAAAACAGCGTTTTGCACATCGAGGACTCGATAATGTGCATAAGGCACGGTACTCCTGACAGGCCCTCTGAGTGTATTCTCTCCGAAGAAGTACGGCCTGACAGTAAATGTGCTTGTGAATCCACACCGCAGAGTCACAAACGCCGAGTGCAATGTCTCTTCGTGCACAGCACTCGGTTTAACAGTACCCCCACGTTCTGCAATTCTATGTATTCACTGCGTCCTGTAGTGTAAAATGTGCAGCATTACTCAATAGAATATTGCCCGGCAACATGTCGTCAACTTCGATTGGCACCAAAAGCCGAAGAGCAAGTGCAGAACGTTGCTTCAGATCACGAGGCTTCGATTGCTGGGTAAAATTGAAAAAAAAAAAAAAAAAAAAAAAAAGACGGCAAAATCTTTCCTACTGTTGACCATAGGATACACGGTTCTCGTGACACTACAGCGGCATTAGCACAACACGGGTCATGTGCTACACGGTTAGATGGTTAGATACAGCTACAGGAACTTAGTAACTTTCACCTGTATAGGACGCTTTCTTCTTCCAGGTGTCCGCCTCGATAGCTGAGTGGTGGCCTGGGTGTTGTGCCGGCACGGTAGCTCAGTGTGTTTGGTCAGAGATCTGTCTGGTCTCTGTAATAAATGAACTGAGTGCAGGTTCAACAACGATCACCAATGGATGTCATGTGACGTCCGCTACGACCAAATACAACGAACAAAATGCAAAAAAATTTTTAAAAAATTGTCAGCGCGACAGAATGCCATAAAAAGGTGCCTGGGTTCCATTCCGCGTTGGGTCGGTGATTTTATCCTCTCACGTTCAAAAATGGTTCAAATGGCTCTGAGCATAGTGGGACTTAACTGCTGTGGTCATCAGTCCCCTAGAACGTAGAACTACTTAAGCCTAACTAATCTAATGACATCACACACATCCATGCCCGAGGCAGGATTCGAACCTGCGACCGCAGCGGTCGCGCGGCTCCGGACTGTAGCGCCTAGAACCGCTCGGCAACTCCGGCCGGCCTCCGCTCAGGGACTGGGTGTTGAGTCGTCTCCATCATCGTATCATCCCCAACGACGCGCATGTCGCCGGTGTCAGCTAAGAAGACTTGTACCAGGCGACCGGTCTACCCGACGGGAAGCCCTAGCCACCCGCCATTTCATTTCTTCTAGGTGCCACACAAAGCGCAACCACGTTTCCGAATTTCGTTATCATCTCCTTTAAACCATTTACTGACATAGGGCCTCTCCTCGGACCTTTGGTCAGCGATACACTCTCAATGCAGCACTGCAACTGCTGGGGTCCGAATTAAACAATTTCACTAACAGCTCAAAGTCTCTCTTCTCGATAGCCATACCGTTTACTCCAGTTGTGACTTGTAAAATGACAGCGCAGATGTCTTACCACCATATAAACAGTGCACTGCGTCAGATTCACACCTAGTGGTCAAAAGTAGAATAAATTTTTTCCAGCGTAAATCAAATCCACATTAACGCATTAGCATATGTACCAAGATTCTAGCCGTGCGTAGTAGCCGTGCGGTCTTCGGCGCCTTGCCACGGCTCGCGCCCCTGTCCCCATCGGAGGTTCGAGTCCTCCCTCGGGCATGGGAGTGTGTGTCGTCCTTAGCGAAGTTAGTTTAAGTTAAATTAAGTAGTGCGTAAGCTTAGGGACCGATGGCCTCAGTAGTTTGTTCCCATAAGAACTTGCCACAAATTTCCAAATTTTACCAATATTCGCTGCCGTACGATTATTACCGCCCACACTGGACCTCAGTGAGTAGCTGGACTTTCATTATAAACACCCGGTAAAAGAAATTTACGTCATCTTGTGTCAGGGGACGACATCAGCTGATATATTGGTAAAAGAGTTTCTGCCTTCTAAGATGAGTATCATCTACATCACGGCTTCCCAACCTTTTCAGCTGGCGGAGCCCTTCTTCAGTCGAAAATCCATGACGGACCCCTAGTCAGTCAAGAGCACAGTAACTTTAAATTTCAGAACGAAATCCATGGGAACTGAAAGCTTCTTAATGCAAGTGCCATGTTCCTAATGACCCCCCCCCCCCCACCCGAAATATCAGAAGGTCAAAAATCAACTTATGAAATAGCTAGTGCACTGACAAAGCAAATTTAACATTTAACGGTGCCTGGGGCCGCATACGTGCCAGCGAGCGGTGTGATTGTTCGACAAAGCTCGCTCCGCGCTGGCGTAAAAGGTTTCAGCGCATCTAGCGCCGTGAGTCGGCGGACAAACGACCCCCGTATTGTTGCGAAACAGTCGATCAGAGAAGCCGCATTCTCCGGCACTAAACTGTGTATGCGTTCTCACTTAGGAACCGCAAAGGCTGCTTGGGAATACGACCTGTAGTAAAAGTGTTTTTCACACGAAAAAAAAATAGTGATGAATTTGATTTTCATATTTTTATACAATAATTTTACTCATTATTTTACACGATTTGATGAAAGGTGGCCGCGGACCCCCTAGAAAGAGCCGCCGGACCCCTAAGGGGTCCTCGGACCACGCGTTGGAAAGCCCTGATCTACATGGTAGCCTTTTACTGGTCATTTACAGAAACTAAGAGCTCACGTTTCGACTGTCAAGTAATTTTGATTAGTGCGAGAAGAAGAAGAGAAATCGGAAGGATGTGACTAACTGTTCAGTTCGCAGGTTGGCTCCTTTGTAGTGCCGAGCGGTACAATTGTTTTTCCCGCCTCCAGAGACTCATTTTGACTGGAGTGTCGCACTGGATCCGCGAGAGTGGGAATTGTGCTTTGACATGAATGCTGGGAGCGCTGATGTGACCGAGCGGGTGGTAATCACGGAGTCGGTCGGTCGGTGCAGGGAGAATAAAGAGTGATTTTCGGGCAGAGACAAGAGCGAGGACCTCTCGCGTAGCTGGTGCTCTGCAGAAGGGTCAGCGAAACGTCACTAGAGTGAGCACGGGGCTTGACTACTGTGTGAACACAACAGCCTGATGAAGCAGCAAGTGTGTTCCCACGGTTGGACGGACAGCGGGCTCAGTGGAGGTAGAAAAAGGGGCTTCTGCTCGTCAGTAGATGCACTGACTGGGTGCTTTTGCAGCTGACAGACGCACCCTGGAGGTTTTATGGTTGATATAGCGCAATGTGTTTGATTTACGAGAGGTGCGTTGGGTGTATTTATTATTAAAAATGTTCCGCACGGAAGTCCGTGGTTGTCGTGTGACAAGTTGTGTGTGTATATTGATGGCGCATGGGGCCTACAGGTGTGAGTGCCGTAAGCGAGAGCTGTGTTGTTCAAGTGATTAAATTACACGCATTGTGCGTGATTTATTGTATTAAATCAAAAGTGTTTGAACTAAGTTGTGAGAGCAGCTCAGCTGACGCCACAAATTGTACTAAGAATTCATCTTGTTATTTGTTCTATGTACTAATATAAGAATTTATCAAGGTATATGCATAGGAAATTTGGCAGAGCGTTGTGGACAGTGTATTGTGATAGCTGTCTGGTAGTAAATCTGGGTCTAGATATGCATTATGTAACTGACCCTAGTGTCGAAATTGTTTTGTCATCTTTTGTTTGATTGCAGTTTGTCTCCATTATTATTACAGTGTGTGGCAGAGGACCATGAATCAGAAAGTGTTAATGCTGTTGCCCAGCTATGTATTTTAGGGTAATGTTGGAGTTTAATTTCGTTTCGTGTATGAAAGATATTTTATTGCATCGATCGAGTCCTCCGTTTGGATCTTTACGGGTTACAGATATGGTTGCCACCTCTGTCTTTCAGAAATCCAGGAGGTGAAATAGGAAATCAATAAAACCAAATATGTTTTTATTTAAGGCTACAGGATGATTAAAAAAGAAAGAACAGTTTTCAGTTGTTTGTTACAGACAAAATATAAAGGATAGGCACACATTGCGCATGTCACTAGGTAGGGGAATATTGAAAGTTTTGACAGAACTGCTCTCTTGTTTATTTGTAGCAACATGGCGAGTACACCCTAATAGAAATAATTTTATGTTTTGGAATTTGAGCGAATTTGATCCATTGTTCAAGAGCAGCGTGCATTCTGTCGTCAATTCAGTAAGAAACCGCCTCTGCACAAGCGGAGTTTTGACCGGCATACAAAATTCTTGGAAGATGGTTGCATTTGCAAAGGGAAGAGTACTGGTCGGCCATGCACGTCTGATGAAAATCTCGAGTGTACTCGTGATAAGTTCCCACGAAGCCCTCGGACGTCCACAAGACGGGCAGGCCAGGAAATGGTGTGGCGTGATGTGAAACGATGTCTGCGTATGAAGCCTTACAAGTTGCAGTTACTGCAAGAGCTGCGTCCCGGCGACCGTAACAGAAGGTATGAATTTTGTGTTGCAGTTCTCCAGGATATGACAGAAAACACTTTCTCCGACCGATTCATCTGTTTGGATAGACGTGTCAGCAATCGGGTAAATTAATCGCCATAATGTAAGAATTTGGGGTCACGAAATCATGGTGTCGTCGTCGAACATGAAAGAGACTCATCGAATCTGAATATTTATGAACCTTTCTTTTTTGTGGAAGAACTTGTGACAGGAATGTATACCTGGACATGGTGTAATTTCACAAGAGTCCAATTATTTCATTGTTACGCATGATGCACCGCGCCTCATTTTCACCTTCAAGTGAGGCGTTATCTTAACACCATCCCACAAAGTTGGATTGGAAGAGATGGACAACAGGATCTTGTTCATTGTTTTTGGTCTCCCACGTGACCAGACCTATACCTTGCGATTTCCTTCTGGGGGGGTACATAATAGACAACGTCTTCATCCAACTTATGACAGCTACCCTCAGTATCTGAGAAACTGAATTGTTAAAGCTGTCGATTCAATAAACAGGGACGTGTTGACACATGTGTGTAATGAAACGGATTACCGTTCCGATTATTCTCTGGCCACTACTGGCTTGTTTGGAGTGTATGGTACAGTGTCTGTGCCAACGTAAAATTCTTCCATTCAGTGACATGTGCAATGTATTTCTGTCTTTCACAGCGTGTCTACAAATAACATCTGAAACCTACTCTTTCTTTTGAATCACTCTGTTTATTTATTTTCACTGTGTGAAGCTTGTAATGGCTTTGGATTAGAACAGTAAAATAATAAAAATCTTTACTGGTGAATTCAAAGTTAGTGTGGATAGGTAGGATGCTGTCATGACATTGTGTGATAATACAAAGTTAAGTGCTTTTGGTATCACAATTTTTTTTTTCTTGTGGTTTCTTACGTTATACATTCAGGGGACAACATCATTGTGTAAGTAAGCTGTTTAGGTTTTCTTATTGGTAACGCCACGTAGCGCTCCGTATGAAAATCACTGGCTGTGCTGTGTGTAGTCTGTGGCTAGTTTGCATTGTTGTCTGCCATTGTAGTGTTGGGCAGCTGGATGTTAACAGCGCGTAGCGTTGCTCAGTTGGAGGTGAGCCGCCAGCAGTGGTGGATGTGGGGAAGTGAGATGGCGGATTTTTGAGAATGGATAATCTGGAGGTGTATCCATCAGAAACAGTAGATTTGTAAGAATGGATGTCATGAACTGCTATATATATTATGACTATTAAGGTAAATACATTTTTTGTTCTCTATTAAAATATTTCATTTGCTAACTATGCCTATCAGTAGTTAGTGGCTTCCGTAGTTAGAATCTTTTATTTAGCTGGCAGTAGTGGCGCTCACTGTTTTGCAGTAGTTCGAGTAATGAAGATTTTTGTGAGGTAAGTAATTTGTGAAACGTATAGGTTAATGTTAGTCAGGGCCATTCTTTTGTAGGAATTACTGAAAGTGAGATTGCGTTGCGCCAAAAATATTGTGTCTCAGTTTAAGCACAGTCTTGTACAATTTTTCTAAGAGGACGTTTCAATTGTTAGCGACATGTCAATATATAGATGGTGGTAGTATTGCTTATGAAAAATATAAAAGGGCGATGCATTGGTGGAGCTGTCTCTGCACTCAGGTGATCCATGTGAAAAGATTTAACACGACGGAAATTAACGGACTGTGAACACGGAATGTTAGTTGGAACTAGACGCACACATGGGAAACTCCATTTTGAAAATCGTTAGGAAATAAATATTCCGAGATTTACAGTATCAAGAGTGAGCCGAGCATATCAACCTTCAGGCATTGCTTCTCACCGCAGACAAAGTAGTAGCCGCCGGCCTTCACTTAACGACAGAGAGCAGCAACGTTCTGCGTATCGGTGGTAACAGACAAGTAACAGTGCCTGAAATAACCGTAGAAATCAATATAAGACGCACGACGAACGTATCCGTTGTGACATTGCGGCGAAATTTGGTGTTCGTGATCTGCAGCAGCAGATGACCGACACGAGTGCCTTTGATATCAGCGCGACATTGTCTGCTGAGACTCTCCTGCGCTCATCACCACATCTGGGGAACACTAGGCGGCTGGAAAACTGTGGCCTGGTCAGATGATTCTCGATTTCGGTTCGTAGTAGATTATTGTAGAGTTCGAGTGTGGCGCACACCCACGAAGCCGTAACTCTAATTGTCAACAAGGCATTGTAAAGCTGGTGGTGACTCCATAATTGTTAGGGCTGTTTTTAAATGGAGTGGACTGGGTCTTCTGGTCCAATTGAACCGATCTTTGACTGCAAATGGAATTATTGTGAATGAAAGTGCGCCATGTCACCGAGACACAATTGCATTGGTCTGAAGAACATTCTGGACAGTTCGAACAAATGATTTGACCACCCAGAAGCTCGAATGTTTATAGGGCGTAATCAAGAGATCAGTTCTGGCACAAAATCCTGTGCTGGTAACACTTCGCTAGTATGGACGGCTGTAGAGGCAGTATGGCTCAATATTTCTGCAAGGGACTTAACGAAATCTTGTTGAGTCCACGTCACCTCGAGTTGCTCCACTAGGCAGGGCAAAAGGAGTTTCGATCCGTTATTAGGAATTATCAGATTACTTTTGTGATCACATCGTAATATGCAATTTTTGGACATAAAATCAAGAAAAATAGCAAATTGCTGGCATTCTGTGACTCGTTTTGTGCCTCCTGTAACTTGGCTTGTAACACATGGCCATTCTACTCAGTTCACCAACGTTTTGTTGCATTTTACCCAATTTACGATGCATCTCGTATTCTTGTTTACTCCCTTTCCGTATCCATCATGTAGACTGGCTACTTGGATCATTTAATTAGTATTTCGCAATAGGGCTGCGTGATCAGTAATTAATGTGAACCGTTTATCAAGCAAGCATCATTGAAAGCAGTTCACCCCAAATACGAAAGCTAACAACTCTTTCTCCACTGTGTTGCAATTAATTTCTGCTTTACAGAGCTGGAGAGAGGCATAAGCACTTGGTTTATCTCCAGCATCCTAATTACGTCCTATAAAGCAAACCACAGCAAAATCGTTAGTGTCATAAAACAGAATTTTCTCATATGTTGCGTTGCCGTCTCACATTCTGCACTCGAATTCAAAGATATTGTTGTTTTCAAAAACGCGTCAGAGGTACGGTAGCAGTAGGATCATCCTCGACAAATCTGTGATAGTAATTATACAACCCAAGAACGGACTATTTCCTTCACATCTGTAGGTGCAGGGAAATTTTCAACCGCTTCTGTGACACGCGAATGTCGTTACGCCTTAATAGAACAATATGTGCCGGCCGGAGTGGCCGTGCGGTTCTAGGCGCTACAGTCTGGAGCCGAGTGACCGCTACGGTCTCAGGTTCGAATCCTGCCTCGGACATGGATGTGTGTGACGTCCTTAGGTTAGTTAGGTTTAATTAGTTCTAAGTTCTAGGCGACTGATGACCTCAGAAGTTAAGTCGCATAGTGCTCAGAGCTATTTGAACCATTTTGAACAATATGTGGTTTAGGTACAGTACCTGAGACGCTGTAAAAGGACATTACCCAGTTTTAAACTAAATGTCCCCCTCGTACCTGTGATAGCACACTTTTCAGCCATTCAGCATGTTCTCCTATTGTCTGTGAAAAAAAAAATGATGTTATCAAGGTATACTACACAGACAGCTGGTTTCATGCGTCACTTTATCAAATCTGCAAATAACTGGAAATTAGCAGTTGGACTCCTCAAATGAAGAACCCTACAGAATTTATGTAGAACCTACGCCACAACCAATTCCGATTTAGAACGCTACTTCTTACAAGTCAATGCAAAGGGATAATTCATTTCACCGTTAACGGACTTCTTGGACTCTGTTATTACAGGGGACGCTCAAAGACTGGAGGGGCTGATTGATTACAGTGTCTAATTGATGCTGCGCACTTTCTTCTACAGCTGATTGCAAATGATAAGCATTTTGATATGGCTTTTAAGCTATTGGTCTTCCATTACCTATTGGAATGTTGTATTTCTAAACTACGTCTAGTAAGTATTGTATTAACAGCGAGACATGCATTCTCCTATTCATGGCCCCATTCTTCACAAACTTGGAGGCGATCTCAAACTTCATTCTGGCTGGGCAGAACAAATAGAAAGATGGTTGAGCTCACTCTTTAATTTTGGTTATCACCCAGACAACTTTTCCCATACAGCGACGTACAGTTTCTAGTTCCTTGGCCTTCAACACTAAAACACGTAGTTTGATGGAAACTCGGGGATAAGCCATTTCGCCAGGACTGGTCGCATATTTATAGTGATGTCACTGATCAAAGTGATGTGGTTTATCACTGGATTGGATTGGTCACGTATTTGTAGTGGTGTCACTGATCAAAATTATGTAGTGTTTCACTAAATTGGACAGTTTGCAAGACCCTGAAAGTGATGCAAAGAGTTGTGGCCCGATTTTCGATTGCCTCCATGTCAAAATCATGTTTTCTCCTATAAATTGACAGTTCAACACTATTTATTTCCATCAATTTTTTTAATATCGTTTAACCGTAGATAACTTGTCCCTGTAGTAACTTACTCCTCTTTTGTCTGAGTTTCTCTGTGTTATTCTCTTGGAAAACGTGTCAAAGCTGCTCTCGATTTTTAAAGTTTTGGTACATACGTTGTACGTTCAGGCTTCTCTCATTAACTTTAACTGTTCCACGTACAACTGAGCACGTTCGGCTAACATCACAGACGTTCTGCAGGAATATGTTCACCTTCTCAGAAGGAGTCACCAAAGTATAGGGAATAAAAGTGGTCGCCAGAAAACTGCTCACCATCTAGAATGGCAACGCCTTTTGCTCTAATGCCGGTTCTCACCTTGCTTTCAATGGCAAGATCTGCGGTTCCATCAAATGTTCAGGGATATGACAGAAATAATCATTCCAAGCAAAAAAGTTTAGTAAAAATGGGCTCAGTACATACCTGAAGAGCTACGAGAACTTGTTCATCTTCGCTACTGTGAGGCACATGTTTTCTATTGAACAAATGCTCATGGCTCTTAAAGTATGCATTTTAGATCTCACGTTAATCAAACATTTTGCTTTGAATAAGCGTTCCTGTCATATCCCTGAATATTGATCATTCCTCCCGGGAGACGCTATTGCATTTCTGGCATGTGCTTTACAGGTAATGTGTTTAAAATACATCTGACGAGTCTTATACTATATTAAAACAAGTGCAGCCGTATGAAGATGAGGATAATAGCCAATAACAAGTCACGTTAGTAAAACACTGTACATTAAAAGTTTTTACGGCTGGTTGCTATCCTCCTTAAATGAATAATTGTCACGGAGTCTAGCAACATTCAGCATCACTAGAAAAAATTTAAACAAATTATTTTCTTCGTCTTTCATTAATTACCGTATATTGAGAGGAATCCAGGCCCACGTGGAGAAATATCGACAATCGATCGACCTCACATGATCTGCAAAAGGCGTTAAGTCGTGGCGGGTGACCGACGAGTAGATGACGAAACCAAACGCAGGGGCGGAATACCTAGTTGGTATTAGATGCAGATGTAGATGTAGAAAGCTAAAATAACGACAATTTTTATTGTATTTTATTCGCAAGTTATCATCAACTGTACTGTTTTAAAAGAAATGGAAAGGACTCTTGTACCAGGCAGGGCTCATAGTTAAAGGCTCAGAGGCAGAGCCACTTTAAAATCCATATTAAAATGTACGTCTGAAAAATGGATTACAGAATTTAAATTATCAGAACGCCTTCCGAATGTTTCCCATACGAATTTACACAATGAAAGCCAACAATTTTGGAAGTGCTAGTATCGACTGATGATTTTGGAACAGGTAGTAGTCAAGATTGCTCCTTGAAATGCTGGTTAAATTCTGTGTATGGGGCGTTTGGAGGTATGTTATCTGCAGAGTACACTTCTTATGGACCTTGGGGTCGATGGCTCGGTCCCTTTGGTCCGCCCGTCCTACATCCGCCACATTGGATTTCATCTTAATCAGTTGAAGCCTATATTTCGTGAGCTTTGCGTTCTTGACTACATGCCGTTTCAAAGCACCAGCACGTGGAAGACACCTACATCTACATCTACATTTATACTCCGCAAGCCACCCAACGGTGTGTGGCGGAGGGCACTTTACGTGCCACTGTCATTACCTCCCTTTTCTGTTCCAGTCGGGTATGGTTCGCGGGAAGAACGACTGTCTGAAAGCCTCCGTGCGCGCTCGAATCTCTCTAATTTTACATTCGTGATCTCCTCGGGAGGTAAAAGTAGGGGGGAGCAATATATTCGGTACCTTATCCAGAAACGCACCCTCTCGAAACCTGGCGAGCAAGCGACACCGCGATGCAGAGCGCCTCTCTTGCAGAGTCTGCCACTTGAGTTTGCTAAACATCTCCGTAACGCTATCACGGTTACCAAATAACCCTGTGACGAAACGCGCCGATCTTCTTTGGATCTTCTCTGTCTCCTCCATCAACCCGATCTGGTACGGATCCCACACTGATGACCTGCCGAATACGCGTCATTCCTGGTACGATTTGTCACAGTTAATGTCAGTCAATGCCATATTCGTACCTTCGATTAGGTACTCATAAGATATAAAACGCGTAGCTCCGAAACTTTACGGTAGCGGAGTAGATACAGGTGCGAACTTCCGGTGTTAACGTGGTACAGAGTCTGGGCTTGCCAACTTTCTATATTCACCGTCGCGTTTTCCAAAAGATTCTCGGACATTCTTATTAATTTAATAGATATATGTTCTGCAGCATTAGATTTTATGTATATCTATGAGCTCTCTCTCTCTTTTTCTCTTTCTGTCTCAGGAGTGCGATTGTTTCTTTCGGTAAACGTGTCAGGGTAATGCTTATGATACTGTGTGATCCGATCACATTTCAGTATAAATTTTAGTTATAAATCACAAACACATTGTTGCTTTGTATCACAAAGCCGCAAACACCGCGGTTGAGTACACACAAAACATTCAGGGTCTCGAATTTAAAATTGAAGAGATGAAAACTGTTAATTATGCAGCGAATGTAGTATATATATGATTAAAGATGTCTTCAAAACGTGCCTTTTAGTATGTTTTGTTGTGATAAAGTGTGGCGAAATGTGACATCGAAGGATAAATGTGCTACCTTTGGGTCTTATCCTGGCGTTAGCTTTTTGTGTTATTTAGTAGTTCATTATTAAAAAGTACGCGAACTTTTGCCTAGAGTGTGATACTGACACCCACCGTCCCCCCCCCCCTCCCCCGTCACCCCTCCCTTAAATTTTAGATGTGCTGAGAGGCTAATGAATAGCGTAGCATGAGTTGTAGATCACTCAATAAATGAAGCAGCCTTTCCCGCTATACAGTATAAATCATGACCTGCGCCTGATCCTTTTGTATAATAAATTTCAGTCCACCCAACGTTTTTCTGTATGTATGTGAGGGCAAATCTCAGCAACTGTAGTACGGATAGAGATATGAATTTCACTAATCATTGGACTAATTGACGAAGAAAGTTTGCGCATACAGTTTAATAATTATAATAACTATTGGTGTGTAATATACACTGACATGACAATAACCACGGGAGATCTCCTAATATCATGTCGGACTTCCTTTTGCCTATAGTGCAGCAACTCGAAAGCATGGACTCAACCAGTCATGGCAAGCCTCTGCAGGAACATTGACCCACGCTGCTTCTATAGCCGAACAGTGCAATATTTTCTACATAAACTGACCTGTCCATTGTGTCCAACAAATTTTCGATGGGATTCATGTCGGGCGATCTGGCTGGCCAAATTACTCGATGTAACTGTCCAAAATGTTCTCCAAACCAATTGTGAAAAATTGTCGTCCGGTGACATGGCACATTATCATCCATAAAAAATTCCATTGTTGTTTGGGAAGGTGAAGTCCACTGGGTGCAGATGGTGTCCAGGTAGTCGAACGTTACCACCTGCAGTCACTGATCCGTTCAGTTGGACCAGAGGACCCACTCCATTCAATTTAAAAACAACCCGTACCATTGTGGGGCCACCACAGCTTGCATAGTGCCTTGTTAACAGCTTGGGTCCACGGCTTCGTGGGGTCTACGTCACACTCGAACCGTACCATCAGCTCTTACGAGCTGAACCCGGCACTCATTTGACCAATCAACAGCCGGCCGATGTGGCCGAGCGGTTCTAGGCGCTACAGTCTGGAGCCGCGCGACCGCTACGGTCGCAGGTTCGAATCCTGCATCGGGCATCGATGTGTGTGATGTCCTTAGGTAAGTTAGGTTTAAGTAGTTCTAAGTTCTAGGGGACTGATGACCTCAGAAGTTAAGTCCCATAGTGCTCAGAGCCGTTTGAACCAATTGACCAATCCTCGGTTTTCCAGTCGTCTGTGGTCCTACTGATATGGTCTCCAGCCAAGGACAAGCGCTGCAGGCGATGTCATGTTGTTAGCAAAACCATTCGTGTCAGTTGTCTGCTGCCATAGCTCATTTGTATCTAATTTAGCCGTAGCTTCCTAACGAATACGTTCGTCCTACATCCCGCATTCACTTCTGCGTTTATTTAGTGCAGTGTTGGTTGTCTGTTTGCGTTAACAAATCTACTCGGCATACTCTTGGATCTCACAATATTGAATTCCCTAACAATATCTGAAATGGAATGTCCCATGTGTCTGACTCCAACTACCTTTCCTCGTTTAATGCCTATTAATTCAGATGGTACTGCCATAATCACGCCGTAAACCTTTTCACATGAATCACCTGAGTACAAATGAAAGCTCCGCCAATGTTCTGACCTTTTATACTTTGTGTACAGATATACGATACTACCGCCATCTGTTTATGTGCATATCGATATCCCATGAGTTTCGTCACCTCAGTGTATATATTGTTACCCGTTCCACATTTAACTGGTGTTTGGAGCCATAAATGGAAATGCCGTGTAGTTAGGGCCTCCCGTCGGGCAGACTGTTCGCCTTTCGAGTTGACGCCACTTCGGCGACTTGCGTGTCGATGGCGATGAAATGCTGATGAGAAGGACAACACAACACTCAGTCCCTGAGCAGAGAAAATCTCCGACCCAGCCGCGAATTAACCCGGGTCGTTAGGTATGACATTCCGTCGAGCTGACCACTCA
The DNA here is from genome assembly GCF_023864345.2 of Schistocerca serialis cubense. Lineage (NCBI taxonomy): Eukaryota > Metazoa > Arthropoda > Insecta > Orthoptera > Acrididae > Schistocerca > Schistocerca serialis. The sequence goes on from NC_064642.1 coordinate 593,955,239, forward strand.
GCTACCAGGGGCGGACGTTTGGAGTGATGTCTCATAGTAATGATGGAAGCTATGAGGCGACCAGTTACAGAGGAGGCGATATCTGGTGGGAAAAGCAGTAAACAGCCTCCTCAACTCCAGAGAGAAGCAAAGCTTGCCCAGAATCTATATATCCTGAGTCTAAATCCAGCGCCGTGTTTTCCTGTCTGCATGGAAAGGCTAGTCTCAGAATTTTGATACGGCTGTCATTAATAGAGAGATTGATTCCACGAGAAAAGCCAGTGCATAGAATTTATCACTGATATGCCAGAAATTGCTCCGGCCGCAAATAAGTACACCTACCTTGAGAAGCCGACTCGGGTCATTGTCAGGAAACTAAATTACAGATCATATAAACTCACATACACAATTAAACACAGTTTAATAAGTTACCTTGTAACTAGTCACCCGAACAAACCAGGAGAGCCGTTCACAACCTGAAAATATCGATATCCTGCTTGTTCGAAGTGAAGCTTACAGTTAATTGCGTAATACTATGAAGATGATGAATCTCAACTCGGACATATAAATTGAGAGTAGTCACATTGTAAAATGAATTGTGAGAGAAACCTATATCTAAGTCAAAATTAGTAGAATAATTATGTATCTACTTATAGAGATGAACTAAACATACACAACAATCAGGGTGGATGACTCCAGGCTACTGTTTAGTAGGCGAATTATTATGTAAGCCATTAAAATGTGTATAGTTAGCTGAAACTCTCAAGACCTCCAAACAACAAATGAATAGCTTAGAAAAATTCAACTGAGAATATACTCAAGAAACCAACTTAAGACCTAATACGTGCTATAGACATCTAGGAGTGACGCTCGATCCAACTTTGTCCTACCAACATTTTTGAAATGTCTCAGTTAATATAACCTGAACAAATGTAATGTGTGTACGGATTCCTAAGGGACCAAACTGCCGATGTCATCGGTCCCTAGACTTACACACTACTTAAAGTAACCTAAACTAACTTATGCTGAGAACAACACACAGACTCATGCCCGAGGGAGGGCTCGAACCTACGGCGGCAGGAGCTGCGCGGTCCGTGACATGACACATCTAATCACGTGGCCACTCAGCGCTCAACAAATGTAATCCAAAAGTTATCAAATACGTCTTGGGGCGCTGATGCCAATACTCTGAGAATCAGCAAAATCTCATTGGTCTACTCTGCTGCTAAGTATTGTGTCCTAGTTCTGATCAACAGCAACCACACACATTATGTTGACGTCCAACTCAATCAAGTAGTGAGATTAGTTACGGGAACAACCAGGACAACCCCTACTCAGTGGCTACCTGTTCTGCGCAACACAGCACCCTCCAGACCAGACATATCGCTGATCTAAGCTCTCAGCCACAAAAATGTTCTAATAAACCAGCAGTGCATATTCACTCCGATGCTATCCAGCTTACGGACCATCATATGAAAATAAGACAGAAAACAATAAATCCCATTGTGAGAAAGTTATACAATTTCATAACTTTACTACAACGAGAATTTGCGGTCACAATGGAGACAAGAGGTTAGACAGTGTAACCTCTTGAAAGACACGACAGTCAAATACTTGGGTTTCAACTAGAGTAGAAGGGTATGGTGGAACCGTTACAGAACCTGAACTGGATAGTAAATATTGCAGTAAATCACTGCTTCAGTGAGGAATGTCCGCAAATTCCTCATGTGGGAAGTATGACGCCAAAGAAAAAACAGTCTCCCAGGTAGCCTTCGAGTGCTTGCGATAAATTAGTACTGTTTTTAATCTTCAAATTTCCCTTTCTATCTATGTTTTACCATGTTTGTAATACTGTTTATAAGTGATGTGCCTGTATTCATGAAACAATGTGCAATGTTCATACCAAAATCAGTAAATAAGTAAGCTGATAGCGGTAATGATACAATTTCTGTGACAAGAGGCTGACAAATACGATAAATGGATTCTTTGGTGGACGCTCTATGTGATCTCTTTCGGCAGTATGCGTGTTGTTGTTGTGGTCTTCAATCCAGAGACTGGTTTGATGCAGCTCTCCATGCTACTCTATCCTGTGCGAACTTCTTCATCTCCCAGTACCTACTGCAACCTCCTTCCTTCTGAATCTGTTTAGTGTATTCATCTCTTGGTCTCCCTCTACGATTTTTACCCTCCGTGCTGCCCTCCCATACTAAATTGGTGATCCCTTTATGCTTCAGAATATGTCCTACCAACCGATCCCTTCTTCTAGTCAAGTTGTGCCACAAATTTTTCTTCTCCTCAATTCTATTCAATACCCCCTCATTAGTTATGCGATCTACTCATCTAATCTTCAGCATTCTTCTGTAGCACCAAATTTTGAAAGCTTCTATTCTCTTTTTGCCCAACTATTTATCGTCTACGTTTCACTTCCATACATGGCTACATCCATACAAATACTTTCAGAAAAGACTTCCTGACACTTAAATCTATACTCTACGTTAAGAAATTTCTCTTCTTCAGAACGCTTTCCTTGCACTGCCAGACTACACTTTATATCCTATGCGTGATCTGTGTAAAATTAGAGACTCTCGACAGTAAATAATAAACAGTACAGTGGCAGTCATTCCGGTAATGATTAAGCGATACACTGCTTAAATAAATAATCCATATTGTTGATGGCAGAACAATGCAAATAACATTATCAGTGATTCCCGCGTGGGTAAAAAAGCTAAGAAGAAAACCTAATTTTTCTGTACACTGTGAGCACTTAGCGGAAGGCTGCTCACTTCGTCTGACTACTGCACCGACTGCTGTTTTAGTGCCAACGAATAAGAACTAAATCTGCAATGTTCTGCACGTTGAAAGGCGGGACGTCGTCTGTATGCATTGGGTGACAGAAAGCGGGTTTACTCTTCGGCTACTTTACGTCCGCCGGAGGTCGCTTAAAAGGTTGCAACTGCACTGCAAAGCGAGCAGCGAACAATTATTGCGCTCCAGTTCGGATACAGAAAAGTTCCCACTTATTTCCTCTCTGAAGCACACAGTTCCTCCTGAGCTCCACAAATTAAAGTCTTTTAATTTCGAAACCAACTTCCTCCTGTACATAAAAATGAAGATTAAATTTACGACCGAGGTAATAAATTCATGCGTTTCTTTATTGTGTTACAAATTAAAGTTATGTCTGCAATATAGTGAAGGGAGCCTTTAGACCTCCAGTTTACTGCCTACTGCTGCGTATATTGCGAAAGAGTTAACACGGGTTATACGAGGAACTCCCCTCCTCTCCATGATTAAAGCACCTGCGAGTTCCGCGTTTCATAAACCAGAATTATGGGCGGCGTCCGGCCTCGACGACTGGAAATTACAGCAGTTCCCACTATTAAGTCGCTAATGAAATTGTGTGCGCACATAATCAGCAACAGTACGCCAACGATTTCGAGAAATAATATGTCATTTCACAGAAGAGTGAGAAGTTGCAGCTTGCAATTTTCCGTTCCGGTATGGAGATTTAAGGTGGGAATATAAATTATACTGCTACTTGCTTTCATAGTCTACATATAATGAATCTATTACTTCTCGCTTTACTGTGAATGCTCTTTCTATGTCCCAGATGTCGTTGACTTTTCTCTCCACAGTTTTATCTTCCAGATTTTGTGTCTCGCAAATGAGACTTAAAAACACAGGAGGAAAAGTGAAGCCCTGAGGCAAAGTTTTATAGTTTTTTTAGTGCAGTTGACTCTGGTATAGTGTAAAATTAGCGTTAATTATAACGTATGCTCTGGTTTTCAACAAAACGTATACTTTTGAGTAGGCTTTCAGACTGACCCTCTTGGTAAACCGTATCGATAATAGTCTGGTAAAAGTTCTTCACCATTGGAGACTTCTTTCTTATCTGTGATGTATAGAGAACTGTTAAAATAAAGCTGCAATTTAAGAAAAAAATAAACAGCGAATTGGGATTCAATCTGAGATTATCTGACTGTCTCCTCAGCTTTAGATGTTAATAGGATGGGGAACTACCTGGTTACGTCTTGTGCTTTTGGTAAGTTTCCATTTGCACTACCGGCAAAGGAGAGGAGGGAAGATGGCGTGAAGCTCTTTATCCACACACTTTGCGTCAGTGTCCTGAATCAGGTTCGAAAGCTCTGTGCTGTCTCTCATGGAGTGAGGGCATGAAACATTGCTGATGGTGATCCATTTGTTGGGCTGTGTCGGCACCGGGTGTCACCCTTTCCCTTCTCTCGTCATCGTGCGAGGCAAACATGTCACCACACAACCATCCACCCACACGCACACACACACACACACACACACACACACACACACACAAGTAGACAGATAGACTTGTGTACTAGGTATATCTGACGCGTGTAGATTGCAGTGTGTGTCAGATCAGTCATCTACACATATCGGATACACTTAACACACAAATCTCACATTCAGAGGAAATGCGATACTGCGCGCGAAAGATAGGAAAGTGTAGCTCATCTATAAGGAAGACGGGGTATAGCACGCAAGTGTGACCCATTCTTGAATATTGGTCGACTGTTTGGGATCGCCACCAGGACTGATTAAAGGAAAACATCGAAACACTTCAGAGGTGTGCTGCTGGATTTGTTACAGATAGGTTTGATTACGGAAAAGCTTCTTGAACTGAAATAGGAATTCCTGTATGGAAGCCTACACACATTTCGCGAAGCACTATTGAGGAAATGAATTTTAGGGAACCGGCAATTGATGTCGACTGTAGATCGATTCCACCGCAGCCAACCGGGTGATTATAATTAAAGTTCAGCTATTCACAGACATCCAGTGTGAGCTGTAATTACCGTATGGTCGTGAAACTTCTTAGATATTCTAATGCGTTAATGCAGAACCGATTCACGCTGAAATAAATTAGTTCCAATTTTGGCCACCTGGTGCAGATATGTTGCTGTGCAGCATCTCGTTGACGTCTCCAGTGCTCATATTGAACGAATGGTTTAAGCGGCAGTAATAATATCAACAGTATGCCTTTCTAACTTGTTTGGCGTTTTGTGGCCACGTCCCGTTCGTAACCCATTACATACGGAAATAATTCTATCTTCTTTCTTGCACTCACAGCGCCTGATCTGCACTAGGCGGCCAAAATCGTAAAAAAAAAAATTTGACAGTATAAATAGGTTCCGCATTAATGCATTTAAATATCTACCGCGTTTCACTGTCATACGATAATTACAGCCCACTCTGGACCTCTGTGAATAATTGTACTTTAATTATATCCACCCGGTGTATTTCATGTAAGGACCACGAGGACAAGGTGAGAAAAATTAGGGCTCGTACGGAAGCTTACAGACATTCGTTTTCCCCTCGATCTACTTGCGAGCGGAACAGGTAAGGAAATTTGTAGTGGTACATGTTACCCTCCACCAGGAACCATATGGTGGCTTGTGGAATATGTATGTAGTTGTAGATGTCGGAAGCTTTCCAGTTATGTTGGTGAACCTGCCCCTGACGTCTCACAGCCGATCAGGCTGCAACAATTTCCTTTTTCACAAATTACAATAAAACTAGTGGACAACGCGTTAGTTGGAAGGCCATTTACTGTAAGTACAGGAAAAGCCACTAGCCGTGCAAATTCATTGAACAGTCGTTTGCCGCCGGGATCCATTCTCTCTCTCCTCACTTCTCCTCACTTGTTTAAGTTAGATATCACTGATATTCCACAAATCTTGTCTACGTATATGACTGGGTTGTAGCTACGCAACACAAAAACTTCGAAGCAACTGTAGAATCCTGATTTATGATGTAGAAAACTTGAGCCAATACTTTCTTTAAGTTACAAGCTAAGTCAAATACAATTGCATGTCCAGTAGACTGGTACAAGAGCCGTTGAAGTATATTATGAAAAAGACAAACATCGCCTTCGCGTGCATCCAAAATGCCTTTTGATCTCGCTACAAAGGACTCTTCTCTTTCTCAATGAGCGCTTAGCAGTAACATCTGCTAAACTCAAAAGCAGAAATAATACTCTTGTAAGTTTTTCACACTTCGACTGTGACATTGAGTATACACTCTCCGAATAACGGCTCTTGTGTTGGTATACTGAGCCGCAGAATACTGTACGTCTGTGTGACTTCATACCCTACATGTAGAAAAATATGTAAAGATTAACGATTCCAGGCCACTATTAGTGGTTTTTTACGATATGCTCGCACATACTGGGTACCTATCATCAGTCACATTCCACCTCCTGGTATCAGGCGGAAGTGTGCGCTACGATGGGAATACCAGAAGCGTGTTAATAGTCCCGAACTTACCACACTGAAAGTTGCTTTCTCTGTAGAGCAGGGCCAGCCAGAAATTCTGCACGCGTGCAGTGCTCCTGCACGTGTGCAACTTCCGGGTCACAGTGTGCACGCCGCAGCCGTCAGCGTTCATGTAGTGCATGTTTCTACGCACAGATGTCGCTCCTCTGTTACACAAAGTGCATTATCGACACCTCGTATGTATATCACAACCTTGGCTGTATCTGTAAGATCTGTTGCTTCATCGAGCGCAACAGAGAAAGCGACAAAGTATTTAGCCTTACTTATTAGTTGCCTGTGCAGATCGCCGGCCACAGCACTGATACGTCTTGTCACAGTTTGTTTGGAAAGACTGATTTCTTGAAACCTGCTAACGTTCGTGGGACACACAAGCTCTGCAGCATCAATCAGACACCCTTTCACAAACTTCCCTTCGGGAAAGGGTTTCCCAGATTGTGCAATTCTTAATGCGATTTTAAAACTTGCTCGCAGTGACGATTTAGTGTGGTTGTTATTCTGGAAAATTGAAAATAGTACATTGTACAGCGTACAGTAAAACAGACATAATTGTAACACAAGAAACTAAGGGTTCAAGAAGTATCAGTTACTTTGACATACAGTAAAATCGAGTTGATGTGTCTCATCCATTTTCTTAAGGACATTTAATTTTGCTTGCCGTTCTTCACTGTTGAGTGCACTACATTCGTCTTCGTGATATGTATTGTAACGTCTTTCAATTGAAAACTTACGCTGGACATCTATTATTCAGCGGCACAGCAAACACTGTGAGTTTTCACCAACGGCTACAAAAAATAATTGCAGTTCCCAGTCGTTTTTAAACGAGTGAGAACATAGATCTCCCGTCCTTTGCTTTTTCGCAGTGCTTGCCATTTTTCAGTACTTCTCTGTTAAGGTTACGGTGACCAGGGGTAAACGAGACTGGATATTTTACGCTCTTGCTTGTACCACAGGGAAGTAGAGCCGCCGCCGTTCATTTAGGACACATCTCTAACAACAGGTGTCGCTGTCGCTCGCTGTCGCACACGTACGCACATGTGCAGCACTTCCGCACGTCTGCACACTGTGCAGCGTTTGGCCGGCCCTGCTGTAGAGCGACAAACATTAAGACCAAGACAACGTTTACTTACCATCGCCACAGTTCTTACTGAAAATAAATTATCTTCGAGGAATGGAAATGCTGTTGGCAACAAAAATGTCCTCCACAATCCCTGTAACTGCCTTGTATCCAGGAAAAGCCCCCTGAATTTGAGCACATACGGGGAATTCGGAGTACTCTAAATCGCATCCGAACGGGCCATGGAACATATGCAGACCACAAGTGGAGAAAATCGTGGCCATCATTCCACTTCGGAATTCAACGACAGGAGGTTGATTTTGTTGTATTCCGAGCGACACGGCGCAGTGGTTAGCACAAAAAATGGTTCAAATGGCTCTGACCACTATGGGACTTAACATCTGCGGTCATCAGTCCCCTAGAACTCAGAACTATTAAACCTAACTAACCCAAGGACGTCACACACACCCATGCCCGAGGCAGGATTCGAACCTGTGACTGCAGCGGTCGTGCGATTCCAGACTGAAGCGCCTAGAACCGCTCAGACTGGTTAGCACACTGGAATCGCATTGGGGAGGACGACGGTTCAAAACCCGCGTCCGTCCATCCTCATTTCGGTTTTCCGTGATTTCACTAACTCGCTTCAGGCAAATGCCGGGATGGCTCATTTGAAAGGGTACTGCTGAGTTCCTTGACCATCATTCCCTAAAGCCGATGGGACCCCGATCTCGCTGTTAGGTCTCCTCCCCAAAATCAACTAACCACTCATGTCCCACAAGTGCCTACAAGGGTCCTTTCGGAGATTTTCTGACAGTGACGGGTGGAGTGCTAAACTCTACAGAAGACCTCGGTATTTTCCTATAGCTGCTGCCATTTGTTATGTTGCGTTGGGGAGCAGTGTTGAAGTGTTGATAGGTGCAAGTTTAGTAATCTTTGTACATAGAGGGTGTCTCCTACGAGCCGTCAGACGTATTTTCTCTGGGGTTTCGACATGTATTTGCAGTTTTGCTTGTCCAGTGTGTTGCTGGAGCCGACCCAAACGAATACTGCTGAACACATGCAACGTCCTGTGTCAATGGAAAGCGTCTGTTTCTTTCCCGATGCAAACAAAATAATTTGCAAAGCGGAATTTTAAGTTTCCTGACTCATGGAGCAGTCCCATATTAGTCTTATGTGACATTTGTTTTATCGACATGTACTAACAGGGACACTCGAACAAGAAGAAAAAACAGCGCTCCAGCAGTGCAGCTACTCGTGAGCTGCCCTGAACAACCCCTCCGCACGCCCCACCCCCATTACCTTGCCCTTGTCTTCTACCGCCAGACAGCAACGCTACCGTGTTACTGCTGGCGCACTGGTTATGCTGGCGCACTGGTTACCTTCTATTTATACAGTCCCCGTTAGTATGTACTGATAAAAAGAAAACTGAACTATACAAATCTGAGACGACTCTCTTTATTGGACACGTAAAATTCGGCCGTAAAACTAACTTTGTTTTCAAGGGGAAACCGACTGACATTTACCGCTGACACTGGGTTTCGCATGTAAGCCGTGATGAGCAGTATTTGTATGGACCGACTCCATCCGCACATTGCAAAAATTAAATTGCACATTTTTGCCGGAACACCTGAAAAAATGCACGTGACGACTCTTAGGAGAGACACCCTACATATAGCTATCCTTATGATCAAAAAATTTAATGTATGCTGTTGTGCCGTGCGTTCGTACAGCGCCGCCGCCGCACGCATGACGCGGGCGTCACCATGCACCGTGCACCAACGCTCTCGAGCACCGTGTACCAACGCTCCCGTAGCAGCAGCGCGGCATACTTCGAGGTAAATTTCCTTTAATTTACGCCTATGGTCACAAACTTTTTGTTAACAGATTACTTGTTTCGGTCAATAATGACCATCATTAGATCTGCAGCAACAAATGGGAAAAACGTAAATACACTCGCAGATTGTGTACAGCTTAAAACAATACATAGACCATAATGAAAAGTACTTCTGACAATATATGCATTTGTGCGCTTTAAGGATGAAGAGGCATACCTGTTTTATAAAAACAGGCAGCTTGTTTTGAACAGTAGTGCTACTGACAACAAGACTCGTGCATATGATGTGATTCATACACAGGGTGTCCCAGCTATCTCGTCCACCCAAAATATCTCTGGAACAATAACAGCTATTGGAAAACGACTTTCTCCGGTATCAATGTAGGGCTGGGGCCCATGAATGTACATATTTGGAAACATTCTAAAACGAAAGCATATGTGTTTTTTAACACAAACTTATGTTTTTTGAAATGGACCTCCTATATTTTTTCTTCAGCAATCCATAGCATGACAAAGCACATACACAATGGCGTTGATTGCATCGCAATATTCCCATTACATCCCGAGATATTAAGACGCGAAGTTGACGCTAGAAACACCCGACATGCGCTGCTAGCGCACGTCCTGAGGCTCAGGCGTGAAACCCATGCTGCCCGTAACCGCGATGTGATTGACATGCGTAATCACACTTCCATACTTAGCAAGAGGTCCGAAACGAATAATACGGCCTGCTGCCATTCCAGCAGGTATTTATCCCACAGGCTAGGGGTGATGCGGTTCTGTAACATATCTGTGTACCGCAATGTTAGTCACAAAGTTAACTTCGCTTATCGTTAATCCGTTACTAAAAAGGTAACGCCGTTCAACGTTAAAACTTTACTTTACTGTAGATCTTGCGCAAGTGACAGTTAATCATTCACTCGTAATAGTAATATTCATGTTGATGGTTTTAGTGAAACGAGCAAGTGGACTAAAAGTTTCACCGTTGTTTAGGTAAAAATGTTTTGATTTGGGAAGTTCAGGTAGGACATAGAAGATGAATGTAAACATGTTTAACCAATTAGTTTTATTCTCACATAATTATCAATGTTATGTTTATGTAAAGCGTTAAATGACAAATTATTGCAAACAGATGTTTCTTAACATCACTGGGTAAAATGGCCCTTTGTAGAAACTTCCACTGTGATACCGGCACTACATACTAAACATAGCGTTCACATCTCATGCTCAAGCATTGGCTTGCATACATAGGGTCACTCTGCGGATGAAGGATGCCCTACTTCGTGCTACTGTTTCCTCTTTGATGGCTGTACAAGCATCAATAATGCGTTGCTTCATGTCCTCTGGTGTTGTTGGTTCATGTTGGTAAACAGCATCCTTCACTGCTCCCCAAAGAAAATAATCCAGCGGTGTAAGGTCCGGAGATCGGGCAGGCCACCTAACTGGGCCACCTCGTCCAATCCACCTACCAGGGAACTTACGGTTCAGAAGTCGTCGTGCTCGTAAGGCGTTATGTGCAGGGCATCCGTCATGCTGATACCACATGACCATTCTCCGGTTCAGAGGTACGGTGTCCAAGAGAACAGGAAGATTGTGTCGTATAAATCTGTAATATTGTCTGCCATTTTGGATGCCATTTATAAAGAAAGGTCCGATAATGGTATCTCCAATAATCCCACACCAAACATTAACTTTCCACTGACGTTGATGCTCTACCTGACGGAGCCATTTTGGATTGTCTGCGGACCAATAATGCATATTCCTCATATTGACAATTCCTTTGTTTGAGAGTGATGCCTCGTCGGTAAAGAGAACATCTGCAAAAAAATTTGGATTAGTCAGAAGTTTTTGTTGAGCCCACCGACAAAATGTTACCCTATTGCAGAAGTCATTTCCATGAAGATCCTAGTGTAAATGAACATGGTAAGGATGAAATTTATGTCGTTTAAGAATACGCTGTACACTTGATTTCGACACACCAACTTCACGTTCAATTTGACATGTGCTGATTTGAGGATTCACAGCTATGGTAGCGAGCACGGCAACTTCAGCATGTTCATCTGTGGGTGTTCTAGTACGATGTCGAGGTCTTGGATTTAAGCTTCCCGTTTCACGTAGACGAGATGTGAGACGTCCAAACATCCGGCGCGAAGGCGATGGCTTGTCAGGGAATCGTCTTCTGTACAGTCGTTCTGCCTGAACAGCATTTCGTCCACCTACAACAGGGTACAGTACCGGTATGTAGAGTAGGGTAGAAAACAGACATATTAACTTAATAATCTTAATGTTCGCTAACAGTAACCGGCCGAAGTGGCCGTACGGTTAAAGGCGCTGCAGTCTGGAACCGCAAGACCGCTACGGTCGCAGGTTCGAATCCTGCCTCGGGCATGGATGTTTGTGATGTCCTTAGGTTCGTTAGGTTTAACTAGTTCCAAGTTCTAGGGCACTAATGACCTCAGCAGTTGAGTCCCATAGTGCACAGAGCCATTTTTTGCTAACAGTACTATCAACAAACAAGCAATCTCATAACATATTTCCCGTCAACGTACATTCTCCATAGATCAGCAGCATTTCTACCATATCTTCATGTGTGTACATTATACTGTACAGTATAAATTCCACAACACAACGTTTATTCACAATGTGTACTACCTCCGTGCTGTCACTGGATTACTCTGATGCACGACTACACTGGCAAGCGGTGTACTGCACGCCTAAGCAACAACAAATGGGATGCTCGGAGGGTGGTGGAGTACAGGAGTTTGCATGGGTCGCAAATCATAAACAAGGCGAAGTGGTAACTGTGACAGTAGTGGGAACTACGTTGGACACTTGACTATGTAGAGCCAGGCCCTGCGCGACAGGCACAATGGATCATATAACGCATTAGATAAACCTTATTTTGGGTGTGTAGGATAAATAAGACAACCTGACGGGTGTGCATCGATCGGTACTGGTTCATATTGTGTACGTAGATACGTAAAACGTGCAAGAGGGAAACCATTATGTGCTTATGAGAGTTGATGGCAGCAGACCATATTATTCGCTTCGGACCTCTTGATAAGTATGGAGGTCTGATTACACATGTCAATCACATCGCGATTACGGGCAGCATGGGGTTCACGTCTTAGCCTCAGGACGTGCGCTAGCAGCGCATGTCGGGTGTTTCAAGCGTCAACTTCGCGTCTCAATATCTCGGGATGTAATGGGAATACTGCGATGCAATCAACGCCATTGTGTATGTGCTTTGTCATTCTATGGATTGCTGAAGAAAATATATAGGAGGTCCATTTAAAAAAACATAAGTTTGTGTTAAAAAACACATAAGCTTTCGTTTTAGAATGTTTCCAAATATGTACATTCATGGGCCTCAGCCCTACATTGATACCGGAGAAAGTCGTTTTCCAATAGCTGTTATTGTTCCAGAGATATATTGGGTGGACAAGATAGCTGGGACACCCTGTATATTTGACGATGCTGGTGCTGATTCTGCATTTAACAGTTGACGATGCCACTATGGATGCAGTACATTAGAACTTCGTTTTTGTAAAACAGATATGCCTCTTCATACTTACAGCGCACAAATGCATATATAAATTCAGTAGTACTTTTCATTATGGTCTATGTATTGTTTTTAAGCTGTACACAATCTGCGAGTGTATTCATGTTTTTCCCATTTTTTGCTGCAGATCTGATGATGGTCATTATAGGCCGAAACCAGTAATCTGTTAAAAAAAGCCGCGCGGGATTAGCCAACCGGTCTTAGGCGCTGCAGTCAAGGACTGTGCGGCTGATCCCGGCGGAGGTTCGAGTCCTCCCTCGGGCATGGGCGTGTGTGTTTGACCTTGGATAATTTAGGGACTGATGACCTTAGCAGTTAAGTCCCATAAGATATCACACACATTTGAAAATTTTTTTTTATTAGCAAAAAGATTGGGACCATAGACGTAAATTAGAGGAAACTTATTGTATATACGGGTCACTGTTTTATTCGTTGCAATGTCGCAGCTTGTTATACTTCGAAGTGCCTTCAGGGGGTCAGGGGGGGGGGGGGGAGGGGCGCCACAGGAGATGCAGCAGTCATACTGCTTGAGTCGACAGAGCCAAACAAGAAGAAGCGCCAGGCAACTAAGTCGTGTCGTGGGTGGTGGGACTCTGGTGGGCCTCCTGGAGCAGGGGCAGATCTTCTCTCAGTTGCGACGCTGTTACAGTGATAGCGTTTACGGGAGATGAAGTTTCTCCATGGACCTGGACAGGAGTGATTACACTGAGTTATGTTTCATCTTGCTTTCAAACTTTCCCTTTGGTAGTTAGTACCTGGGACACAACATATGCCACTTTGTAAATAAACAAATAATAATAGACATCTTCAACTTTTTTAGTCATATCTTCCTCAGTTGCGTGTAATATTACGGTATATCGATAATTTTTACTTATGGACCGTCTGACACACACACACACACACACACACACACACACACACACACGCACACACACACACACACAGCCCACAAAAAAATTGTATCACACCAAAATACACACACACACAATTATCACAATTACACACACCAAAACAAACACACACACACACACACACACACACACATAAATGCGTACACGAACAGATCGCAGTTACTTCAATAATTACACTCGTAAGTTTGGCAATAACATTCGATCTTTGGCAAAAACATTTGACAGTCGGTAACAGAAACGAAAACATTACATTGAAACGAGCGTTCATTTCGTAGTGCTATGGAATATGGAAAAAAACCGCAAATTGGCATTCATAAGAAGAAGAACAAGACCAAAAATGCAACAGGAGCGTAATATGTAAGAAATTGTCCACGTAACCTGTAAGTACAGTTCAAAACATTACTACTTAATAGAAGATATCAACCACCAGAACTGTTTGTAACCTATACGTACAGTGACAAAAATGTAAATTAAATAACAAACATATGTACATATTCCAGGCCACTGATGATGCCTTGCAGAAAATAAAGGCGAAACGCGTGTGGCACAAAAATTGTGTTTTATTCAGTTTCTGTCAGACGGTCCGTAAGTAAAAATTATCAATATACCGTAAAATATTAATAGTATATATATGGATGATGCGTTATTCTGCAGTACAGAGGAACTTATTATGAGATGATATGTCATATATGTATTTGATTCCTTTCAGTTGCTCAACATAGACTTAACTTCATTTCTAATAAACACAGAATAAATTGAGGTAGTTGTATAAAATACTATCTGGGAAGAAGTTATTTGAGACGTATACACTACCAGAAAAAAAATTATGCACAATTTTAGAGATTTCCAGGTCTCTGAAGATTAATTGTTGCAGTAATTCATATGGGATACATGAAATGTTACATTTACAGATCAATAGCACAAACGGTTTCTGAGGTACCAGGTTTCGACCAATACTGAAATACCCTTATTAGTTGATGTTGTAGCCTCCACGGGCGGCAATAAAGGCGCTGCCTCTGACATCCGACTGATGGTAGAGATGGAGAATACTGCCCTGGTATACGTTATGCCTCGCCTGCTCCACCTGTTCACGTAGTTATGTAAAAGTTGTTGCCTGACAAGTCGCACGAGTCATTTCTCGTCTCATCATATCCCATACATGAACTACTGGAGACAAGTCCTGAGATTGTGGTTGGGAGGGAAGCTGCTGCACATCCAGCAGAGCACGTTGAGTTTCACAGGTAGTGTGTGGTTGTGCATTATCCTGTTGGAACAACACATCATCTTCCTGATGTAAGAATGGTGAAATAAGGGTCTAACAACATTCTACACGTTCAGAGCGCTGGGTAGCGTCCCATCCACAAACACCGAAGGTGAACGAGAGTTGTTGCTTATTGCATCTCAGGCCATAAGGCTTGGGGTGTCTTTGATGAATGCACTCTACGAGGCAGCGCTCACCAGGCCTACGTCGTTTGCTCAAACGACAATCACTCCCGTTCAGGGAGAATCTGCTTCCATCGCTCAAGACCGCTGCGCGCCATTCCATCTTTCAAGAGCTCCTCTGACGGGACCAGTCGAGCTGTGTTCGTCGATGCTGTGGCGTGAGTGGAGCACCCTCTTAGTAGTCCCACTGCTAATAAAGGTCCGCAAGAGTTCGTGCTGACACTCCTGAGCTCACAAGCTCTCTTACCTATACTGCGGTAGCTGTACGATTTGCCACTGCTGTCCTTACAATACGAAGATCCCCGCCGGCGTCTGTGATGTGTGGACGTCCAGAACCTCGTTCACAAGTGCGAGAACGTTCACGTGACCACTAGACAACTGACGCAGCACGTTCAACTTGTGTGGAGATTCTCCGAAAGGACCATCCCGCCACTCGGAAGGATACAATTTGAAGTTTCCAAATTCATTAGGCTGTAGGAAGGACGAGTGCGTCTCCGTAACATGGTTGCCTGCCTGTTCCACATGCTTGCACCACACTCAGCCCCCTCTGGTGCGAGCATTCCCCATTAAATTGTAGACGCAGATGGCTTGTAGTGACTGTAGGAAATTTTAATTTTTATTCTTGCTTTTGTGACCATAAGAAGAGTCCAGGCTCCATAGGCAAACAGCCAGCTCATATTAAGTAATTGTCCAACGGGACGTAGGGACAAGATAAGCGGCGGAGGCTGCCACATATGACTTTTTGATTAAATAATTTAGTGTTTGACTTCCTGCCAGAGGAAGCAGCATGACTCAAACTTGCGTAATGGAAGACGCAAACACCAGAGCGACAACAGAGCAAGAGAGAGTGTCAGTTACGTGCGGAAAAGACTGGTGTGGAACCAAATTAAGTTGTGTGCAGCTAGAAACGAAAGTGTCATGTCGAACCGAAGGCATTCTTGCGCAAGCTGACCAGTTAGAAACGAGAGTGTCGTGTGGAACCATAGGCATTCTTGTGCAATCCGATCACTCAGAAATGAAAGGGTAGTGTGAAACAAATTAACTAGTGTGCACCCAAGTACATGAGAAATGAAATAAAAGGCCAGGCAGCGGAATAGCTAGAGGCAGAGATTCAGATGCAGATTCAGAGCCAGTGCCGGCGGTTTGGAGATTCTGCAGCGACACGCCAGCGGGGCCGAGTAGGCCCATAGCAGCCGATACAGCTGATAAAGTCTTCAACTATGGAATTGCAGGTCAAGCAGGATTTTAAGAGTTTCATTGGAATAGTGTTGAACAGAGGCTGTCAGTCTTTGTCTCAGTTACTTAGAGAGATTTCAGTGCTAACCAAGGACCAGTGATTGCTTTGTACTTGTTTCTTATATGTACCGGCAATTAGCTTTGAAGTAGAAAGTCCGAATAAATAGACTGAATCTTAATAAGGGGTTTATGGTCCAATAACTCACATAAGTATATGTGAGAATAAACTTGATAGAAACTAACCAATCTTTTTTGCCTATTGCAATTCTGTAACCTACACTCCTGGAAATGGAAAAAAGAACACATTGACACCGGTGTGTCAGACCCACCATACTTGCTCCGGACACTGCGAGAAGGCTGTACAAGCAATGATCACACGCACGGCACAGCGGACACACCAGGAACCGCGGTGTTGGCCGTCGAATGGCGCTAGCTGCGCAGCATTTGTGCGCGGCCGCCGTCAGTGTCAGCCAGTTTGCCGTGGCATACGGAGCTCCATCGCAGTCTTTAACACTGGTAGCATGCCGCGACAGCGTGGACGTGAACCGTATGTGCAGTTGACGGACTTTGAGCGAGGGCGTATAGTGGGCATGCGGGAGGCCGGGTGGACGTACCGCCGAATTGCTCAACACGTGGGGCGTGAGGTCTCCACAGTACATCGATGTTGTCGCCAGTGGTCGGCGGAAGGTGCACGTGCCCGTCGACCTGGGACCGGACCGCAGCGACGCACGGATGCACGCCAAGACCGTAGGATCCTACGCAGTGCCGTAGGGGACCGCACCGCCACTTCCCAGCAAATTAGGGACACTGTTGCTCCTGGGGTATCGGCGAGGACCATTCGCAACCGTCTCCATGAAGCTGGGCTACGGTCCCGCACACCGTTAGGCCGTCTTCCGCTCACGCCCCAACATCGTGTAGCCCGCCTCCAGTGGTGTCGCGACAGGCGTGAATGGAGGGACGAATGGAGACCGAGGCACACAGGGCCAACACCCGGCATCATGGTGTGGGGAGCGATCTCCTACACTGGCCGTACACCACTGGTGATCGTCGAGGGGACACTGAATAGTGCACGGTACATCCAAACCGTCATCGAACCCATCGTTCTACCATTCCTAGACCGGCAAGGGAACTTGCTGTTCCAACAGGACAATGCACGTCCGCATGTATCCCGTGCCACCCAACGGACTCTAGAAGGTGTAAGTCAACAACCCTGGCCAGCAAGATCTCCGGATCTGTCCCCCATTGAGCATGTTTGGGACTGGGTGAAGCGTCGTCTCACGCGGTCTGCACGTCCAGCACGAACGCTGGTCCAACTGAGGCGCCAGGTGGAAATGGCATGGCAAGCCGTTCCACAGGACTACATCCAGCATCTCTACGATCGTCTCCATGGGAGAATAGCAGCCTGCATTGCTGCGAAAGGTGGATATACACTGTACTAGTGCCGACATTATGCATGCTCTGTTGCCTGTGTCTATGTGCCTGTGGTTCTGTCAGTGTGATCATGTGATGTATCTGACCCCAGGAATGTGTCAATAAAGTTTCCCCTTCCTGGGACAATGAATTCACGGTGTTCTTATTTCAATTTCCTGGAGTGTTTTTCCTGGAAACTTATTTGCTTCAAACCAAGGAGATTCTCTCCCTCTCATCCCCGATATAAAGGTTGACAGCAATTTATAACTAACCCATTGTCATTAACGTCCCGATTTCACTACGCAGTTCGCACTTACTTCATTCTGGTATAGTCAGGCTGTGCCGGGACGCGACAGGCGCTCAGGTAGCTATCTGTGACGGATGACGTTAAAACAATTACCAATACATTTATCATCCCCCAGGTGACATATGCCGTCATCGGATCAAAATCGATGGCCTCTTTCCAGGTGTACTAATTTTTTTCCGGCTGTGTATTGCATACTTGCACGCTTCGTATCATAACAAATACTGAATGATCCACGGATCGAGTGACGTGCTGAATCACCAAGTTAGTGTTAGTATATATAATATTTTGCCTCCATCGGCGTCCTACTAACAAATGGTTAAGCCGTTTAACCGTCGTGATTTGATTGAGTTTACGTTGCACCTTGCAGAAATCTTTGATATCAGTTGGTGTTTCTTTCTTTGCCTATTATCTCTGAAAAAGCTGCTAATATTCTTGATGTAATATCACCTGCCTCGCTCGAAGACTACTTGTACTACTGAAATGTTGACACAAATCCAGTCTTGGCTTCGGACCTGTCCATCGCTTTCAAGATAAAATGTTTTCCTCTCTGTTTCTGTTATTTTGACATGTGACATACGGTATATGAGTAGTGGTATATGAGTAGTGTCTAATTTATTTCCACAGTGTATTTTTCGAAAAAAAGTACCTACAAACGCATTACACCAAAGAGCTCTTCGTAGATGTTATGAATATGGTGTGTTAGTCCCCATTTGTGTTGCCGTCATAATGTGAGATCGCCAAGATGCAAGTTGGAGGGATAATTATGTCTGGCTGATTTTAAGTTATTTTGAGTATATTTTACATTTTACTTAGCAGTGATTAATTCATACGTGCGCTTCAGTGCATTTGTTCCAGTTAAATAAACAATGAGGGCATGTCGTGCCATCTATAGGAATTAACCACTTTTACTTCTTGAAAATTTGGTATATTAGGATATCATTTAAATTTATTACAGATAATTGTCTCAGAACACCACAGTTCTAAATAAACTACTTTTTAGTGATTAAAAGTTAACAATGAGATTATAGTAAAATATTAGTTAAAAAAGAAATATCATCCATACTTCTTAGTATTTGTAGAGTCACTTTTCATTGGATTGAAATATAAATAGATGATAGACACACGTTGACACTGATCCTTAGACTTCATCACATGTAATTACCAACGTTTAGTTTTGAGTAGATTTGTTGTAATACCCATTGTACCTACATGCTATCTACGCTAAAAACTATGCAATTCCTCCCAGGCATGCCGATGATCATTAGACTGAGTGACGTCATAATCTGCCAAAATATTTATCCGTCTTCCGAGCCACGAACACCGAAGACAACAGCCCGTCTTGAACTGATCTCGGTTGCTACCTGTCTCTGTTTTATTCCTTATCTGAGTATGCTTTAACAGCCAGTTGTCAAAATTGTATTACTTTGTTCCGTGATATACACAAAAATCCAATATTAATTACTTAACACAAAATATGTTAGACCAGTTAACAAAAATTTACAACAATGGAAGATATGCACTTCTGTTACTTCAAGGATTTTTCTCGTGATCGGACAAGGAATACACTCCAGAAGTTTGTTTTGCTCCACCTGTATCTGGAAAGAACGTTTAAACAGTGGCGTTGGTTGGCACATGAATTAGACGGCGATTCACATCATGAAGCAGCAGATAAAAATTTCAATAGATTTCCATTGTAATATTGCCGAAGCAACGACACGTTATTAGCGACTTTTCTTTCTTATGAGTTATTAACATAGTATGATATTCTTCAAACATGTAATAACACTTCAGTCCTACCTGCATAAGTAAACTCACTTTTATGTCTCTATAAAATTTGTATAATACCAAATGCATATAGTTCTTTTCAAGTTTCAAAATATATGGAGTCAGATCTGAAGCAAAACTTCTGAATTCCAGTTAATGAACACGGCCCGTGGAGATACGAGAGAAATCTTACAAGCAGAGAAATTCGGTCTGAAATGCTTTTTAATCATCAAAAATAAAATATTTGTATATGCGTTGTGTCGTTGGTGCATCATAGTTCTCATATGACACACAATCTTTTTACGTCATATTGGTTTCAACATCATGTCTTCTTTCATCTTTATCTATTTATACGTGATTTTCACACAAACTAGGTAATCGTTTCATTCTAAATCGATAAAGAAACGTGGTCTGAACGTGACGTAATGATAATCAAAACAATACTAGTATTGGGCAATGCGTTCGAGCTCATTACTGTGGAAATTCCCAGTAATTTGTTATATCATCATCCTTCTATGCCTATAGTTTCTGCGTTTCAATGAGAGAACTGACACGGAGAAGAGGGAGAGGACAAATAGTCGAAAAGCAATCATATCCTTCTAGTAGTCCTGTAACCATTTCGAGGACGCGAAGGCACAGTGCGACTGCAAGAGAAGTAATGCTCAAGATGCTAGTGCGACAAATTTTAGATTGTTGTTTTAGCGTTTGAAGTTATTATCATGCAGGCCTAACCGTGGACTTCTATGGATTTCTGAGAGAAATAGCTGGCGAGCCCTGCAAGAAATCCTTTGGACAGAGTAAATGGAAATTCTTGGAGAAAGACGATGTAGATCTTGCGAAAACTTGTTGGGTAAATTTAGAGTAACTGATTTCAAAGAAGTTTGTATCATGGTTCTGCTACCACCATGGTAGACTATATATCTTGAAGAGATGATGAGAATAAAATAACAGGGATTAAGGGGGCGTATAGAGACACCTCGACTATCATTTCTCCCTCGCTTATTGTTAGTACGCAAATAGAATAGACAGAAAACTGATAACGTTAGTACGTAATATTTGGCACCACGCACAGTACAGCGGCCTCGGAGTATTTATACAGATTTAGATGTACATGAAGAACACAAGGAAAATGGAATGTTGACTAATCAGTAAAACCGCAGTAAGCATTGAGGCAGTCATTCCACCACCGTACCAACTAGCAAATATCCATATATATATAGATGGTATGTGTTCTTTCGTTCTTTCGGACGTATCCGAAAGAACAGATACCATGGGTAACCATGCAGCTCGTTAGAATGAAATTACAGTGAAATGAAAACCCCTAGCTGTATACAGGCGTTGCTATAAGTCAAAGGGTACAGTTTAAAATGTGTGCCCCAACCGGGACTCGATCCCGGGCTCTCTTGCTTACAAGGCAGACGCTCTATCCATCTTTTTTTTTTACTTTATTTAATTTTTATAGCTGACATACATTTTGTTGTACTACCGCATAAATAGTGTCTACAATGTCCAAATGTTGACAAATAGTGGCTAATTAGAAAATTAAGTAATTAAGGAAATGAATAAAACTGAAAATGTCCAAATTAAAGACATGAAGACATTGCGGATAGGACAAATACAAAAGAAACATGCTCCTGTAGCAATGAAATGAAATTCGTGTCGGGGGCGACACCTGCTCACGACCCGACGTTCGATAGAGCAAGAGAGCCATCTATCGACTCGTTCTCCAGACGTTGGTGTAAGACTGGGTCGTCTTCTCGAAATTAACTAAGGGTCCGTAAGTGTGATCGATGTCGGCTTCTCCGTCTATCTCATCTCTCACCCGTCATACCCCATCTGGCTGGCGGGTCGGTAAATGTAAGTCGCAAGTAATTAGCGAAGTCTTGCCCATATTTCTTATGCTGTTGCAGCTTCGTGGGTCCATCCAGGAGAAAATGCCAAAAATTCATTTTGTCCTTTTCCGATTCATTATAGACGTAGCCCACCACCATTCCCCGTACCCATGTCACTGCATTGGTATTTTGGACCGGAAATAAGATTCTTGGAGTGTCTGATGAAATTGTGTGAGGGCCGGAGCGTAACAGGAACGCCAATATCTGTTGTGCCAAATGCCACACTGGAGCCGTCCCACTATATGCTAAACGATGTTAATCAATGTCCACTGTTGCGCAGCCTAAACATAGTGCAGTGTCTGCCATTGATTCGTTGCGAACTTCCCATTTACCACCACATATCATGTTGAACGTACCGACGTTGGGAGGTAAACGTTCCGTATAACGCGCCATATCTGTCTCCAGGTCTTGTCTGGGTACTTCTTTTCCAGGGTATTCCTGGGGCACCGGCGCAGTAAGAGTTGGTATACATCTCGCGTCGTCGGTAGTCGTGTTGTTGGGAAGGATTCTCTGACATAGCTAAGCTCAAAAAAAAAAAAAAAAAAAAAAGACTTGAAATGTGACATCTTCGGGGAAATATGTCCCACACTGACTGGGGGCAGCAGTGAAGTTGGCGCTAGTACATCGAACAACGCACCCGAGATATAGCGAAATTGACCGCGCCACTGTCCTAAAATCGTACTGACGAATAACGCCCGTGCCTTTTCATATACGTTCACTAGACCAAGTCCACCCTCTCCAGGTGGTAGCGTAAGCGGTGTGTATTGGATCTTAAACTGGTGTATCGTCAGCATAAGCGCGGCAATGAAAGGTCAGTTGTGGCAACGGCGCTCCCTCCAACCGTCTTCGGAAACCATATAGACAGGGTTCCAAAGCCATTGCATACAAAAATATCGAAAGGGGTCAACCTTGACGAACTGACCAGGAAATCACAATGTAGTCAGTGCCCCGCCCATTCACCGAGACCTTGATCGCACGCCGTGTAACAGTCGGATGATCACTAGAATGAAGGCCTGTGGGGTTCCCAATCTACCCATGACTGCGTGCAAAAAGATATGATCTACTCTGTCGAACGCATGATCGAAGTCAATAGCGACTAGTGACCCACGCACCCGGCATGCCGCTGCTAATGCGATGATATCTCGGTAGTCACCGAGCGCCGTATGTACGTTACTCTTACCGTCGAGGCAAGTTTGATCTATGAGGAGTCTATCAGAAATTGAAGACCGCGGGCGAGCCGCAAGGATGCGCGCGAAAATCTTAAAGTCGCAGTTCAAGAGAGTGAGTGGTCTATAATCGCCTGGCCTTGTGCCACCGCGTGGTTTGGGTATTGGGATGATGATACCCTCCGTGAATTCGGCAGGTATCTCAGTCTGCGGTAACAGGAGTTCGTTGTACATCTGAATCCAGGTCTGTCCCATGAGGTATGCAAAGGCGCGGTATAATTCAATTGGGAAGCCGTCCTGTCCTGGGGACTTGTTCGGAGCCCCCCTGGCAATTGCGTCTGTCAGCTCGTCCTCTGTTATCGCTGTGATGAAAGTCTCTGCATCCAGTGGTGGTCCTCTATCTGGCATTTCCGAGATGACATCATGTAGTGTCTCGTGGTTCACTTGTACAGGTCCATATAACTGGCGGAAATATTCAGTAAAAACATGCGCAATATCACGCTGGTTCACAACTTGCTGGCCAGTTTCAGAGATTAGTTCCCTCATCAATGTCCTGCGTCGTCGTTGGCGTTCACGTACTACGTGGTGCATGGAGGGGGTTTCGGCATCAACTGTGTTCGTCAATCTCTCCCGGACCATTATACCTTCCATTCTTAGTCTCGTCAGCTGTAATAACCTGACTTTTATCCTGCGCATGGCCGTGTGCCTTTCCGGCGATGGTTGTTGGGTCATCAGCTCCCTCAGGGCTGTAAAATAAAAATCAGCTGTCCTGCGGTTCCACTGCGATTTGTCCTGCCCGTATCGTATCAACGTTCTCCGTAACGTTGGTTTTGCGCATTTGATCCACCACTGGAGAACCGAGGTGTATGCTCGTTGGCGGCGAACGCAGGTCTCCCAGACCGCCTCTATCGACCGGCGACATTCAGTGTCACGTAAAAGTGCACAATTCATTTTCCAGTGACCCTTATTCCGCCATATCTTCTGACGCGTTAGTGAAATCGTACAGACGTACGGCATATGATCCGTAAAAGCCGCTGGCCAGATTTCGGTATCCAGTATCGCCGTCCGTAGAGCTCGTGTCACATACACTCTATGAAGTCTACTCGCCGAGATTCCCGTTACAAACGTATAACCCGGTCTGTCGCAATGCGGCAGTTCGCAGGTATCCAGAAGCGCCATTTCGGTAATCAAAGCACGCAGTTCCAAGCATAGCACATAATGAGGTACTTGGTCCTTTTGGTCGACGACACAATTAAAGTCGCCGCCCACTATACAGTTATCATAGCGTCCAGCGAACAACGGTGCTCTCTTCGGTGTAAAAAGTCGCCCTTTCTCTTTGTTCTGTGGAGCCAGATGGCGCGTGTAAATTGATGAACCGAACGCCGTTGACAGTGATCGCCATGCCACGTGCCGAAGAGAGAGACATGACTTCCTCCAGGCCTATTCCTTCCCTGGTGAGGATCGCCACACCGCATCCACTTTCATCGTGCACTGAATAATGTGCTTCGTTGCCGTAGAGCTCTGGCGGCAATGTGAAACGCACTTCTTGTAGGAGAACAATATCCACGTCCGCAGCGCGTAACATATCTTTCAGCATTTGAGTTTTAAGCAGTGTTCGAATGCCATTAATGTTTATCGTTGCAATGCGGTACGCCTGGCGTGTGTTCATCAGTTTTTGGCGGGTGTCATCAAGCGCTAGTGTTAAAAACCAGACTGCTGTCGTCTATCTGCACCCCCGGCGCTCCTCACCACACTAAGTTGTTCAATATTCTCCGGCCCCTCCAGGCGTCTGGCCAGGACTATCCTCAATCGTCGCGTTCGTATTTTCATTCTGTTCGTGTTGGTCCATTTCTTGCACCCAGTCCCCCAGCATAGTTCCGGAACTGGCCGAAGGATGGTAGGCAACGTTGTCACCGTTCTGATGTTGGACAATTGTCATCTCCACTTCTGCCATCCGGTCACCAGAAGGAGAGTTCAAGTTATAGTCGCTGTGCAATTCCTGCACCGTCATCTCGGTATCTGTTGAATCCGCTGGTCTCAGGTGGATACTGTCGTTGTCGTCCACTGTCCCCTCGGGACTATGGCTATCGTCAGCAGAAGTCAGTCGACGCTTCTTTCTTCTCTTTGACGAACGCTGTTTCCGTTGCCTTGCTTCCGCATCGGCTGTTTGGGTTGCGTGTCCTCCGTCTTGGGCCTGGCCTATCACGCCCTCGGTGGAAGCACTGGCAGCCACCACGGATGAGCCTGGAGCGGTCGTCAACTTCATCTCTTGAGTGGTGTCCTGTGTCTGCTGTGGTGGAACCGATGGTCGGAGATCCAGTCCGTTGGTGTCCATGTTCTCTATAGGGCGCAGCTGCTGGTGCCCATCGGAAATCTCCCTCAGGTCTCCTCTCAGGGCTTCCACAAAGGTCAGCGGCAATACAGTCATCTGTTGTGGCACCTGAACGTCATCCCGTGGGGTTTGCACTAAACGTCACTGGAGGCATTCCGAGCGGACGTGTCCTTTCCCGCACCCCGAGCAAGCGCGAGGTTGTCCATCATAGATTACAATCGCTCGACAACCTCCTATGTACAAATAAGAGGGGACGTGCTTTCGCAGTTCTATCCGTATTTGTCTCACCCCATTTAGGACGGGGTATGTGGTAAAAGTCGTCCATTTTTCGGCCACATGGGATAGAACTGTACCATATGGACGAAAAGCGTCGATAAAAAGTTTAGACGGGACCTCAAACAGAAGTTCGAAAACTCGTATAGTGCGGATCCCCATTCCCGCGTGATCGACTGTAACCGCACCAACATTCCCGTCAGCATGACAGGAACGATACCCGTTCAGTGATCGTTGTAGAAGTCTTTCGCAAGCAGCCTCGTCAACAAGCTTGACATAGACGACGATTGAAACGATCGATAAATGGATTCCCACGATTTCCTGTGGATCGATTTTTACCTCTTCTCATAAAAAACGTTCAATCTCGTGTGCCTTTGGTCGTACACAGTCGTTCGCAGAACTGAACTTCAAAGTCGTTTTTCTGTACGAGTGTGCCATCTCGTTCTAGACTCACAACACCGCACACGCGAAGCCGCTCCGGCGTAAACAGACAGGCGCGCGCACCACAGCGCGGCCGGCAGGCAACACGGTTCGCGCTGTCACTGCCGAAGGCAGACTGTCCATCTGAGCCGCCGACGTCACAGAGGACAGTGCGACTGCTGGGACTTATCTCTGGCACGCCTCCCGTGAGACCCATATTCCCAACTTATTGTCCCACACTGTATTCATAGTGCCTCTGCCCATTACGCACTGTTTGTGCATCCGCATAAAAGAAGATGGCCAATGAAAATATCTGCTGGGTAGAACACAGTGTCCTGCTACGTGGAGAAGTCCGTAACTGCCTCCCACACATCCTCTTCCGACAGGAATAGTCTAACCCAATGGAGCGGGTACATGATAATCAAATTGGTAGAGATCAGGAATACAGGGTGGTTGCTCGAGAGCCTTCCACTTGAGTTGGCATAAATTCTGCTTTTCTATATTTGCGGTAAGGGGACATAAGTCATCATGAAGTAGCAGCAAGGACTTTGGTACTCCATTTCACAATGCTGGTTTTCGAGAGACAGGTAGCCCTAAACACATTCATTCTCCTAAGGATGGCTCTCGTTCGGCAGCCAAGAAAAGAGGAACAGCGCGGTGGTTGACTTTGGATGCATTTCGTAATAACGTCGCCATAGTTCACGAGTCTGCTCTTGCAGCACGCACGTCGGAAAGACAAGAATGCCGCACTAATCCCTTTCCTACATGTCGATGCCTGTATACCCACATCGGAGTAGCGCTACGTTACATACGGGCAGTAACAACACCCTCAAACGGAAACTTTGTGATTGTCCCTTGTACTTGAACCAGACTGTCTCTGTGCTCATGTTCACAGACAGTGTCCTAGTGTTATGTGATACCGAGAGTTGGATCTAGCAGCAGCCTCTAACTTAGAGATGATGACCGTTCACAGTACACGGTATTACACTTGTATGTGCTACATACATATTTACGGTGGAATAATTTTACTGGTGAATAAACTCGGTTTCTTTTCATTACAAAGAAGAAAATTCATTCATTCTTAATTACTGCGTATGAAAATATTTTGTCCCGCTCTTAGCAGTGCTTATAAAATACAACACATTGCGCTCGTTGCTTATGGGACAGAGAACCGGAGTAAAAGGGACTGGTGTAATGGCACGTGTCCCGAATCTAAGATTTCGGGTCCAGCGCCAGGTGGCTACGGAAAACCTTCATCCCGTTTCCAGAGTGCAGCACCAGTAAAGAAAGTAGCGAAGAATATTGCAGCGAACACCTGTATCGCTTTATTTGTTTCTATAAGGGAGTTGGCGAAATATTCCGTCGAAACCAATACCGTATCTGGTCATTGAGTATTCACCTTTCGT
Source organism: Schistocerca serialis cubense (assembly GCF_023864345.2). Lineage (NCBI taxonomy): Eukaryota > Metazoa > Arthropoda > Insecta > Orthoptera > Acrididae > Schistocerca > Schistocerca serialis. The sequence goes on from NC_064642.1 coordinate 593,982,533, forward strand.
ACCGGCAACTCCGAGAGGGTGTACGTGTGTGCAATACGCCGCTTCCTACGGGCTAGCTCTTGATAAGCTTGTCTGAATACTTTCAGCCGCTATGAGAAAATAGTTGTGTTGCTTGGCCAAGAACACTGACGAAAATGGAAAGTCTACGCCGTGAATACCTTGATCCAGCGGTACCAAACTGGTGTATTTCCATGTCCGTAGGATTTGATGAATTATGTGTAATCTCAGTATTTTCTGTGCAGAAGTGAGCCATTCCTGCATATAAAAAAAGGTGTGGGTACGTGACGACTGCTGGGTGTCTCTGACGTTACTGGAACTTGTCGGACAGCAACTGAGCATGAAGTAGGTGTAGTGAAATGATTGTACAATGAGGGGTCACAACATGGACTCGGGACAACAGCGTGCCAAAAAGAGTATGCGCAGCTGCTTCCAGAGGATCTACACCACAAGAAGATGGTAAGACTGTTCAGTTCGGTTTGACTAACAACTGGAAAACTACAGCCGAAATCAAGGTACAGATTACAGGCAGTGTCACGAGGAAGCTAGATTGAGAAATCGAATTATCAAGCGTCGTTTACAGCTTAGACCATACCACGGACAACATAGACCTGCCTAGTGTAAATCATTTAGTGGCTTTATGTGGTGTTTAGCGATAGCTCTTACTTCTGCTTGTAGCCCGTTGGATCGAATCTAACATGCTTGTAGACGAACTAGTGAAAGGTCGCTGCAAGCAGCGATTATCCACATCCATATCTCTCTTACTCTTGCAATCATGTTGTCGGGAGTTACTTTATGTGACCAAATAACTGATCTGATAACTGTTCAAGGGGAACTAGCTTCTAGTCAGTATGTAGTGGAAAAAATGATAAACCTTGCTGTGACACCCTTCGTCACCACAGTAGTAAATGACACATTCCAGCACCATGCAGGTGATCAGACAGGATGCTTATGGGTGTGTCACATGTCAGAGCCGTATCTTGACGTATCAGGGTCCCATATCACACCAACTACACACGTCCCACACCATTACAGACCATACATTGTAGATTGTATCGAAAACGTCTTGTGAAATGTGTGGCTCCTTGACTGACCTGTCTGATCCTCTGCTTTGGCATCAATTGGAGCTGTAGAGTAACGTTCGAAACATGTTGCTGCAACCTGCGAATGGTAACACTCTTGTACATTGAAGATCCAAAGAAACAGGGACACCTGCCTAAAACTGTGTAAGGCCCGTGCGAGAACGCAGAAGCGCCGCAACATGACGTAGCATGAACTCCACTATCGTTTGAAGTAATGTTGGAGGGAGATGACGCCATGAATCCTGTAGGGGTGTCCATAAATCCGTAAGAGCACGAGGGAGTGCAGACCTCTTCTGAACACCGCATTGCAAGGCATCCCACATATGCTCAATAATGTTCGTGTCTGGGGAGTTAGGTAGCCAGCGGAAGTGTTTAAACTCTGAAGATTGTTCCTGGAGCCACTCTGTATCAATTGTGGATGAGTGGGGCATTTCATTGTTCTGCTGGAGTTGCCCAAGTCCGTTGGAATGCGCAATGGACATGTATGGATGCAGGTGATCAGACAGGATGCTTACGGGTGTGTCACATGTCAGAGCCGTATCTCGACGTATCAAGGGTCCCATCTCACACCAACTACACACGTCCCACACTATTACAGACACTGCGCCAGCTTGAACAGTCCGTTGCTGTCATACAGCGTCCATGGATTCATGAGGTTGTCTCCATACCCGTACACATCCATCCGCTCGATGCAATTTGAAACGAGACTCGTCTGACGTCGCAACATTTTTGCAGTCATGAACAGTCCAATGTCAGTGTTGACGGGCCCAGGCGAGGCGTAAACTTTACATCTCCGCTCGAACAGGAGATGAAGGCCCAACGTGTCCCAGCGCTCTTGCGCCGACTATAACACCACGTTCAAACTCACTTAAATCCTGATAACTGGCCATTGTAGCAGCAGTAACCGATCTAATAAATGCGCCAGACACTTTCTGTGTTATATAGGCGCTGTGGTCTGCCTGTTTACACAACTCTGTATTTGAATACACTTGCCTGTACCACTTTCTTTGGCATGTTGTCGTCAAGACGGTCGTGACATTGCTGCTCAGTCATGTCCCAAATACGTTTCCTGAATATGTGTGCAAAGCGTGTAGACGGTTAAGTAAAAGGCAAACCAGAAGACAGTTAACATTTGAAAATGCTCTAATTCACGGAATAATGTAGGTGGAGAGGTAAAAATTGATACACATGACTGAAATGACAAGGAGTTTTACTGAAGCGAAAAACTAGTACAAAAACTGGTCAATAGATGGCGTTGGACACCAACACACCAGTGACGCTTCGCTGCTCGAGTTTCGTTTATAAAATGAGCTGTAGTTAAAAATGGAGTCAGATCATACCTAGTCTTACTGACAAACAACTAACGGAAGGTACGACTTTTATGCAAGATGGTGTTCCACTCCACGCATATTGCTTCACGTGTGGAAGTCCACATCGTTTAGTGAGGATCGCGTACTGATCCGCCACGTCCGTCACGCTTGGCCTCCAAAGTCCCCTGACGTCAATCCATGTTGTTATTGGCTGTGGGATTACCTAAAATCTCAAGTTTTCTACGATAATCCCATCTCATTAGGGACACCAAAGGACAACATCCGAAGACAATTTCTCACCATACCTACTGATATACTGTAAGGGCTGTTCACAACTTCGTCCGTCGACTACACCAATTTTTGACATGTTGAGCATTTGAGGTAAGGATCGCGTTGGCAAAAAATCTATTGTTTTCCTTATTATTGCTTTTATCATATGAAGCGCCATTTGCAGATCATTTTGTGTAATTTTTTTCAGTAAAATACAATGTCATTTCAAGCATGTGAGCTAATTTTTAACTTTCTACCTACATTACTCTGTGGAGTATTGAATTTTCAAACGGAGTGTTGGGTCACCGTAAATATTGTTTATATTTATAACGTCGCTTTGGCTCCTCCATCATCAGATCAGTCATTAGAAATTGTAAAACTACCTTCGTTATCCGAGTCAATGATACGGAGACCACACTTAGGCACGTAAGTGGTTTCATTCAAAGAATGTCCCGTTTTGGGACATTTCAGTTTTCTGAGGTCATCCAGTGTACGAAGCACCTTCCAATGTAAACGATGCGCAGGACTGCTTAGTCGGGTTCAAGTCAGCAGATGCCGCAGGCCATTTCCATTCCGCCTGTTCCTGCCTGCTGGGAGTAGGTATTCTCGAGGTAGTCGCGTTGTGTTCGTGTATTACCATAAGCAACCACCATTTTGTTAATATATGCATTTGAGTGCTTCATTTGCAAATAACCAAACACTGTAAGGTACGTCAGCAATCGGAATTAATTACGCCGAAGGTATGCATTCGCTATTGCAAATGCGATTGGATTACAGCTGCACAATTAGTTGCTGACAAACGAAAATTTGTGCCGGGCTAGGAATCGAGTGCGGGTTTCCCGCTTTACGCGAGTGATCACCTGAGCAACTTCGGCTATCTGAGCACGCCTCCCGGACCGGCCCACACGCCATATGTCACCGCGTGTATACATTTTGCTCTCGCACAGTTGCTATGATTCCCGCACAGAAAGAGACTTATTTAGTATTGTAGCGGCCCATGTCGTCATGTAGTACTGTTTTGAAGTGTCTGTGTCTTACTGTGTACTACGCCATGTCCTTCACACAAGCACGGGTGTTTGAAGGACATTGCACAGTCAAGCGCAAAACACGGACACTGCAAAACAGGAATTAATTACGCCTCATTTTGTTTCACATGAGTTACTAAATTAGCGCTCGATGCTTTGCTTACACAGATAATATGGCCTCCACATTTTTTATTTTCTGTTTTGTTTTTGTTTTCCTGTAGTAAGACTTTTATGTTGTTCACAAATTAAAACACCTTCTGAATTTTTGACGCTAATTAGGCCATAGAAGCGTGGTCTTTTCGCAATATGCTTCTGACCAAAAAGCGATTCTGTTAGCTGGAGTCTAAGGTTTTTGTTACCCACGCCTTCTGCGTTCTTGTGCTAATATTACCATAGAAAGTTTCATCTCCTGATATACATGGTGAGCCACTAACTATTGCCACCTAGAATAACTCCGGAAGTATGTCAGTAGTTGAAAAGTTTGTGGGATAAATGTTTCATGGGACAACGGGGACCACAATATGACATTGGCTTTTTGTTGCTAGCTGGGGTCGCGTCAGAGATATGAAGGTCAACTTCGTTTTTTTTAATATGATACTATAGTTTGGTACTTATTTTCTGATAGCGGCTATCGAGACGAATCCAATGATGTGTAACAGTTAGGTCTTTGAACGTCGACGAAGGTCAAAAAGGTGGCATCAATATTCATTTGCAGAAGGTGTTCGAAGTGATGACCATTGGTAGCAATGCAGTGCTGCAATGTTCTTATCATGGATTGAGTGGTATTCCTTGTTACTTCGGCACTTATAGAAGCACATGCTCTGACAACTCTCTCTCGTATATCGTGCAAATAGTAAATATTCGCCGGATACTGTGTATCCATTGACATGTAAGCACCATTCGATAGTTTCGCAATACAACACTAATAGGAACGGTAAGACTAGTATTGGCCAATCAAGAGAATTTGAATGATGTGTTCCTTCGAAGAACGAGTCGATATGCTTCTCATTTACAGAGAATGCCAACGAAATTCAGTGAGAACTAGAGACTTATACGCTGAAAGATACCCGCAACGTACTCACCCTACACGTCGTACATTTGAATATGTTTATGATAAATTGAGAACAGCTGGATCTTTAACGAATCGGAAACATATCCGGCAAAGGAAAGTTACTAACAAGGAAACGGAAATTGGTTCAAATGGTTCAAATGGCTCTGAGCACTATGGGATTCAACTGCTGAGGTCATTAGTCCCATAGAACTTAGAACTAGTTAAACCTAACTAACCTAAGGACATCACAAACATCCATGCCCGAGGCAGGATTCGAACCTGCGACCGTAGCGGTCCTGCGGTTCCAGACTGCAGTGCCTTTAACCGCACGGCCACTTCGGCCGGCACGGAAATTGGTACTCTTGCCACTGTGGTTCGAGATCCTTGTGTTAATTCGCGTCAAATCGCAAGGGAATCTGGCATGAACCAGAATAGTGTTGATCGTGTTCTGCATCGCCATGAATATCATCCTTACCATATCAGTCGCCACCAAGAATTAACTGGTACGGATTGTATACGTCGTACTGAAATCTACCGATTGGTTCAACTTCAGAAAATTGGGAAATTTGTGGTAAGTTCTATGGGACCAAACTGCTGAGGTCATCGATCCCAAGGCTTACACACTATTTAATCTAACTTAAACTAACATACGCTAAGGACAACACACACACCCATGCCTAAGGGAGGACTAGAACCTCCGACGGGGGCAGCCTCGCGAACCATGGCAAGGCGCCTCAGATCGTACGGCTACATCTCGCGGCACGCTCAACTTCAGATTCAGAGGGATGATACACTTATTAATTTGATTTTATTTACTGAAGAGACTACATTGACGTACCATGCAAATGTTAATTTGCATAACGTACATTATTGGGCAAATGAAAATTCATGTTGGCTGCGGCAAGTTACACGTCGCCGGTTGGTTCGCCAGACTTGACGCCTCTGGATTTTTTTCTTGCGGTGATTCGTAAAAGATATTGTTTATAAAGGCGTTTCAACTACACCTGAAGATATTCGAGAGGGAATTTCAGAGCATGTGCTTCGATAAGTGCCAATGTGATAAGGAACACCACTCAATCCATGACAAGAAGATTGTAGCACTGCATTGATATCAATGGTCATCACATCGAGCCCCTTCTGTAAATGGACATGCCACCTTTGTGACTTTCGTCGACCTTCAAAGACCTTACTGTTAACATCATTTTATTCGTCTCGATAGCCGCTATCAGAAAATAAGTACCAAACTACAGCATCCCATTAAAAAAATTGACCTTCATATCTCTGATGAGGCCGGCCGGTTCTAGGTGTTTCAGTCTGGAACCGCGCGATCACTACGATCGCAAGTTCGAATCCTGCCTCGGGCATGTATGTGTGTGATGTTCTTTGGTAGTTAGGTTTAAGTAGTTCTGAGTTCTAGGGGACTGATGACCTCAGGTGTTAAATCCCATAGTGCTCAGAGCCATTTGAACCATTTGCCATCTCTGATGCCACCCTAGCTAGCAACAAACGTCATATTATGGCCCCCTTGTCCAATGCAACTTTTGTCCCGCAAACTTTTCATCTCCTATCATTTTTTCGGAGATGCTCTTGGTGGCTATGGTAAATGACTCATCCTGTATATTTCCTTAAATGGAGCCGGGAAGCAAAATGTCAGTTTTCATAGACTTGGCTCTAATTTTTTTGTACATATAAAGAATATTTTTGAGCCGTGTGTGGCTCGTGTTCCTGCCAACATGTATTTTACACTCTGTTTTTAGCGTACTTCCATCTCACTACGTTAATTTAAATTACTAATGTCACTGAGTTGCTGCTTTGCCTTATCGTGAGCGGCGTTAGCAGCGCGTATCGATATATCCCCTCTTATAGTATTTTTGCTCTATTGCTGTTACTTCCCGGTCGTTGTCCGTGCTAAGCGAGTTCGGATCGCGAGTTCGGTTTGAAAGTTCACGTCGCAAGTTCGGGTCTGCCAGTCAGCTGGAACGTGTCTGGAGCGCAGTCCGGGCCTGCCGTTCGGGAATTGCAATGTGGCACTGGTGCAGTCGGATTGGAGCAGCAGTGACGTCTGCGTCGACATTGCTCGCCCGATCGTTGCCCCCACGCATCACTTGAGCCGGGGCACGGTCTTGGTGGATCGTCGGCCGGTCGTCTAACCGGACGACGCGATTTTGCTCGCCGATCGTTCATGAGTCGGCTGTGTGTGTGTGTGTGTGTGTGTGTGTGTGTGTGTGTGTGCGTGTGTGCGCGCATCAACTCCCAATTTGTATTCGTGCATGTTTAGTTCCTGTCGAGTGTCGTTCAGGTCTTCGTACAGTGTTTTTCAGGTTGTGTGTGTAGTTGGCGTAATGTCCACTGACGACTGTTCTAGATGTTCTCGGCATGCTGAGAGGGCGTCGGTCGGTTGTTGCGGACGAGGGAAGTTATCACCGCGCGGTGCAGTCGGCTGGGTCCGCTGCCAGCCCCTGCGCAGTGTCGGAGCGTGTGTGGAGCTGCCCGATCGCCACGAGCTTCGTGGTTCACCGACGTAGAACGTGAGTTGAGTAGTGGTTTCAACTACACAAGCCACGTACATTCATGTTGTGGTGGTTCGTTTCGGAGGTTTGCTGTTGGGGAGGTTTTTCAGTGAGCAAAACAGAGTGTTCCTACTGCTGAAATTTAGCCACCATGCGGTGCAATTAACTATTTTGTTCGACTACAATTTGAGTGCACCAGTGGAATTTTCTGTCTTGTGGCCGTTTGTGTTCTGGTTACCTGCCATGGGCACTGAGGTAAAATTCAGGCAGTGTGCTTTTGAGTGAAGTTAACTTTATTACCGTGTTTCAGATTCAAGTGTACCAGCGGAATTTTCTGCCTACTGGCTGTTAGTGTTCCGGTTACCTGCCCTGGCCACTAACGTAATTTCAGGCAGCGTCCTTTCCTCACCTGTTGTCGCTGTCCAACATGGTGTGTACTTTTGATAGCTAATACATACTCCATTGCGGATTATCACGTTTGTAAACTTTCCGGTTTGAGTTCTTATGTACTGATTGTCGGCTAGCTAGTCGTTGTCGGTTGGTCCGTGGCTGTCCCCTGGTTGGGTTCCGACAGATCAAGTATAGTTGGGCTCACCACCTGTCTCGCCTAAGTGAACAAGGGTAGACCGACATCCCTGGAGGTTTCTGAGTGCCACTGGTGTTTAATTATCTGTTGTCAGCTACTTTAAATTCAAGGCTTATGGTTATCTCTTAATTTTCTTAAAAATTTTGCAAAATTAATTTTAAATTTATCTTTCATGCTTAAACATTGCGGCCTTCTTCCTTTAAAGGATTATGGTAATATATTTTAAAATTTTTAAACTTAATTGTGGCCTTCAGCCATTGGTATTCGACCTTGCATATGTATGTCCTGTCTGCTTAGCCTTAAGGCTTTCCACGTAGCCGTGATACGTGTTTTTATTTATTTGATTTGCCTCTTTAATTGCATTTTAATCTTGTTGATTCTTAGGATTTCTTGTTGATAAACATTCTGGCCTTCTGCTTTCAAAGGCCTATGCTAATATATTCTAAAATTTTTGGAATATAATTGTGGCCCTCAGCCATTTGTACTGCACTTTGCGTATGATTGCTGTTTTCTTAATTATTTTATTGCTATCTTAATTGGATTTTTATCTTGTTGATTTTTTAAGATTTCTTGTTTGGAGGCCTTCAGCCGTGATAGTTACATTCGGTAAACGTCCTGCAATGTGCCGCTTTGGTTATAAAGGTTATTGAATTACAATAAATGACAATTAGAAGGAGAAACTGACCTCAACCTTTGGCCCTTTCCACAATCCTATTACCTGTTCTGCCGGGCGGATTTAGCGGGCGTATCAATTTTCTTAGAATATTATGAGAAGGAAAGTTGCTACTCACCATATAGCCGAGATGCTGAGTCGCAGATACGCACAACAAAAAGACTCTCACAGTTATAGTTTTCGGCCAATGAGACCTTCGTCAACAACAGACACACATACGCACACGTACACACATTCACGCAAACGCAACTCACACATACGACCTCTTAAAAAATTTTCGCCAGTAGTTTCACACCTTAGAAGTTGCTTTTCCAAAACAGTGACACTCTTTTTATTCATTTTTAACAGAGAATCCAAATGCATATGTTCATATATTTAACTTTAAAAATGCTTTTTCAATGCAATAATTTCACAGAACTTTACTTTTCTATTTTACTCCTTACGAGGTTGAATTTCCGAAAACAATGAAAGGCATGTTTTTAAATTCTAACAGATGTCAAATGCCAGTTTTCGTAGATGCTATATAAAAAATGCTGTAGTCGTTCTCAATAATGATATAATTTTAAAACAAACTTTCATCCACTATTGCACTCCTATAGGGGTCAAATTTTTTAAAAAATGTTGAAACTCGTGTTTCTTCATTTTTGACAAAGAGACCAAGATCGAGTTTTTATAGTTTCACCTTCAAAATTACCTTAATAGCGACATATTTTCAAAACACTTTTTAATACACTATTTCACCCTCATAGGGATGGCATATGTTGATCATATACTGCCGGCGTCGTTTAAGAAGGGTCTTAAACAACGCTGTCAGTATAAGATCAACAGCCTCTACAAATTACAATTTTCTATCCTTAGTAGTTTGGGCTGGGCGATGATGAATCAGTGAGTACGTCAGTCGGTCGAGACTCTGCGTCTTATATACAGAGATCGATTTTAGATCATAAGTAATATTTACTTCGCGTGTTATTTTAGAACATGATAGTTTTAGATTTACTATCGAGTTAAAATTTTCGTAGGAAATATATGTAGAAAAATAACACACTGCTCACGCGGCAGCTGCAGATGAGGCAACCATTTTCATCTTTTGCACATCTTGCAGAAAATCTGACAGAAAGTTAAACAGGTCTGTGAACTGTCGTATTTGGCCTTGGAGGAAGGCGGAAAAGAAGTGAAGCCGGAAAAACTCGAGACGGACAGAAAATTTTTCTCCAGCAAGCAGTTTCCTTCGGGCCCGAGCCTCCAAAAAAATTAGAGGTCCGCATTTAAGAAATTCAGATTGCAAAAAGTAGAAGAAATTAAGCCCGGCAGCAATTAGTGGAAAATTAGTGGGTTTGTTTTCGCGGAGGCCCAGCGTCCGCGCGACGAAGTAATTGCGGGTCTGAAATTCAATATCGCCCTCCGCTGCAGGGTCGGAGCTTTAGGCAACGTCCCTCTCCCAGCGCTGCGTTGCGGTCCACCACCAGAAGCTTTGGCCGGCCCTCAGAACACGGGAAGTAGGGTGCTGATGTTCATTAAGGATGTGTCCAAAATAATCCGGAAAACACACCTCACACTTCAGGCATGTGAGGGCATGCAGGGTAGATCTAATGATACCAACCTGACTTTTTTCACATTCAGAATGTACAATCCAAAGGATGGACTCCTTTTCAGTTAAGCAAATACACAAGGGTTTTCGCGAATCTAACATACAGCTGAAAGGCGGGAGGTAAGCCTTTTTCAAGTTATAATCTTTTCTCAGTGTTTCAACGAAATATCATACTAAACGATACCTTGCTATGTTGCTTAACAGAATTATAAAACTCATTATCACAACAATACAAAGGGCGTTTGCAATTAAACTTACTCTACTAGAGCCAATGTAGACCGAACCCAAATTTGTAGGAATGACGTCCAGACTATGTACTGCAAGATTTGCGTTGTTAATATTATTAATGCTTTGACTTTCAACTAGGCATCGGTACTAGAACGGCAACTTAACGTTGAAACACAAGTGTCAGCGTGCATTACAACTGCAGAAAGCCAACATCGGTTTGGACAATGTGAGCAGTGCTTTATTCTTACAGTGAACCTGTTTCATGAAAGCAACATGAATAGTGTTACTACTATTCACGAGTATCGATGCATTAATTCGCAGGAGTTCTCTTACCGTATCGGGGTTAAAGAGCATGATTGGGAATTTTGAATTTCCGACGGTTTGCCAGTTGCTCCTGGGAGATTCCGACCATCGACTGCGTAAGACTTTTTTTTTTTTTTTTTTTTTTTTTTTTTTTTTTTTTTTTCAACCTGCGACCTCAATTACTTGCTGGATGTGATCCAATCTCAACGTTCCTCACAGTTTTTGCCCTCTACGGCTCCCTGTAGTTCCACGGAAGTCATTCCCTTATGTCTTAACAGATGTCGTAGGACCCTGTCCCTTCTCCTTATCAGTGTTTTCCGCATATTCTTTTCCTCTCCGAATCTGCGCAGAACCTCCTCATTCCGTACTTTATCAGTCCACCTCATTTTCAAAATTCGTCTGTTCCGGTTTTCTCACAATCCATGTTTCACTACCACACAACGCTGTACTCCAGACGTACATTCTCAGAAATTTCTTCTTCAAATTAAGGCCTATGTTTATTACTAGTAGACTTCTCTTGGCCAGGAATGCTATTTTTGCCATTGCTAGTCTGCTTTTGATGCCCCACTTGCTCCTTCCTTCATAGGGTGGGAGAACTTCTTAACTGCATCTACTTCATCACCATCAATCATGATGTTAAGTTTCTCGCTGTTCTCATTTCTGATACTTCTTATTACTTTTGTCTTTCTTCGATTTACTCTCACTCATTATTCTGTACTCATCAGACTTTTGACTCCGTTCGGGAGATCATGTAATTCTTCTTCATTTTCACTAAGGATAGCAATGTCATCAGCGAATCGTATCACTGATATCCTTTCACCTTGAATTTTAATTTGCACTCCTGAACCTTTCTTTTACTTCCATCATTGCTTCTTCGAAGTACAGATTGAACAGTAGGGGCGAATGACTTAAATTCTGATTCTAATACTGGATCCTTGTCTTACACCCTTTTTAATCCGAGCACTTCTTACTTGGTCGTCAATTCATATTACTCCCTCTTGGCTCTTATAAATATATACGACCCGTCTCTCCCTGTAGCTTACCCCTATTTTTCTCAGAATGTCGAACATCTTGCACCATTTTACACTATCAAACGCTTTGTTCTGGTCGACAAATCGTATAAAAGTCTCTTTATTTTTCTTTAGTCTTGCTTCCATTAGCAACCGCAACGTCAGAATTACCTCTCTCACCTTTACCTTTTCTTAAGCCAAACTGAACGTCATCTAGCACATCCTCCATTTTCTTTTCCATTCTTCTGTACACTATTCTTGTCATGAGGTGTTAAGCTGATTCTGCGATAATTCTCGCTTAGAAATTCTGATGGACTGTTATCTACCTTAAGTTCTTGAAAGCTCTATTAAATTCTGATTCTAATACTGGATCCCATATCTCTTCCAAATCGACTCCTGCTTCTTCTTCTATCACATCAGACAAATATTCCCTCTCATAGAGGCTTTCAATGTATTCTTTCAACCTCCCCGCTGTCTCCTCTGCATTTAACAGTGGAATTCCCTTTGCTCTCTCAATTTCTCCACCCTTTTAATATCACCGCAGATTGTTATGACTTTCTTGCATGCTGAGTCTCTCTTTTCGATAGTTCTTTTCGATGTCTTCACATTTTTCATGCAGCCATTCGTCTTAGCTGTACTGCACTTCCTATCTCTTTCATTCCTCCGCGATTTGTATTTCTGTATTCCTGAGTTTCCCGGAGCATTTTTGTACTTCTTCCTTTCATTTATCAACAGAAATATTTCTTCTCTTACGCACAGCTTCTTCGCAATTACTTTCTCTGTCACTATGGTTTTCTTTCCAACATCTGTGGGGGCCCTTTTTAGAGAGGTCCATTCCTCTTCAACTGTACTATCTACCGCTGTATTTATAGCCTTGGAGAAATTCAAGCGTATCCCGTCATTCTCTAGTACTTTCGTATCCCCATTCTTTGCGTATTGCTTACCAGCGTCTTTAACTTCAGACTGCTCTTCATCACTACTACAGTATAGTGTGATCTGAATGTGTATCTGCTCCTGGATATGCTTTACAATCCTGAGTCTGATTTCAGAATCTCAGTCTGACCTTGATGTTATCTAAATGAATATTCCCGTATCACCCGGCCTTTTACAAGTATACCTCCTCCTCTTGTGATTCTTGATTCTTGAATAGAGTATTATTAGCTGAAATTATCGTAAGCCCATATTCTCCTGTAGCCTTTTCTTCTACTCCTTCCCCTAAGCTGTATTCCAGTCCCCCATGACTATCACATTTTCATCTCTCTTTACGTTTATATCACCCTTTCAGTATCCTCATATACTTTTTCTATCTCTTCGTCTTCAAGTTATGATGTATACGTGAACTATGGTTGTCGGTTATCTGTCGATTCTGATAAGAAGAACCTTATCACTGAACTGCCCTTCATTCTTATTTATAACGGATCCAACTTCCGTTATACCATTTTCTGCTGCCGTTGATATTTCCATTTCGCTTCACTGACACCTACTATATCTAGATTGAGCCTTTGCATTTCCCTTTTCAGGTTTTTTAGTTTCCCTACCTTGTTCAAGTTTCTGACAGTCCACGCCCCGACTCGTAGAACGTTATCCTTTCGTTGATTATTCAGTCTTTTTCTCACGATCACCTCCCTCTTGGCAGACCCCTCCTGGAGATCATAAAGGAGGATTATTAAAGAACCTTTTGCCAATATGGAGATCATTATGACAGTTTCTGAATTACAGGCCACGTGTCATGTGGGTACGTGTCTTTAATGTAGTTGTTTCCATTGCCTACTGCGTCCTCAAGCCGTTGATTATTGCTCATTCTTCCTTCTTTAGGGTGAGTTTCCAACCCCTAGGACAAGAGAGTGCCCTAAACCTCTGTCCGCTCCTCCGCCCTCTTGGACAAGGCCGTTGGCAGAATGAGGGTGACTTCTTATGCCGGAAGTCTTCGGCCGGCAGTGATGATTATTAATCAAAATTTAAGCGCTGGCGGGATTCGAACCCGGGACTGAGGACGCTTATTAGCAAAGACGCTATCCTAGACCAGTCCCTATCCTGTTGCTGTAGACACGAGAATGCTGGACCCAATATGCTGTCTTCAGGCAGTGCATGAGTTTTGTCAGGACAGCTGAATATTTCATACTCCACCGCTCGAAACTTACTGCGAACAATTGCGAAATGGTATAATTAGTACAAATGACGTGGATGCAGATGATCGTCACATTCAGCAACGTTTGTAGCCTGGGACATAAACGCGGTATGCAATGAAATCCCTGGATGTTACCCTCTCATATGGAAATGATACTATGTTGCTTTCAGTGGTTTATTCGTTACTTCTCTCCCGTATGTCCTTGAAAATGTTTCCATAAAGTTTCATTGTTCTACAATCACTCGTTTTTCCTGGGGTCCCTGTGAAGTTCTGAAACTTTAATTACCTGTATATGCAAACTGTACGTTATTACGCTTATTCCATCCATTCAATTTTGGTTGTTTAAATTTTTTACAGATTGTATAGAACACAAAATTGTAAGTGTAAAGGGGTAATTTTTGTTACAAAAATGTTTTAATTGTAAACATCAAATAAAAGTAAACTCAATATGCAGCTTAGTTCTAAGATTACACGTCGGGATAAAGGTAACTTAAATTAGAATGAATTTATAATAATATCATTAGGTGAAACTCTTGCAGATAACCCCACTTCAAAATATTGTTATTCCCCCTATTGAGACATTTATCGTATGCACGATACAGACACAGCTCTCGTGGACCCAACCCTCACAAATGTGGAATGAATCACGTCACATTCGAAGATTTCATTAACATTATTTCATAATGTTATTTACAGTACATCAGTAAATGTTCCCGCAAATACATGTTATTTTTTAAAGAAGCCATCTTTTTGTTTTCCCGTGCAGCTTGCAGTCTTCCACCTAATGTACTTCTTGGAACTGGATATGTCTCAGTCACATCCATAGTTGAAATTTAAAGAGTTCATAAGGCTTCTACGACTTTCTTCGTGTTATTTTGATCCCAATAATGTTGTGACTGTTCCATATTAGCCTTTTACCGTAATAAAACAATGTAAGACATTGAGGTACTATGGTATACTTTTTGTCCTGCACAACAAGAAATTTATTTGTCCGATGCAACCCACACGTACCGGCTGTGCTAGTTTACCATTTCCACATTCCCATTGTTAGTACCCGGATTAGAAATTATCACAGCATTTAATATGTAGAATAATTCATTTCAATCTAGGGATGCAATGGAAAAGTATTACTTTCTTGCAAACGAAACATGACACATCAGTCCGTGCACCGAAAAACTCATACGGAACAGACGATTTGCCGTCTCTTCGAAACACTTGTTTCGATTGAAATTGCCGCGAGCGCTGTCGTTGTTCCGTAGTTCAGGCTGCAGTGACGTGACAGGTTGCCTCACTAGATCTAGAGTCGACTAACACTCCTTGTCCGATATGACCCTCTTTCCGATACGACTCGACCCTTCCCTACGTCATTATGTCTCTAATAATGGCGGTAAAGATACGTACAGCGCTTCAGTAGCACAAGTTCAAAAATGGTTCAAATGGCTCTGAGCACTATGGGACTCAACTGCTGAGGTCATTAGTCCCCTAGAACTTAGAGCTAGTTAAACATAACTAACCGAAGGACATCACAAACATCCATGCCCGAGGCAGGATTCGAACCTGCGACCGTAGCGGTCTTGCGGTTCCAGACTGCAGCGCCTTTAACCGCACGGCCACTTCGGCCGGCGCACAAGTCCTACTTTTACTGTCAAAGTTATTGAGAAGTTCTTTTAATGACAGCGAAATTTCTTACACGATGCCAGCGTAAACATTTCATGAGATGGGATACTTACGTTGTATGATTTTGGTTATCTCCTGTAAATATATTCCAGCATAATGTCACTAAGTACTGGTAAATAATCGTCCCCGATTTCTTAAAAGCTAGCGGGCTTTTATAAATAATTGTCTGTTAGCCAATATATATAAAAAAAATTATAATCTTTGACAACTACTTTTGGCCTGATGGGTTTGCACCTTCAGATGTAAGATTTTATAGAAAGTAGCACCTGGGGTATAGCGGTGTGACACAAACTATCCTTATGAGAAATATTACAGAACGTCAGCTGTGGAACTCGGGGTAGAATGGCATACTGGGGCGCAACGGGATTACTCTGTTTCCTAGCCCGCCCCGATAGCTGAGTGGTATGCCGGCGCGGTAGCTCAGCGTGTTCGGCTAGAGGGTTAACTGTCCTCTGTAACGAAAAAAACTGAGGTAATGGATCAACGACGAACTTAAACGGGTGTATTGCGAAATCCGCGCAGATCAGATGCAACGAGCGAAAAAGAACAAAATGAGAATAAAAAAAAGTGGTGAGCGCGACGGACTCTCATGAAAAGGGGCCTGGGTTCGATTCCCGGCTTGATCGGAGATTTTCTCCGCTCAGGGACTGGGTGTTATGTTGTCCTAATCATCATCATCATCTCATTCTCATCCACAACCAAGTTGCCAGAGTGGTGTCAACTCAAAATAATTGCACCAGACGTTCGGCCTACCCGACGGGAGGCCCTAGCCACAAGGCATTTCTTTTTTTGTTTTCTTGATCAGAAATGACGCAACCTATTGTGGTGGCATGTAGCTATGTCTCTGAATGGAAGGAAAGGTGTGACAGCAATTTTTACTTGGTTTGGCGTGCGACTTATAAGTAAATGGTTGTCCTTCACGTTTCCAATTGTGTCTTTATAACATTTAGTTAATTTAAATGCGAGATAAGCCGTTAAGACTTAATTGTACACCCTTAAACGACATGTTATTATAAAATTCATGGTGTTCTCTACACGTCAGCTCGTAATACGTTTAAATTCGTCATTTATCACGTTCCTTAAAAGTTGTTAATTCGATATGTGCTGCCGGCCAGTGTGGCCGAGCGTTTCTAGGCGCTTCAGACTGGAACCGCGCGACCGCTACGGTCGCAAGTTCGAATCCTGTTTCGGGCATGGATGTGCGTGATGTCCTTAGCCTAGTTAGGTTTAAGTAGTTCTAAGTTCTAGGGGACTGATGACCTCCGATGTTAAGTCCCATAGTGCTCAGAGCCACTTGAACCACTTGAAATGTGCTCTTAGGCCGGAATTGGACGAGGCTGAATGAGTTATTCCCCGTTATATCCAGCCATTTTTGGTGCTACTAAATTTCAAGCTATATATATAAATATTTATTATTATGTTTTTAGATGGTCCAAACTAACTTTAAAAATACATATACAGACTTCTTGGATATAAAATGAATGGAAGTGCCAGTCTGAGCCGTTTTATCTTCGGAAATGGGAGCTTTAAAGTCATGCAAGGAGTTTAATGTGACCAAATCAGCGTTGGAAAGATACGTTCGCAAAGAATGATCCTAACAATAGATTTGAAAAATCTGAAGGGAAATTTAAAACCAAAATATGTTCACGTTGTGTTAACAAGGGACCACTGAGCGATGACATGCATAACGCACGTCAGCCATAAGTGCAAGCTCAGAACAAATGAACACACGCATTTTAAAAGGAATCCTTTCACATTTCCAAAAATGAACAAAATTTAACAACATGGACCTTTAGCAGCTACCGTGTGGATTTAGGAACCAACTCAAAATATTCATTTAAATGTATCAACGGTTGCGACCAGTATCTGACGAAATTAGGACATTATTTAACCATTGTAACAGTCTCAGTAGACAAACTTACCCATGCGCAGCGTACTTTAATTACCTCGCAAGTATCGGGGCAAACTTTTTCACAGCCCTGATAACTACGCTTAACTCGTTTCCGGACCCTTCCTTTCTTTAAAAAGAAAAATAAAACTCACGTTAGCAGAGAACGAGAATGCGTTAACGCTTGTAGGTTTCCCCATAATAATAACGATTTCCCGAGGAAATGTATCGGAGCTCACCATTAAACAATGGAAGTCTCCGCAGTAAGTGGACAAATCAAGCAGGATGCTTACGATCCAGGTGAGAAGTCACCATCGCACTGCCGTATCACGACAGCTATGGCTCCTCCCAATGCGTGCAATAGCAGTTACCGTCCGCTATGCCCCAGGCCAGCGAACCGGCCGCTGTGGCCGAGCCGTTCTAGGCGCTTCAGTCCGGAACTGCGCTGTTGCTACGGTCGCAGGTTCGAATCCTGCCTCGGGCATGGATGTGTGTGATATCCTTAGGTTAGTTAGGATTAAGTAGTTCTGGGTTCTAGGGGACTGATGACCTCAGATGGTAAGTGCAAATGGTTCAAATGGTTCTGAGCACTATGGGACATAACAGCTGAGGTCATCAGTCCCCTAGAACTTAGAACTACTTAAACCTAACTAACCTAAGGACGTCACACACATCCATGCCCGAGGCAGGATTCGAACCTGCGACCGTAGCAGCCACGTGGTTCCAGACTGAAGCGCCTAGAAGCGTTCGTGCACCGCCGCCGGCAGATGTTAAGTTCCATAATGCTTATAGGAATTTGACCCATTTTGAACCCAGGCCAGCGAACCCGCTCGCCACGACGTGCTTCAAAACACTACGCCAATATAGGCATGCTCCATCCGCTCATCACTCAAGTACGTAACAAGTGCACTACTATCACTAAGAGCACACCAGAGCTCAATCAACGTGATCCAGCCTTGTTTTCCTCTCTGTCTCTCACTCACCATAGTGGTCGCAGCCAGAAAGCTGACCATTATTGATATACAACGCTAAAAGGATATTCGCGCCAGACTAAATCCAACTGCCGCGCCGCGACTCAGTAATTACCTATGATGAGGTAACGTCTGAAGAAAGCTGCACTACTATACAGTGAAGTCGTTAAAAATTTATGTAAGTAGATTTTTGTAGTTTGGGGTCAGCATGCAATCCCAGCACCCAACAATGGAGGAGGAAACAGCTGCACAAAGATAATGATGAAGCATCACCTCCTTCGTCAGGACGTGGGTTGAGATAACTAGAATCGAGGGGCGTACCACTAGTAAGACGTTAATTCACGTTAAGTACAGAGGTTTGGTTGCCGCTGGAGTATAGGACGTTGCTTCCTGGATGACGAAGTTATTTGCAGAAGCTCAACGAGCCGCCATCAACAGGACCGCCTAGACAACGGCGTGCATAGGCAGCGTGCACCGTCAATGGCCGCAGGGCGGCAGGGGCTGCCGGGGACTGCGCGCCGTGGCCGATAATTGGAGCAACATCCAGGCTACTTGCTCGCCTCAGGGTGGGGATGGTACTCAAACACTAGTCTCCAACATGATCGACGTCGAATTTGTGTGTCCGCCCTGAACGGTGGTCAACGACAAGATAGTCCGTAAGGAACAGAGGGCAGCTACAGAATTGAACACACGTACCATCAGCGAGGTGGACGCCCTCAAGGGGTATTCACCCAGTGGGTGACTCGGCAGTGGGTGACATCTGGTAGGCCGCATATCATCTTCTGCACAAGCTTCTGGAGCCTGAATGCAGAGCAGGTGACTGACAACATCACCATTTACTGTGAACCGTCATCTTCTCAAAGTTAGAGACTGGCGCTGGTAGCACAGATCGGCATCACATACAAACGTGGATACAGTCCGAGAACATCTGGACACATAAAGACAGGTTCCCATTCAAGTACAAGAGCCGATCAAAAAATTTCTGCATTTACGTAATTCTAACATTATGTTATCAGGATCAGCAACTCAGTATAATTGCAATCGATTAATCAAGGTATTATTAGCGACTAGTTTGAACCTTGCTCTTCATTTGTAATGTTTTGCTCTGCATAATACACCTGTTTATACATCGCCTTGCCAAGGTTCGCTTGGCTCCCCCTGTGGAGGTTCGAGTCCTTCCTCGGGCACGGGGGTGCGTTGTCCTTAGCGTAAGTTTGTTTAAGTTAGATTAAGTAGTGTGTAAGCCTACGAACTGATAAACTCAGCAGTTTCGTCCCATAGGAACTTACTACAAATTTCCAAAATTACATCGTTTGAATATAGCAAATAGTTTTTGAGAACATTTGTCTTGGAGAAAATCAGCGGTCGACCTAAAATATTTTAACTGTAAGTTCAGCAGTTGAAGTTCGTGGGGCCACAACACCTCCTCCGTTTTATGCCACCTCCTACCGTCGTGGTATAAATGGTCTGAAGATGATCACATTCCGCTCAAAACCGTTACAATTACAAATAAATATTTTCTGGGGGTGAAGATTGTTCTTAATCCATTTGAAAATATAAAAAATGTCACCTGACTGTATTACGATTGCATAGACGTATGTTAAATGCTTATACAGTCAAGTAACATTTATTATATTGATCTGGTGTGAAACCAGCTGTGTTATGTACAGCAAAAGCAAAGATATGCAGGTAATTATTTAAGGATGAACGAGAATGTTCGAAACTAATCAGTGATAAGAAATACTATTTACAACTGTGACAGAAACCTTAATTATTACATTTCGAAAAGCTTCCACTCGCGGGCATCATTGCAGCGTATATGCAACGTAACGCGACTTCGGTGGGAGTATATAAACAGCGAAATGTAGGCTAGGGATCAGCATGGCATTCGTCTCTTTCCGACGCACGTGCGGTGAATGCCGAAACGTGATCTACAGCGACATTATTACAAAATACGTCCAAATAGGACGTTTCTTTTCTTGGGTACCGAAAGACAAACACCGGCAGACATCCATCGCCGAATGAAGAATCTGTAGGGGGCAGTATATCTGTCGGAAACCACCGTTGTGGAATGGTGCGCCAAGTTCATTATAACGCACGTTCCCATATCGCAAATCTCGGAAAGCAGGCAGGCAGTTACGGACTTCATTACGCAGCAGATCAAGGCGTTTTACTAAACAAGTACCTTCAACTTTGTGCGTTGGTGGGATGATTGTCTCATTACTCAAACTGCTTTTGCCTGCTTGATTATTCGATTCTGGACTGTACGGCCTTCAGACGAAAACATTTCCATCTCCCCTTACACTCTTTTTTTTATTTTCTAAATTTCTTTATTCAATCTTTATTATTATACGTGATAAACCACTACCTTAAATTAGTGTTTTAATAATTTATTGTGGCAGCTGATCTACAATTTGCAAGTAATGTGTTAGTAACTGATCAGCTACGGGCAAGCTACATTGTTGGTATTAACTACTATGACTATGCATTAAAGGTATTCTCTGCTAACCAACTACACTATACTACCCGCAGCATCACAGGTTATGCCAGTTTGATATTGAAAGGAGGGACACTTCTATGTGGCACCCGAATACGATAATAATATTAATGTAAACTAAAATGAAACTAGTATACTATAAGCTATTTATGTCTCTGACAGGTTTTATAAAGCGGATTGCTGACTTTACACGACCGCAGAGCCAAAGATACTGTTTCCGGGATCAGATTGTAGTGTTGGTAAAGAGAGCGCTTGGCGCTCAGTTGTAGGTAGCTGCCTGTGAGTGTAAGAGGATGGTGTAGGCAGTTTTTGTGGTGTGCTTTGTGAAGGCACGAAGTGTTAGATTAGTGAGGAAGCAGAAGTCTTCAAGCAAGCAAGTAAAATGAACTGCTACGTCGTAAAAAAAATTTTATTAGTTAGCTAACTTGAACTTTGACTTTGACATTGATAAGACAGGTACTGCGTTTAAACTCTCTTTTGATCATTTCCCTAGATGCATACATTGAAAAAATTTTTACCTATCTACGATAAAAACCCGTGGAAAAAAGATTTTGACTACAGATAAAGTATGTTTTCTTCATGGCTGCTGTAAGTAGAGATTGGGTTAGATACAGGATGAGTTGGCGGTCGGAGTTTTCCGTTTCTCCGGTTCTCAGATAACGCCAGGCAGTCGGAGAAAACAGCTAAGACTCACGATGAAGACTCCGTCTCTCGTGGCAGATAAAGTATTCACAGTCGCCGTAACATTTTCTGGAAAACACTCTCAGAATGAGAAGGCTAAGCAACAGTGGCAGTATGATATCTTCTGACTAACAAAACTAGTCGATTAAGGAAGGTCTTGAACACACAAGCTGACTGCGAAACATTGCACGTCATTCGGACCATGATAGTAGCAGATTCACCCAGTATTGTTGATTCGCGAAGAGATCACTATGCAGTGTATTGCTAAGCACACTAATCGTTTTATGCAGGTCAGGGGATCCAACACCGAATAAAAGTTTGTAACCGATGTTTACCTTCTTTTTCACAAATTAAATTTTTTATTCTTGATAATTGTGATTACAAGTTGTATCTCCTTTGCACTTCAAAATTACCTCTATATGCAAACTTATCTGACCTCAAAAAAACACATTGTCCAGTCGGCTTTCCTTATCTGCAATCCAATCACTGCAATAAAGCTAAATGCTTTTTTCCACAGCAAAGAGCGTTGTCGTCACAGCAAACAGCGTTGTCGTCTCAGTTACAGTAGAGCATCATCGTCAGTACTCGCATCCGGAATTTTACATTACATAGGGACATTGCACAAAGTACAGATGTAAAACAATTATAATTTTCGTTTAGCCAGCGCGTTAGTATAGATGTGTTGGCTGATAATTGGATATTGTTGAGTAAACCCAGAATGTACGTCAAACGAGTAGGTACAAAAACTAATCAGCTATTTCAGTTCCGTGAGGTTTCTTAGATTTATTAACAGAGCTGCATGTAATTTGATGACTTGTAGTTATGCTGATTTAGTGAGTTTAGATAATACTTGCTGTAAAAATCTCATTGCTTGTCAATCAATCAGGAAACCTGACGTATTTTTTTGACCAATGTAACTTCAATCGTCAGACGTATTGAAAAGCCAAACTTAACTTGAAATTGCTTTGAGCCACAATGATGATTTCTGGAACATTTTATAGCTGCTAAGGACAGCATTTATATATATAGAAAGGCCACTTGGAGCTTCTGATTGATATTTTCTAACAGTTGTTTTAAATATTATTAAGATTTGCATGTATTCCAAGTACAAGGCCACTTGGAGCCATTCAGTTCTTGATTTTATTGTTTGTTTTTCTTAAGTATTTATGTCACAATATTGTATATACAAGGCCACTGAGAGCCATAGTATAGTGCTATGAAGCAGGGATGTTGTCATGTTAGGTTATTCTATGTCGAATTGGCAGCCTGATGCCAAAGTTATTGATTTTGTCTTATTTAGAGTTCAGTGTCGCCTATTCACTCTGGTGTAAAGCGTTGTTGCTTCATCCATTTTGTAATTTCATTAGGATATTGAACTTTTTCTAATGAGATAGATTATTCGATGTTGCCTTACATAGAAATGGTCATGCTCCATTGCCGCACCTCTGCTACATTTCATGCCTTCCGTTATCTGGTCTTCTACCTCTGTTCATGGTATAAGAGCATTTTGTTACTGGTATTCATACTTCAACATAAGTGACTACACGTATATCTTTCGGATGTCAAAAGAATCTCCACTATGAAGAGCACTGATGCTGATGGTCATCACATTACTGTTATTATGATAATGGCCAACTATAGATGTTGTTTCTTGTGGCCGAGTTCCTCTTGTATCTCTCCACATGGCTGAGGGAAATAATACGGAGTTCAGATGTGTTGGTAGACTGAATGCAATCCACTTTGGTCTCTACTAAGTTGTTGAGCCAGCACAAAAGAAAAAGAAATGGACTTTATGATTCAGCCACTTCAACATGCTCGTAGGCTTCAGACATGACTCTTCCTTTCCCTTGCCCAATCCTGCACCATTATCTTTACGATGAGAATTGTATACTGATTTTGCCACACGTGATTTGTCAGCAACATGTTTACGAGACAATTTACTCATAATATAACCGGATTATGATTCGTACTAGTGCACCTGAGCACTCTCAGTTCTTTCAAGTGTAATGATATTATACAGTTAGATTGTTTGTACAATCATGACATGTTACTTTAGAATGGTCGTTGGGACTACAATGTAATGGTTTTATGCTATTCAAGATTTTTACTTATCAGTAATGAGATAAATTTACCATACATTTTTAGTACAAGGTACTTCCAAATATGTGCCAAATTCGTAAAAGCCCACTGGAGGGTTGTGAAATGAGTCTACTGGGGGACACGTGTGTGTCGCACCCGAATATGATAATAATATTAATGTAAACAAAGCGAAACTAGTATACTGTAAAAGATGTGTGTCTCTGACTGAGCACGACCGCAGAGCCAAAGATACTGTTTCTGGTGTGAGATTGTAGTGTTGGAGTAAGAGAGCGCTTGCCGTACAGTTGTAGGTAGTTGTCCGTGAGTGAAAGAGAATGGTGTAGGCAGTTTCTGTGGTGTGCTTTGTGAAGGCACCAAGTGTTTGATTAATGAAGAATTCCGAGGAGATGGAAGCAGAAGTCTTCATGCAAGCAAGGTGAAGATGTTAAATAATTAAGATTTTCGTATTGCCAGCGCCTTAGTGTAGATGAGTTGGCTGACAATATGTAATTGTTAAGTAACCCATGGATGTAAGTAAACTGATTTGATAAAAAGGCTAGTTAGACATTTCACTTTTGTGTTGTTTCTAGAAGTCGTTAACAGAGCTATATGTAACTTGATGATCTGCAGTTATGCTGGTCTAGTGAGGTTAGATAATACTTGCTGTAAAAATCTCATTGTCAGTAAATTTTTTCCGGCCTAACTTAAATTTTCATGTTTGTTGAAAAGCCAAACTTAAATACAAGCTCACAGAAAAAAAATATGTGTTAGTAATTCACCACAATCAGTACCGCCCCCTGTCCAGGCTATACGTTTTTCAAAGAAGTTGGATTTTTCTTAAATGTTTGCATTTATCAGCCAAAAGAATTTAAGAATTTCATGTACATTTCAAAGTATTATGGCCCGCACTGCACGCTGCTGAGCCTCTAGCTAGATTATTCTCTCTGTCTCTTTTTTTTTTTTTTTTTTTTTTTTTTTTTTTTTTTTTTTTTTTCATGGGAGACCAGCAGAATATACCGCCTTCCACCGTTGCTGCCTTAGAGGTAACACAATAACACAATTTAATTTATTTGTTATGTGCACTGGGACCAAAGTTATCATTTTTGAACAGGGCCAGAGCATTCTGTGCCTATGGGGCTGAATGTATTTTGCAGTGATTGTCTTCCTTAATTGGTAATGGGTGTTTCACTGCCCAATCAATTTCGTATAAAGTTTTTGCTAGCAATAACGTAGAGTAAGCACTCCACTTGCGTTTACAACGCGCTAAACGAGATGATAGCCAGACCTCCCAATCTTCACAATAACTTCTCAGAAAATCGTATAGCGGCCATGGACGCTTCTTCTCCCGCAGGCAGGAGAAGAGCAAAGATCACAACAGGTGGTCGAAGGCGCCACTGATATCCACCATGATGCCAACGATGTATTTGTATGGGGCTGAGCCACAGACCTTGGCTGCCAGGGCAACTGCGTGACTTCGACAGCCCAGACCCAAAGCTGAACTCCCTGTCACTCATCCTGCACAACACCCAGTGTGCTGCCAGTCTATCAGCCAGTAATTTCTCAAAGTTTTCACAGAAAATCCAATAGGCAAATACGCCCATACGATTTTGTTTCTTTTAGATCTCTGTCTGGTCCCTTCTTAATTATGACCACGCTTGCCTTTTTCCGTATTTTCGGGAGTTTATGCAGCCTAAGGCATTCATTGTATAACTTTGTCAATGGCATCACTAACCACTGCATCACCTCCGCGACAATGTTGTCTGGCCTTAATTTGAGGAAGAAATTTCTGAGAACGTACGCCTGGAGTACAGAATAGTATGGTAGTGAAATATGGACTATGGGAAAACTGGAACAGAAGAGAATCGAAGCATTTGAGATGTGGTGCTACAGAAATGTTGAAAATTCGGTGAACTGATAAGATAAGGAATGAGGAGGCTCCGCGCAGAATGGGAGAGGAAAGGAATACTGATAAAGAGAAGGGATAGCATGATAGGACATCTGTTAAGACATAAGGGAATGACTACCTGGTAATAGAGGGAGCTGTAGAGGGCAGAAACTGTAGAGGAAGACAGAGACCGGAACACATCCAGCAAATAATTGCGGACGTAGGTTGCAAGTGCTACTCTGAGATCAAGAGGTTAGCACAGGAGAGGAATTCCTGGTGGGCCGCATCAAACCAGTCAGAAAACTGATGAAAAAAAATCACTAGTCGTTGCAAGTGTGATGCCAATGTCCGTGCCTTCTACCTTCCTGCAGTGTATGTGTGGGAGAGATTACCAGGCCTATTGGCCACAACAAGTTGCAAGCCCATAATCGTCTCCTCTGCCTTGCCTCCAACTGTATCTCTTGTACTACTGAACCATAAGGGGATCTCACATTTATGTCTGCTGTGACTAGTACTTTATGGTCCCGCAAAGCCAGGGGCATCCTAGAGAGATGATGCAGGTGCTCTTCTATTTCATCACTAAAGTACATATTGGCCAAGAATAGGACCCCAACCGGTGACTGTATCTCCACGACCCTACAGTGACTGTTCGAAAGTTGTGAAGGGACTGTTGCTCATAGTGCTTTATTACCTACAATTACTGCCGCTCTTGGATCGCCCCTGCTGCAGACCACTTGCCATGTTGGCGCTGCAAAAGCAATTCGCCCAGCTTGGGAATACGGCTCTTGCACGCAGAGCACATCTAGTCTCCTCTCCTCCGCCATTCTTCGCAGCTCCTGCATTACAAGTCTACTGTTGTGCGCCTTCAGCTGAACAGAGGAAAATAGTTGCGGATATGACTTTCCAGCCAATTTTTCCGCCAATTGAACGCAATGCGTCCATTGGACAACACTGACTGTATATATATCTCGTCTAGGTCCTATTCATCTCCTTGTATTTGAAAAACTTTTTTGACTAGGGCTCCGAAATCAGTGAGGAGATTCGCTGCCCTACGTTGTATTCTGTCAACAGCCTCCATTTCAGAGGTGACCTTTCTTCCATATTTGTGACATACCAAGACCACATGCAGTGGTCAGGACACCCGGCTGCTCCAGTGTGGAAAGTTGCATGGCCATCTGTAAGTTAAGGGTCCACAAAAGGGGAGTCCTGCAAAGGTCAGAACTCGTTAGTGGTAGATAATGTACTGTCGTGTATCTCGTATTGACCTCCCCTGTGCATTTCACTTCTCTGCACCACCGTCGATCGGTCCACCACCATACGACGCTCTTGTTGCCGCTCCTTATCTTCAGTTGGCCAAAGTCCTCATCTTTGGAGGGAGGGAGTTCCACACGGAGCTGTTTGCTCTGTTTGAACACCAGTGTCCACCATTTCTGTTTTCCTACTTTGAATCCCTGAAAGCATCCTCAGGAAGTCTTCAAATGTACCGGGTGATCAAAAAGTCAGTAAAAATTTGAATACTTAATAAACCACGGAATAATGTAGATAGAGAGGTAAAAATTGACACACATGCTTGGTATGACATGGGGTTTTATTAGAACAAAAAAAAACAAAGTTCACAAAATGTCCGACAGATGGCGGTGGAGAGCAAAATAACTGCTACCGTGATGGGTGAGAGGTACGAAGATATGTTACAGAATCGCATCATCCCCAACCTGGATGATAAACACCTGCTGGAATGTACTATGTTTATGCAGGATGGCGCTCCACCCCACATTGGTAGATGCGTGACAGATCTCTTGCGCGCGTCGTTTGGTGATGATCGTGTGTTTAGCTGCCACTTTCGTCATGCTTGGCCTCCCAGGTCCCCAGACCTCAGTCCGTGCGATTATTGGCTTTGGGTTTACTTGAAGTCGCAAGTGTATCGTGATCGACCGACATCTCTATGGATGCTGAAAGACAACATCCGACGCCAATGCCTCACCATAACTCCGGACATGCTTTACAATGCTGTTCACAAAATTATTCCTCGACTGTAGCTATTGTTGAGGAATGATGGTGGACATATTGAGCATTTCCTGTAAAGAACATCATCTTTGCTTTGTCTTACTTTGTTATGCTAATTATTGCTATTCTGATCAGATGAAACGCCATCTGACGGACATTTTTTGAACTTTTGTATTTTTTTGATTCTAATAAAACCTCATGTCATTCCAAGCATGTGTGTCAATTTGTACCTCTCTATCTACATTATTCCGTGATTTATTCAGTTTTCGCCGGCCAGAGTGGCCGTGCGGTTGTAGGCACTACAGTCTGGAGCCGAGCAACCGCTACGGTCGCAGGTTCGAATCCTGCCTCGGGCATGGATGTGTGTGATGTCCTTAGGTTAGTTAGGTTTAATTATTTCTAAGTTCTAGGCCGCTGATGACCTCAGAAGTTAAGTCGCATAGTGCTCAGAGACATTTGAACCATTTATTCAGCTTTCAAATTTATACTGACTTTCTGATCACCCGGTACTTGCTGTCTCTGCATCTTTCCTTCTTTTGCTCAGGAACTTCCTCTCTGGCGTCCTGTTTGCATTTATGGCTTCAGCCATAGTCGATTATGGATAAATAATCAACCATCAAGAAAATCCGAGTAACCCAGAAAGAGCAATATAAGTGGAGGTCAATCACAGTTCTTGAGGTCAAATTGCAGAAAATGCCTGAGTCAGCAGCATATCCTTAGCAAGAATTCCATCAGCGCCAGTAACCAAAATTGTTCTTAGTACTTAAAGTTTTTTTTGTTTTATTCGAATCAAGATGTGCTTGTTTCTCCATTAGCTGATAGCAGCGATTGTCAGCCGTAAAAGTAATAGTGGTGGTACAGTCGTCTTAAATGAACTTTGAATCTGCTTCTTCTTGTTTTCTTCAGCTAACGAAGAGAGTTACCAACAGAGGATAGGACAGAATATTTCGGCACATATGTTTAGGAGCGAACGACGTACCCAACTGCACGAGAGCCTGCTGCGGAGCGTGCGGCCTGCGTCCTCTCTCACCTGGCGAAAGCGCTGTTCGCTGTGAGTGAAAGCGCGCAGCGGCGCCTCCCGGTAATCAGCACATACTTTACGGCAATTAATTTGCTCTGCAGCGGACCGTGAGATGACCATCGCTTCATCACAAGCTTAATCGTACATACGTATGTAGCGGGCAAAGTGCACGTCACGCAACGTAATTTCGTAACAGGAGGACTTTGTCGGAAAAGCCCGTGTGCGGGCTTTTGGTCGTGTGGCAGGTAACAGACTGTAACCGCATCAGACAGGCACACCTGTAATGTGGGCGGCGTATTGCGAACTTTGTTTTCTGCCCCTCTGGCCAAATAAATTGCCTTTGGTTTTGTTGGCGAAATTGATGAACTGACGCCGTAATGCAGTAACGCTGCCGTCAAAGCAGTCGGATAGAGACTAATCAGACAAAAATTACTACGTTATGCCTCTGCACCTATGAAAGGAACGGAGTATACCCAATAAAATCTGAATTAGTTGCCGATAGTCTCTACACTTTATAGGATAGGGTGATGCTTCTTACATAATTTCGAACCTAATAATGCAAACATTAATTTATGTTCGCGGGTTCTAATACTATAAAATAAATGTTGTCTCCTCAATTGATTAAACAACTACCGTTATTGCTGTTGCCACTAGCGGCGTTTTCCATCTATAGTTGACTTATCACGGCCATGTTTCATTGCTGAACTGTTACGTAAGTAGCCCAAAGGTTAGTTACCATTTCAAAGTTCTACACTTCACGGAATAACATGCTAAGAGAGTTAAACCTGACGCACAATTGTGAAGCGACATATGGATTTACTGAAACCGAAGAAATTGCACAAAATGACCAATGGATGCCTCTTCATATCTTCCAGAAGCAATGATTAGTATAGCAATTGATTTCTAGCAAAGACGGTGTTCTTTATAACAAATTACCAACTTGTGGACCGCCATTTATGAACAACAGCTATAGTCGAGGGACAATGTTGTGATTATCACTGTGCAGTGTATCAGTAGGTATGGTGATAAACTGACATCGGATGTTGCCTTTCTGCATCCCTGATCAGGTCGGACGGTAGCGGTAGACTTGCGACGTCAGTTAACATTACAACCAATAATCTCATGGTTTGAGGTCTGAAGACCTGGGAGACCAAGCATGACCGAAGTGGCGGCCCAGCAAGCGATCCTCGGAAAACGATGTGTGTAACAGATCTTTCACATGTGAAGCAAAGCGTTTTATCAGCGATGCTTTGGATAACCTGACTCCCTTTCCAATTGCAGTTCATTTTGTACTCGATTCCCATTTGGGTTCGCGTACATATTATTGTCAGACGCCATCTTTTAAGCACTTTTTACACTCGTTTTCTGTTTCAATGAAGCCCCATGTCATTTCAAACATGTGTGTCAGTTTTTATCTCTCTATTTGCATTACTCCGTACCTTAGTGAGTTGTCAAGTTTTAGCGGAAATTTGGGTCACCCTGTATAGAAACGGTTCAGAGATCCTTTTCCGCGCTAGTAGTACCCTTAAACAGCACTAATCAACAGCAGTTGCCCGCTGGATTCCTGGACCCAGGACGACACTTCATTAGTGTTTCCACTATAAAAATTCTATGACAAGCGTTTCCGTTTGCTTCGGAAGGTAAACAGATTTTGTGACATATTAGAAGTTCCTAATCAGGAGCGAATTATTTAAACTCACCTGCGTGCTTCGGTAGTTCAGTTTTGGAATCTCTGTGTGTCAAACCAAGTTCATGCGTTTTCCTTCGTGCCTACAGTAGTCTTCCGTAGCGCGTGGCGATGGTCGTTTCTTTGTCTGTGTAGTGTAGTTTCCCTCTATCTTTAGCGTGGATAGGCACTGTGATGGCTGTGTACGGATGTGAGCCTAGTTGGTTCCACTTCGGTCTCAACTAAAGGCTATAGTGGCTTCGGCTACACAGCTTGAAGTTGCAGTGGATGCGCATCACTGTTGTAGGCCGGCCTTGCGGAGCCAACGGGCGCCCAGCATGTCTGAGTCCACCGATCGGTCCCCACCGGTTACCGGCTCTGTTAATGCTCTCGCTGAGGTTGACACCTCACCCGTGGTCGAGTGGAAGGTCGCCTCGAGGCATGGCGGGCGGTGGAAGACTTCAGAGTGCCGCACGTAAGGCCTTCTTGGTTAGACCGACAAATAGGTTCCTGGTGCTGTCTGTGGCTGACACTGTCTCTCAGCCAGATGCAATCTCTTGGGTCTGTTTCACTGGGAACCTCTCAGCCTGCACGATCCAGGCAATCACAGAGGGCGAGATTATTGGTAGTTGGGAGCTCCAATGTTAGGCGCGTCTTGGGGCGCTTTAGGGACATGGCTGCCAAGGAGGGATAGCAAGCCAATGCGCAATCCGTGTGCATACCGGGTGGAGTCATTCCAGACATTGAAGGGGTCCTTCCAGATGCCATGAAAAGGACCGGGTATAACCAACTGCAGGTAGTGGCTCACGTCGGTGTCAATGATGTGTGTCGCTTTGGATCAGAAGAGATTCTCTCTCAAGAGGCCAACAGAGGTGCAGGCCGTCAGTCCTGGCTGCGAGATGAAGGCTGTACTCACCATTTACAGCATAGTCGACAGGACCGATTGCAGACCTTTGGTACAGAGCCGAGTGGAGGATCTGAATCAGAAGCTCAGATGGTTCTGTGACCGTGTAGGCTGCAGATTCCCCGAACTGCGCCGTGGTTTGATGGGATTTCGGATTCCGCTGAATCGGTCAGGAGTCCACTACACGCAGGAGGCGGCTACACGGGTACCAGGTGCTGTGTGGCGCGGACTAGGCGGGTTTTTAGGTTACAGGGTCTCGGAGAAATACAAAAAGGGCTTCAGTCTCAGAGAGTGCAGGTCGAACACTGGAAGAACGTAGATACAGGAACCATCGGTACAACAGTTGTAAATAGTCGTAGTTGTGTTGCGAAAGTACCAGAGCTCCAAGCGCTAATAGAAAGCGCTGATACCCAAATAACTACAGGCACTGAAAGCTGGCTAAAGCTGGAGATAAGTTCAGCCGAAGGTTTTTCAAGAAACCTAATGGTGTTCCGAAAGGATAGGCTAAACACAGTTGGCGGTGGTATGTTTGCTGCTGTTAGAAGTAGTTCATCTTGCAGCGATATTAACGAAGGTAGTTCTTCTGAGTTAGTATGGGCAGAGGTCTTTCTTGGCAACCGGAATAAAATAATAACAGTATCCCTTTATGGGCCCGCATCTCGTGGTCGTGCGGTAGCGTTCTCGCTTCCCACGCCCGGGTTCCCGGGTTCGATTCCCGGCGGGGTCAGGGATTTTCTCTGCCTCGTGATGGCTGGGTGCTGTGTTCTGTCCTTAGGTTAGTTAGGTTTAATTAGTTCTAAGTTCTAGGCGACTGATAACCTCAGCAGTTGAGTCGCATAGTGCTCAGAGCCATTTGAGCCAACCCTTTATGGACCTTCCTACTCAGACGATACAACTGCTGTAAGACTCAAAGAAAACTTAAGTTTAATTTCAAACAAATATAGTTTGATGGTGACTTCAATTTGTTCTCAATTTGTTGGGGGAAATAGATGTTTAAAACTGGAGGCAGGCATAAAACATCATGCGAAATAGTGCTAAACGCATTCTCTGAAAATTAATTCGAGCAGTTAGCTCATGTACCCACGCGAATAGTAAACGGCTGTGAAAACACACTTGACCTCTTATAAACATATAATCCTTGGCTAATAACGAACACAAAACGGATACAGGGATTAGTGAACACAGAGGTGTCGTAGCAAGACTGAATATTATAACTCCAAAATCCTCTACAAAAATTTATATATATATGTATATATATATATATATATATATATATATATATATATATATATATATTCAAAAAAGGGGATACAAATTCACTTGACGCTTTCCTCAGATACAAACTCCATTCCCCCCAAATTAACAGTGTCAATGTAGACCATATGTGGCTTGAATTCAAAGAAACAGTAAAGACGGAGCTGATTCTCCTTGGTGCACAATACGGGTCAGAACACTGTTGCAGAAACAGGGAACAAGTAAATTTAAGCGAACGGAAAGCCTGCAAGATTGTCGATCTTTCAGAGAAGCTCGAAATTTAGCGCGGACATCTATGCGAGATGCTTATAAAAGTTCCCACAACGAAACTTTATCTCGAAACCTGGGAGGAAGTCAAAAGAGAGTCTGGTCGTATGTAAGGTATGGTAGTAGCAAGACAAAGTCAGTGCCTTCTCTACGCGGTAGCAATGGAAATACTATCGACGACAGTGCTGCGAAAGCAGAGTTACTAAACACAGCGTTTAGAAATTCGGTCACCAAAGAAGTAAGCATTTCAGAATTCGAGTCAAGAACTACTGCCAACATGAATAACTTAGACGTAGCTATTCTCGGAGTAGCGGAGCAACTTAAATCACTTAATAAAAGCAAGTCTCGTGGTCCAAAGTGTATCAATTAGGTTCCTTTCAGAGTACGCTGATGCAATAGCGCATACGTTAACAATAATTTACAACCGCTCACTCGACGAAACATCCGTGCCCAAAAACTGGAAAGTTGCACGCCAATATTCAAACATTAACGTCGATGTGCAGCAGGATTTTGGAACATAAACTGTGTTCGAACATTAGGAATTACCTGGAAGATAACGGTCTATTGACACACATCAACGCGGATTTAGAAAACATCGTTCTTGGGAAACACATCTAGCTCTTTACGTACGCGATGTGTTGACTACTGTTGAAAAGGTATTTCCAATTGTTTCCGTATTTCTAGTTTTCCAAAAGACATTTGACACTATATTACACAAGCTGCTTGTCGTGAAACTGCGTGCTTGTGAAATATCGTCTCAGTTATGTGACTGGATTCGCGATTTCCTGTCAGAGAGGTGACAGTTTCTAGTAATTGACGGAAAGTCATCGAGTAAACAGAAGTGATTCCTGCGTTCCACGGGATAGCGTTATAGGCCCTCTGCTGTTCCTTATCTATGTAAACCATTTAGGAGACAGTATGAGCAGCCGTCTATGGTTGCTTGCAGATGATGATGTCGTTCATCGCCTAGTAAACTTGATGTACAATTTAGAACATACATATGAATGGTGCAAAAATTGGCAGTTGACCCCAAATAATAAAAAGTGTAACGTCATCCACGTAAGTGCTAAAAGGAATACGTTTCACTTGTGTTACGCGATAAATCAGTCAAATACAAAGGCCGTAAATTCAATTAAATCCCTAGGAATTACAATTACGAACAATTTAAATTGGAAAGAACACAGAGAAAATACTGTGGGGAAGGCAAACCCAAGATTGCGTTTTGTTGGTAGAACACTTAGAACAGATGTGCTAAAGAGACTGCCTACACCACGCTTGTCCGTCCTCTTTTGGAGTACTGCTGCGCCGTCTGGGATCCTTACCTGCTAGGATTAACGGAGTACATCGAGAAAGTTCAACGAAGAGCATCAAAATATGCGAGACAGTGGCACGGACGTGATCCAGGTTCTGTGATAGACACCATTAAAGCAAAGTCGTTTTCTGTTGCGGCGGAGTATTCTCACGATATTTCAAACCTTCTCGCCCGAATGCGAAAATTTTTTGCTGACGCTGACTTCCGTAGGGAAAAACGGTCATCGTAATAAAATAATGGAACTCAGAGATCTCACGGAAAAAGTGTAGGTATTCGTTTTTCGACCGCGCTGCTCGGGAGTGAAATAACAGAGAAATATTGTGAAGCCGGTTCGATGAACTCTCTGCCATGTACTTCAGTGTGATTTGCAGAATATCCATGTAGATGTAGATGTACTCCTTTACAGAAATTACATTTGTGGAAGCAGATTGCCTATTGCAATGGACAGATTTGTTGGCTGTTTTGCCCGCATCTCGTGGTCGTGCGGTAGCGCTCTCGCTTCCCACGCCCGGATTCCCGGGTTCGATTCCCGGCGGGGTCAGGGATTTTCTCTGCCTCGTGATGGCTGGGTGTTGTGTGATGTCCTTAGGTTAGTTAGGTTTAAGTAGTTCTAAGTTCTAGGGGACTGATGACCATAGATGTTAAGTCCCATAGATCCTCAGAGCCATTTGAACCATTTTTTTTTTTTTTTTTTTTTTGCTGTTTCCTTGAGTGCGTGCCGGCTCTAATTCGATTTTATCAATCTACAAGCAGTTTAGACTGTCATGGAAGATAGCAAATCGTCTGTTGACTCTCTCGTGTAGTATTCTAAGGCATTCTTTGATACTACGGAGGCAGTAGCATCGAAGCATCCAAGATTATTCAGCTGGCTCCTCCCTCTGAGTTGCTTTGGGATCAAATCAGCTGACCAAGTCCCTCTGAACAATTTGATTACGTGTACTCAGGAAAGCTTACCTAATTATCAGTGCAAGAATTGTTTACCCCGATGTCTCTCGTAAGATTGTAAGGCGCATTTCCTCCGGTATTTGGACAGGTATTTGCAGTTTAGCTTCTGTAATGTGTAACTGGTATCACACCAAACAAATACTGACCATAACGGCTTCCTGATAGGCCCAGTTGACGGAAAGCATTTATTTCTTTCCCGTTATAAAAAAATGTTCAAATGTGTGTGAAATCTTATGGGACTTAACTGCTAAGGTCATCAGTCCCTAAGCTTACACACTACTTAATCTAAATTATCCTAAAGACGAACACATACACCCATGCCCGAGGGAGAATTCGAACCTCCGCCGGGAACAGCTTTTCCCGTTATAAACAGAATGATTTTTAAAGCGGATAGTCCCTGTATCACATACTTGTTACAGGTAGATGAAATGGTGGGAAATATATTTCTTCACATCCTTTAGCGTACCATGTATGTTATCTCTTTGTCCCGTGAAGGTTGTATCACTGGGTACGTGTTCATCGGAATTCTCGAATTACGCTGTCTGAAAAACAAAGGGAAGCATCCAGGAGACATGGGCGGATGTCCATCTTAATTTCTTACACGTACAAAATGTGGGCGAATATGTAAATGATTACAGTTTGTAAAAGGACGGATTATAGGGGAGTTAGTGAATGCTTCGATAGCACTAAAGATTTAGCACATTGTATACTACCCGATCCACAGTATGCAATGGACAAAAGTTAGAAACCATGATTTTTTATTAATTTTTATCAGCAAATTAAACTGTATGGTTAACTTATATACCAAATGAATCTCATTAAAATTATTTCACGTCACTTAACTATAGTTAAAAGAATGTTATAGGAGAAATATCTGTGTTGTAGTTAAACTACTAATCTATTCAAAATATTCGTAAATTTCAACTTATCTAAAGACAGACTTTAGGAACATTTAGCAGTCATCTGACATGTCTGAGGTGACTTGGGCATTTCATGTAACAGGTCAATGACGAAAAACCATTTAGATCAGTTCTAAACTTTTTCGATAACTATTATCGAATATTCTGATGTAAACACTATTGATCTTCAGTCATATTGAGACTACGAAATTATCATACAGAAATTTAATCTGAAATTCCGTTTTGACATTTTGTACTGTGCCTCAATTATATCAGGAATAAAATGCAACATGAAATCAAGTTATGATTAATATCTTTACGATAGGTTTTGTTATTGTAGGTTCACAACCAAATTTCCACCCAACAGTTAAAAGAACAACACATAGAAATGTGTAAGAATAACTCATCATCTATTGTCTTTAGATCTGTAGTAACAGTTTTTTTGTAAATCATTTATATTTCATTCTAAACCAGTAAACGTAACTGTTTTTGAGAATAGGCCACAGAACATGCATTGTTAAGAGCTGTGTAAGCACTGGAAGTTTGTCGGAGTTTAACCATTGTAGTGACCCAAAGTCCGTAAGAGTTGCTGTTTTGTCAGTCATGTTCGTAAAGGACAGTTAATGTGTGAACATCTCTGTAAATGCCCAAGGAAAATTCATCTGCTGTTAAAAGTATTCGTCAGTGTCTCGGAAAATATAATTTTAACATCCAAGTTTTCATCACGTCAGAAATCAAGGCAAATGTTCAATATACTCAGTGTAGTGCCGTAATGGACTTCATTCGTGGAGCAGATTCGACAGATCAAAGCTAAGTATTCCACTGCAAAAACACCATCACTCTCATAATACGATGAATCCCTTGTCATGAGAAGTATTTCAACCACAGCAGCATTTGAGTTAAAATTGGAGTTCACTGCAGTTCACTGTGAAATGGAGGAGGGCCCCCAGGTTGCGTTAATATTGTTCTTATTTAGTGCTGCAGTCTGGCATGACGGAAATAGCGTCAGATCTTACGTGATTACTGCGAAGCAAGTAAAAATGCCACGTGCTCGTATAAGACATGGTTATCAACAACTGACCGAGCTGGAAAATGAGGTCATTGAGCATCTCCATTTCCCACTTGGCGAATCGTCCAATGTACAGATTTTTGGGGCAATCGGATGTGTCAGTGGCCCAACGCTGGACTGCATGGAAACGTGACGGAAACTATATTCGTCGTCAAGGTCCCAGGTGAGCATGTTCGACCACTATAAGGGATGATCAAAGTATTGTGCAACAAGCACATCATAACTAGTTCACATCCGCATCTGCCATTGAGATCAAATAATGGACTCCTTGCCACATTCTGTGTCATCCGCCTCATTGGTTGGAGACTAGTAACAGTCGGGTTATGGTATTACCGTCCAATGCATAGGCTGCCGTTAACACCTCACAGAAACGGCTATATTTGGGATGGGTGATTGGCTGGTTGGTTTGTTTTTTATTATAGAGTGTGTGCACGTCCTCTGTTCAGACTTGCTGGAAAGCTGCCTGCATGTTTTCAGATGTAGAGGTGGGTGGCTGTAGCGGTGACTGTGGACATGAAGTCGCCTGCAGCATATTTTACCCGCCCATCAACACACAATTAATAGCAGGCCATGTGCCCCTTGTTCACAACTCGCCCTAATCGAAGCTATTAAAAAAAAAAGTCGAAAGAACGTACCAACTTTAAGGCTATGTTTACAAACACGCTACAGAAACGTCTTTTACGCCAGCGCTCCAAGCGGTTACATTTGACACTGCAGTGAACAAAAGACGGACGACTTTTATGATCAAATCTACGAGAGGCCCTAGATTTGGTCCTATTTATTTGATGACAGGCGAGATTTGACAAAGTTCCGTATTACACCATCAAATTTCTTTGACATAAGCATTTGACATATCGACTTTGACAAAGATGTATAATGGTGTAATACAGGCCTAATGTACACTCCTGGAAATGGAAAAAAGAACACATTGACACCGGTGTGTCAGACCCACCATACTTGCTCCGGACACTGCGAGAGGGCTGTACAAGCAATGATCACACGCACGGCACAGCGGACACACCAGGAACCGCGGTGTTGGCCGTCGAATGGCGCTAGCTGCGCAGCATTTGTGCACCGCCGCCGTCAGTGTCAGCCAGTTTGCCGTGGCATACGGAGCTCCATCGCAGTCTTTAACACTGGTAGCATGCCACGACAGCGTGGACGTGAACCGTATGTGCAGTTGACGGACTTTGAGCGAGGGCGTATAGTGGGCATGCGGGAGGCCGGGTGGACGTACCGTCGAATTGCTCAACACGTGGGGCGTGAGGTCTCCACAGTACATCGATGTTGTCGCCAGTGGTCGGCGGAAGGTGCACGTGCCCATCGACCTGGGACCGGACCGCAGCGACGCACGGATGCACGCCAAGACCGTAGGATCCTACGCAGTGCCGTAGGGGACCGCACCGCCACTTCCCAGCAAATTAGGGACACTGTTGCTCCTGGGGTATCGGCGAGGACCATTCGCAACCGTCTCCATGAAGCTGGGCTACGGTCCCGCACACCGTTAGGCCGTCTTCCGCTCACGCCCCAACATCGTGCAGCCCGCCTCCAGTGGTGTCGCGACAGGCGTGAATGGAGGGACGAATGGAGACGTGTCGTCTTCAGCGATGAGAGTCGCTTCTGCCTTGGTGCCAATGATGGTCGTATGCGTGTTTGGCGCCGTGCAGGTGAGCGCCACAATCAGGACTGCATACGACCGAGGCACACAGGGCCAACAACCGGCATCATGGTGTGGGGAGCGATCTCCTACACTGGCCGTACACCACTGGTGATCGTCGAGGGGACACTGAATAGTGCACGGTACATCCAAACCGTCATCGAACCCATCGTTCTACCATTCCTAGACCGGCAAGGGAACTTGCTGTTCCAACAGGACAATGCACGTCCGCATGTATCCCGTGCCACCCAACGTGCTCTAGAAGGTGTAAGTCAACTACCCTGGCCAGCAAGATCTCCGGATCTGTCCCCCATTGAGCATGTTTGGGACTGGATGAAGCGCCGTCTCACGCGGTCTGCACGTCCAGCACGAACGCTGGTCCAACTGAGGCGCCAGGTGGAAATGGCATGGCAAGCCGTTCCACAGGACTCCATCCAGCATCTCTACGATCGTCTCCATGGGAGAATAGCAGCCTGCATTGCTGCGAAAGGTGGATATACACTGTACTAGTGCCGACATTGTGCATGCTCTGTTGCCTGTGTCTATGTGCCTGTGGTTCTGTCAGTGTGATCATGTGATGTATCTGACCCCAGGAATGTGTCAATAAAGTTTCCCCTTCCTGGGACAATGAATTCACGGTGTTCTTATTTCAATTTGCAGGAGTGTATTTCACCAGTTTGCTCTAGTCCACTGGAACCAGAATATCGACGATAATTTGTACATAGGTCTTTCACTTTCAGTACCACATTGCACACTAACAAGCTTTCAATTATTCGACGTCTGTATGACATTTACGAGCTTCACGTAACATTTCTCTTAGAAAATGGTCACTAATGCAAACGGTGCTTCAGTATACAAACGAAAATCTCTTGTTGCTTGGTCTTTGGTGTGTAAGGCAGACGGGGAAGCAGCAGAGGAAGGTTTGCGCTCGCAGCACGTAGGCTTGCGGCTGGCACCACCTGTTCGGCGAGTCGTAATTACGCGTTGCGTAGCTCCGCGCACCGCTAATGATGGCCTCTAACGACCGCAGTGTTCCGTGTGTCGGCTCAGCCGCAGGAGAACTCTCCAGTTACCGTCTGACGTACGAACTTCTGAGACAATTCAATAACGGGAGCAAGTACCCTACTGCTTGATCTACTGTCTGCACGTTGTAACCTCCCCACACAAAAAATGAAATAATTAAAATGAGGAACCTAGAATAAACTCCCCACAAAAATAATGAAATGAACCATGAGCCATGAACCTCCCCACAGAAATATTTAAATGAGAAACCATTAACCATGAACCAAGTGTACTCTCTGCACAGAAAAATTAAATAATTAAGTGATGAACCAGACGTAACCTCCCTACAAAAATATTAATTTAAACGCATTTTATATATATGCAAAATTAATTTTAATAGTTTCTCTGAACAAAATTTGTTCCCATTTATAGTCTACGTGCAGAAATGCATTCACATTTAATGTAACCACAAAATTCAATTCCTAAACCCGGAAATAATAAAAATTCAGTAACCTGGTAAATTTTATGACGACAGCAGCGCTGCGCCGCGGCCCTGTATTCTGACAAAAAAGAAAAAAAATTCTTACCTCAATAAAAACTGCAAATATATCTGCTCTTATGTAGAAAATTTTTTGGCACAGCTTCGTGCAATGCTGGCGTATATATATATATATATATATATATATATATATATATATATATATATAATTCTTGGAAGGAATGATCATGCATTGGAAATTTTCTTTAAATTGAAATGAATGCTCTTCTTTATAAAAAATTACTTTATATTATAAAAATTATTATTGGGGCATTTTTTGGAACAAATTAAATGACAATTAACATACATTATTACACTCCTGGAAATTGAAATAAGAACACCGTGAATTCATTGTTCCAGGAAGGGGAAACTTTATTGACACATTCCTGGGGTCAGATACATCACATGATCACACTGACAGAACCACAGGCACATAGACACAGGCAACAGAGCATGCACAATGTCGGCACTAGTACAGTGTATATGCACCTTTCGCAGCAATGCAGGCTGCTATTCTCCCATGGAGACGATCGTAGAGATGCTGGATGTAGTCCTGTGGAACGGCTTGCCATGCCATTTCCACCTGGCGCCTCAGTTGGACCAGCGTTCGTGCTGGACGTGCAGACCGCGTGAGACGACGCTTCATCCAGTCCCAAACATGCTCAATGGGGGACAGATCCGGAGATCTTGCTGCCCAGGGTAGTTGACTTACACCTTCTAGAGCACGTTGGGTGGCACGGGATACATGCGGACGTGCATTGTCCTGTTGGAACAGCAAGTTCCCTTGCCGGTCTAGGAATGGTAGAACGATGGGTTCGATGACGGTTTGGATCTACAGTGCACTATTCAGTGTCCCCTCGACGATCACCAGTGGTGTACGGCCAGTGTAGGAGATCGCTCCCCACACCATGATGCCGGTTGTTGGCCCTGTGTGCCTCGGTCGTATGCAGTCCTGATTGTGGCGCTCACCTGCACGGCGCCAAACACGCATACGACCATCATTGGCACCAAGGCAGAAGCGACTCTCATCGCTGAAGACGACACGTCTCCATTCGTCCCTCCATTCACGCCTGTCGCGACACCACTGGAGGCGGG
Source organism: Schistocerca serialis cubense (assembly GCF_023864345.2). Lineage (NCBI taxonomy): Eukaryota > Metazoa > Arthropoda > Insecta > Orthoptera > Acrididae > Schistocerca > Schistocerca serialis. The sequence continues at coordinate 594,023,605 of NC_064642.1, forward strand.
CTGCACGATGTTGGGGCGTGAGCGGAAGACGGCCTAACGGTGTGCGGGACCGTAGCCCAGCTTCATGGAGACGGTTGCGAATGGTCCTCGCCGATACCCCAGGAGCAACAGTGTCCGTAATTTGCTGGGAAGTGGCGGTGCGCACCCCTACGGCACTGTGTAGGATCCTACGGTCTTGGCGTGCATCCGTGCGTCGCTGCGGTCCGGTCCCAGGTCGACGGGCACGTGCACCTTCCGCCGACCACTGGCGACAACATCTATGTACTGTGGAGACCTCACGCCCCACGTGTTGAGCAATTCGGCGGTACGTCCACCCGGCCTCCCGGATGCCCACTATACGCCCTCGCTCAAAGTCCGTCAACTGCACATACGGTTCACGTCCACGCTGACGCGGCATGCTACCAGTGTTAAAGACTGCGATGGAGCTCCGTATGCCACGGCAAACTGGCTGACACTGACGGCGGCGGTGCACAAATGCTGCGCAGCTAGCGCCATTCGACGGCCAACACCGCGGTTCCTGGTGTGTCCGCTGTGCCGTGCGTGTGATCATTGCTTTTACAGCCCTCTCGCAGTGTCCGGAGCAAGTATGGTGGGTCTGACACACCGGTGTCAATGTGTTCTTTTTTCCATTTCCAGGAGTGTAGATATGCGCAAGGCTGCTTCTTTACCTTCTACAATAATACTCATCCTCCAGAGTCCCGACCAGAGCAGACTGCCGACACGCGCAGGCACGCGCCGACTACTACAGACTAGCACGGACTCAAGACTATAACCGACTGAAGACTAAAGCCAACTAACTACTACTGCCGACTCGCGCAGACTCGCGACAAGCAACAACTAACGACATACTACTCTCTGGTCAGAGATTCTGCCATGCCTCGCCCATCGCCGGCAACACATACGTCTTACATAGCCCTCCACTTGGGGGGGGGGGGGGGGCAAAAATTTGGCAGCGATGGTGAGTCAATTGGACTTACCATGAGCAACAAATTTACAATCACAGAATATATATATATATATATATATATATATATATATATATATATAAAAGTGCAGAACATGAAATAGAATATAGTGCACATGCACTGAGTACAGAACATATCAAGCAAAGACAAAATGTATGAGTACAAATCGTAATAACAGATGACAAAAGTGCACACCGCACTGTAGTTCAGAACATATCAGCAAATCACAAAATGTATACGGAATGAGTACAAAGCATGTTAACAAAATGACAAAAGTGCACACGCACTGTAGATCAAAATGTATCAGGAAATCACAAAGTATACGGAATGAGTACAAATCATATTAACAAATGACATAAAGCGCGCACGCACTGTAGAAGTCTTAAACATTTTTACAACAAATAAACATATCAAGGAGTGAAATAAGGTGCACACGGACTGTAAAAGTCTTTAGCGTATTGACATAACATATCATGGATTGAAATAAAGTGCACACGCACTGTATAAGTCTTTAGCATTTTTACATAACATATCATGGAGTGAAACAAAGTGCACACACACTGTAAAAGTCTTTAGCATATTTAGGACAACTGATCTTGTTAACAAATGAAATGAAGTGAACACGCACTGTATATGTCTTTATCAATTTACAAGAACTAGGAAAGGAATGTTAAGGATTGCGTCATGGTTGTAGCACATTAGGTTGCACGCAGCTGCACTGAAAGTCCACATCTTTTTACAGAAGCACAACACCAAGTGAGACAATCTGAAGTTGTCTTCCCTGAAGTATTAGTCAGTGTAGCCAAGACACTGAAATGTCGTAGTAATATTCCATGTTATCATTTTGGTAGTACATTAGGTACACCAAACAGTGGGACCATAATAACATCTCCATCGCTCAAGGTGGTGGACAGCATGTCGTGTCAACACCACGTTCTTGTAAGGTACACCAACGTAGAATTAGTGCAAAAACCAAATATAGTGCTCCATGATCATAAGGATAGACCGGACAAACGGATATTGCAGTAATTTCTGGTAATTAGGTCAGAAGGTGAAGGACATTAAATCTTATGTCAGTCATCATCGATAATTACACTAGTCGATTAACTGATTTTTAAGTAATTCGAGGCACTCATCGCCCAGTTACTGAACATTTCTGTGCCATGTATGAAGTATTACAGAATAATGTTCATAAGTTATCTGTTTACAGAGAACATTGGCACTCATTGGCCAGATACAAATCATCAGAAGTCATCATTCAAAACAGGAGCTAATTCATATATATAGCATGAAAGTGACATAATATAAATTTAAAGTATAAGAAACAGAGGCATTCATTGGTCAGCTAGTATTGATTATTACAGAACATTTTTCATCCTTCAAGTGACATCTGACATATTTAAAAATAATTATTGGCACTCTTTGGCCAGTTACTTAAAAATAAATATTGGCACTCATTGGCCAGTTACAAAGTCTTCATATAGTTTTACAAAACATTATTCAGTATTATTCAGAAGTCATCATTCAAAACATGAGTTAATTATTGGAATAGCATTAAAGCATAAGTCATCATTCAGTATTACTCAGAACTCATCATTCAAATGACATATTACTCAGAACTGATCATTCCAGTGACATAGGACATATTGAAAATGTAACATACCGTAACTATTATTCAAGGTCTGTGACTAGAAAACATTATTCAGTATTACTCAGAACTCTCTTAAACTGGTAGCATTATTTGAGACTGTTAATACATTTTTTTTGTGTTAGCAATGCATTGCGTTGGGATCGATAATTAATTTCTGGGGCATAAAAATATTTACTCTTGACTTATTGCTGCAACTGAGGATAGATAACGTCATTTGTCATGAGTCAGCTGTAGCAAGGTTATGAAACAAATAGAGTATATGTAATCACATTCATGAATGACACACACAAATGGGGAAAAAAATACAAGTACTACAACAGGTTTAATGACCAACTGCTTATAGCGTATTAATGTCGTGAATAATTTCTCCCGCAAAAAATACAAAATGGATTATGAAGCTGAAAGAGGAAACGCATATTATGCTGAAAAGTAGTGCACTTCGAATTAACAGGTAGTGAAATGTGTATAAAAATATATATGTTCACTAGCTGTCCTTTCCTAAACCTTCAGTCATCATACCATGCGACATAAGACATATTGTCAAAACGAACTGCAACAAATACTTAAATAACTACATAGCATCTCTTAACTAACAGTAAATATATAAACTTCATCATTATTTTCATCTGCATAGAAAAACTTCATTGTCATCACCTGCAAAGAAAAACTTCATTATCTATATCATCATAACTCCATTATTATCATCACCTGTAAAGAAAAACTTCATTATTCATATCACTATATTCTTCATCATTATTCATTATCATTTGCAAAAAAGTCACTTCATTATACAACTATTCCTTATTTCTAGCATATTTCATCACTAAAACTAAGGTGTGTAGTTCTGTCTGCATCAATCGCCTCGTATTCTGAAAGAAAAAATTAGTTAAGACTGCTATTCTACGATGTGTATAGTATATTCTTGTTAATGCTTGTTAATTCTTTCCATTTACTCTTCTTGACGACGTACTGGATCTTCTTTCTTTCATTCCGAAGATGAAATTCCCATCTCTGTTTAATTTATTTCCTTTACACGTTATTTCTTTCTGAAAATGATGAACAAAGATTAATGTCTTGCATTTAAATCATATACCCATTAAATAAAAGCTGGTTTGTACTGATATAATTAAGCATACAGCATAGCATGACAGAAAACGTAATACGTCAAAAACATAGACAGTGTACAGGTGCAAAAATGTACACAGAGTATCACAATGTAGCAGTAAAAAAAATGTAAAATAGTCACGATGTTGAGATATCATAAGGCAAAATGTCAAAGTCAACTGGTTTTTGTTGTATCTTAAAGATTACGTAGTGCATACAAACAAAACAGGAAAACAATCATACATACATGAGGAATGGAAAATGTGCACAGTCTGATGTGTAATGACAAGAAGAGCGACCTGCTAACCTTACCTTTGTCAGGCACTTGCCAAGAAAAAATACGATAATCGTCAGTAAGTAATCACATAAATATAATTGCATAAGTGGTCATAAAATGTGTAAGTTCATCTGAAAAAATATGCACGGTCTGATGCGTAGCGACCAGAAGAGCGACCTGCTAACCTTACCTTGCCGGGCACTTGCTAAGAAAAAATACGATAATCATCAGTAAGTGTTCATGTTAATATAATTGCATAAGTGCTCATAAAAAAAATCAGGAAATGGCATTACAGTGTGATAAAACAAAAAGTATGTTCATTCAATAAACGGTTTGACATTGGAGACGTGGTGATTCCCTATGAATTTTCTGGTTCTCAAAGTTTCGACGTGTACTACATTGGGGTGAGGAATGCTGCGAATTCGATATGGACCCGCATATAGAAACTCAAATTTACTACATCTACTTTTTCCTTTGTTAGATAAATAATGTGTGCGTATTAATATCTACTGTCCAATGTGAAAATCACGGCGTGTACAAACCTGTTTTTGCTGTCTTCTCCGGCGCTCTGCGGCACGTTTGATGTTGTTCAGCGCAATGTCAATTATTTCATGGTGTCGTAGTCGACGAGATGTAGGAAATGTTACTAATTCTTTAATTTTGTTAGGTGGCTCAACATTTTTCAGTATAACAGACGGAGATGGCATAGTAGATTCATTTGGTATGGAATTAATTACATCCTGGAATGAGAATATGTGTGTGTCCCAATCAATATGTTTTTCATGGCAGTATATTCTGCACAGTTTACCAATTTCTTTCATTAATCGTTCACAAGGGTTCGAAGAAGCATGGTACCTGGATATATAGATCGGAGAAATGTTTCTAGCTCGTAACATACGTGTCCATATAGCAGATCGAACCTGTGCTCCATTGTCGGAAGTTACTTTCAATACATGCCCTACATGAAATAGAAAATGTTTTACAAATGCTTTCGAAACAGCTTTAGCAGTAGCTTTGCGTAACGGAGTGAAGGTAACAAATTTTGAAGTGAGTTCAACAGCGACAAAGATGTAGCAAAAACCTGTATTAGTTCTGGGAATCGGACCAAAAATGTCTACAGCGGCCATATGTCTCAATTTAACAGGTACAATGGGATGTAATGGAGGAATATGTGATGTCGTGTCTGATTTAGCTTTCTGGCAGATTTTACATGAAGCTAAAACTCGTCGAATACGTTTCTCCATGTTGGTAAAATAACAGTTCTGTCTCAGTATAAGAAAACATTTTCTGGCTCCGTAATGTGCGTAACTTAAATGAGTATACCAGATTAATTTGTTAACAAGTTTGTCAGGAATGCATAATAACCAATTGTTGCTGTCAGGGTGAGAGCGGCGAAAGAGAATATTATTGCGTACAGTGTAATGGTTTCTAATGGTAACATTATTCCTATCTTGCCAAAGGTGTTTAATCTCTTTCCATACGTTGTCTTTACTCTGCTCTTCTGCTATGTCTTGTAATGACGACGAAATGAAATTTTCAAATGCAACTTGTTGAATGTACATGACGCTGAAATTTGCTTGGCAGAAGTTGGTTGCGATGTCTTGCTGATTGTTGCTGAGAGAACGGGATAGTGCGTCTGCTACAATATTTTGTGTGCCGGGAATGTGAACAATTGTAAAATTAAATTCCTGCAAATAAAGTTTCCATCTACTTAATCTGTCGTGTGTAAATTTAGCCGAAAGTAAAAACTGTATCGCTCTATGATCTGTGTAAGCGGTCGTATTCCATAAAGGAAATGCCGAAATCTCGTAAATGCCCATACAACACATAATGTTTCAAGTTCTGTAACAGAATAATTGCGTTCAGCAGGTGACAGAATGCGACTCGCAAAGGCGATGTTTTTAATTACTGTAGAACCATCTTCTTCAATTTCCTGAAAAATGTGTACGCCTAGAGCGGTGTTAGAACTGTCGGTGGCAATGGAAAAATTTCTAGTAAGATCTGGATGTTATAAAAGTGGTGCATTCAAGAAAGCCTCTTTCAGGTTCTCAAATTCAGAATGTGCTTGCTTATCCCAGGACCAAATAGTGTTTCTACCTGTCAATTGACATAATCTAGGGGTGTCTAAAGCAGAGTAATGAATAAATTTACGAAAAAAGTTAATTAAGCCCAAAAAACTGCGTAGTTGTTTCTTCGTAGTAGGAACAGTAATGTCACGTAAAGCTTGAAGTTTTTCCGGGTCAGGCGCAATGCCTTCTTCTGAAATTACATGTCCAAGAAATTTTATAGAAGTTTTACCAAAGTGCGATTTACTAAGCTTAACTGTGAGTCCTTGTACACGAAAAGTTTGCAACAGTTGTTCAAGAATCAGATTGTGTTCAGGCCAGTTAGCTTCTGCAATAAGAATGTCGTCTACATACGTTGTGATTCAATCTTTAAGTTCTGTCGGAAGTATTGTATTCAAACCGCGAATAAAAGCTGCTGAAGAAATAGTTAAACCGAACGATAATTTACAAAATTGTTAACAGTCACCAAAACAAAGAAAAGCCATGTACTTTCTGCAGTCCGGATGTAGCTGAATTTGCCAAAATCCCGATTTCAAATCTAATGTAGAATAAATTGCAGTACCATGAAATTTTGTAGAAGTTCTTCTAGTGTCTGTGGGCGATCTGTTTCATTAATAATAATGTCATTGATGTGACGCGAATCAAGTACGAGGCGAAGTGAACCATCCTTTTTCTTAACAATATGGAGCGGGTTTATGTACGGACTAACTGCCGGTTCAATAATACCTTGGTCAAGCATAGCTTGCAATTCTTTCTTAACTTGTTCTCTGTGAATATACGGAATGGGATAATGCTTGCCTTTAAATGTGTCGTGCTGTTTAACTTGAAATTCATACATAAAACCGGACACAGTACCAGGAACATTGTCAAAAACTGGAACTTGCTGTAAAAGAATTTTGCGTAGTTGTGTGCGTTCGTCGTCTGCATTTGCACTGCTCTGTTTAACTTTATCAGAAATCATCTGTATAACGTCATAGTCGGCTTCGTCTGGAGTATTATAGTTGTGTACGTACGTATCTGTGAACAATGTGGAATGACAGTTTAAGTTACGTGATGCGGAAATGACCTCTGTACGACTAATTGTTTGTTTTTCTGTAGATAAAGAGTGCTGAAATTCTAAAGCCAGTTGTACATTTTCATCCTTTAACATTAAATGGGAATTTTAAAATAATTGCGTCGTGTTGTACCAGAAAATTCGTACCTAAAATAACGTCTGTTGTCAATAAGGGAACAATCCAAAAATTTGAGTGAAATGTATGACCGGCAATACAAAATGATAAATGTGTCTGTAATTTTACATCTACTCCTTTAGTAGATACTGCTCCTTTTACTTTCGTTTTGCCTAATGGTAACGTAGGATAGGTATTCTCTTTGTTACACTCCTTGAAAGTTTCCTCATTTATGACTGACATAGGAGATCCAGAATCGATTACTGCTGAAAATTTGGATGATCCAATCTTTACTTCGATGACAGGGTGTGAAATGGTTTTTTCAATAACTGGTCTTTCCTGCAAAAGAGTGTCTCGGATGTCGTCAAAAGTAATAACATTTTCGTGAACAAGATTCTCTGTATCTGAAGTATTGCTTACGTTGCTGGAAGATGCAATCTGTACTGTATCTAGTCAAATTCTATCTGATGTGCTATTATTTTCAGGAGGATGCTGTGGCATTTCAACTATTTGTACGATTCTGTTATTTCTTCCTGTCGTGTTACGTTCGGGATGATATCTACTGTCTGGTTCATTCATGATAATATGTTGTTGCTGATGATTTTGTTGCTGATAAGACCGATTATTATTAAATGTACGCTGAAAATTGTGTTCATTACTTTTACGTCTGTCATGATAGTCATTTCTATACGGTGCATTGCGATAAGAATTGAAATAGTGTGTTTTCTGTACGTACTGATTCACTTGTTGCTGTGCATAACTATTTGTTGGGGCCGACGCTATACGCGTAGGCGGCGAAACATTAAAGCTTGGTTGACCTTGTACATTACATTGTTGGTTAGGTATGCTAACCGGTTGGCTTTCATGCTGTTGCGGTGAAAAACGTCTATTGTTACCAAAATGTGGTTCCTGTTGCTGAAATTTTTTTCGATACTGTTAATTTTACACATACTGATGATTAAATTTTTGTCTGATATTATCATTACGCTGGTAGTTCTTGTCATTTCGGGAACGTATAATGATAAAATTGTCATTTTCTGTAAAAACTTGTCGTATCAGATTTTCTTTACTAATTCTTAATCCTAGATAGGGCGATAGTTGAAGAGCTGTTTTAATAGATATAAGGGATAGTAGAAGAGAAGGCAGCAGTGCAGAAAACTAAAGATGAAACAACACTACTACGGCTCGGGGCCCTGTGCACGCTACGGCATATATTCATTAGAGCGTAATGAATCCCCTGAGGTCAATTATGCGCTGCAAATAAATTTTAGTTTTTGCGTTACAGGCAATGCCGTTGAAAATTCAGAAGCAAATTGCTGTATCCATACTAATTGTAGTTTCTGCAATACAGGCAATGCAGGTGAAAATTCTAAAACAAATTGTTGTATCGATGCTAATTCTAGTTTCTGCATTACAGGCAATGGCGGTGAAAATTCAAAAACAAATCGACGTATCCAGTTCAAAGCGTATACCTGTGCTCTGTCATTTTTAAATTCCTTAGATTTTCTTACAGATAAAAATTGCTTATAATCAACGTTATCGTCTCTGAATGTGTGAAGAGGTTCAGGATTGTATAAGAATCTATTTGTCTGTGTCACTTCGTATTCTAAGTCATGTATTCTCTGTAAATTACCCAAGTTACACTGGCTGTGTGAATATAACAAATGTTCGCAACGTGGCGTATGCTGTGACTTGTTAATGAGTGAAACAATTTTTATTTCTGTCACTTTAATACGTTCGTCAATTTGATTGTTCTGCTGTTCACATTTCTTATCGACTTCCGTATCCATAGTGTGTGAAAGTTCTGGTGACTTTAAATTAAACTCGTCGTGTAACTGTGTCGCATTTTCAGAACATTGGCGCAGTGGTTAGCACACTGGACTCGCATTCGGGAGGACGACGGTTCAATCCCGTCTCCGGCCATCCTGATTTAGGTTTTCCGTGATTTCCCTAAATCGCTTCAGGCAAATGCCGGGATGGTTCCTTTGAAAGGGCACGGCCGATTTCCTTCCCCATCCTTTCCTCACCCGAGCTTGCGCTCTGTCTCTAATGACCTCGTTGTCGACGGGACATTAAAAGACTAATATCCTCCTCCTCCTCAGAACATTGTTCAGTGACTGCATTAATTTCATCTCTAAGTGATTCTGTTGTGGCTGCATGTGTATTACTTAATTCTTGTACAACAGATGTAATTTCTTCATTACTGTTCCTAGCATAAGTCCTACTTTCCTCACATAATTGTTCTTTCGTGTCGCGACGTTGCACGGTAACAGCTGTAATCTGTTCACTAACTTCTTTGTTCTGTTCGTTAACGTTGTCGTGTTTTTCGTTCGTCAGTTTGAAACTTTCATTAAGTTGTTTGCGCGATTCAGTAAGTTGTTTGAAATGGTTATTCAGCATTTAATTCCGCTGTTTGAGACTTTCATTAAGTTGTTTGAAATATTCGTCTTCTTTTTCATTGAGTTGTAGTAATAATGCGATAACTTGATCCCTGCCAAAATTAGTGGCTCTATTCTCTGTACTGTGTGATGGTGTATTTGCATTTGTCACGTTTTGTGTAACCATTTGGTTATTCTGTAATTCTTGAAAAGGTTTGCCAATCGGATGTGCACTGTTAGTCACTACCTCGGAATCAAATAAATCTGACGTACTTTGACTACATTGTTCATTTACGTTAGAAAAATCTATCTGTTCACAATTCAAATTTTGCAAACCGGGTGTATCAAGCTGGGCAGCGTTCATTGTAACAGAACGTCCCGCGTCATCAATTGTCGTTAAATTAACAGACGACACAATTGAATTTGTTTGCTCATCACTAGGATCAAAATCTTTACTAGTGGTCGGTAGGCACTGATTGTCTGTAAATGGAGGACTATCATTATTACACTGTGTGTTGCAAGTACTATCGGTCAAATTATTCGAGTCGGCTATTTCACTCATTATACATCGCGATGTACTGTTAACAGTTTTTCGAGGCATTTTTCACAACTCACAATTAAGCACAAACGAAACAAGGACAATGCAAAATGCAACAAACACAAATACAAGAAAGAGCAACAAATTGCCGATGATCTGTGAAAGAAAGAGTGACAAATTAGTAAATGCGCTGCGCCAGATGCAAACTACGTTTAAGTATATAAGAGCAGATATATGACTACTTCTCAGAAGATTCACAAAGAAATACGATCCTGGCCGGATGTCGCCAAGTGTAACCTCCCCACAAAAAAAATATAATGATTGAAATGATGAAGCTAGAATAAACTCCCCACAAAAATAATGAAATGAACCATGAACCGTGAACCTCCCCACAGAGATATTTAAATGAGAAACCATTAACCATGAACCAAGTGTAACCTCTGCACAGAAAAATTAAATAATTAAGTGATGAACCAGACGGAACCTCCCTACAAAAATATTAATTTAAATGAATTTTATATATATTGTAACCTCGGAACAGAATTAATTTTAATGTAATCTCTGAACAAAATTTGTTCCCATTTATAGTCTACATATTCACATTTAATGCAACCACAAAAATCAATTCCTAAACCCAGAAATAATAAAATTTCAGTAACCTGGTAAATTTTATGACGACAGCAGCGCTGCGCCTCGGTCCTGTATTCTGACTAAAAAAAGAAAAAAAATTCTTACCTCAATAAAAACTGCAAATATATCTGCTCTTATGTAGAAAATTTTTGGCACAGCTTCGTGCAATGCTGGCGTATTAATTTTTTTATTTTGATTCTTGGAAGGAATGATCATGCATTGGAAATTTTATTTAAATTGCAATGAATGCTTTTCTTTAAAAAAAATTACTTTATATTATAAAAATTATTATTGGGGCATTTTTTGAACAAATTAAATGACAATTAACATACATTATTAGATATGCGCAAGGCTGCTTCTTTACCTTCTACAATAATACTCATCCTCCAGAGTCCCGACCAGAGCAGACTGCTGACACGCGCAGGCACGCGCCGACTACTGCAGACTAGCACGGACTCACGACTATAACCGACTGAAGACTGAAGCCGACTAACTACTACTGCCGACTCGCGCAGACTCGCGACAAGCAACAATTAACGACATACTACTCTCTGGTCAGAGATTCTGCCGTGCCTCGCCCATCGCCGGCAAAACATAAGTCTTACAACGTGTATAAGAAGTTGTATTTCTTCCACTGCATTTACATTTTCGTCAGAAATTGTATGAGGTAATTGTAACATAGGAGATATACATCAGCGTTGCTTGTACTGTGGCAGAGAGTTTCTGTTTTGGTAAAGAGGTGATGTTGAAGTCAATGAAACTTCATTTTCGTTGTACTAGAAATACAGTTAATATAATACTAGAGCCAGTTTGATCTGCAACATACTTTCGTTAATGTCGATTTTGAAAACAGCCCTGTGGATTTCCTTCGAATACATACGCTGGAATACTGTGCCAATAATACATCCCATATTTTGGAATGGTTTGCGCCACAAAATTCGTCCTATGTTCGGAAGTTTTTACATGTATTATGCTCTTTCATTTAGAAGCGTTAGGAGTCAGTACCTGAATTTGAAAGTTGTCTTACTTCTCTTGAAGATAATACATGAGCAGGATGTTATTTAACTGAGTTTGAAGGTATAAAGAAAGTCTGATAGTATAAGAGGACGGAGTAAACCTACAGGAATAATTATCTTATATATATTATACATTTAGTTGTATGAGCAGCATCTGTGATTACCTTTTTGTCGATGTCTGGTCCTAATTGTTTGGAGTAACTATGATATTTTACGTTATCACAGTATCTAAAAGTTCAAAAAACTTCAAAAGCACACAGTCATTTCTCAGCTTTTAGTATCACACCCCTTTACAATTTCATTCTTCCTGGTGAGTTTCTAAATTTTCGTCCTACTCTTCACAATTTCTAAATTTCTATTCCATGTCCGTTCTTGCGTAAACCTTACAATCTAGAATATGAATTTATCATGTTTCCGCCTGATAATATTCAGCTAGCGTCTCCCCAAGTCTCCAGACCTTTTTCAAAATATACCTCCCCCTTTCGTGATTACTTAACTGTGTTTTCTCCTTTACTAGCTTAAATTCGTTGGAGACCTAAAGAAGACTATATCCACTGTCACAGCTTCTATCAAGATAATATTCTCCCGTAACTCAGCCTTCTACTGCTTTCCCCACTGCAGTATTGTACAGTGATGGAAAAAATAGCATCACCAACGGTAATTAATGTTGCATTGTGAAATTACGGGAATACATTTGTCTAGGTAACACATTTAAGTAATTAATATTGCAAGATCACAGGTTAATGCAAGCCATTTCAAAAGCGATATACTGTTACGATAAAAACTGATGCAACCGCCACAATGTAGAATGTAAGTATGCAAACGTGCATGCATTGTATAGTAGGGGTGCCATATTTCATTTTGTGGGATGGAGATCCACGCTTGTTGTACTTGGTCGGTCAATACAGGGATGGTGTTCGTGGATGACGCTGGAGACTACGTCCAATGACGTCCCATATGGTTGATTGGAGACAGATCTGGTGACAGAGCAGACCAAGCAAAACATGTCGACACTCTGTAGAGCACTTTAGATTACAACAGTGGTATGTGAACGAGGGTTATCCTGTTGGAAAATGCTCCCTGGATTGCTCTTTATGAATGGCAGCACAACAAGTTTAATCACCAGGTCAGTGTGCGTGGAATACCCACGGGGAATACTCCTGCTGTCAGACGAAAAAGCGTAACTCCAGGTACAGGTCCATTGTGTCTAGTATGCAGACAGGTTGGTTGCAGGCCCTAACATCTAACAATGTTATGGGAGTATAAGAGTGTAGAATATATATATATATATATATATATATGTATATATATATATATATATATATATATATATATATATATAATTTGGGATGTAGAAAAAAACAGAAGTAATTGATAACACAAGGGAAATGTTTGTAAATAGTTCTACCCATAAATTTGAACCTAAAACTTTTTATAAGATATTGCATATTTAAATCGAAGTTATAAGAATATCAATAAATATGAAACTTTAAAATGTGAAAGGATAGGAGAAGCAGGGATATTTTTCTGATTGATAGGAAGCACTAACGTTAAGGCTTAGTATATGACTGTAATCATAAGGAAATCAGTTATTCTGTTCTGAGTGCAAAACGTACAGATCACCAGTTATTGTAATTATATTACAAAACACAAATAGAATGTCGTAGCCCCGTTTTAAACGAAATAAAGTAGAGCCTTAGCTGGGACATTATGAAATTTTCAGATTGAGCGTTAGTCCCAACATTAAATGTACGAATGTTCAACAAACTTTTTGAAGAAATGTCACGTTTTTAAATTTTAGGTTAAAACTGTATTTATAAATTGAAATAAAAGATGTTGAAACTACTGATATTTCATATAGGATGAGAATACTTTAAACAGGAAAGAGCTGAAGCAAAAGACATGTGTGCCACAGTTATAATTAAAATAATTATAATATAATACATATGTATAATTAAAATATACAGCACCAGAGTTTGTCCAAATGGTCGTCGGGAAGTGAAAGAAAGAACTTCTATTATAGCCTCTGTTTTCATTTGTAATCCAAAGTGGTTCTCTTTTGTGTTGTGAAAAATTGTCAGTTTATTTTGTTGCTGCACAGAAAATTTCCATGGTTTGACTAACTGGCAGTAATACGTCTCTCAGATGTCTGACTAACACACTAAAATTACTAGCATAAGTGTGTTCTCTCAAAGGCACGTTGACACCACACCTTGTCTGCACAGTATAGTGTTCTTGGCAAGATTCATATTTTAACTCCAACTCTACGTTTTTTATTAGCCCCTTATCCCAGGCGGTGACGGATACATGTGCAAAACTTTTCGTTAGTTCGCAGTATCACCTTTTCGTTGCCCTTTTCAAATAGATTTGCAATATTATCATGCAATGGGCCATAATATGTGAGGGACTAAAATATCTCTTTTTTTTCGCATCCACCGGGTGTTTTCCGTGTGGCCGAAAGCAATAAATGGAACAACATATATACATCTCTCGCTTTATAGCCATTTATTTGAATAATTCGGATAATAGTTGCTCGTTCAAGTTCAAGGGTATATTATCCTAGATTTAATTTCGCCAGCCTACGTAGAAGAGTAGCAAAACTAGCGTGCTTACGCGTCAAAGGGAGGGGGCATCTTTTAAGTGAAAGACCAGCATTCAATCCCAGAGGACGCAAGGTGTTGAAAAACACACGGATTTCACCTCCATTACCCTTAAACAAAATGATAGTATCGTCTACATATCTATGGTATAGGATAACATTTTGGGAAATTTCAGACTGGAAACTAAAGAATTTACCTCAAGGAAATTAATGAATATGTTCGCCATTGTGGTAGCATGGCTTTCTCCAAGATAAGCACATTTATGTTATGATGCAGTTGTTCCTTACAAGTATAGTACTTAAAAACAAAGGGAAAAAATAGACCGATTCGACGAATTCCACTAATGCTCCCAATCCAATTATCTGAAGTTGAATTGAAATGCCATGCATGACTGAAAGACTCTCGGTGGCTTACTATACATATTGACAAAATCATATCATACTAAATGAGCACCGGCAGGCAGTTCAGCATCTTCACTGATGGAGACGAGCTCAGACCTATTTTATATTAGATGTTGTTGTCGCTGCAGAATGTACAATGAGGTGACCAAAGTCATGGGATAACGATACGCACATACACATATGGCGGAAATATCGTGCACACAAGGTATAAAACAGCAGTGCCTTGGCGGAGCTGTCATTTGCACTCACGTAATTCGTGTGAAACTATTTTCGACATGTTTATGGCCACATGACGGGAACTAACAGACTTCGAATGCGGAGTGGTTGTTGGAGTTGGAAGCATGGGACAATCCATTCCGTAAACCATTAGGGAATTCGTTATGAAGAGCTCAACAGTGTCAAGTGTGACGATAACACCAAATTTCAGGCATTACTTCGCACCACGGACAACGCAGTGGCCGAGGCCATCACTTACCGAC
Source organism: Schistocerca serialis cubense (assembly GCF_023864345.2). NCBI lineage: Eukaryota > Metazoa > Arthropoda > Insecta > Orthoptera > Acrididae > Schistocerca > Schistocerca serialis. The sequence goes on from NC_064642.1 coordinate 594,038,879, forward strand.
CGAGAGCAGCGGCGTTTGCATAGAGTTGTACGTGCTAACAGACAAGCAACTCCTTGAAATAATTGCTGAAATCAGTGTAGGACTTACGATGAACGTATCCGTCAGGACAGAGCGGTGAAACTAGGCGCTAATGAGCTACAACAGACAACCGACGTAGCCTTTAGTAACAGCACGACGTCTGCTGCAGCGCCAGTCCTGGGATTGTCAACACATCAGTTGAAACATAGGTGACCTGAAAACCATGGCCTGGTCACAGGATGGTAGGGATCGAGTCTGGCACAGACCCCACGATACCATGGACTCAAGCTGTCAACAAGACATTGTGGAAGCTGGTGGCAGCTCCATAATGGTGTGGACTGTGTTTACATGGAATGGACTGCAACGTCTTATCCAAGTGCACCGATCATTGACTGAAAGTTGTTATGTTCGGCTATTTGGAGACCATTTGCAGCCATGCATGAACTTCACATTCTCTAACAAAAATGCCGTGTCACTGGGCCACAATTGCTCGAGACTGGTTTGCAGAACATTCTGGACAGTTCGAGGGAATAATTTGCCCACACAGATCACCCGACATGAATCTCATCCAAGATCTGTGGGACATAATCGGAAGGTCAGTTCGTGTACAACATCTTCTGTGGGCAACACTTTGGCAAATATGGACGGCTACAAGGACAGCATGGTTCAATATTTCTGCAGGGGTCTTCCATCGGCGTGTTGGGTCGATGCAACGTATCGCTCGCTAAACACTCTATTGCACATTTTATTTCATTTATAGTTTGGGCCTAGACAGTTATTAATGATCAATGTAATCTGCATATCAGGTTAATGTAACTGTGTTTGCCCTCGGAGTGAAGATGTTTCTAGGCGTATCATACTGATTCGGTTCCACTGAACAACAAATTTGAAGTGAAAGTGCGTTAATTTCATGATTTTGAGTGAGTTATGTTTATTTCAGTATAAAATGATAAAAAACCGTCATCTTCATAAATATTTAGCTCTAGTTTCTTTAAAAAAACGTGATCTACATTTTTGTATAAACAACTCACTAACTAAATATGCATTCATGTTACAAGATCCAGGATAACAAATTTTAAGTGAATAATTACTTGAATTATGTTATGTGTTATGCATTGATAAATTTCAGTGCCATCCTGGAAGTAAAAAAGTAAAAAATAAAAAAAAGTAGAAAATATTACATGATTGAAAATATTTTTTAAGCCTACTTCGTACCAGAACTACGTAAAGCACAAAAGAAAATATATAAATTAACTGGTCACAGATGTATATAAGGGATTACAAATGTTAAATGACCATACGTGCAGTATATACAATTATATATTTTGTACAGAGATAAATTCAGAAGATGACCGTTTACGCTTGGCTTGACATTTACACCCATACTCGGGAACATCCTTTATGACAGTCCAGCAGTAATCTGCTAAATAGTAGGGCTCCACTTTCTGACTCACCTCTTCTCAAATATGGCAATATCTTTACGGAGTCGCTCCCCATGTTCATTACTTACTGCACCACAATCTTTGCAGAAGGAGTCTAAATGACTATGTAAGAACTGTATTTTAATGACTTGTGGCAGCCTAGTTTTTCATAAGATGACCACAGGTTATCTACTATCTCCTTGTAATTTTTTGTGCTTTTGTTCCTTAAGAACTGTAAACAGACTGTCTTAAAACATTCCCATGCATGCTTCTCATCAACTTTTATGATTCCATAAAAAGTATGGTCTCTAAAAAGCTCTCGAATCTGTGTGCCTACAAAGATGCCCTCCTTTACTTTGGCATCACTTAAGTACGGGAATTTTTGCCTTAAGTACATAAACGCATCACCATCTTTGTTCATTCCCTTAACAAAGTTTTTCATGAGACCCAACTTGATGTGCAAGGGCGGGAGCAGAATCTTTTTACGTTTTACTAGAGACTCACTCTTAATGTTCGTTACACCCGGTTGAAGAGATTTTCTGATGGGCCATTCATGCTTACTGTAATATTGGATTTTAAACTTAGCATAAAAATCCGTATGTAATAATCTCACCGTAATAAAGCAGTGTAAAATGAAAACTAGAGCTAATTATGTATTGCCTTTGTGATATTCGCGATCAGCACATTAGAACTGATAGGATCTGGCTATTTTCATTCGATTTACATTTACTTTGTTGCACAGTGATTCTTATATCTGTAAATCTGAGCCGGCCGGAGTGTCCGTGCGGTTCTAGGCGCTACAGTCTGGAGCCGAGCGACCGCTACGGTCGCAGGTTCGAATCCTGCCTCGGGCATGGATGTGTGTGATGTCCTTAGGTTAGTTAGGTTTAATTAGTTCTAAGTTCTAGGCGACTGATGACCTCAGAAGTTAAGTCGCATAGTGCTCAGAGCCATTTGAAGCATTTTTTTTGTAAATCTGAGGCCGGCCGAGGTAGCCGAGCGTTTCTAGGCGCTTCAGTCTGGAACCGCACGACCGCTACGGTCGCAGGTTCGAATCCTGCCTCGGGCAAGGATGTGTGTGATGTCCTTAGGTTAGCTAGGTTTAAGTAGTTCTAAGTTCTAGGGGACTGATGACCTCAGATGTTAAGTCCCATAGTGCTCAGAGCCATTTGAAACCATTTGTAAATCAGAATGGGAAATTAAACTGTGTAAGTTTTCATGTTTAATGCTTGTGTCGGTTCTGCAACGGATTTGTATTTGTTGCATATATGTCAGTGTTAGGCTTTTGCGAGCAAGACATTACTCGTTTCCATCTCACTGCTGAGATATTTTACATTACGGCCGCTACGGTAGTGAACCAGCATGTAGTATTTCACGTGGTGGAGTGCTTTATTAGCTTCGACGGAAATCTCGGTTGGTATCCACAACGAATAATATACAAAAGAATGGAAAAGAAAATTGACGATCTGTCAGATGAGGATCAGTTGCGCTTTAGAAAAGGTAAAGGCAGTTCTGACGTTGCGATTGATAAAGGAAGCAAAACTGTAGTCGAATTACAACACGTTAACCGGTTCAGTCGACCTGAAAAAAAATTCGCAATTCTTAGAAAAATAGGGTAAGGTATAGCCGAAGACGGGTAATAGACAGTATGTTCCAGAAAACCGAGAAAGACGTGCGCGAATAAAAAAGGGTGTGGACACGGATGAAGTCTTTCTCCACTACTGTTCAATCTATGCATCGAAAAAGCAACGACGGAAATAAACGAAAGATGAAAGAGATGAATTATGAGATTCGCTGATGACGTTGCTATCCCGAGTGAAAATGAAGAAGAATCATAGGATCTATTGAATGGAATGGAATAGTCTAATGAGTACAGAACATGGATTGAGAGTTAGTCGAAGAAACGGAAGTAATGAGAAGTGCTATAAATGAGAACAGTGAGAAACTTAACATCAGGTCACGAAGTAGATGAAATTAAGGATTTCTGATACCTATGCAGCAAAATAAGTCATAAATGACAGAGAAAGGAGGACATAAAATGTAGACTATGATTGGCGAAAAGGGCATTCCGGTCCAAGAGAAGTATACTAGTGTCAAACATAGGTCTCAACTTGAGGAAAAAATTTTTGGTAACGTGCGTCAGGAGCACAGCATTGTAAGGTACCGAGATATGGACTGTGGGAAAACCGGAACAGAGGAGAATATATGTATCTGTGACGAGTAGCTGCAGAAGAGTGCTGAAAATTCGGTCTTCTGGTAAGGTAAGGAACGAGGTGGTTTTCCACCGAATCGGCGAGGAACGAAATACGTGGAAAACAATGACAAGAAGAAAGGACAGGATGATCGGACATTTATTAGGATATCAGGAAAAAAACCCGTGGTACGAGAGGTAACTGTAGTGCTTATAAACGGTACAGGAAGACGGAGATTGGAATACATCCAGCGAATAATTGAGGATAAAGAATGCAAGTGCTTCTGTGACATGAAGAAAAATTCAAAAAAAGTTTAGCATGTTCACAACCACTGTTAATTTCGATCGAAAGGTTTTTAACTGACTACGGATCTAGAATTAAGTGATACGCAACACTGTACTGTAAGCCATTGCCTAACAGAAGGCGATCTTAATTAGTAAGCTAAATACTGGTTAACTGTTCGGGTGGGAGATTCATGTTCACTTGAATCACGGGTAAGATTCAGTGTACGAGTATTTTCAGTGACGTATATGCAACTGCCTAAGATATCGTTGGTACGTAAGGAAGAGGGATCTCTGCAGACTCAACTTCGTCAACCAGAATATAAAAAACAAAAGAGATAATTGTACGGAACTTAGTGATATCCTTTGCCTCTGTATCGTCATGCCCTGACCAATCTCCTACTTTTACGGACAGTTTACCTTCAGGAGGGCGAGGGACCGTCTTGAACCTCTGCCCATTCCTCTGTCCCCTTTTCTACAAGATCGCCGGGACAAAGTCTGCCTCCTTACAATGGAAGTCTTTGTCTGCAATTTCTGACGACTTTTATTCAAAATATAAGCAGTGGCCGTTACCTGATCCTGGACAAAGGACAGTACAAACATAGTGTTATGAAGTTTGTTAGAATATTTTAGTATTCCCTAAACTTCCACTTCAGCATCTCTGGCTCTTTGCAAATTAGGAAAATCTTGCAGAATTTTATTATTATTATTGTTGTTGTTGTTGTGGTCTTCAGTCCTGAGACTGGTTTGATGCAGCTCTCCATGCTACTCTATCCTGTGCAAGCTTCTTCATCTCCCAGTACCTACTGCAACCTACATCCTTCTGAATCTGCTTAGTGTATTCATCTCTTGGTCTCCCTCCACGATTTTACCCTCCACGCTGCCCTCCAGTACTATATTGGTGATCCCTTGATGTCTCAGAACATGTCCTACCAACCGATCCCTTCTTCTGGTCAAGTTGTGCCACAAACTTCTCTTCTCCCCAATCCTATTCAATACTTCCTCATTAGTTATGTGATCTACCCATCTAATCTTCAGCATTCTTCTGTAGCACCACATTTCGAAAGCTTCTATTCTCTTCTTGTCCAAACTATTTACCGTCCATGTTTCACTTCCATACATGGCTACACTCCATACAAATACTTTCAGAAATGGCTTCCTGACACTTAAATCTATACTCGATGTTAACAAATTTCTCTTCTTCAGAAACGCTTTCCTTGCCATTGCCAGTCTACATTTGATATCCTCTCTACTTCGACCATCATCAGTTATTTTGCTCCCCAAATAGCAAAACTCCTTTACTACTTTAAGTGTCTCATTTCCTAATCTAATACCCTCAACATAACCCGACTTAATTCGACTAATTCCATTATCCTCGTTTTGCTTTTGTTGATGTTCATCTTATATCCTCCCTTCAAGACACCATCCATTCCGTTCAACTGCTCTTCCAAGTCCTTTGCTGTCTCTGACTGAATTACAATGTCATCGGCGAACCTCAACATTTTTATTTCTTCTCCATGGATTTTAATACCTACTCCGAATTTTTCTTTTGTTTCCTTTACTGCTATTATTGTTATTATTATTATTATTATTATTATTATTATTATTATTATTATTATTATTTTGCATCTTATGTTTGGCTGTCGACAACTTGTGCTGGCGAAGTCTAATGAAGCGCATGAGCTCCCAGATTACAGTTTGCAGCTTGCCAGTCGCTTATTCGGACACAGACTTCTTCAGACTAACGACGGCAGTTAAATCATCATGCACCGTCCTTCATGGAACGTAACACAGTCCATTTCTTACGGATGCTGTTGAAGACGTGCTGCATACACGGCAGTCGGTTATACCCTCTGCCTTCCTACCAACTACAAAAAACACTGTCACTCATCATAGTTATCCAGATGATATTATTACACACCTCCAATTCGTGAGAGGCTGGTTGGTTGTGCGCTGTCCCTTCTTTCCTGACGTGAACTACAGTTACCTGCGACCAATTCATTAATGGACAAGAATTTTCACATTGAGATGACAAAAGTCATGGGATAGCAGTAGATTGCTGTAGTATCGCGCGCACGAGGTACAAATGGCCAGTGCATGAAAGGATTTGTCATCTGTAGCTAGGTGATTAATGTGAAACTGTTTCTAACGTGATCGTAGCCGTACGATGGGAATTGACATACTTTGAACTTGGAATTGCAGTTGGAGCTATACGCTTGGGACGTTCCATTTCGTAAATCATTGGTGAATTCAATATTCCGACATCCACTGTGTCATGTGTGAGCCGAGAATACCAAATTTAAGACATTACCTCTCACCACTGACAACGCTTTGGCCGACCGACAGCAGCGGCATTTGCGTAGATTTATCACTGGTAACAGACAAGCAACCCTGCTTCAAATGAATGCAGAAATCAACGTGGGACGAACATTTTCCGTCAGGACAGTGCGGCAAAATTTGGTGTTAGTGGGCTATGACAGCGGACGACCGATGCACGTGCTAACAATACAACAGCACCTGCTGTGCCTCTCCTGGCCTCGCGACCATATCGATTGGACACTAGAAGACTGAAAAACCGAGGCCTGGTCAGATGAGTTCCGATTTCTGTTGCTAAGAGTTGATGGTAGGGTTCGAGGGTGGCGCAGACCCCATGAAACCATGGGCCCAATTTGTCAACAAGACACTGTGCAAGCTGATGATGGCTCCATAATAATATGGGGTGTGCTTACATGGAAAGGACTGGGTCTTCTGATCCAACTGAACCGATCACTGACTGGAAATGTTAATGTACTGCTACTTGGAGATTATTTGGAAACATACATGGATTTCATGTTGGAGACGACTTGAAGCCATTCATTAATTCACATTCCCAAACAACGGTGGAATTGTCAGCGGGCGTCAGTTGTTTGCGACTGGTTTGAAGAACATTGTGGATAATTCGAGCGAATGATTTGACCATCCAGATCGCCCGACATCAGCCCCATCAAATAATTATGGGACGTAATCGAGAGGTCAGTTCGTGCAAAAAATCTATCACCGGTAACAATTTTACAATTATGGACGGCTATAGAGGCATCAAGTCTAAGTTTTCTGCAGGAGACTTCCAAGGACTTGTTGAATCCACGCCACGTCGAGTTGCTGCACTACACCGCGAAAAAGGAGGTCCGATAAGATATTAGGAGGCATCTTTTCACCTCAATGTATTTCTCGTATATTTGCTGGTGGAGCGCGAATCGAACGAACCGCAGACAAAGATAATGTTCTTCTTGATGTAGGTATAATGCATGTTTAAATATCTCTCCAGTATTAATTCCAATTGTGTTACAAGACACCAGCAATCTAACCAAGGTCACAATTATATCGTTAAAGTCCTTCAACAAAGCGTAAGTGCCGTTAATAATTCTATTCGGTGCACTCGGCGTAACTCATATGCACTTAAAATTACAATCGTCTTAATAACGTTCATTGATATTCCTCTAATCATCAAATTACTATAGATATGGTTAAACAAGCATTAATAGCTCCTCAAAATTCATTAGGATTCAGCACACGCGTTGAATACTGAAGTAAGAAGTAATCAGTCTATCTCTTCACAGATGTTGCGACACTACCGATCCTGTTCTGTCATTTAAGCTTCTAGTAAGTTCCACTGAACTATAAGAGAGGTCACTAAAAGTACCCTGGCTGATCTTCACGCACCTAGAAGGTCCAAATTGTAGATTGGCGTATCAACCAACTCTCGGAGCTAAATTATCTTAATATGTCTTCTCAGAACTTATTATGTACAAATTAATCATCAACACGTATTGATTTGACGTACCAACACTTTTTAATGTCAAAGGTCACATATCAGACACAGTAGTGAATACTGTTTTATATTCATTTATTAGCAATACATTTTTAGTTATTAAAAATTGGTCTCGACAGTGTCTTCCAGGTCGTCTGGTTAGTGTTGATAATCGGTTAAACCCCAGTAGCACCAGGTACACCAGCTGCTGCGTCGTCAGAACACTACAGAAACTTCTGATGGTGGATCATGAAACAAATTCAAAACAAACATGTTCAGCATATTATCTCATACAAATCTGTACTACAAAATGATAACATATATTCTCGGCCATCCTGATTTAGGTTTTCCGTGGTTTCCCTAAATCACTCCAGGCAAATGCCAGGATGGTTCCTCTGAAAGGGCACGGCCGACTTCCTTCCCCATCCTTCCCTAATCCGATGAGACCGATGACCACGCTGTCTGGTCTCCTTCCCCAAACCAACCAACCAACATGTATTCTTACTTGCGTTGCTTAGCCGGTTATCAGCGTTCGTTACAATGTATCGTAAACAGTACAACTTCAACAGAGAATCACCCTTAATGCCCACGACGGAGCTCTGATGTTGCCTCCGACTAACATTTCCTGTGTGTGCGCCAGAATTTGATGCATTACGTACTTCATGTAACGTTGTCGTTGATGCTATGGCCTTCAGTACGAAAACTGGTTTGTCGCAGCTCTCCATGCAACTCTATCCTGTGTAAGACTCTTCATCTCAGAGTAACTAGTGCAACCTACATCCTTCTGAATCTTCTTATTGTATTCATCTTTTCGTCTCCCTCTAAGGTTTTTACGGTCCATACTTACCTGCAGTACTAAACTGGTGATTCCTTCATGTCTCAGAATGTGTTCAATCAACCGATCCGTTCTTCTAGTCCCTGTTCTATTCAGTACCTCGACGTTAGTTACGTGGTCTGCTCATCTAATTTTCAGTATTCTTCTGTACCGACGCGTTTAAAATTACTTATTCTCTTCTTGTCTAAACTGTTTATCGTCCGTGTTTCACTTTCCAACATGGCTACACTCCATACAAATACTCTCAGAAAAGATTTCCTGACACTTAAATGCATATTCGATGTTAAACTTATCTTGTCCAGAAACGCTTTTCTAACCATTGACAGTCTACAGTTTATATACCCTGTAATTCGGCCATCATCAATTATTTCGGCGCTCAAATAACAAAACTCGTCTACTACTTTAAACATCTCAAAAAAATGTTCAAATGTGTGTCAATTCCTAAGGGACCAAACTGCTAAGGACGTTGGTCCCTACACTTACACACTACTTAATCTAACTTAGACCAACTTATGTTAAGTAGAACACACACACCCATGCCCGAAGGGGGGACTCGAACCTCCGACGGTGGGGAGCCGCACGAACCGTGGAAAGACCGCGCGGCTACCCCCGTAGGCTAAGTACCTCTATTCCTAATCAAATTCCCTCAGAAATCGACTACATTCCATTAACCTTGTCGTGCTTTTGTTGTTATTAGTCTTATATCCTTGATTGAGGACCCAGCCTGTTCCATTCAACTCTCTTCCAAGTGCTTTGCTGTCTCTGGCAGTTAATCAAAATGTCGTCGGCAAACCTCAAACTTTTTATTTCTCCTCTATGGGCTGTAACTCATACTCCAAATTTTTCTTTGGTTTCCTTTACCGCTTGCTCAATGAACAGACTGAATAACATCGGCGGTAGTCTACAACCCTGTCTCATTGCCCTCTCAACCATTGCTTGCCTTTCACACCCTTCGACTGTCATCTAGTTCCTGCACAACTTGCAAGTAGCCTTTCACTGCTGACGTTTTACCCCTGCTACCTTCAGAATTTTTAAGAGTATTCTAGTCGACATTGTCAAAAGGTTTCTAGAAGTCTCTACGTACTATAAAGGTAGGGTTGCCTTTCCTTAACCTACTTTGTAAGAGAAGTCGTAGCGTGATCTTACATTTCTTCGGAATCCAAACTGATTTTCCCCGATGTGGCCTTCTACTAGTTTCTGAAAAGAATTCATGTCAGTGTTTAGAAGCTGTGACCTATTAAACCGATAGTTCGTTAATATTCGCACGTGTCAACAAAATGGTTCAAATGGCTCTGAGCACTATGGGACTTAACTACTGAGGTCATCAGTCCCCTAGAACTTAGAACTACTTAAACCTAACTAACCTAACTACGTCACACACATCCATGCCCGAGGCAGGATTCGAACCTGCGACCGTAGCGGTCACGCGGTTCCAAACTGACGCGCTTAGAACCGCACGGCCACACCGGCCGGCTGCACGTATCAACACCTTCTTTCTCTGTAATTGGCATTAGTATACTCCTCTTGAAGTCTAAGAGAATTTCGCCTGCCACATACATCTTGTAAACCAGATGGAACAGTTTTGTCATTGCTGACACTCCCAAAGTTATCAGTAGGTCTTTCGGAATGCCGTCTACTCCATGAGCCTTGTTTTGAATTAGTTTCTTCAGAGGAGTTGTACATGAGGGCAGTATTATAGAAATGGAAGAGGACGTATATGAAGATGAGGTAGGAGATCAAGACCGCCAGAAGAATTGGACGGAGCCCTGAAAGAATTAAGTCGAAACAATGATGCGGGAGTAGACGACATTCCTTTAACGCAGATGACAATTTCGCACAACGAGATTGTTGCGACGTATGAAATCGCCACGGCTGCTGAAGCACTGTGACTTGCACCTTCGTGTGCGTGCTTTGGGGGAGAGGTACGGAGCGACCGCCCACCGTTTCCGCGGCCGTGATGAACGCTCGCGACCGGAACGTAGCCGCGGCGACTCGGCGGTGAAATACGCTCGCCGGCGACAAATGGCGCCTTAAAAGCGTGGCGCTGCGCCGGGACCCGGGCTTTGGCTGCGCGGCCGTGATTTCCGAGTCGCGTAACGCGGGTCAGCGGCGCAACCCACATCCCCAGTGGAGAGGTCCATGCCTCTCGCCTCCAAAGACCCTAATATCCATTCCTTTTTCCGGTTGGGCTAACTCTCGATAGCTCCTATCCGATCGGCAAGAAAGGCCGGATCTAACGGAGCTTTCCGTTCGTGCACTCATCCACCTGAATCCCCCGCCAGGCCTCATACGCCGACAAGTATACGGTAACTTTACTGTGGAGGTACTATGTGTGTTTTCATAAAGAATGGCGATATTTTTAATGTCTAGTGGAAGAAAAAACATCAGCGTACTGCAGTTGAATTAGTAAATTGAAGAAGGAAACGAATCCAAATCCTTCTTGTGTGGGGAAACACAAAAATCTTCTATGGGAGTCTCTACATTATCCTCAAATCTGTGTACCTTGGAAAGATGAACTGGATTGTCGTGAAGGACTCGTCACAATATTAAAAACCGAGGATTTATTCCCTTTTTCACACTGATAATGAATTAGGCATTTGATCTACTTATTACAGCATCCGAAACAGTTGCATTTTCACTAAACATTTACAATAGGAAATACACAGGGAATTTCTATACTACTCACAGATTCCGAAAGCATTATCTATCAATTTTGCCCTGAAAGTCATTACCGTCCATTTTTATCATCTTCTGCTGTAACTGCAGTCGTTCTCATCAACAACTCCTCATCAAATTATATGTACTCCTTTGGAATGTATGTAAGTATCTTGCATATTTCCTTGATCGTATAAGAATTTGCGAATATGAACAACTATCAGCTGTATAATGGAATAACGACAGTGAAAATTTGCGCCAGCCCAGTACTCGAACGGGTGTCTCCAACTTTTCGCGACAGATCACTTTACCTTTATGCGCAGAACTCACGGCCACCTTCAAACTTTCATATGTTGTCAACCATGTGACTAAAACCTGCACTCGTAAGTTTATTGTCTATATTTCCGTACAGTGGAGATATTTTAATGGAAAGTCGCTTGTCCACTGTCGGCGGATAAACACTGTATTGCCAGCGCCTGTGTTGTTCAGAAGTACGACGCAAAGTTCCTTCCGACGTGTATGGATATTCGCAGGAACATTACATGGTACTTGTAAACAACATAGGCACTACAGTGTCGTATCCTTGTTTATCTTGTCTTGTAATGGAATTTTTCCATTGTCCGCTATATATACTTTCTCGCTCTTTTTCTAGCAAGTAAGTGTTCTTCACTACACCATCAGTGAACTAAGATGTGATTAAATAACCTTTAGGTAAGAAGTATTCTAAAATGCCTGTATTCGTAAATAGAAAATGAGGACAGTTCCAGGAGCTTCATTGTCGTTACAATATGATTAACTGTTCTTCAGTTACCTATAAATAAGATTATCTTTACTCAGATATCAGCCATGTCACGCTAAACAATAATCTGATACACTGCATACACGAGATTTTAAGCAGCTGAACAGCAGATACGATTAGCAGTTGTTGAGGGTTTATTACTGTGAACTGGGCTAAGTTCCCCTCTTCAATCAATGAATGCTTTGAAGTCCGATTAAGCAGGAACATGAATGGTTATCGTTCCGTTTTTATAATTCGCTATGTGCATCTATATGCTAACACATTTGGTGAAAAAAGAAACAAAAATCGATTTTTGGGGCTTGTTACCTTCTTCAGACTGCTGATTCAATTGTACAGTTGCCTACTGCACACTGAACAAAGAGGCAGAGGAGCGTTGATATTGGCCTCAGCTGGGGACGCATAATTAGTTTTACTGACGACGCCATTTGGCAGACGCTTACTGATACGTAATCACATAAATGGAAACCGATCTAAAGAAGCAACTTATCAACCGAAACAAATCACAATATGAGATTAGGGATGTGACAACGGTCATATTTTGGAACGTTAGATACACCGTTTCCTACCCATCAGGTTAGCTGGGAGCGCTAATGCGCTGCTTCCTGCACTCGGGTAGGCGCGCCGGCCCCGGATCGAATCCGCCCGCCGGATTAACGACGAGCGCCGGTGTGCCGGCCAGCCTGAATGTGGTTTATAGGCGCTTTTCCACATCCCACTAGGTGAATACCGGGTTGGTCCCCACGTTCAGCCTCACTTATACAACTCGCAGACATTTGAAACATGTTCATTTTATTTCATGATTTACACTAGACACTGACAGCTGGGGTACACTGACTCTGTCCCGGAGGGGACAGGGTGGTGGCAGGAAGGGCATCTGGCCACCCCTTCGAACTAGCCATGGCAAATCCGATTGTAACAGTGCCGACCCTGCACAAATTTGGGGATTCAGGCTCAGGCAAAGGAAACAAAGAAAGATACAGTATTTCCTAAGGGAAGATGAACATACACTATTAAATTACTTTATTATGGCCATCTTCTATCTGTGGCTTCTACAGCTCATATCTCATAACGGATACAGCATTCACTTGGGAAGATCGCAGTCGCAGGCTGTCTGTAAACATTTCGATGCTGTTAACGGTAAACAGAGGCCTTTATTTCACTCACGAAATGGGGCAATGCCAGACTTCGACCAGGGGAATGGATGTCCATATCTACATGATTACTCTGCAATTCACCATTAAGTGCCTGGCAGTGGGTTCATCGAACTTTAAGAGATCAAAGTTCGTGAACAGATCATACAAGTTCATAGTTAAACTTCATGGACCAATAATTCTACTTACTTTAGATGTGAATTCAAGGCTGTCCAGCAGAGTACTGTGGGTTGAGGAGAGTGTTAAATCCTCGGTCACTTTTCAAACTTTCGCCTTCAGTCACTTCTTTAATAGAAGTTTAACATATTTATTTTATTCTACTTTTCACAGACGGAATTTACTTTTTATGTTCTGCACCCTTTTTCCGAAACTACAAAAAAATGCTCTCGAAAATTAAGCTTTTTCCAATGTGAAACTCGATGTGCAGTAAATCTTGGTCACGTGCCTAGGAACAAACGTCACATATTTTACTGAAATTCGGATGCTTTTCAGTATTAGTTGACCCATGAGAATAATTCTCACTCTATCGTGATCAGCTACCGATATGAAATATATATTAACGAAGAAGCAAGCTAAGGCAAGTATTTATTAATAAAAGGCATTGTATTTTGAATTGTATATTGAGTGTTCAAGTGAAAGGTTACGAAACATTGTTGAACCATATCGATTGCGGTCTGTGGGCCGAATCTCTGGTTCGTTTTGGCCTGCCGCTGTAGCCGAGTGGTTCTAGGGGCTTCAATCCGGAACCGCGCTGCAGCTACGGTCGCAGGTTCGAATCCTGCCTCGGGCATGGATGTGTGTGATATCCTTAGGTTAGTTAGATTTAAGTACTAGGGGACTGGTGACCTCAGATGTTAAGACCCGTAGTGCTTGGAGCCATTTTTTTTCTGGTTCGTTTTCCCTCTGGTCTCCGGGAGGCGTTTTTGCGCCGCGTCTCCCTGTTTGAAATGTCTGCGAGGCGGGCGAGGGCGGAACGAAGAGTCAGCTGGGATGAGGAGGATGTAGGCTGGAGGAAACGTGTAATCCCACGCATCTGTAGTCGGTGTTTTGACCGATTTGCTCTGAGGGAACCGTTGCAATGAGAATGATTTTGATGATGATTAGCTGATGCCGGTGCGCTCAAAGCGCAACTCTTTCCCGTTGTTGAGCCCTGTTTTGTGATCTTGTTTGGTGTCGTTAGCAAGCTCTGTTGTTACTGCTCTGCCCTATGTGATCTTCCCTTAGCTGTGAATTTGTGCTTTCCGAAGTTTGTGTGTATCGTTTGAGAATGGCCGCACGGTGTTCTGTGAGCGCCCTGTGTTGCTTTCCTGAAAAGCAACTTAGATGTGATCCCCGGTTTAACGATTTTGGTGACAGTTTTTACTGTTTAGTTTTAAAATACTTCCGTTAGCCCTTTGACTGCCATGCACAAGACTGGCGGTCGCGCCTCGTCTGCTTCCAACATGCTCGCTGTTTTTCGGCTTTCTATTTCGTTCTGGTCTTAGGACTGACTCTGGAAGAGTTGTGAGTATTTATTTACAATATTTACACTTCGTTTTCGTGTGAGGTACGCTTTTATTATAATGTATATACAAATAACGACGTTTACAACAGTGACATACTTCTACATTCTCTCAAAGTAAGGTTTAACAGCTTTTTATTGCTGTAATTGTGTGTGATAAGATTCGAAGCATGGGTAAATGGTTCAAATGGCTCTGAACACTATGGGACTTAGCATCTAAGGTCATCAGTCCCCTAGAACTTAGATCTACTTAAACCTAACTAACCTAACTACGTCACACACATCCATGCCCGAGGCAGGATTCGAACCTGCGACCGTAGCGGTCGCTCGGTTACAGACCGAAACGCCTCGAAGCACGGATAAGCACAAAGTTACATTGCATTCCCTACAGCACAACTTTGTTTCCTAACACCATTTCGAGCACAGACTATGCATGTCTTGTACTTTTCCCACTGATCTGGTAAATGTGTCGAAACGTTTTGTCTTGTACGGTACTCTTGACGTTTAGCACCACCTTCTCTCTTGCGATCGACGTAACAATTTGCAAAACTTTCTCTAATTACATTGAGATGAAACTTTTCGAACTTCATTTACGTCCCATATTTCCGGTGTAAGCAAAAAGCATGGAATATTGCCATGTCCAAAATATGGAAAAACAATTTCCTGTACCACTTACACGACCTTAGCGTATTTCCACCGTTTTTATTAGCATGTCACTTCGGTCGACTAGTACCATAGATTTATTGTACTTAATTAGCCAACTCGGTTTCATATTCAGATCACCACTCTTCCAATCTCTTTTTGAAATCATATGCATTTCAGCTTTGTGGTACGTTGATAGCATCCAGACTCCCTCTTTGTCCTGTCACTTTAGAGCGATTAGCTTTCATGATTCTGAAGATCGGAAAGTTGTTTCTCCTTTCTTCAGTTTCTCCTCCATTACTGACATTTCTTTCCGTGTTCACCTAACTGTCGGTGGCGGATTTAAAAACAAATTATATGCGCGTCCCCCCCTCCCGCTCCCCAGAAAAAGGATGGCTTAAATAATAACTATTACCCGACCACTTCACAATTGCCGTTTTGTGTGGGAGTGGTGTCAGATGTTTCCGTAGTCTGCTATTCGTTGTTCTGAAAGACGTGTCAACGATCTAGTCACGCTCAATCAAAATGCAATATGATTCCTGAACTGTACTTGGTGTACGGCAGCGAATAAAACAAACATACAACCGCATTGTGTTAACACATTCTTCTGTCGAAAGACAACAGAAACGAACACAAGGAAAATAACTTTTCTTTTGTGGCCTAAAAATTCGGCAGAGCATGTAGTAGACAATGGATTTTTTATACATTCAGTTTTAATATGTTCTTTTACACGAAACCGTTGAAAATGAAGATAAAAAAGTTGTGTTACGATCTAAAAATTGAAGCGAACAAGTCATACGTTAGAAATTAATGTGTAGCAGATAAAGAAAATACGTTAGGTATTAATACATGAATCTATAGGAATGTGTAAGAACTGAAAATGAAATAGAGATTTCGGTGCACGAACTAATAACGAAATACAGACGAACAAACACATAACTGGATTTGCTATTACTTAATTTTACAGACTTGTGTGGAAGAAACAAATTTGTTTTATAATCGAATAGTTAACGTGCAAGCCGTTAGGGTCTGTGTAGCTCGATGATGCATAATAAGTAGACATAATGCCTTTAATCCAAGTAAGGGCTGAAAAGTTTGGTACTGCTGCTACTGCTCTAACCATAGCTAACGGTATTAGGAAAGTTTTTACCTGTTTATCGATAGAACTGAGCTACGTTATTTACTAACACTTTTTCATCTGAGCGTACTCTCCGATAACGTATATTTCCGCGATAACTATACATGTCAGTAGACGTCAAGAACACGCATCAGTTGTTATACACTACTGTATCAGTATGACTTAACTTACAGCACCGAGTGGCATGGGACATTCAGGTATTGTTTAGTACTGTCGCCGCGCGGTGTAGCCTCGGGGTCAGAGGCGTCTTGTCACGGTCCGCATGGCTCCCTCCGTAGGAGGTTCGAGTCCTCCCTCGGACATAGGCGTGTGTGCTGTCCTTAGCGTAAATCAGACTAAGTAGTGCATAAGCTTAGGGAATGATGACCTCAGCAGTTTGGTCCTATAACACCTTGCCACAAATTTCCAATTTAGTATTGTCGAGCGCCTTCGGTCACGTCTGCACAAAAACGAGGTTTAGTTCTGCGTTCTGCCATTGGCAATTGTAAAATAAACAGGTAATATGTAGATTGTAAATCCAATGAATGTGCTCTAAGCTATAATGAAAATCACATTATAATCTTAAATTTTTAAAACTAATATGAACAACCAAACAAACTCACCAGTCACCAAAGTTTGCGTCTGGCTTTGACAGCAGGAAACTCGTTGATCATATCTTCATAGTTCAGACGGTGTTCAATTAGGAGGTTGGCTTCGATGTGAAGAATGGACAAGGCGTCTGATCTCTCCTCAGACAACGTAGAAAGCCGAAAATGAGCGTTCTACTGAACAATCTGTATGTACCATTCATAGAAATATTGTAAGAGCAATGTGAACATTCGGAAACACGGACTGTAACGTCTCTTTTCATAAAAATTTATTCATTTCAACTGGTATACCACTAATCTCAGAAGATTTCAAAAGCTCCGCAAAATGTACACATTCACTAGGGAAGAAACGCTCTAAATATGTGTCATATGACGCTTGGAGTTTTGCTGCTAGTTCAGCAATATCGTCAGGTGAACTGTTCTTAAGGTTGCTAATAACTGTCAAGGAGTCCAAAGTGTTCCATAGCTTTCCTTCCTCCTCACTAATTCGTCGTACAAGTTGTCGAGTACTGGTAGAAATGTTTCCACTGTAAATATTTCCCTTCCAGTCAGAAAAAGTTCTTCAGAGTCCGCTTTTCCGTCATTATGAAGTTTGTTTTTTCGTGATCTCTTATAGGTGCATTCATAGTCTACATCACTCACAATCTCCATGGATTTATTTTCATAATAGTCTAACATGCCACGAATAGATGCAATAAATGCTATAAGTGATTCATATAACTCATGCACTATTTTACTATCAATATTTA
This sequence comes from Schistocerca serialis cubense, assembly GCF_023864345.2. Classification (NCBI taxonomy): domain Eukaryota; kingdom Metazoa; phylum Arthropoda; class Insecta; order Orthoptera; family Acrididae; genus Schistocerca; species Schistocerca serialis. Next base: position 594,056,635 of record NC_064642.1, read on the forward strand.
CACTTTACAATTTCGAATTTACACTATTAAATCTCTGGAGTATGTCCTTCCAAACTGTCATCATGAGTACTATTTCTAGACTGCTGAGTTGATTCAATAATGCTGAAGCCTTATTTCGCACAAGTGGTTTTTCAAACGTATTACTGGCAATACGTGCATTTTTCATGTAAACATACACACGCTTCCTCTCTTGCTGACCAACGTGTTTTTGATGAACTTTTTACGGTTTTGCTTCCTGGTTTCATGAAAGAAAGAAGTTTATCCCAGCGCTGTGTAGAAGCAGAGAAAAAATTGTAAATGTTTTGCACTACACCGAAAAGTAAACATGGTACCCGACAAAAGCTTGCAGCACTAGTGCCGACTAAATTCAAAGAATGTGCTGCACAAGGTACATAATGCACTTTCGGATTTCGTTCTTTAATGCGTGCCTGTAAACCACTGTAGCTTCCTGACATACTGCTTGGGTTGTCATATGACTAGTCTCTACAGTCAGTAATATCAATGGAATCAATAGACCGGACTTTTAGTATGGCCTCAGCCAAGTTTTCGGACATGTGTCTCGGGTTTGGCAGAAACAGAAGGAAACGTTCAACAGGTTCTCCATTCTCGTTCACATATCTTAACATGAAAGATAATTGATCACTATGAGAAATGCCCATAGTATAATCTATTATTATAGAGAAATATTTGCCCTGTTTTATTTCACTCACGATAATTCTTTTTATTCCTTCAGAAAGGAGCTCTATTATTTCATTACAGATTGCTGAAGAAAGATAAGTTGTATGTCCCTGTCCTGGATTTCCATATGCTTCAATGTGCTCTGCAACAAAAGGATCAAACTCAGCTGTTAGTTCAAGAGACGTTATAAATTGAACATTATGTAATGAATGGACTCTTTCAACGTGTCTACGTAGTGGCAGTACATGACTTGTTAGCTTCTTCACTACTGCAAACATCCTTTGCAACAAACTGCGGCAGTACATTTTTTCTGCCTCAACATACGACTCGAAATGGTTTTCTGTTGTTCCAACTGAGTTTTTTTCTTGTTAAATGTGGTAATTCAAAATTTTTGTGTTCGTGTGAATTGTCATGATGAGATAAAATATTATAAAAACTTTTCCAATTTGCAATACCATTAGTAGCAGTCACGCGGCGTTCCCTCTGAACAATTTACGTGGTGTACACTACCGGTGCTACAAGAGTATACTAGAAAATCACGCAAAGTTGATTCACCATTTAAAAGTTTACGGTAAAATATATTTTTGTTCAAATATCTGTTTTTATCGCCTGTTGGTCTTCTTGAATTAGAAAAATCACCGTTACAATTTTGTTTAATGCCACGTTGTAAGAGAATGTCGATTGTTGATTCATTGACACACCATTCTACAGTATCATCACTAACGAGGTTATTTCTTTTTGTAATGTCTGACTCGACACTTAGTTCGTTGACTCGAAACTTTTGTTTTGTCTGTGTTTATTTCTCTTAACAACAGCTGCAGTGCCAGAAATATCATCCGTACTACATTGTCGCCTGTTTCTCTGTTGTCAGTGAACAGTAGAAGCACACCTGCCAGCTGGAATTCGTCTCGTAATGAAAACGGGACAGTCCCTTTTTCGGCTTCTGCTTCCCGCGTCGCCGGAATTTTGGCTGGGACGCAAATATGTTCCAAATGCACTTCACACTGTCTTTCTATTTAAAATAGCAAATAATTTTTGCACTTTCTTGCAGTCAGCTGGGCTTGTTCGACTCTTATGCTACTTACTCTCATAACATTTTAACGGTTTCTGTGGACATAGAAGACAGACTACAAAGCTTAAATAGTCTTGTTGGCAGTTGATGTGGTGTGTTGTCATTTGTGTGAACAATGCTGTTATGTCTACACGCAAATGCACCTTTTATATCAACATAAAATAAAAATAATCTTTCCTCGAAGAAAACAAATTTTGGTTAAGAAGTTTAATATAAAATTCACAATTCCACGTACCGTTCAATTGCACAGAGTGGAAACTCTGATATCGTGCAGGCTGCAGCATTATAAATGAGATAAATGAATGTTTTTCGCCAAAAAAGTAACTAAGTAAATAAACAAATAACATTCCTAAACTTTGTGAAGTGCTGCTTATGTTCTTTTCGTATGAGCATGTGTTTAAAAATGTAAACCATTCCCAGTATCAACATGTTTTGTTAAACAGCTGCCATTAAATCAAAGCTGAGATATTGAAAACCACTGAGCTGACTTGATACTTCCCGTAATTTCTACAAGAAATTTAAGAATAGTCAGCTTGTACATACTGAGGCTCACACACGTTACAGTATTTAAGAAACTGCTGATTAGTTTATCACAGATTTTCAGGGTCCTGGTATTTTCACGTGGAAAATATGGCAGGGTTAAGTAGAAGCTGACAACATTCTCGGAATAATAACGTTTCAAACAATCTACTGTAGATTTCTGTCCTTTTAGCTTACTTCAAAATATTTTGAACAATCATGAAAATGGTACCAGACAGAAAACCAGTCTTAAATTTCCATTGAGTCACCAAGTAAGCTGTGCACGAAAGCCGTTATTTTTTCAAACTCTGACCGCTTAGTATAGAAGCTACACGAGCAGCAGAGAGAGGACATGCGCTGTAGCCCAATGCGCAATTCCCGCACTACACACTCCGCCATTACCGACCACAAGGCCTCAGTTTGCATTGCACGACAGCCACGTAAACATGGTTGTCGTCATTATTGCTACCGCGAAGTGTGAATTACGAAGTGTAATTCAGCTTCTGCAAGCAGAAGGGAATAGTGCAGCAAAAATTCATTGGAGAATGAGCCGAGCGTGCGGTGGTGACTTCATGACTGATGGTGTTACGCGTGAATGGTGACTAAAGTTTAAAGATGGTCGAAATGACGTGCATGATGAAGGGGGCCAAGAACGTAAGTCTGTCGTTACAGTCGGCCTTGTTGAACGAGTTGACTGAATGGTTAGAGAAAATCGTACGTTCACCATAACTGCTTTGTCTACGGAAATTCTGGAAGTTTCAAGATCTGTCGTACACTCTGTCGTTACTGAACATTTAGGCTACAAAAATCTTTGTGCTCGTTGGGTTGCAAAAGTGATGACGGACGCCCAAAAAAGGCACCAAATGGCATCAGTTTTGAAGGTCCTTGACTTATCATGATGAAGGAGAAAACTTTTTAAAATCAGTTGTTACTGGAGATGAAATTTGGATCAAATGGGACAGATTGAAATCAAAACGAGCACTGAGCACTATGGGACTTATTGAAGTCATCAGTCCCCTAGAACTTAGAACTACTTAAACCTAACTAACCTAAGGACATCACACACATCCATGCCGGAGGCAGGATTCGAACCTGCGAACGGAGAGGTCGCGCGGTTCCAGACTGTAGCGCTTAGAACCGCTCGGCCACTCCGGCCTGCAAACAAAACGACAGTCACAACGATAGATGTATCCAAATTCACCAAACAAGTAAAAAAAATTCAAACAAACTTTCAACAACAGAAAGGTTTTGGCTGCCGTGTTGTGGGACGAAAAAAGTTGTTTTGCTTGTAGAGTTTATGCAACCCGGAACCACTATCAATTCTGCTGCTTATTGTGAAATTTTACGACGTTTGCGGAGAGCCATTCAAAACAAAGAGGAATGCTGACTTCAAGAATTGTGTTGATCCATGACAACGCCCGTCCACACACTGCTGGCACATTCCAACGCCTCCTTGAACAACTTCAGTGGGACATTTTCGATCATCTGCCGTACAGTCCTGACGTGGCACCCAGCGACTTTCACCATTTCCCTGAACTGAAGATGTTGTTAGGAGGGCAGCACTTTCAAACCAACGAAGATCTTCAAAACAACGTCAATGCCCATTTGAAATCATAGGTGGCAACATTTTTTGAAGAGGGTATTGCAAAGCTTGTCCGCAGGTACGATAAATGTCTCAATCTTTACGGTGATTATGTTGAAAAGTAACCATAAGTGTACAATACTTTTGGTAATAACATAGTTGTTTTCTATGAACTTGTCTTTTATTTATAGGCTGTTGAAAAAGAAATAAAAGAAAAAAGAAACGGCTCTCGTATATTTGAAGCTTCTATTGTCGAATTTCGTTCTTAAGGCTTATGTAAACTAGCAAGTTGTTCAAAAATATTAAAAAAATTTGTCATTTGTAAGCGCAGTTATTTTAAAACGTAAAAGGTTAAAATGAGTACAGAGCAAAAAATGCCGCCAACCTTAAGGTGCCACCCCTAGCCCCTTGCCTAGTGGGCCTGTATGTAAATCCGCCACTGTTAACTGTACCACAAGCGTTTATCACTCTCTCATACAACCAACAAAATAGAGCTGGGCCAGTATACCAGTTGTTGACAAACAGCGTATGTCCTTTCTCCAAGCAGAGCTGGAGTAATGTGGCTACTGTATTTCCAGCCACTCCCGCACAATCATTATCAATGTCTGTCTGGGCGCCAACATAAACGATAAAATCCAGTATATAAATTATCTCGCAATCGCTAATTACAAAAATTTTTAATCCAAAACTACTTCTCTTTGCTGGAATATATTGCTTTGCCTTCAGAGGGCCTTTGAACAGCATCAGAGATTCATCTATACAGAGTTTCTCATAAAGATAGAAAGATTCCTTGAACATTTTCTTAAAATGTTCTACAATAGGCCCAATTCTCGACAAGTAATCCCCACTGGGGCTAAGTGTTGTCGTGGAAATGCAGTAAATTCAACAGGAAAGAATACCAATCTCTGGAGAATACTTTGGAAAAATGTTGTGTTTCCAGCAAAGGATCTGACGATGAATATTCATCCAGTTTTAATTTTTTCCCTCTAGCCATCAGATAGGAAATCTCTATAAAAACAAACATTTCTGACACACTTGGGTCACTCCACTTCTTTATTCTGGAACTTATCTTTGGTTTTCAGTTGGCTGATTGATACGTGTAATATTTATTTGTTTCCTGGCAAATAATTTCAACAATGTTTGTATTTACAAAAAGTCTAAAGAAACAGAGGCAGCTCTCATTTTCACTTACGTGAGCTTACATTCCTGGTGAGAATTCATCGAACTGGTGCATCTTTGGATTTATGTTTTCCCATCTCTATTTGTTTTCTGTTGTCCCCGTGGGTCACTGCACGTCTTCATTTCAAGAAGATGAACGTTGAATAGAAGTACCCAGCTACGGACTCCCTCTCGATGTCGTAGTAATTACAGATGGAGATGAATGAGAATCAGTAACATCAGTAGAAGGTAAACTTCGTAAGAGAATCTTCTTCATCCGACCCGTTGTCTATTGATGAGTGCAGCGATTCTTCAGAGTCACTCTCCATCAACATCTGTAGTATCTCTTCAGAGGTGAGGAGTTTTGTACATCCCTTCACAATACATAAATTCACTGTACAAACATAAGCAAATAATAGCCTACTGATGTCTGAACGAAGAACTGGGTCTCGCAGAAAGGAACGAAACTACAGCTCGACAGAAATCACAGTAGCGCCATCTGTTGTGTCTAAAGCAAATTACTCGTACAACTGCTGTTGTAAGGGTCCACCAAAAGTGCTGAAGTCGACTTCAAATGTAGTCATGCTCCGTAGAGAGCCTGTATAGGGAGACAGTGGCCAACCGGACGATACGGCGGCCATTTTTCTGCCAAACTGCGGGCGGGACTTTTGAATGGCCAGTAGTGGAGTACACACTCACCGAATCAAAAGCACAAGACAATATGGAGAAATCATTCGTTAAATGCCTTTCTTTACAGCTATAATATACTCATAGTAACCTACTAAGTACAGCACAGGAAAATTTGAGACAGTGGCTACAAAAATTATTCGTTACTTGCATTTATCTCCTTTAAAGTTTCTTTACTAGACATATTGCAATGAAAGTAACATAAATAAAAAATTTTTGTGTATAGCATTTGTTTTGTATCGGAAGTGCATAACGCTAAAGATTTAACGTACCTCTATTACGTCGGATGAATGAAAGTCGTAAGCAATTGTTTACTTGTGACATGCAAAAAGTGTGAGACGTATTAGTACTTCTTGTCACGTCTTCAAACTTTTTGCATGTCACAAGTAAAGAGCGGCGCGTTTCGTTACCGGGTTATTTGGTAACCGTGATAGCGTTACGGAGATGTTTAATAAACTCAAGTGACAGACTCTGCAAGAGAGGCGCTCTGCATCGCGGTGTAACTTGCTCGCCGGGTTTCGAGAGGGTGCGTTTCTGGATGAGGTATCGAATATATTGCTTCCCCCTACTTATACCTCCCGAGGAGATCACGAATGTAAAATTAGAGAGATTAGAGCGCGCACGGGGGCTTTCAGACAGTCGTTCTTCCCGCGAACCATACGCGACTGGAACAGGAAAGGGAGGTAATGACAGTGGCACGTAAAGTGCCCTCCGCCACACACCGTTGGGTGGCTTGCGGAGTATCAATGTAGATGTAGATGTAGATGTAGATGTAAACACCTGCTTACGAATTTCTTTCATATATATATATATATATTGCTACTGTAATAACGACCAAATAGAACAAGAAAACTACCGTATCCCTTCTACCCCACAGTAAGTAGGCCTATTAAAAACTTCAAGAGTACCTACAATTATTTACTACGAATAATGTTTCAGCAACCACGACAACTGCGGAAAACGTACTTACAACTTGCCTGCGTCAACAGTCAGGTAATAATACTGAAACCAAAATAATGCATAGTCTTCTAATTCCGAATGAAATAAAGTTTGACTCTATAAAGTCGAATGAGCATGGTACAACAATTACAGGAACTTTCCGTTTCCACCAAGGACTGTCAGATACTGGCTTCAGAAAAGCTTGTGATGGTACCAGTGCCGGCCGCGGTGGTCTCGCGGTTCTAGGCGCTCAGTCCGGAGCCGCTCGACCGCTACGGTCGCAGGTTCGAATCCTGCTTCGGGCATCGATGTGTGTGATGTCCTTAGGTTAGTTAGGTTTAAGTAGTTCTTAGTTCTAGGGGACTGATGACCAAAGATGTTAAGTCCCATAGTGCTCAGAGCCATTTGAACCATTTTGATGGTACCAGTATGCATGAACTGTTAAAGAAATAAGAGCTTAAAAATGCAGTAAATTGTAATAGGCCTGCCTGTTATTTTAAAAAACTGAGACCTTAAAATCAGAGTTCTCTGAGCAAAGTGAAGAACCAAACATTTTTACAGGCGTAACTAATAAATATTTCGGGTAATATATACCATTAAGAAAGTTGTACCTGGACTTTATTACAAGAGTTACTCATTCCTTCCTGACTGGGCATTTCAGACTGCAACAAGAAGTTACAAATTTTGCCAAAGATTACCAAATTCAAAATATTCTTGTTTCTAGTACAGTAGATATTTAGAACCTCTCTATCTCACAAATATGAAACGTCAAGTTTCAACTTTAATATATCAGTAATGAGTAGCCGGCTGCAACCAATCTATGTTTCCAAAAGTCCTCTGAACTTCAATTCAACTCAAAATCAAGGCGAACATAGGAAGCGCGAGAGACGTTTGACAGAAAAATGGCGCCAAAACTAATCAACCAATCACGGGCAACTTCATTTATGGCCACTCTCTCTGTATACAGGCTCTCTGATGTTCCGCATACTGAAACGCCATCTGTCACGGTTAGAGGAAATGATAAGGTGTGGCCAGAGTCTCCCAGAAGTGGCGCAAACAAACAGACATGTTATTCAAGAACAGCTATACAATAGGCCAGCGAATGTATCAGAACTTTGAGAGACTGCAGGGCAATCTCACTTCTGATACAGTGTTATGCTTCTTAATTTTCTTAGGCAAGATGGTCTTTATTACTTGGTTGCTATCTGGATACGATCTGACTACACTCATATGCTGAAATGGTTGGCAGTAGTTACCACTCTTGCACCCCATCCTCCAAGATGGTCGACCCTTTCCTGACAACCTCAGTAAGGCTAACCACTTTGCTTCCCACCTATCCAAGGTCTTCTCCATTCCTGACGATCCCCATTCTGATTACTCCCTCTTCCCCACCGTCCATGACCATACTGATATCTCTGTCCCCCACTCGCCCCTAGCTTCCAGTACTTGGATCGGTAACCCCCCCTCAGACATCAACACTCCCATCACCGCACAAGACATCACACTCGTCCTCCACTTCAAGCGCAACACCACCCCTGGTCATGATGGCATCACCTAACGCCACCTCAAGGAATCCCCCGCATCCTTCCTGTCTGTTCTTGCTACCTTGTACAATGTCCTCCTCTCCACTGGATTTTACCCCGACCTGTGGAAGACTTCCCGTGTCCTGCTGTTCCCTAAACCTAACAAACCCCCCTCTTATACCTCTTCCTATCGTCCCATCTGCCTCACCTCCGTGTTCAGTAAGGTCTTCGAGGCCATCCTCCCTCACCGTATTCACCGCCACCTTAACCAGCACCACCTCCTTACCCTTACCCAATGTGGCTTCTGGCCTTCCTTCTCCACCGACGACCAGCTCCTTAACCTTACCAATCTTCTTTCCCTCCAACTTAACTCCTGTCGGTCTGCTGTCTTTGTTTCCCTTGATCTCCAGAATGCCTATGACTGTGTCTGGCATCCCGGGCTCCTCTTCAAATTCCAGACCTATACTCTCCCCATCAACTTCGTCCGTCTTGTTGCTTCCTTCCTCTCCCATCGTCTCTCCCATGTGACTATCCACAATTCCAACTCCCATACTTTCTATCCCTCTGCCGGCGTGCCCCAGGGTTCTGTCCTTTCCTCTATCTCCTGTACACTGCTGATATGCCCAAACCTCCCCCACCTGTTCATCTTCTCCAGTTTGCTGATGACACTGCCTTCCTAGCCCTATATCCTACCCTTCAACCGTCCCAACATACCCTCCAAACCCACCTTGACCAATTCACCACTTGGTACAACCAGTGGTTCCTCCGTATCAATCCCTCCAAGACACAGGCGATCATCATAGGCCGCACCACCCTCTCCTTCCGCCTCCATGATTTCTACCTCACCATTTATGGCCATCCTATCCACCTACCCTCAAATACCTTGGCCTCACACTCGACCGCCACCTCACCTGGACTCCCCATCTCCTTACCATCTAAAACAAAACTCATAACTGCCTCTGCCTCCGGAAACTCCTGTCCGGCCAGACGTGGAGTCTGCATCATTCCACCATCCTTCACCCCTACAAATCCTTGATCCACCCCATCCTCTGTTATGCCAGTGTAGATTGGATTTCCGCCCCTCCCCAGTTCTATAAAGCCCTCCAAATCCTTGAATGCCATGCGCTCCACCTCGCCTTTCGCATCCGCCTTCCGTCCCCCACGTGCATCCTCTACGACCTCATCCCCTTCCCCCACCTTCTCCTTTTCCTTGAACACATCCGCACACTATATATCGTCCGCCGCCTTGATCCCCCTCACCCCCTTGTGTCTCTCTTCCTCTCCACGCCCAACCAGTTGCCGCGCCTTTACCATTGTGTCCCACCCTCTTTCCATCTACACACCCTCCATCTCCTTTTACAACGCAACTTCCACCGTCTACCCCTCCTGGATGATGAGCTTCGCCTTGAGATCTACCCTTCCTACCAACTCTAACCCCATCTTCCTGCCTCTTCCTCAGGGCTCCCTCTGCTCCCCCTCCCTCCTCCTGATCGGCTTCTCCCTCCTACTCCCCCTCCCCCTCTCTTGTGCCCCGTTTCAGTGTACCTGCACTCCCTCCTGCCCTGTCTTCCCTTTTGGTCTCCCACCCCATGTGTCTCCTGCCTCTCTGTGTACCCACTGATGCCCCTACTCTCTTCATCCCGCCGCTTCCCCTGCTGCTTCTTGCTCTCCCCTCCTTTTCTATCCTCTCTGACCTTTCCCTCGGCAGGTCCCACCTGGCAGTTTTATTCTGGACCTGACCATTATTTTGCAGGACAATGCTCAAGTAGATAAAGTGCGAGCTGTTACTGATTTGTTTAACTGATGGGACTGCTAAGTGCTATACCACCTACTGCACTCCCCTGACTTACACCCTCGTAAGTTCAACTCGATTTCTAATCTGAAGGAAACACTTCACAGCATTCGCTTCAGAAGTGCTACAAATTCGTCTGGCAATAGATCGCACTGCTAGAACTATCAACACAACTGGCACTGCTAAGAGTATCCTACGACTTCCACATGGCTGGCAACGGATTATGCACAATGCTGGTGACTACTTAGAAGATCAGTGAAACTTTGAAACACGTATTTATTTTCTACAAGCTGTAAATAAATAGTTGCCACTTTTAAAGCTCCAACCCTTGTATTTGTGAAGGCATGAGGCTTTTAGCGACTTTATGGCCATACTTTGGCAAGTTCGATATGGACGCTAAATGGGAGATAACTGGCTTTTTATGGAGGGCTATGTTTCCATCCAGGTCATGCTTTTAGCAAAGACACGGCGTTAACACATGGGAATGAGATCGTGAAGCTCAATTTTTTTTCCTTTTCTCCCAATTAATTTTGAAAGTCGCTGGTTGGTCAATTCTGTGTGTGGAAAGCAAAGGGCGGTCTCCCATCCTCGAATGTGGCGCTCCAGCTCTTGATTGGCTTGTGCTAATGTGGGAGTGGTCTAAGATGTAAATGTGCTATGCTACCGACATTGCAAGGAAAGCTGAGAGAAAGAGTAGAGGACACTCTGGTACTGGTACTTCACTAGTAAGGAACTGCATGTCTTTACCTAAACGGTTACACTTGTGTCCTTTGCTAGTGTGTCACTTAGAGCCTGTGCCAGTCACCATATGACCCATCAGAGGTACTGCTTCAAGCATCATACACACAATGAGCGATGCGTGAGTGTACTTATCCGTTTTGAGCTGGCCATCTAAACATTTGACACGTCCTGTTGCACATAGTCATGGCACGGAGTCAAATTGATTTGGCAGACCAGCAAATGGGTCGACCTACACACTGGAATTCACCGGTGTTTCAGAGGCTCATAGGGAAGTAACTGCATTCCTAATTAGCCGAACGCGTGACCGCGTACTTGCATTTTTTCGGGCGCTGGCCATTAATAACAGATTGATGCCATCCATGACTCCAGTCATCGACCACATCGTGGTTTGCTGCCCTGACCTGTAGAAGTGTAAAGTATTTTCTGCTATGGCGTAGGGCTCCAATATATGCCTCTCAGCACCCTGTCCTTTGGAACCATATTTTGCTTTATGGAACAGTAGAGTATAAATGGTTGATAGCAGCGTAGTTTTTGGTCCATACGATGGATTCACATGTATGAAGTCGGGTAATGTGATTAGTTTTGGTTAGTGCCGCGTATTGAGCCCCAGCTGATCACTTTGTTTATCATCGACCGCATATCATTGAAAGCGTTTGTCCAATAAAAAATTGTTTGTGTGCCATTTCCTTAGCTACTCCTTTTTTGTCTTGTGATATTAATAATGACTAAATCTATTGTTATTTAGATCACAACCCCATTGTTCTGATTAACATTACCTTTGCCATTTTCATTAAAGTTTTGATCACAATGGAAAGTTGGAAGCTTGCAATTGACGACCCTGCCAGGGTTTAGGTCCTTGGCACTTCTGCGATGCTGTCATTTAGCGTCCCTGCCAAACAGGTCCACATTATGATGAAATAAAAAGGTGAAATTTGGTTCATTGGTATGTTATACTTAATTCTCTGATTGTGTTGTTTATGGGTTTAATTGTTTTATTTACAGTACATTCTTGCCAGTGTCATTTGTCAACTGTTTTCCCGTCATTGCTAATGGCTTTGTCGTATTATTTTTGTTGTGTTTACTATTGTATTTTTTTGTATTTGGTTGTTTTTGTTTCTGAATCTCGTGTACTATTGTCATAGTCTCGGACTGCAAAATGCTTTCCTAACCTTTTTTTATGTCATTATATTGTATTGCGTATATCTTGTGAGTTACATAATATGGTTGTCCACGTGTTGTATGGATAGTTATACTTTGTGTGGGGAGAGAATTTGAATGATAACAATAAGCAGGGTACGGAGACAAGTAGACTTAGAGCAGGAAAATAAGCATTCGTCATAGAGTGCAATGAAACGATAGAGGAACAAAATACGAAAGCGATATGGCTTATCTTCGACAGACAGTGTCAGATCGCGTGTGATAGAAGATGTGAGCGTACCACAACAGATCAAAGCACAGGTTAATTTTAGAAATCCGGACATAAAAGACAGGTTCGTATCAGAACACAGTTATGCGGGTACACTGCAGAAATCAAATATGAGTTTGGTCGATGACTATACTGAGGAAAAGGAGGAGGACTTCAGTAGACATTTTTAATGGGAATGTAGAAGAAACTTGTTGTACTAAAACGGATGGAGGAGAAAATTATTGAGACGAGGGCAGACATAAAAAAATATCGGTGCTCAGGTAAATCAGACGCGAGAGGAACACAAATTATGGGCAAGTAAATTCCAGGAAAACCCACGTAAATTAAACACCAAAGCACATGATGCCAAGAAGACGGAAGAGAGCCCCAAGACAGTAGCCACTTTCACAAGGCGAGTAGCATCTGAAGCACTGAAAACGAGTAAGTGCACAGAGCTGCAAGGACAAGAGGCAGTGATCAATTTGAACAAGAAGGTCGAAAGCGTCGAAAGGCGGCAAAATGACGAGGAGTAGCCTATCGACAAGAAAATACGTGAAGCTACTGATTTTCATGCGACAGCGGCCATGGACAAATTAGACTCTGAGCTGCGCAAATTAGGGACTGGTTCGGACGTGACAACTCAACTTCAGTGAGGGACACGGAAGAGGTCCGGACTCTCCTTCCGTTCAGATCTCAACAGGAAGCTATCAAAACGCGTATGGAGAAGAAATTGGATGAGCGCTAAGGAAACAATTTCAAATGCCGCCAACCGCGAACGCAACAGAACCAGAAACAAATTCGGACGGAACGGATGACTACATACCGTTATCAGCGAGCAGAGACGTGGTCAGATGAACGTCGCAATTTGTCGATGCCGTGGAGGGAGCACAAATGAGGGGACGTCAAACAAGGACATCCAAAGGACTGATATTTTCCGTAGGACGGAAGTTCTCGACGCAACGCCATTTCATTTTCAACACTTCTTACAAGTCCGAAAAATTCGACATTTTCCGAGATGAGGGTACCTTTACTCACCAACGAACTTGGATGTCACAATTTGACTTCTCTTTACCTCCAAATTGGCCTTTATTACAAATTAGACTTTATTTGCGGACAATTGCAAGTGTTAGTTGAGGAGAAAATATCAGCGACGTGTGGAAGTTACCAGGAGTTCAAGGACAGCCTCCTAAATATTTACTGGTCCAAGGAGACGCAAGACCGCATAAAGTACGGGATAATTGTTGTCAAAGATTTCGAGAGTTTAGCCTACAAAAGCCCAGTCAAGTTCCTTGATGCTATGACTGACAAGAACCAGTATCTTGACGTACCATGCTCTACTGGTGAAATCTTACGTCACTGTTACACCAAACATCCGTCAACATATCAAGAAGTTTGAACAGTTCTCGGGTATCCGACCGGGTAGCGTCGTAATTTCTCCACAATATCACATATCAAGAAGTAATAGTTGTGTAATGTGAAGCTCAGTACTTCCGGTAACACTCTTTACGAATTCGAGTACGCATTCCGAGCAGAGAATATCAGAGAACACAGAGGAAAGTGTGACAGAAACGTCGCAGGCCCTATGTCGAGTCCACAATATAACCATTACAATAATAGGAATGAAAATGTACGGAATGGAATGCCTTACGGAAACCATTCACGGTCGGGAAATTTTGGGAGTAATGAAATGGAACAACGAAGAGACTGGAATGGGAACCGCAATAGTTCAATAGTTATGTACTACGCAACAGAGGCTGGAATGGAAGGAGGAATGAAGGCTACGGACCACAAAACAACGGATGGCGAAACCATGGCTCGGGTTTCAGTGATAATGGAAGATGTGCGCGAATGAACAACGGAGTAAATGGAAGTAGAGGTCAGGTAAAGGAAATTGAGATTTGGGGACCGAACGCAGGACGAGGGTGCCAGGAAATGTCAACCATCAGATGGTTCAGATGGCTCTGAGCACTATGGGACTTAACATCTGAGGTCATCAGTCCCCTAGACTCTTAGCACTACTTAAACCTAACTAACCTAAGGACATCACACACATCCATGCCCGAGGCAGGGTTCGAACCTGCGACCGTAGCAGCAGCGCGGTTCCGGACTGAAGCGCCTAGAACCGCTCTGCCATAGCGGCCGACTGTCAACCATCGTCAAAGACTAGTTGAATAGGCAGAAGAGGCACAAAATGCACCTGCAACTGAACTCGAACCTAGCCTCACCAGTCTTATAGGAAACGACGATTTAGAAGAAACGTTGCTGGAAAAATCCTATTCTGAACAAGCCACAGACAATTTAGCGGTTGGTGACAGCCGAGCATAAGCATAGTAGCATAAGTTTTGTTTAGTCATAATAGTGTTAAAGATAACAATCATTTCCTTAGATTTTTATATGATTCACCATGGTAATTAACATAGGAACTTCTCCCATTACTGCTAGTCATAGGAGTGAGGCATTGTTAGAATTTCACTCTACAAGTATTTCTCCGGAACATGTATCAGTAAACGCCTTTGTACGATCTGGCACATAATTTGTAGTATAGTGTGTGAGAGGGGCATCTTTAAGATTATTTTGCGAGACCCATGGAGGTATTTTGCAGGATGGTGGTGTATTGTCCACGTGAGAGGCTTTTCGCTGGGGTTTGTGACCATTGCCCAGTGCAATGTATCTTCGCTGTGGGCCGATTATTGTCATCACCAGTGGCGCGATGTATTCGTGGTGTGTTTTTGTCTGTGGATGTCGCCTTTCGTGCGATGTTTCTTGCGAATGGGATATTTTATTCACGTATAGTTACACAGATGAGCTATTGCGTCTGATGCAATTGTTGTTCACTGTGGTTATTCGCTAGTGGTTTTTGCATTTGGTTTTCCACACTATTGTGCGATGATATTCGTGTGAGCCTTCGCGAGCGCTGAGTGGTAGATGTTGGGCGATAGTTTGTGCTATGTGGCATGAACACAGAATGTGCGAGTCACTTTGATATGTTTTGCAGAGTGAAAGAGGTGCGCCATCAGTTTGTAAGATAGAGAAGAACAGAAGAAAAGTAGCTTTGAAGTCAAATGCTGGGTAATACCATGTGCTTTTTTAAGTTTGTTTCCTGAGAAAAAATTTGTCAGTTCCAGCATAAAGAGAATTCTTCAGAATAAAGTGAATTTTTCAGAATAATTATTTTGCCAAATAGGAGAGATAGAGAAGACTGGTGATGTCGGCACTCATCGAGATTCACGCCATACACCAGCATTAGTGACACCACAATGACAAAGTAACGCGAAGTCTAGTACCTTCAGTCTTTCATATGTCTTTTTTTTAGTAGTTGTGTTGCATGAATAAGTAGTAGACTTACATGTGTGAAAGTTAAGTGAATGGAGCGGCTGTAGCAGCTGAGCAGATGGGCACCAAGGACTGAAGCGGCAGTTAAAATCTCCTGCCAGTCTTGAGAGCTGGGGGTGGCGCAGCTGGCGGTGGTGACCCACATAGCTACCGCAGGGGAGCTGGTCGACATGTTGTCATCGGGATGCGTGAACGGAGGCAGGTGCGGACGAGCGTCTTCACGTCATGAGCTGTCAACAAAGTGCTGGTGCCCTGGCGGCAAGCGAGGACTTTCACCGCCGCTTCCGACTCCAAGGTCTCGAAGGACCTACTGCTGAATGTAAGGGCGGGTGTGTGCCACATGGCTGGGGATGCAGAGCGCTGAATGGAGGAACATACGTGTCTGTTAACACGGGTCAGCGCAGACGGCGACAGAGGGAGGTGGTTCACCTCAAACCTGTGTCCATATACTGTCCGGGTCATCCCACGAACGTCTTCGACAGCAGTAACGCACTGCCGACTACCATGTCATCCAAGATGGTCAGTAATCGAGACGCCACTGATTGCTCGCCACAGACAAGGTCCTGCCACACTGAGGGTACTGCCTGCACTGTATACACCGAGTAAAAGGTGTAACCCATCCTGGCAAACTCATGGAGTATAGCTGCCACATCTAACCTGTTACATGACATATGTAATGCTGCGTTTATTCGTTGACAATTCTAAATTTAAAAATCGAACTCCCTAAGGGCCTTCGAGACGGGAGCTGTAGGAGGTATTTGTTGTTTTCAATTGATTTGTTTTATATGTGCCATACTGATTTCATTTCTAGAAGATTACATGTATTTTCTATGTTCTCTTACCAAGTTTTGTTTTTACCTAATGATCTATTATTTTTCGTTTTGTGTAAAGATTGACTTGTTTTATGTCACTTATATGTTGTTTCGTTGTGTTGAAACTTACATCTTTGCACTAAAGGAACAGACTGACACATGTTAAAGAAATCAGCTGAACAGATGACACATCCAAAATGAACACTAAGAATCTTTTATATTGGGTGAACGTGAGAACGTTTGTGATCGATGTTCTGTCAAGGAATGAATGCAGCCATGTGTATAATTGAGCAGGGATAATAATTTAAGAACCTTCAACATCGCAGCGCGTCAGCAATCGTTGGTTAATATATTTAAAAACTAGAAACCCGCCTCGATATTCCATGGGGCAGAGAATCCTCAAGGCAACATTATTATATTCCGGTTAGGGAAATAACATTCTCCGGACGCAATTTCAGGATGAATAAGTAGATAAATGTGCCCTGTAACCGTTTAGTAACTGTCATAAAAGCCTGGGTCTATAAGAATATGACCCAATGGTATGCCCATCACATTTTTATTTCTCACTTTAAATTTGTAGGCATGCAGCAGAGTGTATGTATAACTCCTGGTTGAATGTGGTAAAGGCAGGGTATAACATTATGCTGGGGTTTATGGTAAACAGAGCTCGATTCATGTTTATTTCTTTGATAATGAGCTAACTAAAGTGTCACAATTTGTTCTGTTCTGTAACACACAAACCAATTTAAAGTGTGACACTCCCCAGGAATAAATATGAGAGGATGGGGAGGTTGTGAGAGATTACACGGCACTCTCACTTCTGATATAGTCTTATGCTTCTTAATGTTTTTAAGGAAGATGATCTTTATTACTTGGGTGTATACTGGATACGATCTAACTTCATTAATTTGCGGAAATGGTTGGCAGTAGCTAATGCTCTTGCTTGTGTGCACTAGTGAAGGAATAACGGTGAGCTTTACTTGCATTCAAAAGAAGAGGGTGCCGATTAAAACAACTACATTAAAAATGTATGGTGGCTGAGGGTTCAGGGGAGCGTTATTTCTGCAGAACCTGGGTGAAAACGTTGTGGAGTGCCCAGTTGTGCAAACACGTTGGATGGCGCCGGTGGATCAGTTGCCGCATCCAGGTAGGCTGAATAGTGCTGATGAGTTGCTGCTGCTATACGCAGAGCATTGATTACCAGCAATAAAGCACAGGATGGGCCCTTGTTAGGCAGGATGCTGATGAGACGACTATGTGTTCCTGCGAATGACTGTGGGATAGATAAGTGTCTCTCAGACGTCCAGACTCTGCTACAGAACATATTTGTGAAGGCATGAGGCTTTTAGTGTGTTTGTGGCCATTCTTTGGAAAGTTCAAAATGGACACAACAGGGCAGATAACGACCTTATTTTGGAGGGCTTTGGTTCCATCCAGGTCATGCTTTTAGATAGACACGGTGTAAACGAGTGAGAAAGATGGCGTCGCTGATTGGTCAAATCTGTATATTCAAAGCAAGGGGCAGTCTCCCACCTTCGAATGTTGCACTCCAGCTCTTGATTGGCTTGTGGTAAAGTGGGAGTAGTCTGAGATGTAAATGTGCTAGGCTACCAACCTGGTGAGGAAAACTTGTACTGGTGTTTCGCTAGTAAAGAACTGCAGGTCTTTACCTAAAAGGCGTCCTTTGCCACTTAGAGTCTGTGCCAGTCGCCATCTGAATCATCAGAGGAACTGCTTCTAGCATCACGCAAGATGAGTGATGCGTGGGTGTACTTATTTGTTTTGAATTGGCCATCTAAACATTTGACAAATTCCGTCACACATAGTCATGCCATAGAGTCAAATTGGTTTGGCAGACCAGCAGACGGGTCAACCTGCACACTGGAAACCACCGGGCTTTCAGAGGCTCATAGGGAAGTAACTGCATTCCTAATTATCCAGATGCGAGACCAAGCACTTGCATTTTTTTTTGGGCGCTGCTATTAATAACGGAATGCAGCCATCCATGACTCCAGTCGCCGAGTGCATTGTGGTGTGCTGCCCTGACCTGCAGAATGGTAATGTATTCGCTATTACAGCTTAGGGTTCCAATATATGCCTCTCAGCACCTGGTCCTTTGGAACAATATTTTTCTTTATGCAATAATATAGATGGTTGATAGTAGCGTAGTTTTCGGGGCATACCACGGATTCACATGAATGAAGTCAGTTAAAGTGATTAGTTCTGGTTAGTGTCGTATATTGATCCCTAACTGATCACTTTGTTCACCATCTACAGCATATCATTGAAAGCGTTTGTCCAACAAAAAGGTTTGCGTGCTATTTCTTTAGCTACTTCTTTTTTGTTTTGTGATTTTAAGAATGAATAAACCTATTGTTATTTAAATCACATCTGCTCCCAGTATCCTGATTAACATTACCTTTGCCGTTTTCATTAAAGTCTTGATTACAATTGAAAGTTGGAAGCTTGCAACTTCTACAGCAGTCGGCAAAACCTGGGGCACGGCAGTACTGAACAGCTGTGGCAGCCAGCCGCACCCAGAGCACGGTGTGTAAAGACTGCTGTAGCAGTCAGCCACAGTCAAAAGGTTAGGAGAGCTATTTTTCGCCGTGGTGAACCTTCTCCCTTAATACTGTATTTCCTTTACAAATGATGCTTAACATCTTCTGTGGAAGAGGTGAGAATAAGACGGCAGTCGTGAGGTACTGGTGTAGTCATGAACATTTATCGTTATTTATATTTTAGATTCTGATCTGGCCGGATATTAGTATATCGGATGCGCTGCCAGAGAGGTGTTGAATTTTCTGTGCTGTGATCTTGTAAGTTATATAAAATTAATGAAAAACAGCCTACACCGCAATGGCTATTTTATTTAAAATGACCGGTTTGGGCCTAATTTAGGGCCATCTGCAAAATAGTACCATCAGCTGAAGTTAACGATGTCCAGAACAGTCAGCAGACCTCATTCGATGAAACTGTTCACTTTCAGGACTGACTGTCTGAACGTCGCCAACTTCAGCTGGTGGTGCCATTCTGCTGGTGCCCTAAGACTAGACCGAACCCAATCATTTTAAATGAGATAATCATTACGATCTAAATTGTTTTTCATTAATTTTAAATCCCCATTACTACGGAGTGAGCCTAGTACGAGAAGTAGAATGTGTTGGAATCATTCTGGGCAAGTTACTATTTTGTTTATTAAAATAAAATAAAACCAAATCAAAATTTTCACCTAACTCAAAAAAACCGTTTACAATAATCGTATAGCAAAAGTTAACAACTACAGAAATAAGCGTCACAAAATTTGTGGTGCCCAAGTGTCTGCGTCTAGCGTTACCTCACATGAAACCGTGTGAACACATTCTGAAGCTTAAGAAATATGGAGCGGACTGTGGTTTCAGCCCGTTATTCACCTACTCGGACGTGTGAAACTACCATAAAATCACATCAAGTCTGGCCGGTACATCGGCCGTCGTCGTTAATACGCCAGGTGGACAGCACCGGGGTTGTCGCGCCACACCTAATCCCAGAAGCGGCGTACAAGCGCTCTCTGCTAACCGGATGGTGTAAAAATAACTGTCATTGCATGCAGGGAATCTCTCTTGCCCAAGTGCAGTCAACTATTTCTACCCACAGTACAAGAAAAACTAATGCAATATTTAGACCTGCTAAATGGCTCTGAGCACTATGCGACTTAACTTCTGAGGTCATCAGTCGCCTAGAACTTAGAACTAATTAAACCTAACTAACCTAAGGACATCACACACATCCATGCCCGAGGCAGGATTCGAACCTGCGACCGTAGCGGTCGCTCGGTTCCAGACTGTAGCGCCTAGAACCGCACGGCCACTCCGGCCGGCGACCTGCTAAATGTTTGCTACTTTGATGTAGTACAACGGGTCACAAGTAGTTGAAACACCAGACAACTTGTGCTTGCAGAATACATTTATGTACAGCCACGTCAGTCCCTCCTATGCTCCATTAGGATGGATGCAACTAGATGGCTGACGTGATTCCGTGTTCCGTTTTCTTCATCTACTTCTTAGTCACTGGCGGCCTCAATATGTCCTCGTATATCAAATATCTATTATCATTCAATATCTGCAATACAAAATTTGATATGTCCAGCATCTTACGTGTGCCTGTACATTACACAAAGTCTTTCACCATCTCCTTATTCATTTTAGTCACAAGACTATGGAGCAAATTGCCAGCAACCTGCGTTTCATCCAAACCCACTCTGCATCAAGAGAACATTAAATGGGTAACTGTCCCATCTCAGTATACGCCAGTCGTCTTTCACCTGTCCAACAGTGAATCAGTGTTTCTGTGACATTGTAAGCCCCATCCACGCTTTCCTCATCTGTACATATCTCCGTCTTCTTTCCTCCATCTCATTTCTTAACAACACTGCGGTGCCTGTGTTGTTAAGAAAAATAATGCAATGTTCCTTCATACAAGCGGGCATGTCCAAGTGAACACTGCATCATTCTTCTTAAAGACACAGGCACTTCAGTATCGTATTAATTCGCCGATACCAGGCAGCGACTTTCAATTAAATACGTCACCTCGCTGTAGGGAAAATGTATAATGTGTGTACAAGTGCATAGTGTGATGCTTGGGAGGCGCAGTATGGAAGTTTGGGTCTGGCCGCGAGTCCTTTACGCATGGCCACAGCGGTTAAGGAGTTTCTCTGTGGACATAAGTTATGTCAACACTGATCTGCCGAGTGAGCGGCTGCAGAGAGAAAGTGATGTTTATTGCCAAATGATGAGATGCCACCCCCGAAAGCCGACTATATTCGATGCCTCAGCGGTGGCCTGGCGTTCGATGTACGGTGTTTTCAACGATTCAGACACCAGAGCGGCCAGATATTTGATGGTCACCCACAAATATATAAATCGCCAGAGACACCGTTCCATACATATGACAGATTCTCCATTATGTCCCCAGTGCCATCATCTGATGCGGACGAACACGGTCTGGAATGTGGATCTGCTGTGGAGGTGTGGAGTTTGACAAGACTGAAGTTGGTCTTCATTCAGCGAACGACCCCAAAAGTGACCCCAGTGCCATCACCTGATGCGGACGTACACGGTCTGGAATGTGGATCTGCTGTGGAGGTGTGGAGTTTGACAAGACTGAAGTTGGTCTTCATTCAGCGAACGACCCCAAAAGTGACCCCAGTGCCATCACCTGATGCGGACGAACATGGTCTGGAATGTGGATCTGCTGTGGAGGTGTGGAGTTTGACAAGACTGAAGTTGGTCTTCATTCAGTGAACGATCCCAAAAGCAGTGACTCCGACATCCCTTCTCATCCGATATATGACGTTTCATCCAATTACTGAGATTAATGCAGTGATATGAGTCAAGAGTTTGACCATATTGCATCTTTCCTGGGGTGGTGACAAACACTTTCTCCAATTCTGGCCCTCCCTATTGGAACGATTCATTCGCCTACGTCGCCACTCGCACCACCGCCAAAACATTCCTATGTGGATGGTTCCAGAATGCGATTTTCACTCTGCAGCGGAGTGTGCGCTGATATGAAACTTCCTGGCAGATTAAAACTGTGTGCCGGACTGAGACTCGAACTCGGGACCTTTGCCTTTCGCGGACCAGTGCTCTATCAACTTTTTTTTTTAATCTCATTTTTGTTCGAACGTTCGTTGTATCTGCTCGGGGCGGACGTCGAAAGACACCCATTTCAGTTCGTTGTTGATCCATTAACTCAGTTTCTTTATTACAGAGGGCAGCTAGCCCTCTGACCAAACACGCTGAGTTACCGTGCCGGCGACCAACTGAGCTACCCAAGCACGACTCACGCCCCGTCCCCACAGCTTTACTTCTGCCAGTACCTCGCCTCCTACCTTCCAAGTTTCATATCTGGATGGTGCCTTCTTGGACCCTCGGTACAGTTGGGGTGTGCCGGGTATGAAAAGTTAACCTTACGTGGATGTCAGTTTTACGAAACTGACCGGAACACGTGACATAACCACATGGACCCTTTCATTGTGAAGACGTGCCCGGCCCCAATGACGGCTTAGAAAGATGTTCATCGGTGGTAGCTGGGGGTGTAGTGTGTAATGTTGGTTCCGCTGGAAGGGTCGTTTTTCCGTTTTACTTATGCCTTAATTTGGTTTTTTGTTTCTTAGTTGCTTTCTTTACCGCTAGAATGGTACCGGTGGAAAAAAAGCGGGAAATCTGAGATCGAGTACCGGTCCGGCATAAATTTTCACTGTCGTAATACCCTTACACAGCTGATGGTTGTCCGTATTTGCAACTGCGACCACGTTCATATATCATTTCTTAACCTCATCCCTCAAATTTTCGCATTTCTCCAGACTAGTCAACTTCTGCTCAAATTTACATTCCTTCAGTACTGCTGCAATACAGTTCTGTTAGAGATCATAAAACACCTCCGATAAGACCGTTAAGAGGAAATTACGTCTTGGTATGTCATTAAGACTGACATTTCTGAAATGCCATACGTTGATTATTAAACCTGTTATTATTATTATTATCATTACGTACCGTTCATCTACTAAGTATACTGTACTCCTAACTCACTAAGGTTAGCTTTAGGTGCAAGAGAGAGTCTGACATCTCTTACATCGTCAGCTTACGTGCAGTGATAACTTTCAGATGTCACTTTAAAGTGCTGTTCCCGGTGATCCTTTGCTACTTTCACAGGACAATTTAAACGAAATGGATGCTCACGTTGAAATTTCACGGTATTTACTTCACCATTTAATCACGTAAATATTGAGCTGAGGATCAGCCAATATGGCACATATCTGCTAACGCAAGTACCCACAAAGGAAAACTGAAACTAATTTACAGCACATTATTATGTACGACTTTCTCTCGTATTATCTCAGTTACTTGTGGCCCATGTCAAACGTGACATCACTGGGTGGAGTACCTTCAGGAGGGCAGAGAATGATGGCCTCTTGGGCGTCAAAATGGCGAGTGTAGCTGTAAGGCGGTAGAGGAGGGGGAGGGGGGGGGGGGAGGGGAAGTCTAGCGGCATCGTTAGAGTCGCAGCCGGCGGAAGCTTATTGGCGTCGTTACTTCCGGTAAAGGCGTATCGGCGTATCTCGTTACCGGCTGCTCGCTGCCCGTTTCGCAGTGCCGCCTCATTTGAGGCATTATGACTTCAAAATATTTCACCTTAATTATATTTTCCGCCGAAGCGCCGAGTGTAATTAGTCATTACTGATCCTGCGGTGAAACGAAACCTTCTCTGTAGTTTTCTAATGATAGTAATTGACTTCATTATTCTGGTAACTTAACACAGTGAAGACGTGAACAATTAAAATTTTCCGCCATTTTGTTCAAGCTCGCGCTGGGATGATGCACACTTCAAAAGTCTTGCTTTCGGTGCTGCCTGCGTGCCCTGCAAACTGAAACAGCGTTCTCAGTGTATTTTGTCACGAAGCCTATGTTTAACAACTGCCCTCAAGGAAGTACGCAGTAAAGAGCCCGCATTGTAACTGTTTCTGTCTTTCTCCTGTCACTGTTTCATACGCTTCACGAATTATCATTTTTTATAATTTCTTCCTTGATGACTCAACTATTGACATAAAAAGCTATGTGTCTTGACTGACCTTCTTCTAATAAAGGTTGTGTTTTGCTCTGTTGTTTGTCTTGATCACGGGGTCCCGGGTTCGATTCCCGGCCGAATATGGGGTTTTCTCCGCCCGGGGACTGGATCTTTGTGTTGTCCTCATCATTTCATCATCATTCATGAAAATGTCGAGATTGCACTGACAAGGAAACCTCCCCATCGCACCCCCCTCAGATTTAGTTATAAGTTGGCACAGTGGATAGGCCTTGAGAAACTGAACACAGATCAATCGAGAACACAGGAAGAAGTTGTGTGGAACTATGAAAAAAATTAGTTTTCTCGATTGATCTGTGTTCAGTTTTTCAAGGCCTATCCACTGTGCCAACTTATAACTAAATCTGAGGGGGTGCGACGGGGAGGTTCCCTTGTGAGTAAAGATTCGGAATTTGTATGGGCGCTGGTAACCGCGCAGTTGAGCGCCCCATAAACCAAACATCATCATCATCATCTTCATCATCTGTTGTTTATAATAAAAACTTAATAAGACGGCCGTGGAGTGGGAGGGTTAGCCCAGCAACAGCAACCACATTCACAGTTTGCATGATGACAATAATTAATAGTACAAGTTTCACCAGTGAATGCGTGGACAAAATTAAGCAGATTTCTTCCAATACGAAATACATGAATGAACTGCTGTTTACACAGTAATCATTTTGTAGTTAAGAAAAATACGCCAAACACTCGGTAGAGCAGACGTTCATAATATTTTCAATGAACTTTACAACTGAGAGAATATGCGCCTAGCTCTTACTAAACAATCTGTTAATGACAGTTCATCATTTCAAAACAATGTAAATGAAATTTGCAGTTTTAGAAAATAGGCACCTGGCGCTTGCTAAATCGTCTCTCAATAAGAATTTAATTTTTCAAATTTATTTGAATAATATTTACAATTTTAGAAAAATTGGCGCCTGGCGCTTACCAAACTCTGTTAATAAACTTCTCATTAAAAACTGTAATTAACATACATGTGCTACAGCTCTTGCTAAGTCTTTACTGATAACAATTCAGGTGACAAGATATTTAAGACCTAACCGCGCTCAGCAAACGATTAATTAAATATCATCAGGTAAGGGCGAAGTGAGCTCCGAACTTTAAATGTCAGATGTGCTTAAGAAAGTAACACTCTTTATTTTTTTTTTTTTTTTTGAGTCATCACTCTTTGACTGGTTAATGCGGCCCGCCACGAATTCCTCTCCTGTGCTAACCTCTTCATTTCAAAATAGGACTCTCAACGTACGCCCTCAATTATTTGCTGGATGTATTCCAATCTCTGTCTTCTATTTTGTTTTTGCCCTCTACAGCTCCTTCTAGTACCATGGAAGCTATTCCCTAGTGTCTTAACAGATGTCCTATCATCCTGTCCCTTCTCCTTTTTCAGTGTTTTCCAGATATTCCTTTCCTATATGCTTCTGCATAGAACCTCCACATTGCCTACCTCATCAATCCACCACGTTTTCAACATTCGTCTGTAGCACCACATCTCTGTTGCCTAGGTCGGAGAATTCCTTAACTTCACCTACTTCTTGAGAATCAATCCTGATGTTAAGTATCTCGCTGTCTTCATTTCTGCTACGTCTCATTACTTTCGTCTTTCTTCGATTTACTCTCAATCCGTATTCTGTAATTATTAGATAGTTTATTCCATTCAGCATATCCTGTAATGAAACTTCCTGGCAGATTAAAACTGTGTGCCCGACCGATACTCGAACTCGGGACCTTTGCCTTTCGTGGGCAAGTGTCCTACCACGCCCGGTACTCACAGCTATACTTCTGCCAGTACCTCGTCTCCTACCTTCCAAACTTTACAGAAACTCTCCTGCGAACCTTGCAGAACTAGCACTCCTGAAAGAAAGGATATTGCGGAGACATGGCTTAGCCACAGTCTGGGGGATGTTTCCAGAATGAGATTTTCACTCTGCAGCGGAGTGTACGCTGATATGAAACTTCCTGGCAAATTAAAACTGTGTGCCCGACCGAGGCTCGAACTCGGGACCTTTGCCTTTCGCGGGCAAGTGCTGTGAGTACCGGGCGTGAGTCGTGCTTCGGTAGCTCAGATGGTAGAGCACTTGCCCGTGAAAGGCAAAGGTCCCGAGTTCGAGTCTCGGTCGGGCACACAGTTTTAATCTGCCAGGAAGTTTCATATCAGCGTACACTCCGCTGCAGAGTGAAAATTTCATTCTGGAAACATCCCCCAGGCTGTGGCTAAGCCATGTCTCCGCAATATTCTTTCTTTCAGGAGTGCTAGTTCTGCAAGGTTCGCAGCAGAGCTTCTGTAAAGTTTGGAAGGTAGGAGACGAGGTACTGGCAGAAGTAAAGCCGTGAGTACCGGCTGTGAGTCGTGCTTCGGTAGCTCAGTTGGTAGAGCACTTGCCCGCGAAAGGCAAAGGTCCCGATTTCGAGTCTCGGTCGGGCACACAGTTTTAATCTGCCAGGAAGTTTCATATCAGCGTATACTCCGCTGGAGAGTGAAAATATCATTCTGGATATGCTGTAATGCTTCTTCACTTTCACTCTGGATAGCAATGGCATCAACGAATCGTGTCGTTTATGTCCTTTCACTTTGAATTTTAAACCCGGTCCTGAGCCTTTCTCTAATTTCACTTGTTGCTTCTTTGATACAGAGATTGAACAATAGAGGTGAAAGACTACATCCCTGAACCACATCCTTTTTAATTCGACCTCTTCGTTCTTGGTCGTCCACTCTTATTCCCTCGTGACCCTTACACATATTGCGTATTATCCGTCTCTCCCTATAGCTTACCCCTCACATTTCTCAAAATTCCGAACAACTTCGACCATTTTACATTGTCGAACGCTTCTTCCAGGTCGACAGATCCTATAAATATGTCTTGAGTTTTCTTTAGTCTTTCTTCCATTATCAACCGCAACGCCAGATTGGCCTCTCGGATGCCTATAACTTTCCTAAATCCAAACTGATCCTCATCTACGACAATCTCAATTTTCTTTACCATTCTTCTATATGTTGTTCTTGTCAGTAACTATGATGTATGAGCTGTTAAGCTGACTGTGCGATAATTCTCGCACTTGTCAGCTCTTGCACTCTTTGGAGCTGTGTGGATGATATTTTTCTGAAAGTCAGATGGTAGTCACAAGTCTCTTACATTCTACACACCAACGTGAATAGTCGTTTTGTTGCCATGTCTCCAATGATTTTAGAAATTCTGATGGAATGTTATCTATCCCTTCTGCCTTATTTGATCTCAAGTCCTCCTAAGCTCTTAAATTCTGATTGTAATATGGGATCATCTATCTCTTCTAAATCGCCTCCTGTTTCCTTTTATATCACATTAGACAAATCTTCCCCATCATAGAGACCTTCACTGTACTCTTTCCAGCTATCATCTCTTTGGTCTGCATTTAGCAGTGGAATTCCCGTTGCACTCTTAATGTTGTCGCCCTTGCCTTTAATTTCACCGAAGGTTGTTTTGACTTTCCTATATGCTGAATCCGTCGTTCCGACAATCATTTCTTTTGCGATTTCTTCACATTTTTCACGGAGCCATTTCGTCTAAGCTTCGCTGCACTTCCTATTTATTTATTTCCCCAGTGACTTGTATTTCTGTATTCCTGAATTTCCCTGCACGTTTTTGAACTTTGTTCTTTCATCGATCAATTGAAGTGGTTCTTCTGTTTCCCCTGGTTTCTTCGCAGTTACCTTCTTCCTACCTATGTTTTTCATTCCAACTTCTATGATTGCTCTTTTTAGAGAGGACCTTTTCTCTTAAACTGTACTGCCTAATGTGCTATCCCGTATCGCTGCGGCTATAGCTTTAGATAACTTTAAGAGTATCTTGTCATTTCTTAGTACTTCTATACCCCTCTTCTTTGCGTTATGATTCTTCCTGACTAATCTCTTAAACTGCAGCTTACTGTTCATGACTGCTGTCTTGTGATCTGAGTCTATATCTGGGCCTGGGTACGTCTTACAATCCAGTATCTGATTTCGGAATCTCTGTCTCACCATGATTTAATCCAACTGAAATATTCCCACATCACCCGTCCTTTTCCAAGATTTCCTTCTTCTCTTGTGTTTCTTGAACAGAGTGTTAGCTATTACTAGTTGAAATTTATTAAAGAACTAAAGTAGTCTTTCTCCCCTCCCAAACCCACATTCTCCTGTAACCATTTCCTCCGCTCCTTCCCCTATTACTGCATTCCAGTCCACCATGACTATTAGATTTTCATCTCCCTTTATGTGCTATATTAGCCTTGCAATATCTTTTTATAATTTACCACTTCATCTTCAGCTTGCGACGTTGGCATCTATATCTGAACTATCGATGTCGGTGTTGGTTTGCAGTCGATTCTGTTAAGAAGAACCCTATCACTGAACTATTCACAGTAACACTCTCTCTGCCCTACCTCGCTATTCATAACGCATCCTACTCCCGTTATACGATTTGTAGCTACTATTGTTATTACCCTATACTCATCTGACGAGAAATCCTTGTCTTCTTTCCATTTCACTTCACCGACTCCCTACTATATCTAGATTGAGCCTTTGCATTTCCATTTTCAGATTTTATAGCTTCCCTAAAACGTTCAAGCATCTGTCATTCCTCGCCCCGAATAGTAGAACGTTATTCTTTCTTTGGTTATTCAATCTTTTTCTCAGTCCCCTCCGAGGTATCAGAATGGGGGACTATTCCGGAATCTTTTTTCAATGGAGACATCATCATGACACTTTTCCAATTTCACGATACATGTTGTGTGTTGTGGTTGGCAGGAGAGCCAACACCGGGTTACTTGAGGAAGCCGAAAGGCACGCGCTTTAGCTCACGCAGGCTGGCGTGAGGTCTGGAACAGGACAAGGAAATTAGAATGTAGAAAAACGGACGTAGCTGGTGGAATACTTAACTTTAATCCATGAAGGACGAGCGTCGCTCTAGAGGGTACATTATTCATAACATCAATAGTAACTGGTAATGGCGCCTTGCTAGGTCGTAGCAAATGACGTAGCTGAAGGCTATGCTAACTATCGTCTCGGCAAATGAGAGCGTATTTTGTCAGTGAACCATCGCTAGCAAAGTCGGCTATACAACTGGGGCGAGTGCTAGGAAGTCTCTCTAGACCTGCCTTGTGGCGGCGCTCGGTCTGCAATCACTGATAGTGGCGACACGCGGGTCCGACGTATACTAACGGACCGTGGCCGATTTAAAGGCTACCACCTAGCAAGTGTGGTGTCTGGCAGTGACACCACATTGTGTGTCCTTAAAGCAGTGGTTTCCATTGCCTTCTGCATCGTCATGCCGTTGTTCGTTGTTGATTCTTCCACCTTCAGCGCCAGTTTCTCACACAGAGGATGAGAGAGTTCCCTGAACCTCTGTCTGCTCCTCCACCCTCTTTGACAAGGCCGTTGGCAGAATGAGGGTGACTTCTTATGCCTGAAGCCTTCGGCTATCAGTGCTGATTATTAATCAAAATTTAAGCCCTGGCTGGTTTCAAACCAAGGACCGATGACGTTTTGAATATAAACTTTTTTTCGGTATTGTTCGTTGCGTTTGGTCTGGGCGGACGTCACAAGACATCCGTTCAAGTTGATCGTTGATTCTTTTACTCAGTATTTTTATTACAGCATACAATAAAGTTATTATTGCTTTACAGCTGAGGCCGCGAACCGTCAGCAGACCGACGTGACTCGGCACGTCGGTCGGTCGGTCGGTCGTTAAGAGATCGGCGGCAGAGCCGTGGTTCACCAGGGCAGAGGAGACGCACGCTAAACTCTCTCCCATTCACCACGGAAATGACACGGGCCCACGGATGGACTGAACTGCAACAGAATAAGATTCTAAATCAAGAAATTGTTGAACACAAGAATGAACAGTTATAAGTGTGGAACAAACCAACTCCCCTTCAGGTATGTGAGAGTGACGTCCCTACATGGTCCACTCACACAGTGTCTGTACACAGTGGTAGTTGCTTTGAATTTAAGCTACACGAATGTGGGAACTCTACCACAAATCAGGTAATTAGCATTGTTCCCAGAACGGCAATAATGGTAATCAAACTTCATGTGGATTTACATACTTAAGAAGGCACAGCAATCTGTCTAATAGACACGACGATATAAGGTTTTGACTCTCACATATTATACTGCTTGAGAACATTGGTTGTCTTAATGGCAGCTTGAAACGCATCAGATGATAGTAGAATTCTTGCCCAAAAGCTCCACTAGAACTTCAAAGCAGTACAGGACGTTATCCTTTACATGCAAACATGCACTTCTCAGACGCAATGTCTCACCAGATTCAGAAACATGAATTGGCCAAATGGGTTGCCGTTCTCAACATGCGACATCCACTCCAAGTTCTTAACTGCCTCCCTTCTTTACAGCGTGGCGCCCCCTCATCTGTATGGGAAATATTTCAACTCAAAAAGTTCTTCAAAAGGAGCCTTTATCATTTATTCATGTCACTAATCTCATTACCCGATACTTCTCACGTATTGATCATTGTTGAACTAGAAACGACACAAAAACCCAATTGAAACTGATTACTATAGACACTTTAAAGGTAAATGGCACCACCTATCTGAACAGAATTACATTGTCAATGGGGAAAACGTTATCTATAGATTAATTTCTTTTGTCTTTTCACGATACAGTCACAAAAACATTCAGTACAATAACCGTTTTCGACAAGCCACTGGTCATTATCAATAGTTATTATTTCGAGAAATAAGCAAATCGGAAGAGACTGAAAAAATCAGACAACTAGTTGCAAAACAAAAGTTTATTAGCCATTGGTCTAGGTTTCGATATTTCTATAAATATCTTCTTCAGAAGGAGTGAGCCTTATTACATCACATGGTCGAACAGTAGATCAGCTGAAGCAGAGCGGCCCTTGTCATATATTAAATTGGCAAATTGGTTTTGCAGCCATGTTTAAGATTTAGAAATAAGTAAATCGGCATATGGACGTCGTGGTACAAACTTGGGAAAAATGACACACTGTCTTTCGAGATGGTGTCACTGAATGTTGATCTGCCTCACCTTCATATCTCAATCACAGACTCAGTTCACAAGACAGCAACTGATTTCGACCAACCACTAGTTCTCACCAGTTGTCATGGTGACCACTGGCTGTTCGAAACCAGTTTCTGTCTTGTGAAATACGTCTGTGATCGCATCGTAAGAAGATAAAAAACAGAACTGTGTGTGTTTATCTCACGGAAGACTAGGCGTAACAAAAATTACACTGCCTGACAAAAAATGCAATACCCATAAGACGAAGTCCAATGTCAATGTAACATCGTACACGCACACACCATCGGCATTTACGAACAAACGGCCACGAGAGTGCATTAAGGTTGTTTATATTTAGTATTGTTACTCTGGCCTGGTAGGGTATGCAAGGGGCGTGAACATCATCAGATGTTCAGTGGCGTCAGGTGTTCATTGGTCAGTCTGAAGGAATGAAAATGCCGTGTACTCTTGTGAGACGGTGTTATCAGCACCTGACAGTTTGAAAGGGGCCTCACTGTGGCTTCATTTAGTCGGCTGCTCGAACCGTACAATATCTTCATTTGCGGGGAATTTAGAGTATGACACAGACATGGACTGCTTGAGAACGTGATGGCAGGCATATTTGTCGTCTAGCTTTCTGTCGACCACGACTAACACAAGGGAGGTACGCCTCATTGTGCAACATGCAAGCCGTAACCTCTTAACATCTGCACCCGTCATCTGAAAATATGGACGCACTAAAAGATTCTGTGTCATTCCACATCACTTGTCGGAGACTTGAGCAGTCGGACTAGCGACTTACAGTCTCATGCGTAAGAGGCCGTGCATATTACAACATAAGCGGCTGCGTTTGGAGTGGTGCCGTGACGGAAGCAAGGTCTGCTGATGAATCTCATCGCCTTGTGTTTAGTGAGCAGCTATTGTTCTGCATTAACCCGGATGACTGTCGATGAATATGGAGGGAACCTGGGGAGAGGCGCCACCCTTCATCGTTTTGGAGAGGCACAGCGATGTTACTGTTGCTGTCATGGTGTAGGGAGTCATCAGATATGACTTCAGGTCACTGGTAGTCGTTGGGGGATGTCTATCAGCACAACGATACATCACTGACATCCTGTATCCTCCTGTGTTACCTCTCATGCTGCCATTTTTCAACAGGACAATGCTCGATTACACATGGCTCGTGTTTCTATCAACAGTCTGCGTGAAGTTTAGCTGCTTCCATGAATAACTAAATTCCCACACCTGCCCCAGTGGGACACGCGTAGGACCAACTCGTATGTCATCTTCATCCCACTACCAGTATCCAGGACATCAAGGACCACTTCGATGAGTTGGAGCCAGTTTGCCTCAGAAGAGCATACAATGGTTTTGATACCATTCACAAACAAACCAGTCCGTGCTTCCAGCCTTAAGAGATGGTAGCGTCATACAGGTAAGAGGGAGGAATAGGAGATGAATGTTTAACGTTCCAGTGACAACGAAGTCATTAGAAACGGAGCACAGGCATTTGCTCGGTTTAGGGAAGGATGGAGAAGGAAAGCGGCCTCTTTCGAAGGAAACATCCCGGCATTTGCCTTAAGCGATTTGAGGATATCACGGACAACCTAAATCAGGATGACCGGACATCGGTTTGAACCGTCGTCATCCCAAATGTGAGTCCATTGTGCTAACCGCTGCTCTACCCTGTTAGTTCAGATAAGTAGGCTTATACAGCTCAAGTATCTGTAAATTCGACTTGCTTTTCATGTGACTAAAATAACATCACATACCCTCTCAACCGGAGAAGCTCCGCTTCACCTTCAAATTTTGAGTACTTTCCTGTCAGGCAGAGCATTTTGTGAGTCGTTTGAGAATTTTAAGTGCTGCAATTCATTTGGAAGTGGAAGTGTCATAAGTGTTTCCAGAATTTGATGTTACGTAGCTCGGATTAGGTTCGATCAAAACAACATTGGCATTCTAAGAAATGTTTGAAGCATAAATACCCCATAGTGACACGGTTGCATGCCAATGGACAATTAAAAATCGCGCAGTTCAAAATATGTTTTCCACATTTCCAGTTGTAACATTACTGACTCCACGCATTAATACGAGGGAGTACTAAAAACTAAAGCCTCTGAACCACATCTTTATTCTTCATGTCTACATATTTGCAGCCCTCTGCCTCTTGAGGGCTCTGAAGTTTAACATTTAACATGGAGGTGCGTAACGTAACAACACTACTGGTCAAACGGTTTTGACCAGCCACGCAAAGATCTATATATTTTGTTTCATTATACAAACAGATCGTACAAACTAATCAGACCAACAAAAATATTTTTTTCTCTTTGTTATTAAGTAAAAAATGATATGGTTTAGATTTTAGCGCTTTCAAAGTATTTGCTATTTACCCTCAGAAGAGTTTCACAAGTTCTTGGCAATCTAGAGACACGATTTTTTAGTATTCCTGCAGACATTTCAGTCTCACACATATGTAATTTACTTCATGAATCTTCAACATTAGATTACCTTCGTTTTTTGACCTCCGTGTTAGGTTCACCCCACGGAGTACTATGGGATTCGAGTCAGGTAACTGACTAGGCCGACCATATTCTTTCGTTCCCAAAATTTATCTTTTCTGTTGACGTACCCCGTTCACAATTTAGAAGCATGTCTGGGGTCGTTGTCCTGCTACGGAACAAACCCACGACTAATAAGTCTCTTTCCAGGTGAAACTATCTTGTTGACCTATTTCCTGTGATATCCTTCCTTCTTTAATGTTCCATTAATTCTTACTAGGCCACCGACTTTATCACCCGCGAGATGTCCCCACACAATGACCGACCCTCCACAAGGATCCATGTGGGAGACACACTCCTATTCGTTGTTTCTCCACTAGACAGCGAACAAGCATTCGACGATGGCTTAGAAATATTTCAAACTTAGATTCGTGCGCACCGTGCAGGTTTGGCTACGCCAACTTTTGTTGCTACTTTCTTATTAGAATAGCCTTCCTGATGCAGACCTACAATTACAGGACGTTTTTCCATTCTTTTAGGGGGTAATATGCCAGGAACTTGATGAGGTAAACAAACGCACTGCTAGGGGAACATAATGCGGTGTAAACTAATGCGAACTGATTGCTACACAGGCAGCTCAATGAATCATGCCTATTAGAATGGAACCATCTTAGGTAAAGACGCGTCAGTGTGGTTGTTGATACTCATCATTGGCCCTGTAAGTGAAGAACAATCAGTCAAATGCAAAACCGAGGCGCTTAACATTTACATATTTGTTCTTATTATCAGGATGCTGATATGATAGCATATTCAAAACGAAATGCCTGTTTTAACCACAACAGCATGACAGTGTTAGGTGGCCGGAAACTTTTGACCGTTAGGGTATGTCCGTGCGTGAGAAACAGCGTGCTGTAGTCAGATTTCGGATTCCAAGAGTTCGCCCACGAATGGAGTACATTCTTTATCTGCATGACGGTGGCAGGCACACACGAGCTCTGCGATATCTGAAACAATCCGACATCTTGGATTCACTGCCATCGATCATCCTCCATACTGTCCCGGCTGGACCTCATTCTACTCTGATCTGTTTCCAAAACTTTAAGATTTTCGAAATCTTCATTCAGGTACCGGTGAAGATGGGAAAGCTCCATCAACAAAGTCGAACATTCTACAGTGGCGATGGGAAAAAGAACTCTTCTTCGGAGAAATGCGTTAGTCACCAGTGTGACTACGTTCAGAAACAAATATGTAGTTATAAATAGCAAAATTGTAGAACATTAATAAAGTTTGTTTTACTCAATAAGATTTAAGAGCTCTCACTTTAAAATTTCGGACGCATTACTTTACAGCAGTCTCTAGTAGAAATGATTTTTAAAATAGGGTTTACTCTTTTTTAATTTCACTTTTTTCTACTTTCTTCTTACTTTGTTTCATCCTAACATCTTTGAATACTAATATACCACCTTGTATTTGGTTTATTACTATTGTTGTTTTCTGTTCTGTAACCTTATGTTGTATATCTACGACTGCACATTTGATGTACTTCTATAGCACACATTGTAGGCCGGAAGCTGGACATGAACCTTCGAATCCCGTCAGACAGGAAGACCTTCGGTAACATATTGACAAGGACCTAGCTCTGAGTCGTCTCATGACGGCCCCCTCTACAAAGTGATGACCTTCCTCCAACTGTTAAGTTTTCAGTTTGCCACTTCATTTGATCTGAATAGGTGATGTATCAGTGTGATCGGAGGTGGTACATTCTTGGCTTCCGAGAACCGTCCCACTAAGTATATTTTAATTCCTACTCCGAATTTTACTTTTGTTTCCTTTACTGCTTGCTCAATATACAGTCAGTTTGAATAACATCGGGGACAGGTTCCAACCCTGTCGCACTCCCTTTTCTATCACTGCTTCCCTTTCGTGAACCTCGACTCTTATAACTGCCATCTGGTTTCTGTACAAATTGTAAATAGGCTTTATCTGCCCTGTGGGTTAGTGTATATGCTTGTTTTTAATTAACCTTTGCTACTGTATTTGCTGTTTTACGGCAGGTTTCGAAATTCTTTATATTATTGACGTTCCGGGCGTGTAAGGCTATCAGCCGTGATTGTGGTCACTTGCCTTAAAATTCTAATTTGGTATTTGTATTTACGCAGTAAGCATTTAAAACCTTATTTACTGCCATTCCTGGCGTCTGATGCCTTCTTCTGTGTTTGTGGCGACTTGCCTTTAATATTTCAATACTTATAATTTGTAAGTTGCAGTGAGTTTTAAACAATTATTAATTTATTGCCATTCCTTGCGTGTAAGGCCTTCCGCCCAGATCCCAGTGGCTTGCTTTTAAAACATTATCTGCTGTATCTCTATTTAACTGTGATTTGCCAAATTGTAACTAACTGAAAACAATATTATTTACGCAGTTATTTATTACTTCATTAATAACGTGTGGTATTTTTATTTATCGTTGAGTGTGGAATTACTGGTTTAAAATAAATTGTGTGTAACTCTAAAAGGGAACCAATAGTAACTGATTACGGCCCCGTTCACAATCGTAACCGAATCCTGCCTTCCCTTGACTATCAGGTTTCAATAATCTGACTATCGCGTCATTCGCTACACTAAGAGATAATATCAGACACACCGAGTTTAACGGGGTAGAAGTCTAAACTGACATTACGTTATGATCTACAGAACATACGAAATTATCAAAACGGTTTTGCAAACTACGAATGAGCATGGTATTCCTGCATCTTATATATAAAGACCGGTGTATATATATATATATATATATATATATATATATATATATATATATATATATATATATATATATGAACCCCCTCCTTTGTAATTAAGAGCAATTCTTTTTGTCCATATGTTACTTGTATTTTAAATGCACCCTGTCATCTTGAAATAGAATACAGGTGGTAAAATGAGCATATGCTACAACGAAGGAGAATAAATTACTTCATTTATTCCTCTAATTCTGCTGAAAAAGAAACAAAAATCTCAGTTTCTATAGAGGACAAGAGATTAGGTTTAGATAAAACATCAGGATTCTTTCTATTTATGAAGAAGCATAGATTTAATGTTTATAAGGTAGAGAGACATAAAGGAATTCAGAAGAAGAAGAAGAAATAACTGTACATTTTAGTATGATGGGTTATAAAACCATCAAAATGGAGACTACTGTACTATTTCTTTTTGTTTCACGAGATGTAAAATATTCGTTATCACTTACTATACAATTAATAAGAAATTTATTTCTAACAAATAACCAAAAATGAGAAGTTGTCACATACTTTCTTCCATACTTCAGGAGCATTATTATTTCATCAAAGAAGGTAAAAGGCACAGATGTCAGGTAAAAGAAACAGGCATCCTACTTGACTAATTCGCTGAGAATTCAGCGTGTTCCAGGACTGGTGATACGTACGGGCAGGTAATAAACCATAGTGACCTAACTGTGTTTCCTGAGGTAATTAGTGATACTTTATGAATGCCTTTCGTACAGGAGGCATCCAGCCATATGAATCCAATTCATTGCTTTTCAAAGGAGAAATCGTTTGTAACTGTCACACGAACGCGTTCATGCTATTGCAGATAATGGGAAATAATGCACTGGAAATAGTCCGTCTACATTCACGAGAAATCTGGCCTTGCACACAATAATTAGTGTGGAAATACGATCAGCTTGTTGAACGTGCAGCCATCTTAGTCGTTTCACGTCAAAATGTAACTTTGCGGCGTTATTGATGAGACATTTTTGTAGGCATTTAGATTCACAACTATGACTTGTATTTGATAATGCCATCCCTCCAAACGACAAAAATCAACTAAACACTAACAGGAACCAAATTGTTCAGCTCGAACTCCTGATCAAAGTCCCATAGAGTATTTATATGATTGTATGGTGTCTGTTCTTTTGGGCATCTCAGAAAGAATAGACACCACCCATTCACATATTTGATTCGGCTTAATGGGTCATGCATGTATCCATCACCTTCAGTGCGGATACACAATTATGTTCGACCTCCTGCAGGAATCTCAAAGTAGCGAGCATGGAGCACGTGGACGGTAACTACGAATAAGTGGCGCTATGTGGGAATGTTGGTCTGCCGTAAAGTGTGCTGAGATAGTCTGTGCAATTGCGATGAACACTGTGTCCGGATGGCGCAGTAGTTAACGCATCTGCCTCATGAGCGGCAGATCACAATCATCGTTCTGTCCTTTCCTTTTCCTTTCCTGTTCGACTGGCATGTAAAACCTGTTGCCGGCCGGGCTGGCCGAGCGGCTCTAGGCGCTACAGTCTGGAACCGCGAGACCGTATCCTGCCTCGGGCATGGATGAGTGTGATGTCCTTAGATTAGTTAGGTTTAAGTAGTTCTAAGTTCTAGGGGGCTGATGACTTCAGAAGTTACGTCCCATAGTGCTCAGAGCCATTTGAACCATTTTTTGAAAACCTGTTACCTTTTCCGAATCGAACTTGCCGCGCTGATAAAAATTCTGGTAGCATTATTTTGTAAATTGATTATAGTTACGGACTTAGGCCAATTCTGTATATTACATTTCTATGTGTGGTAACAAAACTCATTATTGACGGTACTCGAGCTACATCAACCTAATGCATTCGTCTTTTAAATCCCAAACCAACATAAATTCTTTGTCTCAAATCGTGTTCCTGTGTTTTATTTATGCCGTGTTGCGCTCTTTGACTAGAACTCGGTATTCTGAAGCGTCTGTACCTTGAGAAAACTACGTTTTCCTCGGCCTCTTTCTTACTAGGAGTGTTGTTTTCATAGTTATTATTTTTAATGTGAGACATCATGTGTTATGTATCTGAAACAGAAGGTGGATATTAAGAGGAAGAAGTGTCACAATGTCACTAAATGCTTCCTGTGAAAATTCTCTAGACGGAAATGGCATTTACAGCTTAGTTGGAACACTGTTCAGAGATGATTTATAATGGATAATTCACGATGAAATTCATTTAGTATGACAGTCAATTCTTAATGATTTTCTATGTAATATTTTGCTAACAGACTATTATTTATTCAGTGCTTTTCCGGAGTCATAGTGTGCAAGGAAAGGAACCTATTGCGCTGCTGACAGGAATATCTAATTATGGAATTAGTTTTCGCTGTAAAAGCTAATAAGCGTCGGTCGGTGCTCTAGATTACCTCTTTTAATTACAGAGTCACTTTAATTAGTGCGAGCGCATATTTCAGTAGCAGAGGTGAACGCTGTTTAAGAGCACGTCTAATACTTCCTCAGAATCTTGGACGGGAGTCTAATGAAGTTCACAAGTTTTCCGATCAAGAAATGAAGACATTTATAGAAGAGTCGGCCGCACCGCTTCACAGCAAATAATACGACGTCATTAACTTTGCTGAGAAGCTTGATTTCTTGTCTTGTCAGACAGCTGTGACCGTTC
The DNA here is from genome assembly GCF_023864345.2 of Schistocerca serialis cubense. Taxonomy (NCBI): domain Eukaryota; kingdom Metazoa; phylum Arthropoda; class Insecta; order Orthoptera; family Acrididae; genus Schistocerca; species Schistocerca serialis. The sequence goes on from NC_064642.1 coordinate 594,095,431, forward strand.
GTTAGTTTGGTTGGTTTGGTAACTAAAAGGCTGTTTAAATCTTTAATGTGTCCCACAGCCTGGTTACAGAAGAAGTACGAGTACATTTACCCTGTTACAGTATATACTACCGTGTGACCGGATTACACTACTTGTAACACCATAACTCTAGTACTCTATTGATTTAGTTTGCTTTTGTTTATTTAATTTTACTTCGTTGAGCTTTTGTAAATGTGTTTGATTGAATCGATAACACAGAATTGTATACTCCTTTCTTTGTAAAAACTTTGATGTCTTGATTTGATTCTATGCAATGTAGGGTATCTGTCATTTAAATTCTTTGTCCCTTTTGGAGGGAACAAAACTTACTATATATAATTGTAATTTCTGTGTGAATAATTTTTTTGTAGAAATGTCAATATGTGCAAATGTTCTGTTTTATTTAATGTATTTGGTTACTGTTATGTAAACTGCTGATCCTCACTTAGGGTTCTTAGTTATTCTGTATGTAAAAGATGTAGTGGTTCCACTCTGGAACGGAACTGTGTAGCGCGCGCAAATTGTGGTTGGCCTAGGTGGAAAAGGTGGAACTGATAGTCAGTCGGGGACGAGCCACCGGTCGGAGATGAGCTACCAAACTGTGCACTGCTATGCAAAGTGTACATATTGTGCTGATTTCGAGAGAGGCTTTTCCTGCTTCTTTCTAAGGCCTCGGAGGGATGGATAATTAGCTGGAACTACTCTGGAATTTGTATCTGTCGTCGCCACCAAGAAATGACAAAGTCCAGCAATTCTGCCTGCAATTCCACCTATCAACATGCAGTTGCCACCACGTTGCGCAATCACTGTAACGTAATACTATAATGATGTACAGTGAAGGATCAGCTTAACGGATGTGCTAATGTGCTGAAATATAAGGTAATTTATATCTGAATTTATGTACCTACCTTGATTTGTCTCCTCATCATAACACCTCTCAGGTTCCTCTCCGTTTGAGCTAAAGTGATATCCGAGTGTCCTTACTAAAAGAAATTAAAGCCTAGAGTTTTGATAATTAATGCCTCTTGAACTTAGTAAAAAGAAAGTTAAAGTTAATGTGGCAATAGAGTGAGTTAAAGTAAATGTTGTTTGTTGAAAATATTCCTATTAAAACTGCTTACTAAAGCGCTGTTGCCAAATTCAAAATTAAAAGTTCTTAAGACTGAGGCTTATAAAGTAAATGATCACATTGTTGCCGGTAGTAAATTCTAAAAGGTGAGTCAGTTTCTTGCAATTTTGTCAACATTGTGTTTCGCTGTAGTAAAAAGTGGGAAACTGCAATAATAGAAAACTATGTTCATGATTGCTAAGTGTTTGTCACTCTTGTGTATTAGAAGTGCATATTAAGAGTAATGTTATAAAGACCATTCACTTTGTGTGAGCCCTGAAAGTAATAGTGCGTTACGGTATATGTTATAATTAGCAAATAGTTCATGCTGCTCCAGTTGTTAGCTTCAATCTTAAAACATATGTGCGTCAGAGTTCATTGCACTCGTGTGTGTCTAAGTCTAGGTTGTGTTTGTCCATTATAGTTACTTATACCTACTTTCATAAACAAGCACGTTAATCTTTCTCTTGCCTAATTAGGCTGGCGACCGTTTCCCTTATTCTGTAAACAATATAGCTAGGCAAAATTTTGTCTGTTACTATTCCAATATTTACGTAATTTTGACTTTCATTTCCGATAAGTCACCTCCGTTAGGAACAACACGGTCAACTTAACAAAATTCCTCTCAGAGGGTAACACTGCTCTGTTGCTTTATACCATAATTGCTTGAACAAAATAGTTTTATGTCACAACCTGTTTCTAGCATTGAGGTTATGGTACAGTAGTAGCATTGAGGTTATGGTACAGTAGTAGCAGACGGGAGTGTTATACGTGGCTTTACCGTGACAGGACTATTTGTTCTGTTGGGGACATACTACGTAATAAACCAAACTTGGTACTTCATAGTATAAGCTACGTAAATACGCTGCTGTAGTGTTATATACTGAGCTTGTATGTCTTAAAAAGACTGGTTGGTCTAGGCTGGTTGACATTAGTAAATTTTCCTCGTTTTGCTGTTAACTGTTTTCGCCCGTTAAGACATGTCTTAACTTCAGTGGGCTATAATTGAGTACGTTGTTCATATTTAACAATCTTGTGTTGTTGTTATTGTTTCGCTGTATTTTACGTATTTTGTGCTTTAAACGGAGTTCCTTTTACTCAACGATTACGTAGAGATTAGCTGGGTATATGATCACTAAATTGTTTGTAATTCTAGTAAGGTTAAGTGGGCTCAGCTCGTTGCTTTTTGTAAACCGAGGAGGTGTTTGTGAACTAGCTGTTGACTTAGTGAGTGCGGGTGGAATACGACTAACTGGCTTCAACTGCTTTCATGAAGTCACCTGCTGTTGCTTGCATTGGTGAAACAATTATTTCTTACTTGAAGTTTCTGGAAGTCACCCAAATTATTGGTTTTTCAGTTGGTATGAGAGGGGACAATCATCTATAGGCTTTATTGGAAATTGGAAATTTGTGGTAAGTTCCTATGGGACCAAACTGCTAAGGTCATTGGTCCCTAGGCTTACACACTCCTTAATTTAACTTAAAGGAACTTACGCTAAGGAAAACACACACACTCATGCCCGAGGAAGGACTCGAACCTCTGACGGAGGTTACCGTGCGAACCGTGGTAAGGCGCCTCATACCGCACGGCTACCCAGCACGGCTAGGTTTTATTCATAGACGGCTAAATTAAATGGGTGAAATTAATGGGTTTGTGGCGTTTAATGCCAACGGATAATTCTAGTACTTGTAATTGCTTTTCATTGCAAATTGTGTATGTGTGTGTGTGTGTGTGTGTGTGTGTGGGTGGCGTTACATATGTTTGTTGCGTTATTAAATTTCTTAATTAAGAGGTGTGACTTCCTGTCTATGCCTCGTGCTTGCAGGTTTAAGTTGTAGGTATCATAAGTTAGTCTAACCAGAAGGGCCAAGACGTGGATCTTCGTAAAGACAACGTATATGTAAATCTAATACTAATATTGTGGCGCATAGTGCTCCCCACAAGTTAAGTACTGTTGTTATCGCTTGGTTGTCAATGGATTCGCAAGGAAGAGACTAACAATAAATATACCTTCCCGCTCCTACTATTTCAGAGCGCCTCAAGGCAGTAAGACTTTAACTGAATGTGAACTAAGGTGCCACAGTGATTAGCTCTTTGGACAACACTAGATTCTGATGATAATACAAAAGAAACATTGTATTCCTATCTGGATAACAGCCCATCGAACATTGGTCGCCGAGGATAAGATTTCATACTATGTGCTTCGTTTATTGAGATCATAATAGGCTTCCAGCAATGGTTGGACGCAAACTTGAGTGTGTAAGCAGCTAAATATAGTTCAACTTTCGCACTGTAATTTGCCTTTGCTGTACTGCATTTCCATACGAAACTTTCACGCCATGTAGCCAGTCAATGGAAGCTACTGAGTAAGAATAAGGGTTCTGGTTTCTCCATTGACTTCATGTGTAATTACGAGCCTCTTCCGCCAATAAATAGATTAACCACTAGCTGTTGTCCTACCTTTGGACGGAAAACTTCCGAAGGCATTTTTATCCTCATTTGCAAACTGGTCATATGTTTTCCAGCTGCTTACGACAGTTCTGTGTGAAATTTGAGCAACGACAGCCCTCACTTCGATTAAAAGCGCTTGTGGTTTCTTGAATGAAGCACCAAGACAATGTCTTTTGCCTGTGAAACAGCGCTCAGCCCCGAATATTCCAAACCAATGCTGCACGAAGGATTCGATTCACTATGTCATACCACTGCTGACAGTAGTACCCTTTAGAACCTTGTTTTAGCCCAGAAGATGATGCCCTCATGTTCACACCAAAATGTTGTTCATGGAACGTATTCGAGTTGCGAATATGGACCACCGTCAGCTGTGTAATGGAATGACGACAACATCTGTTTCGAAACGCTGCTCGAACCCGGATTTCCCACCTATCGAGAGCCGTCAAAAAATGTTCAAATGTGTGTGAAATCTTATGGGACTTACCTGGTAAGGTCATCAGTCCCTAAGATTACACACTACTGAACCTGAATTATCCTAAGGACAAACACACACATCCATGCCCGAGGGAGGACTCGAACCTCCGCCAGGACCAGCAGCACAGTCCACGACTGCAGCGCCCCAGACCGCTCGGCTAATCCCGCTCGAGAGCCGTCGATTTACCATTAGGGTACCTGAGCACGCGTCACGATCAGACCCAAACTTCCATGTGTGGTCAACCATGTACCTACAACCTGCACTCCTACACCCCTTAAGTATATTTCCGTACAGGGGAGATATTTTAATTGAAGGTCGCTTGCGTGCATGTCAGCAGGAAAAGTGCATTCAACTTGTGAACGACACAGACGCTGAAATATCGTGCAGAGTGTGGTTATTTACTTGCGCCTGAGGTGTGTCCAGAAGAGCGCAGCGGTGTGTGGTGCTGACGTACGGTCGCGCAGTTCCTCCAGAGCGTGGGCGCCACATAACTCACTCTTGCTTAATTATGCCGCGGGGCCAGGTGTCGCCGGACGCCCTGGTATTTCATTACCCAGCAAATCCTACCGGCGGACTCCGTACTACCTCCATAGCCACAGTCACGCAGGCAAATCTTTTTACTACACTGGAGGACCGCACAAGGTGGTGCTGACTCGCACCATGCCTCATCTGGGACGATATATAGACCACGTGTTTACGATCGCTTCACTGACTTGAACTGCAAAACTCTTTCACGAATCAGTGCAAACTGGCGAAATAGCTAAGCATTAAACAGAAATGTGTCGGTCGTAATGTAATCAAAATATAGACAACACAAATAAAATACCATAGAGTTCCCCAACAGAAAATGGCTGCAGCTGGGGTGGAAATACTAATTGATAAAAAAACTGAAAAACAAAGTGGAAAACTTTATTTTTGTGGATAAAGGAATTTTTATGCTGAGACGAACAGCAGAGAGAGGTAAATTAACTGTAAAACGTCAAGAATCAGAACGATTTCATAAATTTGTTCATTTGTATTACATAAGATCTGTAAGAAAGGTTTAATTACTATAGGTGATGATTTTAATGCCTCTGTCCGCAGCTCGTGGTCTCAAGGTCGCATTCTCGCTTCCCGAGCACGGGGTCCCGAGTTCGATTCCCGACGGGGTCAGGGATTTTTCACCTGCCTCGAGATGACCGGGTGTTTGTGTTGTCCTCATCATTTCATCATCATTCATGAAAGTGGCGAGATTCGACTAAGCAAAGGTTGGGAATTTGTACAGGCCCTGATTATCGCGCAGTTGAGCGCCCCACAAACCAAACGTCATCGAACATCATTTAATGCCTCTGTAGGGAACTAACTAATCAGGGAAGTAATGGGTAAACTGAATGAAAAAGGTAAATTATTGAAGGAATTTACATCGACAAGCGATTAAAAATTCCCAACACCTTTTTAAGGAAAAAGAGGGAAGCGGTTAGTTATTGACTTTGTTATGGATAATAAAGGATTAAGAGACAAAGGAATTACAGGCATTGACTCCGAGTGGGCACTGATTTCAGTCAACTGGGAAAGTTGAAAATTTGTGCTTCATCGAAATTCGAAACCGGGTCTCATTCTTACTGGCCAGATGCTCTGATCACTAAGCCTTACAAACACAGTAGTCATCACAACTGCACGATCTTCCCTACCGCTCCTCCCATCAGACACAAATTCTCAACTTATCCGCACACTAATAATGTTGTGACCGTGCCCTATATTCTCATTACTCGCGGCATTTTGCCGATTCCCTTAAGACTTAGAGCCTGGTGTGCACCGACACTGAAGACATCATTCACCGACGTCGCGTTGATTGTACAGGGTGTTCAAAAAACGTATCGAATACTTATGGAGGTGGTAGTACTCGTAGAAACAAGTAAAACAAGTCTAATAAACATGGGTTCTGAAATGCGTACTTTCTGAGATAAATCCAATATTCATGGGTCTAGAAATGATTACTTTCTGCGATAAACACCTTTTAACAGGAGGTGTTCAACGTGGTGGCCTGTCCACATGGCGAGGACACACTAATGGAATTTCTCAACAATCTGAATAGCGTATACGAGAACATCAAGTTCACAGTGGAGTTAGAGGAAAATGGATGCCTACCCTTTCTCGATACCCTAATAAAGGAGAAAACGGACGGCACACAGGGACACTCGCTCTACCGAAAAAAAGCACACACAGACCTGTACCTCAACGTCAACAGCTGCCGTCACCCAGCACAACGGAAATCCGTGCTCACTATCCATGTCCGCAAAGCTCATGACATATGCGACAAGGCCTGTTATCTACTGAGATTCAGCACCTGAAGGAAACCTTTCAGAAGTATGGCTACACCTAAAAAAAAAGCCAATTAGACGCCATCTCAAGATGAGGAAGAATAAGAAGGAGGACCTTCAGGAAGAATAGAACAACAAAGGTCTGGTGTTCCTTCCGTACGCAGGGCCGCCCACGGCCAAGATTCCGAGAATACAGGAGAAGAAGAAGATGAAAACCATCTTCCATCCTCCAGCAAAAGTCAAGAATATACTGGGCTCAATGAAGGATAACTTGGGTCTAAGAAAACTAGGTGTCTACAGCATTTCCTGTGGATGTGGAAAACAACGCAGCATTGCTTCAAACATGTGAGAGGCGTTCGTTTCGGACGAAAGGAAAAATCAGTGGTAGCGGAGCACAGCCTCAGTGAAGAACACACGTTCCAATTTGATCAAACCAAGAGGCTGCGTAGAGCGAAATGATTCTGGAACTCTGTCATTAAAGAGGGAGTGGAAAATGGCTCTAAGCACTATGGGACTTAACATCTGAGGTCATCAGTGAGGGAGTAGAGATACGGGCTAGTGATAACAGGGTGATCCGGGATAGCGGCTTCCAACTCAGCACCGCATGGGACACAGCATTAGCAACAATAAGGCGAGAGCACACCGTTGGAGGCAGGTCGGTAGCGGCGGATGGAATGAACAGTCCGCACCGAGACGAGACGCCAGGACCGGCCCCCGCGGCTCCCTCCCCCCTCCTGCCAGTGCGCCACAGCGCAGATTTCGTTCGCGAATGATTGACCCGATCAGCGCCGAGGATGCAGAGAAGCCCGCGATTCAGCGGCTATTAAGATCCGGACGAGACTTGAACCCGACACTTCGCCTGTAGACGGCAAGTAGGAAACTTGCTGAAACGTTGCCGGAGAACGTCGCATTGACGCCCGATAATATTTTATCATCGAGATTCGCCGAGAAAGACTGCATTCCCATATATGATGTGTGTTTTCTTTTGACTTTTAGGTGGAGTTGTACAACTTTCTTGGGCTACAGCAAATCATCATAAGTAAGCATAGACTGCCGTCGTTTTCCTAGTAGCTTTGGTCAGTTAAGGTCGTTGCCGTATTACTTGTAGGTTAAGTGCGTTATACACTTATCGGGCGTTACATAATAATTCATTCTTTGCGTACGCGGTCATTGTCTTACTATATTCTCCTAAAATCCGGAAACGGAGAACCGTCTAGAAACTGAGTGATGATATATAAAGAACCAATTAATCTAAGGAAAGTTTTTGTTCTACATTGTTGTCCTCCTGTCTGCTACTTAAAAAAACGGTATACATAGTAAAGTTGAATTTTTCGATGTTTAATTCAGGTTGCAATCGAAAATTGTTGATTTGTAATATGAAACAGAGAGATGTTGAAGCAAAAATAAAGAAAAAATACAGTTTTATTTAGTGATAGAAAATGCAATTTCCTCAACGCAAAAGTAAGATAAAACTGACCGAAAAACAAAAATATATTACACAGCGCTTCAGTACTTCGTTGTTCATAAACAACTTTCGCATTTATCAAAAATAACGGGAAACTCTTTGCTTTTATCATGGTGAAGGAAGTTCTACTGAGTACAAAGTAACAACAATAACGATACAGTTTCTTATTTTTGTGCATGTAAACTGTATCAAAAGTAATTGCTTTGAGCACGTATAAGCGTAGAAGGTACGCGATCTAGAAAGGAGTCGGCAAGGTGCAGCGAGCCTTGAGAAGGAACCGCCGACATGACTTAAGAATGACAGCTTTGCGACTATGCGTCATGATGACTTTGACTGTAGGTTTTTCATCAAAACGCGTAAATTCATAAAATTCAAGAATTCTAGGAATGATATACATCCACAGGCTTAGTTTCATCAGCTTTCCTATTGCTTTCCTCCTAATTGGTCATTAAAGTGCAAAGAAAAAAGATTATACCACATCTCTCGTGTAAAACCGATTATTGACAAACAATTTGCTTTCTGACTTGGTCTTTGCCATTTCACTTCACGTTGCTATTCCGCTTTGTCACATTTCGCATGCAGCGATCTTTTTAAGTCAACTATCCAGTCAAGAACCTAAGGAACATACATATTAAAACAGTAATTTTACGAGGCCACTTTTATAGGGAACAGACTACACAGTCTCAGTGTGTGTCCATTTTGTTAGTTGCACGATTACGTCACGACTATAAAGTCCACATTCCTGGAACACACACTGATAATGAGCTTTTACTGCAACATTTTGGCTTATTTGGATAGACATTTTATATTTAAAGTACTTTCTGAGAGGTTAAAGTCGACACAGTATTTGGTTTGTTTGAGAGGTACAGGATTATACTACGACGCTACTAATGAGTGACACAGTTTTTATTACTATTATTGGGCTGTATTTGTTTCATGTCTGCACAGTTTTCTGCTTTCTTTTGGAAAGTAAAACATATTTTGGTGAAGACTTTTGTGACATAGCTACAATGAGGTAGGCATTTTTCATAACACAACAATACGTTACAGTATAGCACTTTCTTGGTCACGGTAATGTACGTAATAACTACGACATCCAAACACTTAGCATTTTTGCTTTTATATATAACAAGGTAAGTAAATTGACTTCTGGAGAACTTTGTTTATGAAAGACGATAACTACGACACTTGGCACATTTTTATCGTTAGCCAATGACAGAAATTATCTTACAGCAAGATGCGTAGCTTAGCGCTACGTGACACGCATTTAAATGATTATCTTTCTTTCTTGGAATATTTTTAGAAATATTTTAGAACTACTATGACACAGAGAAGATTTTCGGCGATACATTTCATTCTGTTGTTACATCAATCCTGAGGGGGATACACGCTTACTTTGTGTTCCATGCATGTGGCAAGCGCAAGGATCCCTAGGTAATATGGTATTTGCTTATACAGTTTTAGACATCTATACCATATTTTTCTAACACAGAATTACAAAGCTATCTGATCATTTAACTGAGAGAGACAAACATTTTTTTACTACGTCAGTGACACATAGTTATGTAATTACACAGCCAGATTACTTCACTCTTATAAAATTGTACTTTGTCTGCATTTTGGGAACTTTTCCATGTACTTTAGGAACCACTGTGATACTACGAGAGATTTGAGTGATGTACTTTGTATGGGATCATGATTTTTCAACTATGTTTGAGATAGTAGATGACTCTCTCGAAGTGAGCAGAGGAAACATTTTAGAGATTGAGATTATTGAAGGAAGCTACGACGATTTCGAGATGTGATTGATCTGTTATGAGATGTTATAATAGCATCGTACTTGGACAGTTATGAGATATGAATATATATATATATATATATATATATGTGAATGTGAGTACCACAACGCAAACGGAAATTTTTGGGCACTCTTATTCATGAGATTTCGTTTCTATACACTTCTAACGTAAATTTTCAACATATGAAATTTGTTATTGGTATCATGCTGTCATTGTAGAGCAGACTGCTGTCGTAAATATTCGGTAAAGTGTGTATGTGACCTTGATGTACTGCAGCGCTGGGCTGTGTGCTACTTGCTTTGAAATATACTTATTGTTGTGTGGACTCAGAATGCTCACAAACACGACACGCTATTACTTGGAGAGTCATGAGAAATATTTTTACTTCTACACACCTGATTATGACAAGCATCTTTCTATGAGAGTTGAGAGAATTTTTACTGACTTATGAATTACTATGTAGCTATTGAATGATATTTTCATGCTTTACCTTGTACACATCTGTTTATTTTATTTGATATCTAGCTTCTAGGTGCGCTGTAGCATTGGTTTTATAAAATAAAATTTAATACACACTTTCTGTCTACAGATCTATTAAATAATATATATGAAGAAAGTAACTGTTCTCGGAAGAACAGATACTATTGATGACCGTACAGCTTCTCTAGCACTTCCAGCTGTCCCATCAAGGTATACCAAAATTATCGTTCATTCTAGAGAAACTGTACGGTCATCAATAGTATCTGTTCTTTCGAGAACAGTTACTGTCTTATAAAGACACCCAGCCATTAACCTTCGTCTGTGCGAATGCGCACAGGTTGCCCGAACTCTTACAGGAATTGTCACCTCAGTGTGCGTGAGTAATACTGATGTATATGCTTATTTCTATTCCTTTATAAAGCCTGTATTACTATAAATGTTATCTGTATTACTACATTACGTATGTAGATTGTGCACCGTTGGGAATGTGGTTCTCACGGGAAGCATGCGAGGGATAAGTCCCTGCAGTCGCGCTATTCATCTGTGTCCTCGGTGGCTCAGATGGATAGAGCGTCTTCCATGTAAGCAGGAAATCCTGGGTTCGAGTCCTGATTGGGCACACATTTTCAGCTGTCCCTATGGAGGTATATCAACAACACCTGTCGGCAGCTAAGGGTTTCAAATAATTATTATTAAATAATAATTTAATGATCTACATTCTTTTTAAAAAAGGAGCACTAGGAAGCGAAAGAAGCATAAGACGGAGAAGTGATTGATAACAGAAACTGTACACCTAATTTACTTTTCAAGGACTAGGTAATTGTTTGGTAGAATAGGTTGTTGTGGCGCATCACTTTAGTGTTAACATATGACATAGGCATTAAGATGTAAATAGACATTCCCTTATCTGCATTGCTCTCTTTACTGTAATGTTTTTTCTGCTCGTGCTTTGTCATATTTAGGTATACGTTATTGCATTTGCTGCTGCTATTTGCCGGGCTTTGTCCTACTGAATTTTACTTTGTACTACTCTTGTAAACCAGTTTTACCACTGATTTATTCTCTTTGTTTGCTGCATATTGCCTTATATTAGTTGTAATGTTGCATTTGCTTTGCTAATTTAGATATACTGCTGCTTGCTTTGCCAATTTGCATTTTTTTGCCATTGTTAACTGTTTTGTGCTGCTGCATTGCCTTGTTCTCTAGTTTATGCATCTGAACTCAGTAGATTTAAGTTAGCTTAAGAGGGGATATGCTATATAAAAGAATGAGTTTCGATGAATTGGGAAGAAATGTATTGAGAAGCTAAAAGACGTTTGTCCAAAGAGTATTGTATATTGAGGAATAGTTATTTTGAAAGAAGAAATAAAATGATAAGTAGGGTTCAGGGACAACAGGTTAGGTAGGATTTTCTTGGAAACAAAAAGTGGGGTAAGATAATGGAAAATAAATGATGAGGTAAGAAATATGTGAAAGTAAATACAGAAAGCATGCTTAGATAGGATTTTTCTTTGTGGGAACAAATGTTGAAATAAGAAGAAAAGATCTATGAGAAAACGAAGTTTTAATTGGAAATGAAATATCACAAGTAGTGCAGTACCAAATGTTACACTGTAAACAAACCCTGTCCTTTCCTTTTGTGTTATATCGCTATATGTTTATGTGTACGCTTGTGTATCTGTGTTTTTCCTGTCTCTGTATTTACCTGGTAAGAGTAATTGAATTTTTCTCTTCTAGTACTAAGCTGCATTTTCTATGAAGAGCAATACTGTTATCCTCAAATCTAAAATATTCTTTACTTTGGAAAAATGTTTAGGCATTATTTATTCTGTCTGTTTTCTTTTAATGCTCATGTGCAAGTTAATTTTTCAATGGATATTCTCATTTTTCATTTATTTACTTATGTCACAATACCTGGAATACTCATGTTTATGCTTATTTCTATTCCTTTATAAGGCCTGTATTACTATAAATGTTATCTGTATTATCATGTTCTTTAATGATGTTTTCTGTTCCTTTGCAACTGTATTCTTATGAAGCAGCATTGTGAATTGTATAGAGACCAGTTCTTCAAATTAAGTAAACAGTAGGGATTCATTTTACTGAACACATTTCTGTTGGTCATACTGTATGTGTAAAATCTCAGAGGCTAAATGCCTGTGTTAGTGTTTGGACGTGTTGATAATTCATTCAGCAAGAGACTGGTTAACAGCGTATCTGGTTCTAAGACATTGTAAAAAAATTGTGAGTGCACAAGTGGTCGTTTATGGACTTGCTTTATTTGCATGACTCTTCAATTGTGATTGTGCACCCGCACAGTGGCAATGGATGGCTGCTGCCAATCTCTACAAGGACTACAGTGGGTCTGCACCCTTGGTGGCCCACTACTACCATAATCTCTACAAGAAATACTGTGGGTCTGCTCTGTGGTGCCCTACTAATTCTAACAATATTCTTCAAGACTTCGACACTCTGCTGTGGGTTTGCTCTGTTGTAGCCCATTACCAATATTCATGTCCTCCTTTGGGAGGACAGCACTTCTTGAAGATTGCATGTAGATCCACTACTAGCGTGTGAATTTTTTTACTGTCCAGACTTTGTGCATAAAACTGTCATACACTATTACTCTGACATATGTTTAGGGCTGTCTTTAGGGACTGTGAGGACAATATTTGCTTTTGACCAACAATGCATTGATAGTTGTGTGCACATGATCTATTTGATATTGTTGATATAAACAATTTTAAAAAATTGATCCTGGCCACTGCCCAAAATAATGAGTAAAATTTTTTGTGTGGAGCAGGGGGGCTACGTAAGTGGGCGGCTTCCGTGTTGGCAGCGCCGTGTAGCGCTTTAGCCGGCCGGTGTGGCCGAGCGGCTCTAGGCGCTTCAGTCTGGAAACGCGCGATCGCTACGGTCGCAGGTTCGGATCCTGCCTCGGGCATGGATGTGTGTGATGTACTTAGGTTGGTTAGGTTTAAGTAGTTCTAGGGGACTGATGACCTCAGATGTAAAGTCCCATAGTGCTCAGAGCCATTTGACATATTTTTTTGTAGCGCTTTGCATTGGATCTCTGATTGCGCTTTCTTTGTAAGAGACTCTGTGGCTGGTTCGACTCGTTTTTGGAAGTTAATCGCCAGTAGTGTTGGGCAGTTGAAAGTTAGTCGCCAGCAGTGATGGAAGTACTGTTGCGGAGGTGAACAGCCAGCAGTGATGGATGTTAAATGTGAGAAGTTAGCACTGATGGGGGGTAGAGGTCCGAAGTGTTGGCGTAGGCTAATGATCTAAAAGTATACGACTTGGAGATTGAAAATTATTCATGATTATATATAAAGATACGTGATGTCAATGACGATTTATATTAGTTTTTGATCTGGATGTCACATCATTAAGGTAAAACATACATTATTTGGCTTGCAACAACATCTTTCATTTGCAGACCACATGCCTATTAGTAATTAGTGGCTTTATTAGTTAGAATTTTTTATTTAGATGCCAGTATTTATGCTCGCTGTATTGCAGTAGTTCGTGTAATGAAGATTTTTGTGAGGTAAATGCGTAATGAAATGTGTAGGTTATTGTCAGGATTGCTTCTAATTCAGGGCCATTCTTTTGTATTAATTATTTGAAGTCAGACTGTAATTTTTTTATCAGTCGGATTGCGTTGTGCTAGAATATTATGGGTCAGTGTTGACATGATATGAAACAGCAAAGAGATAGTACGTTAAATTTTACTCAGCTGTTTCTTAATCAAATAACGTAGAAGTCTCATTTTTTCAGTCATTCAGCAGTTTAACTACAGATTCACAAATTTAAATAAAGAACTTTCAAATTATCTCCATCATTCGACTTTTTTTTTTTTGTTTTCATTGACTGGCCTTTTTACCCCACCTGCTTAGTCGGGAACCTACAAATTTTAAATCTGACTTTTGTGGAAATTTTATGTAAGCATAAAGTAAACAATTACATATTTATATTCGTCAGACCTTCTGACTGCGAAACTGCTGTGCTTGTATGGGTTAGGTTTGCGCCGAATTTTCAGTGTAATTTGTTCTAAAGTAACATTTAAAAACGTCGTTCCTCTTTCATTATCCCTACGGACACGTTTAAGTCAACAATGTTAACATAATACCCGACTACGCTGGTGGCTTATTAGCCCAGTCATTTGAGACCAGAAAAGATCGAATATCGGGATTGGTTCGTGAAATCGGAAATTATGTACAGTGGTAGGAGGGAGCGCCAGGAACAACATAGCAGAAATCCTGACTGGTGAAGGATGATTGTAGGATGTAGATGCGTTTGAAGATCAGTTTTGTATGTTTCTGTTGAAATGCTCGAAAACCGTGACATCCAGCGAACACGCATCCAAGTACAAAATTTAATTATATGAAATATCCTACAAAAATATCGTGTTTGCTATTTCTGTGGGGCTAATAGTATGTGCGTGTGAGCGAAAGAATATCAAGGCTAGAAATAATAGTGTGGGTTGCATGAAACGACTTCGATATGGCCAGCTGAATCTTCCTGTTTATATAAAGACAATAACTGAGTCACTATGCACCTATTTTCCATGACATTTTGAACTCTCTTTCTACTCTTCTGATTTTTGTATTTCCATCTATTCTACTAAGCCCCAGTCCTCGCACACGTCCAGAACTGGTTGCTGCTTTAGATGCTTCTTATCGCGGTTACAGTGTACGTAGCCGCCCTGGACTTGGTCTACCGTGGAATAACCGCAATGAATCCTGTTATTGCAGCCTCTAATGTCTGACTCGGACGATAAGCAGACATTTCTCATCTCCAGGAGCCGTCCGCATCTGGAATTCCCGCAGAGAAAACACGGCAGTCCGGGAACACGGACGCGTGTTGATGTTTCCTGTTCCGGGCTGTGTCTGAGACAGTCGCGCATACACAATTATGCAGATTCGCGCGTCGCGTCATGCGAGTCAATGCATATTAACTACAGCCGCGGAGGCGCGGTGCCGTCTTAAGCGGCGAGGGTTGGGGGGCGTGTAGCGGATGGCACCCCCCCCCCCTTTCCTCCCTCCACCCTCTCCAGGGGCTGCGGTGCGTAGTTAGCAATCAGGGGGCGCGGGGCCCTCGCGACCTCCACGCTGTAGCGATGCTCACACCTAGCGCCAGACATTAAATCAGTAAACTGGAAATTGAATTTCGCCGAACGATTCCTGTGTGACAGTGCATTTCCGGCCGGTTCTTGGGAAATGATTTCCATCGCTCATGAATATGTATGCGGCGGCGCGCCGCGGCGCCCTGTGCGTTCCAACTGTCATGCCTGACGGTAATCAGGTGCACCGCCTGTTTCCCCAAAGCCATCCCCCCACTCAGGCCCCCGCACTGCCGCTTACAATGTTCCCCGCTGTTCCCTGGAGCCCACAAAACACTCTGAGTCGATGCTAGTCGCCCGTTCGAAATGGTGATGGTACCCCACAGTCTTGTCGGATGAGCTACTGGCTAGTTGTAATTGAAGTGCAGCTACTCAGGGAGGACCAATGTGGGCTGTAATTACCTTATGGCAGCGAAACTTGAGAAACTAATGCGTTAACGCGGAACCGATTTCCGCTAGAAAAAAATTATTTCCAGTTTTGACTATTAGGTGGATGATGATGATGTTTGGTTTGTGGGGCGCTCAACTGCACGGTTATCAGCGCCCGTACAAATTCCCAACCTTTACTCAGTCCAAACTCGCCACATTCATGAATGATGATGAAATGATGAGGACAACACAAACACCCAGTCATCTCGAGGCAGGTGAAAATCCCTGACCCAGCCGGGAATCGAACCCGGGACCCCGTGCTCGGGAAGCGAGAACGCGACCGCGAGACCACGAGCTGCGGATTATTAGATGGAAATCTGGCTCTGTGAATGCAAGAAAGACGTACTGAAATGTTTCCATATGTAATGGATCATGAAGGGGACGTGAGCAGAAAAAGTCAGACAAGTGAGAAGGGCATAATATTGACTTTATTATTAACCGACACTCGCACTATTTGTTCAGCATGAGCACCAGATGCTGCATCCGTAAACTACGTGACCAACAGTTGCTCGTAGCTGTACCGGTGCAATGTGAGCAACTGGCCTCCAGATTAATTAGAGACCGAACGTGCCTTTTAGATATCCCCAGAGCCAATAGCCACGTGGACTGAGATCACCTCATCTTTGAGACCATACATGTGGATAATCTCTGGAAATAACGCGGTCTTGGAAGGCTGCATTAAGCAGATCTTTCATTGGGCCAGCGACATGAGATGTTGCCCCATCTTGTTTGAAAACAGTGGTTTCCACACAGCTCCACTCTTCCAAAACAGAGATTACACTTTGTACAAGGAGGACTCGATAACCTACAGACGTCGCGGTATGCCTGACATGCCCTCTGGGTGTGTTCTCTTCAAAAAGTACGGACCTCCAATGAAGGTGCTGTCGAATCCACTCCACATAGTCACAATGAGTGAGTGCACTGGTTCCTAGTACACGACACTTCGTTTAGCAGTGCCCAAAAACGGAAGTTCTGTCTATTCACTGCACCCTGCACTGCACAATGTGCCTCATCACAGCGTGGAATATTCCTTGCCCACATGTCATCAACTTCGATCCGTACCAGAAACCGAAGAGCAAATTCAGAACCTTGCTGCGGATCATGAGTAAATGACAGCTGTGGAGGCCATACCGCCATACGCACAGTGAACAGCGCCAGATTTGTACCTGGTGCTCACAACTGCAACTAATAGTTTTTCCAGTGTACTATGTTTTCCTGCCTTACGATAATTACAACCCACAATGGAACTCCATGAGTACCTTTACTTTCATTATAACCACTCGGTACTTATTATATACGACCAAATAAAATAAAAATATTTCATACGTTCAAATTTTTAGGATTACTTTATGGTCCATACTCGGCCACACTCACATGAACATTATGACCACCCGCTCAATCCAAATCTACATTTGAAACGCAAGATAGCAACTACCAGGTGCACCGGTATGAAATTAGCGTTTTTTGTGAAAATTAAACACTAATTTTGAATTGAAAAGTAAAAACATTTTATTCAAAGTACTGACCATTGCTTTCTGTACATTTCACCACCTTTTTGACAATTTGTGAACACTACGCCATGTGAAATGTTCGTCTTTTGAAGCAGACCATTCAGACATCCAATTTTCGACTTCTTCGTAGGAATCGAAGTGTTCTTCAGCCAATGCGTGAATACGGCGGGTGGGGTAGGAGCTCCCAGTCATCTGTTTTGATTGTATCCTGAACTAGTTTTGCTTTGTGTGCAGGTGCATTGTCGTGTAAAAAAATTACTTTGCCATGTCTTCTGGCCCATTCTGGTCTGTTTTCGATCAATGCATAGTTCAAATTGATCATTTGTTGTCTGTAGCGATTAGTATTCACAGTTTCACCGGGTTTTAGAAGCTCATGATACACTACACCTTTCTGATCCCACCAAACACAGAGCATTGTCTTCTTGCCGAATCGATCTGGTTTTGCAGTCGATATTGATGGTTGTCCCGGATTAACCCATGATTTTCCTCATTTAGGAGTCTTAAAATAAATCCATTTTTCATTGCCAGTAACAATTCGATGCAAAATAATTTTCTTTCATGTCTTTGAAGCAAAATTTGACAAATGGTTTTTCGGTTTTCCATCTGTCTTTCATTCAATTCATGTGGCACACATTTTCCACACTTTTGGATCTTTCCCATAGCTTTCAAACGGTCAGAAATTGTTAGTTGTGCAACATTTAGCATTGCTGCCATTTGCGTCTGACTCAAAGTATCTTCTTCATCCAATATTGCTTGCAATTCGGCGTCTTCGAACTTTTTTGGTGGTCTTCCACGTTCTTCATTTCTTACATCAAAATCATTATTTCTGAGCCGTTGAAACCATCTTTTGCATGCTGCTTCTGATAGAGCATGATCAACATATGCCTCGCCAAGCATTCGATGCGACTCTGCAGCACTTTATTTTTCAAATGATAAGAAAAAATTGATGCTTTCCTCAAATCATCACTTTCTGGAACAAAATTCGACATTGTTAACACGATGAAAACATATGACGTTGGTTGTTCCGTGACTTGACGTATACTAAATATCTTTGACAGATGTCATACCAACAAAACGAAAATATTAAGGCTCGTTAACTACAAATGTTCCCTATTGAGACATTTGTCTCTTAACGCTCATTTCATACCGGTACACCTATACCGGTACTACTATATTCCAGAAGGGATGTAGCACCTAATGCATACGCCCAGGTCATTAAATTCCAGAAAAATACAGCCCGATTCCCTCTTGACGCGATGTAGATAGTTGGCCATAACCGCAGATGTCACGGTGCCCTCCATTATATCTACAGGCCCCATGGAAGCCCAGGAAAATGTCACACATAGTGTAACACTGCCCCCTCCGGCCTGTGTCCCTGGTAACTTCGTCTGGATCACGGATGGTGTAGCAAGCCATGACATTCATCCTATTAGGAAGTCCCCACAGTCTGCTTTGTTTCTCATATGATTCAATCACTTCGTCTTCTCAGGTGGCTTGAAAGCCATTCACCGTATACGCTCGTGTTCCTTGGTATCTGGCTACTATGGGGGTCAGCACAGACACAACCAAGAACGAGAGAAGTTGCGACGAATGGTGAAAGGAATCCAAAATCAACTCTACAAAACAGCTGTGTATTAAATGAAAACTTCATTTCTACAAAAAAGAGAACCATTACTTAACTTGTATGCGGTTCTTTACCTCCAACGTGCAGTTACTTATGCAGACAACTATCACAAGCAAAATTCAAGCTAAGTAACGTCTTCCTATTAGTCAGTAATGATGTTCTCGAAGTCTAAAACGGAACTCGACCCACAAGCGAAGGGCGGCTGATGAAATCAGCGTTGCCAGGGGGCGCTGAACTCTGTCTTGCTGGAGATGTGATGCTTCACGCTCTTTCCACTGCCATGCGGATCAGCGCCTTCTTTATGCCGTTTCGCGGTGCAGCGCTGGTCGGTGTGCAGTCCACGCTTTAAGACTGCACATTCCTATTACTGTGTCACTCCAGATGGGGCGGAGACATAGACGTATAGCTGTATTACCAAAATTCAGAATGTGAAATTGATATTCTTTCTTTCTTCAATCATTTATCTCACTACTAGAATTGCGTCTATTGCAGTGCGGCCCCATGTAAACATCATCTGTTCTTCACTGATGTCAGAGTCTGCTATGCCCTTAATCCTATTATTGATTATTCTGTAGTATTTGTTATAGACACTGTTCAGCAAATAAATGCCCCTATAATTTACACACTCACTCTCTTCACCTTCATAGTAAATAGGAATGACTTTCTCATGTACTCTTCCTTGCCTCCAGCACATGTTCAGCAGATACATGAGTGTAACATGTAAGAAAGTTTCACCACATTTCCAGCACTAAGCATTAATTCCGATCATTCCTACTGCTTTTCTATTTCCTAAGGTTTGAATGTGTGGATAACCTTCTCAAGGGATCGAAAAGTGGCGAGAATTAATAATTTATTATTACTGGAAGTAGTTTTGAATTATTTGATTATTTATGCAACTTCTTTCAACCTATGATTATGAAATCTGTCACATATCTCTGTTAGCGCTAGAGAGATTCCACTTTATGCGTCTGAACATCCTTAGCGTTCAGAAAACGAATCACAAATCTCGGTTCACACGCTGCGGGATTTTTGATCAACGATGCCATTATAAACGGCCATTACGAACAACACACAACACAGAGAGAGTTCGAAATGTGTCATTAGTTCTACTTGGACCAGAGATACTACTATGTATGAGCGGTACTGCGATCGTCGCAGTGCCGAGAAGAAAATTCGAAAAGGAACGTACTATCCGAATTACCATGGTACAACAAATAACCGGGAGTGCACAAAAGAGTCTTTTTACAACATTAATTAAATTCAGAGAAAATTACTACATTAGTAATATCAGGTCACATTATGCAAAACAATGCCAAATTAGATTATGAGCATCAAAACATTCACAATAACGTTCTTTGACTTCAGCAGGGATCAAAAATGGCTCTGAGCACTATGGGACTTAATTTCTAAGGTCATCAGTCCCCTAGAACTTAGAACTACTTAAACCTAACTAACCTAATGGCATGACACACATCCATGTCTGAGGCAGGATTCGAACCTGC
Organism: Schistocerca serialis cubense; assembly: GCF_023864345.2. Taxonomy (NCBI): domain Eukaryota; kingdom Metazoa; phylum Arthropoda; class Insecta; order Orthoptera; family Acrididae; genus Schistocerca; species Schistocerca serialis. The sequence goes on from NC_064642.1 coordinate 594,115,719, forward strand.
GACCGTAGCGGTCGCGCGGTTCCAGTCTGTAGCACCTAGAACCGCTCGGCCACTCCGGCCGGCTCAGCAGGGATCGCAAACCCTTACGACGAACCGAACAACACACTGGTATGAACGTCTTCCGTTATCGCTCTATGTGAGTAGTGATATTGATAAATCAATGGCAAAATGTTTCGTGGACTACAGCAGCGGTACACAAACTGCCAGTGCACGATTTAAACTCCGTGCTGTTTTGTGCAGAAAGTGGACAGGAGTCGCGTCGGTCAGAAATAGCTTAAAAGTGATCTAGTTCCTTAGGGCCAACGACTTTACCGCAATGGATACACTGATTCCAGTTCGATCAGCGAAGTTAGGACCGTGGTGCGTGGCTGGCACTTGGATGGATGACCGTCTGGCTCTGATGTGCGCTGTTGACAAGCCGTTGTGAGGCCAGTTGAGGAGTCACGTGACAAGTAGTGCCTATAAGTCACGGAAAATGACAGCAGCCTGGAGAGAGGGGTGTTCAGGCCCCAGTCCCGTTCACATCGGCCTCTGATGACGCCTTTTGGCTGAGGGTTATACGGTGGTAGGTCGGTACCGTTAAGCCTTCCGATGCCTGTTCGGACAGAGAATAACCCTTTAGGTAGTTACGTCCACTTAGAGTGATATCACAACACAGTGCCCACCAAAGTAATGTGCTCTGCTGGGTTCTACATCTTAAGGGGGGTAGGACGTCAAACGGGACGACTTGGAGCAGGAGAGACACCACAGGAATTTTTAACTTCCACTGTCTATAATTTTAAATATAAATTCATAAAACTTTGTCAGAATGACCAGAAAGGATTCAGGATTTACACTTATAGTGGTGGAAGTTCAAAAATATAAGAAAATAATTTATTTTTTTACATTTGCATTTCACCTTTTTTTCACTTACCATTGGTTGCATTTGTTGCTGTACGTACACTTTTCTTCATAAGTAAGGGAGATTCTTCAATTAATTTTGCACAGCATACAAACCATACTTACAGGTGTATGAAAGGCTAGGATTTTCCAAATATATTAAAAACTGTGGTAAAAATCGAGGTAATTAACTATAATATTTGAGTTTTTTCTAAACATAAAGTTTAAAATGTAACAGCACATTCATTTTTTCATAGATTAAATAATTTCTAGAGTTTCATACACCTGTAAGTATGGTTTGTAAGCTGTGCAAAATTCATCGAAGAATCTTACTTATGAAGAAACGTGCACCTATAGCAACAAACGCAGCCAATAGAAGTGAAAAAATTATGAACATTCACGTGTAAAAAAAATTTATTTTGTTATTTTTTTTAACTTCTACTGCTATGATTGTGAATCCTGAATCCTTCCTGGTCATGATGACAAAGTTTTATGAATTTATTCGTAAAAGTATAGACAGTGGAAATTAAAACATCCCGTGGTGTCACTCCTGCTCCAAGACGGCCCGTTTGACGTCCTACCCCCCTTAAGTAGGCTCCAGATTGATCACAAAACTTTCCTGTTTTCAGTATTTCTGAAAAAGCCAACACGCAAGCTAAGCGTCGCTTGCTCAGTAGCCATTACAAGGGACCTCGTCCTAGGTGGCATTTCTGTCAAGAAATTATGGTGAATGATCGCTAACTCAGGGGATTAGTAAGAATCTAACATAGCGAGTCATAAATTTCGAAGAAATTTGAACTGTCAGCCTGCAATCCGAACTTACAAGTCGAGATATTACCCCCTATAAGCTAGGTTCCACAAAATGAGACTCTTTAGTCTGCCTTGATGCGAACACTTTATTTGTTATCCCCAGACTAACTTCGGTGATAACTGAGGCGGTCATTTAAATATACACTGAAGTACCAACAGCTGCGGAAGCACCATGTGCAATACGGTTAAAATTATTAAATGTACAGACTTAACAATCTGTCAATCGAGAATTGTGGTGGGAAGTTCTGAGTTTATGTATCAGCAATATTTTCGCCATGCGACGTTATGTCGCAGTGATACGGTGAACGGGGCTCTACACGTTGACATGTAACCATAATTCAGTTTTTCATTTTTTGAATTGCAGGAGCTGATGTGTAGTGTACAAAATTCGTTACTCAGACGGGTGGTAAAGAGATTTCTCTCCGCCTTTCAACGAATGTATTGTTCTGAGTATAAAACCACAACGAACGCACGTGAGGTATCGATCAAATACTCGAACAACGCAGTAAAACCACTGCAACATTTTAAACAAGAGTGAGCTAGCAAATGGTACCATTTCCTATAGCGAAAGGCATCTGTGTATCCGTCAAGCACGAAGCGTTCTCGCTTCCGGCGCCCGGGTTCCCGGGTTCGATTCCCGGCGGGATCAGGGATTTTCTCTGCCTCGTGATGACTGGGTGTTGTGTGATGTCCTTAGGTTAGTTAGGTTTAAGTAGTTCTAAGTTCTAGGGGACTGATGACCAAAGATGTTAAGTCCCATAGTGCTCAGAGCCATTTGGTAACTGTGCTCATTAAAATGTGTTAATGCTGCATGGCTAAAGCAACAGTCTGAATGTGGGTAATAACTGTGTTGAGTGCGTGTTTTGTGTTAAATGGAAGAGTTAGGATGTAACAAGAACCAAACGTTCCTCCGAGATTAACTTCTTAATCCGACGAATGGATCGCCGTCAACAATGTCGCATGCCACTACATCAGTAAACATTATACAGTTATTAGTAATGGAAACTCCTGCACACCATTCCGATCGAGTGCAACTGAATACCGACTAATACTAATAGTAGCGTGTCTGTATGATGGTATCGACTGAATAAAGAAATATGACGTTTAGCATAAAGCCTAAAATTGTATTTCATTGCGTAGGCCTATATGCTAAGACAGAACTTGCCACACGGTGCTTATCGTAGCTTGCATGTGTCGCGATAAAGCACTGGCTTTTCAACTGATAACAGTAGGAGCAGACGCTGGAATGTAAATACAGGCTGCAGTGGTGGCACATAAGTAAGAGTTCACTTTATTACGAGAGGGCGTGCGGCTTTAACTTGCTAAGCCCCCGCTAGCAAGCAGCCAACTAGCGGCAGAGTTAGTGTAACCCTAGCCGGTCGCGTAATGAGTATGTAGATTACAGGAAATCGAAATTACGTATCAAGTTTCAAACAGGCTGCAAACAGCCAGCAGCCAGGGCGGCACTTCTGCCGTAATTACGTTATGTTTCCGATTTATTGACGTTAGGGTTGCCCCGGCAACTGCAGCTAGTACGGTCCCAGAGTCGCTAATCGAGTTGCCATGCGCTGTGCATCACGGGATTACACTCCCCTCGACTCACCATTACCAGCGTGCAGTCCGAACGTTGCTTTCAGATTACATAATGAAATTTTTTTTCTTTCATCTTATTTTCAGGGTGTGAGTTTATTGTGGGTGTACGTGGTGTGTGAGAAAAGTAATGAGACTGGCGCACTGCGAGCGATCTGGCAAAGTTGTATTGTTCTACTTGTGTAGACCGGTGTGTTCATCCCTTCCAGATGCTCCGTTTGAGTTTCAGATCTGTTCGGCCATCACGTGATTTTTGAGAACGCCATCAGTATAGTTGTGTCTTTGTTGTGTGTTACAGAAATGGAATATCGAAATTTACAGCTCTTTTGAGATCAGACCGACGCTTAACAGTAAGGATGATCTGTTAAACACTTTCACCTTACATCGAACAATAACGGTGATGGGTGACCTGTTAAAAAACTGAAGTTTTTCGCATGCGTCAGGTTTGTGCCAAAACGGTGCCACAAAACCTCACAACAAAGCAAGAAGACAACAAAGAAACATGTGCCTTGATCTTCTTGAGAGGATTTTCAGTGACCAAAAGTGGTTCAGTTGCGTGATCCTGGATTTTTGAGTACGATCCTGAGAGAAAGCGGTAAAGTAAGGAGTGGCACAGTGAGACATCTCCTCTACTGAAAAAAAGTTCGAATGAGCAAAATAAAGATCAAAACAATGATGATTTGCTTTCTTGACGGCAAGGGTCTCGTGCATAAACAACTTGTTCCTCCAGGACAAACTATCAACCAAGTCAAATGAACTCACAACTGCGAATAAGGAATAGCATCAACTGTAGAATGAAACGCCGAACATGAAAATTTATGCCAGACCGGGGCTTGAACTTGGATTTCCCGCTTATCGCGAGCGCTCGTATTACCATTTTTTTAAAAAAAAAAGAAGGGAGGGCGGGCGGGGAAGGCAGAGTGATGAGGGGTCGTAACCCGAGGACTGGCCACAGTGTCCCCCTCACCCGTTCAAAAATTTTCAAATGTATGTGAAACCTTATGGGACTTAATTGCTAAGGTCATCAGTCCCTAAGCTTACACACTACTTAACCTACATTACCCTAAGGACAAACACACACACCCATGCCCGAGTGACGACTCGAACCTCCGCCGGGACCAGCCGCACAGTCCATAACTGCAGCCCCTAGACCGCTCGGCTAATCCCGCGCGGCCCCTCGCCCGTCAATGAGTCAGGGATGGTATGGGGAAATATTTTGTGGGAATTTTTAACTATTTACTTTTATTTACTGTTTTTAATATATTCTTAATTTGGTTTTACTTTATAACACAACAAAAATATATGTACCTAGCACCGCATCGTACTCTCGTTCCCTCACTGAGGTAATGTATATGGGGAAAACGAAAAAAAAGTGCTGCGTACACGATGCAGAAGGGTGTGTCGGTACTCTCCTCACGCTACACCATCCAGGTACGTTTTCACGTGTGTCGTATGTTATTCCACCGAGAATCGAACTTAGTCTTGTCAGCTCACTCAGTGGGTGTCTTCTCCTACCTCTTGATGATCCAGCTGCGTGGAGGGTCGCGTAGGGCACTCTTTGAGTAGCACCACCTTCCAATTAACCTGAGGGCTTTTGATCTCCACGATGTTTCGTGGGCGCCTCTGCTGTAGGACATGATACATATCCCGCGCAGACGCCTGTTTCGTCGGTGGCACTGCGATACGGACATAGCTGTGTTCAATGTACAAGTTCCCGAAGTAGTAGAAGGGTCGGAATGTAGCCTATCGTGATTGTGGTTTATCGTAGCGCGATATTGCTGCTCACGTTGGTCAAGATCCAATGACTGTTAGCAGATTATGGAATCGATGGGTTCAGGAGGGTAATACGGAACGCCGTGCTGGGCATGGATGTGTGTGATGTCCTTAGGTTAGTTAGGTTTAAGTAGTTCTAAGTCTAAGGGACTGATGACCTCAGATGTTACGTCATATAGTGCTTAGAGCCATTTGAACCATTTTTTGCTTCCCACCACCAACTACACTATTGGCCATAAAAATCGCTACACCAAAAAGAAATGCAGATGATAAACGGGTATTCATTGGACAAATATATTATACTAGAACTGACATGTGATTAGATTTTCACGCAATTTGGGTGCATAGATTCTGAAAAATCAGTACCCAAAACAACCACCTCTGGCCGTAATAACGGCCTTGATACGCCTGGGCTTTGAGTCAAACAGAGAATGGATGGCGTGTACAGGTACAGCTGCCCATGCAGCATCAACACGATATCACAGTTCATCAAAGGTAGTGACAGACGTATTGTGACAATCCAGTTGCTCGGCCACCAATGACCAGACGTTTTCAATTGGTGAGAGATCTGGAGAATGTTAGGTTTAAGTAGTTCTAAGTTCTAGGGTACTGATGACCTCAAAAGTTAAGCCCCATAGTGCTCAGAGTCATATGAACCATTTTTTCTAAAACGGTAGGCGACACTAGTCACGAACATAGAATCGAAAAAGCTGTACAAGTATGAAAGTGAAAACACTGCTACCTGGAGACTGAGTGAAAACATTCACATGACTGACGTAACCATCAGGGAATTGTATCAGTCGTTTGCCTCACATTAAGTGAAACTATCGAAACCCGGAAAGTGAGAAACATTCGTATAGCTGAAGTGGCTATAGAGACCACTGTCACTCCGTTGTTATTCGCTTTAAAAATGTCAGCTGAAGAAAGAAACGACTGGCCAGTGGGCGTTAAAACCATTAGGTCGTCCCATCACTTGTTCCGCTCCCCCATATTTCACACTTTGTTTTAAACACGTGTGCCGTTCGTGCTCTCTAGTAAGTTCTTTTACTGTACCAGTTTCGCATCTATACACTTCGACATAGCCACATGTCATTTCACAGACTGCCGCAGCGTGGAGGTGATGACAGACAAATGCGATCTATATACCGTTTTCTGAAGAATGTTGCTTATGCGTCAGTAACTCTACAAAGGAAATTATCTTACAGAGAGAGAAAACTGGTTCTCGTCTTTCTTACAAGCGTGATTAATACTTTTAGATTTCAAAGACTAATCAATGGACAAATCTTCATTGACCTTCAGTGTCTTCTTTAAGAAAGAGTTTCGATTCAAATCTGTTATTGTAATGACACCAAAGGATCCTGAAGAGATGAAATCTGGTTGCTTCTGGGCTGGCGATGCATTCTTTCTAGCCGTGTTCGTCGTGGTTTCTGGCTCGTAGGCTCAGTGGTGAACTGTCATAAAGCTGATTCAGAGGTCTTGAGTTCTTTAATCGATTAGAGAGACGTAATTTTATCTGTCACTTACTTCTTTTCCCTCTGACAATGTTTATGGATGTTAAAAATGCCGAGTGGCAACGTCTCCCTGTAACATACTTAGTCAACTCAAAGGTTGCAGGAAGGAAATATCATACCAACAGGACCATATCAAGTAAAGCACTGTCGTGTTCAAATCAATCTTCAAATCGATGGTAACTTTACTTGTATTGTATTGTATCGTATGTTAACCGGGAGCCTAGAAACGACGGAAATGTTCCGTCCTCGTCGCAACCGCACTGGTCCGCAACCCCACGACGACTACAACTGTCCACTTGACCCCTCCGCAGCCGGACACCGAACCACTCTTTCAAGGCTATTGTGCGGTTCGACCCCCGGTGGATCCCACCCCCCCCCCCCCCTCTCTCCACCCCAGGGAATATCTCACTCTAGACGAGTTTAACTCCCATGTTTGCGTGGTAGAGTAATGATGGTGTATAATCGTTGTCTACGTGTACGTGAGGAAATTCTTTGCGCAGCAATCACCATAGTGTAGCTGAGGCGGAATAAGGGGAACCAGCCCGCATTCACGGAGGCAGATGGAAAACCGCCTAAAAATCATCCACAGATTGGCCGGTTCACCGGACCCCGACACAAGACTGCCGTGCGGATTCGTTCCGGGTACCAGGCGCTCCTTCCCACTCCGGAAAGCCGTACGTTAGACCGCACGGCTAACAAGGCAGGTTAGCTTTACTTACTTTTACAGTCCTCTGTAGACCAGCGCATGTAGAAACGGTGGACATACTTCACTATCTAATACTGAAGTTTATTTTGAGACGAATGTTGTTTAAAAAATTATGGAATTTACGTAGCTCTTCTTTCACATTGCGACAACGTACCACATTTGCCATCCGCATACGGAGCCAAGGAAACTAATAGGCGTCGGTGATGCATTTCTTAATGCCTATTGTTCAAAATGTTTCATTACAATATCAGTTATTGCGAGAGCTGAAGTTGACCTGTAGCAACGCCATCATATTTTGCATGAAACTCTTGATCGACTGTATGCGATTTTAGTGTTATTACGTTTATAGCAGTGAGTAGAGTCGGCTATGAAAAAGTTTGAGAAGTCTTGCTCTAAATGTAGGATGTCTCAAAAGATAGGATACAACTTTAATGTGTTGTAGCATCCAAACGCAGTAAGATATTCACACCTTATTTGTCTTATGTGGCACTCTATCTCACAAAGCTTTATGCCATACAATCAGTTTCAACATGTGCGCCTTTGGTGGCACGCGCAACATCCAAACTGTATTCAAGCTCTGTCCACACTCGGCGCAACATATCCGCGTAAACTGTGGCAATGGCAGCAACGATTCAATTTTTTAAATCACTAATGTGTTTGACAGCTGTTTGGTAGACTCTGGTCATAGGAGGCAGCAAATAGGTGCATCATCTGGCGACCTAGGACGCCGGTGATTTGGATCACCTTGCGATTCCAGCGATCTGCAGCTGTGGTGACGTAAACAACTCCAGAGATCAAGATAATTGTTATAATTAACTTTTTTCTGAGAAAAAATTGTTCCACAAGCCGATCAACCGTCAAACAACACCACACATTCACTTTCGGGCTGTCACATACCTCTTCCGTCACAGTATGTGGATTGGTTGTGCCCCATATGCGACCACTGAATTTGTTTACCCTTGCACAAACGTGGAATGTTGCTTTGTCAGAAAATGCTAGGCTGTTTAGATAATTTCCGACCTCGTCTAAATGGAGGAGAACATCCACAGTGAATAGCATACGTTGGGTTTGTCGTCTGGTTTCAAAGCGTGCAACATTTGCACTCGATATGGATACTGCTATAAACGTCTCCGAAGGACCCGGTGCGTTCTACGGACTTGCAGGTCTTTCGACGCCACCCGAACAGACTTCTCCGGTTAACGTTGAATCTGTTCAGTTTCGGTTTCACTTGTTCCACGTCATCCAGAACGGTCCTTCACATCACAGGGGCCTTCACCTTCCCGTGTATTGCTAGCCTCCACGGGCTGCTTCCACTATATCGGCCAGTTGGCAATACGGCGGAAGTTCGCACTTTACACAGGATTTTAAGCTTTACTTATACTTCTTTTATACAGATAGTTTCTATGGGGACCTGCATTGCATGCGACATGTTATTACCGGAAAGTTATTTTTCATACATCTTTCATACAAGAGTGTTAATTTTTTAGATGACATTTCCCCTTGTACTTTAATACTTTCCTTAGGCGTTAGTTGATTTTTAGCCATTTTATCACCTTTCACAGTGGCGTCCCAGTCATTACTTGTTTGTCCCCGCTTTTTTCTAGGTCTGGCTCATTTAGCAGTAGTGTTCCGTACGTTATGACAGTTATCTTTTGGGTGCACTCAATTTTATTACAACAACCCACGAGTGGAGATTAACTCTTAAAATGGATAACATCCCGAAATCAGGGCCTCCGTAGTTGTCAATCCACACTACGAAAATGTAACGATTGTGAGTACTTGCAATTGTTTTTTGTTGAATCCCAACACTATTGCTCTGATTTGCTACCATTTTTACTTGTATTCGTGGGAAATGAAACTGGAAATGCGTCTACAATGTGCGAAACAGGCCGTTGCGAATAAATCACCTTCATACGGCTGTGCAGCTTTTCGAATTCACGACATCATTTTTTACTTCTTTACTTCTTATAATTTTTATGGTAATCTGAATGACTTAATTGTTGAGTGTTTCTTATTGCTACTCGCAATATCTCTGAGCTGTGGTTGCCCCCTGCAGAAAGTTGCCTGTCCTCACATCGATGCTTCTTGTCTGCATAAAATTCGTGTACCACCGGCGTATCGACGTCCGCGAGGCTGAAGATCCTTTGACGCTGCGTACCCGATTAGCTCTGAATAAACCATTCCATACATTGGCCCTTTTCCTGAACCGTTGTTTTTAAGCTTCACCCAGGACAGGCTGGAACTCAGACAAACAAAGCTTTGTGAGTTTGTCTGTCATGTAAGCCATATGGTGAATGTCTTAATTAATATTGGTGCATAAGTCCACTGCGTTTTTGTTTTGTTTGTAGGTGTTCCGACTGTTATTGGTTCACTTATTGAGTTTCATTTTTATTTGTGGTTCACTGCGGCTATTTGAGTTTAAATATTGTCATTCTGTCATTAGGAGATATGTGTGGAGCTGGGGATGCTAGAAAAAGGAAAGTGCGAAGTGAAGAAATCGGAACACTTCCGACACACTGTCCTGTTTGAGTTCGATATAGGGATGACAGCAGAGGAGGCAAACACTTGCGTCGTTCATTGGAGATAGTGCCGCTGGACAGAGCGTGGAAAGAAAATGGTTTTGTCGTTTTAAGGAGGATCGTTCTGACATCAGTGACTCACCACGTTCATGAAAACCTTCGGAGTTTGATGAAGACTGTTTAAACGCTTTGATCCACTTCTCGGGAGGTGCCAAATGTAATGAACTTAGGTCATTCCCCCATTGTGAGAAATTGCATGCAATGAAGAAGGTTAAAAAGTCGGTACATGGATAGCGCATGCTCTAAGCCAAATTCACAAAAATCAGCGAGTACATCTCTGCTTGCTCGTTACCAGTTAGGTAGTGAACAATACCAACCACTCCTATCGCGTGTCGCTAAGGGTGACGAGCAATGGTACCTTTTTGCTAACGTAAGAAAAATAAACGAATGGCTGAGTCGGAACACACATTGTTATGCATCTGGTGGTACAGCGACAGTTGAAACGTCCCCTTAGAAAACCTCTGAATGACGTTATTTGATTTTTAAACAGCTGAGCAAAACTCAGCGTACTCAGTTTTCTCTTTACCTATTCTGATCATCACTAAACTGACACACAATATTTTTAGTGCAACGGAATCTGACTTTCAATAGTTACTCGAACTACTGCAATAAAGCGAGCGCCAATAATGTCAGCTAAATAAAATATTCTAACTACTGAAGGCAGTAACTACTGGTAAGCAAATTAGAAAATGAAAGATTTTGATAGACAACAAACAATGTATTTACCTTAATAGCCTTCAAAAGTATATATATATATATATATATATATATATATATATATATATATATATATAATTTTGTGACATCCAATCAAACAAATTTCATTTTTCTAATGGACACACATCCAGATCTCTCTCCCCACACCCACCACTGCTGGCGGCTCACCTCCAACTGTCCAATGCTAAGCGCTGTTCGCATCCGACTGCGAAACACTACACAAGCGAATATTCCAACAATGAGTCCAACCAGTCACAGACTGCAAACAGCGCAATCAGCGATTTTCGTACAGAGCACTACGTGGCGTTACCAACATAAAAACCTAAACAGCGTACTTACACAGTGTGGTGTACTACAAATAGCTACCCTGAGATGTAACCATCGTTGCTGACATTATTGCCAACTACTGAGAAGTCTTGTAGTACAAGAACAACGACCAGAAGACTGCGTGGAGTGATGCTAATGCACGATAACGCCCGCCTGATTTGTGGTAGACTGACAAAAATCACTACTAGTATACCAGGCACTGGGTTGGGAAGTCATTCCGCACACACCTTATTCACCTCATCTTGCTCCCTGATATATTCACCTTTTTTGGTCTCTATCGAACAGCCTTTAAGAAACTTCCTTTCAGGATGAAAATGCGCTCCGAACAGGACTCGACGAGTTCTTCACCTCAAAACCCTGGGGTTGTGAAGCAGCTGAATGGGTTGAAAATAAATAAATCGCCAGGTCCTGATGGGATTCCAATTCGGTTTTACAGAGAGTACTCTACTGCATTGGCTCCTTACTTACCATGTATTTATCGCGAATCTCTTGCTCAACGTAAAGCCCCGTGCGACTGGAAATAAGCGCAGGTGACGCCTGTATATAAGAAGGGTAGAAGGGCGGATCCTAAAAATTACAGACCAATATCCTTAACATCAGTTTGTTGCAGGATTCTCGAACATATTCTCAGTTCGAATATAATGAATTTCCTTGAGACAGAGAAGTTGCTGTCCATGCATCAGCAAGGCTTTAGAAAGCATCGCTCCAGCAAAACGCAACTCGCCCTATTTTCACATGATATCTCGCGAACCATGGATGAAGGGTATCAGACGGATGCCATATTCCTTGACTTCCGGAAAGCGTTTGACTCGGTGCCCCACTGCAGACTCCTAACTAAGGTACGAGCATGTGGCATTGGTTCGCAAGTATGTGAGTGGCTCGAAGACTTCTTAAGTAATAGAACCCAGTACGTTGTCCTCGGTGGTGAGTGTTCATCGGAGGTGAGGGTATTATCTGGAGTGCCCCAAGGAAGTGTGGTAGGTCCACTATTGTTTTCTATCTACATAAATGATCTTTTGGATGGGGTGGTTAGCAATGTGCGGCTGTTTGCTGATGATGCCGTGGTGTACGGGAAGGTGTCGTCTTTGAGTGACTGTAGGAGGATACAAGATTACTTGGGCAGGATTTGTGATTGGTGTAAAGAATGGCAGCTAACTCTAAATATAGATAAATGTAAATTAATGCAGATGAATAGGAAAAAGAATCCTGTAATGTTTGAATACTCCATTAGTAGTGTAGCGCTTGACACGGTCAAGTCGATTAAATATTTGGGCGTGACTTTGCAGAGCGATATTAATTGGGACAAGCATGTAATGGCAGATGTGGGGAAGGTGGATAGTCGTCTTTGGTTCATTGGTAGAATTTTGGGAAGATGTGGTTCCTGTGGAAAGGAGACTGCTTATAAAACACTAATGCGGCCTATTCTTGAGTACTCCCAGAGGGTTTGGGATCCATATCAGGTCGGATTGAGGGAGGACATAGAAGCAATTCAGAGGCGGGTTGCTAGATTTGTTGCTGGTAGGTTTGATCATCAAGCGAGTGTTACGGAAATGCTTCAGGAACTCGGGTGGGAGTGTCTCGAGGAAAGGAGGCGTTCTTTTCGTGAACCGCTACTGAGGAAATTTAGAGAACCAGCATTTGAGGCTGACTGCAGAACAATGTAACTGCCGCCAACTTACATTTCTCGGTAAGACCACAAAGATAAGATAAGAGACATTATGGCTCGTACAGAGGCATATGGGCAGTCATTTTTCCCACGTTCTGTTTGGGAATGGAACAGGGAGAGAAGATGCTGGTTGTGGTAAGAGATACCCTCCGCCACGCATCGTATGGTGGATTGCGGAGTATGTATGTAGATGTAGATGTAGAAAACCACCTGATTTCTATAGTGGCCGAATAGAAAATTTACTCCACCGCTGGCAGACAGTTGTAAATAATGTAAAGTCTCTGTTATGTGTATCTGTTGTGTTTATTACAGTTCTGGAAAAATGCTACGAAGTTATGCACCGACACAATAGTTTGTGCATAAAAAACATTGAAGTTTGAAGTACATTTCGAGACACCCTATATTTCAATATACGATCCGTGGACACTGTTAAGATCGTCTTCATAAGTGTTTTTCACTCTTATGTTTGGACACCGATTTGTAGTTCGCAGCATTAAAGGGTCAACTCGTGTGTGAGGGCACTCACCCCGGAAGGCCCTCTCCAGAGCGACATGTGCCAGTGCTACCGGGTAAGTAGCGCTGCCCAGCACGCAAACTATTGCTACCTGCGGCAGTCCGTTCCACATAACTCTATTTTGCGGCCTCCCCCGTGCCTCTCATTAGCCGAACGTGCTGCGTAGTTAGCGAATTTCCGGCGCACGTTACCGAAATTCCTAGCGGGCAGCCATTAAAAGCGCCGCCCCAGAGAAGCGGCGGCGGCGGGTGGAGGCCCCGGTCTGCGGCAGTTCCGCTCGCCGCTCAAAAGCCGCATTTTACGACGGCCGCGTCGTAGCGCTGATCCTCGCCATATTTTAAGGGACCTTTTGTCGATGCGGAACACTTCAATTTGGCCCAATTCCAAACGGCCCACCGGAGAAAGAACAATACTTCTCATTCCTAGCGCGCAATCAATGGTCTGTACAGCAGTAAAATACCCGCAATGAGCTGCCGAGCGGAAGCTTCTTTGTTCAAAGCGAACTGCTGCTGGCATCCGCCGACGGTGGCGCTGGTGTTCTGCCGAGTGAAATGTTTCTTCCTGCATTTGGAACGAGAACCCGGTGGCTGGACCACATACGCCGCAATGTATTCTGTTCGCTACAGCAGTTCGAAGCGCCAGAAATGGCGCCACGTACTTTGGATTGCCGACATCTGTGCATTTTCAGACACTTTTGCTTTTAATAACCGAAATCAAAAACAACTTCAGCCGTCTATATTTGAAATTTTATTCAACACTACTGGCCATTAAAATTGCTACACCAAGAAGAAATGCAGATGATAAACGGGTATTCATTGGACAAATATATTATACTAGATCTGACATGTGATTACATTTTCACGCAATTTGGGTGCACAGATCCTGAGAAATCAGTACCCAGAACAACCACCTCTGGCCGAAATAACGGCCTTGATACGCCTGGGCATTAAGTTTACAGAACGTGGATGGCGTGTACAGGTACAGCTGCCCATGCATCTTCAACACGATACCACAGTTCATTAAGAGTAGTGACTGGCGTATTGTGACGAGCCAGTTGCTCGGCCACCATTGACCAGACGTTTTCAATTGGTGAGAGATCTGGAGAATGTACTGGCCAGGGCAGCAGTCGAACATTTTCTGTATACGGAAAGGCCCGTGCAAGACCTGCAACATGTGGTTGTGCATTATCCTGATGAAATGTAGGGTTTCGCAGGGATCGAGTGAAGGGTCGTAACACATCTGAAATGTAACGTCCACTGTTCAAAGTGCCGTCAATGCGAACAAGAGGTAACCGAGTTGAGTAACCAATGGCACCCCATACCATCACGCCGGATGATACGCCGGCATGGCGGAGACGAATACACTCTTCCAATGTGCGTTCACAGCGATGTCGCCAAACACTGATGCGATTATCATGATGCTGTAAACAGAACCTGGAGTCATCCGAAAAAATGACGTTTTGCCATTCGTGCACGCAGGTTCGTCGATGAGTACACCACAGCAGGCGCTCCTGTCTGTGATACAGCGTCAAGGGTAACCGCAGCCATGGTCTCCGAGCTGATAGTCCGTGCTTTTGTAAACGTCGTCGAACTGTTCGTACAGATGGTTGTTGTCTTGCAAATTTTCCCATCTGTTGACTCAGGGATCGAGACGTGACTGCACGATCCGTTACAGCCATGCGGATAAGATGGCTGTCATCTCGACTGCTAGTGATACGAGGCCGTTGGGATCCAGCACGGCGTTCGGTGTTACCCTCCTGAACCAACCGATTCCATATTCTGCTAACAGTCATTGGATCTCAACCAACGCGAGCAGCAATGTTGCGATACGATAAACCACAATCGCGAATGGCAACAATCCGACCTTTATCAAAGTCGGAAACGTGTTGGTAAACATTTTTCCTCCTTACACGATGCATCACAACAACGTTTCACCAGGCAACGCCGGTCAACTGCTGTTTGTGTATGAGAAATCGTTTGGAAACTTTCCTCATGTCAGCACGTTTTAGGCGTCACCACCGCCGCCAACCTTGTCTGAATGCTCTGAAAAGCTAATCATTTGCATATCACAGCATCAGCATCTTCTTCCTGTCGGTTAAATTTCGCGTCTGTAGCATGTCATCTTGGTGGTGTAGCAATTTTAATGGCCAGTAGTGTACTTTCGCGAGCGGCTTCGGCGTTGCATTACATCATTTTCAGCTCCCCTGACTGACGTATCTGAAGAAGCCACTCTCATGTACAATCGAAACTTGTACCCGTCTGCCACTGAAGGGGTAGCGTTATTAATAAAAGTAATCTACGGATATCATAGCTGAGTAGTCAGCGTGACGGATTGCCGTCCTACGGGCCCGGGTTCAATTCCCGGCTGGGTGGGGGATTTTCTCCGCTCAGGAATTGGGTGTTGTGTTGTTTTCATCATCATTTCGTCCCCATCCGGCGCGCAGGTCGCCCATTGTGGCGTCGAATGTAATAAGGCGGCCGGACCTGCACCGTAAGTGGCCTCTCGGCCAATGACGCCAATCGCTCATTTCCAGTTACTGAATGCTGGCCCCTATTTCGATTTCACGTGAGATTGGATTCATCGATGCGTCGGTCTGGAGCCAGAAGATAGCTTAGTGAAATGCCGAAACTGGTCGCATAAGTGAAATAAAATTTGAAATGTAGACTTCTGAAGATGTTTTCGATATGACGTTCTGTATCGAATAGCCGAATTCCTTCAACCATCCGTATAAAGATGCTCTTGCGAAGACTTTTACTCTCATCAGATTCAAAGTAAATATTGTTCAAAGATAAAAGTACTACATCCTTTGATCATTATAACCATCATACAATTATTACCACTAATTTTACTGGTGTCTGGGTGGCACTGAAGTACGCGGTGTTCGATAAAGGCCATTTGAGACAATTCTTTTACCCTCTTTTTCTGTCCAAACTACTTTCACTGTCTTACAACACACTCTTTACTGATCCTCAAAGAAAATTATTCCTATTAGCTCGCTTTTTATGACTGAGCAACTGTCAAATCTTAAAATTTCCGTTTAATAACCTTTCTACCTTGTACGTCGTCTTGCGCTATCACGGATATCTTCACCTGTTGTTTCACTGTTGCTGTCCATGGCAATGTCAGAATATTAGCAATACTGTGAGTGGCTAGTTAATCAGGTTTACAGAATTCCTCACTGCGTTTTCTTTATAACTGGAATAATGCTATAGGCCTATGTTCTTGAATTTCCGTATTTACTTTTGATGGGTTTCTTCAACAGAGTACATGAACAATACATCGTTCTAATTACTCTTTAGCCGGCCGCCAGTGGCCGAGCGGTTCTAGGCGCTTCAGTCTGGAACCGCGCGTCTGCTACGGTCGCAGGTTCGAATCCTGCCTCGGGCATGGATGTGTGTGATGTCCTTAGGTTAGTTAGGTTTAAGTAGTTCTAAGTTCTAGGGGACTGATGACCTGAGATGTTAAGTCCCATAGTGCTAGGAGCCATAATTACTTTTTTTTTGCAGGATATCTACAATGTACCTTTTCTGTTCAAAGTATTTCATTCTCATGAAGATACACTTGATTTATTATCATGCAATATTTTTGTGTTTCGTTCCTAGAAATTTAGTTGGTAAATTGTTGCATGATGTGCACTTCTTCTGTCTTTCCAAATTAGATCTTAAGATTCAGCTCTCTGCTATTCCTTTAAGGTATTAACTCTTGTTTCTTTATCTCTGTTCGGTTCTCCTCAGACAAACACCAAGTGCATCCATCTAGTTTTCCGCAATTTGAATTTTCTGTCAGTTTTAAGTTCCAAAAATATACGCCAATCTTTAATTACCTTTTCTGAGGTACGTTTGAAAAGACTGGCCAGGGCCCATCAACTTGGCTCAGTCCTTGACAATCATGCAATGGAACTTACCGACTACAAAAACATAAGCTTCATCATTATCGTCCTCATACTTTTATTATTCATTATAAAGTGTTAGATTACAGAAATCTAAATCGACTGTACAAATCTTAAGAATTTATTACCAAAATAATTTAGAAATGTCTACATCTTGCGTTCAAGATGGATTCTGTTATTGTAAAACTACGTTCTGCCTGCTAACGCAAAATCTTACGGCATATAAACTTATACTACTTTAATTACTGATAAGGGGTGACCAAAAAGTTTCCGTTCGCAGGCCAAATAGTCCAAAATCCGTATGCTAATCAGCCAAAATCTTCATGAGGATTGAGGCAATAACGTCACCGTTGCACTATGTTGAAGATACCCGATTTGTAAAACGCAGCGTCCTGCTGCATGAAGAGGTCCGTAGCTGTCTGCTGCACATCTTCGTCCGACGGAAATCGTCGACTTATCAAGGCTTTTCCTCAAGGGATCTAACCTGTGATAATTGCATAGGGAGAGATCGGGACTGTAGGGAGGGTGCTCAAGTGCCGCCCACATGTGATGCCGTAACTTCTGCATTACGACATTTCCGTCTTGTGTCAAATCGCGACCAGCACGGAACTTGGCGCATGATTCCACAACAGTCATCCGGCCTGTTTGGACGCATTTCATAATAATGTCGATATAGTTCACGTTTTGCATTTATCGCTTGCCTAGATGTCGGTGCTTATACGGGGTTTTTCAGTAAATGTGTTTGCCTATTGTAAGTTACGAAGTAATAGGTGACAGAAATATTTATTGCCATACGTCACCATAAGTTACGTTACGCTGTCTACGGCGCTATAGCCATAGTTTATTGTGTTATTATCCAAAGAGTTACAGTAAAAAGATACAATTTTTAAATGGAACAGTAGTTGTTTCTATCATGCACTGGAATCAGTAACACCAACTGTGTATACATCAATTTAAATTACACTCCTATCATCTTTAATTTTGGAGCTATATCGGCATCGACGTTGCGCGACGATGCTAATGAACTGAAAAATCGCTTTCAATCGGAAACTATTTTATGACCTCCTATATATGAAATTAACTGAATAGGTAAACAGAGTAGCGTTGTTGAAAGGCTTGGATGCCAAGGAGATCTCATATTAGTTAGTGACAACAGCGTAAATTCTAACGTAAATGCAACGTAGGTACAGCCAATATTGCCTTTGTTCGTCAGGGAAAACTGACTCGATATGTCACGTGAGCTATCAGATTAAAGGAACATAACCTGCATAGACTGTGTGCGTGTTGTATGAGTGTCACTTTCACTGTCGTTGAAGCCGTTTGGTAATAATGTAGCCATAGTCCACGTTTTGCATTTACCACTAGCACGTCGGAACTAAACGAATGCCACATTGATCGCTTGTCTAGATGTAGGTGCTTACACACACATAAAAGAAAGCTTTGCATCACCTCGGTTCCTACAGCTCCGCAACCTGTACAGAAAACTGGAATAGAGATCAACATTAACATTATTCCAGCTCTTTTTATTGCTCATGAAAACCACAAATTGCATGTTGTACCTCCATGCAGCGAGATATTCAGATGTGGTGGTCCAGATTTCTGTACACACCGGTACCTCTAATACCCAGCAGCACGTCCTCTTGCACTGATGCATGCCAGTATTCTTCGTGCATACTATCCACAAGTTTATCAAGGCACTGTTGGTCCAGATTGTCCCACACCTCAACGGCAATTTGGCGTAGACCCCTCAGAGTGATTGTTGGGTCACGACATCGATAAACAGCCCTTTTCAGTCTATCCCAAGCATGAAACTTTCTGGCAGAGTAAAACTGTGAGCCGGATCGAGACTCGAACTCGGGACCTTTGCCTTTCGTGCGCAAGTGCACTATCGGTCGGAGGATGGATTTCACGTATCGTACAGCCGTTACAGCGGCGTACGCTGGCCCCACATATTGCCACCCCAAAACAGCAGGGAACTTCCACCTTGCTGTACTCTCTGGACAGTGTGTCTAAGGCGTCCAGTCTGACCGGGCTGCCTCCAAACACGTCTCCGACGATTGTCTGGTTGGAGGCATATGCGACACTCATCGGTGAAGAGAACGTAATGCCAATCCTGAGCGGTCCATTCGGCGTGTTGTTGGGCCCATCTGTATCGCGCTGCATTATATCGTCGTTTGCAAAGATGGACCTCGTCATGGACGTCGGGAGTGAAGTTGCGCATCATGCAGCGTATTGCGCACGGTTTGAGTTGTAACACGACGTCCTGTGGCTACACGAAAAGCATTATTCAACATAGTGCCGTTGCTGTCAGGGTTCCTCAGAGCCAGAATCCGTACGTAGCGGTCATCCACTGCAGTAGTAGCCCTCAGCCGGCCTGATCGAGGCGTGTCATCGACAGTTCCTATTTCTCTGTGTCTCCTCCATGTACGAACATCTCTTTGGTTCACTCCGAGACCCCTAGACACTTCCCTTGTTGAGAGCTCTTCCTGGCACAAAGAAACAACGCGGACGTGATCGAACCGCGTTATTAATCGTTTGGGCATGGTTGAACTATAGACAACACGAGCCGTGTACCTCCTTCCTGGTGGAATGACTGGAATTGATCGGCTGTCGGACCCCCTCCGTCTAATAGGCGCTGTTCCTGCATGGTTGTTTACATTTTTGGGTGGGTTTAGCGACATCTCTGATCAGTCAAAGGGACTTTGTCTGTGATACAACATCCACTGTCAACGTCTATCCTCCGGAGTTTTGTGAACTGGGATAATGCAAAACTTTTTTTGATGTGTGTATATCGGCATCGATATCGCGCGACGTTGGAGATAAACTGAAAAATTTCCTTCAATTGGAAACTTTTCAATCGCCTCCTATATATGGAATCTGAAGAGGTAAACACAGTAACGCTGTTGAAAGGCTTGGATGCCAAGCAGCTCTCATACTAGTTAGTGACAAAAGCGTAAATTGTAACGTAAATACAACCAATATGTAACTTAGCTACAGCCAATATTGCCTATGTTCGTCAATGAAAGTGGACTCGATCAGCAACTTGAGCTATCAATATACGGAATCAAGCCTGCATTAAAAACTTAGAACTAACATTTGGATAAGATATCTGACTGCGTATTTGAATTTACAAGTGATACAAAATCTGATTTGTGCATCCCAATTTAATGGACTAGAGCACATGACGTGTTGTTGTGTGTCAGTGTCTCTGTTTTGGCCCTACGTTTTACACTCACCTGTTTAGATGACTGCCTTTTTCCATGTGGTTTACAGCAATTCGCAACAGCATGCAACAGCAGCGGCTAAAAATTATTGTTACTAAAAATGAATTTAATAAAAAGGAGTTTGCTTAGGACTTGGTAACTACTAAATAACTTTTGAGAATCGAGTTAATTAATTAAGTCTATTTCAAACTTCAGAATCATCATGAGCAAGTATTAATAATGGCAAAATGCCTCACAGTGACCGTGTAAGTATCAATAATGCTTGAGTGCCAGATTTACAAATTATTTCAGTTTCAAAGTTACGTTAACATTTAATAACCACAGCAAAAATTGGTTCAAATGGCTCTGAGCACTATGGGACTTAACTACAGAGGTCATCAGTCCCCTGGAACTTAGAACTACTTAAACCTAACCAACCTAAGGACATCACCCACATCCATGCCCGAGTCAGGATTCGAACCTGCGACCGTAGCGGTCACGCGGTTCCAAACTGACGCGCTTAGAACCGCACGGCCACACCGGCCGGCTAACCACAGCAGTTCTATATTAATTGGATGTGGAGAATAATTATTATTATTTGGAGGATAAGGAGGCTTCTTTAACTGACAAGCAAACCATGGAATTTTTTCAAAATCGGACTAAAAATCACGAGCCGAACCCAGCAATTGCTTTTGCGCTAGGCTTGTGAATTTTACCTTGAATTCCATCTTCAAGCGTAGTTAAGCCATCTAAATCTCTCCTGTCTATATAAATGAAATCAGGCCTCGAGTGTGGTAAGATCTGCCATCACCGACGTGAGGGCAGCGTGACACGTCTTCGGTCTCCGAGCTCTCGACCGACACTACGACGTCTACTCTCGCAGATAGAACTAGTCTCAACAACAATGCTTAGAACCGCGATCCCATGTTTCGCCATCAGATTGTAAATACCGATGTCTGAGTGCTTAGACAACACAAAGAATAGCGTTAATGGAGAGTCCTGACACAAATTCAGCAAGTCCCTCCTCATGTCCGGATCGTCTCGAGACACGTTTTTACTGGTTATCGGTGCTCATTTCGAAGTGGGACTCATGACTGAAGACATTCCAGGCCGGAGTCGCGTATGTAGACGCCCCGGACAGTGGTGGGATGTCAGGCTGACTGCCGCCCTCCATACGGCTCCACAACCAGGAGTGATGGTCTGGGGTACCATTTCATTCCATGGCAGGACCATTTTGGTTGTGGCTGTGGCACAGTTGAAGCGCAGCGGTAGGTCTACGATATTCCACGTCCCGTTTTCTTCGCCTTTATGGCAAACCAATGGTTCAAATGGTTCAAATGGCTCTGAGCACTATGGGACTTAACATCTGTAGTCATCAGTCCCCTAGAACTTAGAACTACTTAAACCTAACTAACCTAAGGACATCACATACATCCATGCATGAGGCAGGATTCGAACCTGCGACCGTAGCGGTCACGCGGTTCCAGACTGAAGCGCCTAGGACCGCCCGGCCACACCGGCCGGCCCTATGGCAAACCATCCTGGGCTTTCCGTTTCAGCAAGAAAACGTCCGTTCGCACACTGCGAGAGTTCCTACTGCTTGTGTTCTTCCTTGTCAGATACTTCGCAGAGTCTCTCCCCAGCTGAGAACGTTTGAAACATTGTGGGCAGGATCTTCCAGGATTTTGACTATTCCAACGAACCAGTTGGAAAGAATTGGACACGATGTCCCACAGAACAACATCCATCGGCTCTATCAACAATACCAAGCCGAATAACTTGCATAAGGGCCAGAGATGGACTTTCTAAATTTGTGAAGCTCTCTTCATTGAATAAAACATACATTTTTCGGAATATTTAATCATTTGTTTGTCTGTACATTTACATTATATCCACAGATTTTTGTCACATTCGGATAATTCCTACATGTTCTTCTTCTCTTTTTCATCTTAGAGTGTACGAGAATTTCGAACATCGTGCACCATTTAACATTGTCAAACGATTTTTCCAGGTCCACACTTCCTGTGGTATGCCATGAATTTGCTTCCAATATAAGTTTTCTTAAGTAAAACTGCCTGTCGTTCAACAGATACTCAATGTTAAATATTCTATTACGTTCTTCAGCGCATCATTCGTATCAGTAAACTGGAAGAATCGGTGACGTTGAGCTGGTTGTATGACTGTTTTCGCGCCTATTTACCCTTTCATCTTTGGGATTGTACGAATGATGTTTTTCCTGAAGACTGGCGGTGTGCAATTTATATTCTACAAACTACCTCCAAAAATGTCATTTGGTTCCCGTTTCCCTCAAAGTTTTTAGAAGTTGCCAACAAATATAATCTGTGTATCCTGTCATATTTAACAGATAATCTTCCTTTGTTAATCTTTGACTCTAAAACTTACTCCGCTATTTCTTCCGTATCGAATCTCATTTCTTCTTCTGTCTCGTCAGAGACATTCCCTGTAGCACTTCGTCCTCTCTTTGAAAAAACATAGCTCAAATACAAAAATTAACTGCCTAAATAGTGTTACCAGTTATAAATTTCCAGAGCGGGTAGTCTTCTCACTAAAATGTCCCTTACTTCTTTTATTCTCCCATGAAGTGTGACATCGATATTACATTAAATGGAGTAAATAGTAGTGTTTCGATTAAGGGTTGGAAAGCTGTTCCTAACACCTTGGGCTGGTAAAAGAGACACCAGTTTGCCCATTAGGCGGAAGGATACGGTACAGTCCCGACAACCTGGTGTCAGTGGCGCCAAATGCAATACATCTCCGCTGCAATTGGCACCGCATGGCCATGTGTTGCCACCTGTGTGGGATGCACCCGTGGTCCAGGAGTAACGTCGGTGGTTTGTCCTGGGTTCAAAACCCGTCACCGCTTAAATTTCGAGGAGCGGACAGAGGTTCTGGCCACTCTCTTGTCCTTAGGGTGGGAAGCTGCCTCTAAAGGCGGGAGAATCAGCAATTACCAATGACGTGAGAATGCAGAACTCTATGGCAACAACTGGATTAAAGACATATAACGTGTATCAACAAGACATTAGGCCTATAATTGAAAAAAGTGTCATGATGATCTCTCCATTGGCAAAAGATTCCGGAATAGTCCCCCATTCGGATCTCTGGGAGGTGACTAACAAAGTGAATGTGACCATGAGAAAAAAATTGAATAACCAACGAAAGGATAACGCTCTACGTGTTGGGGCGTGGAAAGTCAGAAGGTTCGACGTGGTAAGGAAGCTAGAAAATCTGAAAAGGGAAATGCAATGGCTCAGTCTAGATATAGTAGGAATCAGTGAATTGCAAAGGAAATAGTACTAGGATTTCTGGTCAGTTGAAAATAGGGTGATATTAACAACAGCAGAAAATGGTATAAGTGGAGTAGGCTTCGTTATGAATAGGAAGGTACCACAGGCAGTGTGTTACTGTGAACAGTTCAGTGATAGCGTGGTTACTGTCAGAACTGGCAGCAAGCCAGCACCAACAACGTTAGTTCAGTTATACATACCAACGTCGGAAATAGAAGATGAAGAGACAGAGAAAGAACGTAAGGACACTGGAAGTACGTAAAGAGTACGTAAAGATAGATGAAAATCCAATAGTCGTTGAGTACCGGAATGCATTTGTAAGGGAGGGAGCGGAAGGAAGGATTACAGGAGAATATGGGCTTTCGACAAGGAATGAGAGAGGAAGAAGAAAATTTGAGGTCTATCGTAAATTTCAGCTAGTAATACCGAATACTCTGTCCAAGAATCACAAGAGGAGGAGGTATACTTGGAAAAGACCGGGTGATACGGGAAGATTTCCGTTATTACATTTTTGTCAGAATTCGAATTCAAGTACTGGATTGGAAGGCGTACCAAGGAGCATATGTAGACTCAGAACACAATGTAATAAACATGAAGAGAAGGCTGAAATTTAAGACATTATTCAGGTAGAATCAATAGTAAAGAAGTGTGATATGGAAGCATGAAGGGATGACGAGATACGTTTGTAGTTCTCTAAGGCTATAGATACAGTAAAATGGAATAGCTCAGAACGCAGTACAATTGAAAAGGAATGGACATGCATAAAAAGGGGCAATCACAGAAGCTGGAATGAAAAACATCGCTACAAAGATGGTAACAGCGAAGAAACCATGGATAACAGAAGGAATACTTCAGCTGCTCGATGAAAGGAGGAAATACAAAAATGTTCCGGTAAACTCAGGAATACAGAAATACAAGTCTCTGAGGTATTAAATAGATAGGAGGTGCAAGGAAACTAAGACGAAATGGCTGTATGAAAACTGTTAAGACATCGAAAAGAAATTATTTTCAGAAGGATGGACTCAGCTTATAGAAAAGTCAAAACAACCTTCGGGGAAATGAAAAGCAAATGAATTAACATTAAGAGTGCAACGGGAATTACACTGATTAATGCAGAGGAGAGAGCGAAGAGGCGGAAAGAGTACGCTGTTAGGCCTGTATGAAGGTGAAGATTTCTCTAATGTGATACAAGGAGAAACAGAAGTAGATTTAGATGAGATAGGATATACAGTATTAGAATCAGAATTTAAAAGAGATTTGGAGGACATGAGATCAAATAAGGCAGAAGGGATAGAAACAATCCATCAGAATTTCCAAAATCATTGTGGAGTGTGGTAACAAAAAGACTATTCACGTTGGTCTGTAGAATGTATCAGTCTGGCGACATGCCACCTGACTTTAGGAAAAATATCATCCACATAATTCCGGAAACTGCAAGAACCGACAAGCACGAGGATTATCGTGCAGTCAGCTTACAGCTCATGTACCCAAGGACAAGCACGAGGATTATCGTGCAGTCAGCTTACAGCTCATGTACCCAAGTTGCTGACAAGAATAATGTGGAGAAGAAAGGAAAAGAAAACTGAGGATGTGTTGGATGACGACCAGTTTGGCTTTAGGGAATGCAAAAGCACCAGAGAGGTAGTTGTGACGTTTCAGTTGATAATGCAAGCACGACTAAGGGAACATCAAGATACGTCAATTGGATCTGTCGACCTGGAAAAATCATTCACCAATATAAAATGGTGCAAGATGTTCGAAATTCTGAGAAAAATAAGGGTGAGCTAAAGGGAGAGACGGTTAATATATAATATGTGCTAGATCCAAGTGAGAATAATAAGATTGGAGAACCAAGTACGAAGTGCTCGAATTAAAAAGGGTGTAAGACAGAGATGTAGTCTTTCGCCCTGCTGTTCAATCTGTACATCTAATAAGCAATAATCGAAGTAAAAGAAAGGGTCAGGAGTAGAATTAAAATTGAAGATGAAAGGACGTCAGTGAGATGATTTGTTGATGACACTGCCGTCCTGAGTGAAAATGGAGAAGAATCACATGACGTGCTGAATGAGAGGGGCAGTCTAGTGAGTATAGAATATGGATTTAGAATAAATCGAAGGAAGATGAAAGTAATGGGAAGTAGCAGAAATGAGAACAGTGAGAAACTTAACATTAGAATTGATGATCACGAAGTAGATGAGGTTAAGGAATTCAGCTACCTAGGTAGCAAAATAACCAACGACGGATGGAGCAAGGAGGACATCAAAAGCAGCCTAGCACTGGGAGAAAGGGCATTCCTGGTGAAGAGAAGTCCACTAGTACCAAACACAGGCTTTAATTGGAGGAAGAAGTGTCTGAGAATATACGTTTGGAGCACAGCAGGCTTTAATTGGAGGAAGAAGTGTCTGAGAATATACGTTTGGAGCACAGCATTGTCTGGTATTGAAACATGAACTGTGGGAAAACCGGAATGGAAGAGAAATGGAGCAATTGGGATGTGGTACTACAGACGTATGTTGAAACTTAGGTGGACTGATAAGGTAAGGAATGAGAAGGTTCTGCTCAGAATCGGAGAGGAAAGGAATATGTAGAAAAAACTTACAGGGGGAAGGGACAGGATTGTAGGATATTATATGTTAAGACATCAGAGAATGACTTCCATGGTACTGGATGGAGCTATAGAGAGCAAAAACTGTAGAGAAAGACAGAGATTGGAATACATCTAGCAAATAGTTAAGGATGTAGGGTGCAAGTGCTACTCTGAGATGAAGAGTTTGGGACAGGAGAGGAATTCGTAGCGGGCTGCATCAGAACCGTCAGAAGGCTGATGACTCAACAAAGAAAGAAGGGTTTCCATATCGTTGGTTTAGTCGAAACCACTTAAAGTGTTACGTGGAGTCGCGCAGAAGGCCCGCGACCATGACGTAAACTTGAGGAGACTTACGCCATTGCTGAATAGGCCACTACAATAACTGTTCACTTCCAGATCAGAAATTCTTATTTATTAACGCGTTTCGGTCGCCGCACATCATCAGAACTTCTTACAAGATAAACAAAACAGCCATAAACAGAAGCGTAATTTACGAAAAACACTTAGAGCTAAATTCACAAATGGTTTGCTCAAAGAGTAAACATACCTAAAAGAGAGAGAAGTCTTCATCCGAAGTACGGAGTCAACTGCGTCAGCCGTCAGCATCAGAACTGCACGTTACAAAGTTTAACTAAGAGCACTTGAAAATAGGAGCCGCGAACGTATAAGAACAGTTGTGCTGTGTTGTGCCCAAAGAAATAAGCGAACAGATACGAAAAAGTATATAACGAGAACAAAGACCTAAATATGAATCCAAAACATTACTAAACGAGAATATATACAACAGAGCATAAATCATACTATATTAATTGGCGCCTTACAAAAGTGAGCTGATACGAACTGCCGCCAGGCGCGAGACTGAAATGGTACAGCGACGCTGTTTGCGTCGACAACACTAAATAGACAAACTGATGATGCAAATAAAAATAGCACAGAAGTATGAACAGAGTTTTCTGGGCCTGAATATACATAACAAGAGCAAATGTGTAACATCTCTACATATATGATTTAAGGTACAATTAGGGACGGCAAGGAAAGGGTAGAAAGGATACAGGAGAGAGAAAGAGAGGCAGGAGAAAAAAGGTGATATTACAGACCACTCATAGAATGATATTCACACTAACAACGAAACGTAAGGCAGCGTGATTAATCTGACAGACAATTTATAGCCACAAAAGAACAGGGCAGTAGACTGGAGAAACGATGAGCCGAAGCTTTTTTGTTGCCTATGTGGCACCACACTTACTGAGTATTAAATACATGAGTGAATTCTACAGTAATGAATGGCTGAAACTTCGTTGCAACACAAAGTACAAGTGCAGTGACGTACGTAAGAGTAATAATGGAAAAGTACAGCCGGCAGGAGTGGCCGTGCGGTTCTAGGCGCTACAGTCTGGAACCGCGAGACCGCTACGGTCGCAGGTTCGAATCCTGCGTCGTGCATGGATGTGTGTGATGTCCTTAGGTTAGTTACGTTTAAGTAGTTCTAAGTTCTAGCGGACTGATGACCTCAGAAGTTAAGTCCCATAGTGCTCAGAGCCATTTGAACCATTTTTTGAAAAAGTACACGGGGGGCAAGCAGTATTAAAACATTTCAAAACCAGCTTAGTGCTGAGTACTATATGAAAGAGAACAAGGAATAAGTTTAGACATTGCGGGCGTAGTTGTTTAAAGTCAAAGTTATACCCCTGCTCATGCTCCTGTATCATTTTATTTTCGTCATCAAGTTGTTCGTTTACATATGTGGCCGCAAATGGCGCCACTGTACCAATTCGTCCCGCCGCCTGGAGGCAGTTCGTGTAAGCTAAGTTTTGTGAAATCCCTAATTGAGTATCAAAAGCTCTATGAACTTTTGTGTATACTCTTAATTTACAATATCCTAGGTCTGAATTTAGGTCTTGACTCTTGTTACACACCTTAAGGTTCCAGTTTTTCAGTTATTTCCGTGGGCAGAATATTACGTCATTGTTCTTATGCATTCACGCCTCCTGATAGGAAGTTCTGTTAGTTTGTATCGCCGTCTTTCTGTCAGTAGAGTTCTGATGGTTACAGTTGACACATCTGACTTCATACTTTGTATGACGACTTCTCTTTTGCATTCTGTTTAACACGGTTTGTAAATTAACTATAAGTGCCTTTCGTAAATCACGCTTGTATTTATGGCTTTGCATTTTTCCTTAGCAGATATTCTAACGACTGCCTGTGGCAGAAACACATCAGTAATTGAGAATTTTTTAATAGCGAGTGACCAGTTACTCCGGCGACCTATTCAGCAGTGACGTAAGCTTCCTCAAAGAAAGACGAGCCTGGTAGTGAGGGGCCTTGCTCGACTGGAAAACTCGAACGGGAAGTCTAAAAAGTCACCAGCCTCCCGTTGTTCTCTCAGTTTTTCGCAGTCCTGAGTTAGGTGGTTGTTCATGTTCCGTGTCCACCACTGCCAGTGAGTCGACATGTGAGGAACTTCAGTGAGGTGAGCCGTCCGGTATCATTCTGCCTTGTGGCATACTCCATCGAGTTAGGTCTTCTTTGAAACGGTTCATAGGCTGACTAACCGTAGCTGGACCATGCACTGCATCTAGTTTCTGCTCTACAACGCAAACGCGCACGCGCATGTGTGTGTGTGTGTGTGTGTGTGTGTGTGTCCATACTACCTTGTTTTGTTTCATTTTATTTCAGGACACCCTTTGCACATAGCTAGGAGGTACCGTAAAGTACTGAACAAGCTTCGGGCAGCACACCAACTGCTAAGCTCCGTGACAAATTTCTAATATTTGTTGTTAAGTGTTCTGTACCTCAGCTGGTAAAAGTGGAACCCTTATAGAAGCACTTTGTTGTCTGTTTGTTCCCCCCCCCCCCCCCCCCCCCCGTTTTTTTCTCAGGAACGCTACATTTAGTCCCTTGACAGTTTAAGAAAATGAGCTTCTAAGTCAATACAGTCAAAAAATACGGCCATTTGTGTCACCTATTTTGATTATCACGATATCACTGATCTGATCATATAGAGTTCTTTCCTTTGGCCTAGAATCATGATATTTGGCAAGAAGCATGGATTAAGGTTACAAATAGCCCGCCCGGCTAGCCGCGCGGTCTTACACGCTGCTTTCCGAGTGGGAAGGCGTACCGGTCCCCAGGACGAATCCGCCCGGCGGATTGGTGACGAGGTCCGGTGTGCCGGCCAGCCTGTGGATGGTTTTTAAGGCGGTTTACCATCTACCTCGGTGAATGCTGGCTGGTTCCTCTTATTCCTCCTCAGTCACACTATGTCAGCGATTGCTGCGCAGACATTGTCTCCATGTACGTGTACACGGTAATTCCTGTTCCACCCAAACATTTGTTGTTACACTCGTCTGGTATGAAACGTTCCCAGTGGAGGGGGTGGGGGGGGGGGGGGCACTGTGGAGGCCGAACCGCATAATAACGCTGGTTTCGGTGTGGGAAGACGGTGGGGTGGGTGAACTACTGTGGTCACTACACACAATACAAGTTTACAAATAATTATATAACATGGAATAAAATTTTCTTCCTCAGTTAGGATATATATTTTTCTTAGTGGTGGTGCTGGTGGTAGATCTTGTCACACAATAAACTTACGCGTTTGTAAACATAACGCCATCACAAAGATTTTCTCGGCTGTATATGTCAACTTACGGGTCCAATTCTTTTCATTTACAGAAAGTTTTAATTTTCTGCTTTAACACAAGGAAATCTGCGATTGAGGCTCTTAAAATGCTGGGTGAGATCTTTGGTGAGGCACTTATTAGTAAAATACCGTGCAGAGAATGATTCCAAAGCTTCAAGAACAGTGGCGCTAGAGGTTTTCGAATCTATTAACAAGAGCAGTACCGGACTTCACCGTACTCATAGCAGTGGTACGTGTGGGTCATTTTTGACCCACGGTAGAAAACCACCGTTTTATTCGTATTTGGATGGTGTTTGTAATGTCGCCATGTAGACAATACGTTCAGGGGGACTCGAAAGTGTAACCAAGTGGTAACTCAGTCTCTAAAATGAATAGTACACTGTCAAACATAAATTTTCAGATCCGTTTTTATTTTATTTTAGATTTTACAGAAGAAATTCCACAGTCTTTCATATAGTATCGTTACACCAAGTAAGTAAAGCAATGTTAGAACACTTTTCCTTATAAAAAAGATTGAAACTCAGTCAAAACACACTATTTACAAGAATACTAATAGTATTTTAACTTTTACGGACACGTAAGGTAAGCATGGAGTGTTTGTGGAAGATTCTAAATCGCAGCATGTGACTAAAATGCCCTGCGTGGTTTCTTGCTTATTGCAATCAAGCAACAAAACATAAGAAGAATCAACGCCAGTCTGTAGTTATAAACATTTGGAAATATTTAGGAACAAAAAATTGACAGAATGGTCTTAGCTGGAATGGGCTCTCAATTTGTATGACAGCTTTTGCATACATACTTGTTTCACTTGAAGCATACGTTTGACATTTTATTCCCCTTTTGTTGATTTCAGGAAACCTGAATTTGACATTGCCTTCCACTTCCTTATTGGGCAGCGCCGATACCTTGACAGTCATGTTCTCGCCTAGATTGTCGCAGGCAAAACAATTGTCAGTAAACAGATTTCATACTTCTGAAGTAAGACAAACACTACCAGTTTCATTACGTTATCTTCTTGATGACAGGGAATCAAACCTACGATGACTGAATATTTCTACAAATCTGTTCCTTGACATGGTGCTATGAAGAAAGGAGGTCCCCACTTATTACTGCATAAGTCTTAGCATGAAATACTCCGAGCGCCGCATGCTCCAAATGCGAAGTGTAACCCAATGAAAGCTGGGAGCATCTGGTTCTTCCAGGGTTATGGACCTCTTATCGTTACTAAATGTGCTGTGCGTCTTTTCTTCGGTGTACTTTATCAGCTTCAAGGTCGGGTCGCTGACATATAGCCGCAACGTAGAAGATGTCAAGTCGTCTCCAACATATCGTTTGAACTGTCCCTTATGCCCAGTTATATCCCGCAACACATTCTGGGCTCAGCCTCGATCTGCTGTGTGGCCTAGCTCAATGCGTGTCTACTTGGTGCACTGGAACTCTTCACTTTCATGTCAGGGAGTGGATGCCGCACAGTGTTTTCTCTTTCTCTTTCACGACGAGCTGCTCCACCACGTCTGGTAGCCAATGTACCGCCACCATGTCCACGTCTCGTCACTCCGTCAGCTGCCCCAACAGCTACGCAGCAGCCGACTTGTGAGTTGTCCACAACACCAGGATCGTCGCCTTTGGCAGCTGCAAACTGAATTGTAGGTCAAACTTCTTAGTAACTGGTGAGAGATAGGGAACGACGGCAAAAGACCAGGTGTTTTCATTAGATGATCAGCGATTTTGAGTTTTTAATAAAGATTTATGTATCAGTGACTGGCAGCTCCATCAAGAAGCTGACCACTAACTCCTCCACCCCTCCATCCTTATCCTTGTAGAAAGCCCCGTCCTGCATTCCACACACGTTTGGCTCACCACTGGGAGGGACCTCCATGCCATCGGATAGAATATGTAAATCCGACACATAAATAATAGCAGAAAGAAAGCGGTACAGTGGACTACTCGCTCATTGGTAAAAGAGCTTAGGTAGAATGGTTATGCTTACGTGCATGGATGTGTGTGATGTCCTTAGGTTAGTTACGTTTAAGTAGTACTGAGTTCTAGGGTACTGATGACCACCGATGTTTCGTCCCATAGTGCTCAGAGCCACTTCAACCCTAAGCTTACGTAAGATGGATCAGATTCTGCTTGCTGCTCATTTGATGGGTCTGAATCATTTCAGTCAGCAGTTTCTGCTGGAACGAAATCGTCGTCGTCCTCCTCCATATTCGTCTCACTACCGGATTCATGAATCCAATGCGTTGGTGAAACGTTCTCCAGATAGTAGCGAATCTCGCCCTCCACAAGGCCGCGTCGTCCTGCTAACGTAGCTTCAGTGACATGAACTCACTAAAGCGAAGTTCCAGCTCACGTCGGTGACGTCAGGGCTACCTCAGCACACTCTGCTTGACCACAAGCAGAGATGTACTGACAAGAAACTTGCGTAAGGGCGACGAGCTTGACATCCGCTGTCGTGTAAGAGAACTGCTAGCACTGCCCCAGACATTGCTGTAGGAAGGGAAGGAGGATGGGGGTGGGAGGGGCAGGATGTATAACATGTTGCTCTGTGACTTCACGGTGTCACTTCATAGGTCTGGACATCGCCAATCCGTAGGAAAGAAAAAGCCGCGCTGATATAAAGTATCACCCAGCCTCCGAGTTCTTCGTATTTCACGTTTTTTTTGTTTTTTTTTCGCCCAAAGTATCGTAATAACTCCAACATCTCGCGAATTACATCGAGGTACGCAGAGAAATTATTTAGTGTCTGAAAATTGGTGGCATCAAATTGTGTTAAAATGTGTATGGGTCAAAAATGGCTCACATGGTACTACTGGTATAAAAGGTAAATTTTTCATACTTCTAGGAGAGCTAGGGGGATGAAATTTTGATGAGTTATACAGCCTAATAAAGGATGAAATTTCAGGGTAGCGTTTAGTCCTGCGATGATTATGGAGGGGGATAGGGGGGTTGAAAAACCCCTGTGGGTCAAAAATGACCCATGCGATTCTTCTGCTGTTAAAGCCGATGGAAACAATCGCACGAGATCGTTAACGGAATAATTTATACGTTTCAGCTGAACATTGAAAGACAAACGGCCACAATACAGCTATAGACACGAGAAGGTGATCTTGCGGCGTAACAATGCTCGACCCCATGTCGCAAAACCGTCAAAAAATATTTCGAAGCATTGAAATGCTGTCTCGCCCGCCATATTCTCAGGATACTGCTTTCTCTGGCTACTACCTTTTTCCATCAAAGACACCAACCCGGGTGACAAGCACATCTGGTCATATGAACAAGTGCTAAATTGCATAGATTCCTGGATCTCCTTAAAATACAAGCAGTTTTTCCGCCGCGGGATTCGTATGCTGCACGAATGATGGAAGGAAGTAGTGGCCACCGAGGGCCAGTATTTTGAATTTTCTGTAAGTTTTGTTCTCAAACTTAGAGGAAAAAAGGCAGAAGCAAAATTGTAGACCTAAATGTTATTTTCTATTTCACTAAACTTAATCGCATTTCTCCTCGGTTTGTTTATCCTTTACTCAAATTATGTGCTAAATACGTTGTCCATTCGTTTTGAGATGACTGACTCATCGTTAATTGCAGTCAGAAGTGTAAATTTTGCTATAATAGTAGTTTTTGTACTTAGTGTGTTAACTGTATTGTTTTTCAGTATTAAGTTATCCATAGACTCCCTACAATGGTATGTGTGACCTTCCGTATTTTACCAAGTGAAGTGATTTCGTGCACTCAGATTCGGAACGATGACTTACAATACCCCCAAGCCATCAAGATTTAGATTTTCCACAACTTCCCTAAGTTGTTTAAAAAGAGTGTCACGATGGTTGCTTTGAGAGGACAAGGTCGACTTTCCTTCCCCATCCATTAGTAATCCGAGCCAGGCCTCCTTTTCTAATGACGTCGTCGTCTCCGAAAGGTTGAACACTAAAATAGTTTACGTACAATTTCTTTTCATGTGTTCGTTACCAAGTATGTAGCCAGGATTTTGTCGAAAAAGGGGAGAGGGGATTTGTTAAAGAGGACCTTAAAAAGACTCATGTTTCTCATTTATTTCCAAAACAAGTTTATTTATATCTCAGAAAGGCCTAAATTCGGAATTAAATATTTATTCCTTTGGAAATACGATAACTTCACTCTAAGGCCAAACGAATTATAATTCTAATATAATATACAGCGTCTTCGCCAACAAAAGAGAGATCTGTCTTGTAATTTTAGGTTCGCTATCGCAGAACAGAAGAATCTTAACACTGGGCTCAATAACATATAAGGTTGAATGGGTTCAAATTACTTTTGCCAACAGCTATCTTTCTCCTACTACAAGGTTGTATTTAGATTTACGACTTATTCTGAAATCAAATCAGAATTATTTAAGTACATCAGCTTCCTCAATTTTACTAAACTATATTTCATTTAATTAAAATTCTTGAATATCCTCAAGTGATAAAGCAATTATTTAAAGATATTATTTAGACAGTCAAATTGAAACAGTATTTACCAAATTTATTTATAAAGGAAAATGGCATAAAAATACTATAAGCTACAGTTTTGCACTCTTGAAACTGATTCACAGTCGAACATTGTTCTTGCAGTAAAACTTGAACATATATATCGCCGTTCCACAAGTAAGCCATGTGTATACACGGATAAACAGTACAAAATGATGATCGCTAGCCACCTTCCAGTATAGGTATAGCGAAGTACTCTTGCTGACGAAATATTATGCAAATCAAAATTGAAATTAAGTACTGTCTGCCTGAAAAATAAATAAGTTCCCCAAATCAAGACAAGCACTGTTACTAAATACACGAAAAAATATTTTTTGTATTATTGCTTCTACAACTACAAACATTACAGTTTGAAGATAATAGCAGAACATCTGAAGACAATAAGAAATGCTAAACAAAAGAATGTGACCAAAAATAGATAACGCGAATAATTTTAAATGGATGAAAGCAATATATATTCATAGTTCCGTCACATAAATCGTTATTTGAAAGTCTTGTGTATCAATTATCTTTACATGATAGCAACAGGCAAATTATAAACTGAGTTAACTTATTTAACTAAAAATATTTCAGTGTAGTGCAACGAAATGAAAGTTTTATTTTCTTACACTATCCATGTCATATAAAATCAGTCTATTCATTGAAGATTTGGTAGGTCTGTCAGATAAAGAACCTTTCGTTTTACGCGAAAGATATACATTTTAGAAAATTAATTATTTAAAAATATCTTTAAAGTAATTGTAATTGTCACTAATTTTCTTAAATAACACAGATATAGTTTTGGTCACCACAGTAAAGGTCATCATTTCTCTTCTCTTGCCATGACATTTAAGACATCATTTGCTATAAAAGGGCCGGCCGCGGTGACCGTGCGGTTCTAGCGCTGCAGTCCGGAACCGTGGGGCTGCTACGGTCGCAGGTTCGAATCCTGCCTCGGGCATGGATGTGTGTGATGTCCTTAGGTTAGTTAGGTTTAAGTAGTTCTAAGTTCTAGGGGACTGATGACCTAAGATGTTAAGTCCCACAGTGCTCAGAGCCATTTGAACCATTTTGCTATAAAAGGAAGAGA
Organism: Schistocerca serialis cubense; assembly: GCF_023864345.2. Classification (NCBI taxonomy): domain Eukaryota; kingdom Metazoa; phylum Arthropoda; class Insecta; order Orthoptera; family Acrididae; genus Schistocerca; species Schistocerca serialis. Next base: position 594,150,998 of record NC_064642.1, read on the forward strand.
ATTGTAGACAGAGAGTAACGCTTCTGAGCTCAAATAAGGCCAAGAACGCACAGTAATTAATCTGAGTTAAAGTCGGGTAGGTGATAGCTGATAAAGCTATTGATACATCAGTAGTTTAAGTTGTTTGAATGCTGATAGTGTGCGTCTCCCTATTAATCGTGTGATTGAAAATCAAAATATCATTCAGTTTAACTGTACAGAAGCTCGATCCTGTGCAACTTCATTTAAAGGATTTTTTTTGGTTGTTTTTTTTTTTGGGGGGGGGGGGGTGTGGGGGGGAGGTCCGGATCCCCGGACTTTCGCTTTGGCTACGTCTTTGTTGTCACTAATAATGACGTTTCTAAAATGGTTTCTTGAGTTTTTCGGGTAAAGTTTAAGAAATATGAGAGCCGTTTTCGGGAGATATATTTAGAAATCCAGCAAAGAGAAAGACGTATGGTCAGAGACAAAAGTCGCAAAGGTCTCGTGCTGAGCACGGGTTTAAGAAGGCAGAGTGTAGACATTAAGGATTCTGCTCTCAGGAGCAAAGAACTTAGCCATACGAACGTTCACAACAAGACTGCAATAAAAAGAAAGGGCAGGACCTCGAGTGAAATATTAAAATCCGCAAACGGATAACGACGTCGTCGGGCTCACCGCTCGGCGCCGGGGCTGCCGCGTGGCGACGCCAACGCTGCTGGTGGCCGCACCGCGAATTAATATTCATCACAGGTGGCGCCGCGTGGCTGGCGCTCCTCGGCTGCGGTCAGTCGCCGGCGCCGCTGTCTGCGTGGGCCTCGCCTGCGACTGACTTGGCGCAGCCAGACCGCCTCCACGGCCTCCACCTTGCGGTGCGCGCCCTGTGTAGCGGTCGGCGTTTGCGACACCGCCCACACACACCGTGCGCTTTGACGTCGCACCGCGGCGTGCTGGCTTTGCTCTCGGCCCTTTGCTGGAATCCGCCCCGCACCGCATCAAGCCGGGCTGGCCTTTTAGTAAGGCCACCGCCGCCGAACCGACTTAGCGTGCCGCTGCCCGCGTTTACTCTCCAGGCGTCAACGTGATATCCTGCAAGTGGCGGGCGGCGTGCGTGAATGTCTGAAGTTCGCAAGTAAATCTGCTCCTGTTTCCTCCTCAGTCGAGCACCCGCTTTCAGTGTACCTACAGAAAGTTTGATAAGTTTAGCTAATTTTTCGTCGTCATGCCCATGAGGAGCATGAATCAATGAGCTCTTCTCTAAGCTCTCTTCATCCCCCAGCTGACGTATATGACTCGTTCTTCTGTCCTCACTTTGTTGGTTGCATTTCTCGGGTTACCTGCATGCAGCTGATAACCTAGAAGAATTAAGAATCCTTATCTACATCTACATCTACATGATTACTCTGCAATTCAAATTTAAGTGCTTGGCAGAGGGTTCATCGAACCACAATCATACTATCTCTCTACCATTCCACTCCCGAACAGCGCGCTGGAGAAACAAACACCTAAACCTTTCTGTTCGAGCTCTGATTTCTCTTATTTTATTTTGATGATCATTCCTACCTGTGTTCAGAAGAGAAAGTTGGTGACTGAAATTTCGTAAATAGATCTCGCCGCGACGAAAAACGTCTTTTCTTTAATGACTTCCAACCCAACTCACGTATCATATCTGCCACACTCTGTCCCCTACTACGTGATAATACAAAACGAACTGCCATTTTTTGCACCCTTTCGATGTCCTCCGTCAATCCCACCTGGTAAGGATCCCACACCGCGCGGCAATATTCTAACACAGGACGAACGAGTGTAGTGTAAGCTGTCTCTTTAAGTGGACTTGTTGCATCTTCTAAGTGTCCTGCCAATGAAACGCAACCTTTCGCTCGCCTTCCCCACAATATTATCTGTCTGGTCTTTCCAACTGAAGTTGTTCGTAATTTTAACACCCAGGCACTTAGTTGAATTGATAGCCTTGATAATTGTACTATTTATCAAGTAATCGAATTCCAACGGATTTCTTTTGGAACTCATGTGGATCACCTCACACTTTTCGTTATTTAGCGTCAACTGCCACCTGCCAGACCATACAGCAATCTTTTCTAAATCGCTTTGCGACTGATACTGGTCTTCGGATGACCTTACTAGACGGTAAATTACAGCATCATCAGCGAACGACCTAATAGAACTGCTCAGATTGTCACCCAGGTCATTTATGTAGATCAGGAACAGCAGAGGTCCCAGGACGCATCCCTGGGGAACACCTGATATCAATTTAGTTTTACTCGATGATTTGCCGTCTATTACTACGAACTGCGACCTTCCTGGCAGGAAATCACAAATCCAGTCGCACAACTGAGACGATACCCCAGAGGCCCGCAGCTTGTTTAGAAGTCGCTTGTGAGGAACGGTGTCAAAAGCTTTCCGGAAATCTATAAATACGGAATCAACTTGAGATCCCCTGTCGATAGCGGCCATTACTTCGTGCGAATAAAGAGCTAGCTGCGTTGCACAAGAACGATGTTTTCTGAAACCATGCTGATTACCTATCAATAGATCGTTCTCTTCGAGGTGATTCATAATGTTTGAATACAGTATATGCTCCAAAACCCAACTGCAAACCGACGTCAATGATATAGGTCTGTAGTTCGATGGATTACTCCTACTACCCTTCTTAAACACTGGTGCGACCTGCGCAATTTTCCAATCTGTAGGTACAGATCTATCGGTGAGCGAGCGGTTGTATGTGATTGCTAAGTAGGGAGCTATTGTATCAGCGTAATCTGAAAGGAACCTAATCGGTATACAATCTGGACCTGAAGACTTGCCCGTATCAAGCGATTTGAGTTGCTTCGCAACCCCTAAGGTATCTACTTCTAAGAAACTCATGCTAGCAACTGTTCGTGTTTCAAATTCTGGAATATTCCATTCGTCTTCCCTGGTGCAGGAGTTTCGGAAAACTGCGTTCAATAACTCCACTCTAGCGGCACAGCCGTCGGTAACAGTACCATCGGCACTGCGCAGTGAAGGTATTGACTGCGTCTTGCCACTTGTGTACTTTACATACGACCAGAATTTCTTCGGATTTTCTACCAAATTTCGAGACAATGTTTCGTTGTGGAACCTATTAAAGGCATCTCGCATTGAAGTCCGTGCCAAATTTCGCGCGTCTGTAAATTTTAGCCAATCTTCGGGATTTCGCGTTCTTCTGAACTTCGCATGCTTTTTCCGTTGCCTCTGCAACAGCGTTCGGAACTGTTTTGTGTACCATGGGGGATCAGTTCCATCTCTTACCAATTTACGAGTTATCTGTGGTTGACCGTGCTACCTGTGGTGCCAATTGCCTGAAGATACCTGTTTCGTTTGAATAACTTATTGCTCTTAACCGTCATTGAGATGACAAGATTATCTTTCCAGTGGCTGCTCATCGTTCCTTCTGAAAAGTGACTGTAACACACTAAGTGTCTCTTTATGAAAGTGTCGGCCTTTTTTTACTTTTTGTGTCTATAGACATAGTATTACTGAGTCTTCCTTTCTTCCGAATTTTAGTTTAAATTGATCTGTCTCGCTTGTATGTGTCTCAAATTACCGATAAGTTTCACTTCGAGAAAAGTCATTCTGCCTTAGGAGATGCCAGACTGACGTATTGTGAACATTCATTTATTTCTGAGACAATCACAGTTTATCACACAATTATAACTGGTTCGGCCTACATTGACTGTCTTTAGATACTATTAATCAAGGTTGGAAATTATTGACCAATCCGTTCATTACATGCGTTATAAATCTAACATAATTAAAGGAATATGTAAAACGTAGGACTGGCAAAGGAAGCATACAGTAAGAATTAGGGTGTTGAGATGGCTCGATTAGAGGTATTTTAGGAGGGGACATCATAGGATTATTCATCAGAGCTCAGATAATGGTAGTGAAGGAGTAAGAATATTAATTAATAGGAAAATTGGCAATAGCCTAAAGGGTTATTTACAGTAGACTTCAGTAACGTTGATGGTCAAATTGAGTGGATAGCCAACACATGATGTAATTATACAAATATACATGCCACGTGAGGAGGCAGATGGTAGTGAAACATTGAAGGATTGTATGACACTGTTAGTGTACTCGTAACATATGTCAAATATAATGAGAATTATAACAAAAAACTGGAATGCAGTTATAGGTAAAGATAGATAACAAGGAATAGTGGGTGAGTTTGGTCTCGGTAAGTGAATAAGAGGCGTGAAAGATTAATAGAGTACTTTTCCTTGTGTGGGTTAGCCGTTGCGGACACACTTTTAAACCTTACAGAATGAAGTACATAGGAATTACGTTCACTTATAATAGGTCACATGAATAATTCTTTTGTAAACCAAAGATTTAGGGGCTGACATAATCTACTGGTAACGAAATGCCAGCTGAAATTGAAGCATTTAATAGAAGAGAAGCTGAAGAGCTGAAACCTCGGTACGTAGATGGAGTCGCCGTTTCAGACTATTTTGGGTTGGTTTGTTTGTTTGTGGTTCCTATGGGACCAAACTGCTGAGGTCATCGTTCCCTAGGCTTACATGCTACTTGATCTAACTCAAACGAACTTAAACTAACTTACGCTAAGGACAACATACACACCCATGTCCGAGGGAGGACTCGAACCTCCGAAGGGGGGGGGGGGGGGGGAGTCAGCCGTGCGAACAGTGGCAAGGCGTCCGAGACCGCGCAGCTAACCCGCGTGGTATTATTTTGGGAGAAAATGTAACAAAAGAAGTAATTACATTTCAAAGACTTAATATCTTGTAATGCAGGTCCACAGCCTCTATCAATTCTTTACATGACACTATTTTCCACTTTTAGCTTCGTGTTTTCTTAAACATTTCACAGTGGCACATAACTTGAAATAGCAATAACACAATGACAAGAGGAAGAAAAGCAGCAAATTATAGATTTCATGAAGTTATTGGTGTGGAGAACCTGTGGAATGGTCTCAAAAGTTTTACCACCACAGCCGTAAAAGCACTAGGAATGATAAACGCAGAAGATAACGCAGCAGTGGATAACAGGTGAGATACCGGAAACAATCAAGAAATGAGATAAATCTGAAAATTGTTAGAAACAGCCAGGAGTCATGGTCTGGGATGCCATATCATTTCATAGCAGCACACCTTTCATTGTCAACCGTGCCAGCCTTAAGGCATAGCAGTACGTGGACGATATTCTAACACCCTTTTGGTTTTCCTTCATGGCAAGCCATCGAACGCTTACATTTCAGCAAGATACTTCCCACACGTGAGTGACGAGAGTTTCTACTGCTTGCCTTCGTGCTTACCAAACTCTACCTTGCCCTGCAGGTCATCGAATCTCTTACCAACTGAGAACGTCTGAAGATTTTTGGGCAGGGCCCTCCAACCATCTAAGGATTCTGACGGTCTGAAGCACCAATTGGACAGCATTTGGCATGATTTCCCTCAAGAGGACATCCATCAACATTATCAGTCAGTGGAAAGCCGAATAATTGCTTGCATAGGGCCAGAGGTGGACCAACGCGTTGCTGGCATCGCCAAATTGTGAAGCTGTTTCTCTTAAACAGATCATCAAATTTTCTTTAGTTTTAATCGTTTGTTTGGCTGTAAACGTACTTTACATATACTGATTTCCCTTCCTATTCGGACAATTCTTTCGTGGCACACCGTTTTCTTCTTTTCTTTTTTCTCTCAAGAGTGTATTTAGTACATTCGTAGTTGAGACTTCGATAAAACGCCATTATTGAGTTGTATGTTACCAACAAAAGGAACAGATGGACAATAGAAGGATAATCCACTCTCAGTGACACATCCGTGGTCACGGAGCGTGAACAGGAACGGAGCCAAGCACTCTAAAGCTATACTTCCTGATGGTTATAATATCCACATTAGCAAAAATAAAATATAAAGTAATGCCGTGATTAGCAACAGGACATGCTATTCGGCTACATGTTAAACTACACAGTGGTCGTAACTGAACTTTTGCTACTTGAAACTCTGTAGACGGGAAACTATTTACAGTGTGGGTAGCCAACTTTATAAGAATGCTTATCAGACGATGCGCTGCGGTAGTTGCGTTGTTAGTAGTATTACTGTCATGAGTTGCCTTTAGCCCCAATACGGCGACTTGCAGTTGAAACTTAAGCATCGGTGTGCATTACAGTTGCAGACAGTCGACATGGGTCCGGCCACGGTGAGCTGGGGCTTACTCTTAAAGCTGCTTTATCAAAACAACAGCAATAGAGCTGCTGCTCTTCCCGAATATCAGTGCATGAAATGTGTAAGGAGAGATCCTCCTTCTGCACAGGGGGCTGAGGAATATGATTCGGAAGTTCGAATTAATGGTGATCCTGGAATTGCTCCTGGGAGAGGCCGACAAATTGTTGAAGAACTTACTGCTGACATGGCTAAGAATGCCGGATGCAGTGTGCGATTTTCAAACACTACACGAGCTGTTGTTTTGGACAGCAGTAAAGTAATCTCTACTGCGGTTCCAGGCGGTCTTGAACACAGATGGTTGTCACTCTGAGAAACGTTTGTAACGTGGAACGTAATCATTGTGCGGAATTATCAAATACTACCCTTGAAAGTGGAAAATTTAATGTTTCTTTGTTTTTTTTCCAATGGTTTATTTGTTATTTCTCTTCCGCAGGTCCTTACAAAAGTTTCCATGAAGTTTCATTGTCCTATAATCACTCGTTTTTCATATGGGCTCTCTCAAGTAGTGACAGTCTAATTATAACCACCGTATAGGGCAAGTATTAGAAAGATACTAATTTCGTTTCCTCAGAGTGTAGATATCGAAGCAAGCTCACTGAGAAACATACTAGCAAAGATTGCACAATGCAAAAAGTCTTTTTGTAAAGGCACAGCTACTAACATCTTAAGATACAGAACGACTGAAGATGAGTATAGCGATTACAAACTGCCGGAACCATTTAATGCCGAGCATTACAACAGAAAGAAGTAGGTTCTGCTGCTAGGTAGTTCTCACGGTAGAGGTGTCTCCAGCAGTTGCAGGAAGTTCAAATGGGTCAAATGGCTCTGAGCACTATGGGACTTAACTTCTGAGGTCATCAGTCCCCTAGAACTTACAACTACTTAAACCTAACTAACCTAAGGACATCACACACATCCATTCCAGAGGCAGGATTCGAACCTGCGACCGTAGTGGTCTCGCGTTTCCAGACTATATCGCCTAGAGCCGCTTGGCCATTTGCAGGAAGTGTTGGGGAGTGAGTACCAGATCACCAGCAGGGTTGGCTCAAATGACTGACAGCATAGGGGAGTAACGTAGGAATTTTACGAAGGAGGAGCAGGTAGTGATAGTGGGTTGAGCAGGGAACAGTCTTCATATGGACGGGGAATATGATGTAGGTGGTGACCTGGTAAAGATATATACTCAAACTGGTGGCACTAATAAGCATTTCGTGCAATTGTTTCAGCGTCTTGATCGGCCTCATCTTAATGCGGCTGTTAGGCGCGTTGACATGGGGCTGGGGAGGGCGCTGATTGCAGAGGGCATGGGTCACCTCTCAGTGGTGCCAGTTGGGTCTATCAGTAGATCGGGATTCACAAGGCATGGTCTGCACCTAAATAGGTATGGGAAGGGGAGGCTGGCAAAGCTTATAGGTGACAGGGTAGTGGGTGGTGGTGGTGGTATCACTCATGGAAAAATTCCTGTACTAGTTGGTGTTAGAGCTGCACTTTTTTTTAGATTGAAGTCAGCTGGTAGGTGTATCTGCTTAAAGGAAATCCCTCTAACTGAAGGCTCATCTTCAGAGGATATAATGTTTCCGAGTAGAGAAATAATTAGCATATTTCATCAAAATATAAGAGGTATTAGAGATAATGTTAGTGAACTGCTTATAGATGTCGACTCTGAAATTATTGGTATATCAGCGCACCACTTAAATAACTTGACAATTCAGAGGTTTCCTTTACCGGGATACAGGTTTGCTGGCTGTTTTTCAAGCAGTTTCTTGCAGTGTGGGGAAGTGGCTATGTAAGTAAAAAAACTGTATTCCACTTGAGTCCATAGACGTATCATGACACTTCACTGAACAGATATTTGAATGTTGCGCATGGGCAGTTGAATTTAGTGAAACTAAACTTCTACTTCTTGTTTATAGGTCCCCTAACTCTGACTTCAGAGCATTTCTGCTCAAGCTAGAGAGGGTTCTTGATTCACTTTGTAGGAAGTACCAGAAATTAGTCGTTTGTGGTGACTTCAATATAAATTTTGTATATGATGTTGCAAGAAAAAAGGCGTTGGTAGATCTCATAAATTCATACGATCTGATGCAAACTGTACTTTTTTCAGCTAGGGTCCAGGAAAACAGTAGCACAGCCATAGACAATATTTTATTCATTCTTCATTACTTGACACAGCCAAGGACAATATTTTTATTTGTTCTTCATTACTAGATGGGCATTCCGTTAGTAAAAGGGTAAATGGCCTTTCAGACCATGATGCACAAATTTTAACACTAAAAGGCTTTAGTACCCAAACAAATGTCACATTTAATTACAAACTATGTAAGAAAGTTAATCCAACAGCAGGGTGTTGTTTAAACCTTGTCAAGGAACAAGAGTGGCTGGGTGTTTATAGTGCCGATAACAGATGATAAACACAATGCTTTCCTTAACACATTACTCATGCTCTTTAAGCGTTGCTTTCCATTAGAACGTTCTAAATGGGGTACTAGCAGTAATAGGTAGCCCGGGTGGCTGGCTTCTGGGATAAGGTTATCATGTAGAACAAAGAGGGAATTATATGAAAATGTTAGAAGCAGTCACAACCAAGCTACAGTAGACTATTACAAACAATATTTTAAGGTGCTTAAAATGTTATTAGGGAGGCAAAGAGTATGTAGTATGCATATAGAATAGCTAATTCACACAATAAAATTAAAACCATATGGTCAGTTGTGAAGGAAGTGTCTGGTCAGCAGCACAATGTCAACGACATAAAGTCATTTCGCAGTAAAAACATGTCTGTTACTGATAAATCAGATGTACAGTATTTAACAATGATTTTCTGAGCATTGCTGGTGAATTGAATAAAAATTTAGTTTCTACAGGGAATGATATAACTTTCTTGGCAAATGCATTTCGGAGATTGATGTCTGAAGTACTCCACTGTTATACAGACTAGGGGAAGAATGAGTCAATAAATCATTTAAGACTAACGACACTCATGGTTATGATGGAGTGCCTAGCAGAATATTTAAGTACTGTGCTGCACATGTTAGCTCTGTATTTAGCCATATTTGTAATTTTTCCTTTGTGAATGATCGGTTTCCTGAACGATTAAAGTACTCAGTAGTAAAGCCGTGGTCTAGGGGATGCCGGCACGGTAGCTCAGCGAGTTCGGTCAGAGAGCCGGTTGGCCTCTGTAATAAAAAAACTGAGTGGAATGATCAACCACCGAACTTGAACAGGATGTCTTGCGACGTCCGCAACGACCAAACACAACGATCAATAAAAAAAAAAAAAAAAAAGGGTGGCTCTTTGATTCATAATCAAAACGTCTTCGGTCCCGGGTTCGATCCCCGCCACTGCATCAGCATTGGCAGCTCAAGACTTTCGGCATAAGAAGTCAGCCTCATTCTGCCAACGGCCTTGTCAAAGAGGGTGGAGGAGCGGATAGAGGTTCAGGGCACTCTCTTGTCCTAGGGGTGGGAAATTTCCCCTAAAGGCGGAAGAATCAGCAATGATCAACGACATGAGGATGCAGAAGGCAATGGAAACCACTGCATTAAAGACACGTAACGTGTATCCACAGGACATGTGGCCTGTAGTTGAAGAAGTGTCATGATGATCACTCCATTGGTAAAAGATTCCAGAATAGTCCCCCATTCGAATCTCCGGGAGGGGACTGCCAAGGGGGAGGTTACCATGAGAAAAAGATTGAATAATCAACGAAAGGATAACGTTCTACGAGTCGGGGCGTGGAATGTCAGAAGCTTGAACGTGGTAGGGAAACTAGAAAATCTGAAAAGGTAAATGCAAAGGCTCATCTAGATATAGTAGGGGTCAGTGAAGCGAAGTGGAAGGAAGACAAGGATTTCTGGTCAGATGAGTATCGGGTAATATCAACAGCAGCAGAAAATGGTATAACAGGTGTAGGATTCGTTATGAATAGGAAGGTAGGGCAGAGGGTGTGTTACTGTGAACAGTTCAGTGACCGGGTTGTTCTAATCAGAATCGACAGCAGACCAACACCGACAACGATAGTTTAGGTATACATGAGGAAGTCGCAAGCTGAAGATGAACAGATAGAGAAAGTGTATGAGGATATTGAAAGGGTAATGCAGTATGTATAAGGGGACGAAAATCTAATAGTCATGGGCGACTGGAATGCAGTTGTAGGGGAAGGAGTAGAAGAAAAGGTTACAGGAGAATATGGCCTTGGGACAAGGAATGAAAGAGGAGAAAGACTAATTGAGTTCTGTAACAAGTTTCAGCTAGTAATAGCGAATACCCTGTTCAAGAAACACAAGAGGAGGAGGTATACTTGGAAAAGGCCGGGAGATACGGGAAGATTTCAATTAGATTACATCATGGTCAGACAGAGATTCCGAAATCAGATACTGATTGTAAGGCGTACCCAGGAGCAGATATAGACTCAGATCACAATTAGTAGTGATGAAGAGTAGGCTGAAGTTCAAGACATTAGTCAGGAAGAATCAATACGCAAAGAAGTGGGATACGGAAGTACTAAGGAATGACGAGATACGTTTGAAGTTCTCTAACGCTATAGATACAGCAATAAGGAATAGCGCAGTAGGCAGTACAGTTGAAGAGCAATGGACATCTCTAAAAAGGGCCATCACAGAAGTTGGTAAGGAAAACATAGGTACAAAGAAGGTAGCTGCGAAGAAACCATGGGCAACAGAAGAAATACTTCAGTTGATTGATGAAAGGAGGAAGTACAAACATGTTCCGGTAAAATCAGGAATACAGATATACAAGTCGCTGAGGAATGAAATAAATAGGAATTGCAGGGAAGCTAAGACGAAATGGCTGCAGGAAAAATGTGAAGACATTGAAAAAGATATGATTGTCGGAAGGACAGACTCAGCATACAGGAAAGTCAAAACAACCTTTGGTGACATTAAAAGCAACGGTGGTAACATTAAGAGTGCAACGGGAATTCCACTGTTAAATGCAGAGGAGAGAGCAGATAGGTGGAAGGTATACATTGAAAGCCTCTGTGAGGGTGAAGATTTGTCTCATGTGATAGAAGAAGAAACAGGAGTCGATTTAGAAGAGATAGGGGATCCAGTATTAGAATCGGAATTTAAAAGAGCTTTGGAGGACTTACGGTCAAATAAGGCAGAAGGGATAGATAATATTCCATCAGAATTTCTAAAATCATTGGGGGAAGTGGCAACAAAACGACTATTCACGTTGGTGTGTAGAATATATGAGTCTGGCGATATACCATCTGACTTTCGGAAAAGCATCATCCACACAATTACGAAGACGGCAGGAGCTGACAAGTGCGAGAATTATCGCACAATCAGCTTAACAGCTCATGCGTCGAATCTGCTTACAAGAATAATATACAGAAGAATGGAAAAGAAAATTGAGAATGCGCTAGGTGACGATCAGTTTGGCTTTAGGAAAAGTAAAGGGACGAGAGAGGCAATTCTGACGTTACGGCTAATAATGGAAGCAAGGCTAAAGAAAAATCAAGACACTTTCATAGGATTTGTCGACCTGGAAAAAGCGTTCGACAATATAAAATGGTGCAAGCTGTTCCAGATTCTGAAAAAAGTAGGGGTAAGCTATAGGGAGAGACGGGTCATATACAATATGTACAACAACCAAGAGGGAATAATAAGAGTGGACGATCAAGAACGAAGAAGGGTGTAAGGCAAGGCTGTAGCCTTTCGCCCCTACTCTTCAATATGTACATCGAGGAAGCAATGATGGAAATAAAAGAAAGGTTCAGGAGTGGAATTAAAATACAAGGTGAAAGGATATCAATGATACGATTCGCTGATGACATTGCTATCCTGAGTGAAAGTGTGGAAGAATTGAATGATCTGCTGGACGGAATGAACAGTCTAGTGAGTACACAGTATGGTTTGAGAGTAAATCGGAGAAAGACGAAGGTACTGAGAAGTAGTAGAAATGAGAACAGCGAGAAACGTAACATCAGGATTGATGGTCACGAAGTCAAAGAAGTTTAGGGATTCTGCTACCTAGGCAGTAAAATAACCAATGACGGACGGAGCAAGGAGGACATCAAAAGCAGACTCGCTATGGCAAAAAAGGCATTTCTGGCCAAGGGAAGTCTACTAATATCAAATACCGGCCTTAATTTGAGGAAGAAATTTCTGGGGATGTACGTCTGGAGTACAGCATTGTATGGTAGTGAAACATGGACTGTGGGAAAACCGGAACAGAAGAGAATCGAGACATTTGAGATGTGGTGCTATAGACGAATGTTGAAAATTAGGTGGACTGATAAGGTAAGGAATGAGGAGGTTCTACGCAGAATCGGAGAGGAAAGGAATATGTGGAAAACACTGATAAGGAGAAGGGACAGGATGATAGGACATCTGCTAAGACATGAAGGAATGACTTCCATGGTACTAGAGGGAGCTGTAGAGGGCAAAAACTGTCGAGGAAGACAGAGATTGGAATACGTCAAGCAAATAATTGAGGACGTGGGTTGCAAGTGCTACTCTGAGGTGAAGAGGTAAGCACAGGAAAGGAATTCGTGGCGGGCCGCATCAAACCAGTCAGTAGACTGATGACAAAAAAAAAAAAAAAAAAAAAAAAAAGTAAAGCCGTTTTATAAAAACGAAGAAAAGGATCATGTAGACCATTTTAGACCCGTTTCTATGCCATCAGTCTTTGCCAATTTTATCGAAAAATCTGTGATATACGGATAATTGATCATTTTGTATCACACGATCTGCTATCAAATGTACGATTCGGCTTTAGAAGTCGTTTAACAGCTGAGAAGGCTATATTCTCTTTTCTCTGTGAGGTACTGAATGGGTTAAACAAAAGGTTTCGAAAGCTAGGCATTTTTTTTAATAACTGAGGCATTTGATTTTGTTGATCACAAAATATTGCTCCAGAAGTTTGACCATTACAGAATATGGGGAGTAGCTGACAGTTGGTTCACCTCTTACTTTAGCAACAGATAGCAAAAGGTCATTATTCACAATGTGGAGAATGGCTGTAATGTGGGGTCTGAGTGGGGTATGGTCAAGTGGGGGTTCCCCCAGGGATCAGTGTTGGGGCCACTCCTGTTCCTTATTTATATAAATAATATGCCCTTTGGTATTAAGGGCAAATCTAAAATATTTCTGTTTGCTTATGACACTAGTTTGGTAGTAAAGGATGATATGTGCAGCATTGGCTTGGTTTCAAATAGTACAGTTCATGACAGAAGTTCATGGCTTGTAGAAACGAAACTAACGCTAAATCACAGTAAGACTCAGTTTTTACATTTTATAACACGCAATTCAACAAAACCTGACGTTTTAATTAGATAGAATTGACATATGATTAGTGAAACTGAACAATTCAAATTTCTACGTGTTCATATACATAGTAAGCTGTCGTGGAAAGCCCACTTTCATCATCTTCTTCGAAGACTTGATGCTGCCATTTTTACTATTCGAACACATCTGAAATGAGTAACCGTTCGACACGAAGATTAGACTACGTTGCTTATTTTCATACGCTTATGTCGTATGGTATTATACTTTGGGGTAACTCTTCCTATTCTAAAGGTATATTTTTGGCTCAGAAACGGACGGTTCGGGCAATAAGTGGTTCAGGAGTCTGGGTATATTGCCATTGGCCTCCCCATGTATATATATTCCTTGTTGTCAGTTCTTGTTAACAAAATTAGCTTATTCCCAAGAATAAGCAGCTTTCACTCAGTTAATACACGGCAGAAATCAAACCTGCATTTGGAACGGACTTCGTTAACTCTTGTGCAGAAAGGTGTGTAGTATACTGCTGCATCCATTTTCAATAAGCTACCACTGGAATTCAAAAATCTTAGCAGTAATCCACGCGCTTTCAAATCTAAACTGAAGAGTTGCCACATAAAAAATGGTTCAAATGGCTCTGAGCACTATGGGACTTAAATTCTGAGGTCATGAGTCCCGTAGAACTTAGAACTACCTAAACCTAACTAACTTAATTTCATCACACATATCCATGCCCGAGGCAGGATGTGAACCTGCGACCGTTGCGGTCGCTTCGTTCCAGAGTGTAGCACCTAGATCCGCTCAGCCACTCAGGCCGGCAGCTTCCTCATAGGTCACTCCTTCTATTCTGTCGAGGAGTTCCTTGAAAAATTAAGCTTATTCTTGTTGTATTGATGACTGCGTTTAGTTAAACATTTGGACTAAATTTTTCGGGTTCATAAACATTTATTTTTATCTGTTATTACTTTTATGTTGTAATTTCATGTACTGACACGTTCCATGACCTTGCAGATTTGCTCCTCCATTTGGTCCTACGGAACTTTACGTGTAAATAAATAAATAAGTAAACTACATCGACATGTATTGCAGAAAATTTTAACCAAAGTTAAATCACTTTTTTCATACTTTTAAAGATTCTCACTCCTTGGTCACCCAGGGAACATCTGACCGATGATGTTTTTTACGCCATACTTTCTGCAGCATAAGAGAAGATACCGACGCGAGTGGCAAAGAAATAGACATTTGAGATCTGAAATTGTTTTCAGCGAGTGAGGCTAGGACTTTCAAGTAACTCCATCGAAAGAATCCTTGAGTCTGAAGTCCTCAGATATAGACAGCCAACAGCAGAACACAGTCCGTTAAGTCATGTCCGTTACTATCCAACAGGCTCCAAATTATTGGTTTAAATATGTGTGCCGGCCGAAGTGGCCGTGCGGTTAAAGGCGCTGCAGTCTGGAACCGCAAGACCGCTACGGTCGCAGGTTCGAATCCTGCCTCGGGCATGGATGTTTGTGATGTCCTTAGGTTAGTTAGGTTTAACTAGTTCTAAGTTCTAGGGGACTAATGACCTCAGCAGTTGAGTCCCATAGTGCTCCGAGCCATTTGAACCATTTTTAAATATGTGCAAACGTCCGTACCATAACGTTAGCGTGTGTGTTCCGCGTTGTTCAAAGATGAAATCTGTGAAATTCGTGTCTAGTTGTGGCGTCAACTATTGCTCAACCATACCCGGGTAAATTTTGTCGAAACAGGTCACTGAAGAATATTAGACCTTGCAGTTTTTTTCTTATTTTTTATTTTTTATTTATTTATTTATTTATTTTTTTTGACATCGCATGGAACTTTCGGCAAGTCACCGCTGATGTTCTGTTACACACGAACCTCTTCTGTACTAAATACCCTACTGCTGCGTCAACTAACCTTGCCACCTGCGTGGAGTGTTGCCTCATCGCAAAAATGAGACGTGCAGCTAATGTTTCTTCCTCCATAAGTTCCAGAATGGCTCTAAAGTAATCTACACGTTTGACCTAGTCTTCCTCTTTCAACCTCCGCAAAACTTAATTACGTTCAAATGGTTCAAATGGCTCTGGGCACTATGGGTCTTAACATCTGTGGTCATCAGTCCCCTAGAACCTAGAACTGCATAAACCTAACTAACCTAAGGACATCACAGACATCCATGCACGATGCAGGATTCGACTGTAGCGGTCTCGCAGTTCCGGACTGAAGCGCCTAGAACCGCTCGGCTAAACCTGCCGGCTTAATTACTTTGGATGCCGTTTCAAGCTTTATTATGAAAAAAAGCCAATTAGATTTGTAGCTCTTTTCTGGCATCGTAGATCGACTTCTGTGCTCGTACACGTGACCATCTCGTTCAGTTTTCCTTTGCACACACATTCTCTTGCTTCAAACTGACGATGCCATTTGCGAACGTTGTTCACATTAGAGGCGTTCATTGACGCTATTATTGTGGAAATCTTCTCTGCACTGATATTATAGAACGGCAGTTGGTAAATTATAACACGTAAAATGCCTTAGATATAGTACTCAACATTTTCACTTTTTATGTAGAATATTTTATCTATCTATTACCACTCATGCGTAGGCTGGCGAGGTGATCGGTCTGTAAGTTTTATCTTTGCACTACTGCATAAATAACGAAACATGAAAATGGAAGGTTAATGAAAACTTATTTTTTAAGAATAACTTTGTATCGGCAACAAACATGGACACTGGGGAAGACAGAAATCAGATAAATTAGAAATCTTCCACACATGGCAATACAGTTGATGAAATTTATTGCGGCACTACAGTTGATGATATTTATTGATAGAGTATGATTGAAGAAGTTTTGTATGAAGACGAGAAAAAAATTTAATAACTAACATAAGAGAGGGAAAAACAGAATGGTTTGGCAATTATTATGATATGTGTGAACACTGTTATCAGTAGCTGAACAGGGAAAGGATCACAAGGGTAGGCCTAGATATAAGCACGAAAGGCAGATCGTAGATTATGTGAGATGCAGCTATTACGTTTAAACAAAGAGATGAAAAGTAACGCATAGCTGTATCGAAACGAACCTTAGGGCGAAAGCAAATAGGCGTTGCTTCGCGCCTGCCGGCAGTGTCTTTGCCAGACGCCTGCAGCGGCAGACATTTTTCATAAAGTGACGTAGTTCTGTAGCGAGGCACCTCTGTCACCGTCGGAACAATGGTCCGAGGCCCTGTATCATGTGACAGCCAGCGATAGCAGAAATGCTAATCTTGTGGTGATGCACAGCGTGGAGGCACAGTTGTGACAGCTGTCCAACCCCACTACCCTCCTCTGTCTCTCTAACGCCCACACAGTGTCTGTGTGTGTGTGTGTGTGTGTGTGTGTGTGTGTGTGTGTGTGAGGGTACAAGCCTGTCTCTCTCTACCACTTATCCTACAAACTTCATTTCTATCCTGGTCCCTACTCTCTTTCTGTATAGCTTTCCTTCCCACTTCAATTTGTATTTCTGTAGGAGCAGAAAGCCATACAGTGCCATTATCTTGTTCTATTCATAATCGAGTATCAAGTACCCTCCAACACTCGTCCCGAATTTCCGACAATCTGTAACTTTTCGTAAGTGCTGTTTTCAACTAGACTTTTCTTTTGATTCATTACTTCCTGGAGCGAATATTATGTCTCATATTCGGACGGCATTTTCTTTTGATGACATTCTGAATAGTCCAGGTATTTCAGGAGTTACTGTATGCCAGTTAAGAAGTGGTAGCAAGAATTAATTAAAAGGGAAAATTTCATACAAACGCAACGTTTTGTACTCAACGATTGCCAAATTTCACGTGCTATAATCGGTAAGGTAAGGGCATGATCTGTTAGCTGAGCGCAAGGGGGAAAAGCACCTTTAAAATATTAGCGCCTCAAATGACATTGCGCATTCCAGTCTAGGGCAGGCGCAAAGCCGTGTGCGAAACGTGTGGTCGCAAGCGGCGCCACATCTGCGAGGCGGAAACGCAGTGGCAGGTTCGCCTGCCCTGTTGGACAAGGTGAGGGAGACAAGGCGAGGGGAATTTTGTGAGGATTTATTTCTTCCTTGTTTTGTTTCGAGGCTAGCCATTGTCTTCATCTGACAGCTGAGTTTGAAGACTGGTTTGATGCAGCTTTCCATGCTACTCTTTACCGTCCGAATGACTGCTGCAACCTATGTCCTTTTGAATCTGCTCACTGTATTCATCTCTGGGTCTCCCTGTACGATTTTTACCCCAAACTTCCATCCTGTACTAAACTGGTGGCCCGTTGACGTCTCATAATGTGTCCTGTCAACCGATCTCTTCTTCTGGTCATGTTGTGCCCCAAATTTCTTCTCTGTGACGGGCTCTGCTGCAGATTTCTAGACTTGCGTTATCGTGTGGGAATTTGTAGGACTCCTCTTGACAGGTCAGGCAACAGGTACACATGGAGTAGAGAATCAACTAAAAGATTTGAAAGCAAACAAATCATCAGGTCTAGATGGTATCACAGTTCGATTTTAGAAAGAGTTCTCTTCGGCATTGGCCCCTTACCAAAGGTGAATTTATCGAATCTCTCGCCCAGCACAATCGTTGAACATATTCTCAGTTCGAACATAATAAACTTTCTTGAGAATTAGAAGCTTATGTCCACAAATCAGCATAGTTTAGGGAACATCGCTCTTATGAAACTCGTCTTGCCCTTGTCTCACATGATACACTGAGGACAATGGATGGAGGGCAACAGGCAGACTACGAATTTTAGATTTCCGGGAAGTATTTGACACGTTGCCCCATTTCAGGCTGTTAACGTAGGTACGAGCATAAGGGATAAGTCCACAGGCATGTGAGTGCCTCGAATCCTTCTTAAACAATAGAATACAGTATGTTGTCCTCGGCGGCGACTGTTCATCAAAGAGAAGGTGAGTGTCAGGAGTGCCCCAGGGAACTGTCATAGGACCAGTGTTATTCTCTACATGCATAAATGATTTAGCGGACAGGGTGGGCAGCAGTCTGCTGTTGTTTGCTGATGGTGCCGTAGTGTACGATAAGGTGTCGAAGTTGAGTCACTGTAGGAAGATAAAAGAAGACTTAGACAAAATTTCCAATTGGAATTATGACCGGCAGCTGGCCCTAAATGTCGAAAAATGTAAGTTACAGCGGATTAGTAGGAAGATCAAGCCTGTCATGGTCGGATACAGTATTACTGGTGACCTGCGTGACACAGTCAACTCGTTTAAATACCTGAGCGCAACGTTGCACAGCGATATGAGGTGGAACGAGTGTGTGAGTGCTGTAGTAGGGAAGGTGACTGGTCAACTTCGGTTTATTGGGAGAATTGTAGGAAGGAGTTGTTCACCTGTAAACGAGACCGCATATAGGGCGCTGGTGCGGCCTATTCTTAAGTACTGCTCGAGTGTTTGGCGTCTTTACGAGGTCGGATTGAAGGAAGACATCGATAGAAATCAGAGTCGGGCTGCTAGATTTGTTCCCGGTATGTTCTAAAAACAGGTAAGTGTGACGGAGATGACACTGGAACTCAAATGGAAATCCCTGGAAGGAAGGCGACGTTCTTTTCGAGAAACACTACGGAGAAAATTTAGAGAACCGGTATTTGAGGCTGGGTGCCGAACGATTCCACTGTCATAATACATATAATGCTTGTAAGGACCACGAAGGCAAGGTATGTGAAATTGGGGGTCATGCGCTGGCATATAGACGTTCATGTTTCCCTCGCTCTGTCCGCGAGTAGAACAGGAAGGGAAATAACAAGCAGTGGTGCAGGTTACCCTCCGCCATGCACCATTTGGTGGCTTACGAAGCATCTAGGTAGATGTAGATGATTTGTTCCGGCTTCTGCTTGTTTGTAAATTGGCTCTAATCTACGATGGTTGGATAAGTGTAAGACTACTGGGTTTGCTTCTAAATAGATAATTACCACTACGCCTATGCATACTACACATGTGGATATACTCTCCTCTAGACTGAATACAATACATTATCGGATCACTATCCTACAGTATGTTGTTGTTGTTGTGGTCTTCAGTCCTGAGACCGGTTTGATGCAGCTCTCCATGCTCCTCTATCCTGTGCAAGCTTCTTCGTCTCCCAGTACCTACTGCAACCTACATCCTTCTGAATCTGCATAGTGTATTCATCTCTTGGTCTCCCTCTACGATTTTTACTCTCCACACTGCCCTCCAATACTAAACTGGTGTTCCCTTGATGCCTCAGAACATGTACAACCAACCGATCCCTTCTTCTAGTCAAGTTGTGCCACAAACTTCTCTTCTTCCCAATCCTATTCAACACTTCCTCATTAGTTATGTGATCTACCCATCTAATCTTCAGCATTCTTCTGTAGCACCACATTTCGAAAGCTTCTATTCTCTTCTTGTCCAAACTATTTATCGTCCATGTTTCACTTCCATACATGGCTACACTCCATACAAATACTTTCAGAAACGACTTCCTGACACTAAAATCAATACTTGATGTTAACAATTTTTAACAATTCGCCAGTCTACATTTTATATCCTCTCTACTTCGACCATCATCAGTTCTTTGCTCCCCAAATAGCAAAACACCTTTACTACTTTAAGTGTCTCATTTACTAATCTAATTCCCTCAGCATCACCTGACTTAATTCGACTACATTCCATTATCCTCGTTTTGCATTTGTTGATGTTCATCTTATATCCTCCCTTCAAGACACTGTCCATTCCGTTCAACTGCTCTTCCAAGTCCTTTGCTGTCTCTGACAGAATTACAATGTCATCGGCGAACCTCAAAGTTTTTGTTTCTTCTACGTGGATTTTAATACCTACTCCGAATTTTTCTTTTGTTTCCTTCACTGCTTGCTCAATATACAGATTGAATAACATCGGGGAGAGGCTACAACCCTGTCTCACTCCCTTCCCAACCACTGCTTCCCTTTCATGTCCCTCGACTCTTATAACTGCCATCTGATTTCTGTAAAAATTTTAAATAGCTTTTCGCTCCCTGTATTTTACCCCTGCCACCTTCAGAATTTGAAAGAGAGTATTCCAGTCAACATTGTCAAAAGCCGTCTCTAAGTCTACCAATGCTAGAAACTTAGGTTTGCCTTTCCTTAACCTACCTTCTAAGATAAGTCACTGCGTCAGTATTGCCTCACGTGTTCCGATATTTCTACGGAATCCAAACTGATCTTCCCTGAGGTCGGCTTCTACTAGTTTTTCCATTCGTCTGTAAAGAATTCGTGTTAGTATTTTGCAGCCGTGACTTATTAAACTGATAGTTCGGTAATTTTCACATCTGTCAACACATGCTTTCTTTGGGATTGGAATTATTATATTCTTCTTGAAGGCTGAGGGTATGTCGCCTGTTTCATACATCTTACTCACCAGATGGTAGAGTTTTGTCAGGACTGCCTCTCCCAAGGCTGTCAGTAGTTCTAATGGAATGTTGTCGACTCCCGGGGCTTTGTTTCGACTCAGGTCTTTCAGTGCTCTGTCGAACTCTTCACGCAGTATCATATCTCCCATTTCATCTTCGTCTACATCCTCTTCCATTTCCATAATATAGTCCTCAAGTACATCGCCCTTGTATAGTCCCTCTATATACTCCTTCCACCTTTCTGCTTTCCCTTCTTTGCCTAGAACTGGGTTTCCATCTGAGCTCTTGATATTCATACAAGTGGTTCTCTTTTCTCCAAAGGTCTCTTTAATTTTCCTCTAGGCAGTATCTATCTTACCCCTAGTGAGATAAGCCTCTACATCCTTACATTTGTCCTCTAGCCATCCCTGCTTAGCCTTTTTGCACTTCCTGTCGATCTCATTTTTGAGACGTTTGTATTCCTTTTTTGCCTGCTTCATTTACTGCATTTTTATATTTTCTCCTTTCATCAGTTAAATTCAATATTTCTTCTGTTACCCAAGGATTTCTACTAGCCTTCGTCTTTTTTCCTACTTGATCCTCTGCTGCCTTCACTACTTCATCCCTCAAAGCTCCCATTCTTCTTCTACTGTGTTTCCTTCCCCCATTCTTGTCAATTGTTGTCTTATGCTCTCCCTGAAACTCTGTACAACCTCTGGTTCTTTCAGTTTATCCAGCTCCCATCTCCTTAAATTCCCACCTTTTTGCAGTTTCTTCAGTTTTATCTACAGTTCATAACCAATAGATTGTGGTCAGAGTCCACATCTGCCCCTGGAAATGTCTTACAATTTAAAACCTGGTTCCTAAATCTCTGTCTTACCATTATATAGCCTATCTGAAACCTTTTAGTATCTCCAGGGTTCTTCCATGTATGCAACCTTCTTTCATGATTCTTGAACCAAGTGTTAGCTATGATTAAGTTATGCTCTGCGCAAAATTCTACCAGGCGGCTTCCTCTTTCATTTCTTACCCCCAATCCATATTCACCTACTACGTTTCCTTCTCTCCCTTTTCCTACACTCGAATTCCAGTCACCCATGACTATTAAATTTTCGTCTGCCTTCACTATCTGAATAATTTCTTTTATTTCATCATACATTTCTTCAATTTCTTCGTCATCTGCAGTGGTAGTTGGCATATAAACTTGTACTACTGTGGTAGGCGTGGGCTTCGTATCTATCTTGGCCACAATAATGCGTTCCCTATGCTGTTTGTAGTAGCTTACCCGCATTCCTATTTTCCTATTCATTATTAAACCTACTCCTGCATTAACCCTACTTGATTTTGTGTTTATAACCCTGTAGTCACCTGACCAGAAGTCTTGTTCCTCCTGCCACCGAACTTTACTAATTCCCACTATATCTAACTTTAACCTATCCATTTCCCTTTTTAAATTTTCTAACCTACCTGCCCGATTAAGGGATCTGACGCTCCGATCCGTAGAACGCCAGTTTTCTTTCTCCTGATAATGACATCTTCTTGAATAGTCCCCGCCCGGAGATCCGAATGGGGGACTATTTTACCTCCGGAATATTTTACCCAAGAGGACGCCATCATCATTTAACCATACAGTAAAGCTGCATGCCCTCGGGAAAAATTACGGCTGTAGTTTCTCCTTGCTTTCAGCCGTTCGCAGTACCAGCACAGCAAGGCCGTTTTGGTTAGTGTTACAAGGCCAGATCAGTCAATCATCCAGACTGTTGGCCCTGCAACTACTGAAAAGGCTGTTGCCCCTCTTCAGGAACCACACGTTTGTCTGGCCTCTCAACAGATACCCCTCCATTGTGGTTGCACCTACGGTACGGCTATCTGTATCGCTGAGGCACGCAAGCCTCCCCACCAACGGCAAGGTTCATGGTACATGGGGGGATCCTACAGTAGGTGGGGTAAAAAACTACTAGTCCTGTGATTAAGTCCCGATCTTCCCCTACTCTTGCAGTATCTCCGAATTATGCGTAGATGTGTGATGTTTTTGCACCAATGTAAATGATTCTGTGGATAGTGTATTGGAAACTCTGTGACATTATTAAGATTCATATTAAGAAGGTCGGCTCCATTTGAAAAGAAAGGTGATGTATTTTTCATGAAATATTATTCCTTCAACGAAAACAATGTAATGGTGTCATTACATTGTCTCATTTCTAGCGCAGTAATCATAGAAATTAGAAATAATATAATATGTTCTATACACAATATTGTACACGATTCTCACGATAATTTAGCGTTGTGAAAACGTGTGTTTCCTCAGTCGCTTTAGTACGAGGCGGGGATATACGTTTTGGAAGGGATGGTCAGCACACAGGTATTTTGCTGTTGTTCTCAAGGCAACATACGTTCCAGTAAGCAGAAAGTATTTCCCCTCAGCGTTCAGAAATGTCTTTGAAGCCAGACTGTTTAACGGTTCTTAAGATATTCTAGACAGGAATTTTGTTTACGATCCGTTGTTTACTAATGGAGAGGACCGCTGGCCGCATTTCACACACACACAAACACACACACACACACACTAACAGGTGTTGCGAAGTATGCGATTGTACCGGCGAAAGCTTCTGTTTGCTCTCGTCCATCTGCAAACGTGAGGCTGAGAGTATGTATTCGTTTGGACACTGCAGAACGAACCACATCATTCGTGTGAAATCATAACAGGACTCCGCACGCCATCTCATCCAGCAGTTGAGGCCACGCTTGCCGGCGCGTAGCAAGTGCTACCTTGAAATAAAGAGGATGGCACAGGAGAGGAATTCGCGGTGGGTCGCATCAAATCAGTCAGAAGATTGTTGACTTAAATAAATTGTGCAGATATCTCATGTGATACTAAATCCAATGAAAGACAGATGATGAATGTTTCCGGTGGGTATAGGTATGAAGGTGCCAGCAGTGAGAAGTGTCAATGAGTGGCTTTTTTTACCAGTCCGACACACTAGCTGAAAAGATACACAGAAATTGTTCGGGGAAACCTTAACTCGAAATAGCACTCATTTAATGAGTAACCCTAAAACTGACGAATGGGAACACTCATAGCAGACCATATTTTAGTTCTAAAAGTTTCTGGCAGGTATAGGTTTGCGGGAGGAATAGAGATACCAGCAATGAGATGCATCAAAGGGTGCTTTGACCGGCCTAATGACTTTCCTACATGAGCCTCGTTTTACTTAGCCACGGACCACTTTCAGACAGTGCCAGCACATCTAGAACGTTTGAAAGCACATTGCTGGTGACCGTTCAGCTCTTCATCCGTGACGACTAGCCAGATATTTAACTATTGTTCTATGGTGATCAGTATTTCCGAGAAACACGTGTAACGGCTTGAAGAAAGCATCGTGTTCTTGAGATTTTTGCCCATCCGTAAGTGATTTCACCGAACTGGAAACAGAAGGCTCTTGTTCGACTGTGAGGTACATTGCCATTGTACACATTTCCCATCTTTATTTGGTTGAGAGAACATCGGCTGTGATGTGATGTTTGCATCAAGATGGTGAAACACTGGTGGAAGAGACATTTCCTAGTTCTGCAGAAATGCGAAACGTACATGATTAAGAGTATTGAAACCTTAGTTGACTTTGTAAAGCAAAAGGCTGATCTGGAATTTGTTATATCACTGAGGTCAGTATTCTTTGAAGAAAACATGGGTAGAAATACTAGTTTTCTCTTCTTCCAAGGTTTCACGTAAACATCTTCACAGACAAGTTTCTAGTTACTCAACGATTTGTAGCAAGTCCCACGGAAATGTTATGATTCTCTAAAGAAGTAATTTCCTCTCTTATTCTTCAGAATTATACTGTAGAGGCAATAGGTAACATACTGCTATGCATCTGATATCGAGAACTGTTGGGTAAGTGGTATGATATTCCGGCAAACCATGTGAAAATATATGAAATTCAGGACATTTTCATATGATACTCAATGATTTCAGCATGAAAGTCTCACAACTGACATCGCTGTCGAGGTAGGTCAATTTATTCGCGATTGCCGAAGCATTTCTTATCGATAGAGCTGAGAAAGAAAATATTCCTTAATCTCAGAGTCTGGAGGTGGTCGGAAGTCGTTGCAAAAGCCACGGCAGCGAACAGGCTTGCCGTAAACAGTACTGTTAGCGGACGTCTTTATCCTGGAGGAACGACCCAACCTCTGTTGGGTGGAGAGTGGCCACTGTCCATGGAGGGCGCCCCGATCATGCATCAGCCAGAGCGTGCGGGGGGCAGTTGCCTCGTGACCGTTTGCTGCGGTGGATGACTGACCGACCTCGCAGGATATATCAAGCAGCGCCACTATACATGACGCATTTCCTTCTGTTTTTGAGATGTGTTGGTCTTCGCGGTGTGTCTAGGAGTGCCTGGTGGTAGATAGCTATGTGCAGGATGTGGAAGTGATGATTTTGTATGGTGCTGAATATGATTTGTGTCCACTAAAGAGACGTAGTGGTTTCGCATGGTGGTACAATCTTTTGTGGTGATATAGACTGGTAGGAGATCAGTTTCACCAGTAATCAGTTTTCAATTCCTTTTTTTTAAAAAAAAATAACAATTAAACTGAAATTAATAAACTGCGAAAAAACATCAGTAAGACAAAAAGCAGTAGGCTTTCCCATCCTTATGCCTCAGTTCGTTTCATGTTAGCGGCAGATAGTGTCCGCCAATGCTGAAATAATGAATTACTGAAACAACACCGTCTTCAGAATTTCCCTGCCGTTCCTCAATAGATCACCGTCCTCACACTCATATGAAATCTGTCAGTGACATCCAGAATGTAGTAACAACTCGAGAGTAGTAACATTGTTAGACATATGTTTTCCTACCAATGCTTCTCAAGCTTTTTTCCTCTGCGAAAAATAGTATCAACTCACTTTCCTCCAGCCTACTTTGCTGATAAAAAGTCACTTTCTTATATTTTCTTTGCCTTATTCTCTGTTTTACAAAATTCAATTTAGAAGGATTTTATCGAACAGGAACAAACAATACGTAAATTATTATGGAATAAATTATCTGTCTTTATAATATTTTCATTTACTCAAAAATTATGAGATAAACAATATTTGTAATTCAGCAAAAAAGCGTAACAAGAGCATTAAAATGTTAGTAGGGAGTAGTATTTTGCCTCTTACATTATCAATTAACGTAATTAATTTGGTGGTTTACAGTAACATAGTTATGTCACTTGAGATCGAATGTTAGATACTTGTTGATATTGGAGTGCTTCACACTAAAAATTGTAGAACTGCATGCTCTACGAAAGTAATTTTTGTGCTGGCCATGATAGCGAGAGAGGCTGAGGAAGTGACTGTCTTTGGGAAGCTCGGGGATGAACTGGGAATTTTTTTTCAGTGACCAAAGGGCAGAATTTTCAGTCTCCTTGTGGAGCGACCCATGTAGAGTTCAGAAGAGTTCAGTGAGACTAGCGATGATATAACCAAATACTTAATGATTTCAGCGTCAGCTCCACTGCACTCCCTGTAAAAGAATCTTAATACAAACTAAATTTAGTGGAAGGGGTTCAAGGCTTTCCTATTTTCAGTTAGCTGGTAAAATAACGTCGAAAAAGCAGAGTTTACCATTGGAAATTTTATTCTACTCATAAAACATTGTTTACAAATTGCACTATTGATAAAAGGAAATGTTTTAATACAGGATGATAAAAACCAACTGCGTTCAACAAAAATGTGGACGAATATTCCCTGAATGGGTTTCAAAGTTCTACAATGGATCGAAGGATGACCTATGCCATATCACATCTATAATCTAGGTTTAAATTAAGTTTCACAAAAGAGAAAACTATCAAAATGGTCTACAGTGACCCTCAATTATCTTTAATTACTTATCTAACTTGTCGTAAATTACAGTGGCTGATGTGGCTTCTCAATAATTATATAACAGAAAAATCATCGCGTTTCAGATTTTTACTGCAAGTAGCAAATGTGAACACCATGAGATTTAATTGACGATCGACACTAGTATTACGTAAAAAGGGGGTGTAACAGATGAGACTTCTGCAGTTCTGAGTGAAGCTTTATGCGCTGTTATGCGGCATCGCGTGTGTTCATTACCTTCTCGTTGGTTAGGCAGTGTCAGGGGGCGTCGGTCGGCACAGCTCCACGCACCTCGACGACTCGGAAGCCACTCCTCTCCTAACTTCTCCTTACTTCAATTTACCGAAGTGAGTTTAAAAAAAAAAAAACTATCTGACTGTATTTTCATCTGACCAATCAGGGTCTCAATGTTAACCTTAAGCTCCGCCAACAAAAATTCTGTCTATCCAATGAGAAACGTTATACTTTTCGTGGTGGGGCAATGTTTTTAAAGTTTGCAACGTAACAGAGACGCGAAAAAGTCTCACGCTAAAACTTGCAGCTGGTGTGGCCCTTATAGTGTTATCGTAAGATCTACACTGTTCTTCTGGAGGGCTCTATCTTTTAACATGGGCTGGGGGGTGATCCTGGCGGTTACTTTTCGTGGTGGGGCAATGTTTTTAACGTTTGCAACGTAACAGAGACGCAAAAAAGCCTCACTCCAAAACTTGCGGCTGGTGTGGCCCTTTTAGTGTTATCGTAAGATCTATACTGTTCTTCTGGAGGGCTCTAGCTTTTAACATGGGCTGGAGGGTAGTCCTGGTGGTTAGCTTGAAACGTGGGTGTCCGTCCCATATCGTAGGGCCTTCTGGGTTAACACGGTTCTGCTCTCGGCTTCTGTCCTCGTTTCTCCCCTCGGAACTGCGACTGTCTCACGGTGGGAAGATATGACATGCATTTAGGCATTCTTGTGTTAGTCTGTGGTATTCCATTTTCTCACTCGTTACTCGTATTACTTTGGTTAATTTAATGTCACGATTTACTCGGAGCTATGTGACATACTACTGGATTTGCTTATCATGTCAGGGTTTTCATGGAAGGTGTTGGATTTGCCTGACACCTTACAACCATGCTCCGTGAATCTAAAGATATTGGCACTCAGTATAAACCGAACACAACGGTCTGCATTTATGTCATAAAAGAAGTATGGAATCAGGTGCGTGGATTCGTAATAGAAAAAAACAGACGCACCTGATATTTGTCGATTAAAGCGCCATCTACCGTGATTGGGAAACAGTGGTTTGAGTTACCAGCACATATTTTTTGCCGTAAATTCAGTCTATGCAATAAATTTCATTTGAAAGTACAAAGCTGGCCCCACCCAAGCAGGAGGGTTTGTTAGGGGTTTGTTAGGGAGTGGCCACTTGTAGCACCAACAGATCCCCTTTACTAACATTAACTTTTCACCTCGAACATTTCTCTCGTATTATGCGAAGATTTCGAGACAATTAGTTGTCTTAAGAAGAACATCCCGTAGTGTTCGAGCCGTGTGTCATAAAAAGTGTCACTAGTTTGAATGATGCCTCGTTTAAGACTGAGCATTTGTACGTGTTGCCAATGGCCTCAGGCCTCGCGGCGGTGGTAATACCGATTCCCCGGCAGATCACTGAAGTTCAGCGCTGCAGGGCTGGGCTAGCACTTGGATGGGGCTGTTGGCAAGCGGGGTGCACTCAGCAATTGTGTGGTAAGCTGAGGATTAAGAAGTAGCGGCTCCGGTCTCGTAAACTAACATGCGGCCGGGAGGGCGGTGTGCTGACCACATGCCCGTTCATACCCGCATCCTGTGACGCCTGTGGACTGAGGATGACACGGCGGCCGGTCGGTACTGTTGGGCTTTCATGGCCTCTTCTGTCGGAGTTTAGTTACTATTTGTAAGTATTACAATAATCTTCCGTAACCTTTCTGGTGTCTCGCAGTCTTTGTGGCATAGGTGTGCAGCTTCTTGTGGGCCACTGATCAGTGTCTACCCAAAAATTCAACAGGCAATATTTCTCATCGTCTGTAAAGAGTATGGATTCCGTTCGTGTGCGATATTGGAGATATGAATGTAACTAGGTACTAGTTGTCCCATTATGTGTTTTAGCAGTTTTTCTAACACATGATATAGTTTTTCCAGAAATCTGCAATGCAACTGTGTATTCAGTAGTGGATTTACAATTTTTTGTGTCCCTAGGTACACTGTAAGAAATGGGTCCCTCCCAAGGTATATTTTAAACTATAAATGTAGTTTTGAAATCACAGTGAATGTGCTCTAAATTGCTGATAACAATCACATTATAACATTAAATGTTTTAAACTCATTCGAAGAAATAAACGAAACTCATCAGCCAGCAAAGTTTGCGTCTGGCTAGGATGGCAGCAAACTTCTTAATCATATCTTCATAGATGAGACGATCATCATAAGGCCAGCTTCGATGTGGAGAACGGACAAGGCGTTCAATCTCTCCTCAGACAAAGTAAAACTTAGGTATGATTTCAACCTTTTAAGAACCGAAAACTATATTATGCTCAACAATTTATAAGTGCTGTACACAGAAACATTGTAAGAGCAATGTCAGCATTCGGAAACATGGAGTGTAACAACTACTTTCGTTGAAATTTACTCGTTTCGACTAATCTCACAGGATTTCAAAAGCCTTGCGAAATGTGCACATTCATTTGGGAAGGAAGGTTCTAAATCGGTTTCATATGACTCTTGGAGTTTTCTACATGTTCTGAAATAATCGCTGGTGAACAGTTCTCAAGTTTACTGAAAGCTATGAGGGAGTCTACCAGCGTTTGTTCCTTCCTCCTCAGCAATTCAGCATACAAGTTGTCGAATATTGGGAAAAATTTTTCGACTCTAAATTTCTCCCTATCAGTCCGAAGGACCTATTAAGTGTTCGTTTCTTCATCAATATGAAGTTTGCGTTCCCTTGATCTTTTATAAGTGCATTCGTTCTCCGTATCAGTCATAATCTCCATGGTTTACTTTCATAATAGTCGAACATGCCAAGAATTGAGCTAATAGACCCTACAACTGATTCAAACAATTCGTGCACTTTTCTGTATCACATTTGCAGTATTAAATGTTTGGAGTATGTCCTTCCAAACGGGAATCATGACTACTGTTTCTTGTCCGCAGAGTTGATACAGTAAAACTAATGCCTTATTTCGTGCAAGTGGTTTCTCATGGGTGTTATTGGTAAATGTGTGGGGGCATTGATAACTCTCTCCCAGTTTCGACTTTCATATGCTGTCTCTCTTGCTGACCACAGAATTTGGAGACAGGAGTTTCAGTGCGGCTTCAGCTAGCTTTTCAGACTTGTGTCCTGGGTTTGGTAAAAACAGAAGGTAACTTTCACCATGTTCACCATTCTCGTTCACGCAGCTTAATACGAAAGATAATTGATTAATACGTGAAACGACCATAACAGAACTACTGTTATAGAGAGAGTTGATATTTTTTATAACAATTATTACAATTCGTTCAGAAGGTAACTGTTTTTTTCATCGCAGATTGTTAAAGACAGATAACTTGTGTGTCCCCGCCAAATATTTCCACGTCGTTCAGTGCGAGGAAAGTTTAAGAGACATAATAAATTGAGCGGTATGTAAAGACAGTCGACGTGGCTGAAGTCCACCGCTTGTTAGCTTCTTCGCTACTGCAAACATCCTTTTCAACACATTGCGCCAGTACATTGTTTTTTGTCTCAGTGTCTGACTCGAAATGGTATACTACCGTTCTAAGTGATTTTTTCCTTGTTAAACGTGAAAACTCAAAATTTGTGTGTTCAAGTGCATTTTCATGATGAGATAAAATATTTCTCTAATCTGAGAGACCAATACTAGCAATGGTGGTCATACTTTCGAATAATTTACACATAGCAAACATGCTACAGGAGTGTACTAAGTAGTCCCTCAATGTTGAATCACCGTTTAAAAGTTTACGATAAAATAAATTTTTGTTCAAATATCTAGTTTTATCGCCTATTGACCTTCCTGAACTAGCAAAATCGCCGTTACAATTTTGATAAATGCCATGGTGTCACGGAATGCCGATTGCTGATTCAGTAACACACCATTCCGCAGGATCATCACTAATGACGTTATTTCTTTTTATAATATCTGATTTGACAGTTAGGTATTTATGAGACTCGAATTCTGGAACAATTTGTTTCTCGTTATTTTCAACTATTGTTTCGTTCGCACTTCTTTCAGTACAGCTGTATTGGTAGATCTCTCAGCATCAGTACTTGAACTGGAAGTCATCAAACATTTGTCTATTCTGCCAAGTGTTTTTAGAACATTAGCTTCTCGTTCTCGCTTTCCTTCGCCAATTTCCGAAATTACACCCCATATAATTTTTGCGCGTTGGTTT
Organism: Schistocerca serialis cubense; assembly: GCF_023864345.2. NCBI lineage: Eukaryota > Metazoa > Arthropoda > Insecta > Orthoptera > Acrididae > Schistocerca > Schistocerca serialis. Next base: position 594,182,047 of record NC_064642.1, read on the forward strand.
TTGTCACTCTTATTCATGTTGAGGACACTTACGAAATTGTCAACTGAAACCAACACAAAAGAAAATAAGTTAAAAAAACAGCATCCTGTTCAAAATTGTACCACACAGCACACGAGCACACAGCTTTCTCCTTTAAACACAACAGTGATCAGCTGACTAGCGTGGATTACTTGACCTAACTGTGCTATGAAATAAGATCGTTCAGACAAGAATGACAATGTAGAATAATTTGATTTCATTTTGGTCTGTTTCTCTATTCTCAATGAATAGAAGTTAGAAGTCGGCAGCATTCTCGGAATAACAACGTATCGAAGATAGTAGTGTCAGTTGTCGTCCTTGTAGCTAACTTTAAAATATTATTGAACAATTTCATAAAAAATATACCAGACAGAAATTGAAGATTTTAATTTCCATTCAGTCACCAAGTAAGCTAACGGTGTTTCATAGTTTGTTTTGTCGACTGTCTTCTTACGGCTTCTTTAAACTACCAAATAGTTTTGGTCGTTTGTAAACCCAGTAATTTTAAAACGTAAAATGTTATAATAAATGTTGTTGTTGTTGTTGTGGTCTTCAGTCCAGAGACTGGATTGATGCAGCTCTCCATGCTACCATATCCTGTGCAAGCTTCTTCATCTCCCAGTACTTACTGCAACCCACATCCTTCTGAATCTGCTTAGTGTATTCATTTCTTGGTCTCCCTCTACGATTTTTACCCTCCACGCTGCCCTCCAATGCTAAATTTGTGATCCCTTGATGCCTCAGAACATGTCCTACTAATCGGTCCCTTCTTTTTATCAAGTTGTGCCACATACTCCTCTTCTCCCCAATTCTATTCAATACCTCCTCATTAGTTATGTGATCTACCCATCTAATCTTCAGCATTCTTCTGTAGCACCACATTTCGAAAGCTTCTATTCTCTTCTTGTCCAAACTATTTATCGTCCATGTTTCACTTCCATACATGGCTACACTCCATACAAATACTCTCAGAAACGACTTCCTGACACTTAAATCTATACTCGATGTTAACAAATTTCTCTTCTTCAGAAACGCTTTCCTTGCCATTGCCAGTCTACATTTTATATCTTCTCTACTTTGACCTTCATCAGTTATTTTGCTCCCCAAATAGCAAAACTTCTCTACTACTTTAAGTGTCTCATTTCCTAATCTAATTCCCTCAGCATCACCCGACTTAATTCGACTACATTCCATTATCCACGTTTTGCTTTTGTTGAAGTTCATCTTATAATAAATACAATGCAAAAAGTCCTGCCCTCTAATGCTGCCGCCCCCAGGCTCGTGCCTAGTGGGCCTATATGTAAAGCCCCCTAAGCGCGTATGCGGGTTCGAACTAGATACCCATGAAGCATGGTTCCATATGATCCACGAATCGATACACATAATGTGATATAGTTGAAAAAAGTCTTGAAAAACGTATCTTTTAGCTTTTGAATAACAGAATCTATGTTGTGAAAACAGTTATGAAAAATCTCTCTACAATCTGCCTACTGATACGAGTGAGATCATGCGATCGCGTGCATTCAGAGTTCACTCAACATAAAACCATGAAAAAATTAGAAATTTCGATGGCTTCCTAATAATATCAGTTACCTATCTCCCTACCGTTAAAAATATAAGTCTCATTATCTTAGTCCTTTCTACTCATACTCGATTGTATTGAGTAAAGCGCTGTCCGCTACGAAACTTGCAGCTCTCCTGCAGCCAGGTGTTTTCGTCTAGTCATGGAAGTTTGGTCAGTTGTGCATACAACAGTTCTTGAATTTTCCATGAATTACCGCAAGGGGAACTGTTTCCACGTTCAAGAATAAATATTGTCAGTCCACTATACACTGAATAGATAAGATATTGGACAGCGATATGAAATTATACGCATGGCGATACTATTGCGTGTGCAAAGTGGAAGAGGGGAGTGCACTGGCGAAGCTATCGTTTGCACTCAGGTGATTCATGTGAAAAGAAAAGAAAATTAACTGTCTTTGAACACGTAATGTCAGTTGGAGTTAGACGCATGAGACATTCCATTTCGGATATCAGGGAATTCGGTAATCAAAGATCCACAGTGTCAAGAGAGAGAATACCTAATTTCAGGCGGTACCTCTCACCACGGACAATGCAGTGGCCAACGGGCATCAATAACGACCTAGTGCAGCGGCGTTTGCGTAGAGGTTTCAGTAGCAACAGAGAAATAACTGTTGAAGTCCATGTTGGACGTTCCACGAATGTGCGGCGAAATCTGAAGTTACGAGGCTATGGCATCAGACATCGGACGTGAGTGGCTATGCTAACAGCACGACGTCGACTGGAGGGCCTCTCTTGGGCTCGTGACCGTGGGCTGGTGAGATGAGCCCTGATTTCAGTTGGTAAGCCACGGCCCCATGTTGTCAACAAGACACTGTGCAAGCTGGTGGTGGCTCCATAAGGATGTGTGCTGTGTTTAAGTAGAGTGGAATGAACTTCTTGGAGATCATTCCCAAACAACAATTGAATTTTTATGGATGACAATGCACCATGTCACCGTGACACAAATTGTCGCGATTGATTGGAAGAACATTCTGGGGATAATTCGAGCGAATGATTTGGCCACCCAGATAGTCCAACACGAATCCCTTTGAACAGTTATGGGACGTAATCCAGAGGGCAGTTCGTGCACGCCATCCTACACCAGAAACACTTTCGCAGTTATGGATAGCATAGAATCAGTATGGCTCCATACCTCTGCAGGGCACTTCCAACGACTTGTCGAGGTCATGCAAAGTCGAGTTGCTGCACTATGCCAGGTAGAAGAGGGTCCGACACGATGTTAGGAGGTATCCCATGACCTTTGTCACTTCAGTCTAAGTATTATACGTTGCAGAGTTTAGAACAAGTTCATAAATGGTTAGTGACCATTTTAAAGTCAAGAACAGACCAATCCCTCTTGTCCCTTCTCTGGACTTTGTAATAGTTTAAGGTGATTAACGACATAGGGGATTAACTCTTAATGGATTAAAAGAATGTTCTGCTATTCTTCTACATCGATATTACTGTGACAATCGTTGATTACGTCTACGTAGAAAGGAGTTAGTTTCCTATTCCGTGAGATATAAGGATGGGATGTGGACCGTCTCACCATGGAGGGAGTCGTCACTCCGGTCCATACAGTTCGTGGGCGACACCCTTAGTCGTCCTCAAGAGACCAGATGGGCGTCTTCGAGTTTGTGACGATTTCAAGGCTACGCTTAACTCTCAGCTACAGGTTGAAGACTATCCCCTCCTGCGTCCCGAGGACCTGTATTCCAAGCTCGTAGGGGGACCATTTTTTTCGGAAATCGATCGTGCCGATGCCTACCACCAAATACCTTTTGATGAGCCTTCTACTTACTTGGCCATCGTCAAAATACCGTTTGGGCTGTTCCGGTTGAACCGCGTCATGTATGGCATCACTTGTGAACCAGCCATCTTTCAGCATTACTTGGAACAGCTCTTGCGGGATGTGCCAAGTTGTATCAACTACATCGACGATATCGTCGTCACCAGCCGTACCACGGATGAACATCTCAGTCATGCGCCTGCGCACTGCGGGCCTAAAATGCAACCTTGCTAAATGCTTCTTTATTCAACCTGCTATCTTCTACCTGGGTGACATCATTTCCCGCGATGGCATATCACCTACCTCCTCCTACATCGCCTGTATAGCGGCCCATCCTCGTCTGCACGACGTCCACCAGTTGCTGTTCATTCCCTCCGCCGCGCAAATTGCGGCGGCCCCTCCATCACCTACGCCGAAAGAACGTGCCTTTTCATTGGTCCCATGCTTGTGAATCGGTTTTCCAAACCTGAAAGTGGAGGTCGCACTCTGCGGCGTGTCTCATGCCATACAACTCCTCTCTTCTCTCCCTTTGGATATGGAAGCCTCAGGCTGTGGTGTTGGGGTTGTCCTTTTGCACTGTCTACTGGATACATAAGAACGCCTGGTGGCATAATTATCTAAATCCCTAACAGATCTGCTCCTGCAACTAATGCGGCGCTATGTTCTCAATGGCTGGCCGATGCTTCCTCCACCTCCCGCTCAGGCTGACCTTTGATCCTTCTTCTCCATCCGCCATCAACTGGTGGCCGTCAACGTGTTGCTCCTCTGAGTGAAAAATGGCGCCAATGCACAAGTCATCGTGCGGTCCCGGATTCTCCACATCTTACGTCGAGGTCACTGGGGTATCACTCGGACAAAAACCCTTGCACATAGCCAAGTCTTCTGGGTAGGCATGCCAGTGGACGTGGAGTGCATGGTCTGGGGTTGTCAGCAGTGTACCCAGGCCCTTCCCACACCACGCTGGTCCTTCCAATCCTGGCCGGCTGCTTCCCTCCCAAGGGAATTCATCCATGTGGATTTTGGGGGACCCTTCCTCAGCGCTTACTGGTTACTCATCACGGATTCCTACTCCCACTTCCCTTTCATTATCCGATGCTCCTCTATCACCACAGAGAATATCATCATGGCCCTGTCAAAAATATTTTCCATTGAAGACCTTGGTATCTGACAACGGCCCACAACTTTACAGACAAGAGATCGCCAAATTCTGCCACAATAATGGTATCCACCAAGTCTTTACCCCTCCTTTCCATCCCCAATGGAGAGGTGGATCGCCTTGTTCGCACTTTTAGAACTCAGATGAAAAAGTACACAGAGGAGCATTCTCCTAAATAAGCTATTACGTTATTTCTCAGTACCTACAGGGCCACGCCGGTGGGTGACAAGAGTCCAGCCGAACTCCTCCATGGTCGCCAGCCTCAGACACTACTCCATCTCTTCCTGCCGCAGGTTGGACCTCGCGCCCTGCTCAGCACTTCCCGATATTCATCCAGCTTTTCAAGGTATGGGCTCGTGGTTTCAGGCCAAGGCCCAGCTGACTTCCAGGGGTTGTTATCAGGCCCCATGGTCGACTACAATGTACATCTGGACGACAGTGTCGTTTTGCATCAGTGCAACCAACTGTGTCCTAGTTTCCTCTAGCAGACACAGCTCCAATCCCCGGCCCCTTCCTTGGGGCCTATCCAATGTTGATGCCCTCTCCTCAGTTGGTGGATGATCGTCCTGGAGATAGCCAGCAGACACCGGCTGCTAGCCCGGCGCCGCTGCATACTCCGGACCCAGGACAGCTCCAGGACCTTCCCTGAACCCATTTCCTGTCCCCTTTTCAGTTCCGCCTCAGTTGGACGATGCGGACGTCCCTATGCTACTTACCCAGCCCGACGTCGCCTCGCAACTGTCACTGCTTCGGCGTTCCAGCCGCCTTGCACGGAAGGCAGCGCCCTACCCTCTGGTGGTCGGGTTCCACTGCCTCCTTCAGGAGGACTTAGCTGCATATCAGCCTACGGCACCAGGCTATATTGGTATTTTCTACCCTGGGGTATCCCGTGCTTCACCAGCTTTTGATATGGAGGAGGGGTGTTATGCCGGAGCCAAGGTAGCCCCTGAGCGCCGGCAACCCATATTACACCACAGAGGACGGGGTTGTCTATGTCCAAGGCGTACCAAAAGCACCATGGTAAACACAGGCTATTTACATGCAAGATAATGGAAACAGACATTCCGAGAACTACTTCCTGCGGGGGGACCTTGAGACACAGCCTGCAGGAAGTATCAATACGCCAAAACCTGATTGGCTGGAGACAGCTATTTAGCGGCTAGAACCAGCATCGAAGTTCAGTTTACTCCAGATGCCGACCTCGTGGACTTCGACCGCTGAAGATTCCGTCTTCGTCTCTGAATTGGACTTTTACCAGTGTGTGTGTGAATTACCACCAACCTTTGTCGAAAATTAGAAGTGGACTTTTGTTTGCCTCAATTAGGAGACTTTTACTGGCATCTTTATTGTTACTTTTCTTTTGTTTTTCACTCTTGAACCTTGTAAACTTACATAAATAAAAGTTGTGTATGTGAAAAATATAGAATTGTCAGTCACAACATCACCGTATGAGGATACGTCCAGCATTGTCGAACATGGTAGTTTTGCTGTACAATGTTGCATGGGCGTCCTATCCTTCACATATATTAACGCGATGCACTCACATTTCAACATTTCTGACTCCTTCCCCCGTGCTTCGTTTCAGTGGTTGCATTCGGTGCTGAGTTCTTGAAAACGGGTGACCGCGCCGAACAGCGCAGGTGGAGGAGTTATTGGAACCGGGGGATATTCGCTGTATGGAGTGTCCTGCCTGTTCCCCCGACTTAAATCCCGTCGAGCACTTGTGGGGTGCTTTGCGGTGACGTCCACATGGACCACCGGCCATCCAGCAGTTGTCAGCCAAGTTGCAGGACGAATGGAATGCCCTGCTACAAGAACTCCTCACCAACCTTGTGGCTAATGTGGGAGCACTTTGCAAAGCAAACATTGCCGTCCGTGATGACCATACACTCTTTTAAAATCCATGTCCCGCTGTTTTTAATGGCAGTCATATCAGGAATCGAGGCGACTTCAATGTAATTTTTCCTTTGAATTACTCATTTTTGTTCATCTCATTGACCATTTCTTTCAATTACCGTACATACTATACTGTAGCCGATCTTTCTATGTGTAGTCGAAGATTCACAGAGGATTGTTCCGTGGGAATGCCACATCACGCGAAAGGTACTTTCGTTCTTTACGTTTTACATAAAAGTGAACATTCTATCTGGATATCTTACGATTTACCGAACAGGCAATAAATGTCAATGGTATGCATCTATTCTCTTGACTTTTGATAAATACATCAAAAATAATTGTAATACTGTACCACTTTTTCGTTTTCAGTTGCAAATAGTTAGCTCTTTAGTAATTACCAATGCAGTAGTCTTTCCAATATGTACACATTTGTATTTATTATTTTTGTAAGAGTGCATGTGTCTTTGTAAGAGTGATTCGCCTATAGCAGACAGACGTAAGACGAAAATAAGCAACAAGATGTTATCACAGGTATGTTAATTCTGATTTAAAGTGTTCTGCTTTAAGCTGCATCTGTCAAATGGGCGTGGCAGTTTGAATCAACTTTGGACAGGAAAGCCTAGTCGAGGCCACGTTGTACACTAACGTGCTATAGATTTGTGACGATTTAGCGAACGCTTGCAAAACTCCTGGAGTGTAAAAATGTTTGCCTGGTACAGAAAGAAAATGAAGAGTCGGACGTCTTTCAGATCCAAGTTGTAATTATTGCGCACAATAGAATGGATAAGGCAAAGAATTTAAGGCCTTAGCTCTGGATCCTAAATGGAGAATAATATGACTGGAAGGTGTTAACAGACACAAAATTTGGATTAACACATTACTTTATTCAATTAAATGACACATTAAACTGTCTGATTATGAAATAATAACACATGATTTTACAAATGTGTACTGTGTAAACTTTGCAAGATTAACTTATTGGTTTTCAGTGTCATTTCAAGGAACAAGAAAAGCGGATCGCTTAGATGCAACTGTCGTTCGGAAAACTACTCACTAACTATTAACTAAACGATTACAATGGCTGGGCCAACAGTTGTTGAGAAGCTAATGCACCCGTAAACGAGTGCTGGACTTGAGACTGGTGATCGAAATGATGTGAACAAATGCGGAGCAAGAGTTGTAGAGTTGTCCTACGTCGCCTGTGTTGCTACTTACGCTCATCGTAGTTGGTCAGCGTGAGACGAGCAGAAAGCAGGTGTCGCGAATGTGGCTCTGCGTTACAAGACGAGGGTCGATGTTCTGGAAACCGCTCGCCTCCTAAGTTGCGTGCCAAACGCACGTGTCACTCCGTCTCCGGACGACCTTTACTGAGGTGCACAAGATACGCAGACCTCCCCGTGTCCCATCGAACTCCAAGATGTTTAGCTGAACCATATAGCCTACTATATATTGCCGGCAAGATGGACATGCCCGCCAGTCACAGAATTAGAACACACAGCTGGTCAAGCGCGAGGTTCCTTCAGGCACAAAAATCTCGGCAAGAGAATGGCACCACGATAAAACGCCAATGACTTTCCAGCTCGCCCTTCCTCATCCAAAAAACTGCTGCTTCTATTCCGTCTTCGTGACATTGCAGAATTTTTATATCAATCATGCTTTTTCGCACCTGGCAACTAACTTCTCATCAGAGGTCCCCCGAACTGCACTTGAGTCTAGGTTCTTATTTTCCTGGAAGCCGTGTTTCTTTAGGAAAACGTAGGATTGTTATCTGCCTTCAGCAGCGACTGTTCAGAACACGAGAAATATGAGCTTGTTGCTGACATATTTTCTTCACTGGCCTAACCTCGACAGCAGGGAGGAGCACGGTCGTAAACACCAGAGCTGTTGCCAGAGTGTTAGATTAATTTCAGGTTTATTTTTAAGTTTGACTATGAGCATAAGCTTCTGCCTTTCGATCATTGGTGGCCTCCTAAACATGTTAAAATAATTTTTGAGTGCAATTCAATACATTAATTTTATTAGTTATCACTAACTCATTTTATTCTTGAATCACCCCAGTACCGAATACATTATTCTGGATAATATTTGCGAGGGGCATTGTCTTTTGCCCGACGTAGGCCGACAGAAACGTATTCTAGTCGGTAAAGTGATGACAACTCGTGATTTTAACACAAGTGAGTCCCATTTTTGGCAGTTGTTCCACGTTGACTGCCCCATCTCCTTTCCATTTTGGTTACTGCTTCACTGTTTATCAATCAAGGATCAGTTTCTGATTCGTAATTCTATCCCTTCGTATTTTAGGTTGGACATTCATCACTGGCGATGGCTTTTAGCAATTGAGGAGGGCTCTGAATTTTGCCTAGCCACGCCAGCTTTTTGTCTGTAGCGTTCTGTAACAACTCCCTATACAATATGACATAGCATTTGCAAGTGATCTTATTTTGATATGAAATTACAAATCTTATTTACTGAATACGCATAGTCCCGTTCTTTGTGGGGTGTATGTGATCCACACTTAGTTTCCTAACTCAGTGCGTAGTATTTTCTTCCTTGTTCAAGTCTGTTTACTCAGTACTTTTAGTGCGACAGATAACTTCATTTGCCCACTACCAACGCATTAATTTTAAAACAAAATTATGTACAGGTATACACTAAAAGATGCAACTTAACAGTTTCTAAACCGGTTGTGTGTGTATCTAATGGACTTCAATAAATACAGCTGCAGTGGGCTATTGGACTTTCCATTCAGTTCTATATTTTAATAATTTTAACATCTGTGTTTAAGCACCTGTTGTACTGTTTCAATTGTGAGTCAGTTATGTATAAATTTATTTGGTATAATGTTAGAAGTCAGTGCGAAAAGGCATGTTAATCCACTTCATTTCAATAAAATACCATAATCTTACTCCACACCGTCAGTATCTTTTAATTTGTGTGTTATTCTCACACTAATTATTAGCGGAAAGGAATGTGATGAATATATTGTTGCACTTTCTACCTGGTTCTCCTCACTTTGTGTTATCCCGTATGACCACTGTGTATTTCAGAATGGCTCATTGGTCGAGTACTTCTGTTTCTTCAAAATCTATAGGCTGCTATATTTGTGACTTCAAAAGCATCCACAAGGTGTGAAGCTATTAGTGTTGGGTGCTAAACGTAGCGTAATTTCATTCATTGGTTTCTTACGCTGATACGGAGGTTATTTCTTTCCTTCAATGATAAAGGAACTGCTAGTAGTGGGATGTGCAGTGACACCGGCTGAGATATTGCAGATGAGTGTGTTGTGTTTACACATCTGATACAGTCCGGCAACAATATTTCTTTTGTTTGGGTGGAGGGGGTGCGCGTGGGGAGGAGGTGGGGAGGAGTGCTCCCATCAAAGTAGCTGATATGATTCTGGATCGCAATCTCTTCTCGAAGTACTGTATGATAAACGCCGATGTTATCAAGAAAGTACGCGTTTCTCGGAAATTGCTAAACCTATCAACAAGATTTAATGCAACTGCCACCAAGGTAAAAACTGTCCTACTGTCACTGATACAGCTTTCGTGTTCAAGAAAGTAAGTGATAATGGGATGTCCCGTCATTTCGAAATAAGCTTTCCAACAGGTAAACGATGTGTGATACTTACCATTTCTTAGGCATTTACTAAGTTTATTTGTATGATTGAAGATAGGCCTGACGTTGTATTTCTGTAACACCTGACAAGTTGTTTTTGTTTCCTGCACTGTGAACGTTAAAGAGATATTCCTCTTTCCCAGTAGTCTGTATGTAGTCAGAGACACAATAATCCGTTTGACATTAGTAAACTCTAGGAACGGATAGTAAATAACTGTGCATGTACTAGTGGTTACTGTTCGATAATTTCCATAAATACTTTTATGACTGTTGTGACCCTGTAAAAGTTGTTGGATTCAAAATCAGTGATTCGTTTACTAAATAAAAATGATCATGTTTGCAGAAGTTCATGTCAAAATTCCTTATAACGTGTAGGTAAGGTCTTTAAATGATGCTGGCAAGTAAATTGTGACAACTTGCATAGTCTGTTCTGACCAAATCACTATCAGGGATTTATCTATAAGTACATTAATAATAAAACTGTAAAACCGTTGTGTACGTCTGCTTGTTTCTCTGAACACACTAACTTTCAAAATTACTAGACGAATTTATATGGGGTTTTAACAGATAATTTCAGTGTAGCTTCGGGCAACATTGTGGCTTTATTTTGTAGTGCCAATACCAGCTCTTTGAGCAAAAATTATAAGTCCTTAGGAAAAGTACTGAGATGAAGTGTGGAGGCTACCATGGAGCATTGCATTAACAGCCATGAGTTGGTAGCCGTCAGTCTAGCGACGTGTAGGTCAAGATAACAGACAGCCAAGGGGTTTGTGAAGTCAGGATAGCCGAGCGCAGTGGTATACTGTACCACACAGCATTAACAATTCAGCCAGCGGGGCGATTTCACCATACCAGTGCAAGCCGCTTGCTGTGCGTGATGAGATTAGGTCCCGAAAATGAAACAAATGTGTGAGACAAGCATATAAATTAAGACTAAATGTTGAGGCAGGGAATCACTTCTCATCGCCGGTAGCCAGCAGCACTTCCTCGATGGTATAACTTTACTGGATGGTGAGGCGACTGGGCACCACCACCAGCAGTCACACGATCGAGACCAGGCTGCATACGCAGCCAGCACTAAGTCGTTCATGGGCCTTTGTACTACGGCCCTGCTGACCTACCATCCGTGCCTGCTGCTGAAGCTGACATCAACGCCGTGGCCTCTAAAGGTTGTGGCCTACTGTGGGCCTGCCATTAGCAATGCATCACCAGGAAGCCCAACTATACTCAACCATTTCATGGATAAAATTCATTTTTTAAAGATTTTTGAAATATTAAGGTGATAATAGTTTCTTTTCAGTCCCATTATTATATTTTCACCACCAAAATATTTTTTAAGTTCTCCATTTTTTCACAACAGTAAGTGGGACACACATGTCCCATGAACCAACGCAAGATACCTTTTCTGCTGACTGACTGATTTTGCAATTTTATTTTTTTAGCCATAAACAGGATTTTGCAGAGAATAAAATAACTACAAATTATACATGCATGTAATCTTTTTATTTGTATAGAGCCAGTGTAAAAAATATTCATTACATTTCAGTTTTCATGATACATGATCAATACTTACAAAACTTTACATGCCATGAAACTTGGAAAAACATGGTGTGGCACAGAGTGGTACACCACAAGCAGTGCAAACAACTTTTGTTCTCTTCTCTTTAGAGTTTGTGCTGCAGAATCTGCATCGCTTCCTAGTGCCACTGTCTATCGGTACATGTTTGCCTACGTTCACGAGCCGGACGTCATCTGGCACACTAGAGACTCCTCTCTTCGCTGGGAAGAAAGTGGGCATTGATCCCCTCTTTTTCCTGGATGAATAACAATTAATCAATTGTCTTGCTAATCTTTACAAATAATGTCTGCTGGGACACATGTGTCCCACTAATTTTATTTCGATTATAAGATAGTACAGACGCTGAGTAGTACATTCCATACTGTATTTGTACTAAAAAATGATTATTAAGTTAATAATAAGATGAATTACTTACTTCAGAAATCGCTGGAAAGTGAGAAATGATGAGTGACACAAATAAGTGGCGTTGCAGCGGCCATATATACACGCCAGTCAACAAAAGTAGTCACCGCTTCTCTATTGCCTTTGCAGTGCAGTCCCGACTTTTTTCTTAGGTTCAGTACTGTCGTCCCTAGATGGCAGCACCGTGCAGAGCTGGGTAACATATATCCCGACACTCGAACTTGCGCTCAAAGCCAGTGGGACATATATGACCCATCAACCACGGAACGGTTAAGCGCCAGCCAAGGTCGGCAGACAGAGGCGTGGTGGTCCTTCTATGTCCTTTACTGAAGTCAATGAAAGTCACTCTTAACTGTGAGCAGTACTTCCGCTGGGTTCACCAGCTCACCACTCATCACAACCTCAACACCACACCCTTCAGATTGGTGTCAGGAGTGCTGATGTTACCACATCAGCAGTGGATTGTGTGCTACACCCGCAGTGCGACGTCTGAGTCACAGTCAACAGTGTCTTCACCTGGGGTGAGAAAGACCATTTCTGTTCTTGTGTGGTGATGGTCATGAGACTGAAGCTTAGGGAGCATACTTATACGAGGGTTACTATTATGAAACTGGAGGAACCAATGGACTTACCATACTAGAAGGGGTTTGTTATAGATGAGTTGTTAGTATCTGTGTGTTGTACACAGCGCAATAATTTACCTGGGAATTCTGCCCTTGTGTTGAGTCTTGTTTGCTTTATGAGTAATCATTTTGGGTATATGGCCAGGCAGTGTAGAGAGTCCACCAGGTTCATGATAGGTAGAGGAAGTAGTTCGATAGAGTACTCTGTGAGTGCTTTTATCGTGTTGTTTTAAGATACTGATTCTAAGCCGTGAAAGTGACGAAGGGTGAGGCAGTGACAAAATCGGAGGTAAATAGTTTCAGAAGTGAGGAGGCTATACTGTCGCTGATGGATCAGGTGGTTCAGTTAAGGGCGGATAAAGTGGTCGCAGATAATAAGCTGGCATAAAAGATGAGAACATTTAGATGTTAGGGTCACAGGCACCAGTAGTGGATCCGGAGGTTGCTAACCTTGTTTTTACGTTCTTTGGTAGAGCGTCTGAGGATGTGTTGGGATTTGTGGAAGATGTCAGGTCATTGCCGAGAATAGGGGTTGGTCTAATAGACAGTTGATATAGATCGGAAAGTTACGTTTAACAAGGGAAGCAAAGTCGTTTGTGCAGTGCACAGATGGCTACATAGTGGCCAGAGTTTCGACTAACTCACACAGGGACTAGAGAAAAGGTATAAGAAGCAGAGTAGTGCACAGATTTCCGTGAGGAGTCGAATACAGTTTCCAAGAGGTATAACGAAGATGTTGGGTGGGATTCAGAAACTAAACGTACACATCTATGAGTTAATGCAAAGTAAGAAGTTACAAAAAGCCAAGGAACGTAGACTTGAGGCTTATCTGAGAGGTTTGGCACCGGGGATGTCTAGGAGGCTGCACACTGGGGCAGCCAAAGATCTCCATGCAGCGATTTGGCTAGCATTGGAGTATGAGGAAACTGAGGTCGCCACAGGGGAAACGGATTGTAAAAGCATGTTTGCATCGCATGTAAGCTGTTTTTATTGTGATCGTGCATTGCACTGCAAAGACAATGGTACCAGCCACATAGGGGTAGTAGATGGTGTGGTGGTTTAATGTAAATAATAGTAGGAGTGGCGTGAAACAGCAGCAGGGATGTAATGGTATTGAAAGAGGTGGTCGTGGTGGTAAAAGAAACTGTTAAACCTAAGAGCGAACCACAGAGCTACTGGAAGGATTTTCCAATAAGGTGAATGCAGTAGAAACAAGTGCAGAGGTGGATGTGCCGTAGTGAGTTTGATAAACGGTAGGGAACATGGAATTTTGTTGGGAACAAAGGTGCATTATTGGCAGCCACAATAGAATTACTAGGTAGGAAGCTTTGGAACCCAGCACATTACAATTTGTGGGGACAGGGAAGCAATAGTGATATATGGCCATTGGTGTCAGTAGCGAGGAATTTTTCATTGGAGGCAACCAAATTTAAGAAATGTGTGAAGGCGGTGTCTCATGGAAGCGAGGGCTACTACATAACCCTAGGGTTAAATTTTCTGAATCAACATCATGCCATATCTGACCTTCGACGATGTATAGTGGAATTTCGTGGGAAGACATCCTGGCTAGGGGAAATTTTTGTCAAATATGATTCTCCATGAGAATGTCTAGGGTGTGCGACCATCCACTTAAACCATGAAGAATGACATGAACACTTAATTTGCATAATTGTGTGTCGGGAGGCACTGGAAAGACACCATTGTTGAAACTGGAGCCAGACTCGCCAGTTGATACGTTACATGTAGTAGCATCGCTGGAATGTGATAAGATATTGAATAAAGTGTGCTGCTCGGTGAAACGTTGAAACGTTGAATTATATATATGTACAAGACAGGGGGGAAAGCAAAGGAGAACCCGTGAATATGGATAATTTTCGTGCCTAGGATGGTAAGTTGTTGAAGGGGAAGTCTACTAGCTACATGGGAGATCCCAGGTAAGGATTCACACACACACACACACACACACACACACACACACACACACACACACACACGCACGCACGGTGTAGGCTATAAGAGGGCATTCATAAGAAATTGAACTAATTAAACGGAACACAAAGGACACAGAGAACTTGTTGCTAAAATTTCAGGATTTCTTTTTTCTGTAAGTGTCGTTGCCTGCTACGACAGTAATGCAAAACAGGATTCCAAAAGCGAACGAAGCGCTGGTGTTCTGAAGTCTGCTGCTACAACTAGTTTTGGAGGACTTTATAAATCAACAACTGAGTGATGGGATAATAGAGGACAGTAGTACACACACCCCTTTCTTCCAGGAGTGTTGGTTCTGCAAGGTATGCAGGAGAGCTTCTGCGAAGTTTGGAATGTAGGAGACGAGGTACTGGCAGAATTAAAGCTATGAGGACGGGGCGTGAGTCGTGCACAGTTGGTAGAGCACTTATCCGCGAAAGGCAAAGGTCCCGAGTTCGAGTCTCGGTCCGGCACTCAGTTTTAATCTGCCAGGAAGTTTCGTATCAGCGCACACTCCGCTGCAGAGTGAAAATTTCATTCTGAGGTGAGTAGGAGTTCCTGGGGGATGAGAACTGCGATCGTACCCAAGAAGTCTACGGATAGTCAAAGAAGAATCACTTTAACTGCGGTTACCTCCACGTGAATAGTAAGACGATGACAGATGCACACTTGATCCCAACATCACAGAAACGATGGATAACCTATGGCAAAGACAGTACTTCTCGACAAGGGACTTTAGGAGTGGATACAATCAGTTAGTACTGTCTCCAGAGCATAGATAGAAAACGACGTTTCCTGGACCCAGCGGACTGTACCAATATAGAAGGCTGTCTTTTGGTTCGAAAAATGTACCAGTAACATTCGAACATTTACAGGATGAATTACTGAAAGGACTGAAACCACATCAGTGTCTAATGTACCTTGAGGACATAATCATCTTTTCAAGGGAAATGCAAGAGTATTGACAACATCTGAGGGAGATATTCCAGCGATTACGAGCAGCCCATTTGACGTTCAGCAAGGAAAAATGACATACTGCGTTGGAGGTGGTAACTATTTGGGACACATCATCATTAAGGATGGTGCAAGAAGTGATTCTAGGTTAGTGCAAGCAGTGCAAGATTTTATGGTACAGGAACAACCAAGTAGTTGCAATCCTTACCTGGCCTCTTAAATTATTACAGGATGTTTGAGAAGGGAATGGAACACAGTTTTTGAACAAAGGGAGTTAAGCTGGTGTGGTCGAGGGAATGTCAGGAACCATTTGTCCAATTAAAACAGGTCTGAATGTTGAATATGGTGTTGGTGTCCCCGACTTTAAAAAGGAGTTCATATTATCATGTGATGCATCAAATCACGCTCGTGGTTGTGTTTTAAGTCGAGAAGTAGGTGTTCAGGAACATCATATTTCCTTGGTATTAAGGTAGCTGAAGAGAGTGGAAAGGAATTACTCCACAAGGTGGGAGAGATGATTATCTTGGTATACTGAGTAACATACTTCCGGTGTTACCTGCATGGTAGAAAATTCAAGGTACAATGGAAAATGCTGCTTTGAGGTGGATAGTAGGTCTGAAGAACCCATTCAATTGGCTGACGAGATAGGCATTAAAACTTAGTGCATTTAAGTATGAAGTAACCCACCAACATGGAACGACACACGATAATGCAGGTAGTATTAGCGGGAAGATAGCGGTAGTACAAGCACTAATTCCAGATATTGGGGATTCGAAAGCAGAGTGCTGCTGAGTATTATAGACAGTACACAAACAACAGCGGTTTAGCAAGGATGACAGATTGTTACGAAGAAAAATGAAATTAGGGCCACAAGTGGTGGTGGCAAACAAGATGAACCTAGAAGTACTATGTGAAACGCATGATCACCTCTTATCAGGCTACAAGGGATGCAGGCCAACGATTCGGAGGGTGGCAAGAAAGTACTGGTGGAATGAAAGGCAGAATAATTTTTTAGTATGATGTCAGAAATTGCACCGCCTGGGCACAGTGGGCGGATTTAAATCAGAAGCAGGTCCTGTTGCAGAGATTGCCAGGAATAATGGAATTGTTTAGTTTCATTGGACTGGACGTGTTTCGACCACTCAACCGAATACCAGCAGTTAATGGTTCTGTGCTGACCATAATGGATCATTTTTCTTATTTTATAGAGACCATGTCAGTGGTGGACCGACAGGCTTTCACAATCATGCAGGTGTTTACTGAAGTTCGGTGTGCAAGCGACAATAATTATGGACCAAGGAACGAAGTTCATGTTAGACCTGATTAAAGAGTTGTGTCGGTTGCCAAAAGTAAAAACACTGAAAACTAGCCCAATTCATCCACAAGCTAATGTATGGACAGAACAGGTTTATTGGATAAATGGAGAGATGCTTAGCTACTATGTGAACGCCCACATTTCAGACTGGGACACATATTGGACCTTCTTAGCAAGTGCATACTATTCCAAAGTACATACTAGCGCAGCGTTGGCCCCATTCAGGTTGGTATATGGCTAAATGATGCTGTCACCATTCGGCATGATTCGTCAGAAAGGTGGCAGGAAAGGAAGACGGTCTGGGAGTTTGCAAGAATGGTAAAGTAAGTGTATAGAAATGTCCAGAGAGCAAAATAGAAAGGCACTGGAGAAACAGGAAGAGGCAGCGAAGTGAGTCTAAACATAACATCGGTACAGAGTAGCTCAGTTGGTGATGTTGTCAAGACCAAATGCTCTGAAGGGAAGAACTAATATTGTAACAAGGTACCAGGGACAGTACCAAGTAACTGAACCTATATCACCAGTACTTGTGAAATTGCAGCTGCTGAATGGACAACGACTGCACATATTGGGCGCCTACAGCCATTCAGTGCTATTCCAGAGACAATTCCACACAGGCTACTGGTGAAGGCGAGGAAAGAGGCCAAGAGGAGCACGGTGTCGTAAGCACAGTATGTACCACCAGGCAGCACAACAAGCGTCGACAGGTCGACAGTCCACTCCAGAGACGGCGTGTAGCCCTGCGATTGCCGCACAAAGAAGTCCCAGCGATGGCGCCGCCAGAGAAGTGACATGCACTGGCGACACAGCAGAGCGAGCAGTTCCATGTCTGCTCGAGTACCAAGAAGACCATCTTCTACTTCTGTACTTAGCACAGCACTTCTGCTTCTACGGCGTCGGCCAGTGCTATCAGAACACTTACTTCAAATTTTTGTACCGAGGGCTTGCCGGAGATGTTAGTGTTTGACAATTGAACTCAGTTAACCTGACGGGAATTTCAACTATTTTGCATGGCCAACGGTATTGAAAGTGTGACCACCGCGTCGTTCCACCCGCAATCAAATCGTGAAGTTGAACGTTTCGTGTGAACAACCAAGGTGCAGACGAGTAAATTCTGGGGAACTCGCTCGCAGAAGCAGGCCTTGCAACTGTTCCTGTTCACCTACCATGCGAAGTCTTGAAGTGGACTCTTGCACGGCTGCCGGCATCGCACGCTGCTTCATCTGCTGCATCCACCAATGAGCAGTACTGATCAGTGCAAAGATTCTCATTTTCAGATCCAGGACGCAGGGTCTTCCGGTCTGAACAGCGATGGCAACAGGCGACTGCTTCGCATGTCCTTGGGCACAAGACGTTCTTCGTTTCTTCCCTCACAGGGTTACTGCCCAAAACACACTGGAACCAGCCCAGCCTTCTGAGACACGGTGATTCTGTCACTGCATTGCGTTTTACAGATTCAACACGCAGCGAGGAGCCGACGTCGCAGCCATCTGCCACTGGCCAGATGGCATCGCAGCCTGAGGTGCTTCCCGTTAAGGTGGACGCGCCCTCATACCTAATGCCATCATCAGAGCAGCCCGTCACTGCTCTCGCGCCTGCGACTGCACTGCGACGCCTCTGCGCCCTACCACTACCTTTCCAAGGGGGTCCTAGAACATTCGGGGCTCCAGCCCTGAACGAAGGTGTGCACCTTCCCTGCGGTTAGGGATCCACGTCCGTGGGGGCGCAGGACGAATGCCGTGGCGCGGGTGGGAGCCTGTCACTGCTTTCAGCCACCTTTCTACTCCCACCTGCTGCGCCTGCAAACAGACCTCCCTCTCGCCGGTGGTTCGCACTGTAACAATATGCGACCACAGCCAAGAGATTTAGGGGGGGAAGGAGCACGGTGTCCTAAGCGCAACACACACAAGCAGGCAGACCACAGGCGTCGATACTTGGACAACCCACTTCACAGACGGCGTGTAGACCAGAGATTGCCACACCAAGAAGCCGCATCAGTGGCTCCGCCAGAGAAGAGATATGCGCCGCCGCCACAGCAGAGCGGCCAGTTCCCAACCAGCTCGACTATCGAGAAGACTATCTCTACATGTGTACTTCACGTCGCATCGTCTGTTTCTAGCGATTCCACACCATCCTGTCTTCAGTGAACATTGTAGTGGGACAAGAACTGTTTACTATCCAGACTCAGCTTCTCAAACAGTAATTGAGCTTCCAGATCTGCTACCTGAGCGCATTTTACCAAGTTGGGTATTCGTCAATGAATGTATGTTTTCTGGCCTTTAATGATTACCTATGTTTTGGTATTCTCCCCGTTCTCCTCTCTCAGTGTTTCCCTCAGCGCACTGTAAATAGTTGAGGGTGGTGGCGAGTAAAATCTCCTTCTGTGGTCGAATCAAAAGTACAATACAACAAGGAGGAAACAAAAGGATGAGCAACAGGAGAGAGAGATTCACACATCTCATACTCGGTATCCATTGAGGTCAAGGAAGCAACTGTCATGTATTTTAATTACGTGATTTCCGAACGTTTTCCTTTTTATTTGTAGTGTAGAGTACTAACATGGTTCTGAATGAGTTTATACGTCTGTTTTAGGATGGGTTTTATCAATAGTGGCTCCCCCCGTCGGAGGTTTGAGTCTTCCCTCGGGCATGTGTGTGTGTGTGTGTGTGTGTGTGTGTGTTGTGTGTTGTGTGTTTTTTGTACTAAACGTAATTTAGTTTAAGTAGTGTGTAGCCTTAGGGACCAATGACCTCAGCAGTTAGGTCCCATTGGATCTTACCACAAGTTTCCAAAAAAGTATCATCAGTGTTGAGACATGTTGTTTGGAGACAGCAGACTGTTAGCGGTGGAGTGGGAGGGGCAAGGAGGAAGCGAGGTAGGTGATGTTGATCCCTCTCCTGAGGTAGCCATACAGGAGATGGGCCAGAAAAGAAGTATGCTGTACCATTTTTTGAGGTGTAGAGTGAGGTGAAATTTTAGCTGACGGTTCACGATAAAAGAATAACTAAACCGGCATAGAAAGTTTCAAGCCGTTTATCACAGGTCATTTGTTACTTCGCGGAAGTTTAACAATATTTTACTGCACAAATCTTATAGATCAGCTGCACGACAAAACAAATTCCCACTGAATCTTACCACCATTAATATTGAGCATTGTTCAAACATAGATTAAGAAAGGAAACTTTTCAATTGGGATTTACAAGTAAGCAGAAGAATAGATTCAATATAAATAAATAAAAAAGTTATTTATGACACTGGCCAAAGCTAACTCACAGTTCAGAAAAAAATATTTGACCAATCAAAGAAGGGTACCTGGTAAAACACATTTCTTCTGAATTCTTCTATTCTACCTCAACATCATAAATATAGCGGATTTTCGAACAAACTTTAAAATGGAAACTGCTCAATTCAGATTTACACACGAACAACACACAACAGTTTCAATATAAGTAAATAAAAAAGAGAAATTTCTTTAACGCTGGCCAAAGTGAATGCCTTAATTTAGAGAACACATTGAATCAATCAGGGAAGGCTCCTTGGCATATTCAAGACACTGGTGTGGAAAAATAACAGAATACCATATAACAACTGAGGGTAACATTAAAACTATTACGTTTAAAAAAATGAAACGTCAGGCAGGAAACCACGGAAGGGGCAGGTGAGGCAGGCCAGGTCTGTATAGGATGAAAACAATAACAGGCACGACTAAGAAAATTAACACCCGATTGCTATCAGATAGAAACTCAACTTATGGAGGATGCCGTAGCAAACCTGGAGGCGGTAACGTCTCAGAGGCTACGGCGAGGGGGTAAGCGGCGCGCCGCCTGCTCGCACGTACACAGCCGACGCGGACAGACTATGCCCGGTGGACCGGCGGGTAACAAATAAGGTCCTGAAGCAGCGCCTCAAAACGCTCGGAAGGCCGAGAGGAAACAAGCAAACATGTAACTCGTGCATAATAATTGTGGAACATACGAAAACGCACAGGCCAAGACCAAAGCTCAAGGTGAGCGTAGCCCGAAGCCCCGACCAAACCTTACGTGTAACAACCGGAATTTTACCAAACAAGTATTAATGATTAACCAGTTAAGATATAACAGTTTATTGTAACAATCACACAAACCCTCAGTGAAATTGATTTAACTGGCTTAGAAGATGACATGCAAATCTTGAGGGCTAGCACTCAGACAACTGCAATCGTAATCACATTTGAAACAATAAATATTAATTTCCTGAAAGGGTAAATCTCACCAGAGTAAAGGAACCCAATTAAGCAGACAGCCAAGATTCACTAGCCCCTAGCAACTGCTTACCACAGCTGTCGATAATTTTACAGTCGCTACATCAGTCAGGGAAGCAACAACTTCCATTACACATCAGTCTCAATGTCGAACTCAGTGGTCACTAACACACGTGGCGGGCTATAACATATGATAATTAGTTTCGCAACGCAACTGACAAATAAGCAGACCATGAACAAATGTTTTTCCCTTTCTTTTGCTGGTACCTTGTCCCGCAGTTTCGCAGCGTCGGCATGGTTAGGATCGGATTTTGCAATGTTAATTTTAAGGGGTCGCCGGATGCCAACCCTGCTGCCATCCCGTACCCCCGGGGACACAATGAGTGTACCCCAGCCGTCTGTGTCTAGTTCAGTCCATGGAATAGTGCAAACGTGTTCAGAAGTCTGCGAGTCGTGTAACTGAGGCGGAACTTGGGGACCAGCCCGATATTTATGTAGTGGGATGTGGAAAACCGCCTAAAAGGCACATCGAGGCTGGCTGGCACACCAGCCGACATCGGTAATCCGCCGGGCTGATTTGACCCAGGGCCGGCGCGTCTACCCGAGTCCAGGAAGCAGCGCATTAGCGCTCTCGACCAACCTGGCGGGTAGAGCATGAACAAATTGTAACTAAAGGAAATTTTAAAACACACAAATGTGGCACTCGACTAATGTCAGACAGAGGCAGTAAAAGATAAATTTCGTTGTTGAAACAGGGTGACGAATAAACACTTGTAATCCAGCAACTTCAGCACTGGAACACTTGTGGCAATCACACAATGAGGCGTTACACACAAGGGCAGAACAGACGGCATTAGAAAATGAACATCACTCCAGCTATGTCTCCTTAATGTATGGTAGATCGGCTGCGTCGACATTAGGCCCAAGTATTGCCGACCAACACGACCCTAGCGACGACTGCCCGCTTAGACAACCGTGTGCCCGCAATCTCCGTGCGCAGCCTGCCATACGTCACATGCACCACTATATCTCTCTCTCTCTCTCTCTCTCTCTCCCCTGACAACGACCGACTGACTGCTAATGTCGTCAACAAGCAGCCCAAGGAACTATAACCAAAGACTCTACACAGGGGCCACCAAGGCTCCAGCTGGCAACTTAACAGACGCGCATCGCGCCAGTGGACAAGGCTGTAAAACATAGAAAGAGCCAACACGGCTCATGGGGATGCTATAAGACCACCGCCTGGATGGAGGAGTTCTGTTCTCTAGGCAACCAGATATGGTTCAAATGGCTCTAAGCACTACGGGACTTGACATCTGAGGTCATCAGTCCCCTAGGCTTAGAATTACTTAAACCAAACTAACCTAAGGACATCACACACATCCATGCCCGAGGCAGGATTCAAACCTGCGACCATAGCAGCAGCGCGGTTCCAGACTTAAGCGCCTAGGACCGCACGCCCACAGCTGCTGGCCAACCAGATATGGCGTTATCCAATTACAGGTTGTCATTAAGTTTCCTGTTTAACATGTTTTAGTTGCAGAACGAAATTAGAAGACTGGAGGAGGCGTTTTTGGGGAGACAATTATTATTTAGTAGCACAAGGCAGCTGGAAACCTCAAAGATGCAAATGAAATTACTCGAGGTATACGAACTACTAAAGGAGCCTGTGAGGAGGTGATCAGAGTGGTTTCACATGATTCCCCGGGAGTGAAGAGGAAAAGGATAGACACTGGGAGTAGAACACTGAAAAGCATATTCGCGGTGGCATGTGCAAGTGACATAAGCAAACTGAACGGAACGGCAGAAGCTGCAAGGGCATTAGCGGAGGCCCATAAAGTAACTAGGTAGTAGCATTTTACACAGATTGTGAACTTGAAACACGGTGTGTTAAACACACCCATGATTAGCCAACTGACAGAGTGTCACTGATTATGCCAGGACCTCGACTAACACAGTCGACCGTGCTGTAGAAGTGGTACAAACAGGGATACAAGTGCTAGATTTAAGACTAACTATGATGAGGCTATTTCAGTCATTAGGGGAAATTATCTGGTATGCACAAGTGAAGTTAATGAATTTGTATGAATCCTCTCTCAAGCACTACTCGGACAAATAAAACTGTACACTATTAAAGCTACATGGTAGTTAAGACCAGTCTTGCTGGCACTGGAGTAATATCTCAAGGTGTTGAAAAAAGTGTAACGAGAATTATTGCCAGAATTATAGCTAGTAGTGGAGCCGAGTACCAGAACTTGCTGCTCTGCTACCATGGTGATACAGTGAGTGTAATGGTGGATAGTTCATGGTTGTACTTACTTGTGAAGATATCAGTGTGGTGTTTAGGTGTTACGCGGAGTTCACTTATCGAGAAAAGTTAGTGGCAGTTGGAAAATTTGTGCAAGTGAGAGAGGAAAATATGCTGGTGTTAGTGAAAACAGGGATCGACCTGTGGCGATGATTGATGGTGAGCTCCAGTAAATTCAGAGTGGAGTGGTCACCACATGCCGGGCTTTCGAGACTGTGACAAGTAGGAGCACATGCATCATTCAACTCTTGAGGGTAAAACATACAGACGACCTTACCAGAAGGAGGTGACTGAACCAGAAACATACTTCCAGGGAATGGGTTTACATTGCATATTCTCAGTGAACAATGACATTGTGGTGGTTGCTAGTTGCGACGAGTTACTCTGTTGAATGTGACATAGATACAGTGTATTGACCAGACGAACATCGAGAAATGTTTTGCAAACTTTACCTTCCTTAACGGCATATGGGGAAAAATCTTAGACTGTTCATTAAGTCAGATGGTGGCAGCACAGAAGGTATGCACTAACGAAGAGCATGTGAAAAACTATCAGGATGGTAGAACTAAAATGGCCATGACTTGGGGTATCTCAAATTTTAGCACCATGATAACACTGATTTTGCTCTGCCTAACTCGTACACATTTAAAACCATGAGCCATTTAGGAACCCTAAAGAAGCAGAATTCAAGTTCTTGTAGAATGAATCACCCGAGTGAAGGTTAATAGATTTACAGAGTGAAAACGTATCGCAGTAATTTACATAGTAGCTAAGAGTAATTTAGAATGACATTCTTCTGTTACAGAGTATGTGGAGAAGTGATTACAACAGAGAACTGGGTGACACCAGACGGACCAGGTCTTCTCAGTGGAGTGGAGGGGGGGGGGGGGGGGGGAAGCAGTGTTGTGACGCTACCCAGTCTTTGAGCAAAAATGTAAGTCTTTAGTAAAAGCAAAGAGAAATAGTGCAGAAGCCACTGTGGAGCGTTGCAATAACAGCTGCGAGCCAGAAGTCATCACAATAACAGACAAGCAAGGGATTGTGAAACCATAACACCTGAGGGCAGCAGTAAACTGTGCTATACAGCAGTAAAGGTGTAGTCACCACACCAAGGCAAGTCTATTGTTATGGGTGGTGCGACTAGGTGCAGGGATTTAGTGAAACAAATGCGGGTCACATGGATATAAATGAGTGTGAATACTGAAGCAAGAGATCACGTCTCACCCCTGGCAATCAGCAGCATGACCACGATGCCGGAGATACGCCATTCAACGAGACGACCGGGCACCACCAGCAGTAGCCGTGTATTCGAGACTCTGCTGTGCCTGCTGCCAGCACTGAGTCCTCCACGGGACCACCAACTTTTCATCCATGCCTGTTGCTGCTGACACTCATTTCTTAGAGGAACTTTGTGCCACAGTGCCAGCCGCTCTCAGACTCCTGCCGGAAGGCAGAGTATCATATCCTGCACACAGCCGACTTTGAGCAGAGTGAGGGACTACGTGGGCTCCGTGACGCAAACAAAAGTAGTGCGCCTCTGACGCCAATGGATATGTCTCTGAATGTTGCTGGCATATCACGGGCCTGCTTTCAGCAGCGCAAGATGCCGGCTCAGCAGCCAGGGTAGAAACCGTCAACTATATGTCAGCACCAGCAAGTGACAGTAGAGAAAGGTGTGGTTGCCTTACTACTTCACGCACGGAAGTGAAGATAAGTCATTCTTAGCTGTCAACAGCTTACAAACCCACCATTCAACGCCACACCCTTCAATTTCATCAAAATCGAATCGAAAAATAAAAAGACATTTTGATGAAAAGCCTTATCTGTAGCCATCGTGGCAGTCTCAACAGAGATATCTCAATATCTACTAGCCGAATTTTCAGATATTTTCACATATAAATTGAGGAAAGCTTGGGACTGCATATAGACTGTTTTGTTGGCAGAAGAGCCAACACTGTGTTACTAGTGGGGGCCGAAATACACGCGTTTCATCTCACGCAGGCTGGCGTGTGAAGGGAAGGACTATACTGACGTGAGGTCTGGAACATGACAAGGAATTAGAATTCAGAAAGCGGACGTAATTAGTTTTATACTTTAATCCATTAATGATGAACGTCGCTCTTGACGGTACATGATTCACAACATTATCGGTTCAGAAGACATAGTAACTGAATATGGCGCCTTGCTAGGTCGTAGCAAATGACGTAGCTGAAGGCTATGCTAAACTGTCGTCTCTGCAAATGAGAGCGTGTGTAGTCAGTGAACCATCGCTAGCAAAGTCGGGTGTACAACTGGGGCGAGTGCTAGGGAGTCTCTCTAGACCTCCCGTGTGGCGGTGCTCGGTCTGCAATCATTGATAGTGGCGACACGCGGGTCCGACGTATACTAACAGACCGCGGCCGATTTAAAGGCTACCACCTAGCAAGTGTGGTGTCTGGCGGTGACACCACATAGGCTTTATTGAATCAAAACTGGATCATGAGAAAGAAAGATATCGTGATTTAAAATTTTACCTAAAGTCGTCTGCTCTGCGTGGTAGCTCGAACGTTTATTCATTGTGGTGTAGTACATAAAAGAACCAGTAAATGGCACTGTTAGTTTTTTAAAACTAAGATGCAGATGTAATTTCAGAATATTACGCCGGTGACAGAATTTAGCATCACAGTCTTATCTTTTCGAATACAATGTAACAGCAAATTTACTTGTCTAGGATACACAAATTTACTGATTTCGCTTTGTGCATTACAAACTTAACGACACCGCGTTGCTTCTTTCGATAGTTTTTATTTCTATTGTTTGTTAGAAAGAGCGAATGTAAGAACAGTTTGCTTTCTGATTCGGGTGCCTACTCGTAGCAATTTGATTTTGTTCTGTTTACGAATAAAAACACCAACAAAACGGTTGAGTTTCTCTGAATACACCTGAACATCTAAGACTGAGTTCTACAGCATGTACCGAATAACAAAACCATATCCACCCTTGTAACGATACGGGCATGCGTAAATGAGATTAAGTGAATGCAGCTTGGAGACCAGCGCACGTGGATAATGGCACTGGGAAACCCCAGTTAGCATTAACAAAAGAAGGCCCAGCTGCAGTCCAGAAAGAATGAAGGCGAGTACAGTGTAACTCCTTTTAGAATAAACACAGCCGAGACCGTGGGTAAATGGCGATACTAGATTAACGAGACTAGCAGCGACGCGGGAAAGAAAAATAAGAATTCACCTATATTCTTATAATGCCATAGTGGCATTTTAATTAATTTGAGCCAGAGCCTAAATTTATAGCAATGTGGAACGTCTGTTTACCACCCTGGCCTTGAGACGACAGTTAAGATACATAGTCCATTGGCGCGTAAGATACGTTATCTACTTGCATAAAGACAATGAGATACCTCTCCCACTTATAGTATTTTGCTGCCAATGTAGGAGAATTTTTTAACTTCATCTATTTCCTGAACACTAGTTCTGATGTCAAGTTTCTCGGTGTTCCCATTTCTCCTACTTTTCACTACTTTCGTCTTTCTTCGATTTACTCTTAATACATACTCTGTAGTCATTAGACTTTTTATTCAATCAGCAAATCCTGTAATTCTTCTTGACCTTCACTGACGACAGCAATGTCATCAACGAATGTTATTGATGTCCTTTTACCTTGGACTGTAATTTAACTCTTGAACCTGTCGTTTATTTCCGTCATTCCGTCTTCGACGTATAGACTGAACATTAGGAGAAAAAGACTACATCCCTGTGTTTCACCCTTGTAACCTGAGCGCTTCGTTCTTGGTTTCCCACTTTACTGTCCCTCGTGATTCTTGCAGCTATCGTGTATTACCCGTCTTCCCTTATAGCTTTTCCCTTTTTTTCTCAAAATTCCGAACATCTTGAACTATTATCGCAGAATGCCTTTTTCCTAGTCGAAAAATCGTATGAACGTGTTTTGATTTTTATTTATTCTTGCCTCCACCATCAACCGCAACAACGTAACTGTCTCTGGTGACTTTACCTTTCCTAAAGCCAAATTGATCGTCATACAAAACATCTTCACTTTCCTTATCGTTTCTTCTGTATACAATTCCTGTCAGCAACTTAGATATATGAGCTGTTAAGCTGATTTTGCAGTAATTCTCGCACTTGTCACCTCTAGTAATCTTCGAAATTGTGTGGATGATGTTTTTTTTCTGAAAGTCAGATGGTGTATCGCCACACTCATATTCTATACAACAATGTGAATGGTCGTATTGCTGCCAATTCCCCAAAGATTTTAGAACTACTCATGGAATGTTATTTGTCCCTTCTGCTTTATTCGACCCCAAGTCTACTAAAGCTCACCAATAATGACAATATGACTGCGAAATTTAAACCCTAGTTAATGTCCAGATTTGATACTGAGTCTTCCTTAAACAATCTTGCATCCAGTTTAAATTACCGTCCAGTCACTTTGTGTTTATCGCCTACTGTGACAAATGCACCACATCCATTTCTGTTCGATGTATGCTTTAATTTTTCCCAAAAATTTCACTACCCTCAATTTCAGGTTTTTACCATCTTACTGTACCCAGTATTATGCAACCTTAACTTCTTTTAGGAATGGTTCAAATTCTGGTACTTCATTGCGAATACTACAGCAATTATTCACTTGGATTTTGATCTTCTTGCCTATAGGGGAACATTTCCTTGGTACTTATACTAGCAGCTCCGAGTCCCGCACACTTATTGTTATCTGGACTGTATGGACAGCAGCCTGGTCTACATATTGTGTTTCCCCCACACACAGTGAACTAGCTGTGTAGCAGGCTGTCATTTGTAGTGGACTCCTCACCTTTTTGGCAGCAACCCACTGTTTTCAGCCCTATTCCACAAGTCTAAGAATTCGCATTCTAGTTTTTCACAGAACCTAAGTCCGTAGTTCAGTCCTTCCACTCGACGTAGGATCAGGGGCCACTATCAGTTCTGTGTACAATCCTGCAAATTTCGGGTTTCGTTGAATCTTCTTGAGCAAGGCTGGTTTCTCAACCTTCTCTGACAGGCCCTTGAATGAATCAAGTATGACCTCGGAGCCCAGACAAAAGGAATTGTTTGCTCCCAAGTGCATTAAAATCTGAAGTTCATTGCACCCTTTTCTCTCAGCGACTGACGGAACAGGCTTCTCAGTGGGCTGAGCGAGACACCAGGAATACACATGGTGCACTTAGTGTTCCTTCCCATCCCTTGTTGCCAGTTCCATAATGGGTATTATTATTATTCAACATATGTTAGAAATGTGAACGTTTAGTTGCCCTACCCCTTTGCATAAGGCTCCCCATGACGCGGGGAACAGTAGATTTTCCTGCAGGTAAAGTCAGTCTCATTAGCTCAATATCGGTTTTCGTGGAATACAGCAACTCTGACTCGTTGATTAGAGGGCTGGGTAACACAACCCGCGTTGTCCCAGGCCCCTGTCACCCTGTTCAGGGCGATTAATCCTACCACTGATATGTCATTCAGAGCCAAGCGTATGACCAATAATAGGTCCCATATTTCCAATAGAGGCCAGGGGATCCACAGCAGAGCATAATACTTCAGGTACCTTTGGTGTCTATGGTACATGACTCTCGGGAGCTCTCCCAACACACCTATTTACAGCAGCTTCCAAACATTCGAGAGTGGTCAGTGCGATTTCCTGCTACTTATGAATTGTTAAACACAGAGGAGAGTGCGAACATGTGGCAAACGAACATTCAACGTCTTTGTGAATCGGGGAACATGTCTGAGGTGATTGTAAAGGAAATGGGAAATGATATGGAAGACATATGGGATAGAGTATTAGAGTTTGACAGAGCTTTGGACGACTTGTGATCAAATAAGTAAGAAACATGGATAAAATTGCTTCGAAATTTCTCAACTCGCTGCGGGAAGTGGCAACAAAACGAAGGAAGTAGTCTTTCGCCCTTACTTTTCAGCGTATGCAGCACATCGAAGAAGTAAGGACGAAACGAAACGAAAGGTTCAAGGGTGTGAATAAAATTCAAGGTGCAAACATATCAGCGATAAGATTCGTTGCTAACACTCCTGTGTGCAGTGAAGAAGAATTACAGGAAGTGTTGAGTGAAATACCCTAATACAAAAATATAGATTGAGAGTAAACCGAAGAAAGAGACTTGCTGGTTCTATATGATTTATAAGTTTTCTTTGAGCAAAATTTGTTAGATATCTGCCTTTGAAGTTAGGTTATTCTTAATCAAAGTTTTTCGATTATGAAAGTCATGGGGAGCAGCTGATTTGAGACTGATGATAAACTTGACATCTAGGGGATTATGACTCTGAGAGGAAGAAGAGGGAAGGTACCAAGATGTCACGCAATGATTCCATTGTGTTAGAAGAAAGTGGAGAGGGAAAAAACAGTTTTTAGGACGTCGGCTACAAGTGCTACTCTGAGATGAAGAGGTTATCACAAGAGACGAAAGAGGAGTTCGTTGGGAGGCCCATCGAACTAAAAAATAAAAAAGAAACTAATTCATCCCTTGTGCTAGAACAACGTACGAAATGGGGTTGCCCTGTGGATGCCGTAATGTTCTGCAGAACAGTAAACAAATAAATTTAAATTAAGTCTTGTGATTATTTGAATTTACGGATCTGAAGTATTACTAATTCTCTTTAAGAGCTGAAACAGTTAGTGCACAAAACGTATATTTCTGTTAAGATTACAAAAATACCTGCGTTAAAAGTTGCTGATCTTCTGATACATTTTGTACGGTTTTAGTCGTCAACAATTCGAAAATTTCATTCACAATAGATGCAGACAATATATTCCTGTTGACGAGGAAAACTAAATGTAGCACGATATGTCAGTTACAATATGTGGTGTACTAAATTATAATGCCTGTTTACTGCGAAATATGTTAAGCATAACATTTGAAAGTTCGAAAATTTGTCAAAAACACATGTTTCTTCAAGTTAATGTACAGTGGAACCCAGGATGAGCGCATCTTTGGTAAGGATATTGCTGTAAAATCGTATAAAGAACAAATTTTGGTAACTACAACACAGAATCAGTTTTTCACGGCAGACAATGTACAAAAATACACAGGTTCATCTGACTTCAGAGCACGTTTCGTGTTAACCTTGTTTCACCAGAGTTCTACATCTACATGATTACTCTGCTATTCACAATAAAGTGCCTGGCAGAGGGTTCAATGAACCACCTTCATGCTGTCTCTCTACCTTTCCACTCTCGAACGGCACGCGGGAAGAACGAGTACATAAATTATTCTGTACGAGCCCTCATTTATTTTATCGTGATGATCATTTCTCCCTATTTAGGTAGGTGCCAACAGAATGTTTTCGCAATCGGAGGAGAAAACTGCTGATTGAAATTTCATGAGAAGATCCCGTCGCAACGAAAAATGCCTCTGTTTTAATGATTGCCACTCCAATTCACGTATCATGTCTGTGACACTATCTCAACTGTTTCGCAATAATACAAAACGAGCTGCGCTTCTTTGTACTTTTCCGATGTCATCCGCCAGTCCCACCTGATGCGGATCCCACACTGCACAGCAATACTCCAGAATAGAGCGGGCAAGCGTAGTGTAAACAGTCTCTTTGGTAGACCTGTTGCACCTTCTAAGTGTTCTGCCAATGAATCACAGTCTTTGGTTTGCTCTACCTACAATATTATCTGTGTGATTGTTCCAGTTTAGGTTATTTGTAATTGTAATCCCTAAGTATTTAGTTGAATTTACAGCCCTCAGATTTGTGTGACCTATCGTGTAATCGAAATTAGCTGATTTCGTTTAGTACTCATGTGAATTTTTTTTCACACTTTTCTTTATTCAGGGTCAATTGCTACTTTTCGCACCATACAGATATCTTATCTAAATCATTCTCAAGTCGTTTTGATCATCTGATGACTACAAGACGGTAAATGACAGCATCATCTGCAAACAATCTAAGACGGCTACTCAGATTGTCTCCTATGTCGTTAATATAGATCAGGAAGAATAGAGGGCCTATAACACTTCTTTGGGGAACGGCGGATATTACTTCTGTTTTACTCGATGACTTTCCGTCTATTACTGCGAACTGTGACCTTTCTGACAGGAAATCACGAATCCAGTCACAGAACTGAGGCGATACCCCGTAGGCACACAGTTTGGTTACAAGACGCTTGTGAGGAACGGTGTCGAAAGCCTTCTGGAAATCTAAAAATATGGAATCAATTTGACATACCCTGTCGATAGCACTTATTGCTTCATGAGTATAAAGAGCTAGCTATGTTTCACAAGAACGATATTTTCTGCATCCGTGCTGACTATATGTCGATTAATCGTTTTCTTCGAAGTACGCCGGCGGATGTGGCCGAGCGGTTCTAGGCGCTACAGTCTGGAGCCGCGAGACCGCTACGGTCGCAGGTTCGAATCCTGCCTCGGGCATGGATGTGTGTGATGTCCTTAGGTTAGTTAGGTTTAAGTAGTTCTAAGTTCTAGGGGACTGATGACCTAAGCAGTTAAGTCCCATAGTGCTCAGAGCCACTTGAGCCTTCGAGATACTTCATAATGTTCGAATACAGTATATGTTGTAAAACCCTACTGCAAATCGACGTTAGTGATACAGGCCTGTAAGTCAGCGGATTACTCCTACTTCCTTTTTTGGGTATTGGTGTGACTTGAGCAATTTTCTAGTCTTTAGGACTGGAGCTATTTTATCAGCATACTCTGAGAGGATCCTGACTGGTATACACTCTGGACCGGAGGCCTTGCCTTTATTAAGTGATTTAAGCTGATTTCTTTCACCGAGGATATCTACTTCTATGTTTCTCATCTTGGTAGATGTTCTTGATTGGAATTCAGGAATACTTACTTTGTCTTCTTTGGTGAAGGAGTTTCGGAAAACCGTGTTTAATAACTCTGCTTTAGTGGCACTGTCATCAATGACTTCACCGTTGCTATCGCGCAATGAAGGTATTGATTGCGTCTTGCCACTGGTTTGCTTTATGTAACGCCAGAATTTCTTTGAGTTTTCTGCCAGATTTCGAGACATAATTTTGTTGTGGATGTTACTAAAAGCATCTCGCATTGAAGTACGCACCATATTTTGAAACACTTAACATTAGTAGTAGTCATGTATCATGGATTTCGAATCTCAATTCTGAATAAAGGTTCGTAGTGATAGCGTGGGTAGACATGCCGTGATCGTTAGTCATCACGGAAATACTCCACAAAAAACCGGTAACTGTTTTAAAAAGCAAAATGTCACAGCTTCGTAAGCACCCCAGGTGTGTAGACATGCCGTGATCGTTAGTCATCACGGAAATACTCCATAAAAAACCGGTAACTGTTTTAAAAAGCAAAATGTCACAGCTTCGTAAGCACCCCAGGTGAGTTGCAAGATGACAGTTAAGTCGCGATGAAAAATGTCTCTGTGATATAGGAGCCCCATTTATGACCTATATTATGTCTATAAGAGCTGAGGTTGTGACACTGATTAAACTCTTGATAGATAAAAGACTCACTTAGATAAATAACGTGATAATATCGATTACATACGGCAGAGAGTCAATATTTTTTGCGAGGGAACCAGTCTTGAGCAAAGTGAAGAAGAAAACGGACGTAGTCGATATGGCCACTGGGAGCACGGCTTCATTCCTTCTGGCACTTCTAGTTGCAGTTGGCTTTCAGTGTGAGTATTCTAGTCAGACAAATAGGTACACTGTTAGACATCTCTTCCTGGACACATTGTTTAACAGACTTATGCACTACATCACTGACCTGTGACTATGCCAGGAGTTTAAGTCGGCACATTGTTATGTCTTTGCCGGCCGAAGTGGCCGTGCGGTTAAAGGCGCTGCAGTCTGGAACCGCAAGACCGCTACGGTCGCAGGTTCGAATCCTGCCTCGGGCGTGGATGTTTGTGATGTCCTTAGGTTAGTTAGGTTTAACTAGTTCTAAGTTCTAGGGGACTAATGACCTCAGCAGTTGAGTTCCATAGTGCTCAGAGCCATTTTTTGTTATGTCTTCGCTCTCTGTGAACTGAACAATCAAATAATAGCTTCCAAGTAAATCGCAGATTTTATTTAATTTGTAATAAAAGTGTGAATGTTTTGGACAGCTGGGTATGTCATAGCAAAAGTGGTTGTTGTAACTTGTCGATCTGAAACGTTCTGAGCGTGCTTCACTTACTCGTTTAGTGTCTTCTAACTGTGAGAGATGTACAACTATGTAAGAATTGCTTTTTGTCCGTCTAATTTAAAGTAGGTGCCACATAGCCTGAAGGTTTGCACGAATAATAAGCAAGACAGAAACAAACGAGTGTCTGAAACGTTGTGAGGCATTTCCCTGTGAAAAACGGGACACAAAAGTTATACACACGTTGTCATATGATAACTCACAGGTTCAGAAGTTACTCGGTAAAAAGCTTTTAACACACAGTCCTTCCTTCAGTGAAATAATCCCTGTGAAAAAACTTGGTTTCATGAGATCTAGAAATATTGTGCATTATTGCGCAAATTCACTGCGAAACCTAGGCGCTACGAACCACACGAGACGAAATCTCCGGGACATATCACTCTATTACCATGTGACACCTATAGCCTTCATAATGTCCTCAGTTCTTCGAGCAAGAGAGCTCACAAATTCCTTTAGGTACATCTTATCCAGCTCAGGCCACTCATTTGTAATTACCTCTCGTATAGCTACGAGGACGTGATCAAAAGTAACGGGCCGGCCACGGTGGCCGTGCGGTTCTGGCGCTGCAGTCCGGAACCGCGGGACTGCTACGGTCGCAGGTTCGAATCCTGCCTCGGGCATGGGTGTGTGTGATGTCCTTAGGTTAGTTAGGTTTAAGTAGTTCTAAGTTCTAGGGGACTTATGACCTAAGATGTTGAGTCCCATAGTGCTCAGAGCCATTTGAACCATTTGAAAAGTAACGTCTCGGAATTTTTTTATCCTGTTCTCAATATCTTTTGGGATATTACATGTCATGCAGGTCATTCGATCGACATTCCCTCTTCGCTGACGCAAATACCAATTTTTTACCGTTAGAGGGGCTCCGAATTGTAGTGTGTTACGTGGCAGTGTGTAACGCAAGTTTGTCGGTGCGTATGAAACAGTGTACTGTAATCGGGTTTCGAATTCAAAGTGTTCGCCCACACATGGTTCACCCTCTTCTCGAACATGGCAATACCAGACCACACACGACCGCTGTGACATCTGCGACAACCCGACGCCTTGGCCTCACTGTCATCGACCGTTCTCCACACAGTCCTGACTTGGCCCCATCCGATTTTCATCTGTTTCAGTAAATTAAAGAGCACCTCCGAGGTCTTAAGTTTGATAGCGTTGAAGCGGTGAAGTGGTGGGGTTTTAAACCGCCAAAAAAGTCAAACGTTCTACTGTGACAGTGTCAACAGACAGATGGATCGTTGGCAGAAATGAATTCGTCCCCAAAAATATAAATATATAGACATGGAGCATAATGTGTAGAATGTTAATAAAGTTTGTTTTATGTAAAAAAAACTAAGAGTTTTCACACAAAAATTTGGAGGCATTAGTTTTTAGCACGCCGTCGAACCAAACTTCTGGGATGATGGTAACTACATTTCACCTGCTCTTCCAAGTGATCCCGGACATTATCTGTGGAAGTAATATAGGATGATATAGCTGGTACCTGTGTTCATGAGAAACAGTTCTGTCATCATCCTGGAAGATATGAATATCCAAAGGGTACTACTCATGAAAATATATAAGAAAGGTCAATGCTTGGTCACCGCGAATGTTGATGTAAATTCCGTTTTCTTTCTGTGTAACCTGAATTAGCGTGACTAAGTCGAGGTACAAAATACACCCCCAAAACATTACAGAACCACCTCTGTCCTAAATCATACCGTCCACATACTGTGGGTTAAATGCTTCTTTGGACCATTGGTCCACTATAGGCCTTGCCTCTCTTGAAAAGCGGAAAAATCGCTGCTATTCGGAACAAACAACACGCTGCAGGCAGCTGCTGTCAGGTTTCTATGTTGTTTGGGCAATGGAAGACCTGAAGTCCTAAGTGTGCAGTGGCCTTTAATGCATACCTGTCTCCGAAACTGCATATTGCATGCAGTTCTCCGTGCAATGCTCTCTCGCAAACTGTGATGCATCTGCATGGCTGAAAGAAGCAATTTTGGTCCAATTGCAAACTAATTTTCACTGATAATGCGTAACACTCCTCTTCTGAGGCAGTTGTCTCGCCGTTTTACCTGGTGCTGCAAGTGATACACTATTTCTTGTAGACAGATGGGGCAGTCCATGTTGCTGTTCTGCTGCACAGCAGAGTAGTATGTTTGGTGCAACGCTAGAAATTTCAAGAATATTCCTTGGCAACGCCAGAGGCAGAGCGGAAGAGGTTAATAACCAGGCAGAATTACACGGAGGAGGGATCGCTGATGGTGCAGCAGCAAACACAGAAGCTGCTGCAACGCTACAAAGAGTTGAGCACTTAAGCATGGAATGTAGCAGAATGACATGATGCTGATGGGAGGATACTTCATAATCGGTACTGGGCAAAGTGTCGAAAGAAAGATTAAGTCGTATGCAAAAGTAACACACCTCATAATACTGACACAGCAGAATGAATGTCTGAAGGATGTTCTGAAATCCTTAAGTTACCAAGAGAGCTAACCAAATGAGAAAATCCGGGCGAATGGTATTGTCGCCTCACTGTCGCCAAACACATGAGCCCAAGATGCGGAGATACTGCTGCTGTTGTGGTGGAGCTCTGTTCAGTTTGCAGCCGTCCTGTCAAAAAGGTAGGCCTATGTCATCAATCCTCTGCTCGGATGAACGCCTTCGATGTGCCATGCAGCAACAAGACTTGCCTGGAGGGACTTGGTCACTGTGGGCTGCAGGACTGATCAGCATCTGTGGTTGAACCACCTGGTGGCTCTTCTGGACGCCTAACTACCTGTACCTTAGCGCAAATCGTCATCCATCACCGTGTGGGCGTGTCACTGTTGCTGCTGACTTCGAATCCTGCGGTAGACGTCGATGGTGCCAGTCTGTTTCTCTACAGGAGGAGGCTTCGGCACTTCTCAACATAGCTGTGAATACTACGATTTGAGCTCGGGGGTGCCTTTGCTGTATGCAGACTACGTCAAGGCCACGGATGTCCTGATCATCTCTGGGGAATTGTTGGTCGTCTTGAGCAGCGCTGATGGCCATGCAAGCTAACTCTGGGGGGCAATGGCTTCCTCGACGACAGTGGTGCGCACACCGCTCCCTTTTGTTGTCCGTCACGGCAAGCCATACTGGGCCTATACTTGTGCAAGATAATGCCGCCCTGCACACGGCGAGAACTTCTACTGCTTGTCTTCGTCCTTGCTGAAACCATAGCCAGCAAGGTGGCAGGATCTCTTCCCACCTGAGTGGTATGTGCAGTGCCCTCCGACCAACTCGGGATTTTGCCAGTCTAATGCGCCAAATCGATTTTCAAAAATGGTTCAAATGGCTCTAAGCACTATGGGACTCAGCATCTGAGGTCATCACCCCCTAGAACTTTGAACTGTTTAAAGCTAACTAAGACAATCATCCCCGAGACAGGATTCGAACCTGCGACCGTAGCAGTCGCGCGGTTCCAGACTGAAGCCCCTAGAACCCCTCGGCCACAACGGCCAGCTCCAAATCGATGCAACAGGTGCGATACCCCTCAGGAGGACATATAATAACTATCAATAATTTCCAAGCCGAATAAGTGCTCGAATAAGAGGCAGAGATGGATCACAGCGTTCTTGACTTGCTCAGTTTGTGAAGCTCTTTCTCTTGAATAAATCATCCACTTTTTCTGCAACTGTAGTCATTTGTTTGTCTTTACATGTATATCATATCCACCGATTTCCGTCTCATTCTGATATTTTCATCGTTCTGCGGCCTTTTTTTATCTTATGGTGTACGTATCAAATGGTTCAAATGGCTCTGAGCACTATAGGACTTAACATCTGAGGTCATCAGTCCACTAGAACTTAGAACTATTTAAACCTAACTAACCTAAGGACATCACACACGTCCATGCCCGAGGCAGGATTCGAACCTGCGACTGTAGCGGTCGCGCGGTTCCAGACTGAAGTGCCTAGAACCGCTCGGCCACTCCGGCCGGCGTGGACGTATCACTTCACTGTCATGACGCACGTCGGCGGTGGAGCGCCATATGACTATACACTATCAGTTCTACAACATTTACAGCCCTTCGAAGATATCACGAAGCGATTTGAAAGGAGTGTCTTAATACCATGTCCGGTAAGCTTACAAACGATTGTCAAACATTTTCCCATGCGTCTGTGACATAGTAGTAGTGCAAGCACGTATCACAAATTGGCTATACAATGATGATTCGCAACAAAGATATTAACTCGTGTCAAGCTAATGGTCACCATTTTGAGCACTTGTAAAAATATTCACGTCATACGGGCAACCGAGTGATCGCTGCACATTGTCATCGTGAGACGACCCGCCATTGAGTGTGCATTCGTTTGCGTTTGTACATTAGTACCCACGAACTCCTTCATAAAGTCAAAATGAGTAAAATACACACGGAATGTTGTCCATAGAACTGTTGAACACGTGCAGTAAAAGTATCTGAACCGTCAATTGCTGAGGGTGGCTACTACCTTTTCGCATTTCCGTGCATTATAGTTCGTATAATATTTTGTGTCACATTCCGCATTTCGTATCATAGCACTCTTCAAACCCATAGTCAAACAGCATCTAGTTTCTTTATGTTTTAATAAAGTTACTATCAAGTTCTAAGGTACCATTGACGTTACATTTATTAATTATTCACATGAAAGAAGTGTAATAAATAGTGTACGAGATAACATCGACTTCAGCATACCATGCACGATTAAGTCCTTGTTTTGGTGGTGTACCTAAGTCAGGAAATCTGAACAACGAGGGCTTCTCAAACTTAATTAGTTGCTGTCCTCTAGGATGTAAGTCGAGTTCTCGGACAGCACAGACGACAAATATTTCCTGTTCCGTTTGCAGATCTGCACGTATCTGCTGCGCCTGAGATCAGAAGGAGATCAGATGTCGGCTTTACGCGTGAATTGCCACATGTTCTTAATTAACGCAAGAATCAAACCGATCTTTGCGATGAAAATGTAATGCAATTCAGTAGGCAGATATAAAGGTTAGAGGAAAGTGTCCAAAACCCGGCCCACATTTTATTTTTAATTTGTAAAAGTAAAAATAGTTGAAACTTGTATTTTCAATGCGTGTAATATTTACTTCATAATGTCACTCACCACCTACGTTTTAACAATATAATGAAAAGTTGTTACGAAAAATGTATTGTTTTTCAAACTTTTACACTTACCGAGTTTACAAAATACTTCTGAAAATCAGATTCCTTATAAAGACAATTGAAATGACATTAAACAAAGTTAGAAAAAGGTACTCAATCACAGAGAGTATAATCTAGTTTCAAAGTGGATATAAGGTTACAGAATTTCTGTTTCCTTTGCTGGAGCCAAGAGCCCTTCTACAGGATATTCTTGTAGGCATTATTTCTGGCGGTTTGGTTTTTTCGACTTTTATGAAAAAGACTATCACTGATATTATAGAAATTTCGACTTTGAAAAGATATTCAACGCTCTGTGTCTCTGACAGTTGTACGGCCATTCTTCGCAAATCGTTAGGAGCAAGCCCAAAGCAAGAGAGAGCTACACCAAATAAAGATCTATACCTATAATTGTAAGTCTGCCTCTTTCTGTTTTTGACGCTGCCTTGGGTGTACTGCATTTCGTGCTGGACAATCTCTGAAGTGTTTAATTTCTTTTTTACAGTCCATCTTCTTTTTCTGAACTGCATCAGTAGCCTTTGTTAATATAGACGGAATCTAGTTTCTTTGATCAACCCTCCCCGTTTTCCGTCTGGAATCTATAAGAGCATTTTAAGATAATAATTGCGTGTGGTTATACAGGTTGAATTTAAACATGAAATGGTAAGGGGTCAGTCTTACGCAGCTGAAGGCGGTCCGGTTTACGTGACTAGACCCTACATTTTGTGAACAGAATAAATTATTAGACACACGTCTAAATGAAATAATTTCATTTAGGCATAAACCTTTCATCTTAATGTTGAAGGACAGATATAGACTGAGAGGCTTACTCGACAGTATTCATGAGAAATGACGAGAAACGTAGCACAACGCAAAAACTTTCTGTATTGTTAAAAAACGTAATGTGCAGATGTTAAGCAACCACTACGAGGTGGTAAAAGCATAAACTACTGTTGACACTCGTTCTCACTATTTTTCAGGAGAACGCAGGGGCAAGGGACCAGGCGGTCCCCTTTTGTGGAGGAGTCCAGTTTAGGGCTTTTCCTCTACTTTTAAAGCAATGATTAATGGATAATGCGTATTTCATACTTGAATTAAAGCTATCGTCCACAATACCACTTCGATTTATTCCCTAACCATGAACAAATTATTAAAATCTCAAATGATAGGCATAATTTGGTAACAGGCTTGGATCTGAGTTAAGGGAACTGGAATATTGTAACTGCTTAGACATCTACAGCCAAAATAATTTTTCTTCTTCTTCTTGCGTTACGGCCGTTGTAGGACCACGGGTAGCCCCTTCGTGGACTGCATTTTCCTCTTCTTCTCCCAGAACCTCTTCACTCTTTCTCTTCTTCTCTCCCGCTCTTCTTCCGAGATCTTCAGTTTCCGTTTTTCCTGTGGGCTCCACTGGTGACACTAATCTTTTCCTGTATTCTTCTCTGTCATTTATCTCCGGCGTATTGGTCGGTGTATATTTTTTCCTCCAATTTTCCTTTCCTTCGATCTTGATCCATAATTCCAACCAGTCCTTCCGAAGTTCAACAACCCACTTCGTTCCTGTCTTTCCCCTTGTCCTCCCTGTTGTTTTCCCACACTCTCTACCTCATTCTGTCCATACTCATCCTAACTACATGTCCAGCAAATCTTGCCCGTTTGAGTCTGATTTCCCCGGATATTGCTCTCATTGCTCTCAAATAATTTTTCATAATGATGATAACCATTTCTGATGACTGTCGTTCAATGGCTTAAAATATCATTTTATTATTTAGTCTTCAATCCTACACGGTTTCACTTGCGTAGCCATTTTCAAGTGTATAAAACAGTCCGTCAAAGTGACACCCACTGCAGTTTACCAGTAAATGACCTTTGTACAGGTACGTTGGATTTGACCGATAGGCTTACACCAGTGTAACAGGTAGGCCATTTCTGTTTCCCGGACTGTAATGTACGGGTGGCAACGAGGACAGGATGTTCCATTACCAAGGGAATGCTGAATGCTACCTCAATTAAACATTCTTTCTCATTCATCCTTTCTGAAAGAGTAAGTCGATAACTGCGGACCTGTGGCTCAACCCACGTGGCTTCAGCACGCAGACGCCCGATGTAGAACACATACTCTCGAAGGCAGGCTCGAGTGTCAGGCAATAGCATCCAGTGAGAGACGTCGTCTCAGTGATACTAGTTGTAAGCCAGGCAAGATTAGGGCAAGCTGAATTCAAGTGGACCAACAGCTTTGCCCAGTTGATGCTACTGCCCAATATGGCTGTAGATGTTGGTGGGTTACAAGTAGTCAGCTAGCCCGCATCGTTCCTGGTTTATAACTGGTATCACCGAGGTGGAGTTTCGGATATATGACAGCCAATGTGGCACATTATTATTGTTCATAAAATATGACTGCCGTATCCTGTTCGACTTAGATGATGATGATGATGATGTCCCATACTCCTTTGCAGAGCGTAGGGGAGCGACGCGGTTCTCCCGCGCCGCCTTACTAGGCAAGGTCCTAGTGGATGTGGTTTGCATATTGCCTTCCTCCGACCGTAATGGGGATGAATGATCTGTTCGACTTAACAAACCAGAAAATCGTTAGACTGCCGAAACATGTATTGGGTGAACAAAGACATTGAAACACTGCGAGAAATGTTTGCTTGGAGATGCTAACTATTCCTGCAGGTGTTGCTGTTGTACACTACTGGCCATTAAAATTGCTACAAAACGAAGATGGCTTGCTACAGACGCGAAATTTAACCGACAGGAAGAAGATGCTGTGATATGCAAATGATTAGCTTTTCAGAGCATTCACACAAGGTTGGCGCCCGTGGCGGCACCTACTCCGTGCTGACATGAGGAAAGTTTCCAACCGATTTCTCATACACAAACAGCAGTTGACCGGCGTTGCCAGGTGAAACGTTGTTTTGATGCCTCGTGTAAAGAGGAGAAATGCGTACCATCACGTTTCCGACTTTGATAAAGGTCGGATTGTAGCCTATCGCGATTGCAGTTTATCGTATCGCGACATTGCTGCTCGCGTTGGTCGAGATCCAATGACTGTTAGCAGAATATGGAATGGGTGGGTACAGGAGGGTAATACGGAACGCCGTGCTGGATCCCAACGGCCTCGTGTCACTAGCAGTCGAGATGACAGGCTTCTTATCCGCATGGCTGTAACAGATCGTGCAGCCACGTCTCGATCCCTGAGTCAACAGATGGGGACGTTTGCAAGACAACAACCATCTGCACGAACAGTTCGACGACTTTTGCAGCAGCATGGACTATCAGCTCTGAGACCATGGCTGCGGTT
Organism: Schistocerca serialis cubense; assembly: GCF_023864345.2. NCBI lineage: Eukaryota > Metazoa > Arthropoda > Insecta > Orthoptera > Acrididae > Schistocerca > Schistocerca serialis. The sequence continues at coordinate 594,224,073 of NC_064642.1, forward strand.
ACCCTTGACGCTGCATCACAGACAGGAGCGCCTGCGATGGTGTACTCAACGACGAACCTGGGTGCAAGAATGGCAATACGTCATTTTTTCGGATGAATCTAGGTTCTGTTTACAACATCATGATGGTCGCATCCGTGTTTGGCGACATCGCGGTGAACGCACATTTGTGTTCGTCATCGCCATACTGATGTATCACCCGGCGTGATGGTATGGGGTGCCATTGGTTACACGTCTCGGTCACCTCTTGTTCGTATTGGCAGCACTTTGAATAGTGGACGTTTCATTTCAGATGTGTTACGACACCTGACTCTACCCTTCATTCGAGCCCTGCGGAACCCTGCATTTCAGCAGGATAATGAACGACCCCATGTTGCAGGTCCTGTACAGTCCTTTCTGGATACAGAAACTTTTCGACTGCTGCCGTGACCAGCACATTCTCCAGATCTCTCACCAATTGAAAACGTCTGGTCAATGGTGGCCGAGTAATTAGCTCGTCAAAATACGCCAGTTATTACTCATGATGAACTGTGGTCTCGTGTCGAAGCTGCATGGGCAGTTGTACCTGTACACGCCATCCAAGCTCTCTTTGACTCAATGCCCAGGCGTATCAGAACCGTTATTACGGCCAGAAGTTGTTGTTCTGGGTACTGATTTCTCGGGATCTATGCACCCAAATTCCGTGAAAATGTAATCACATGTCAGTTCTAGTATAATATATTTGTCCAATGAATACCCGTTTATCATCTGCATTTCTTCTTGGTGTAGCAATTTTAATGGCCAGTAGTGTATTTCACCACGAGCGGCACCCGTAAAATATGTTGTATCTGTCATGTTAGAAACTGTGTTCTGTGTAGTAGTGAGTGCATTATATCTTAGCTACTGGAGTGCCTACATGCGCAAATTGTAGGTTCTCGTATGGCGGGTGCTTCCATAAACAAGGTAGCCGAGGTATTTGGTGTTTCAAATGGTACCGGGTCGACGATTTATACCACATACAGGAATAGTGGAAATACTTTATCCGCTAAGTCACGATGCGAACGAAATTGTGCGTTGGGTGACTGCATCAGAGAACCGTTGAAGGGGGTTCTGACGAAAAATCATTGTATTTAATGAGCGGTTTCGACAGAGCAGTGCTGTCATCATCAGATCTAATGCTTTTAAATTTTTGCTACCTTACGTCCATCGGTGTTGCAAGTCGCTTCACACTGCACATGCAATACGCATCGGCATGTAAATTACAAAAAGTTTATCTACAAACAAACTGAAGTATGTAATGCTTTTGTAGTGATCTTGGCTTGTGAATTTTTTCGAGTACCATACGAGGCGTGTTTTTTAAGTAAGTACCGTTTTGAAATTCAAAGACATTCTAAGACATTTAAATAATTTTATTCTTACATGAAAGCCTATACCTTAATCTACTTTTCTACATAATTTCCGTCAATATTGAGGCACTTGTCGTAACGTTGTACCAGTTTTTGAATACCCCCTTTATAGAAGTCTGCCGCCTGATTTGTTAACCACTGCATCACCAATGTTTTGACTTCGTCATAGTCTTGAAGACGCTGACGGCCCAGGTGTTTCTTCAAGTGCAGGTACAGATGGTAGTCACTGGGCGCAAGATCGGGGCTGTACGGAGGATGATCTAGAGTTTCCCATCGAAAACATGTGATGAGATCTTTCGTCTGATTCGCCACATGCGGACGGGCATTGTCTTGCAGCGAAACGATGCCCTTGCTCAACTTCAGTGGACTGTTACTTTGATTCTGGTGTGACGTAGCCCACCCATGTTTCATCGCCCGTAACAATTTGGCTTAAGAAATCATCACCGTCGTTGTGGTACCGCTCAAGGAAAGTCAATGCACTATCTAAACGTTTGGTTTTGTGCACATTCGTCAACATTTTCGGTACCCAACGTGCGCACAATTTTCGGAAATTCGAGTACTCGGTCACAATGCCATACAAAACACTACGAGAAATATTAGGAAAGTCATCCCGCAAGGAGGAAATCGATAGCGTCTGTTTTCTCTCACTTTATTGTCCACTTCCTGCACCAAACTTTCATAACGACCGAAGGACGTCCACTCCGTTGTTCATCATGCGTATTTGTGCGGCCATCTTTAAATGCTCTCACCCATTTTCCTACCATTCCATCACTCATAATGTTTTCTCCGTAAACTGCACAGATCTCACGATGAATATCTATCGCTTTTAGGCCTTTAGCACTAAAAAAACTTATAACAGCCCGTACTTCACAGTCGGCGGGACTCACGATTATCGGAGGCATCTTAAACATTCAATACCCAACGTAAACAAGGAAGAATCAGACTGTAATGGTGTCAGTGCGTAGATTAAGGTACAGGCTTTTATGTAAAAATAAAATTATTGAGATATCTTAGCACGTCTTTTTTTAAATTCAAAACGGCACTTACTTAAAAAACACGCCTCGTACATTGCACACCGCCCACAGAATGACCATATCAGCAACATATAACAATATTAACCATTCCACCCTAAAAACAAATTGCACATTAAGTGTAGAAAAAGACATTCGATTCTTCCGACCCATTTTGATATTAATTTTGATATGTTCAAAGATTCGCAGCTCGTGTACACCGGCTCTAAGGCAACAGCAGCTGTAACCAGGTATTAAAAATGGTCAGCTGTGTACTATGATGTGTACAGGAACTTATACTGGGTTATCGGAAAAGAGCTGGAGTTTAAAATAACGATGATTAAATACTCAGGATGTGATTTGTGTCTGAAGCAAATGGTTGTGGTTGTTTATATTTTAATAAACTTTGCTACAGAATAATCAGGAAACCTTGAAGTTCTTACTCTTTTAGAAATTTCAGAAGGATTTGTAATAATTTTTCCATACATACTCGTATTTACTGCCAGCATCAAACTTTTTTCCACAACATTTTAAGGAAGAGTGTGAGTATAGAAAATTTCTTGCTTATCACTGACAGCTTGTTACAAAAATTTCTGCAGAATACATTAGAACGTAAAACAGGCAATTTTTAAAGTAAAAGAGGCACTGAACCGCCAATATGTTTCTTACTCTCCCTGTTGTTTCAAGAGTTTCATTGAGGAAGATTTTCCGATAAAAGTGACTCATACGCTGCACAGACGTGGGGCACACGGAATTGTACACTACAAGTACCGTGTGCAACAGTCGCTATTCTGACTTTTCAGTTCTTAAATGTATGTCCGATTCGTTTTAGTTCTAGACAACATACCACGATTCTTTGTATCTCTCATATCCCGAGGCTAGCCGTTTACTTCGAAACCACTTAATTAGTTTGCGTGTTAGACCTGCTGGTCATTTAGTTGTATAACGTCAATGAGCTTGGTGGTTTTCAGTACAGTGCTACCTCGTGTTATTCTTCGTGAATGTGAAGCTGGAGGTACAGAGACGGTGTCGGTATTATGGTCACACCATAATAGGTGAGAGAGGGGGAGATACACCATAAAACAGTGTCTTATGGAAAAGTTCAAATGACTCCTATCACAGTGTGTTGTGTTGGCAGGAATGAACTCACCATTTACCCTATGGTAACGGCAAAATTTTGATCATTTAAGCAGTAGGGCAGCGGTGCTAAAAGAAGCGGGGCCTATAAGGATCAACATTCATCTGGTTACTTGAACTACTCCATTCACGTCAAAATTTTCTATTTTTCTAATATTTCATATCAGGTTTTTCTATTACGGAAACGTTTACAAAATAATACTGAATATGTTGGATAAACCTTCCTAAAGAAGATCCAAATCGCGAAATATTGAAAGGTAACTCTGGTGGGAATATTTAAACGATTGAGGACGTTGGCAAAAGTTAGTGTAATAACAACATTTATTTTTCCCAAACTAGTCATAAATTATACTAAACAAGTTATCGATTTAATACCCTAAAGAACTAACTGGTTATTTACTACTCCACTGTGTGGATCCTGGGTGGCAGAGACAGTTTAACTAGGTGAACAGTCGGTCAAGTACTCTGGCCCTAAAAATGTGGATAACGGAAGCTGAGTTGATCTGACGCTGAGCAGACTTTGATTGATCAAGTCTACTGAAGTTTATCTACATAGGTGCAGCTGAGAGCAAGTGGCGATTGAGATTTTTGCGTCCAGACAATGCCGGAGCGGCAGTACGTTACCCTGCGCGCTTCGTGCGATGACGTGACTTGCAGCTGGCGAGATGTGTGCGGCGGAGGTGAGACGTGGCGGCACCTGTGAATCGATCGTGGCGAAGAAAGAAATGAGAAATGTCAGGGTCTAGCGATCAGGCAGACGGATCGCAATTTACTCTCTAGCAGAGCCCTCAAATCACGGCAGATTTCAGTGTGTGACACACTCGTTCGCTGGTGGTACCAAGGACCAATTTGGCTCACTTACACGACAGAGCGCACAAGGATACCAAATGTCAAGACTGGTAAACCAAAAACGAATAGGTGTACCTTCGGCAACCAAGTAGTGCGAGACGTTTGAAGTCACACTGTCGGTGCAGCAAGAACTTCACCACAGGCTCCTCAGTCCAAACTACTCGCGAGTGAAGTCAGTCTCAGGACAGGTCCCAAGTACCAACCACACTTGCCAGAGCTTCGAACAGAAGTGCTTACCAGACCAAAGTCCCACCCCGAGTGCTTCGCACCTCTCCAGAAAAAAATTCCGTTTTCCCGCAAAGTGCACAAACGATACCACCTTCACATCATCTTGAGCCAAGCAGAGGGGTCTAGAAACGCTAAATCTCACCTTCCACACGACAGCAGAAACTCATGTCGAACCAGACCAAGAGTTAAGAAACCTGCGCCTCCGAAAAAATTACAGGCTTTTCCAAGTTCTCACAGAGGCGGAAAGAAATATTATTTTTTTCCAAAGTCGTGTCTCTTCCCATGCGAACAAGGGAACAGATACGATCTCAAAGATTTTTATCTAAGTCGCCTGTGCCTTGTAGCTTGTTAGTCCTAGCTATGAGTGCAATAAAGATTCTATCTCCAAACGTTTCTCAGACGCCGGATTTTTCTTATACTACCAAGGCAGCTGGGGTGGGTGGTTGACTGGCCTATTTGCACTATGGGCAAACACGAAAACAGGTGAATTTTTATTTCGTGTGGCTCTGTACACAATGTGCGGTTTATGACTCCATCGTGTAGACACGTTCCTTCAGACCATCTCCCCAGCCCAGGCTTCTGCAGGCACTGCGGCGGGTAGTGTGGCATTGCTCTGCTGGAGTCCTGTCTCGACAAGGGGCTGTCCTGTCTAACCTGTAAGGCTGTGGACCTGTCCGGCAAGATTTAGTAAGGGATGAGCTCACTGCCAATTGCTTTCAACTCCCAACATGCCTTTTCTACGAGCTCAGATTCATAAAAATACGCCATGCTTTTAGCGGCCTACCAGGCTCAATCAACTTCTGCTGAGGCCATTAACTTTCTAACGTCTCGCTCAAGGTGTGCCAGGTTATAGCAAAATCTTTAATTATTTTCCGTATGGTATGCGAAAAATAGGTGAGAGAGTAACTTGCCCCCTCTCAATATTTCTCCAAGACGATATAATGTCCCACTAAATCTTGTACTTCATTTATTGATGAACAGAAGCATGACGTTTTTCAACCTGAAAAATTTTGCTACACCTATTGAGACACACATGAAAATTTATTTTCACCAATGCATTATAAGGGAACATGAGAAAAGAATTATAGCGGTCTATTATACAAGGTTTTCGAAAACTCCCGTTACAAGCTTCTATTACTCGTAGAGGGAAGTGAGAAGATAATATTTGGAACTGAGACATATGTCCGGAAACTTACAGTTTCCGTGCTAGAACGATTGGAAAACATGTTGGTAACGTAACAACTATTACATGTAACTGAGCCGGTGTAACCCAGTACATCATTTGTTTTACAGTTCTACTCATTAATAGCGAAAGAAATTACTCATGTAATTGATGACTGGTTCTCTTCAACGTGATGCAGTATGGCCTCTTCCAATTCGAGGGTGAGGTTGCTTCTTGGAGTACCACACTCACATCTGCTGACACTAAAGATACCCTTCCTCAATACCTTTGAGCAATTATGGTAATTGTGCGGAAAAGGGTGTGCGATGGAGTTCGACATTGTGGAGAACGATCTTGATAAAGGAGACAAGCAGTTCATAGGTTACCGGGAGCTTCACCATTCAGAAAGATTACGTTAGTGTATTATGCAAACAATGTGCTCAACTATATTGATCTAACAGTCACATATAAGTCGAACCAGGTCAGAGAGGTAGGGCAGACGTCAAACGACATCGGACCATCCGACGTAACCACTCCCCCGTTGTCATTACCCAGGTGCATACCTACCTAGCAAACGTGTTTTCAGACTGTTGTAGAACGGAAACCGCATGTCCTCGAACGTGGCTTCCCATCCAAAATGTTACATACTCACTCCCCTCTACAAAAGGAATTTGCGAACACACTGCGTGTGTCAATTCAACTCTTACTGAACAGACATCTTTTGCCACATTTGTCCCCATCACTTTTATCGTGAGTTTGTTCTTGACACCCTTCGCGCAATCAACGGCATATGCCTCTCTGAAGAACCTCTCTTTCGGATAAACATCTTCGTATCCTTGGGTGCCTTTGTACTTCATTCGCTCCCTTAATTTTCAGCATACTCCATCAAAAACAATTTTAAAATACATACAAATATTCCTCCTAGGTTTCTCCTGGCCTCTGTTTCACACTTACACAATGATGTGTTCTGTGCATGTAAATTAAGAAATATATTTTTCAAAATATCTTAAGTCTTAACACTGGTGATACACTTTCTTCGCTGATGTCAGTATGATCACAAATAACCGCTAAGAAGGTTAACACTATGACGTCTAAGGAGTAGGGGGAGGGGGTGGGCCGGGGGTGAAGAGTTGGTGTTGAACACATCACTGTATATGTTCCTTACTTTTTCCCCAAATAAATGTCGTACATGATTTTAACTTTGAGTTATTGTTTACTGAATTTTGTAAGAAACATTAGTGTCAACAAATTTAGTAGAAAACGCCTCTTGAATGAAAAAAAGAAACTCTTAGTACGAATTCACCAGTCTCCCCCTTACGTCTCCACACTACAGAAGACTTTTCTATGTACGACCTATTTCCTACCTGTAAACAAAGGAATTGTATGTTTCTTGTTGGCTGACATTGTTGACATTTTCAACCAACAGTTCGTTTTCAGAGGAAGTGATTGTTGCTTAAATTCAGCTGTTATTTATCTTGTGCATGCCGTGTGGGTTACTTCAGTTCCCTGCTGTCCACACAGAGACTCGGAAATGTCTAAAATAACACGTGAATCAAGTTTAGAAATTGTTGTGAGCGAAATTCTAAATCAAGAATCCATCTCAGGGAGTGAATGTCAGGATTAGGATCGTGTTAAGGACTAAGATTCAGACTGAGAAAGGGATGTGGACGTCAGGGATGATGAAGGCGAAGAAGATGATGTAGCTTGAGGTAGCGACCGGGAGGATGTGACTGTGACCAACTCTGGAAGAAGGTATGTAGTCACACGGCCCAGATTACCTAGCAGGTCTCTTGTAAATATAGTAAGGGAGCAGGCAGGCGAAACTCCAGGTCATTTTTGAGATTTTCCTGGAAAAGCCTTGATATTACTTTTTACACTGACATCTTGGATGTTTTACTATACAATTCAAATGAAAAGTCAATTAGGCTAAACGTTACTTCTACTAATGAGAAAGAAATACGAACAACAAAAGCAGTTTTGCATCACCGGAACCTGTAAAGAAAATTGGAATATAAATCAATATAAACATCATATCCGTCCTTTTTATTGCTCACTGCATGTTGTACCACCATACAGCGAGACCTTCAGAGGTGATACTCCAGATTGCAGTACACACTAGTACCTCTAATACACAGTAGCACGTCCTCTTGCACTGATGGCATATTATCCACAAGTTCATCAAGGCACCGTTGATCCAGATTGCCCCACTCCTAAACGGCGATTCGGCGTAGATCCCTCGGAGTGGTTGGTGGACCACGTCGTCCATAAACAGCGCTTTTCAATCTATCCCAGGCATGTTCGATAGTGTCCATGTCTGGAGAACATGCTGGCCCCTCTAGTCGAGCGATGTCGTAATCCTGAAGGAAGTCATTCACAAGATGTGCATGATGGGGCCTCGAATTTTCGTCCATGAAGACGAATGTCTCACCAATATGCTGCCTATATGGTTGCACTATCGATCGGAGGATGACATTGCCGTATCGTACAGCCATTACGGCGCCTCCCATGACCACCAGCGGCGTGTGTCGGCCTCACATAATTCCAACCCAAAACAGCAGGGAACCTCCACCTTGCAGCACTCACTGGACAGTGTGTCTAAGGCGTTAAGCCGGATCGGGTTGCCTCCAGACACGTCTCCGACGATTGTCTGGTTGAAGGCATACGCGACATTCATCGGTGAAGAGAACGTGATGCCAATCCTGAGCGGCCCATTTGGCATGTTGTTGGGTCCATCTGTACCGCGCTGCATGGTGCCGTGATTACTAAGATGGACCTCGCCATGGACGTCGGGAGTGAAGTTGTGCATCATGCAGCCTGTTGCACACAGTTTGAGTCATAACACGACGACCTGCTGGTGCACGAAAAACATTATTCAACTTGGTGGCGTTGCTGTCAGGATTCCTCCTAGCCATAATCCGTAGATAGCCATCATCTACTGCAGTAGTAGTCCTTGGGCGGCCGGACCGAGGCATGTCATCGACAGTTCCTGTCTCTCTGTATCTCCTCCTTGTCCGTTCAACGTCGCTTTGGTTCACTCAGAGACAGCTGGACACTTCCCTTGTTGAGAGCCCTTCTACGGTCGCAGGTTCGAATCCTGCCTCGGGCATGGATGTGTGTGATGTCCTTAGGTTAGTTAGATTTAAGTAGTTCTAAGTTCTAGGGGACTGATGACCACAGATGTTCAGTCCCATAGTGCTCAGAGCCATTTTAACCATTTGAGAGCCCTTCTTGGCACAAAGTAATAATGCGGACGCGATCGAACAGCGGTATTGACCGTCTAGGCATGGTTGAACTACATACAACACATGCCGTGTGCCTCTATCCTGGTGGAATGATGAACTGATCTGCTTCTGACGCCCTCTGTCTAACAGCGACTGCTCATGCGTGGTTGTTTACATCTTTGGGCAGGTTTAGTGACATCTCTGAACAGTCAAAGGGACTGTGCCTGTGATACAATATCAAATTGTTCAAATGACTCTGAGCACTTAACATCTGAGGTCATCAGTCCGCTAGAACTTAGAACTACTTAAACCTAACTAACCTAAGGACATCACACACATCCATGCCCGAGGCAGGATTCGAACCTGCGACCGTAGCGGTCGCACGGTCCAAACTCAAGCGCCTACAACCGATCGGCCACAACGGCCGGCGATACAATATCCACAGTCAACGCCTGTCCTCAGGAGTCTTGGGAATCGGGTCGATGCGAAAGCTTTTTTTCGATTTGTGTAGATGCCTTTGTAGGAATACTGATACTTACGGTTCCAAATAATGTCAATTCTTCAGTGTACACAATTTCTGAATAAACCTGATGGGTCAGGTTGTTTTCACGATTATTATGGCAAGAGATCGTTTCAAGGTACTTAATAGAATCATTAGGTTTGATGGTAAAACTACCCTCCAGCGAAGAAAGAAGGGAGAGAAGTCGACCGGAATCCCTTATGTTTTCATTACTATTTAAACCAGGAGTGCGTCTCGCCACTGATGAGATGCTCAGCTCGTTTAGGGGACGTCATTGAAAGTATTTATGAAGGAGAAACCGGCCAAGTATGGCATCATTATACACATGACGCCAGACGTAGCAGACAGATAGGTCATGAATATGGAACCTTACAGAGTTTGTTCAAGGAAGAACGAGGTTCATCAGTGGACATTACATGTGTGGCAGTGCCTGTAAAAACTGTTAGTGGAAATATTGCTGCAGACCGATACTAAATCTTGGTGAATATGTCCGAAACGTTATACCAGGGCTACAACGTTAGTATGATAGGAATTCTCCATTTAAACAGGAAGTGTATCCCAGACATCATTACGAACGCTTCAAATCGAGAACTATATTCTTCAGTTGTCTCGTTTACAGACCCAGCAACGGGTACGCTACCAATCACTTTGGTATCCTATATAGTAAAACAAAATCTAGTAAAAACTTGCCGATGTTATCAACAATGCACCAAGATGAAGACAATGAAGGAGGAGGGAAGAGTAAAGCTCTCATAAATATACAGGGTGAGTCACCTAACGTTACCGCTGGATATATTTCGTAAACCACATCAAATACTGACGAACCGATTCCACAGACTGAAAGTGAGGAGAGGGGCTAGTGTATTTGTTTAATACAAACCATACAAAAATGCACGGAAGTATGTTTTTTAACACAAACCTACGTTTTTTTTAATGGAACCACGTCAGTTTTGTTAGCACATCTGAACATATAAACAAATACGTAATTAGTGCCGTTTGTTGCATTGTAAAATGTGAATTACATCCGGAGATATTGTAACCTAAAGTTGACGCTTGAAACCTCCGACGTTCAGTTGCGTGTTGTAACAAACACAGGCCACGGTCGGCGAGCAGCATCTGCAGGGACATGTTTACGATGACGACCGTGTTTACGAGTGTGGCTCTAGTGCACTGTTGTGGTTTGGTCTAGCTGTCACAGTGTCCGCATGTAGCGCTTGCTGCTAATGTTATTCTGCATTCGTCTCCGCACGCAGACCAACTGTAGTACACCGTGTTACCAGACGTCTGTGATAGTGTAGTGTTGTAGGATCTGTGACCATGGTGTATTTGAACTCTGAAAAGGCGGAGATGATACTCATCTATGGCGAGTGTCGACGAAATGCAGCTGAAGCCTGCAGGGTGTATGCAGAACGGTAACCGGACAGAGAGCATCCAACGTGCCGCACATTGCAAAACATCTACCGCCAACTGTATGCAACAGGTATGGTCGTAGCACGCAAACGGGTCCGTAACAGGCCCGTCACAGGAGAAGCAAGTGCAGTTGGTGTGTTAGCTGCTGTTGCCATGAACCCACAAATGAGTACACGGGACATTGCGAGAGCCGGTGGACTGAGTCAAAGTAGTGTCATGCGCATACTGCATCGTCACCGCTTTCACCCGTTTCATGTGCCGCTACATCAGCAATTACATGGTGATGACTTTAATCATCGAGTGCAATTCTGTCAATGGGCATTAACAGAGAATGCGTTGCAGTTCTCCCTGTTTACAAATGAAGCGGGTTTCACAAACCACGGGCCAGCGAATCTACGGAACATGCATTACTGGTCCGTGGACAATCCTCGCTGGCTCAGACAGGTAGAGCGACAACGACCGTGGACTTAAATGTATGGTGCGGAATCACTGGCGACCACCTCATTGGTCCTCACTTCATTGCAGAGGCCCTAACAGCTGCAACATACATCGCGTTTCTACAGAATGATCTGCCAACGTTGCTCGAAAATGTCCCACTGGAAACGCGTCGACGTATGTGGTATCAGCATGATGGTGCACCTGCACATTCCGCAATCAACACTAGGCTGACCCTTGACAGGATGTTCGACGGGCGTTTCATAGGACGTGGAGGACGCATAAATTGGCCAGCCCGTTCTCCTGATCTTACACCTCTGGACTTCTTTCTGTTGGGTACGTTAAAGGAGAATGTGTACCGTGATGTGCCTACAACCCCAGAGGATATGAAACAACGTATTGTGGCTGCCTGCGACGACATTACACCAGATGTACTGCGGCGTGTACGACATTCATTACGCCAGAGATTCCAGTTGTATGCAGCAAATGATGGCCACCACATTGAACATCTATTGGTCTGACATGTCGGGACACACTCTATTCCACTACGTAATTGAAAACGGAAACCACGTGTGTACGTGTACCTAACCCCTCATGGTAATGTACATGTGCGTCAGTGAAAAAGACCAATAAAAAGGTGTTTGCATGTGGACGTAATGTGCTGTTCCAGTCTCTTCTGTACCTAAGGTCCATCACTGTTCCCTTTGGATCCCTACGTAATTCGGTGCTCTCCGATACACACGATTGAACAGCGGAGGAGTGGTACTCAAGCGTCAACCTTAGGTTACAATATCTCCGGATGTAATTAACATTTTACAATGCAACAAACGGCACTGATTACGTATTTGTTTATATGTTCAGATGTGCTAACAAAACTAACGGGGTTCCATTTAAAAAACGTAGGTTTGTGTTAAAAATCATACTTCCGTGTATTTTTTTTATGGTTTGTATTAACCAATTACACTAGCCGCTCTCCTCACGTTCGGTTTGTGGAATCGATTCGTCAGTATTTGATGTGTTTTACGAAATATATCCAGCGGTAATGTTAGGTGACTCACCCTGTATATCTTAACCCCACTAAAGGAGATCCTGATACCATTGATGAAGTTGCTCGCCTGCAGGAGGGGAACAAAGAAATGGTCTCTATCAATATTTTACTCTCTTGTCGATATTGTCTTATCAGTGCTACCACAATATGCAACCAGCAACGTCCAAGGTGGAAAGAGAATAAACACAACAACCGGAAACTTTTCCTTCTGAATGTTGGGCTGGAACCAGTGAAACCGCAGATAGCGGAAGGAAATACCAATGTAAGAGAGCTGTCTGATCAAATCGTACAGACAATGGAAAGTATTCTACAAAGGAAAATCAAAGAAGTGACAAAATACGCAGACCAGCCTACCACAGGGAAGGTCGGTGCAATGTTTCTGTAAAAGAGGCTAAAACAAAGAAGCAGAAGTGCAATAATCTACGTAAGCCAAGACAGTATTGTGGAAAGTGTCATAATCATGGATGTACAATTCAGAAGGAACTGTGAAATGTTTCTGCTGCTTTGAAATGGAGGACTCAGTAGTTTGTCTGATATGTCAATACATTTCTATTTGGTATTGTAACACGCAAGGTTTTTATTGACTTGACCTAATATTCACAACTGTTAATGACATTTATAAGTTACTTACTGCTTTAGCTGAAATACATAATCTTACTTGAAAATTAAATTTTTTATCATTAGACTATTTTAGTACAAGACGGTCAACCGCAACTCCCTCCTACTTCTCCTCCTCCACCCACCCCCCCTTCGGCATCCAACTTAGAAAAAAAGCTTGAGCGTCCTAGGGTATACCATAACCTTCATTATTTATTTTGTTTGTGTTATTCTGAATACTTATTTTTTTATCACCAATTTGACCACGCATATCCCTACATAAAGTCGTTACGTAGAGAAACCCGTGTGGTGACGTACAGGTAAATCTGCAACATTCGTGCGATTCAGAACGGGGCACTGTACCTCTGGTGATGAACGGGACTAAGCTGCTTCTGGTAACAGTTCAGTTTGTTCGTCTGCCTCGAAGTATCACTTCGAACTTCCGCCGTGCTTACAATGTCATTCTATAACAAGGAGGGTTGTCTGCACGGGAACTTGCCCACTGGATTAGCATATTCCACAGCAACATCACTGGAACATTTAACCGTTGAGATGACACACTATCCGTAAAACATCTACCTGATAGTGGTCTTCCGCGGTGGAGAACGCCAGGTAATGACCGCTACCTACAAACTGGCGCATAAATGTGCCTCGAGACGACGGGACCAAAAGAGATCGCTGCTTTTAGAGGCATCTGGCTGTGCGGACCACGGAGAGCGTAAATGCCTGTGCATGGTCAACTTCACCTCTAAGTGCCCATTACAGACAACAGTACATACTGAACATTGTATACGACGGATGAAACTCAGATCTCACATTATATTTCCTGTCGTGCGAGAGGAAGGTGGGCAAGGGAACACTCGGATTAGCGTCTGTTAACCCGTACCAGCGGATTTTATTGTGCACCATCTGTGTGGCAACGCACGACGTAATTTGCTGGCGTGAATTTTTGTGGTACCACAGGGGACAGTGTGCACCGTCGCTTTGAATCCCATAACTTTAACGTTCAAGTAAACCTCAGACCCATCATAGTAGACAAGTTACTAATAATCATATGGGGATGAGTAAAATGACTTTATTGTTCCCGTCGGCTTTATAATGTTGGTGGCTTTACGTGAATTGTGGATTGAAAATAAAATATAAATATATATAATGCGAGTAGAGTATTGAATGTATAAAGATGTGTGAGCAATGTTCATCTACCGCACTTATATCACGAAAATGAACAGAAAACATTCAAAGTCACAAAGTGAAGTTTCTCACGATCAGTATTGATACATGGCTAAAGTTCGTTACCGGAATAACTGTTGTGTTGGCAGAAGAGCCAACACTAGTGGAGGGCGAAACGCACGCGTTTTAGCTCACGCAGTCTGGCGTGAGGAGGGAAGGACATTACTGACGTGAGGTCTGGAACATGACAAGGAATTAGAATTCAGAAAGCGGACGTAATTAGTTTGACATTTAACTTTAATCCATTAATGATGAACGTCGCTCTAGACGGTACATGATTCACAATATTATCTGTTCAGAATACATTCATAGTTACTGAATATGGCGCCTTGCTAGTTCGTATAAAATGACGTAGCTGAAGGCTATGCTAAACTGTCGTCTCTGCAAATGAGAGGGTATGTAGACAGTGAACCATCGCTAGAAAAGTCGGCTGTCCAACTGGGGCGAGTGCTAGGAAGTCTCTCTAGACTAGACCTGTCGTCTGGCGGCGCTCGGTCTGCAATCGCTGATAGTGGCGACACGAGGGTCCGACGTATACTAACGGACCGCGGCCGATTTAAAGGCTACCACCTAGCAAGTGTGGTGTCTGGCGATGACACCACAATAACCACTTTGGGAAGCGTACATAAGTCTATCAAACATGAATATCAATAGCAGAAAGAGTTGAAATAGACAGCTGCCTCTAATCTTGTAAACGAGCTTAGCCAGTCACCAAAAAGAAGGTCAAATAATCTAAGGTCAATGAATGTTAAAATCTGGAACTCCGGTTCACAAAAATTATTCCAGGTGCGCTTAAATCATTAAACCTGAAGTATATATTTCATTCATGTGCCCGCCTGACAGTATCCTCGACAGCAGCACACTCGCCAACACCGACCAAAGACGAAAGATCAGCAACAAGCAAAATTCCACAAGCCCAGCTGCACGATATATAAAAATTGTTGCGATCATTCTGTGATGTCTTAATAAACTAAAAACACAATATTACACAGGTTATTAAAATTCATGAAACATGCCGAAATCTGGTGTTACAACGTGACAAAACTTAAAATAAAATTATAAATGCGTATTCTGGTTACTCATGCACTAGGAGTATTGGGTGAGTACCCGGGAAATGCATGCCGTCCTCATACTATGTGTTCCATCGAAAGTTTATAGCATTGACGCATTTGTATATCAACTTCTAATAAGCTCATCCGTATTTACTTATACACATGATTGATACATACAAATGGGGTGGGCAGCAATCTACTGTTTTTTGTTGATGATGCCGTGGTATACGGTAGAGTGACGGAGTTGAATGACTATGGGAGGGTACAAGATGGCTTCGACAAAATTTCTAGTTTACATGATGAATGGCAGCAAACTCTAGATGTAGGAAAATGGAAGTTAATGTGCATGAGTAGCAGAAACAAACTCATAATGCTAGGATATAGCTTTAGTAATGTCCTGCTCCAACAGTCATGTCATTTAAAGCGATAAGAAATGCAACGAACATGTGAGAATTGCGGTAGGAAAGGCGAATGGTCGACTTCGGTGTATTGGGAGAATTCTTGGAAAGTGTGGCTCATCTGTAAAGAAAACCGCATATAGGACGCTCAGGCAACCTATTCTTGATTACTTTTCGAGTGTTTGACATCTGTACCATGTCAGATTAAACGGAGACATCGAAGAAGCTCAGGGACGGGCGGCGAGATTTGTTGTTATTTGTAGGTTCGAGCAAGTCGCAATCGTTGTCGAGATTCTTCGCCAGCTCAAATAGGAATCCCTTGAGCGAAGACGATATTCTTTTCGAGAAACGCTATTGAGAAAATTTAGAGGACCGACGTTTGACGCTAACTGCAGAACGATTCTGTTGCCTCCAACGTACATTGCGTGTAAGGACCACGAACATAACAAAGGAGAAATGACGCATGTAGACAATACTTTATACCTCGTTGTATTTGTGAGTTGAACAGGGAAGGAAATGACTAATTGCGTTGAGTACCACCCTCCGCGGGCCGTAAGGTGGATTGCGGAATATCGATGTAGATGTAGAATTCACAAGTAGCTTGTGAAAGCGTTTGGCGATGTCATCTGTTTTCATCCGCTAGTCATCGTTATTCCATTTCCTAGTTCCTCATAGAAATCTCATTCCATTCATGGAAGCATTGTGTGACTGTAAGTCTGATTTTATCCTTACTGTATTTGCTGACGGTTAACATTTGAACCTCAAAACTAATCATATACCCCAATTATTTTAAAAAATGAAAAAGAGTCCTCGGAAGATTCGTTGTTGGTATTTCAACTGCTTGCGAAGTGAACTTTATGGCCGCGCGGGATTAGCCGAGCGGTCTCAGGCGCTGCAGTCATGGACTGTGCGGCTGGGACCGGCGGAGGTTCGAGTCCTCCGTCGGGCAAGGGTATGTGTGTTTGTCCTTAGGATAATTTAGGTTAAGTAGTGTGTAAGCTTAGGAACTGATGACCTTAGCAGTTAAGTCCCATAAGATTTCACACACGTTTGAACGTTTTTTTTAATTTTATAAACTTACCTGTCTCACTGTCCTACAATATAATCCAGCCTGTGAGGAATTTATTTGCGATTTATAATATACGGAAAGTCCATAATTAAAGTTCCAGTCGCCAAAAGCTTTTAACCGTATACATCAATATTATGAAATGATCAGTGACAAAGAGCAATCAAAGGAATTGGAAATTTCACTGCAAGTTTCAGTATACCTCTTTAACGTCAACAAGTGTAATAACAATGAGCTCGATTGGAGAGTTAGTCGGTTTGCCATACCTAATATAAGCTATGTAAGGAGCTTTGCATTACCAAGTAACGCTTGCTCGAAATATTCCATGAAACATGATAAACAATTAAACAAATAAAATCGAAGTAAGAGAAAAATCTGGATTAAAATATGAAATTAAAAACTGATGAAAAATCAATTACAAGCGGATATAATAAAATGAAATTTGCATACATGTATGTGAGATGCCTCTACAATACAAGATTTTTCAGTATGTGAAACTGTGGCACTATAATACATTTGTGAAACTCTATGTGTCAGAAGCAATACTTTTAGTTGGAAGCAAAACGGAATTATATGATTTGGAAAAGAAAGGAAGAAGAATCTTGCGAGAAACATTGTGTCTAATCAAAAACGACGATGGAAAATGAGTTCTAACACCAAATATACCCACTGTGTCCCAAAATGACAGATTGAATTAGGAATGAAGGGAGGCAGATTGACAACGAAGATCCACACATTCGACCAAACCAGAAAAACAGACAAAGAAAATGAGTATAGCGGCAAGACAAAAACGACTTATAACAATTGTAAATTTAACAGGCGACCCTACTTAAAGGAGACAAATTCAAAATATAAAACAAGAAATTCGGGAAATTAAACAGAAAAGCGGAGTGAAATGGTCAAATGAAGGAGAAACAGCTTATTCTGATAAAATGAGAGTGTTTTGGGGAAATAAGAAGAAAAATAAAAAGTTATCTTGAGGCAGTCTTTAGTTGACATCTAGCGAAATAAAATATAAATACACAAAAAGACGAAGTAAGATACTAAGACATCAGACAGGAATTCAGAAATAAGAAAAAATGGAAGAATAAAATCGCAGTTGGTGTGAGCAATTCATAAACGGACGACTTAAGACCTGCAGAAAAGGCCCCGCGCAACAAACCAACTAGTAGTTGAGATCCTGGACGCCCGTGGATGAGAAGCAACGATGGGGCATTTGAAGGGAACGGACTGCATGGTCCACCAACAAGATAAAGATGACGTTAATGATGAGATATTCAGCTCTGAACAAATACTCGACCACACAATATGGTGACGGAACAGGAATTTTGAACCCATAATCACAGTGACGGTCCAGTTTCATTTAGAATGTTGATTCCTGGCTTGCATAGTCGGCTGAAATGTCTCACATCAGTCACTTGTTGCGCAAGGATGATCAACAACTTATCCACCACTTCTCCAGTAAGCGCTTCCATTTCTCTCAGACAGATAGATACACGAGGAACACATCCATACCCTACTTGATCCCCTGCTATCAGACGTGCAGGGGGTAATTCTCATACATATCCGTCTATATCTTCACCCCGCATACCACCATACGGAATTTGATGCACAATACGTCGGATACCATTGTCTCTTTCTCTTCCCCCGTCCCCCCCCCCCCCCCCCCCCGCCACGCCCCCCTTTCCCCGTTCCTGTCACACATGGTACACAGAAGAACAGCTGTGCGCAAGGTTTCAAGAGAGTTCCAGTATCTAGTTTCAGCATCTTGGTCTTTTGGTGACCTGTATGTATTACTAAGCAATATACTCATTGACCCCTCTAGTAACAAACGCTCTCCGAGCATTAATAGCAAACAGCGCCGTGATGCACGACGCCTCTCTTGTAGTGTGTAACAATGGAGTTGGCAGAGTATCTCCGCGACGCCTTCGCTCTTACTAAACGAACCCGTCGCGAAAGTCTATCCTATCTTGGAAGGGTAGCATATTCAGGAGCAATGCTCAAGTGTCGGTCGATTGAGGATTTTGAAAGCAACATCCTTCTGGAATGGGAAACGTTCCTGAAGATGTTTTCATTGAATCTCAGTCTGGTTTCTACCTTCCCCACTACCAGTGTTTTTGATCATTCCACTTTAAATTGCTCCGTATGCATACTCCAATGTATTTAATGAAACTGCTTCCACGGCAGCGGTGTAATGAACCAATAACGTGTCTTTTCACTTATTTGAGTGTTGCGTTTGCTTCGGCTGAGCGTCCCGTCCAATTCCTGCATTTCTAGCGTTGTGCCTTGTCTGTAGATAACGGCATCATCCACTAACTGTATCATGGAACTTCTGATGCTATTCTGTAAGTCTTTTGTGGTCCTATAACAATACTGTCTGAGTAACACTCCCCTTGGCATGAGCACGACGATAATTTTGCATGTGAAATATTCTCTAGTTTACTAGGAACTGTTCAGTCCAACCACAAAACTGAATTGGCATACCGTACGCACGAATTTTATCCACCATACGAATTGTTTGTAAGGCTTTCCGCAAGTCAAAGAACACGGCATCAATCGGGGCGATGCAATCTACTGACATCTTGATCTCGTGGAGAAACAAATCGAGCAGCGTTTCGAATAAATATTGTTTAACGAATTTACATGGTGTTTCACAACCCGAGTTACAGGCTTCTAGAGGATATAGACGCGATATAGTTGATAACATTTGATCAGGAACCCATGCCCGGAAATGCACGGTTTGGATGTAAAGGAAGTCGGAAGATCGGATCACTTACAAATCTCCCGCTTATAGTAGTACATAACGCAGACGTTGAGTTCTGACATATATACCCTAACGGAGCCCGTGGCACGCACTACGTTACGAGTACTTTTCGTCGGGTTCTCTTTTACGTGACGCACGGTATCCTCTTCAAAGTCGAGATTGCAACGCGTCTTTGCGGCACCAGAGTCAACCATTCTCGTATTTACGAACGTGCCAGTTTCTCGCAGCCGTTGTTGCAGTAGGACTAAATTTGTGGCCGCTGGACTCAGGCGATCTGGAAAAGTTCTCCATACATGCTTTACGCGTCGCTGCCGTTTCATACGAACCGTGAAGTGGGAAATTCGAAAGTGATCCGATCTTCAAACTTATTTTATATCGGAAAGGAATACTTCCGGACATGCGTTCCTTATCAAAATTTCATCTACTAAGTCCCCTCTGCTACCCCTATAAGCCTATAATAGGAATTGTAAAACATCCTGTATATGTATTTTTGTAGTCAACGTAATCATTATTTTGTAGAATGTGACGTACCTGATGTCTTGTGTTATATCTAGTTCTGTCACAACTATCGATTTCAGGATTTTAGGGACAGCGAAACAACTAATCTTAGCACCAGCTTGATCTTTTATCTGCATTTCACAGAATATTAATTGAATTTTTGTCGGCTAGCATTTGATTATCGACAAACGCATCCTGTGCGAAGAATCTGTGATGGAAACTACCATATCCTTGGGTGCACGTGTATTTTTGTGTCTATCAGCCATGTTTAATTTTCGTTTCAATGGACATTCTCGTAGGATACGGGATTGTGTATCTGGGACACCACGATCACAATTACACTTCGTCTCTGCGAAATACAACGAATGTAATTTAAACGTCGACTAAACACAGATAAGCAATGCAGAAGGCTTCCTGATGCCTCGTAAAACTTTAAATACGGTGTCCTGCAATTAAACTGGAGGATCTGAATAGCAAGTTATCCGAAGAAAGTAGATTTCATCGCCTACAGTGTTTTCCATTTTCCTTTTTACTAATTCAGCTTTTCTCCTCATCTGAGATTCACACTATCGATGTACTACACTTACTACGTTTTCTCCTTCAGCTGAAGGTACACGCGCTGCGTCCGTCAAACGTCACGTCGTGCGTGGCGCTGCTCTGACGCCGGAAGACTACTTTTCCAGCCTCGTGGACCAGTTCGATGATGCTGTCCGCAGTCTGGGCTTCAACACCCTAGCCATTCACGACTTCATCCTAGAGCTTAAGTGAGTCGCTGCTTCCAGTCGAGATTATTACTGTATTAGAAATAAATAGTATTATTAAGACTGTAATTTAAAATAATTTTGGAATTTGTGAAGTGCTTTCCTTGATGACTGTGGTAGCCTCCTCCACATTAGTCATTTTAAGAGATATTAAACATGGGATAGACGCGACTCGTTTTCAAATCGAGAAAATCTCTCTGCTGTGTTTTTTTTTCGAAATGTATTATAGAGACAAAAGCAGTACTAAAATTCTTGACCGTCTCACATTTGGCTAATTGGGAATATCGAAATATGACAGTAAAAATCTGTATAGCGCAGATTTTTTGCGACATCAGAGATAATGACTGCAATTGCACCAACAATTGCCTGTATGCGGGTAGGACTCCCACACTGAGGGCTCCGTAAAAATGTAATTACGTATATAGACAGTTTACCCACTTCGGGAATCGAGGATCAAGTCGGATAACAAATGAAAATAAAAATATTTTTTTCGTGTGCTAAAACTACAAATTAACGATCTCGGATCTTTTCCTTTACTTGTACTATGAAAATTTGCTTCTTGCCAAATTTCATATATATGGGTATAGGTTTTGATAGGTTACCTTTTGAGTAGCGAAATTTGTGACATAAATGGTTGTATCTTCTGTCTGCATTGACAAAAAAGTTAAGAACTTTTCAAGACCGAGGGACCATTGACCACAGTACTTAACATCAGTTTCAATTTGATACGCCAAACTGTTTCAAAGGGAAAGGTCCTTAACGGATGGACAGACTGACAGATGTAAAAAAATATGTAAATCATAAAGTTACAATTATCGGATTTTTTCGTTTAGTTGCGCCGTGTAACCAATTTCTTGCTTGTGGGTCAACTGGAAGTACCCTATTGGTTTTGATGAGTGAGTTTTCAAGTATCGAAATATGTTACATGAGTGCCCGTATATTTTGACTGAATTGACTTAGAAGCTTAAACTTTATGCACCCCGAAGGGATAATAGACGTTAATATGTGACATAAACCTGGACTTGATAGTCTACTGATTCCTGAGGGAAACGGATCTCAATAGACTGACTGACTGACTCCTATAGGAGTTACGATTTTACAGACTGAGGCAGGGAATCCTTAAAAAGGCGGATCTCAGCCTTAGCCCTGGGATACGTTCTGTCAGCTTTTCCTGTTAATTAACTGGCATTCACTCTGAGTTTCTCGCAGGCACGAAAAAGCTACTGTCAGTTTATGGAAAATTGAGAATTTTTCATAGTACGTAAATCAGAGGAGATACCGAATAGAAATACTAAATAATAAATTTATAGTGCAACCAAACTAAAGGAAGGGTTCAATTGATAGGAAAGATCTCGAGGCATCAAGAAAACCTCAGTTTAATAATGATGGTTATTGTGGTGGGTAAAAATTGTAGCGGGAGATCAAGTGTTGAATACAGTAAGTGGGTTGAAATGAATACACGAGGTTGCAGTATTTATATAGAGAATAAGGTGCTTGCACAGGACAGGCTGGTGCGAGACCTTCATCAAACCAGTCTACCAGTACAACTAAGTAATTAGACACGCAATTAATCGCACCAACAAACCCTTCTCGATTCGGTGCACAGAAATAAATAGCGAATAATACAGACTTATTATTCTTCACTTATTGTATCAATTTTTCTCTATTTTGAGTCAGAATGTATTACTGCAGTCAGCTACGGTGTAATTTCGTGTTGAGCATTAATATTATTGTTGTGCAGAGTGCGCAGGTATGCCTTATGATCATCTCGAAGGATTTGTTATCTTATTAGTGGAAATGAATTATCGAAACTTCATCCTGGAGCTGTAGGGATTTAACCAAGGTGTCATCGCATTCAGTGCTTTCCCTGGGGACTGAAAGGTATACGAATGGTGATAATATAATCAACAGATTTACAGTGCTGAGATTCTGCACGCACCCCTCGATGTGTATTTCAGTAGATTAATCTGTCTATATTTTAGATTTCGTAGATAATATGCACAGCTAAAGTTTCAAAGTGATCAGTTTGTGCATATTTACGTTTCTCGCATCGATGAAAGAGATAAATCTTTCCGTAAAAGTGTTTCGCTTAGCATAACATGAGCAAGGTTTCTACAATTATGAATTTGTAACTCTACTTTGGCAGATTCATACGTGGCAGCTTACACACATTAGGACTGGTATCACAATTTTGACAGTGGCGTCATTCATGTTATAGGTGCATAAGCTAAACTGAGTGTGGAAGCAACGTACATTACCATGTCTGCTTGACAACTATTCTTAATCCAAATAAGCGTAACACAGAGACAGAGGCACCAACGAGCCAAAACAGTATGACCAACTATTTAATAGCTGGTTGGTCCGCCTTTGAAACGAAATACAGCACTCATTCTGCTTATCAGGGATACGACAGCCTGTTAATAACTTTGTGGCGGTATGCGCGTCATGTACAGTTCACTTAATTCTCGTAAATAACGAGCCGCTGATTTGCTTACGCGGAGATGGCACCAGACAGCGACCAAGATAGGTTTCAAAGACTTTGCATAAGGCGAATTTGGTCGCCCAGACATGAACGTGTGTTCACCATAATGTTCCTCGAACTACTGTAGTACGGTTTTGCCTCAGAGACACGGACAGGTGTACTGGTGAAAGATGACATCTCCGTCGGGGAAGACAGGAAGCACGAAGGGATGCAGGTGGTTCGTAGCTGTCAGCGCGTCTTCGGTTACTACCACAGGTCCCAAGCAAACGCAGGGGAAAGTCTGCCTTAACGAAATACTACGACCACCAGCCTGGGTCCGTGACGTGCTGCACATTTCAAGCCACCGTTCATCTCGATTACGGCGTTTGTGGAGACGATCATCGACCTAGTGCAGGAAAATGGGATTCACCCAAAGAGCAGACACGTTCCCATTGATCGACGGTCAAATCCAGGTGGCACCGTGCGTACTGCAATCGCAATTAACGATGTCGTTGGGTCAACATTGGACATGTACAGCCATGCTCAAAAAAATCCGAACGACCTGAATTGCGTTTCGCCTGATTCGCGTGCAACCCACATAACGCAGCTGTCTAGCAGGTCCTCTAATCTCCCCTTGGTACAGTCGTTTGACGATTTAAAATGGTCGGTCTCACCGGATTAGGGAAGGACGCGGAAGGAAGTCGGCCGTGCCCTTTGAAAGGACCCATTCCGGCAGTTGCCTGGAGCGATTTAGGGAAATCACGGAAAACCTAAATCAGGATGGCCGGAAGCGGGATTGAACAGTCGTCCCCGCGAATGCGAGTAAAGTGTCTAACCACTGCGCCACCCCGCTCGGTCGTCACAAGGAAACACTGCTCTGTATCGCAGTAACTCAAGAAGTAAAGTAATACCACGACAGTAGAAATATCAGGGAACACCTTATCACAGATAAGACTGTCCTTAAGGCTTGTAAGCTCACATTTAATGCAATAAATGACATACCTGAAATGTTACCACTCTCATTATTACGTCGGATAGGTAATGCACGTAGTAAGTTCGTCGTATTGTGTTCACGGTTTCCTATTCAAAGTAACATACCGTACTTCTTATTTAACACAAAATGACATTAAAAACTTAAATTATTCAAGAACAGTTTCTGTTTAAATTTACGTTATTTTATTTCGGTGATTACAAAATAGAGTCGAATGTATGCACTGGATAGCCGAGGCAGCTAGTTCATGGCGATTCGATCAACCAAGTAAATGAATGTACTGAACATGCTGCAAACCCCTACACTCATCGAGTGTGCTGCATCTGCGTTGTGATAGAAATATGAATCACAGACAAGAGGGTTTGATGGCCTGTTGGATTGCTGATAGGTTCCTCTACTGACGGTGTGGGATCGATTCCAACTTCTGACAATGCTTTTTAATAGGGAGAAATCAATTCTATTCGTTTTCTAGCTACCCAAAGTGAAGAAGGTGTAATGGCATTGTGGTCTGAAATTCACATTAAACATGATATTTCTTCTCTACCAAATAGACGTTAGGTTGAACCAAAATAAAGTCAGGAGTGGCGACATGTAAAAACTTTATCACCAGTATCCTTCCTTATACTAGTTATTTATTTCTAGTGACGAAATAAACGCTATATAGGGTCAATGGACACTTATTCCATCTTTTATTTGAGCTTCTTTATGCCGATGAAATTGGTTCTGAACTGGGAATGCAACTCAGACCGCCCTTAATGCGGAATTTGATCCCTTCGTGACAATACAGCTCGACTACAATTTGTTGTTTGTTCAAAATTGCAGATTCCTCAACATCTCCACATATTGCGCGTGAATGGGTTTGAACCCTGGACCGGCACTAAGGTTTTCATTGTAAATTATCAAGCTCTAGCATGAAAACACCTATCTGCTGGTGGATAATAGTTTTGATTTTTTAAGCATTTTCATTCGTTGGCAACACTAACGATATCTGACTTTTTTGACTCCCAGTGACCCATATAACTTTATGCAAGATCACTGTAAGTTCAAGGATGTTATTTTGAGCTGCTGGGGGAGAAAAAGTCGGTAGCTGACGTCTCTTTGTGTGTAGTCAACAACGATATGTGTGGGGTTCGATTCCCAGTCAGCACTGAACTCTTCGTCATATTATTTCTAGTTCAAACATGCTCACATGTCACTGCTGGTGTAACAAAACCATATTTTACGTTTGTTTTCTGTATAATACAACAGCGATAGATGCCGGGTTGGAATCCTGGAAAGGAGAAAAAAAATGAATGTTTCGTCTCGTCATTTCAGTTAAAACATCTAGCTACTTTCGAGAAAATCCAATATGTCACAGTTGATTGTGCTTCGATAAAAATTCGATTAGGAGCTGGGTTCGAATCCCTGTCCAACAGAAAGCTTTACCTCACGGCATTTCAAGTAAGTTACTTGTGAAGAAGCAATATTTAACATCTCTCGTAGTTCGTTAACAAGGACAATAGATGCTGGGGAGGAATTCGCGTCCGTTAAAAATGTTCACATTATGTAATTTAAAGTTGATATTTGCTAACTGCTACTGTCTAAAATCGAGATATATCACTCTCTGTAGGCCTAGTCAGGAATGACTGTTAGTTTCTGTCAGTCACGATATCTTAGTCTGCTTGACCTGGGCTTGAATCCATATGCAGAACGGGACGGTTCGCCGTGTCAATTGAAGTTCATACATATTCTCAACTAGCTGTTCGTTAATAATTTAAATTTTTAGTGTCAATTTGAGTCAAATAACAAGTACGGTATGTTACTTTGAAGAGGAAATCATGAATACGACGAACTTACTACGTGCATTAGCTATCTGACGTAATAATGAGAGCGGTAACATTTCAGGTATGTCATTTATTGTAATGAATGTGAGCTTACAAGCCTTAAGGACAGTCTTATCTGTGATAAGGTGTGCCCTGATATTTCTACTATCGTGGTACTACTTTACATCTTAAGTTATTGCGATACAGAGCAGTGGTTTCTAGTGGTGACTTGGAACCATTTTCAATAGTAAAACGACTGTACCAAGGAGCGATTATCGCTTCCCACGCCCGGGTTCCCGGGTTCGATTGCCGGCGGGTCAGGGATTTTCTCTGCCTCGTGATGGCTGGGTGTTGTGTGATGTCCTTAGGTTAGTTAGGTTTAAGTAGTTCTGAGTTCTAGGGGACTGATGACCATAGATGTTAAGTCCCATAGTGCTCAGAGCCATTTGAACCATTTGAACCAAGGAGCGATTAGATAATCTGCTAGACAGCTGCTTTATGTGGGTTGCATGCGAATGAGGCGAAATGCAATTCAGGTCGTTCGGATACTTTTGAGCTCGACTGTACATGTGGTCTGCTTCGCAGATCCATTTTTAACAATGTACGATCAACGATGTGCTCCGAAACACTTTTGCGGGCACCAGAATTGTGCTCTTTCGGCTTGGGTGCCACAGATAACCATGTTTCCTACTTTACAGAGCGGGTAAGCCTCCGAACACCCATTCTGTGAAGAGTCGTTGACGTCCAACCATTTAGAGTCTGGTGGTAGTTTCACTGTCATACCTCTTTCTGTAGATACTCAAGATACCAGGACGTGAACATTCGATAATCTTCGCCGTTTTCGAGATATTCGTTCAAAGACTCTACGTAATGATAATCTGCCCTCTTTCAAAGTCATTTATCTCAATGGATTTCCCCATTTGTTACCGCGTCCCGTGCCCACAACGGCTCAAGGCGGCAGTCTACGTTACAGTGTGCAGTGGTCATAATGCTTTGAGTCGTCTGCATAGGTGATACCAATAATCCGTTTGAAAGCAGCGTGTGGAAAAAGTCATTACTCAAGTGCTACCTTCGCCTAGAACACGCTTCTAAGGCTCATGATCAAGAAAAAACCTGCGTGTCGGTTTCGATCCAGCTACTGCACGAATCTGCGGCAATGGCGGCCGAAGACTTCTGGCGTAAGAAGTCATCTTCGTTCTGCCAGCAGCCTTGGCAAAGAGGTTGGAAGAGTGGACACAGTTTTAGCAGACCCTTTTGCCCGTAAGTAGGAAAACTAACCCTTCATGGCGAAAGAATCAGCAACTATCAAAGGATTGAGAATACGGCAGACCATAGAGACCACTGCATTAAATACACATTATGTGTATCACTAGTACATGGTCACTCCAAAGAAGAAAAAGCTTCGTCTCCCATTCGGGTCTCCTAGAGAGACCTACAAAGGGGCGAGGCATCCGTACGAAAACGGTTAACTAACTGAAGAAAGGCGATCATTCTACGAGAAGCCTGAAGGGGATAGTGAAGCAAAAAAATCTGAAAAGGGAAATGCAAAGACTACATTTACAGTGGGAGTCAGTGAAGTGATATAGAATTAAGATGAGGATGACTCGTCTAACGAATAGAGATTACTATCAGCAGCAGCAGAAACTGTTATAACGGGAGTAGGGTTCGTTATTAATAGGATAATAGGGCAGACAGTGAATTACTGGAAACAGTTCAATGACAGGATTATTCTCATTAGGGTTGATAGCAAACCAACGACAACGCGTGTTAGACAAGGGAAGATTTCAGCTGGATTACATCATGATCAGACAGATGTTCCGAAATCAAATATTGGATTGTAAGGCATACCGTAACTCAGACCCACCTTTGGTAATGCTGAAGAGTAAGCTGTGGTTAAAGAGAATCGTAACGAAGAATCAATGTGCAAAGAAGTGGAGTCCGAACTTCTGAGGAATTATAAGGTGCATTTCAGTATCTCTGAGGCTGTAGCTATTGCGATAGTGAATACCACAGTAGGCAGTTCAGTTGAAGGACAGTAGGAACACAACGAATAACTCAATTGATCGACGAAAGAAAGGAGAAAAAGGCAACGAAAGGAATACAGCAACATACATAAATTGGGTACGAAATAAACACTAAGTGCAGGGATACCAAGGCGAAATGGCTGTAGGAAAAGCGTGAAGAATCGAAACATAAATGGTTGCCGAAAGGATAATATCAGGTTACAGAAATGTAATACACCCTTCGGTGAAATTAGGAGCAAAGGTGTCGGCAGTAAAACTGTTAAACATAGAATGCGGAAAGATATAAAACATACACTGAAGGCCGTTACGAAGTAGGGGAACTGTCCGATGACGTTTTAGAATATGAATTGGGAGTCAGTTTGGATGACGTAGGGGATGCAGTATTAGTGTCAGAGTGTGATAGATCGTTGAAAGACTTGCATTCAAATGAGGTAGAAGGCATAAGTAATATTCCTTCGTAATTCTGATGGCCGCTAGGGAAAATCGCAACCAAACAACAGTTCAAGCTAGAATCTATGTGACTGCAGTCAAGCCATCAGACTTTCACAAAATATAATCCACGCAATTTAGAGGATAACAAGGGCAGAGGAGTGGGAGAACTAGCCCACAACAGTTCATGTACCCAAATTGCTGACAAGAATAGATGTTTGAAAAAGAAGTTTGAGGACCTGTTACATCACGACAAGTTAGGCTTTCGGGAAGGTAAGAGCACAGAGGCACAGTTTTGATATTGCACTTGATACTGGAATCATGATAAAAATAGGCACCTTTATAGGACCTGTTAACGTACAAACGATTTTTGATAGTGTAAAAAGGCGCAAGACGTTCGACGTTCTCAGAAAAATTAGCATAAGCTACGGCGAAAGACAAGTACTATAAAGGACATATAAGAACGAGGAAGGAAGTGTAAGGATGGAACACGATTCGAACGAAAGTAATGAAAAGCAGCAGGAAATAAATTAGAGAGAAATCTAACATCAAAATAGGAGATTTCTACCACCTTCTAAGCACAATAATATGTGACAACTGATGTAAGAAAGACACAAAAAGCAGACTGGCACAGGCGCGGAGGGTATTCTAGGCAAAATAAGTCTAATAGTATCATACAATGGCGTTAATCTGAGGAAGTAACTTCTGAAAATGTGCATTTGGGGCATTGCAATACACGATAGTGAATTGTGGGCCGTTTTTCTCGGATAAAGTGTGGCAGTTATTGTAAGTGGTTGCCAATTCGAATCGAAAATTGAATTTAAGTTTCTGAGATGTGGTGCAATAGAAGAATGTTCAAAGTTACGTGGCCGACAAAGCAAGAGGAGGTTCTCCGCATAGTAGATGGAGAAATAAATGTGTGGAAAAGTAGGAGAGACAGGATGATAGGACATTTGTTAACACGATGTAGACGATGGCAACTGTAAAGGAAGACCGAGACTGAAATTCAACCTGTAAATAACTGATGAGGTAGGTTGCGAGTGTTACTTTGAGATGAAGAGGATGGCACAGGAGAGGAATTCAGATAGGCCAGCAACGTACTAATTATAGGACTTATAACCGAAAAAAGAAGTTGTGAGACATGGAGGAGTACCATGCAACCAGTGGAGAAGTTCTTTAAGGGTGTCATTCGCTTTGGCATGGTCTCATTATGCTGTCGACAAGGTAGATGAAATAAGCTTGGAAGATAATGATTTGGCAAGTCGTCGAAACGAAGCATTTGCTGGAAAGATATGACCAGCTGATACATCGATCGCCTGTAAGTGACAATGGTAAACTTTCCGGATGGCTAAAAACCACGGATCTGCTTCCAGTGATAATAAAATTATGAACTCGAACCGTTGCCTAGTTTTTGCTGTACTGTATAATGCTATTGCGTGACAACAACAGGTTTCCTAACACTTTACCACAATTCGTGAAATCGCTGTTGACGCCCTTACTGCATCAATCCCTGTGACCAGCAGTGTGAGTCTGTATGCAGGGTAAGAAGAAAGGGGGGGGGGGGGGGGGGAATTGACTGAGGAATAATAGCTGTAGTGCTCCAAACGTAGGGCATGACTGGATGGTATGTGGTTCAAAGTTCATTGCCATGGGGACTAATATATTGGTGTCATCTGTTTCAGTAACGCCAACAGACGTACGTCGTCGTCATCCTGAAGATCTTGATTGTAACACCTGAACCGATTGTTTAGCACAAACTGAGGTATTAAAGGTTTATACTTCACAAGAAAAAAGAGCATGAACAGCACTGTGTTCCATATGGTTAATCGCATAGAAACCTATTAACGGATATTAAGAAAGAGTGTGTTCACTCCTCGCATATCTGAAGGCTTGAATTCTGGTGAGAACACTTTCAGTAAGGGATCTGAATGACTTTTGGGGAATGACAGCCCGCTATTCCTCAACAGCCGGACATAGAGATGATAATGATGTTGAACTCTGGGGTCTGCAGCGAACTCTACGTTATAACTGATCCCAAAGGTGATCAGTTGAGTTCAAGTCGGGACTCTGTGCAGGCCAGTCCATTTTACGAATTTAGCTGTCCACAAACCATTTCTTCATAGATGCTGCTTTACGATAGGTTATGTTGTCGTGCTGATGCAAATAATAATCGTCCCCAAAATGTACGCAGGACAGAATGCTATAAAATGTGTTCATATCCATCAGAAAAACGCCCTCGTATCATAACCCCAACTCCTCTCTATTTCACACCCTACACACAGTCATTCTGCTAGCTAGGCTGCTGGTAGAAATTTGAAACACGCGAGTCAATCCTTCCGCTGACTTCATGCGATTTTTACAACCAATCACTGCCGTTCTCGAAGAAAGTGTGAAATATCCTATCCGCAATTATGATATCAGGCACCCCAAACTTTGGTAAACAATTACTGACTAAAGCTTGTGCTACCGTACTTGCCTATTGGCCTGGTATTGATACCTTGGCTAGAAAGCGCGAAAAGTGATCAATTATAGTTAAAACGTAACGATTCCCAGCCGGTGTTTTGTTATATGGCCCGCAGACATCTAGCCCGATAAACTCGAAAGGTTTCGAAACCTCTGGTAACCGCTGCTATTGAATTCTTCCGCGCATCATATCGGCTCGCTCCGCACACGATATACAATTTGCTACTTAGTGTTCCACATCCCTTCTCCTAGTGCGCCACAAAAATCGTTCTGCTACCCGTCTTCCCGTAGCTCGACGACCCCCATGCCCTGAAAGCACATGATCATGGGCCTGCTTTAAGACTTCCTCCCTCAAACTCTTTGGTACCACTACCCGTGGTCCACACCTGGTAACTCTATACAGCAAATTTCCATTCACAATTAAATGTGGTTGAGTTGTAAAACCCTGGCATTCTTCAGCCTCTGCTTGTCATATGCCATTCCGCGACACTCATACCCATTACTTGTAATGCGTCTGACCTGCGACTTAATGCATTTACATTATCGTGTTTGTTCCCTGGCTTATGAAATACTTCAGAGTCAAACTCAATTTTAAAGCTCACCACGTTAACTGGCTAGAAGGATCCTTGAGTCCCAGAAACCATTTCAATGCTGCATGATCTGTCACTGCCTTAAACTTTCTACCATCCAGTTAACAACGAAAATGCGTTACTCCGTATATTACAGCCAATATCTCCTTTTCCGTTGTGGAATAATTCCGCTCTGCCCTATTTAACTGTCTAGAAGCATACGCAATCGGATGCTCCTTTCCATTCACGATTTGCCCCCAAACACATCCTACTTCGCCATTTGAAGCGTCACATGATAAGATAAAGTCTTCTTCAAAATTCGGAATCACCAACACCAGACCACAAAAAATCTAATTTTTAATTCATCGAAACCTTGCTGGCATTCCTCCCTCCATTGAAATTAAATCCTTATTTAAAAGCCTTCTTAATGGCTCGTCTACTTTAGCAAAATCCTTTACAAATTTACGATAATATGAACATAACCCAATATATGGTTGTAACTGCTTCATTGTACGTGGCGTCGGAAAATTTTGAACTGCCTCTGTTAACCGAGGATCGGTTTGAACCCTTGTTCACTGATTACATGACCTAAATATTTGACCAGAGTCTGCGCAAAATTTCATTTCTCTAAACTTAATGTTAACCGTGCCGACCCCAATCTTGTAAAGACTGCTCTTAACCGCGATACTTGTTCTGATATATCCTTCGAAAATACTATAATGTGATCTAGGTAATCCATAAATGTCTTTGATTTGAATCCCCTTAAAATCCCATCTAATAATCGCTGAAAAGTCGCCAGTGCATTCTTCAACCCGAACGGCATACATATATACTGATAGTGCCCCCAGGAACAGTAAAAGCTGTCTTTGCCCTACCCTATGGCGATACTTCCAATTGATGGTATCCACTCTGTTAATCCATCGTCGTAAAATATTTACATTGTCCCAAATTATCCACTGTGTCTGTGATATTCGGAATAGGATATGAGTCTGACATATTTTTCGCATTCAGATACCTATAATAACAACAAAACCTATATTTCCTTGTACCATCTACCGACTTCTTAGGTACGAGAACTACATTGCTTGAATATGGACTATCGCTATGTTCTATGATTCCGTCCCATAGTTGTTGATCTATAAACTCCTGTAGTAGCGGTTGCATATGACGTGCTACCCTATATGTTTTCCTAAACACTGGTGTACTATCCTCTGTTAGTATGTGATGTTTCGTAACCGGTGTTGCCGGTAACCCACCCTCCGTTCCGAATAAATCGCTAAATGTCAATAACAATTCCTCCAACGCGACCCTGTCGTCTCCCTGCAAATGCTGTAAATTTTCCGTTGCGCTGCATCGACGTTTTGCTTATGGCTCTCCCCTAAATCCTCCATATCGAGGTCATCTTCATCAAAAACCCCCAATGTGGTCAATAACAACCCTTTCGACAAGCTTAAATTCGCTCTGCCGAAATTATCTATACTTACAGGAACCCTACAATCTCCTTCCACATAACTTGCGTGAGGTAAACTCCTCCGCACAAAACAGTGCGCCTTATCCAACTCCTCATTACTCGAGAGTGGCTCCATCACAATTTACAACGTCTATCTTCTCTGTACCTGCCGGTATGTTATCCTGCTAATCGACTTTTGATGAATCCGTTCGCAGTTTAGCTGGCGTCACCTACGCATTAAGTGAGCGTTGCGACATTCGTCAATTTGCAACCGTTTCCCCCATGAAAAACATTGTTCCACCGAGTTCCACTGTTCGTTGCCAAAGATCTTACTTCGCGTGATGTTTGTCAAGGAAGTCCAGTCCGAGAATCACCGAATACCCCTCACCCATACATGGTGACACCTTCACCTGCTCACTAAATTTAGTTCCTACGATCACAAATTGAAGTACCGTCGTACCCAATGACTCCACTTCATTATCCCCCACCCCACTTAACCTATGACGTGGTAGCTCAAGCCTTCTCCTGCTAACCACGTCTAGACTAATAACAGACACGTGTGCCCCCGTGTCAACCAGAAACCTCTGCTCCCTTCCGTTCACCAAGCCTAATAAGCACCATTCCGTCTGTGCACCTACAAGCGCATTACCTAATTTCATTGGGACCACCCTCCGACAGTTGAAGCACTCCCATTCTCGTTTAAGGTTGCAGTCACCGAGGTTCCTCCCTACTTTTACTCCTGCATTTCACTGCCCAGTGACCCATATTTTACTACATGAGTAACACCGCAACTGACGCTGACACTGCCTCCTAATATGCCCTACCTGGCCGCAACCAAAACAATTAATTTCCACTGTGGTGTCACCGCCAGACACCACACTTGCTAGGTGGTAGCCTTTAAATCGGCCGCGGTCCATTAGTATACGCCGGACCCGCGTGTCGCCACTGTCAGTGATAGCAGACCGAGCGCCACCACACGGCAGGTCTAGAGAGACGTACTGGCACTCGCCCCAGTTGTACAGCCGACTTTGCAAGGAAAGGTTCACTGACAAATACGCTCTCATTTGCCGAGACGATAGCTAGCATAGCCTTCAGCTAAGTCATTGGCTACGACCTAGCAAGGCGCCATAGCTTTGATAATTAATATTGTGAAGCATGTATCATCAAGAGCGATGTTCTACAAATGTGGATTAAAGTTAAGTATTACAGCAACTGCGTCCATTTTCTAAGTTCTCATTTCCTTTTAACTGTTCCAGACCTCACGCCAATCTGCGTGAGCTTAACGCGTGCCTTTCGGCTTCCTCTCGTTGTGACTTGGCTGTCGTGCTAAGTCACAACATCCACTGCCAGAACTTTATGCTCCACCCTTTGCTTCGTCGCATAATCGACCTCCTCTAAGTATGTGGCAATCCTTAGAGCCACCACAAGATCACTGGGATTCTCTTTTTCAACTGGCGTGACATCTCCAGCGGTATTCCCCACAAAAACACATCTAACACCCTGTTCTCGGCCTCCTGTATCAACACTTTATTAGTCTCCCCATTCGGTGCCTGTTCGGACGTTTGTGCACTCAGCTTTCGAATCCTGTCTGAGAAAATTTCCACAGTCTTATTTCTTCTCATAACTAACGCATGTAATTTTTCCTGAAAAAAACAATTTTACTATTCTGTTTTTGCTACCTCTGGCGTAACCCGGCCTCAAGCACTGCAAATGTCCCCACGTTGTTCAACGTTTCATGGTACAATATGTACGACTTGGCATCCCCTATCAGGCGCCACTTCGCCACTCTCAACATTACAACATCCAACCACCCATTGTCGTCAGCCATTGTGATAATGTTATTAAGGAATACCGACACATCCTCCATTGTTTTATCAGAAAAGGGTTAATCAGTGCCGCGATTGCTGGGAAAAACGGTCTATGACACTCCCCAATTTACTTTCACCCAACGTCCCTTCCCTTACTTGCCATGCCTCGAATCTCTTTGCTAGTTCTTCATTTTTTTTTTTTTTTTTTTTTTGTCCCTTATACTTGCCTCCGACAATACCTGAATTTGCTCAGTTAGAGTGACTTCAGATTTTGCTGTAGTCACTGCTGCAGCCTCCACTGCTTGCCATGTTTCCACCATTCTTGCTTATAGCTCGACTGTTAGTATTAATTCCACTCTGCTACTCCTAAAACTTAGTTCTTGCAGCGAATCATCGCCCATCTACATTCTGAACAATTGCGTGCCAAATGTCCAAATCTGTTACGAGTAAAAGAACTCTTTGGCACTACTTTGTACCCAGTAATCTGTGACCTGACAGGTTACAAAAATTCCATTGCTTAAGTGCTATGTCCCCATGTTCCCCATTTCCCCTGAATTCAGATAAATCTACAGGCTCCTCAGGCCTTACAAAAGACACCTTCTAAAAGTCCATCCTAATTGACACTTAACCCCTTAAGACACAAAAGAATGACAAATAATCAATAAATCTAATGTCACTAACCCATCCCCATCGTGCTCCTGTGCAGGTGACAGTCTTGTTTTCCTTCCGATACCGATATGGACGAATACTTCCAGAACGACAAGACGTAACAAAATGTGTACGACCACCCATCATGACCGCAACCTAACAACTCAACTACCCCTTCACATGGGCACACCTCAACTCTACTTGCTAGACATAAGATGTGGGAGTGGAAATTCGATACCATGTTGTAACCGGCATCACTTCTGACACCACTGTTGCGGGGCATCAATGGTCAAACCCCGGCCTCCAGATGGCCAAGCTGAAGCCGGAACCCACCACACCACTTTTCGTCAGGAGGCTGAGCAACTTCAATAGCGTCAAGGGGCAGTGCAGAGTGATACAGTGGAATTCCGAAGTATTCGTGTATTCAAATAATTTACAGTACCATGATGGGTGCGGGATAGTGTCGGCGTGCCGCCCGCAGCGCTGTTCTGCGAGTCCAGCTGGCTCAGCAACTCCTGCTATGTTGACGCTGGTGCTCCATTAGCAAGGTCACTCAGCTAGGAGTTGGCCACACTCTGCCTGGTCGCCGCCCACCGAGGTGTCACGTCCTGTGTCGCTTAGCTGCCCATGATTCCGCAGACTGTTACAGTTCCTGGTCCCTGCCACCCTCTGCCCTGTTCAGCCTGCTCTGTCCGACCCTGGGATGAAGGTAGTTGTAATGGTCACCCATGGCCCTCAGCCCAACGATGCTCCCAGGACAGGACAGGTCTCGAAACAGTGCCCTCCTGGATGCGGTGCTGCGACTTGCTGCTAGTGGTGCTTGCCTGATGGCCACACCTGCTGCAGTCTCTGGCGCTGCTCCAGTGCTGCCACGCCTCCCGCAGCGTACACCTCGGCCGGTCCCCAGTACGCCAGGTGGGAAGTGAACGTGGCCCATCCTGGACCCGCTGCACACCGCTGTGATCTCCAAGGGCTGCCATTCCGTGCCACCCCGGTGTTGTGTCCCTGGAAGCGGAATACAGCCAGGACAAGTACATGGTAATAAAGAACAGGTTACACAGAATATTTATAACATCACTGCCAGACTGGTCCCTATAAGTGTAGACAAGCACAGGTCCGACCTGACTCATCAGACCTGGCTCACCTCAAACTAAGAGTGCCTGACTATTGATACTGCTTTCCCCTCACTTCTGATGTAGTGTCAGAGAGAGACAGAAACTATTTCCATACATCAGCCATTTACACATCGCCACACTCAGCTCTGGCCTACTGCCATTCCTCAACATCCTAATAACTTAAAGCAATGCTGCAATTCCCTGCCTCACTGTTGCTTCTTTCCAAACAAATCGTACATGCAATACGTCGCTACAGCTCTGTGCCATATTTACCCTGTCTGGCCTACTAGCTGCTGATTATTACCACACACTGCCAGCGGCGCCAGACTTCATCACCCAACCGCGCCTTTACTGAATTTTAACAAAATTTCAGCTTCCTATGACTAAGACTAATACTAGCACAGCAACGTGAAAGCAATAATGTAGACAGAGAAGAGGAAGTAGATGAAGATGATGTGGGAGATATGATACCATGAGAAGAATTTGGCAGAACACTGAAGGAAACAGGGCCCCTGGAGTACACGACATTCCATCAGAACTACTGGTAACCTTGGGAGTGTCCAGTCATGACAAAATTATTCCATTTGATGTGCAAGATAGGCGAAATTTTCAAACATCAAGAGCAATGTAATAATTCCAATTCCAAAGAGAGCAGTTGCTTTAAGGTGTGAATATTATCGAATCATCAGTTAAACAGGGTATGGTTGCAAAATACTGACACGATTTCTTTATAGAAGAATGGAAAAACTGGAATAAACTTATCTCAGAGAATATCAGTTTCGATTTTGGAGAAATGCAGGAACACGAGAGGGAGTAGACTCTGCGACTTTTCGGACAAGATAGGTTAAAGGAAAGGCAAACTTATGTCTGTATCATTTGCAGTCTTAGAGAAAACTTTTGACATCGTTGAATGGGAAACCCTCTTTGAAATTCAGAAGGTAGGTAGTGGTAAAACTGTAATTGACTTTTGCTTCGGGATCTCATAGGGACTAAGTTTTTTTTATTCTCTTTGAGTTAAATTCTTTCCTTCTTGTCCACTGCTCCACACAAGGTAAGTAACAACGTCTACTGTATGTGGGAAGTGAGAAGCAAGTCTCTTTAATGCGCGCCTACTGCAGCATGTTTCATGGTGGAAACCACGTTTACCTTTTGCCTAATAGGAGACTTGCCTTGAGAAACTGTAGCGTGGGACTGTTTAGTTTAAAATCAGAAAAATGGCCATGGTTAACACAATTCCTTTGTGTTTCTGTTCCCCATACCATGACAGGTCCAGCTGCATATGCAAGGCGGCATTTGTGGTGTCTGGAAAGCTGGAGAGAGATACCTACTAACTGAAGTTGTGGCAGGGTCTTATGTGTTTCCCAGATATTTGATTTGCAGAGAGCGTCCTCTCTGAAAAAGAAGAGTATGAATGTATTTTATTCTTGAAAATTGTTATTTTACTCAAGAATTATTAGGCCATCAACTAGTTAAATCAAATTAATGATAACCATTTTCTTTTATGGTTTTAACTTGTTTGCCTGAAAGATATTTTTTGCAATATATTTATCACAAATCACTTTTTGCAACATTCATTTGCAGAAGATATATTTGTTGTTATTTACATGATAAACATAAATATTAACAAGTGCATTTGGTTCACTTAAAATTTACTTTTTCAACATTTTAAATATTACCCTTTAATCACTTGCCATTCACAGCTGCTTGACTCTCCCAGCTGTAGAGTGTCAGCGATTTCGTCCCTGATTATAATTGTCAGATACCCTTAGGTGCGGTTTTTTCTACGATTTCCTGATGTTATCTACCATTAGTAAGAGTACTGCAATTACTATTACAAGGTTTCACTTTATGGACAGCAATAACAACTTTTACTTTCCAAACAGCAACAACAACAACTATTACTACTACTACTTCTGCTTCTGCTACCGTACTACTACTTCTATTAATACTACTGCTACTGCTGTCATTTTTGTATACATAGTACTTGCTAATATTGCCATTAAAATTTGCTTTCGTTATATGGGAGTAACATAAAAACCACAACATCAATTCATAGGAATTTACTTACTGCCTTATTTCACGAACATGTATGTACTTTTGACTCAGGGAGACTCATTTTGCTGTCCCAGATGGCAACTAGGTCGTCTATACCTCCCACATTAGACCATCACCTGTACTGTCTCTTTCATCATTGGCGCAAAGACTGGCAGCTGTTCCTCGACATTAATAAATGCGCCGTTATACCTCTAAACACACTAAAAGATCTCACAGTAACAAGCGTATCTATCAATTAAACCAATCACATTTCTCAAATGTGTTGGGATATTCATCCATAGTATTTCAATGTTAACGACCATATCTACTTGCATGTGAAAAGACCATTTGGAATTTCATTAAAAGGATATTGCTAAAGGTTACATGTTTATTAGGGAGATCTGTGACAAATCACTCGTAAGAACACTTCATCAGTACAGGGATGGAAATGTTTTACTGAAAACTGGACGATTTATTTATTATCAGTTTAGTTAGCAAGAAAGCGTCGCAGAAACGCTCAACAGGCTTCTTGGGTATGTGTTGAAATACATGCTTTCCGAGAGTATCCTTTACAGCACAAGGAAGGAAAATATTACGTTCTTCGTAGAACATTGAGCATTATGACTATGACAACCGATTCTAGGATTGCTTGAAGGAGAATGAACAGTCGTGTAGCCGAAAATGGAAGAAACGACACCTACATGAGTGTTCCCCCCCACCCCCCCACCCCCACTCCCATGTATTTTAGGTGTAGAATACGAGGTGTGATTGGAAAGTTTTAAGAAGGGGCTCATAATTGTACGATGGTGGTACTTACATGCTATTGTGGTGCATCTCTTTCAAAATAGTCCCCTTCTGACTGAACACATCGACTCCAACGGTGTTTCCACTTTTGGAGATATTCCTGGAAATATGGCGGTTGTGGATGCACAGGAATTTTGAATTTGGTAAAAAATTCGACGATGGAGAAGGCACAATTTGCCGGAGCATTGTCATGGTGTAGCACCCAACTCCTGTCTTTCCACAATGCAGGCCTTTTCTTCTGCACCTTTTCACGCAAACTCTCAAGGATACATTTGTAGTATTCCTGGTTAATTGCGAGTCCTTCAGGGGTAAATTCATGATGCACAATACCGGTAGAACTGAAAAAGTTCACGAACATTGTCTTCGCCTTCGACTGACTGTGCCTGGAGTCTTCCACTGCGAAGACAGCACTTTGGGTTCAGGATCATATCTATATAGCCATGAATCGTCACCTGTAATTACCCTATTTAACAAATCAGTTAATCAGTTCTCAGCTCACTTGAAGTCGGCATTGTCTCTTGTCACTTGACAACACTTTTGAAATGAATTTTATGGACACTCGATGCATGTTGAGATCTTCAGTTGAAATTGACTGAGCGGCATAGAAACTTAAATTAAGTTCATTAGCCATCTCCTTAATTGTAAGTCTAGGATCAGGACGCACTAAGTTGTGAACTTTCACAACTTTTTCATTCGTTTTTGAGGTGGAAGGACGACCGGACCATGGTTCATCTTCAAATAATTCACAGCCATTTTTAAATCTGTTGAACCAGAAGAAAACATTTGACTGGCTCATACAATTATCTCCAAAAGCTGTTTTTAA
The DNA here is from genome assembly GCF_023864345.2 of Schistocerca serialis cubense. NCBI lineage: Eukaryota > Metazoa > Arthropoda > Insecta > Orthoptera > Acrididae > Schistocerca > Schistocerca serialis. Next base: position 594,264,262 of record NC_064642.1, read on the forward strand.
TAGTTCGTAAGTCTCAGAAGATGATTTCCTGGTTTTAAAAAAATTCACACAAACTCTTTTTTACATCCATTTGTACGCAGAGCTAATACGTCAACAAGCTCTAACAGACCCACACTCTGACAGCTGCCACAACGAACTGAATAAAGGAAACGCATTTTCCTGTCAGAAGGCGTTCAAGGACAAGGCAGTGACTCACTCCCCACCCTCTGTGAACCTGCCCGCCAAACCAATAAGCAGTAGTGGATCCATTCTTAAAAATTTCCTATCACACCTCCTATATTGAAAAAGAACACTTTTAGAATTATAAAACACGCAGTTAGTAATAATTAATTTGATTAGCAAGCTGTAATCATGTTTTTGACATGTTGAATAATTGGGACTTCGGTCGGTTGTTCGCGGCGTTCTCGCGAGAATGACACGAACAACCGGCAAAAGTCCCGCTTATTCAGCTTGTCAACATATTGTTGGGAAAGCCCTTAAGAATTGAATCGTCAATTGTTGGAACCAAATAAAAGTCATTTTTTACACTTTTCAGGAGAAACAAAAAACTTAATACTGACATTTGTATTATTGCTACATTACCGGAATTTTCAGAATTTAAATTGACTTTAGTCTGCTTTTATTCAGAGAGAAATAATTGACTTAGAGTACATCATTTCGATATTGAATGTTTTCAAAGTTTTTTGACTTATTTGGTTTCAACAATTTAAAATATATACTTTTTGATTTTTTAGGATTTAATTTTTGAACACTTCATAATATATTAGCATGGTCTGACACAATGGAACAAACTGAATTTTAAGAGCAATAACGATTAACTGTGCATTAGCTATAATTTTAGTCAGTCACTGGCCAAGAAACCATTCTCCATAGAATGATCTCTTTGCAGCAGGTACATATTAGATGACTTTCTTCACATCTTCCATCTTCATTCTGGAAATAGGTACTTGGTATGTCGGGTGGGTCACTGGAATGCTGTCCATTAATCCTGGAATGATTGGCTCGTGTGTCTTTCTAAAGCGAAAAGTATGGCTTACTAATCCATCGATGTACGGAAGGCCAAGCACCTCTCCTATTCCAAGGCATTGTATTTCTTTGGAGCTACTCGGAGCGAAGAAGATTTTTTTATTGCATTGTCCTGTCACTGTCTCACACGAAGCGACACTTTTTCTAAAATATTTTGGCCACCAATTGTCGGAATCTAGCATTTCGTCTCTATTAACTAATTTTACTGCACATTCCTTTTACTGCTTGCTATCAGTTCCATGTATTCATAAAAGGTGTAAATGCAGTCACGAGTTTTTATTTTCCTGTTATATTGTCCAAAGTCGCGATCACACTTAACAATGAGTGGCCTCTCTCAGGAAATTTGTGTATTATACTCTTGAGGATTCCTGCTTGAATCATGCCCATACACGTGCGTATAAAGGTGTGGCCTTTGTTCTGGCCGATACAACCGTCAGAACACAAAAGAAGATTAGCCACATTTTTACTGAGATTATTTTTTAGTCAATCAGAAACGAAAGATGCTACTTCTTTCACACATTTCCTTCCTAAGCCTTCATGGTACAAGTACACAGTGAAGTGTTCAGTTTTCAAATCATGTTTGCTGAAACAGTACACCGACAGTTGTTGCAGGTAGAATATCTATTGCATAGGGATAAGTGGAAGCGGCAAGTTTTGCGTATAATATTGAACTACGTCTCCCACAGTATCAACGGACTTGGCTCTTCTCTTGGCATACCGAAGTGAGTTGTAAAATTTAGAGCTACAATGCCTATGAACGTTTAATTCCGCTCTGGAGACAAGCTTGGCTCTTTCATTTAAATGTGATCTTTCCAGTTTGAGTTCAAGCTTTTCACATTTACAACAGACATCATCCTGCAGTCCGAAAAAGGAATAACTAGAACTGTCCCGATAATAATTACGATAAACATCATATTTTACTTTACAATATATATATTTGTCATTGAACATATTGTGCATTGTCCGCACATTTAGTTCAGAGTTTAAATATGCTACTATTTTTTGTGAATAATGTGAGGTTTTTATGCGGAAAGACTTTATATGCTCGTGAATGAGTGCAGGGGTATTGTCTGGTGTGTTCTTGGTGTTCAGGCTTTCCCGCGTTTATGAATAGGTGTGATTCCCATCAGCAGCAATTTACAGATTCGAAACACGAGCGGATTCGTCACTGCATGTATATTCAGGAAAGCTTTCTTGTACACCAGTTTCCTTTCACTTCCAAGCACTATATGGTAAAGAAACGTTGCATTCCTACAGTTTTCACAGCATTCTGGATCAGATTTCCGAGGACACCTCTGCTCTACTTCCTTCGCTTCAATAAGGCGCTGCAGTCCTGGGTATCTTTGGTAGGAAGATCAAGGTATTCTGCCAAAATATTATTACATTTAATTACACAAATGGACTCATAACATTTAATTCCGCAGTTGAAAGTAAATTAATAATATAACATTGGTGTTGCTGGTAATATTGATGTATTTACATCTATACGGTTTCCTACGGTTGTTCCAAGAAAGACTGTTATTTACCTGCAAAGTTCTCTAACTGCTTTCCCTGGAACATAATCTCCTCTGTAATTTCGATAAGGTAGTCTTTTTGTACCAGCTGTCTTTACCTTATTTCTATCATAATCTCCACTACTATTCTTCCTTTTTGTAGCCATAGTTATACAACCAAGTGCCACTCAGTGAATGTTAACAGTGACCGTTAATGTCACATCAAAGGAAGTGGATAATTTTATCAATAATGTATAGTATTGGAGGAAAACAGCTTCAGCGCGGAAACGAGCAGTAACTGTTGGAGGCAAATAAATCACTGACTTATTTCGTTTCAGCAACAAAGAGTGTAAAATGCACCACGTTTTCTACCATTTGTAGGAGACTGGCGTATTTCATTTCAACACCAAATCATAGGTTATACTCTTCGATGAAAAACAAAAATTGAAAATTTTGACTTATTTGGTTTCAAGTATTTTCGATTCAGTTACGTAATCCGTTTTTATTGTTTGCAGTACTACGTCGTACGACGTAGAACTGAAGGGTCAGTGTGCATACAGCTACGGCAATGTGACAAATATGGGCGCATTCCTGGTTGGCGAAACTGCTTGGGGCGATACAGTCACATATTTTGAGGGATACCTGCGAGGTTACATCGACCTGCCCAACATAGAGGTCATCTATGACTTCCAGGCGGCGCTCACCGTCGGCGACGTCTCAGGCAGCGCCACGCACGGATACCCTAACAACCGAATCGAGGTGACTGTAAGTATTGAGCACGAGTTCTCTTCGCTTACCTACGTCTCGTTATTCTTGTCTAAGTGACTTCATTCCAACTCGAGAAACTTCGTTTTGAGCGCAAACTGCTCTTCATTTTCCGTAAATATTAACTATTTTGTTCATTCGTCTTGCTAGTTGCGCTCTGGACTTTGTTTCAAAGAGCTAGCATTTTTCAAGACTTCACCGTTTGCTGACGGAAGTTTACCGTATACTGCGTCTCCTCTGGGGAAAAGACACGAACTGGACATATAGCAGCTTGGCCTTTAAGTAGGGAAGTAGGGATTTGAACGCTGAGATGATGAAAATAATCAATGATTAGGTGCGTAATTATACAAAGGGGATGGAGATCTCTGCATTAAAGACACAAAATTTATTATTTAAAGGGCACTTTTTTCATAGACAGACGGGAACTATATAATGAATATAAATCAGGAAAAATAACAGAATTCATAACCTACTTAAAAGGAAGTGTTGGGGAAAAAGCACAACGTGATGTCATTTGAACTGAATAAGGAAAGGATGCTGGCTAATAAAATAAAACACATCAAAAAGAAAATTCAGATTCAAACCAAAATTTATTAATGATGAAGAGTAAGCTGTAAAGTTTCTTGTATTAATGTATTCGTTGTTTTCATTCACTGTAATTGGAACAAGCTGGCAACGTCTAGTTAGACGCTTTTCGTCTACTGGTTTACAAATGTAAATTTGAAAAAAGATAACACTTCACGATACTGTTGTTTCTTTTTCTGGTCATTTTCTAAAATTTCGCTGTTAACTGTAATTGTAGGTAAGAAATCTGAATGTGGAAGGTAATGAAGGGGTCCTCATATGAATAAGGATATTGAGATATATATAAGAAAGTGATTTACATGCAGGATGTTGCAATAGTATGACTAACTTGGAATTTATCTGGCGAGAAGGACGGTTGATTGCTCTAATTTGTTATGGGACCAGTGGGGTAGCTTACATTTGATTGGATACGTCGCTGTCAGAAATTTTCTCACCGTCAAGGAGAGGGAGGTTTGAAACACCTGGATCCCTTCTCTGGCTGACTCGTTTTGTATTCGCATAATATGACGCCATTTTGCACCATTCTGACAAGAAGAACGAAGATCATACTCGAGAGGTAACGGAAACAATGTTCGAAAATACACTGACGGAAAAATTACAAAACAAAACAAAAAATAATTCATGGAAAGAAATTCCTGGAATGCAGTGGCTTGTGTAACATATTTAATGGATTAATATTGGAAGATCACGTGAGAAACCGCCATAATACTCAATGCAAGCATAAACGTGTAAGCATTACTTGTACAGCTGCCGGATGTCAGTTTGTGGGATAGAGTTCCATGCCTTTTTCACTTTGTCGGTCTATACAGAGAAGGTTAACGCTGTCTGTGGATGAAGCTGGTGTTGTCGTCCGATAGTGTCCCATAAGTGCTTGATTGCTATCAGACCGGATAATCGAGCAGAACAAAGCAACATGTCGACACTCAGTAGAGCATTTTCGGCTACAACAGTGGTATGTAGGCGAGGGTTTTCCTGTTGGTAAACAACCCGTGCGATGTTGTTCATGAATGACAGCACAACAGGTCGAATCACCATAACGAAGTACAGCGTTGCGTTCAGAGTGCGTGGGATAACCAACAGGGTGGTCCTACAGTCATAACTCCAGTGAAGATCCAGTGTGCCTAGCCTGGAGGCAGATTGGTTGCAAGTTCTCAGAGGGCGTCCTCCTAAGAAACGCACGAATATGTTTGGCATCTAGGCAGAAACAGATTCCACAGAAAACCCAACAGACCTCCTCCCTGCCTTCCAATGATTTGTCACTTGACGCCACTGAAGTCGCAAATGGTGGTAGTTTGAGGTCAGTGGACTGCACGTTACAGAATGTCTGGCTGAGAGCTGTCCTTGAAGTAACCGATTTATAACAGTTCGTTGTGTCACTGTGGTGCCAACTGCCGCCCAGATTGCTGCTGCAGATGCAATATGATGCATCAGAGTCATACACTAAACACGAAGGTACTCCCTCTCGCTATTGCCACGTGGCCTCCCGGAACCCTATCTTCCTCTGACCATACATTCTCGAGACCACTGCTGCCACCAGTGAAGAGAAGTTGCTACATACGCGCCAAACCTTTCTGCAGTATCTCAGAAAGTACATCTAGCTTCTCGTAGCCCTATTACATGGCCTCGTTCAAAGTCTTTGAGGTGTTGATAATGACGTCTGTGTGGCTCTAAAGGCATTGTTGACCATCTCACCAAGTCTTATCTCAAAGGTAACTAACGCTCGAGACGTGCATTCAAAGTAAACCTGATTTCCACCGTCATAGTGCCACAACTAGCGCCACTCTTGTGTGATTTTCGCGATATTTAAATAGACATTATCTTTAAGATATAGAAACACGCCATTCACCTCTCGTATATGACGCCGTACTCCTAGGTGTCACGATTTTTTCTGTCCTCTCTGATCTCCTTTCTGTCACAATAATGTAGTTGGCTCTCCAAGTAGAGCCTCGCATGCGCAAATTTTTATATATACGGTACTGGAAAGAGTTGTCAACAGGCCTCTGGAAATGGGTAATTGTCTGTGACGTGGAATCGGCCGCCCCGCTAGCTCCGAGAACCTCATTTCTATGATTGTGGAATGGAAATTTTTCTTCCCACGAGGATGATATGCAAGTTAGCATGCCCACACACACATGCTTCGTGAAAAGTCTGCGGATGAAAGCCTGTGCCCAAGGAGTCGCATTATGGGGCCTCTCTGTCATCATAATACACTGGTACACCTGCCTAATATCACGTAGGATCCATGCGACCACGCAGAAGTGCCGCAAAATGACGTGGCATGAACTTGAATAATTTCTCAAGTAGTACTGGAGGAAACTGACACTACGAATCGTGCAGGGCTGTCCATAAACCTGTAAGCATACCAGGAGGTGGAGATTTCTTCTGAACAGCACGTTGCAAGGCATCCCAGATATGTTCAAAAATGTTTATGTCTGGGGAGTTTGGTGGCCAGTAGAAGTGTTTAAACTCAGAAGCTGTTCCTCGAGCCACTGTGTAGAAACCCTTAACGTATGGGGTCTTGCACTGTCCTGCTGGGAAGTCCGTCTGAAATCACAATGGACATGAATGGATACAAGTGATCAGACAGGGTGCTTACGTACGTGTCACCCGTCAGAATCGTATCTATACGTATCAAAGGTCCCATATCACTCCAACTGCGCACGCCCCACACCATTTCAGAGCCTCCACCAGCTTGACATGCAGTGTCTATGGATTAATGAGGTTGTCGCCATACCTGTACAAGCCCATCAACTCGTTACAGTTCGAAACGAGTCTCGTCCGACCAGGCAACGTGTTTCCAGACATCAACAGGCAAATTTCGATGTTAACGGGACCAGGCGATGCGTAAAGCTATGTGTCATACAGTCATCAATTGTACAAGAGTGGGCCTTTGGCTCCGAAAGCTCATGTCGTGGTGTTTCGTTGAATGCTTGACATGCTGACACTTGGTGATGGCCCAGCATTGAAATCTGCAGCAATTTGCAGAAGGGTTGAACTTCTGTCACGTTGAACGATTCTCTTCAGTCGTCGTTGGTCCCGTTCTTGCAGGATCTTTTTCCGGCCGCAGTGATATCGGGAATTTGATGTTTTACCGGATTGCTGATATTCACGATACACTCGTGAAATAGTCTTACGAGAAAATCCTGACATCGCCACCTCGGAGATGCTGTATCCCATCGCTCGTGCGCTGATTATAACACCACGTTCAAACTCACTTAAATCTTGATAACCTGCTATTGTACCAGCAGTAACCGATCTAACAACTGCGCCAGACACTTGATGTCTTATATAGGCATTGCCGACCGCAGTGCCGTATTCTGCATGTTTACATATCTCTATACTGGGTGATCAAATAGTCAATATAAATTGGAATACTGAATAAATCACGGAATAATGTAGATAGAGACGTACAAATTGACAAACATGCTTGGAAGGACATGGGGTTTTATTAGAACAAAAAAAAATAATAATAATACAAAAGTTCAAAAAATGTCCGACAGATGGCGCTTTAGCTGATCAGAATAGCAACAATTAGCATAACAAATTAAGACAAAGCAAAGATGATGTTCTTCATAGGAAATGCTCAATATGTCCACCATCATTCCTCAACAATAGCTGTAGTCGAGGAATAATGTTGTGAACAGCACTGTAAAGCATGTCCGGAGTTATGGTGAAGCATTGGCGTGGGTTGTTGTCTTTCAGCATCCCTAGAGATGTCGGTCGATCACGATACGCTTGCGACTTCAGGTAACCCCAAAGCCAATAATCGCACGGACTGAGGTCTGGGGACCTGGGAGGCCAAGCATGACTAAAGTGGAAGCTGAGCACACGATCATCACCAAACGACGGGCGCAAGAGATCTTTCACGCGTCTAGCAATATGGGGTGGAGCGCCATCCTCTATAAAAAGCCAGGCTGGAGATGATGCGATTCTGTAACATATCGGCGTATCTCTCACGCGTCAGGGTAGCAGTTACAAAACCAGAATCACGCATTTCCTCGAAGAAAAAAGGCCCAATAACGGTAGATGTGGTAAATCCAACCCATACCGTGACTTTCTCGTCGTGCAATGCAGTTTCAACGACAGTTTTAGGGTTTTCGGTAGCCCAAATTCTGCAGTTTTGGGCGTTCACAGACCCTCGGAGAGTGAAATGAATTTCGTCGGTCCACAACACATTACTCAACTAATCGTCATTTTCCGTCATCTTTTGAAACGCTCACACCGCAAATCCCTCCGCTTCACTAAGTCGCCAGGTAACAGTTCATGATGCCGATAGATTTTATATGGATAGCATCGGAGGGTACGCCTAAGTTCCAACCAAACAGTAGTGTATGGAATGCCGGTGCGACGTGTGACTGCACAAGCGCTGACTTCCCCGTGCATAGACGGACCCGCCAGAGTCACCATTTCTTCCTGAACTGTCTCAGCAGCATTACGCCTTGCGCTGGGTCGGCCACTACGGGTATATCATCTAAACAACCCGTGGCTTCGAACTTCGAAATCATTCTCACCACAGCTGCATTTGTCAACGGACCTTTACCCATTCGAATCCCCTTGCTATGGCGATAGGATCGTAACGCTGAACTAGCACATTCCTCATTCTGATAATACAGCTCCACTAAAAGCGCCTTTTCAGGTAACGTCAACATGCTGCGACTGCTGGTGCATCTGATTCTATCTCTCTTTTTTTTTTTTTTTTACTTTATTGTTATTTTAAAACCTGTACAAATCAGGTAGGCTGGCAGCGGCACACTACGCCGCTCTTCAGCCATAGCATTTACAACAGTATAAGAACGGAGCATGATAATGAAACAAAGTGACGGGCAAAAGAGAGAGGTCACAGAGACACAAAAAACACGGAGTCGTTCACACGTGACGATAACAACACTGAAAACACGTTGGCACGGCGCACAGAACACTGACGAGTCCGACGGCACAAGTGAACGTAGTAGTGGGACGGCGGACACCAAAAACACTAAACGACGTCACGCACACGAGACACAGAAGGCGAAGATCTCCGTCGTGCGAATGTTCACTTTGCGTGTGCGAGTCCGGGGACCTGCCAAGAGAGGAGGAGGAGGTAGGGGAGTGGGAGAGCGAGAGGAGAGCAGAGATGCCATGGGCAGGGGAGACAGGGGGGAGGGAGGAAGGGGGAGAGGAAGCCCGGGGGAAGAGGGGAGAGGGAGGGGACGGGGAAAAGGAAAAAGAAGGGAAGAGAAGAGAAGGGAGGGAGGGTGCCGAAAGGAAAGGACACCGGAAGAGGGGGGCGGGGCAGGGTCAAAGTTGATAGGAGGGGAGATGGAGGGGACGAGGACATCATCAGTGAGAGGGAGCTGGCGGAAGCCACCTTGGTAAGGAGGGTGGAGAGATGGAGACCGGGCGGGACACGGGAATACAGGCGCGGCAGCGGGCGGGGATGGGAGAGGAGCGGGGATACGAGTGGGTGAGGAGGATCAAGTTTACAGGAGGTGTACAGGATCTGTATCCTTTCAAGGAAAAGGAGGAGGTGGGGGAAGGGGATGAGATCATACAGGATCCACGTGGGGGAGGGGAGACGGATGCGATAGGCAAGGTGGAGAGCATGGCGTTCAGGGATTTGGAGGGATTTATAAAAGGTACGGGGGGGCGGAGATCCAGGCTGGATGGGCGTAACAAAGGATAGGGCGGATGAGGGATTTATAGGTGTGGAGGATTGTGGAGGGGTCCAGACCCCACGTACGGCCGGAAAGGAGCTTGAGGAGACGGAGTCGAGAACGTGCCTTGGCTTGGATTGTCTGGAGATGGGGAGTCCAGGAGAGGCGACGGTCGAGGGTGACGCCAAGGTACTTAAGGGTGGGAGTGAGGGCGATGGGACGGCCATAGACGGTGAGATAGAAATCAAGGAGGCGGAAAGAAGGGGTGGTTTTGCCTACAATGATCGCCTGGGTTTTGGAAGGATTGACCTTGAGCAACCACTGATTGCACCAAGCGGTGAACCGGTCAAGATGGGTTTCTCTCTCTCATTACAGCTCCTTTTATACACGAGTGTCATGCGCAGTCACTGACGTTATGCTGTCCACCGCCATCTGTCGAACATTTTGTGAACTTTTTTTTTGTTCTAATAAAACCCCATGTCATTCAAAGCATGTGTGTCAATTTTCACCTCTCTATCTGCATTAAGCCGTGGTTTAATAAGTTTTCAAATTTATACTGACTTTTTTTATCACCCGGTATTTGAATACGCATGCATATACTAGTTTCCTTGGCGCTTCAACTTATATTCATTATGTTGTTATACATTGTGGAGCCGGGAGGTGGTCGTAGTGGGGGGGGGGGGGCATTGGAGGTCAGATATAAACTCCGGCGTGCTCCGTGTGGCACCCTTTGTCATCAGCTTGAGTAAGGAACTCCTTTTCCTTCTGGTGTCTACAAAAGAACTTGCCGGAAATAAATCTGGCAGTTGTGTTTGTAGTGGTACGTCGGAACTTGTCTGGAACGATGCCTTCAGTACTCGATAGTTTCCCGCTATTGTAGGGATGGAAAAAACTGGTTAGTTAAAACCGATACCGATATCTTAGTTCTCAATAACCGGTATTTTTCGATATTTGTTTGGTCTTGGGTATAACTAGCGTTTCTTTTTTTGATTTTTTTAATTAATAGCCAATTAAAAAAACTGATCTATCAGTTAGCCGTAACAGCTGTGCTAAAATTTTTCGTTTTTAAATCAATCTTTTTTTTTTTTAAAATAAGTAATTTTTATTCGTAAAGTTTGCAATAGTCTGAAATACTGAGTTATTATAGAAATTGGGAAAAGCAATGTACTATTTTAATAAAACTGCCGACACAGATATGGCATAGGAAATTGTACAGCATTGCTGAGACAATAATGTCGCTGTTCCCGTGTCACGTGGCTCAAGTTAGGCGTGCATGTGCAGCGTGCAAGACTTGCGCCAAACCGATCTATGCGGTAGTTTCTCCCTGGTGTCACCAGACATGCCTTGTATTGCAGAATGGTATCAGCTCTAGTCTGGAAATGTTTTTAAGAACTGACTTAGGAATGCAGTGCAATGCTTCATTTGCTTTAACAGATTAAAGATTTGCCTGTCATTGCTACGAAATAAAAAAAGGGAAGGATATTATGGCAACAGAAATAAAATAAAAGTTTCACAACAATCCATTCATAGCACACAATGAAAATAGAAGGTAGCTGATCTGCTGCCTATGTCTACATAATATGCCTTTATCTGCTTGTAGTCCTTGAATACGAACAAATTAGCAGGAAAAACAGAGTTCTTCAAAGACAGTTTTCACCCTTTAACACTGGTTGTTCGTAATATTCAACTAGTTGTGTGATTCAAGATTACAATATGATTTTCTTTTAGACATCCCAAAATACAGGTTTTTTTTGTACTATTTAACCACTTACCATTTTTCGAGAAATGAGTGCCTATTTATTTTGAAATTTCTCTTCTATGTATCTTGGAATTGAGTGAGTCAAAATTTTAAGTTTTATTCGGTTTCTACTTTGATTATAGAAAATAACAGGAAAAAACCGAGAATCCGTGACTTCAGAAGCAGATTATATTAAGCGATTTTAACTGTCATTTGGTGTGTAAAAAATCCGGTACAACCAAATACAGGAAATTTCAGCGATAGCCATCATCCCTAAGCAACTATAGAGACTCGTAAATGGGGCGGCTGGAACAGCCGATGTAGGAAAGGCAACCCGTTCCAGCTGAAGCTGATTTTTCAGAAGCGATGGTTGACGCACACGAATAGGTCCGGAAACATCTTTGTTTCGCCGACACAAATGGACCAAGGAAATTTAAGGCTTTCTAAACACCAGATTGATCAGATGATCTTACGTTAGTGCCGGCCCATGTGGCCGTGCGGTTCTAGGCGCTTCAGTCTGGAACCGCGTGACCGCTACGGTCGCAGGTTCGAATCCTGCCTCGGGCATGGCTGTGTGTGACGTCCTTAGGTTAGTTAGGTTTAATTAGTTCTAAGTTCTAGGCGACTGATGACCTCAGAAGTTAAGTCGCATAGTGCTCAGAGCCATTTCAACCATCTTACGTCAGCTCGGTTGTTAAGACAACTCTCTCTCTCCTTCTTTCCCCCTCTCTCACTCTCTCTTCCCCTCCCCCCCCCCCCCTCTCTCTCTCTCTCTCTTTCCTGCATGGAATTATCCACTGAAAAATATTACTCGAAATTATTTAAGACGGTATCTTAGAGGACCCGATGTCCACTCGGCATTGGCTGACAGCGAGATAAGTGTTCTTATTGCCTAAAGCGCAGTTTTAGGGTCGTGATGCGTCTGTCTGAGCTAAAACGACGCAAAGTGCAACTCAGTGACTGTAGAGTGGAAGGGGGAACCCAAAAAATTACAGGGGCAGATGCATATATAGTTAAACACTTTTTATTTAAATTCAGAACTCGATTACTAATTATTCTATTTAGCTGCCTGTAACGATTACAGTAAATAACAAATTTCATGTAGCAATCATTGAGAATTTCAGAAACTAGTGTCACCCCTCAGGGAAGGTAAACATTAGTACTCGGTCAATCACTTTGTGCCAAAAATTACTGTAACGTTGCATCTCATAAACAATATTAAATCCAAGGGCAAAGAAAATTTACAGGTAGACCATAGTTGTGCTGAGACTGCACTTAACCATAGGGGCACAAATAGCGAATGTTCTCCCTGTACAAGTAATTAAGGTTCATTAAATCCTCTAAAAATTTAAAAACGAATATACGACAAAACAGTACAATAATTAAATACACCTAAACAGCAGGGTCAAATAGTTGCTAAATTCCCCACATTCCCCACACCAAGTTATACACAATCAATTTTTAAAAAAATGGTTCAAATGGCTCTGAGCACTATGGGACTTAACTTCTGAGGTCATCAGTCCCATAGAACTTAGAGCTGCTTAAACCTAACTAACCTAAGGACATCACAGACATCCATGCCCGAGGCTGGATTCGAACCTGCGACCGTAGCGGTCCCGCGATTCCAGACTGAAGAGCCTAGAACTGCTCGGCCACATCGGCCGGCCCCTTCGGCTCCGAAAGCCCATGTCGATGGTGCTGTGTCCCATCGCTCGCGCACCACCTGTAACACCACGATGAAACTCACTCACTTAAATCTTGATAACCTGCCATTCTAGCAGCAGTAACCGATCTAACAACTACGCCAGATGCTGTCTTATATAGGCGTTGCCGACGGCAACGCCGTATTCTGCCTGTTTACATATCTCTGTGTATGAATATGCATGCCTATACCAGTTTCTTTGGCGCTTTAGTGTATGAGGCAAAACAACCAGAGCTAATTCATAGGATAGCCACACAATAACGAGGCCAATCAGGAGCGCCCATCAGCTCAACAAATTCACACAATGACGACAGGCGTCTCACCACCTTACTTTAGCACATCGAGGTCAGTTTAAATTTTGGAAACAGGCAGCCAGCTGCAGCTCTTTGGGACATTACAGATTCCAGATGCAAAGGGCTTACAAGCTGAGACAATGTATCAGAAATAAGTTCTGCGTGTAACATTACGCTCTTACCACGGTCACCTGAGAAATGAACCAGCCATTAATAGCTGTCGAGGTCAGAATATTCCATCTGGCTGAACGCAACAGCCGCTCTCCTGGGAAGACGCGGGCAGCCCCCGCAGCATATCCACAACTCAATCGCGGTGTTGCGGCCCCGCTACGTCAGAGCTCCGTCGCTCGTTGTACGCGCTGTCAGCTTGTGCTGAAGGCCACGCAAATATCGCAGCAGCCGGGAGACGTCCGCTGTAGCCCTGTATTACACTACCATATTTATCTGTCAAAGCTGTTATGTCAAATGTTTTTGTCAAAGAAATTTGATAGTGCAATAGGGAACTTTGTCAATTATCGCCCTTCGTCAAACAAGTTTGACAAAAACTAGGGCCTCACCGTAAATTTGATCATAAAAGTCTTTCGTCTTCTGTTCACGGCAGTGTGAAATGTATTTGTCTGAAGCGCTGGAATCGTTACAGCTATTTGACGTCATAGCTGCAAAATTTAGTTGGTATGTTTAACAACTTTGTCCCGGCAGAGGTTCGAGTCCTCCCACGGACATGGGTGTGTGTTTTTTTCTTAGGATAATTTAAGTTAAGTAGTGTTTAAGCTTAGGGACTGATGACCTTAGCAGTTAAGTCCCATAAGATTTCACACACACATTTTTAACAACTTTGTTTCGACTAGGGTGGTGGGTGAGCAAGAGGTTCAATGTATGCTAAGAATCATGTGCTGATGGGTTGGCGACTTCAAACCCACAGTCGCAGCTACAGCCATCCACCTCTAAGTCTGGAAACATACGGGCAGCTCTTCAGTTAGCCAGAACAGAGGAGGAGGAACACTCTAAACTAAAAAAAAAAAAAAAATCTTAGCTGTCCTTTCTACTTGGTTTATTTTTTAGCTCTGGATGCCACAAGTTAAAAAGAGCTTCATATGTATCCTAGTTTTCATTAGTTTTGTTGTTGTTGAAACACTAATTCTTTTAATTAAATTAATCAAAAATAAAAATAGTTCCTAAAGGCCATATGTATACCAAACATTTATTTACCTTCAAATACACTAACGGCCATTAATATTGCTACACAAAGAAGAAATGCAGATGATAAACGGGTATTCATAGGACAAATGTATTATACTAGAACTGACATGTGATTACGTTTTCACGGAATTTGGGTGCATAGATCCTGAGAAATCAGTACCCAGAACAACAACTTCTGACCGTATGAACGGCCTTGATACGCCTGGGCATTGAGTCAAACAGAGCTTCAACACGATACCACAGTTCATCAAGGGTAGTGACTGGCGTATTCTGATGAGCCAGTTGCTCGGCCACCATTGACCAGACGTTTTCAGTTGGTGAGAGATCTGGAGAAAGTGCTGGCCAGGGCAGCAATCGAACATTTTCTGTATACAGAAAAGCCCGTACAGGACCTGGACCTGCAGTCATGCATTATCCTGCGGAAATGTAGAGTTTCGCAGGGATCGAATGAAGGGTAGAGCCACGGGTCGTAACGCATCTGAAATGTAACGTCCGCTGTTCAAAGTGCCGTCAATGTGAACAACCGAGACGTGTAACCAATGGCACCCCACACCATCACACCGGGTGATACGCCATTATGGCGATAACGAATATACGCTTCCAATCTGCTTTGACCGCGATGTCGCCAAACACGGATGCGACCATCATGATGCTGTAAACAGAACCTGAATTCATGTGAAAAAGTGATTTGCCATTTGTGCATCCAGATTCGTCGTTGAGTACACCATCGCAGGCTCTGCTGCCTTTGATGCAGCGTCAATGGTAACTGCAGCCATGGTCTCCGATCTGATAGTCCCTGCTGCTGCAAATGTCGTCGGACTGTTCGTTCAGATGGTTGTTGCCTTGCAAACTTTCCCATCTGTTGACTCATGGATCGAGACGTGGCTCCAAGATCCGTTACAGCCATGCGGAAAAGATGCCTGTCATCTCGACTGCTAATGATACGAGGCCGTTGGGATCCAGCACGGCGTTCCGTATTACCCTCCTGAAGCCACCAAATCCATATTCTGCTAACAGTCATTGGAACTCGAGGAGCAATGTCGCAATACGATAAACCGCAATCGCGATAGGCTACAATCCGACCTTTATCAAAGTCGCAAACGTGATGGTACGCATTTTTCCTGCTAACACGACGCATCACAACAACGTTTCACCAGGCAACGTCGGTCAACTGCTGTTTGTGTATGAGAAATCGGTTGGAAACTTTTCTCATGTCAGCACGTTGTAGGTGTCGCCACGGGCGCCAACCTTGTGTGAATGTTCTGAAGAGCTAATCATTTGCATATCACAGCATCTTTTTCCTTTCGGTTAAATTTCGCGTCTGTAGCACGTCACCTTCTGGGTGTAGCAATTTTAATGGCCAGTAGTGTATTCCTCTTTCACTGATTTATAAATGGCTTCTCACACTGATGGAGTTATTTAGTTTATTGTGCACTGTGGTATTCGAGTTCATTATAGTTAGCTAGAGTAGTTGTAATAAGAAATCACAGTGTTATGATGAGCCTGTCTTCTGCACATAGGCTACAGCATTTCTCAATTGAGTGTTCTGCTTTGTGAGGCACTGCCTTTACTATCTGGACATAAAACCCAGGGCTTCACGTAAGTGTGTTACACAATGAAATTGCGGTACACGCAACAGCAGTGCATAACAACAAGTTGTCCATCATGAACTTTGATGAAAAATGTGATGACAGTGTAATAGCCCTTTATAGCGCCACATCAGAGAACTTTGTCAAAGAAATATGAAGAATATTTGGTCACTGTTGTGTACGTAGTCCCGCATCGTCAGCGCATACACAACTTTCCCCCTGGAGCGCGCCCCACTAAGCACAACAGCGCAGGCGTAGCGCTCGTCCGTCTCCACACAACGAGATGGCGCTGCCTTAGAGACGGACCAAATTCTGCTTCCGCCGATCCGCGTATTAATATGTAACGCAGCCAATGAGATTGCTGCAAACATAGAACCTTTTTCTCCTTGCGGATCACACTCGCGCAGTGATACCTGAACGCGCGAGGTATTATAACGAGTGTACAGTCCTCCGATTAGCCAGTCTGCATTTGTCTGCACCAGTCTGTACCAGTCTGCGTTAGTCTGTACCAGTCTATAGCCAAGTTTCAATCTGCGCCTAATAAGATTACCATATTCCTGTACATAGCCATGAAGATAAATGTATAGACACTTTGTCAAGTATCAGAGATATGTGGGAATAAGATTAACATACCAAGACCAAAGGAACTTCAGAGTGTCAATTGTAAATAGCATCCACAATCAAGTTAAGTTATTCCTATGCTTGTTACTATTTTAATAAATGTGTGTGAAAATTAATCAAGTTCTGTTTAAAGTTGGTCACCGTCAATCTGCTACTCTAAGCGTGCAAGTGGCATTTCTATCATCTGACCTAAAGGCAGAAGATAAACACGCCGCGATAAGACCACGAAATATATTGCTGACACTCGCCTACTTCGTTAGAGCGACAAGTCAAATAATCTGATGGAGTGTGTACTGAAGGTCTTACAGTATGCACACCACAGTCATTTTTCTTGGTCAAGGAACTATGGTAGTGCAATAGCGGCCTAACCGGTCTCCATTCCTAACCGCCCGAGGCTCAGAGCTATACCTCCCAGCTGTGCGAAAGTGGCCAGCAGGCAGCACTGCCACCCAGACGTAAAGCTCAGCGCAAAATAGCAGAAACGTGCGAATCGATATATCACCGACGGGCCACACGGCTCAGAGAGTTTCCCATCCGTAGACGCGGAGGAGTCCACACAAAGGAACTTTTAACAGGCATTCAGTTTAGAGTCTTAAACAAGAAAAGTCTGGTTTTGTCACCGACAATAGCGCTCTGGCTGTGAGTTCCGGTGGACGTAGATGTTTGCTGACTGACGCCGGACTGAAACTGAAACGGACTTTGCCTTTTGCGCGGGGTTCTGATGGGAGCAGAAAACGGATTCAAGCCCCTGAAGACATGTTTTTATTGGTGGGCGGGGCTTTGGCTTTTGATTGCTAGATTCCGGAAGCAGGATATAAGCATGGGTTCGTTACGGAAATTCTCTGAGGCATCATACGGGGACATGTGATACTTTGTACCACAGCGATAGTGATTCTCTTTCATTTTAACTTCCGATTGCAGTTGTTCCAGTGGGTCGCAGCTCTCGTATTTCCCAGCAAAGTTGCATATAACATTGCACAGTCCAAACGATCAACTCTTTACACGGTTGCGTAATACATACAAATTATAAAAATGAATGTACGTATGTATGTATGTATGCATACTGAGCTGACAAAAGTCATTGAATAGTGGTAGTATCGCATACACAAAGTATTAAAGGGCAGTGCACTGGCGGAGCTGTCATTTGTACTCAGGTGATTCATGTGAAAAGGTGTCCGATTTGTTTATGGTCCACGACGGAAATTAACAAACTTTTAACGTGGAATGATGGGCGCATGGGGCATTTCGTGTCGGAAATCCTTAGAGAATTTAATGTTCCGAGAATAACGGTGTCAAGAGTGTGCCAGCCGTCACTTAACGACAGAGAAGAGCCGCATTTGTCTAGAGACAAGCAACACTGCGTGAAATAAGCGCAGATATCAATGTCGGATGCACGAAAAACGTATCCGTTAGGACAGTGTGGTCAGATTTGGAGTTAATGGGATACGAAAGCAAAGGATCAACGCGAATGCCTTTGTTAATACACACATCAAAAGAAGTTTTTCATCACCCCGGCTCCCAGAACTCCTGAAGATGGACGTTGACTATGGATATTGTATCACATACATAGTCCCTTTGACTATTCAGAGATGTCACTAAACCTGCCCAAAGATGTAAACAACCATGCATGTGCAGCGCCTATTAGACGGATGGGGTCCGACAGCCGAACAATTAGAATCATTCCACCAGGAAGTGAGTGTACGGCTCGTCTTGACTGTAGCTCAACCATGCCTAGACGGTCAATACCGCAGTTCGACTGCGTCCGCATTGTTATTTTGCGCCAGGAAGGGCTCTCATCAGGGGAAGTATACCGGCGTCTTGGAGTGAACCAGAGCGATGTTGTCCGGACATGGAAGCGATACCGAGAGACTGGAACTGTCGATCACATGTCTCGCTCAGGCTACCTAAGGGCTACTGCTGCAGTGGATGACCGCTACCTGCGGATTATGGCTCGGAGGAACCCTGACAGCAAAGCCAACATGTTGAATAATGCTTTTCATGCAGCCACAGGACGTCGTTTTACGACTCAGTCTGTGCGCAATTGGGTGCATGATGCGCAACTTGTGAGGTAACAGGCGAATTGTGGCGCCCTGAAAATATTCTAAGTTGGCGTGGCCGCACTGGACGCTCGTGAAAGCCGGGGCCCTGAAGCCAACATGTGGTGGCAAACGTTACCCGGACGAGAGGGGCAGCTCCAGCGCCGGGAGTGCCAAGATGGCGGACTTGGTGAAACCTTAATGGAAGACTTTTCACAGTTCGTATAGAAATTAATAGTAGCCAGATGAATCATGATACTTCAAAAAGAAATATGTACATTACCATTAACAGCACGACGATTCTGATCGCGTAATCAGATTTTCAATATCTTTATTAGTTTAAAGTATAGTATCTGACGGTAAAGTATACAAGTAATACCCAGCAACGAATTTTCAAAGTCTAAACGTTTCATTCGATTTCGTCGATCTACCTGTCGTTAGAAAGCTATTAGTGTAAACCTAATTTGGTATGAATTATAGGCATGTAACTTAAATAGTACTTGAGTTATTGGAGGTCAAAGTGGCCGATTACTATCAATCGCGTCAGGCCTTAAGTACTCCACGGTTACACGAAAAAACGGTAGCAGCATGCTTATAAATATATTTATTCATCTATATCTTTGTATATATCCGATATATGCTACTCACTAATAAATTGGTTAAATATTTATTGCGTTTTAGAAAGCACAGGGACTTTAGGCTTCTGGCCTATCTTTCGCTTCTTTTCTTTTGATATGTGTTTATTTAATTGTTTAAGTATTTAATAATGTGTGTTAGAGCGTGTTTGTGGTCCAGCCGTAGGAATATTTATTTAATTTCAAGTATTTAAATGTAAATCCTGTATTACGTAAGTGTTTTATGTATGTGAGTGTGCACTGGCTGTAAGACACCTGTAGATAACGAGGTGCTTAAGGTCGCACCATCAACTGCTGTTTCACCTGCCCCAGATAAAAGTGGCGTATTTTCAGATGCATCTATTTCTATTGCTGCAGACTGGGTGTTGTGTGCTGTCCTTAGGTTAGTTAGGTTTAAGTAGTTCTAAGGTCTAGGGGACTGATGACCATAGATGTTAAGTCCCATAGTGCTCAGAGCCATTTGAACCATCTATTGCTGTATGACCTTCTTCACCGTACTGATATGGACGACGCTGGCGCAATCCAGTATTTACATCTTCTGTCTGCCTTGGCTCCATTTCAAATTCAACAACTTCTTCGTCTAAATCATCGTATGCTGGATTTTCTCCATACCTGATTTCATCTGCAGCATATTTTCGAAACATTGTCCTTATACAATTACTCCTATTAACATTAAAAACGTTTCGCCGTTCCGCCATTTCAATATCGTCCACTGGTCCTGGATATAAAGTTCCTCCGTCGTACTATATTGAACCATGTTGTCCCGTGCTTAAATACTCATTTAACCGAGACATTGTGCTGGATAAATAAATGTTACTAGTTTCTGCATTTATATACGTAACAGCAACATCTGTCACTGCATGGCTCAAATGGCTGTGACCGATTACACGGGATTTCTTTCTGTCGCCAACCTTTTGCTGGTGTGGCTGCTTGCCCAGATAGTCGGCTTGAAAAGCCAACTATCTCAGCACCACAGCCACAGGCGCCATGGCGACCTTGGGACCAGGGTACCCGGAGGGGGGGGGGGGGGAGGGGAGGTCGAGTGTATAGTCAACGAATCGAGGCACATGTGCGGCCGTGGGTCATGATTCTAGCCAATCACAGCGCTCGTTAATGGTGAGACTGTATAGAAGTGGGGGAGGAGCATCGTTTCGAGAGAGGACACAGGGGGCAGTTCTGGACAGGACGGCACTGGACACGGGAATTGCCGGTACGGTACGAGCGACAGATGGACGGTCGCAAGAGGGACTTGGAATGTGGAGCGGTTAGCGCGTGATCACGAGAGATAGAAATACTTCGGAGTGCGGACTTGTGAACTGAGATTTCCTGGGTGTCTACAGTGAAAAAGTAGTGTGCGTTTAGAAGTAAATATCTAGCGAGCTATGTTGTTGTTCATAACAAATTACGTGCAGTAGTTATGTATTGTTTCCCTGTTATTCATCTTATATTTTATTTAATTGCTGGACCATCGACACCAGTAAGTGTTTTGCAGAAATATACCGCATTCTCAAAAGTACTTCTACTATAGTGCTCATCATTTAAAGTCGTTAAGATAGTACCTGCAGATTTTATTCAATTGCAATCTTTCATTTATAAATTATTTGTTAATTTCATAATTCTCAATTGCCGAGTGATAGAAACCTTTGACCATTCGATACATGTGTGTATTCTTACCGTATACTGTAGCCTCAGCAGTATTTGGCCCATAATGCGGCAACTACGTATCCCAGTCCTTAGACAGCGAAACCAGCCAAAGCTTTTAATATTGCAACTCTTAGTCTGAGGCTGCAAGCTTCACTCCCGACGTCCCTGGCGAGATCAATCTTTGCAACCACGACACCATGCAGCGCGGTACAGATGGGCCCAACAACATGCCGAATTGGCCACTCAGGACTGGCATCACATTCTCTTCACCGATGAGTGTCACATATCCTTTCAACCACACAATCGCCGGAGACGTGTTTGGGGGCAACCCAGTCAGGCTGAACGCCTGAGACACATTGTCCAGCGAGTGAAGCAAGGTGGAGGTTCCCTGCTGTTTTGGCGTGGCATTATATGGACCCGACGTACGACGCTGGTGGTCACGGAAGGCGGCGTAACGGCTGTACGATACGTGAATGCCATCCTCCGACCGATAGTGCAACAATATCGGCAACATACTGTACAGGCATTCGTCTTCATGGACGAAAATTCGCGCACCCATCGTGCACATCTTGTGGATGACTTCCTTCAGGATAACGACAACGCTCGACTAGAGTTTCCAGTGTATTCTCCAGACATGAACCCTATCGAACATGCCTGGGATAGACTGAAAAGGGCTGTTTATGGTCGACGTGATCCACCAACCATTCCTTAAGCTTAAGGAAGGCATAGGAGACGCAAATGTGTTTTAGGTGCCTAAGCGGAACAGGACTTTATGAGCAGGTGCAGGATGTTCGTGATAGCAAGGAGTGATATATGGAAATTAAAGCGAGATATTTCGTGGAAGTGATAAAACAAGGGAGAGCGGAGTTATACGCTGTGTATCGTGGGATTCGGCTATGAATAGGAAGGTAGGGCAGAGAGTGAGTTATTGTCAACAGACCCGTGATAGGGTTAGTCTCATCAGAATCGACATCAAACCAACACCGACAACAGTATCTCAGGCATACATACCAACGACGCAAGTGGAAGATGAAGAGATAGAGAAAATATATGAGGATATTGAACGAGTAATTCAGTACGTACTTGTAGAGAGATGAAAATATGATACCCATCAGAGACTAGAAGATAGCGAAAGATGAAAGGGTTACGGGAGAATATGGAACTGGCAGTAATAATGAAAGAAGAGAAAGACTAATTAAGTTTTGCAATAAATTTCAGGTAGTAATAGCGAATAATCACTTCAAGAATCACCATAGGAGGTGGTATGCTTGGAAAATGCCTGGAGACTTGAGAAGATTTCAGTTAGATTCCATCTTGGTAAGGCTGAGATCCAGAATCAGATATTGGATTGTAAGGTGTACCAAGGGCAGCTATAGAATCCAATCAAGATTTTGTAATGGTGAAGAGTAGGCTGAAGTTTAAGAGACATGTCAGGAAGACTAAGTCCGTTAAGAAGTGTGGTACAGAAGTACTAACAAATGAAGAGATGCGTTTGAAGCTCTCTGGGGCTGTAGATACTGAGACCACGAATAGCTCGGTAGGCATTTAAGTTGAAGAGCATTGGACGGGTCTAAAAACGGCAGTCACAGAAGTTGGAAGGAAAAACGTGGTTACAAGATAGATAACTGCGAAGAAACCATGGTAGCAGAAGAAATTTCTTCATTTGATGAAGGAAAGAAAGAATATAGTTGCCTTTGGAAATATCCGGATTTCGGCTTTTATACCATTATCGAGTACAACGCTTTCGCAGTGTACATAGTAATGGCATAAAATCCGAAATGTGGATTGCACAAAAAATAAATATAATAATACACAGTCATGTAGTGGTTTACTCTTTTAAAAAAGTATTACATGACTGTGGCTCAACGTAATCGAAAACTTTCCACTTAGGAATGAAACAAATAGGAAATGACGGGAAGCTAAGGCGAGAGGTGCAGCCACCAGACACACAGTTCTCACGTTGCGGTTGATAACGAGAAGCAAGACTAAAGAAAAATCAAGATACTTTCATAGGATCTGTCGATTTGGAAAGAGCGGTCGACAATGTAAAGTGGTGCAAGATGTTCGAAATCCTGCGAAAAAGAGGGATAAGCTATCAGGTAATCTAGGTAATATACAGTGTGTATAAGAACCATGCGGAAACAGTAGGAGTGGAAGAAGAGGACCAAAGTGCTCGGATTAAAATCGGTGCAAGGCGGGGATATAGGTTTTCGCTCCTACTCATGAACCTATGAGCCAAAGAAGCTACAGCAGAAATACAAGGAAGGATCAAGAGTGAAATTAAAATTCAAGGTGTAACGATATTAATGATAAGCTTCGCTGATGACATTGATATCCTCAATGAAAGTGAAGAATAATTAGCGAATGTGTTGAATGGGATAGGCAGTCTAAAGAGTACGGATGTGGACTGAAAATAAATTGAAGAAAGATGAAAGTAATGAGAAGCAGAAGAAATGAGAACAGCGAGAAATTTAACATTTGTGATCACGAGATAGGTAAAGTTGAGAAATTCTGCTACCTAGGCAGCAAAATAATCCATGACATATAGCGAAAGAAGGCTATCAAAAATGGCATTCTTAATTCTTGACCAAGAGAAGTCTTCTGGTATCTAGCACAGGTCTTAATTTGAGGAAGAAATTTCTAAGAATGTACATCTGGAGCACAGCATTATACGTTGTGAAACATGGACCGTAGGAAACCTGAACAGAAGAGAATATAAGCATCTGAGATGTGGTGCTACAGACGAATGTCGAAAATCAAGTGGGCTGATAAGGAAAGGAATGAGGAGGTTCTCTGAAGAATCGAATGAGGAAAGGGATACATGGAAAACACTGACAAGAAGAAGTAAGATATCTGGGAATAACTTCCACGGTAGTAGAGGGAGCTGTAGAGGGTGGAAACTAGAAGAAGACTGAGATTGGAATACATCCAACAAATAACTGAGGATGTACTTTGCCAGTGCTACTCTGACATGAAAAGGTTGGCACTAGAGAGGAGTTGGTAGCGAGCCGCATCAAACCAATCAGAGGACTGATGACTCAGAAGAATTGTGAGCCTGCAACAGAAAGAGAGTAGTGATGATCTCTCCATTGTAAAAAGATTTTGGACCAGCCCCACATTCGGATGTCTGAGAAGGGACTGCCAAGGGGGAGGTGACCATGAGAAAAAGACTGAATAACCAATGAAAGAATAACGTTCTGCCACTCAGTACGAGAAATGTCAGAAATTTGAACGTGGTAGAGAGGCGACAAACTCTAAAAAGCGAAATGAAACAGCTGAGTCTACCTGTAGTAGGGGCAGGGGGTTAGTGAAGTTAAATGGAAGATAAGGGTGCCCAGTCAGACAAATATAGAGTATTATCAAGCGCAGCAGGATTGGTATAAAGGGTGTAGGTTTTATTATGAATAGGAACCAGTGATGAGCTATGTGAACGATTCAGTGAGAGGGTCATTCTCATCAGATTCGACAGGAAAATAACACCGGCAATGGTAGTATGCCAAAGTCGCAAACAACAGGTTAAGAGATATAGAAAGTATGTGACGATATAGATGGGTCATTCAGCATGTTAAGGGAGATTAAAATCTAATAATCATGAGGGACTGGAACACAGTTGTTGTGGGAGGCATACAAGAAACGGTTAGAACGATACAACAGCTTGGCAGTAGGAAAAAGAGAGGAGAAAGACTGAATTCGGTGATAAATTTGAGATGGTAAAAGCAATTACTCGGTTCAAGAATCACAAGACAAGGACGTGTATTTGGAAAAGCCCTTTCGATACAGGAAGATTCCAGTTGGAATACATCATAGCTAAACACAGATTCCTAAATGAAATATTGGGTTCTTAGGAGTGCTGAGGAGGAGATATTGGCTGAGATCACATTTTAGTAATGACGAAGAGTACATTGAATCGCCTGGCAGAATCATTAAAGAAGGAGGTGGAATATTGAAGTGATGAGGGATCATGAGACCCGTTTAAAGTTCGCTATGGACACTAATAAGGAATAGCAGAGCAGGCATTTCGGTTGAAGACGGTTGGACATTTCTAAAAAGAGCAATCAAGCATGTTGGAATGTAAACCATACGTACAAGAAAAGTAATTGCGAAGAAACCTTGGTTAACAGATGAAATACTTCAACTGGTCGACGACAGAAGGAAGTACAAATATGTGCCAGGAATACGGCAATATAAACCCCATAGGAACTTAATATGCCGGTCGGAGTGGCCGTGCGGCTCTAGGCGCTGCAGTCTGGAACCGAGCGACCGCTACAGTCGCAGGTTCGAATCCTGCCTCGGGCATGGATGTGTGTGATGTCCTTAGGTTAGTTAGGTTTAATTAGTTCTAAGTTCTAGGCTACTGATGACCTCAGAAGTTAAGTCCCATAGTGCTCAGAGCCATTTGAACCATTTTTGAATTTAATAAATAGGAAGTGCAGAGCGGCCAAAGGGAAACGACTGCAGGACAGACGCGAGGAAATCGAAAATGTAATAATCGTTGGGAGTACTGACACAGAACATAGGCAAGTCAATACATCCGCCAAAGAAATTAAACGTAATTATGGTAACATTAAAGAAAGCTATGGAATTCCACTGACAAAAACAGGGGGGGAGGGAGTGGATGGGAAGAGTACTATGATGGTGTCAATTTGGGTGTGGACTTGCCCAATGACAAGGTAGAAGAAGAAACTGTAGTCGATGTAGAATATGTAGAGGATCCAGTATTAGGGTCATCTGGAAGACTTGAGATCAATGAAGGCAAAGGCAATATAATTTATAACATTCCATCAAAATTCCTAAAATCATTTTATGAACTGGGAACTAAACGACTATTCAGTTTGGTGGATAGAATGTACGAAACTTAGGATGTACAATAAGACATTCAGAAAAATATCATCCACACAATCCCTAAAATAACAAGGGCAGATAAGTGTCAGAACTATTACACAATCAGCTTAGGACAATATAGTGAAAAATGAAGTAGCAAATTGAGGATGTGTTAGCCAACAATCAACATGGCTTTAGGAAACTTACAATCACCAAAGTGGCCGTTTTGAAATTGCACTTCATAATGGAAGCAAAACTGAAGAAATGTCAAGACACGTCCATTGGATACAATGACAAAGAAAAAGCATTCGATATTATAAAGTGTTGTAAGATATTCTAAATTCTGAGCAAAAAACTGTAGAGAAATAGTATAACAATGCATGTTCTAGGACACTTCCTAACCGTTTTTAGATATAAAATGATTAATTTTTTAAACACATTTCATCGAATTTAGGAGTTGGGTTATTTCTTAGTGCAAAAATTGGTTGATCAAACGAGACACCCTTATATTTAAAAAAACTAATTTGGAGATTATAAAATAATTACATGTAATAAATTGATAGCAAAGACAGATGAATGACAAATTGTACTCGAATAAAAAAAGGACATTACGACAGAAAACAAAATATAGTGTCTTAAAGGATATAATACAATTGTAATGAAATTAGACAAATCAAGAGCTACTTGTAAGATGTGAATAACTCAAGACTGATGAAACAGATATTATTCTAATAAAAGAGGTTTAAGAATGTCATGTTGAGTAGTATGGATGAAATGGGGCACATATTAAAGAAGAGCACTAAAGTTGTGAGGGTAAAATATATAACAGAATGTGGGAATCAGTCAGGTAAACCAAGATCAATTTGTAAGAAATGTGTGAACAATGACTGTGTGAATAGATATTGTTTGAAGAAAACCTGTAACAAACAGAATGACATGGTCAATGTACTAAAAACTAATATGGATAACACAAACTAATTGAGCAATTCAAAAAAGTGGAAGTCATTGATTTATCAACCTGGATACAACCAACTTGAATTCTCTCAGAATTATGCTGAGTGGTGTAGTGTTGCTAATCGATGCTATGAATGTACAGCTGATAGAATTAACCCACAAAACAATCGCAAAAATAAAAAAAATGTTTTATTGATATACTAAATAAGTTAATGAAGATTGCTTGCAGTGACACAATTTTATCTATAACAACTGCTGTTGTTAAGAATAGAATAATAAATTTTTTTCAGTGTTCAGTAGGAATTATAAAGGAGAAGCTGTACCATATATTTATTTAATAGCAAAACTATCAGAATATTTAACTACTGTGCATAGTATTAAAATTAAAGATACATAGAGAAGTGTTAAAATATGGGAACTATTTCTATATACAAAACCAGATTCAAAAATAGGTGGAATTTCTGACGTATACTGAAAAGCAATTAATTTGGATAGTTGTATTGGAGAATTTACATGAATAACAAAACTTATTACAATTCTGTTCTTGCTAAGGACATCCAGTGATGGTAACACTGAGATGTTGAAGGTGGTCAGATAGCTCAAGTGAGGGCTGATACATTCAAAGATCCTTTAATACAATTTACAGAAAAATATAATTTAAATTTGGTGGCAAATTAAATGCAGAAACTAGGGAAATAGTTTATAGATGAAGCTTGTACTAAATCCTAAGATTTGGTGGAATAATAGAACAATCAAATGGCGCTATCACCTTGCGACTAAAAATATACTACATATTGCTGAAAAAGCATTTATATTTGGCAAGAACATACCGATCTAATATCTGAAAATTTCACATAAAAGATGATTACACAGAAATGAGGTAGCTGGTTGTCATAAGAGCCCTAGAAGTGCAGATGGAAAATGTCAAACACTAGCTCATTCTGGATTTCTAAATTTAAATAATGATCCAAATGAAATTCACATTGATCAAAATGAAGAATGGTACATACCTTGATACAAGTACTAACACCCCAGAATCGAAAATAAATTTGTTTGCAGTATCAGTTCACAAAATTGGTCACACATTAGGATTAGGCCATTCAAATGTCTACAGATATATCATGTGTCCTTATAATGGATCAGTTGTTGAATTACAACAATATGATGTTCTTGGTATTCAAAGCCTATGTGAATCACCTCAAACTGAAGATGTACCATCTGTTAGACCATCTACACCACTATTATCATAAGAGAAACCAAATTAAGGTAACTTATTAGATCTTCGTTAGTTTTTATAAATTGCAAACGACTGTCTGTACATATTTCATGAGAAGTGGGTGTGGATGAAAGATTTAACTAAAAGCAATGGAGCAGCATCACCACAATTGATCAGAGATTGCTTAACATTCCTGTCACAAGATTTTGAAGGTATTACTCCACTGCTTACCAATGATGATCTCATGAAGTTGTATTACTTGTTAATTAGAAAGTGTATATGTTGCATTTACCAAGTTATAAATTATAATCAGTTTATCCAAAAGATAACAGTGGTATTGGTTTAAGACAGAAGTCTATTGTTTATATTAAAATAAATACTTAGTGGGGTAGCTCATACATCTCTTACAATAACATATTCTATATGGAGTTAGATGAATGTAGTTTGAAGTGTAGAGATTATGGCATTATAAGTAAACAATTTAGAGGCATACCACCAGCAATGGATACAGCATTTAGATATATGACTGGAATACTATATTTCTTCAAACATAACACATTTTATGAGTACAGTGAATTTACAAAGGTGTTAGTAAGATCGGGTCAAATTATTCTTAAGTGTTTCGATATTAATTGTTCAGATTCAAATTTATTTGCCCCAAATACCATAAATAATTAGCAAACTTCTGCTGTTCAATTAGGGAAAAAAACTTTTTGGAAATATAAAACCAGCAAAATGGTATGAAAATTAAGTACAATGGTTTGGTTAAAGTATCAAATTCACATGAAAGTCATGATACAGGATTTATTCACTGGTTTATAAATGAAACTATTCAGTATCTTGAATACATTAGAAAGATTCAATATACCGTACAACTTGGATGATCATGTGAAAGTACTCCATAACGAATATAATAACATGGTATTCATCACACATACAATCTATAATTCAAATTTCAATCAACAATCCTTCTACAATCTGAAAACGTTATTCCTAATGATAATGATAGTTGTGATGCTTTGGAATGTACTTGTGATTTAGATGAAAATATTGTTGATTTATATTATGATAATAATAATAATGAAACATTAAATTTGAATTCCTTACATGAGATTACAGATTTGTGTATGATAAATGGACAAGTGAATAATATGTAAGTGATGTAATATCGAAAGAAGCATTGAAGATATCGTCTACATCCACACACAAGAGAAAAACATTTGCACATGTGTAAACAGTGCTACAAAGAATACGATGAAGAATATCAATCTAAGCATTATATAGCTATCAAATATAAATTAATTGAAAAAGTACCTTGTGAATGTGGTAAAAATGTATGTGCATTATGTAAAGTTTTGTCAACTAAAAACACCCTAATTGCAATGAGAGGAAAACATTAATTGCTTTTGGCATCAAAGGCAAACTACAGGTAAACAGTGGACAACATGTGAAGAATGTGCAGAAGCAAATATTTGTGATATGCTAAAAAACAATTTCTCCTTAATAAAAATTTTCTATATAAATTAGCAGTTACATGCTGAATAATATATGTAGATTATCTAGTCTAACTTCGATAATAAATGCCCTATGTTAGTTGAGTAATAATTATACATATTAATTGTTATTTTTAAGCCTGTATAAACAGTAAGCTATATTAATTGAATAACAAGTACATTCTATACTATTGCAATAATAGTAATATATAAATTTGACATTGAATTATAGACAACAGATAAGGAAAACTAACCTCAATACTTTTTCCATTTATAAATATAGCCACAAGTGACTAAAGTTAAACTAAAGGATTTAGCTAAGAGCTCAAGTCTACTTCACAAATCATAGTTGATTCTACAAGTTCAAAATTCACCTGTGTCACTAAAACATATATTTTCATTTAAAGCTGATGTATATAACAAGTAGAAAAAAAAAGGATAATAAATAATATTTAACAGATTGTAAGTAGACTACAGACTTGGAATATAGAAAATACACACAAAATCTAAGACCCTAATAACTTTATAATTGCCTCAAAATCGAAATTATATGACATATTAAAAGATACACTCAAAACTCATCACAGCTGAAAAATGAGTAGTAAAAATGAAAAAAGAACTTAGATTTTCGACATATACGTACACAATATTAAACGAAAAATTCTATAGCAATGCTAAGCATTAAATAAAGAGTAATATTAAAGAACCATAAACGAGAGGATCTGAATCTGCTCTCAACACAGTTACGGGTTTACAACCAGAATTAAATAAAAATACCACTTAGAGGGTCATCATACATAGATCTCTCCAATCAGATTAGAAATATAAAAACCTGTGTTAATGTTAAGAATGATGAACAAAAATGTTTTACTTGTGCTATAAAGTCAGTATTGTATGGTGTAACTAAAGACCCACAATGAGTAACATAAAGTATAATGTTGGTGTTGAAATTGATAAAATACAAAATGAATTGAGTTCCCTATTAAGGTTGTTGATATTGATAAAATTTAACAAAGCTTGAAATCTAAATAAATAATATTTAGATTATAATCTAAATATGCATATGATGAAAAATATGTAGTTTACCCTCTTCATATAAGTAATATTAGTAATGTTAATTTATTATGTATTAGAACAAAAAATAACTCACATTATTGTTGGATTAAGGATTTAGTTATATTGGTTGTTAGCCATAAATCCCAACATGAATAGAAAATTTATGCATGTTAAATATGCTTACAACATTATACTTCATAAAATGATTTGAATACTCATCAAAAAGATTGTTCCAAGAATGATTCAGTTCAAGTAATTTTACCAGATGAAGGTGAATATATAAGTTTTGAAAACTTTCAACATTCTGTAGATGCTCCATTTGTGACCTGCACTGATTCTGAAAGGTTGTTCTTGAATTTAAATCCTTATCAACTTAATCCAGAGAAGTCATGTACAATTAAATATCAAAAAATAAGCCATATGGATTTTGTTATTATTTTGGACATACTAATGGTTCTTATAAAGATCCTGTTGTCTATAAATGACCAAATGCACATCAGAAATTTATTGAAGCACTGAAACAAGAAGTTGAAGACATTGGCGAAATATATTCATAGATAGAATCAATAAACTGTTTAAATTTAAAATTTAAAAAGTCGTCATTATGTGAAGAGCCCTATATATCACAAAATGAAAGGTAGGTTGGTTGGTCTGTGGGATTGAAGGAACCTGACTGCTATGGTCATCGGTCCCTTTTCCCAATATTTCAAACACCCACACAGAATAAAAACGAACAATGGAAGTGACAACAGATGACACAGGACAAGAAAGACTCAGACAAAGACCAGAAAAAAAAGAATTAAAATCACACAGAATGTGACAGTGGTTGGCCGACCATAGAGACAAAAAAGGAAAAGCCAGCCACCTAGAAACACACTAAAAAGATAACCCAGTCTAAAATCGTAGGCCAAAACAAAACAAAAAAGTGACAAACACTCAGATTAAGAGATAAAAGCCCCCTGCCCAAATAAAATGCAAAACTAAGCCTGTCATGGAAGTGTCATCTGTTAAATTGGCAGGGAGCGTCTCAGGCAGCGCAAACGTCTGCCTGAGCACAGCTAAAAGGGGACAGGGCAACAAATTGTGGACCACCGTCAAAGCCGATGTGCAGCGACATAGAGGTGGGTCCTCACGGCGCAATAAGTGGCTGTTTGTCATCCCTGTGTGCCCAACGTGCAGCCGGCAGAGGACAACAGACTCCTTGCGAGGGACCCGCAAGGAGGAGCGCCACGCACCGGTAGCCTCCTTGACAGCCTGAAGTTTGTTTGGTGAAGGCAGGGTGCGCCATTCTTCACCCCAGGTGTGAAGTACATTCTGCCACAAAACTGTCCTGAGACTCCGAAAGCCCAATCGATAAGGCTGGTACACTGACAGCCTGTTTGGCCAGCATGTCAACATTTTCATTGCCCGGGATGCCACCATGACCAGGGGTCCACACAAAGACCACAGAGTGGTCGCAACGGGAAAGAGTATGGACGAACTCCTGGATAGTCATCACCAGACGCGAGTGAGGGAAACACTGGTCGATAGCTCATAGTCTGCTCAGGGAGTCGCTACAGATAACGAAGGACTCACCTGAGCAGGAGCGGATATACTCTAGGGCACAAGAGATGGCGACCAGCTCAACAGTGAAAACGCTGCAGCCAGCCGGCAATGAGTGTTGTTTATATTGATGCCGTAGATTGAGAGCATAACCGACACGAGCAGCAATCATTGAACTGTCAGTGTAGACAACGCCAGAACCCTGATACGTGGCAAGGATGGAAAGAAAGCGGCAGTGGAAGGCTTCAGGAGGGACCAAGTACTTTGGGCCCTGTGTCAATTCGAGCCGAAGGCATGGGTGGGCACACACCATGGGTAGTCTATGCAGAGGGGCCCAGAAAAGAGGTAGAGGAGGGAAAACCCCAAGCATCGAGAGAAGCTCTCTGACGCGAGCTGCGATCGAACAACCCGACCAGGGGTGACGTTCTGGGAGATGGACGACAGACTGAGGGAACAGGAGATGATAATTGAGATTCTCAGGCAAGCTACAAACGTGTGTAGCATAAGCGGCCAGCAAACGTTGGCGCCGTAACCGCAATGGAGGGACGCCTGCCTCCACAAGAATGCTGTTCACAGAGTTGGTCCGGAAAGCAGCTCCAGTGGCAAGTCGGATCCCGCTGTGAAGGATGGGGCCCAGCACCCGCAACACAGAAGCGGATGCCAGGCTCCCATAATCCAGACGGGACTGAATTAACGCCTAGTAGAGCCGTAGGAGGGTAGATCGGTCGGCTCCCCAGCTGGTGTGGCTCAAGCAAAGTAGAGCATTAAGATGCCGCCAACACATCTGCTTAAGCTGCCAAATATGAGGGAGCCAAGTCAAACGGGCATCAAAAACCACACCCAAAAACCGATGTGTCTCCACCACATCAAGCGGTTGGCTATCAAGATAAAGCCATGGATCAGGGTGAACAGTGCGTCGCTGGCAGAAATGCATAATGCTGGTCTTGGCAGCCAAAAACTGGAGTTATAGTAGAGGCAGAAGTCGTCAGGATACAAAGAAACTGAGACCGACGTTTCCATCGCCACAGCGAGCCCATTAATTGCAATTAAAAACAGGCAGACACTTAAGATCCCTGTGGTACCCCATTCTCCTGAAGTCGGGGGGAACTGTGGGACGCCGCAACTTGCACGCAGAAGGTACGATGCGACAGAAAATGTCGTATGAAAATCGGCAGCAGACTCCGAAGGTCTGCTATTTTTCATTATTTTCGTCTTTCTTCAATTTACTCTCAGTCCATATTCCATACTCATTAGACTGTTCACTTCATTCAGCAGATCATGTAATTCCTCTCCAATTTCACTCAGGAAAGCATTGTCATTAGCGAATCCTATCGTTTATATCCTTTCACCTTGGATTTTACTTCCACTCCTGAACTTTTCTTTCTTTTCTGTCATTTCTTCTTCAATGTATAGATTGAAAAGTATGGGCAAAAGACTGCACTTCTGTCTTCCACCCTTTGTAATCAGAGCACTTTGTCCTTGGTCTTCCACTCTTATTATTCCCTCATGGCTCTTGTACATTCGGTATGTTACCTGTGTCTCTATATCTTACACCTAATTTTCTCAGAATATTGAACATTTTACCACATATGACAATGCTGAGTGCTTTTTTAGGTCGCCTAATCCCATGAACATGTCTTGTTCTCTGTAGCTCATAATAACAAAATTTTCCTTTAATATCTTCGAATTTGTATGTGATTGGACCTGAATATATAAGATCTTCAGTTTCAAATAATTCTGTAGATCAATTAGCAATGTGTTCTTTTGAAATATTACTTTCCATTTGCTTATTCTCACTTTATCACCAGTATTACATTTGTTAATGACATGCCTAGTTTCAGAGTAATATTTTTGAAATGTGCTTTTCATCTATTTTGTTTACATAATTTGCGCGTTGGATGCATTGTGTTACTCTATTAATCACCTAACTTTAATATAATGTTTAACAATTTAGAATTGCCTTGTACAGAAAATTTGCTCCACATTTTTTCTTTTAATGTTCTATTATCTTTCAACAACAGATGCTTTTATTTCAGTATACATTGAATAGTGATTAACAGTATATTGTTAATCAATTCTTGACATTCTTTATTGTAGAATTCTGTAGCATTAACTGTATGAATTTCAGCAGATGTGAAATGCATTATAAATTTTGTAACATAATTGTATCTGAATTTGTTACAACACAGACACAGATATATAGATGTCCAGCGACTGCCACTATCAATGAGGTGCAAGGAGTATGTGTATACCGACTTGGTTTGTTCTCTACTGATTGGAGAGTACACCTACATAGTAGGAGATAGCTAGACATACTCATCTCCAAGAACTTCCCAGCCAGCAGCATCTCAGTGTCAACAAGAGTGTCTCAGAATTACTAAATTAAGTGTTGCGATCAATTCTTTACTCAAATTCTGACACAGACGTGCGTAATCTATACTGCTGACTAGTTTAGAACGCAGTAGTTCATTTCCAAAACCAGCTACGACTAAAAGTGCTTATCAAAGCAAAGTTCCACTGATATATTTGAGTCATGTCCGCAAAACACGCACTCACACAACAAATAACAAGCAATCTTATTACATGCTTGAAACTTCAACAGATGAAACTGCAATGAATATAAGTTTTCATCTCTTGAACGTATTTATAGAATAAAGATCCGTTTTATTTGCTAATAATTTTCTTAATTTATTCCACGACCGTTTTAGAAGCTTATCTGGGATATCTCGCAAAGAAAATTCTGGTGAACAGAAATATTCTTGCAGTTTCTATACGCAAATATAGAGGTTTTGAGTTGAGAAAGTTGCAAGGTTTTGAGTTGAGAAAGTTGCAATACATTATCTTCAGGTGCCATCAAGTAATTATGAAAACATAAATGTGTGGCGGCTGGACCAGTGAGTCATTAGGGATGAAACAAATGCATGGGCTGCATTAGAAAGCTATCTTTGGGGACGGTTCCAGAGAGAAATGTTCTTAATAATAGTGTAAATAAGTAGAGAGTTATTTATTTATTGTTTGTATTTCATATTGGCGTAGATTTCAGTTTCCTCAAGTATGTTTTAAGGGGCTATCCTTTTCTTCATAATGGAAGGTCGTTCAGATTTCTTCAATATTTTTAACGAAATATTTGATGTTGAAGACCTGTACTGTACCCTAACAGCTGTTTCATTATTTTGTGCTGTATGTGTGTACGCTGGTTGTAACGTACCTGTAAATTCTATCCATTGTGACCAATAAATTGCGTATCACATTCTCCACATGTTGCCATGTACAATCTAGGTCACGTGTAGTGCTTTTCGCAGACTGCTGATGAGAACGGGTGAAACGCTATTCTCAGATCTGCGGGGGCTATGGTTGAAATCCTAGTATAGCTATCCAGAACTAGGTCTTCCGTTGTTTTATTAGTTGTGTAAGGACAATACTACGAAGATTCCTAAATCCTTTACCATCCTTTGCCATTCGAAACTCCTGATCCTGTTTGTCATCAACGGGACGTTAAACCGCGATCTTCCTTCATTCTTTCCTAAACAACTACTTTTCTTTCACGAATTTGTTAATGTAAATAAGAAGCTTACATAATTCTTTTGGTACAGGTGCAACGTGACACGAACGTGGAGGGTTCTACACCTGAAGCTTCAGTAATGGCGAGTGCTGTCTCCTCAGCGAACTACACTGTGTATGTACCCGACACCGAGGTGACGAGGGCTATTGCCCTAGAGGTGGGTAACGTTAAATTATCTTTAATTATCCTCTAAAAATCGAACAGCCCAGTTTTTCTTGTTGTTCTTAATTTCTCATGCCATGTACTGCTGGCAGTACAAGTCACTTCTTTCTTACAACAGGAGTCTCGCGATTGGCAGACTTCCCTTATACACTGAGGTGACAAAATCACGGGTTGTCACCTAATACCGTGTGGGATCTCTTACTGCCTAGCGTAGTGCAGCAGTTTGGTGTGCCATGGACTCAAAAAATAGTTGAAGTTCCCATGCTGCCTCTACAGACGTGCATTACTGCAAAAGTGGTGCCAGTGCAAGATTCTGGGCACGAACTAAACTCTCAACTATCTCCCATAAATGTTTGATGGGTAACAAAATCATTCGCTCGAACTGTCCAGAATGCCCTTCAGACCAATAGCAATCAGTTGTGGCCCGGTGGCATGGCGCATTGTCTTTCATAAAAATTCCATCTTTGTATGGAAACATGAAGTTCACTAATGGCTGCAAATTGTCTCGAAGTAGCAGAACGTAACTCTTTCCAGTCAATGATCTATTCAGTTGGGCCAGAGGATACAGTTCATTCCACGTAAATACAGCTCAGACCATTAAGAAGCCACCAACAGTCTGCGAAGTGCCTTGTTGAAAACTTGTGCCTATAACTTCGTACAGTCTGCGTCGCACTCGAAACCTACCATCAGCTCTTGCTAACTGAAATTGGGTATCTTTTCAGTCTCTAGAGTTCAACCAATGTGGTCATGAATCCAGGAGAAGCGCTGCAGGCGATGTCGTGGCGCTAGCAAAAGGTAGTTGTGTCGGTTGTTTACTGAAACAGCCCGCTAATGCGAAACTTCGCCGCACTGTGCTAACAGATACGTTGGCCGTACGTTCCACATTGATTTCTGCGATTATTTCACGCAGTGTTGCTTGTCTGTTGGCACTGACAACTCTACGCAAGTGCCACAGCTCTCGGTCCTTAAGTGATGGCCGTCGGCCAGTCCATTGCCCGTTGTGAGAGGTACTGCCTGCAATTAGGTATTTTAGGCATACTCTTGACACTATAGGTCCCGGAATGATGAATTTCCTAACGATTTTCGAAACAGAATGTACCGCTCGTCAATCTCCAACTACCATTCAGCGTTCCAAGTCTGTTAATTTCCACCGCGCTGCCATACTCAGTCAGAATACTATTTAAGTGAATCACTTAAATACAAATAACAGCTCCTCCTATGCACGGCCCTTTTATACCTTGTGTACGCGACGCTACCACCATCTGTATATGCGTATATCGCTACACGATGACTTTTGTCACCTCACTGTAACGGGCTATGTGGTAAAACTAGGTTCGTTGGTTGGTTTATTTGAGCAAGGGGACCAAACAGAAGGTCACTGCTGTATCGGATTAGGGAAGGAAGTTGGCCGGGTCCTTTAAAAGGAACCACCCCTGTATTTGATTGCCGGCCGTGGTGGCCGAGCGGTTCTAGGCGCTTCAGTGCGGAACAGTGCTGCTGCTATGGTCGCAGGTTCTACTCCTGCCTCGAGCATGGATGTGTGTGATGTCCTTGGGTTAAAATTACCAAATAAGCAGCAACCAGTCGCAAAATCATATTTTATTTATTCACTTTTACAAATCTATTTCAGCTGATTAACAGCCATCATCAGTGCTTTCAACGAATATGTGCTCTGAGTAGTAATGCTGTCTGAAGCACAGGTCAAACATAAAGTGGTACCTAAAGTACCCTCCGCCACACACCAATAGGTGGCTTGCGGAGTATTGTGTATATGAGGGATGAAGGTGTGCCAAAACCTCCTCCACTTCGAAGCCAGTGCCATGAGTGTGGCCCGTCGTAAACAGTCAGTGCGGGGAGCGGAGAATTGGGGTTGACGGCTGGGATTGACACCTCGAGCTGTGGTTGTAGAGGACAGCCTACTGGGACTCTTGCGCTGGCAAGCAATCGAGCCAGAAGGAGTGGTGGTCAGTTGGTGCATGCAGAATGGAGTAGGCTTTGGCAGAGCCATCAGCGAGTGCCTTGAGAAGCTTGAGCGCTTGGCTACTGTCAACCGGACGTCACTAACGCTCGTCCCACATGGAGTAAGATTCGCTACAAGCTTACTTACCGGTTCACGCGACCGCTCCCTCGCTGGCTCTGTCGGCTGCTAGCCGGCTGTCCTGCAGGGAGCTGCGTATTTCCCATGATAGGTCCGGTACTACAATTCTTGTGAGGCCTAGTAGGGTTTCCTGCATGGTACTTCAGCTGGCCAATCAGAAGTCCTGTTTCGCGAATGACGTCACACCCTACAGGGCGGGAACTCTCAGACAGCGCGTTAACCACCGAGACCAAACAAAACGTCGCGCACAGGCTGGCCGCCCTGCAGTCTTTCTCAAAAGATTACGAAGAAACTACACAGCAAAAATATTATTGTCGCACATCTTATAGCTTCATCGTGAACTGCCTATCATTTCCTTGATGGTCATACTGTGATATTTTGAGACTGAGTATCCTACTGCGATAATTCCGGGAAGTTTGCAGTGAAAAATAGAGGCTGCAATTAATTTGCGTTTGGTCCACATTAGCTCAGATGTTGCTGCGTACGAAATACAGCTAGCATACTTAACTTTTCTTTAAACTTTGAATGATAATGCTATTTATTACCAATCTCGAGAAAATAAATCGTGTATTAAGCGCTTCGTCCCGAACTCGTGCGCCAGGAAAAAGGCCAGAAGGAAATATTCATAAAATTACTCGTATCGCATTGACAGTTGAAGATACCGAAACCACGATATTCAAGCGGCTATAGAGTTTTCAATGAAATGATGTAATGCTTGAGCTGTTGATGGCTGGTGAAACGAGTATTACTGTGGATTTTGGAACAATATGTGTGAATAAATTTCATTTTATTTTTATAACAAGAATGGACATTTGCAGGAAATACTGACTTGTCTTTCCATCAGTTGCTGTTTTATAATTCTGTCGCACTTTCAACAGCTTTAGAATGTTAGTGAGTGAAGCCAGCAAAGCTAGCCTCAACGCCGAATCATGCGCTGTTTGAAAGGTTCTGCATGGCAAGTAGCCGCCAATCCCACTTCTTAGCCAGCAGTCACGTGCACCATCTAGCAAAGTTTTGGAGGACCTTAACCTGTGTGAGACGCACTTAAATGTCAGCGTGGGTCATGACCGCTGTATGGACACAATAATATGGTTGTGAGATGTTTGTTTTCCTGGCTGAGAGGACAGAGGTTCCAGTCGAGATGAAGAAAGGGAGGGGGGGGGAGGGGGTTGTACGTCAAAAGGACCACTACTTGAGATCTCAAACAGTAGCAGTTGACAGTAACACCCTGGTGGTTTACTGTTTATGTATCGTGCAGTGCGTTGGCATACAAACGGAGCGTTAACGTGTTTTGGCTAGCGGATAGTGTTGCGCTCGGTTTTTGTGATTACTGTGCGACGGGCTGTGATTGTTGAATGGTGGGATGCGAGGTATGGGGGTCTGTTCTCCATGAGCAGAGAGCCGCTAATCTGTTGGGTTAATTGTCATTAGCGTGGTTAACACCATAATACAGAAAATGATCTAGTTCAAACAACACCGTGGCGGTATCTGACACGTTTACGCAGTCTGTGATAGTAAAATCACATTGTTATTTGGTTTGTGCGAGAGGTCAATTGTTATATGTTGTTGAAACATATGCGTCGGTAGTTTGACAAAGCGTTGTCGGTAGCTTGTTATACTAGCTGCTTGTTGATGGCAGATTTCCTAGACAAATGTGTAACTGTTGTGGTATATCTGGCGTAATTGCAGAATTTACAACTGCAATATTTCCTGTACATGGTCGAGGGCCATTATTGTAATTTTTACTGGTGTGTGCCCAATCGTGGGGAACAGGTTTGGTTTTGATTCTCTTTATTGTATGGAAGCTACTTTAGTTGTATTTTACTGTTAGATCCTGCTTAGAGAAATACGCAGAATTATGTCAAGGTATTATTATTCCATTACCTAGAAACATTTTATGTTGATCACTTTGTCTGCTCATGCAGCCCTTACCCCTACCCCCGAACCACAATCCACACAAAACTAACACTACATAGATTAGTGTTTAAATGTACTGAAAGTTAATAACCCTATTGTGTGAAGTCTAACCATAATGTATGTGTCCGATTAGTAAAATATTCTATTATATTTTATAACGCCTCCTACTTTTAATTTAGTATATTTGAGTAAATTACTATTATCCTTAGTCTCGTATGTAGATCTCTGAAAAGTGTTTAAGCAAACTATCTTCACAACCACTCCAATGTCACACACACACACACACACACACACACACACACACACACACATACACACAATTCCCATAAAAGTATAATGTCGCAGATTGTACTTGCAAGAGTGACTGTTGTTAACAATAAATGTAATTGATATTCGGTGCAGATGTTTTTACGTGTTGTACCTTAATACGTACGCACATCACTGGCTTGCTTTTCTTTCTCTGCGTCCAATGGTCTTTCAACAAACGCGTCACAAATTTTATGCCTAAAGTTTTCAACATGGTCGTAACTGCACCACTAAGGGATCTATGCCTGTCAATATAGATTTATGTTTTGCGTTCGCGTGTCCACACTTCAACACCTGACCTGTAGCTGAGGGAAAAGAAGCATTAATGGCTTGTTCTTGTCACATGTACTTGGAGGTACTACCCAAAGTACAAACATAAGCCTTGTAATAGCTATGACTATTAGTTCACAAACGAAACAAATAATTATGTAATGTTGATCAGTACGCCGTTCTCAGTCGCCAGTCGAAATGTCAGCAGTTATACCTGCTTCAACGTACATTACTTTAAAGGGAAGTTTCCGCAATTCATTTAATTTAGTACACTTTGTTTTATTCATTCAGAAAATTTTTGTTTCATGAATTGCAGCTCCTCGGGAGACTTTTTGCTGCCAGTGTGAGTCTGTTCTTTAAAAACCTCTGGGCCTCAGGAAGATGGCGACGGCTACTTTGACAATTAAAAATATTAACTGTCGAAAACTAAAATAAAGCTTGACATCAATTCCAGTGTACCGTTTAGCTGTAGAACCAGCTCCAAATAAAACTATTAACTGTTTCCAAGTAGGATGCGGGCCGGGGTACGTAGGAGTAGTAAATGTTGTGGACACTAATTTAGCACTACCAACGAAGGTATATCTATTCAACTTTATGTTTAGGCAGCAGGCTGTCAGTTCATCATCATGTCACTCATAAAAAGATGAGATGCTTGGGATCTCAAACTACTTGGTCTAATTCTGAAAACAAGTCACATGTAATGTGTGGATGAGTATCATTCAGTAGTCTTTGGTATGTCCATATAACCGCAAAATTTCATGTCTCTGTGTATCTTAAGTATTCAGATTGCTGCTCGCGTAAATTACGATGTAGTTTCTTTCTTTTATAGTAATAGCGTCTGATTCTGGACTGTATAACGTGCTATTGGCTTCTTCTTCTTGTTCCTAGCGTCTTCTGCAATGATATTGAAATAGATTAATTAGCTTGCGATTCCTTCTACTTGCCCCGATATCTTTAACAGTTAGATTTTCACTTCGGGCCGTCAATATTCGAAAAAAAACTTTCTTCTTGAAGTGTTAGCAGATTATAGCAAAGCGGGATGGCAATCGTCTTCCAGAATGATCTAACAGTAAGTCCTATTCGCCTCCACACATATAATTATAAAGTTCTCTTTCCTTTGTGTCTTCCAAACCGCTCCTGGTTCCACCGTTACTAAAAATGTTCTTCTTTCGATAGATCAATATTCCATAATTTCACTCAGTGCTCGCATCTTCTCGTCTTACAAAGTCCCACCATTAGAATGACTCACTCATCACCTGTCACGTGCTCCCTTATAATTTTTTTGTTACGCAGATAAAATATTCCCTATCGGAACGAAAGAAGTACACAGATGATACTTATAACTACCTTGAAAAAATATTGCAGCTGAAGCAACATCACTACTTTACATAACAATTTCCTGTTACATATTCGTACATATTCAAACATAAAAAAGTAAAAGAAATTTTCAAAGAAATTAGAAGGAAAGGATAAATATATACAAGTCTATAACCAATTCCTACATAACAATTTCTTGTTGCCCATATGCATAAAACCCTAAAACAATAAAGGAAATTTTGAAATAAATTAGAAAGAAAGGGAAAAGTACATACAGTTCTACAATCCATTCCTACATGATATAAAACTGGTGGGGAAGCTGATGCTTAAAATTTAATGGGGCTAAACTGCACCTGTCACAGACGCTTCCTTATTTCTAAGAATCATTTATTATTATAGTTGCTCAAAGTCGGCTCATTACCGATACACTTGAATCCGAAACATTATTTTTACACTCCTACTCAATCAACTGCCCACTGTTTTACTGGTAAACATTGCATGACGCAGAGACCTCAGTTATATCGTAATTCACAAAGCAACGGATGTTTCGTCTGCTGGTGCTGCTGCCTCTCCAGGGCACAAATACACTAACTACTTCTCTTCAACAATTTTGACTGGCTGCCTCCAGTAGTTACTCGAACTCGTAGTTAAGTTTCCTGTTGTAGCTACATCCTGTGATCCAAACACCCAAGACTACATTCATATATTTTCATGACGTCCCTTCTTCGACTTAATGCCATATATGTAGAGAAGACTAATAAACAGAATGCTAAATGGCATCGTAAAACTTATCTTTCCTGTTTCGTTATATCCTTTGGTATTTTATTCTGCTAATGCGTATCTGCTTGTGATTCTCTGTCTCTCGTCTAGATCAATTAACAAGAGTGTTCTAGTATTTGCTACAGCTATTCACAATACTACAATTACAACAGCAAGTAGTTCTGATTGCAGCATTTCTGCAGCGTTTTGTCCACTGCAATAAACACATTTCTCTAAGGGATGAACCCTTCAGTTCATTACCTCCTTCTTCATTCTTTTCCCAATGCTGAGACTTCTCTTTTGACTCTTTCTGTTCTTCCTCTGTTTCATCTACTTTCTTTCCTCCATACAAAACTCGCATCTCTTCTTCATCCTAGTTTACGTGAATACGTATCTTCTTGTACCAAAATCCTATCTGCTATGACTTCTTCGCTCTTCATGTGACTGTTGTTAATTTTGTGACAATTAATAACAACATTAACATTTTAATCTTCTTTTCTCCTGTTACAATATTATCGTCTGCTCTGTCAACAACTCCCTCCTTTCCGTAGCCCTTATTTCTTTTAGCTCTGCCCACATAGTTGTGGTTGAGGGTAACACTATAAACACAGATCTGTTTCCGCTTGTCGTTTTTCTGTTCTGAATTCATAACTTTTATACCGCTAACAACTCAGATTCCGTCCTGCCACCCTTACGCAACCTTTTCTTCCTCTTTACTCTTACTAGGTTTTTTGTCATCCGTTGTTATGACTGCACTATCATGTTATACATCTTCAAACTCCAATTGCGAGTCTTCCTCTTCAACACTGTAAGAATCGTCATGTTGTTCTATAAATAATATCAGTCCATTCGGTTGGTTTTTCGTAGATTACTCGATCCCTCCAACTAATATATTCTCCAATGACTCTGCAACTCCTTTAAATTCTTCTTTATCTGGATAATCCAGTGTATCGTACCTCCCGAGCTCCTTCTATTCTTCCTAATTCCTTAGATCTGCTTCTTCTTTGCTATCTTTGCTCTCTAGTTGACTGTTATCTTCGTTGTTTTCCTCCTCATCTTCATCAGTATGTTCCCTTGTTACACTTTTATTTCTCATGAATGGATTGCTTCCAGACGGTTTTGGTGCTACATTATCTTCTGTCCCTTCTTCAGCTCTTGTTCTGCATTTTCTCCCATTTCTGTTGCCTTCTTATTTCTGATTTCTTCAATACTAGCGTCTACTCCTGTAGGTTCCCCTAAATTTTGGATTTGTCGCGACTCTGTTCCCACTCGTCGTAGCGTTTGTTACCACATCTGTCCACCTCTATTCTTCTGACTTTTGTTCCGGGTTGAGTTAGTGATGTCAGTTAACTTGTTAGTATCAGTTAGCTCCTGTTTCGTTGGCTAGATGACCACGATCTGTTTCGGCTTTATTGCAAGCTGATGATCCTGATACTTCCATCACATCGTGAATTTTAATGTTCCCAGCCAAAATAATTGCTAGTCGCTTTATCTCATTGAAAATCGTGTTGACTTGAGTGAGGTCAACTCTGGCGTTGGTAGCGTCGGTTTCATCGTCTGGAGATCCGTCTGCCTGGCGCATGCGCGTGACGTCTGCTTCGTTAGTTTGACCACCTCTCGTGCTCGTTACTGCCCACACCTATTCGTGGACTTCGCCGCGCAGGTGGCCGCGCGGTTAGAGGCGGTATGTTACGGATTGCGCGGCCCCTCCCCGCCGGAGGTTCGAGTCCTTTCCCGGGCATGTGTGTATGTGTTGTTCTTAGCGTAAGTTAGTTTAAGTATTGTCTAAGTCTAGGGACCAATGACCTCAGCAGTTTGGTCCCTTAGTTATTCACAAACAACACACACGTTTTTGTGGACTTTGACTTAACTCAGTTGGTAATCATTGTTGCTACTCGCCTTACTTCGTCTCTCTACCTGTGATGCTGCAAATGTTGTCCAGTAATTTCCTCTCCTCGGTATCTAGTTGTTACATTCATGTCCATCGTGAAAGTGGTGGTAGTCCTTGCATAGTCCATACAACCTACTCTACTCGTAGGTGAAGTACTTGGCCCTTTTTGCTTTCTTGTGCGTGCGAGATCCGTAACATATATTTATCTTGGTTTTC
Organism: Schistocerca serialis cubense; assembly: GCF_023864345.2. Taxonomy (NCBI): domain Eukaryota; kingdom Metazoa; phylum Arthropoda; class Insecta; order Orthoptera; family Acrididae; genus Schistocerca; species Schistocerca serialis. The sequence goes on from NC_064642.1 coordinate 594,308,802, forward strand.
CTCTTTGTTCCGGTTTCGAAGTCTTCTCCCATCTTCTCCCTCTCTTGCTCACACGTTCTAACTTCGTGGTAACGGCTGCCTCGTCCTCCAAGTCCACATTTCTGTTGTTTTGAACTGCTAAACTCACTGGATTTACAATACTAGTACCGCCGTTGAAGCTTGCTTCAGGTAATTTGCTCTTCTAAGAAAAATCTCTGCATCTTTCCCCGGTCCTCCAGCAATTACATTTTGTATCACATTTGGCAATATCGTCCATAGTTAAGTTCGTCATTAGCTCACATTTCTGCACGGGGCAATTTATTAATCATCTTTTACCAATATGCCATAACACTTCCACTGCTTTATACCAAATTCCATGTAAACTCTCTTACTACATTTTCCTGTATTTTAGGTGACCAAAATTTCTCTATAGATGCTTGAACAAATTCTTCGAAAGGTTATCATTACAAACTCGTTAGGATGTAGAACCCCACCTCTTTTAATTTCGAAATTACTTATCTCAAAATTCTCGAGTGGAATCCCAAACATTACGTCATTTCTCGATCATTGAATCAGCCGCTTATTTTCTGCACTACTACTGCTGTACGCTCCTGTGTAGCCTCAACATCGATTGTGGTGTCCTCTTTCTTTTTTTCTAATCGCTTAAACCGTTCAGCTTGTAAGAGATCCATGATTAAGGAATTTGTTGCTAGCGCACTAGAGCAGATGTAATTTCGATGGATTGCTCATGCGCTGCCTGCGATATGTAAGGTATAAGAGAATCTCAGACCAGAGAGCAGTGTTGTCAGCAGTAGGAGCTGTGTAGCAGATATAGTAGTAGTAGCCAGAAGTCTGGTGTATGGAGTTGGCTGGCCCAGTCGTGTGGAGCGATGGCGGAGCCTGAGCGATGTAGTAGTATAAGGTACAAGCAGTCTCGCCCGTATTTGCTATTTTCATATCAAGTCCCATCAAATGTTTTAAAAAATCTCTTGATAATAATGTTTCTTACAAAAATTAACTTTTGACAATTATTCATCTCAATTTAAGGAATTTACTAATTTCTCCAATCCATGGTCATCCAGAATATTGTAAAGAAAAGTCAATTGTTTCTTTTTATACGTAACTAATCTATTGGCCAGCATTGCACTGGGCTGTGCCAGAAAAATTTCTTATACGAGCACATATATACGCGTTATCCGGCGACCTTATTGAGGTAAGAATTTTCTATTTATTCAGAATGATCTTTCAGGGCCATGGCGCAGCACTGTTGACGTCCAAAATTTACCAGTTTAGATTCCCAGTCAGTCAATTACTGAAAGGTTGTATATGAGTCAGATTTTTTATTGGGAGGTTAGTCACATTGTATTATTGGTAGGTTACGGAATTTATTTATTGGGAGGTTACGCTGAATGTGAAACATATAAATAATCATATTTTACTGTTGGGAGGTTTCGGAATTTTTATGTTGGGAGGTTACAAGCTACCTTGGGGACCATCTGTTAGTTGATATTGCAATCCTCACTCGTCCTCCAAGTTTGTTACTTTACACACCATCTAATTCGACCATTCTGATTTCATTCTTCAGTTTGTACTGTACCTCTGGAGCGAAAAATTCTAATTTAACTTATTCTCGCTGTTTTAATTTCGTTTTTAATCCTGCTTCAAGCCTGCTTCGTACGGCATGCATTATTTTCACTTTTGTTTCTATTTCAATTTGACCTGCTCTTACTTACGCTTCGATTTTGTCTAATTTTTCTAATTTGCTGATTTCTGATTTCATTTCTTTCCGATTAGCATCTAATTTTAGTTCACTAAGTTCTTTTATCATGCAGGAAACTGAACTTTGGACTAGCACTAATGTCCATCTTCTACATTAGTATTTGTTGCTATTTGTTATTTATTTATTTACATGTCAAGTTCCGTAGGGCCAAATTGAGGAGCAAATCCCCAAGGTAAAGGAATGTGTCAGTACAGGAAACTACAACACAAAAGTAATAGCAGATAAAAATAAAATGTTTATGAACCCCAAGAAAAGTCAGTCCATAAGTCTAAGTAAACGCAATCTACAATACAACAAGAATCAGCTTAATTTTTCAAGGAACTCCTCGAATAGAATAGAATAGAATAGAATAGAATAGAATAGAATAGAAGGAGTGACCTATGAGGAAACTCTTCCGTTTGGATTTGAAAGCGCGTGGATTACTGCTGAGATGTTTAAATCCTAGTGGTAGCTTACTGAAAATGGATGCAGTAGTATATTGCACACCTTTCTGCACAAGAGTTACGGAAGTCCGATCCAAATGCAGGTTTGATTTCTGCCTAGTATTAACTGAGTGAAAGCTGCTTATTCTTGGGAATATTGTTAACAAGAAATGACAGTAAGGAATATATATATTAAGAGTTCAATGTGAAAATAACCAGACTCGTGAACCGGGTTCGACAAGAGGTTCATTAACTTACACCACTTATTGCCCGAACCGCCCGTTTCTGAGCCAAAACTATTCTCTTACAATGGGAAGAGTGACCCCAAAATATAATACCATACGACATAAGCGAATAAAAATAAGCAAAGTAGACTAATTTTTGAGTCGAACGATCACTCACTTCGGATGCGGTTCGAATAGTAAAAATTGTAGCATTAAGTCTTTCAACAAGATCCTGAACGTGGACTTCCCATGACAGTTGTCTGTCTATCTGAACACCTGTAAAATTGAGCTGTTCAGTTCCACTAATCATATGCACATTCTGTGAAATTAAAACGTCAGGTTTTGTTGAATTATGTGTTAGAAATTGTAAAACCCGAGTCTTACTGTAATTTAGCGTTAGTTTATTTTCTATGAGCCATGAAGTTGCGTCATAAACTGCACTTTTTGAAGCCGAGACGTTGTTGCATACAACATCCTTTACTACCAAGCTCGTGTCATCAGCAAACAGAATAGTTTTAGAGTTACTCGTAATACCAGAGGGCATTTCATTTATATAAATGAGGAACAGGAGTTGCCCCAACACTGATCCCTGGGGCACGCCCCACTTGACCTCACCGCACTCACAACCCACATCACAGCCATTCTCAACATCGGGAATAATGACCTTTTGCTGCCTGTTGCTAAAGTAAGAGGTGAACTAATTGTGAGCTACTCCCCATATTCCGAGTTTCCGATTCGGTTGCTTCTATTCCTCTCTGTTCTTCTTGTATAGTTTTACGTCGAACAGACTGCTGAATGGTCAACAAAGGTATCTTGATACTTTTAAATTTCTCCGGATCAATAGGAAGCACACACAACTACCTGATCGGAAAGTTTTTACACGAGGATTGTCGAATTGATGCCAACGGTTGCTCACGGTAGCAAATCAACTTTCATTAACTTCTGGCTGATAACTGACTAATACGACTGTCTCTGGTTTAGTTAGAACTTTTATACGAAAGTTTGAGGAGTCTGTAAGCCACTGACGCTCTTTGCGGTAGCTCCTACAGTAATCGGTCAGTGTACGATAATGCAGAGTACCAACATGTTCCCAAAAGCCACACGCGGAAAACCTATTTTTAGGGGTCGTATCTCGGGTTCTATTGATAACAGAGATATAGGATCAAGTGTTTCACATAGCTCTTGGCATAGTGATCGTTTTTATACCTGTATAAGGAATGGAAATAATGTAAATATCCCATAAAACCGGGTCAGAACGTTGCAACCTTCCTCTATCCCATGCAAATCGAGACAATCGGTTGATTCGTTTGTATAAAGTGTGGCCTAGGACTGACCCGAGGCGGCATGTGCACAGATCAACACTACGATCACTGACATACTATCGATATAAATCAGCCCAGGTGATAGCAGCGTCACCTAGCGAGTAATGATTTCTAGTGATACAAATGCACGGTGCATGTATTATCAGTGAGTGTGCCGACCGTGTGTAGAATTAGGACGGCGCGCGTTCTATCTGAGTTGGGCCGAGGGCAGATTGTGATGGCCTGGAGGCTGGCCACAAGCATTTCACAAACAGCACAAGTTTGTCGGGTGTTCGAGGAGTGCTGTGGTGAGCTTCTTCAACATGTGGCGAAACCAAGATGAAACAACGTTGAGACGTCGTACGATGGACAGACTGGCAAAACAGGACAGTCGGAGAACTGGCGTGGAATCACCATCAGACTTTGATGCTTCCAGGGTACAAGTGTGTTTCAACACATAGTGTACCGGACAAACACTTCTGACGATGGACCTCTGGAGCCGACGACACACGCATATGCCGATGATAACACGATGTCATCGGCTATTACGACTGAAAATGGCACGTGACCATTGGCACTGGACGTTGGTGCAGAGGGAGAGCGATGGATTTGATGGATCCCAACACCTTCTTCATCATGCCGTTGGGAGGGCGCGAATCCGTTGTCTTTCAGCGGAACAGCTCCGTAACACACGTACTGCAGGACGGAAACATGTCGTTGGCTTCATTATATATATATATATTCCTGGAAATTGAAATAAGAACACCGTGAATTCATTGTCCCAGGAAGGGGAAACTTTATTGACACATTCCTAGGGTCAGATACATCACATGATCACACTGACAGAACCACAGGCACATAGACACAGGCAACAGAGCATGCACAATGTCGGCACTAGTACAGTGTATATCCACCTTTCGCAGCAATGCAGGCTGCTATTCTCCCATGGAGACGATCGTAGAGATGCTGGATGTAGTCCTGTGGAACGGCTTGCCATGCCATTTCCACCTGGCGCCTCAGTTGGACCAGCGTTCGTGCTGGACGTGCAGACCGCGTGAGACGACGCTTCATCCAGTCCCAAACATGCTCAATGGGGGACAGATCCGGAGATCTTGCTGGCCAGGGTAGTTGACTTACACCTTCTAGAGCACGTTGGGTGGCACGGGATATATGCGGACGTGCATTGTCCTGTTGGAACAGCAAGTTCCCTTGCCGGTCTAGGAATGGTAGAACGATGGGTTCGATGACGGTTTGGATGCACCGTGCACTATTCAGTGTCCCCTCGACGATCACCAGTGGTGTACGGCCAGTGTAGGAGATCATTCCCAACACCATGATGCCGGGTGTTGGCCCTGTGTGCCTCGGTCGTATGCAGTCCTGATTGTGGCGCTCACCTGCACGGCGCCAAACACGCATACGACCATCATTGGCACCAAGGCAGAAACGACTCTCATCGCTGAAGACGACACGTCTCCATTCGTCCCTCCATTCACGCCTGTCGCGACACCACTGGAGGCGGGCTGCACGATGTTGGGGCGTGAGCGGAAGACGGCCTAACGGTGTGCGGGACCGTAGCCCAGCTTCATGGAGACGGTTACGAATGGTCCTCGCCGATACCCCAGGAGCAACAGTGTCCCTAATTTGCTGGGAAGTGGCGGTGCGGTCCCCTACGGCACTGCGTAGGATCCTACGGTCTTGGCGTGCATCCGTGCGTCGCTGCGGTCCGGTCCCAGGTCGACGGGCACGTGCACCTTCCGCCGACCACTGGCGACAACATCGATGTACTGCGGAGACCTCACGCCCCACGTGTTGAGCAATTCGGCGGTACGTCCACCCGGCCTCCCGCATGCCCACTATACGCCCTCGCTCAAAGTCCGTCAACTGCACATACGGTTCACGTCCACGCTGTCGCGGCATGCTACCAGTGTTAAAGACTGCGATGGAGCTCCGTATGCCACGGCAAACTGGCTGACACTGACGGCGGCGGTGCACAAATGCTGCGCAGCTAGCGCCATTCGACGGCCAACACCGCGGTTCCTGGTGTGTCCTCTGTGCCGTGCGTGTGATCATTGCTTGTACAGCCCTCTCGCAGCGTCCGGAGCAAGTACTGTGGGTCTGACACACCGGTGTCAATGTGTTCTTTTTTCCATTTCCAGGAGTGTATATATATATATATATATATATACTGTCATATAGCTTGTAATGTAATACTTTTAACAAGGTATGGAAAGAAAGAAAGAAATAATTTCATAATTGCCATACGTTTCTTTATAAGTACAGCATCATGAGCTTCAATACATTATCCTGAATTATTCCAACTTCTCTTTCCACCACTACTAGAACTGCCCTTCCTTTGAAAAACTAACTACTTTTCCACAAAGTTACTCAGTGCCTGCCTCTTATCATCTTCATGCAGCCGAATCCCACCATTAGACTCACATACACCTCAACTGTCACTTCCTTGCTCAACACTTTTTTTATACGCATTATACGCAGATGAAATTTTGGCTAGCGAACTGCAGCTTCCAGAAATACACAGGATATGTGTATGTACATTGAAAATAATATTAAAACTCAAGTAACATTGCTAATTCACATAATTTCCCAACACATTTTCACATCTGGGCACACCCAAAACATACGTTTTTCATAATAAGTGCATTATGCTGCCATCTACTGCCAGGTACTCCATATCAACGACCTCAGTAGTCATTAGACATCGTGAGAAAGCAGAATGGGGCGCTCCGCGGAACTCATGGACTTCGAACGTGGTCAGGTGACTGGATGTCACTTCTGTGATACGTCTGTACGCGAAACATTCCTAGGTCCATTGCTTCCGATGTGATAGTGAAGTAGAAACGTGAAGAGACATGTACAAACGTAAAGGCCGATCTCGTCTGTTGACTAACAGAGACCGTCGACAGCTGAAGAGGGTCGTAATGTGTAATAGGCAGACATCCATCCAGATCATCACACAGGAGTTTGTTTCAGGATCCACACCAAGTACTATGACAGTCAGGCTGGAGGTTAGAACACTTGGATTTCATGGTCAAGCGGCTGCTCATAAGCCACACATCACGCCGGTAAATGCCAAACGATGCCTCGCTTGGTATAAGGAGCGTAAATATTGGACGATTGAATAGTGGAAAAACGTTATGTGGAGTGACAAATAACAGTACACAATGTGGTGATCCGATGGCAGGGTTTGGGTATGGCGAGTCCCGGTGAACGTCATCGGCCAACGTTTCTAGTGCCAACAGTAAAATCTGGAAGAGGTGGTGTTATGGTGTGGTCGTTGTTTTGATGGAGGGGGTTTGCACCCCTTGTTGTTTTGCGTGGCTCTATCACAGCACAGGCCTACATTGATGTTTTAAGCACCTTCTTGCTTCCCACTGATGAAGAGCAATTCGGGGATGGCGACTGAATCTTTTAACATGATCGAGCACCTGTTCATAATGCACGGCGTGCTGTGGAGTGGTTACAAGACCATAAAAGCCCTGTAATGCACTGGCCAGCGCAGAGTCCTGACCTGAATCCTGTAGAACAGCTCTGGGATGTTTTGAAACATCGACTTTGTGCCGGGCCTCACCGACTGACATCGATACCTCTACGCAGTGCAGCACTACGTGAAGAATGGGCTCCCATTCCCCAAGAAACCTTCCAACACCTGATAGCATGTACGCTTGCGTGAGTGGAAGCTGTTATGAAGGCCAACACCATACCGAATTCCAGCATTACAGATGGAGCACGCCACGATGTTATAAGTCATTTTCAGCCAGGTGTCCGGATACGTTTGATCACATACTGTGTAAAACTGCAACAGAATTGAAAGAAAATCAAAAGGAAGGAGAAAAAAGGTGAGATTGTAAAGTTCTTCGATACATTCCAGCGGAATGTAAAAATTGTTGGGTAGGCTGTTGTTTAAACACTGAAGAGGCTTGTATATGCCTGTCATAGCTCTGGCAGTCTATTCCTTCACCATAATCCATAACTTGTAAACACGGATCCAACTCTCCCTCTCCTATATCATGGATAGAACCTGCATCAAACGTTCTATTACTTTCTCCAGGCTCTTGAACACTATGCATTACGTCTCAATTTTCACATTGGATTTCCCCAAATGGATCCCTTACTGCCTAATCACATTTTTGCTTTTCCTCTCGTGTAACGCCCAGTTCTGTACATCCTATGCTAGCCCGAACTTCTCTCTTCCCCTCTAATTTCTTATCGTGGCACTCTGCCAAGCGTCTAGTGACACTTTCTACCAACCCCACACCTACACCCACACACACCATATTTTCTCTCGATAAAACTTTTACCCATCCCCTCTCTTGGACAATGAATTCCTCCTCGATATTTATTCATTCAGTCCCCATTTACCCCACTGAAAGTCAGGGCTCCCCTTCTTTACCGCTTCACCTGACCTCACTTCTCGGCCTCCTTTTCTTTTTCCCATCATCCATGCTAAACATTACCTCTATAGAAGCACCCCACCAAGGGTATCGATACAGTAGTTTAGTGGGGGATGGAGTGGGGTTTAGACTGAAGTATGGAGTATTTTTAATCAAAAATCACTCTCTTGATAGAGAAAAACTGTCTAGACTACACTTTTTCGTTTCCTTAGTGCTGGGTGGGTGCAGCAGCCTACCTTACCACAGGATAAGGCAACCCTTGTACCCAACTGATTCCCTTACTTATACCGATGCCCTTTAACCCTGAAGAACTACTGATGCTCCCCTCCCTGAAAACAATTTTACCCCACTATAGATCCTACAGACTTCAGTGAGCGCGAAGCGCTCTTTTTTGAGAATGACAATAGCATTTTACACTTTTTTCAGTGTCTTTTTATCGTCTTTTGGTTATCTATATTTACTCAAAAACTAAGAAAACCAACAGTTTAATTGTACGTAAATACTACTGAAAACGCGTCTTTCTATCGTTTATAAAACATTTTCCAACTTTTCTTTACATTAGTAGTGTTTGAAAATAATTTAATGCTTTGGTTGTCAACCTCAGGCTATAAAATGAGCAGGTAATGATAAGAATAAAACAGGAAAAAACTGGCTATCCCTATCGTATGTATTTTGAAATGTGAACAAATTACAAACGTGAATGACGAGAGTTACTGTAATTATTCCCGCCTTTCTCGTTTTTGTGCATACCATAAGTAAACAACTGTTGTAGACATTCCTTTATTTTCATCGACGCTAATATTAGTCAAGAGATTTAGTATTCTCAGTGTCATCTTACAACCACTCTGAGGCAGTTTTGGCAAAGTGAATTAATAAAGGTGAAGACCAAAGTAATTTCGGCACAATTATATCATAATGGTTAAGCTGTGTGTTGGACAAAAACAAAAGGAATACCAGTAATTGTCTGGGATCAACGGATACCTTTGAAATTCTTTCATTAAAATCTATGCTCTCATTACATGAAAAACAAAAAAAAATCATACGAAACCCATAATAAAAAAAATCTCTAATGAGGTTCATATTTTAATTTATGTCATGAGATTAGTACATTCAGGATCGAAAAGTGGAGACATTATAGATGGTGTTTATATCAATGCTGATAATTATTTTATGAGCATTAGGAAGTTGTCTAAGGCACGTTTCCGTGCCTGTGTTTCGTCCTCTGTTGAGGGATACATCCGCAGAGGCTAAGTAGGCGAAGTCAGTTAATTCTAAAATTGTAAAATTTAGAGCGTTCACTTTATCATAATCGAAGGCTTTCTGAACTCACACCCCTCAACCTGCAATTATCACAGAGGATACAGTGTTTGGAGCAGCTATTCTAGGATGTAATGCCAGAAGTAAGGGTAATTGCTTGGCAACTCTGACATGGTGGGTGGAGAAATGTTTAGTAGGTGCCATGATGGCCATGGTGGTACTGTCGAGAGAGGCCACAGAGCAATGTGGTGAAATTAAAAGCAAGAATGGTAGCATTAAGCGTGCAATAGGAATTCCACTGGCAAAAGCTGAGAGCCCATAGGTGTAATGAATATACTGAAATTCTCTGTGCCGGGAAATACTTGTCCGGTGACGCGAAAGAAAATGAAACTGAAGAGGATATGGAATACATAAGGCTTCCATTATTGGAGTCAGAGTTTAAAAGGGCTTAGGAGGAGTTGTAATCAAATAAGGCAGAAGGGGTAGACAGTATTCCATACCTCAATTTATAAAACTAATGCTTGGAGTAGCAACAAAACGACTGTTCCGTTTGGTGTTTAGAATATATGAGTCTGGCGACGTAGACCAGACTTTCTGAAAGAAGTAAGCCACGCAACTCCGCAGACAGCAAGGAAGATAAGTGCGAGCGCTACCGCTCCCCAACTTACCAGCTCATGCAGCCAAGCTGCTGATAACCGCAACACCCAGAAGAATAGAAAAAAATGGAGATCTGTTTTATGACTATCAGTTTGGCTTTAGGAAAGATAAAGACACCAGAGAGGCAATTATGACATTGCGCTTGATTTTGGAAGCAGACTAAAGAAAAATCAAGGAACGTTCATTGGTCATTTCGACCTAGAAAAATCGTTCAACTATGTAAAATGGTGCAAAATGTGTGAAATTCTGCGAAAAATAGGATAAGCTATAGTGAAAGAGGGGTCTTATACACCAACAAGGACGAAGAGAGAGCAACACTAGTGGAAGACCATGAACGAAGTTCTCGGATTAAAAAGGGCGTAAGACAGGGATGCAGTTTTTCACCCCTACTGTTCAATCCTTACATTGAAGAAGCAGTCGCTGAAATTAAAAAAAAAAAAAAAAATGGTTCAAATGGCTCTGAGCACTCTGGGACTTAACATCTATGGTCATCAGTCCCCTACGACTTAGAACTACTTAAACCTAACTAACCTAAGGACATCACACAACACCCAGTCATCACGAGGCAGAGAAAATCCCTGACCCCGCCGGGAATCGAACCCCGGAACCCGGGCGCGGCAAACGAGAACGCTACCGCACGACCACGAGCTTCGTACGCTGCTGAAATAAAAGTTCAAGAGTGAGATTAAAGTAAGGGTGAAAGGATATCAATGACACACTTCGCTAATGACATTGTTATCCTCAGTCAAAGTGAAGAAGAATTAAAAGATCTATCGAATGGAATGAATAGTCGAATAAGTATAGCATATGGCTTGAGAGCAAACTGGAAAACGATAGGAGCAATAGTAGCAGAAATGAGAATAGCGTGAAACTTAACATCACAATTGACGATCACGAAGTAAGCGATGTTAAGGAATTCTGATACATCGAAAACAACATAAGCTGTGACGGGCAAAGCAAAGTGAACATAGAAAGAAGATTAGCGAAGTCAAAGAAGGCATTCATATACCACACAGGACTTAATTTGAGGAGGAAATTGCCAAGAATGTACCTTTGGAGCACAGCATTGCATGATAGTGAATCATGGACAGTGGGGAAAGTGGAACAGAGTATCGAAGCGTTTGAGCTGTGGTGTAACAGACGAATGTTATAAATTAAGTAGACTGATAAGCGAAGAAATGAACAGGTTCTTCACAGAATCGACGAAGAAAGGAACATACGGAAATCACTGAGAAGAAGAAGGGACAGGGTGGCAAGATATGTATTAAGTCATCAGGATATAACTTCCATCATACTGGAGGGAACTCTAGAGGGAAAAAACTGTAGGGGGACACAGAGATTGTAATACACCCAGCAAATAATTGAGGATATGGACTGCATGCGCTACCTTGAGGAAAAGAGTTAGCGCAAGGGGAGGAATTCGTGGCGAGCCGCATCGAACCGGTCAGAAGGCTGATGACTCAAAAAGAAAGTGAAATAAACAAGTTACTTTTGTTAAATTATTTCCGTAGTGTCACAACAGTTCTATTTACAGTGCAGCCAAAACTAACAGTACCTTGCCTTAATTTTCTGTCTATGGAGTCCTGTGCCTGTCCATGGTGACATTTTTTATATCAACTCTAGTAAAATTGGCGTTCTAGCTGATCCTGCGTGTAAGGTTATTTTACAGTCATAAAGCCGTGGTCTTTATATTTCAGATACTGACGTTTCTTTGTAATTTAAACCTTTCAATGTTGATTCTCATTTCCGAAATTGTTTTAATGTGTTAGTGTTCATTATTTTTAACTGGAATACGTGACAGTCTCAGGGTTACATGTTTGAATTTGTTTAAATATTCAGCTTTCAATTTGCAACAAATAAGGTCGACCGGCACAATTCAATATACTATGATGTCTAGAAATGGAATATGCTGTACAGGATGGCAGCCAGTCAAGGAATATTTTAGGGAATTAGTTTAAAAAATTTATTTCAAAGGCCCAGTAATTCACGCCGTGTATACGAGACACAAATCGCTTGTCTTTCTAATCCGAGGCAGTTCTGTCCAGTTAAAGTTGCTGACAAGAGACGCCCTGAGCCCTCTGCTGAAACTGCTAGAGAATTCACGCCAACTCACGCTAAAAAGCCAATAGAGTGCGCGGGATACCGATCACGTGAGTGGACTCCGGAGCGTTCTGCGGAGGAGAAAACACTTGCTGCTCTCTCTTGTAATTCAGACCTCGAGCAGAACAGACGTCTTTTTGGAAGCCAGAGCCTCTGGCTCTGCTTTTCACGACCGTCCACCAACGTAAGTCAACATGAACCGCTTCCCCTTCCGTTGCCCATTTTAATTAATTGTTCGACCTCCTAGACTGGCCTAAACCTGCTAACTTCCGACCCTAGGCGCGTCCTTTTGTACTCCGTATATTGAAATATATACTTTTCATTGTACTTAATTTCCAGTTTTGTCATTTAACGGCAGCCCTGGATGCCCACTATCAAATCCTAACCGCTCGACCTCCTGCACACTGCCGCCACGAGGCGTATTTAACAGCCTTCTTCCCCCTTCCCTGCTATTTTATACATTAACATCGGTTGAAGACGCCCATCGTAAACTTCCCCTAACTGTACAATTGCACTTTGTATGAGATGGAGATCGCTTTTAGGTCTCCAGCAGCACTTTTTACCGCTGTATCTCTAAGACAGGACGCGTCTTATTCTACTTAGTATGATTCCTTTTTCATCACTTGGCGTTGGTTTTGTTTATAGGCACGTCGCGGGACTGGCTACATCTTCTGGGACGACGTGTCGGCATGGTGCAACGACGTGTTTCCACCTCTTCTGCAACAGATTGTCGACTCCATGGAGTTTCCACTCTAAATTCCTGTCATAGTCACTTACAGATTTGTGAATTAAATGTTGGCTATCGAAAAGGAAAAGCTTTCAATATTGTACAATATGTATTTTGAATAAAGAGGTAGAACTCATCAAAAATACGGTTTTGGAATTTTATTGTACCTACTTCAATATTGTTTAGAACCTAGATGAAGTTGAGGAATCTATACGTAAGTGTTTATTGTTGTGTGAGAACACGATCTGTCACTACAAAGCGTCGTCCTGCAGATATATATTTTATAATGAAGAGATTCAATTACTCTTCATAGATTCTAAGTAGCTTTGTACGAGTCATCACTGAGACTTGTACCAGCAATAGCAATATGGAGGGTGTCGTACAGTTTTTCCTAAGTGGTGTTGGATCACCAAATAGAGAAAACATCTTAAATATTAGTAGACGGCGAACCACATCACCGCGTCGTCCCACACGGTATTCCTTGAATATCAACAAATGAATATGCCTTTCGGGAAGTCTTTTTCCTAGATAAGCTACTGGAGTACTCATGGAGGAGTAGTGATATTTGTTCTTCCAACACGCCATTTGTGAAAGTAAAGCGGAAGAAGTACATATTATCGTACAGAAATCTCGAGTCAGATCAAATGGCTCTGAGCACTATGGGACTCAACTGCTGAGGTCATTAGTCCCCTAGAACTTAGAACTAGTTAAACCTAACTAACCTATGGACATCACAAACATCCATGCCCGAGGCAGGATTCGAACCTGCGACCGTAGCGGTCTTGCGGTTCCAGACTGCAGCGCCTTTAACCGCACGGCCACTTCGGCCGGCTCGAGTCAGATCGAACCACGTGATTCACCGTTTCAATATATGTTTCCAGAAGGATGCAGGTCACAGAAAGATGCAAATTATGATCCAAAACATGACCATCCCTGTCCATCGGAGAGAATGATCGCCACCTGGCGGGGCTACAGCCACGTGACGCAAGCGGAGCAGAGAAAATGCGAAATTATTTAATCTACAATGCCGCCCGCAAGTACGTAAATCCACTGACTTTGACGAAGTGCGCAGCGCATGGAAATGAGAATTTCTGAAGCGATGATGATGGTCGGTTTTAGCGTGCTAGTGTCGTGATCATCAACAGAAACTGTTTCAATGACGGCGAAACCAAGAGCAAGCGACAAGGTGTTCGTGCCTCATCGTAGTGTGTGGATGTTGAAGTCTTTACCTTTCGGTAAAGCATAATAGTCTAAGGACCCGACAGGGTAGCCGAGAGCGCTAATACGCTGCTTCCTAGACTCGGGTAGGCGCGCCGGCTGCTGATCTGATCCGCCCGGCGGATTAACGACGAGGGCCGGTATGTCGGCCAGGTTGGATGTGGTTTTCAGGCGGTTTTCCACATCCCACTAGGTGAATACCGGGCTGGTGCCCAAGTTCCGCCTCCGTTACACGACTCACAGACATTTGAAACACGTTCGCACTATTTCATGACTTACACTAGTTGCAGACAGCTGGGGTACACTACTTCCGTCCTGGGGGTTCGCGGTGGTGGCAGGAAGGGCATCTGGCCACCCTCTGCACTTAACACTGCCAAATCCGTCATAACAGAGCCGACCCCGCGTTGGAGCGGGACAAAGGCCCGAGAGAGAAAGCAGAATAGTCAAAAGCTTAGGAGGAAAAAAAAAAAAAAAAGAAAATCAGCAACAGACTGGATACGCCGGCAGAGTACAATGCTGGTGGGGGTACAAGTGTCTGCGAGAACGCCATTCTGTGCATAGTGTTGAACGGTACGTACTCCTATTTTGACACACTGTTACGATTTCAGTGGGCGCAGAAATATCGAGATTGGACCGTAGATCAATGGAAACAGCTCACTTTGCCGGATATAACAAGTTTCTTCTCACACGAGGTCGGTGATGGTGCCTGGAACCGCCATCATCCAGACTCACGGCTGCTTGAAGTACGCACCGCACTCGGACGCAAGAAAATTGCAGCAGTATTACACTGAGATGATGAAAGTCATGGGATAGCGATACGCATATGTACAGATGGCGGTAATAACACGTACAAAAGGTACAAAAGGTCAGTGCATTGGAGGAGCTGTCATTTGTACGCAGGTGATTCATGTGGAAAGGTTGCCGACGTGATTATAGCCGTACGAATTAACAGTCTTTGAACGTGGGATGGTAGTTGGAACTAGACGAATGAGACATTCCATTTCGGAAATTGTTAGAGAATTCCTCATTTCGAGATCTATAGTGTGAAGAGTGTGCCGAGAATACCAAATGCAGCCATTACCTCTCACCACGGACCACTCAGTGGCCGACGGCCCTCACTTAACGACCGAGAGCAGCACCGTTTCCGTAGATTTGTCAGTGATAACAGAGAGGCAACACTGCTTGAAACAACAGCATTAACGTACGATGAACATTTCCGTTAGGACAACACGTAACTTGGCGTTAATGGGCTATGTCGATAGACGACGGACGTGAGTGCTGTTTCAACAGCGCGACATCACCTTTAGTGCCTCTCCTGGGCTGGTGACAATATCAGTTGGATCCTAGACATCCGGAAAATCGTGATCTGTACAGACGAGTCCCTGTTTCAGACCTTATGGTGGGATTCGATTGTGGCGCAGACCCCATGAAGCAATGGATCCAAGCTGATGTTGTCTTCGTAATGGTGTGGGCTGTGTTACGTGGAGTCGATTGGTCCCTCTGGTCCAATTGAACCAATCATTAACTGAAAGTGGAGACCATTTATAGTCATTCAAGGATGGAATTTTTATGGATGACAACCTGTCATGTCACGAGGACTCATTTGTTTGTGATTGGTTTGAAGAACTTTCTGATCAATTTGAGCCAGTGATTTGGCCACCCAGATCGCCCGACATGAATCCCATCTAGCATTTATGGACAGAATCGACATGCCACTTCGTGCACAAAATCCTGCACCGGAATTATTTTCACACTTATGGCCTGCTGTAGAAGCATAATGGTTCAGCAACGACTTGTTGAGTCCATGTCACATAGAACTCCTGCACTAAACTTGGCAAAGCAATTCGAACATGATATTAAGAGATATCGCATGACTTTCATTAGTTCAATGTATGCATTATGGGAAAATCACCTGGACTTTCATGAGACTTGTGGTAGTAATCAAAGGCACCATGATAACTTTTCACTCTGTGAACATAGCTGCGGAGCACCCGCATCCGTTCATGTCTGATTTCTTCCTCGTCAGCAACACACTTCCCGACAAGGTTACTGACCGTTTCCCTACGCCGTAATTGTGCTACAGTGGTTTGTGAAGCATGGTGGTTAGCTCACGTTGATGTACTGGCCACCTAATTCGCCTGATCTGCGCTGGATGGAACACATCCATGACGTTATTGGGCCTCAGATCAGCCTCTATTAACAAATGACATGTAACTTACGGGAGTTGCGTGGCTTGTGCATGGGCTATTCTTGCCGGATATTTCTGGGAACCTATCAAAAATTTGTTGAATCTATACCACTCAGAATAGCTCCGGTATTGCGTTTTGAGGGGGGCCAACACGCTGCGTGTAGGTCATCACAATGTTTTGGCATAAGAGTCTATAAAAACACGTCATATTGCATATTTGGCTGGGATGTCACATTGGGTATTCAGTCACCTGTCGGATGGGTCTTCTGTCTCTGTGCACACGGGACCCTTTATTTGCAGATAAGTGAGAGCTGTGCCATTTATGTATTCTTAGAGCGTAGGTGAGTGTAACAAAGTGCAAAAAGCCATAAAATTAAGGAGATAGGATCTGGATGAGTTCAAAGAACCAGATATTAGAGTTAGTTTCAGGGGGACCATCAGGCAAAGATTGACAACAGGGGAAAGAAATACAGTAGAAGGCGAATGGATAGCTTGATAGATGAAATGGTTAAGATAGCAGAGGATCAAATACGTAGGGCTAGTAAAAATCCTTGGCTAATGCAGGAGAAGTTGAATTTAATTGATAAAAGAAGAAAGCATAAAAATGGAGCAAATGAAGCAGGCGAAAAGGAATAAAAACGTCTAAAAATGAGATTGAGAGGAAGAGCAAAATGGTCTAGCAGGAATGACTAGACGACAAATCTAAGGATTTAGAACTATATTTCTATAGGGTAAAGATAGATACCGTCTACAGAAGAATTAAAGAGATCTTTGGAGAAAAGAGAAGCAGGTCTATGAATATCAAGGATCTCTAGTGGGAGACCAATGCTAAGCAAAGAAAGAAAAGTTGAAAGGTAGAAAAAGTATGTAGGCTCTATACAAGGCAGATGATCATGAAGGCATTATTATAGGAATGGAAGAGGACGTTGATGAGTTGAGAGATAAGATACTGCGAGAAGAATTTAACAGAGCACTGCAAGATCCAAGTCGAAACAAAGCCCCGGGAGTAGACGAAATTCCGTCAGAACTACTGACAGCCTTGGGAGAACCAGCTTATGGTGTAGTGCCTAACGCTGATGCCTCAGTTTCGATTCCCGGCCAGGTCGGGGATTTTTCCGCCCAGGGACTGGGTGTTTATGTTGTCCTCGTTGTTCCATCATCGTTCGGGAAAGTAGAGAGACTGGACATTAAAAAATTAAGTCTTTGTATGGCTGCTGATAACCGCACAAGTAGCCGCCCCATGAACCGAATATCATCGTCATAAAAACTGTTCCGTCTGGTGTGCAATATGTGTGAGTCAAATAGCCTCAGATTTTAAGAATAACGTAATCAACTCCAGGGAAAGCACGTGCTGACAGATGGGAATACTACCGTATTATCACTGTAGTAACTCATAGCTGCAAAATACTAACGGTGTTTTTAAAGAAGAATGGAAAAAGTGGTAGAAGCCGACCTCGAAGGAGATCAATTTGGATTCCGGAGAAATATAGGAACACGCAAAGTAATACTGAGCCTACGACGTACTTTATAAGGAAGGTAAACACCAGTTTATAGCATATGTAGACTTAGGAATGTTTTGACAGTGTTGACTGGAATAACCTCTTTGAAATTCTGAAGGTGTCAGCAGTAAAGCGAAAGGTTATGTACAACTTATACAGAGAGCAGACATGAGTAATAAGAGTCGAGGGTCATGAAGGAAGCAGTACTTGAGAAGGGAGTGAGACAGGTTTGTAGTATATCGTCTATGTTATTTTATCGGTACCCTTCAGGGAGAAGAGAGAAAAACTTTGAGGTTTGTTTATAAAATTGTAATTCTGTCAGAGACAACAAAGGGCTTGGAAGAGCAGCTAAAGGCATGGATAGTGTCTTGAAACAAAAGCAAAACAAGGGTAATGGAATGTAGTCGAATTAAATCACGTGATGCTGAGGGAATTAGGTCAGTAAAGGAGACGCTTAAACTAGTAGATTGGTTTTGTTATTTGAACAGTATAATAACTGATGATATTAAACGTTGAACGCATGAGACATAAAGGGATCAACTATTCAATATTGGACGGAAGTGTGGTTGGGTGGGTGGGGTGGTGATGGGGGGGGGGGGGGGGGAGGGTGGGAGGGAGGAATTGACGGTAGACGTTGTAGAGGGAGACTAGGAGATGAATACCGTAAGAAAATTCAGAAGGATGGAAGTTGCAAGCATGATAGTGTAGCACGGAGGGCAGTAGCAAACCAGTCTTCATACTGACGACCACAGCAACAACAACCAGAACACCAACAACAGGTGAGTGTATTGGCTCTTTGTACAGTTTCGTTTTGTGTTTCTATTGTATGGTGATAATGAGTGAAGGGAGAGGCTTAAAACGCTTTAGTATAGAGCGTAATTCATCCGAATAACACTAAGAGGCCCGCCGTGTTTGACCTTCCGTTCGATTTGAGAGGCAGTCTGGTTTTGGTGTCAGTGCCAGCCGCTTCGCAGTTTCTGCAGTGATGAACAAAATGACTGAGTCACTTTCACCTTCTTTCATGGTGCCTATCAGGTGAATATGTATGTTATTTCAGAAGTGCACTATGTATACCTGCACAGACAACTTGCTGTCAATCCGTGTTCATACTTGCCACGTTATTCTTCCGCGTAATGAAACGGAAGCTCGTACATTGTTCACTTTTCGTTAAATGGAAGCTAATTGTTGGACCGAATATTATCTTTTCAATTTTTTGTGTTGTAGGTTGACGATTATCACTGTCTCCGACGTTGTAGAAGAGTTATTCCCTTGCAAGAAGTTGAATATTGAGAGCAAACAATTCAGCATACAATTCAGTTTACTCTTTGCGAGAATCATGTTTGCATTCGTTACTTTAATGACCCACGTGGAGTTTGTAGAATAGTTGCATTCTTTTGAGAACAATATACATATAGTTTCATAATATTTTTCACTGAATTGTTTCGGCCAAACCAAGTGATTTCATTTACTGTCTTTACCCGAAGCAGCTACATGCTACCTCGCCACCATGTTGTGAACGGTTGTTGCCACCGGCTTCGTCTCGTAGATGCTAAGGGTGGCATGAAAAGTTTGCTAAATTTAACACATTCTACAGTTGCAAAATATTAGAAATGTATATATTCTGCTTCATTATACGGATTACGGTTTAGAATGAGGAAAGGTAGGTCGCTGGGCGCTATTTTAGCTGATTTCTGAACGTATCAGCTTGAACACGAGGCAGAACCAGCTAAAGCTAATGGAAAATAAATAATAACAAATCAACAATGGACGTTGAGCTAGAATATCAGAGAGTTATATTGCGGAATTCATAACAGCGACGGACTCTCTGTTAGCAATTTAGGAGAAGATTTTGTTTTGACGTTGTGTTCCAATCTTAGTGAATAAAGAAAGTATTGGTTTCGTTGGTCTTCTATGTTTGACACAGAGAGTATAAACAAGAAACAAATAAAAAGGAACATCCCCATTTGTACTGCTTGAGGGCAAAGGCGAGAGCAAAGACACTTCACAATTTTTTAACATTTTCTTGATGAAAACTTACTTATTGATTGATGGTTGAACAGTTAGCTATGAAACATTCATTTCAGTTGCACCTGTGTTAGGTAAGTTTGTGTGTCTGTGAGTATTACTTTAAATACTCCTTGTCAGATTGTGTTTCCAATTTGTTTATCTATCTCTATCCTAATCGGATATTGATAATGGGTACACGGCTACTCTTATCCTCCTAGATACAGTGTTAACACGAAGTTACCCAAGATACCATAGGTCTAAGAATATCAGTTAGGAACTTAAGACGAAAGACTCCGCTGTTATATTGTCTGCCTCTCTAAGTAAGCTGAACCGTTAACTAATAGCTTCCTTACAAATCATACATTTTATTTCATTTGTCATGACAATGTGAATTACTGATAATACCTGCATTCGGTAACTTTGTGTATCTGTGAGTATTACTTCAAATATCCCTTGTCATATTGCGTTTCCAATTTGTTTTCTGGGGCATACAGATACATACATTACAGCAAAGCTTTGCTTATTTCAGTATCCGAGATTTAATCACACACAAACACACACACATTAAAAACTGAAACAATTAGTACACAAAACGAGATTTCTATTAAGGCAACAGAAATACCTGGGATGAAAGTTACTAATTTCCTGAAATTTGTTTTGAGGTTATAGCCATTACAAACAGGAAAATAGCGTTGATTTATGATAAACGCTGACAATATACGTATTGAAAGTGGAGAAACAAATGTGAAATGATATGTTGGTTATAATGTGTCCTACTGCAATGAAGTTCCAAACGACGATTTAATTGCGAAATATGTTACGCATAATACTTATAACCTACGAAAATTCTCAAAATTGTACTTTTATTCACTTTAATATCTACACTGACAATCTTGGTGAATAATGATTTGAATGAGAGTACTACTGTTAAAGTTGTGTAAAAGCACAAATATGAACGACAAAAGATGTTACAGCGCAAAGAAGGTTATTCGTGCAACACAACGTACGAAAATACATATCTGCATGTGACTTCGTGTCAAGGCCATTTTACCAAAGTCGGAATGTTCACGCTCGTCGTGTATCGATCAGTTCTAAGGAAAGATCTGCAGTGATGGAGTGGGCAGATATAGTCAGTGTTACTTCATCATTACTGGAATATCCCGTTCGCAGCCGATAACAGTTTTGGAATCTCACATGTTACAGATTCCCATATAACCCAGGTGCATTGCAAGCTGTGTGTCAAGTCCCGATGATAAAACTAACAGATAAATATAATAGGTCCATGTCTGATGCCGATAAGAGCTGAGGTTGTGATGCCGATTAAAAGCCTGATAGATAAAAGCCTCACTTCGAGAAATAAGGTGAGAACATCGATTACATATAGCAAAGAGCCAAGGTTTTTTGCCGGAGAACCAGTCTTGAGCGGCGTGATGAAGAAACAGAACCTAGCCGAAATGACAACTGGGAGTATGTGTTCATTCATTCTGGCGCTGCTGGCCGCAGCTTCCCTTCAGTGTGAGTATTCTCATAGGATATTGATTATGGGTACACGGCTACTCTTATCCTCCTAGATACAGAATTAACACGAAGTTACGCAAGATGCCATAGGTCTAAGAATATCAGGTAGGAGCTTAAGTCGAAAGACTCCGCTGTTATATTGTCTCCCTCTCTGAGTAAACTGAACCGTTAGCTGATAGCTTCCATACATAGATTTTATTTCATTTGTCATGACAATGTGAATTATAGATAATAAGTAACGGCAATTTTAGACAGTATTGTATGTAAGTCTTCCAAACAAAGCGTGTCTATACAGAAGGAACATTAATAAAACCGACAAACTTCAGGGACGGATTTGTGACTGGAAATGGAGGAAAAAAGACCTTATGAACACGTCTACGGAATTGAACATCACTGACCATTACAATTGCTACACCACGAAGATGACGTGCTACAGACGCGAAATTTAACCGACAGGAAGAGATACTGATGCTGTGATATGCAAATGATTAGCTTTTCAGAGCATTCACACAAGGTTGGCGCCGGTGGTGACACCTACAACGTGCTGACATGAGGATAGTTTCCAACCGATTTCTCATACACAAACAGCAGTTGACCGGCGTTGCCTGGTGAAACGTTGTTGTGATGCCCCGTGTAAGGTGGAGAAATGCGTACCATCACGTTTCCGACTTTGATAAAGGTCGGATTGTAGCCTATCGCGATTGCGGTTTAACATGTCGCCGACATTGCTGCTCGCGTTGGTCGAGATCTAATGACTGTTAGCAGAATATGGAATCGTTGGGTTCAAGAGGGAAATACGGAACGCCGTGCTGGATCCCGACGGCCTCATATCACTAGCAGTCGAGATGACAGGCATCTTATCCGCATGGCTGTATCGGATCGTGCAGCCACGTCTAGATCCCTGAGTCAACAGACGGAGACGTTTGCAAGACAACAACCATCTGCACGAACAGTTCGACGACGTTTGCAGCAGCAGGGACTATCAGCTCGGAGACCATGGCTGCGGTTACCCTTGACGCTGCATCACAGACAGGAGCGCCTGCGATGGGGTACTCAACGACGAAACTCGGTGGACGAACGGCAAAACGACATTTTTTCGGATGAATCCAGGTTCTGTTTACAGCATCATGATGGTCGCATCCGTGTTTGGCGACATCGCGGTGAACGCACATTGGAAGCGTTTATTCGTCATCGCCATACTGGCGTATCACCCGGCGTGATGGTATGGTGTGCCAATGGTTACACGTCTCGGTCACCTCTTGTTCGCACTGACGGCACTTCGAACAGTGGACGTTACATTTCAGATGTGTTACGACCCGTGGCTCTACCTTCATTCGATTCTGCAGGATAATGCACGTCAGCATGTTGCAGGTCCTGTACGGGCTTTTCTGGATACAGAAAGTGTTCGACTGCTGCCCTGTCCAGCACATTCTCCAGATCTCTCACCACTTGAAAATTTCTGGTCAAAGGTGGCCGAGTAACTGGCTAGCGACAATACGCCCGTCACTACTCTTGATGAACTGTGGTATCGTGTTGAAGCTGGATGGGTAGCTGTACATGTACACGCCATCCAAACTCTGTTTTACCCAATGCCCAGGCGTATCAGGACCGTTATTACGTCCAGAGGTGGTTGTTCTGGGTACTGATTTCTCAGGATCTATGCACCCAAATTGCGTGAAAATGTTTTCACTTGTCAGTTCTAGTATAATTTGTTTGTCCAATGAAAACCCGTTTATCATCTGCGTTTATTCTTGGTGTAGCAGTTTTAATGGCCAATAGTGTATCTTTACCACGGTAGACGGCGTTGACGAATGGCAGTTCGTTTGACCACGTAGCGTATGTTCCTTGTGTGTTGCGAGCAGTGTGATTGACGCAGCGTTCTTTAAGCAGCAGATTTGTGCGCTATTCATGTCAGGAACAAGACGACAAGGTGCTTTTGCACGGCGAAGCAGATGAAAACGCTCGAGAGGCAGCACGCCTATACCAAAACAAGTGCCCTCGGAGACGCGAACCGTATCCCACAACATTTCAACTCTCTGCACGTTCGTCTGTCTGAAAGGACCCACGATCACATAAACGCCCTAATAGTGCCGCATGCATATGTGATGCATTCACTGTATATTGCTATCTCGTAACAAGTGGCGATATTCATACCAAGCTGGTGGCCTCCACTGTGAGCAGTTTCAATAAAAATGGAACTCACAGATGTGTACATATGAAGCAACCAGGTGCGATTGCACATTGTCGTTACCAATGTGTTATCATTTACCTTTGTGCATTAGCCCCCATGAAGTCTCTCACACAGTCGCTACCAGTAAAATAAGCAAAGAAAAATATTCACAGTGTGTTCATCTCGTGCAGGCAGAAACTGGTGTCTGAGGTGACAGTATTTGTCAAATGTGTCTGCTGTCCTTGCGTATTAACGAGTGTTATATAGAATGCTCAACATATATTTCACATATTCCTGCAAAAGGCTGTACTGGTAAATACCAGAAAAAAAGTTCCGGTAATTGTATGTTCTGAAACAAATACTTGTTGAGATATGGGCCATTTTACTTGCGAAGAAGAACGTTGTTGTACCATGTTGTTTTTCAAATCAGTTTATTGCGAGCAATCGGTTTCGGGCAAGACCCATACTCAAGAGCGTCTACAGGAATAGAGGTGAATACATCCTCGTCTCATCAAAAAATAACGTGCGATTTGTATTGTGCGTAGCATGATCGTCGACGTTCATCCTCCAAAATATAAGGTGAACGAGTTGATAGTGCTTACTAGAATAGTATTGTTACCACACACCTAAATCGAAGCACGTAAACTACACAGAACAGCTTGAATGCCCTGGTCGTTAAAGCCGTCGAATTAACAGACTCATGGTCTGGCAAGAACCGAAAGTTCATAATACCTGCCTCAACCAGCGTACTGCCGCCTGTGCCGGGCAGTACTGGTGTGAAACAGCCAAGAAAACCCACTAAAGTTGTCCACGCATGCGAGCATGGAAATAGAATCACGATTAGACACACACTGACGTTAATAACCGTGTAACCATCAGAACGTTGAAGGAAAGCGTGCAAACGTGGATCACTGTGTTGTGCTGCTGCCGGTTTATGGTACTGAGTTCCATGACTGTCCCAATTGGTTAATGCACAGACGGTTAATACCGTTTGTGGATCACGCTGGAATTGTCGTTCGATGATGTCCCATGTGTGCTCGATTGGAGACAGATCTGATGAGCGATCACGCCAAGGCAACATGTCGACACTGCGTAGAGCGTTTTTGGGTATGTGGGCAAGCGTTATCCCATTGGAATGCTGTTTACGAATAGCATCACAACATGTCGAATCACGAGATTTACGTACAAATTTGCAGTCAGAGTGCATGATAGTGCGTGAAAGTGCTCCTGCTGTCATATGAAATCTAAAAATTGGTTCAAATGGCTCTGAGCACTATGGGACTTAACTGCTGAGGTCATCAGTCCCCTAGACTTGTTGTTGTTGTTGTGGTCTTCAGTCCTGAGACTGGTTTGATGCAGCTCTCCATGCTACTCTATCCTGTGCAAGCTTCTTCATGTCCCAGTACTTACTGCAACCTACGTCCTTCTGAATCTGCTTAGTGTATTCATCTCTCGTTCTCCCTCTACGATTTTTACCCTCCACGCTGCCCTCCAGTGCTAAATTTGTGATCCTTTGATGCCTCAGAACATGTCCTACCAACCGGTCCCTTCTTCTTTTCAAGGTGTGCCACAAACTCCTCTTCTCCACAATTCTATTCAATACCTCCTCATTAGTTATGTGATCTACCCATCTAATCTTCAGCATTCTTCTCCAGCACCACATTTCGAAAGCTTCTATTCCCTTCTTGTCCAAACTATTTATCGTCCATGTCTCACTTCCATACATGGCAACACTCCATACAAATACTTTCAGAAATGACTTCCTGACACTTAAATCTATACTCGATGTTAACAAATTTCTCTTCTTCAGAAACGCTTTCCTTGCCATTGCCAAGTCCTTTGCTGTCTTTTACAGAATTACAATGTCATCGGCGAACCTCAAAGTTTTTTTTTCTTCTCCATGTATTTTAAAAACTACTCCGAATTTTTCTTTTGTTTCCTTTACTGCTTGCTCAATATACAGATTGAATAACATCGGGGAGAGGCTACACCCCTGTCTCACTCCTTCCCAACCGCTGCTTCCCTTTCATGTCCCTCGACTCTTATAACTGCCATCTGCTTTCTGTACAAATTGTAAATTTGAGAGTATTCCAGTCAACATTGTCAAAAGCTTTCTCTAAGTCTACAAATGCTAGAAACTTAGGTTTGCCTTTCCTTAATCTTTCTTCTAAGATAAGTCGTAAGGTCAGTATTGCCTCACGTGTTCCGATATTTCTACGGAATCCAAACTGATCTTCCCCAAGGTTGGCTTCTACTAGTTTTTCCATTCGTCTGTAAAGAATTCGCGTTAGTATTTTGCAGCTGCGGCTTATTAAACTGATAGTTCGGTAATTTTCACATCTGTCAACACCTGATTTCTTTGGGATTGGAATTATTATATTCTTCTTGAAGTCTCAGGGGAATTTCGCCTGTCTCATACATCTTGCTCACCAGATGGTAGAGTTTTGTCAGGACTGGCTCTCCCAAGGCCGTTAGTAGTTCTAATGGAATGTTGTCTACTCCCAGGGCCTTGTTTCGGCTCAGGTCTTTCAGTGCTCTGTCAAATTCTTCACGCAGTATTGTATCTCCCATTTCGTCTTCATCTACATTCTCTTCCATTTCCAGAATATTGTCCTCTAGTACGTCGCCCCTGTATAGACCCTCTATATGCTCCATCCACCTTTCTGCTTTCCCTTCTTTGCTTAGAACTGGGTTTCCATCTGAGCTCTTGATAATCATACAAGTGGTTCTCTTTTCTCCAAAGGTCTCTTTAATTTTCCTGTAGGCAGTATCTATCTTACCCCTAGTGAGATAAGCTTCTATATCTTTACATTTGTTCTCTAGCCATGCCTGCTTAGCCATTTCGCACTTCCTGTCGATCTCATTTTTGAGACGTTGGTATTCGTTTTTGCCTGCTTCATTTACTGCATTTTTATTTTTTTCTCCTTTCATCAATTAAGTTCAATATTTCTTCTGTTCCCGAAGGATTTCTACTAGCCCTCGTCTTTTTACCTACTTGATCCTCTGCTGCCTTCACTACTTCATCCCTCAGAGCTACCCATTCTTCTTCTACTGTATTTCATTCCCCCATTTGTGACAATTGTTCACTTATGCTCTCCCTGAAACTCTGTACAACCTCTGTTTTAATCAGTTTGTCCAGATCCCATCTCCTTAAATTCCCACCTTTTTGCAGTTTCTTCAGTTTGAATCTACAGCTGATAACCAATACATTGTGGTCAGAGTCCACATCTACCCCTGGAGACGTCTTACAATTTAAAACCTGGTTCCTAAATCTCTGTCTTACCATTATATAATCTATCTGATACCTTCTAGTATTTCCAGGATCCTTCCATGTGTACAACCTTTTTTTATGATTCTTGAACCAAGTGTTAGCTACGATTAAGTTATGCTCTGTGCAAATTCTACCAGACGGCTTCCTCTTTCATTTCTTTCCCCCAATCCATATTCACCTAATATGTTTCCTTCTCTCCCTTTTCCCACTCTCGAATTCCAGTCACCCATGACTATTAAATTTTCGTCTCCCTTCACTACCTGAATAATTTCTTTTATCTCATCATACATTTCATCAATTTCTTCATCATCTGCAGAGCTAGTTGGCATATAAACTTGTACTATTGTAGCAGGAGTGGGCTTCGTGTCTATCTTGGCCACAATAATGCGTTCACTGTGCTGTTTGTAATAGCTTACCCGCACTCCTATTTTTTTTTATTCATTATTAAACCTACTCCTGCATTACACCTATTTGATTTTGTATTTGTAACCCTGTATTCACCTGACCAAAAGTCTTGTTGCTCCTGCCACCGAACTTCACTAATTCCCACTATATCTAAATTTAACCTATCCATTTCCCTTTCTAAGTTTTCTAACCTACCTGCCCGATTAAGGGATCTGATATTCCACGCTCCGATCCGCAGAACGTCAGTTTTCTTTCTCCTGATACCGACGTCCTCTTGAGTAGTCCCCGCCCGGAGATCCGAATGGGGGACTATTTTACCTCCGGAATATTTAACCCAAGAGGACGCCATCATCATTTAGCCATACAGTAAAGCTGCATGCCCTCGGGAAAAATTACGGCTGTAGTTTCCCCTTGCTTTCAGCCGTTCGCAGTACCAGCACAGCAAGGCCGTTTTGGTTAGTGTTACAAGGCCAGATCAGTCAATCATCCAGACTGTTTTGCCCCTGCAACTACTGAAAAGGCTGCTGCCCCTCTTCAGGAACCACACTTTTGTCTAGTCTCTCAACAGATACCCCTCCGTTGTGGTTGCACCTATGGTACGGCCATCTGTATCGCTGGGGCACGCAAGCCTCCCCACCAACGGCAAGGTCCAAAGTTCATGGAACTTAGAACTACTTAAACCTAACTAACCTAAGGACATCACACACAGCCATGCCCAAGGCAGGATTCGAACCTGCGACCGTAGGGGTCGCGCAGCTCCAGACTGCAGCGTCTAGAACCGCTCGGCCAGCCCGGCCGGCTATGAAATCTCATCCCTGACCATAACTCCAGATGCAAAGAATGTGTGTTTAGGCATGCAGACAAGTTGCTTGCTGGCCCTCAACTAGTCACCTTGTATCTAACACATGGACACCACTGGCACTTCCCCAAGGAAGTTACACGCCCTCTATTGTTCCTGAAGTTGTGCGTAGAGCAAACCAAAGACTACCATTCATTGGTAGAACTCTTAGAAGATGCAACAGATCAACTAAAGAGGCTGCTTACAACACGCTCCACAACGGTGGAGTATTGCTGTGCCGTGTGGGATCCGCATCAGGTGACACTGACGGATGACATCGAGAAAGTTCAAGGAAGGGCAGCTCGTTTTGTGTTATCGCTAAATAGGGGAGTTGGTGCCACAGACGTGATACTTGAATTGGATTGGTAATCATTAAAACAAAGGGGGTTTTCGTTGTAACAGGATCTTCTCATGAAATTTCAATCAGCATTTTTCTCCTCAGATTGCGATAATATTCTGTTGGCACCAACCTACATAGGGAGAAATGATCACCACGATAAGATAAGAGAAATCAGGGCTCGCACCGAGAAATCTGTGCTTGTTTTCTCCGCGCGCCGTTCGAGAGTGGAACGGTAGAGAGACACCTTGAAGGTGGTTCACTGACCCCTCTGCCAGGCACTTTATTGTGAATAGCAGAGTAATCACGTAGATTTTGATGTAGATGTAGAATCAGCTGTCATCAGAAAACACAACAGCCCTCCACCCTGACCTCCAATAAGCTCTCTCTTGACACCGCTGAGGTCGCAAATTGCTGTAATTTGCGGCTAGAGGAATAAACGATACAGGGCATCTGGCTCGGAGCTGCTCTTGAAATAACCGATTCGTAACAGTTCGTTGTGTCACAGTGATGCCAACTGCTGCTTAGATTGCTGCTGCATATGCTGTACGATGCACCAGTCATACGCCAGACACGCAGGTCTTCCCTCTCGGTAACATCACGTGGCCGACCAGAGAACGGTCTTCTCGCAACCATATATCCTCGTGATCACCGCTGCCAGAAAACATGTGCAGTGGCTATGTCCCTGCCAAGTCTTCCTGCACTATGGCAGAAGGAACATCCCTCTTCTCGTAGCCCTACTCCACTACCTCGTTCAAACGAAGTGAGGTGTTGATAATGGAGTCTGAGGATGCAAATCAGATTCCCCTTTAAATACACGCTGTAACGGCCTCTAGTGTTAGTTACCGTTGAGATTGGACGTGGTCACTTGATGTTAAGGCTACTGTATTATGCAACTGGCCCGAAACTGAATATACATCATCTTTCAGATGTAGAACCACGCCTACCAACTTTCGTTTCCGTTCCACAACTCTTCCTTGATATAGCAATTTTTTCCTTTAGTGTATGACTTCTCCATTTGTTCCTCCACAGGCTTGGATGCTGACATCTTTTCTTTAACATTGTGTGGTGCCTTTCCGATAGATATAGCTTTGCACGTGGGCGCCAGAGTTCTAATATGTGCGACTATCTCTTTCCAAATGAACTCTTCTCCGATCTTTGCACGTGTCTTACACACTCCCAGGTGGCCGCCCGCTGGCAACAGGTGGGAACAGGCGAATAACGTGGGCACCAATCCTTCTGGAATCACTGTCCTAGAGTGGTGGTTGCCTCTAGCCGTGCAACATACTACACCTATTTGCAATATGGCTTCACCAAGACCCCCATGGCCAAGTTATCCCTGATGGCACACACGATATTATTCACTTGTGGATACTTCGAAATACCCTGAAATATTGCCAAAAGCTCTCATAAAATGGTTAACACTCCGAGTCTTGTGTTTTCGTCCTAATATCTCCGTTCCCACCTTCACAAAATGCCCTTACTACCGTTCTACTCAATCTGTTGTCAGGCATTTTATCATGTGCCTTTACATGCTTCACTTCAAACTTCCAGATTGAAATGGTGACATCCAGACCATTTATCTAGCTATTCTTCTCATGTGGTTAGGTCCAGCTAACACCCAGCTCAAACTCTAATTTTCGGTCTCCAGTTGTTACATCTACATGTACAACCATACTCAGTATGCCACCTGGCGGTGTGTGGCGGAGGGTACTTGCAGTACCTCAATCGGTTCTCCCACCTATTCCAGTCTCGTATTCTTCGTGGAAAGAAAGATTGTCGGTGTGCCTCTGTTTGGGCTCTAATCTCTCTGATTTTATCCTCATGGTCTCTTCGCGAGATATACGTAGGATTGAGCAATATACTGCTTGACTCCTCGGTGAAGGTATGTTCTCGAAACTCTAACAAAAGCCCGTACCGAGCTACTGAGCGTCTCTGCTGCAAAGTCTTCCACTGGAGTTTATCTATCATCTCCGTAACGCTTTCGCGATTACCAAATGATCATGTAACGAAGCGCGCTGCTCTCCGTTGGATCTTCTCTATCTCTTCTATCAACCCTATCTAGTACGGATCCCACACTGTTGAGCAATATTCAAGCAGTAGGTGAACAAGTGTACTGTAACCTACTTCCTTTGTTTCCGGATTGCATTACCTTTGGACTCTTCCAATTAATCTCAGTCTGGCATCTGCTTTACCGACGATCAACTTTATATGATGATTCCATTTTAAACCACTCCTAATGCCTACGCCCAGATAATTTATGGAATTAACTGCTTCCAGTTGCTGACCTGCTATATTGTGGCAAAATGATAAACGATCTTTCTTTCTATGTATTCGCAGCACATTACACTTGTCTACCTTGAGATTCAATTGCCATTCCCTGCACCATGCGTCAATTCGTTGCAGATCCTCCTGCATTTCAGTACAATTTTCCATTGTTACAACCTCTCGATATACCACAGCATCATCCGCAAAAAGCCTCAGTGAACTTCCGATGTTATCCACAAGGTCATTTATATATAATGCGAATAGCAACGGTCCTACGACACTCCCTTGCGGCACACCTGAAATCACTCTTACTTCGGAAGACTTCTCTCCAATGAGAATGACATGCTGCGTTCTGTTAACTAGGAACTCTTCAATCCAATCACACAATTGGTGTGATAGTCCATATGCTCTTACTTTGTTCATTAGACGACTGTGGGGAACTGTATCGAACGCCATGCGGAAGTCAAGAAACACGGCATCTACACTCCTGGAAATTGAAATAAGAACACCGTGAATTCATTGTTCCAGGAAGGGGAAACTTTATTGACACATTCCTGGGGTCAGATACATCACATGATCACACTGACAGAACCACAGGCACACAGACACAGGCAACAGAGCATGCACAATGTCGGCACTAGTACAGTGTATATCCACCTTTCGCAGCAATGCAGGCTGCTATTCTCCCATGGAGACGATCGTAGAGATGCTGGATGTAGTCCTGTGGAACGGCTTGCCATGCCATTTCCACCTGGCGCCTCAGTTGGACCAGCGTTCGTGCTGGACGTGCAGACCGCGTGAGACGACGCTTCATCCAGTCCCAAACATGCTCAATGGGGGACAGATCCGGGGATCTTGCTGGCCAGGGTAGTTGACTTACACCTTCTAGAGCACGTTGGGTGGCACGGGATACATGCGGACGTGCATTGTCCTGTTGGAACAGCAAGTTCCCTTGCCGGTCTAGGAATGGTAGAACGATGGGTTCTATGACGGTTTGGATGTACCGTGCACTATTCAGTGTCCCCTCGACGATCACCAGTGGTGTACGGCCAGTGTAGGAGATCGCTCCCCACACCATGATGCCGGGTGTTGGCCCTGTGTGCCTCGGTCGTATGCAGTCCTGATTGTGGCGCTCACCTGCACGGCGCCAAACACGCATACTACCATCATTGGCACCAAGGCAGAAGCGACTCTCATCGCTGAAGACGACACGTCTCCATTCGTCCCTCCATTCACGCCTGTCGCGACACCACTGGAGGCGGGCTGCACGATGTTGGGGGGTGAGCGGAAGACGGCCTAACGGTGTGTGGGACCGTAGCCCAGCTTCATGGAGACGGTTGCGAATGGTCCTCGCCGATACCCCAGGAGCAACAGTGTCCCTAATTTGCTGGGAAGTGGCGGTGCGGTCCCCTACGGCACTGCGTAGGATCCTACGGTCTTGGCGTGCATCCGTGCGTCGCTGCGGTCCGGTCCCAGGTCGACGGGCACGTGCACCTTGCGCCGACCACTGGCGACAACATCGATGTACTGTGGAGACCTCACGCCCCACGTGTTGAGCAATTCGGCGGTACGTCCACCCGGCCTCCCGCATGCCCACTATACGCCCTCGCTCAAAGTCCGTCAACTGCACATACGGTTCACGTCCACGCTGTCGCGGCATGCTACCAGTGTTAAAGACTGCGATGGAGCTCCGTATGCCACGGCAAACTGGCTGACACTGACGGCGGCGGTGCACAAATGATGCGCAGCTAGCGCCATTCGACGGCCAACACCGCGGTTCCTGGTGTGTCCTCTGTGCCGTGCGTGTGATCATTGCTTGTACAGCCCTCTCGCAGTGTCCGGAGCAAGTATGGTGGGTCTGACACACCGGTGTCAATGTGTTCTTTTTTCCATTTCCAGGAGTGTACTTGGGAACCCGTGTCTATGGCCCTCTGAGTCTCGTGGTCTATGTTCTCGGTAAAACCGAAACGTCTCTACCACGAACAATACAGACTAGGCTTCCAGTCCATAAACGTAACGGTGTTTCTCCTGAAGGAAATAATCTCCGAGACACGTGCGATAACAACCTTCCGGGTGTTCCTGTAGAAATATAGCTTCCACTCCCAGCAGGGAAGGATCTGTCTGAGCAATGTACAGTTTTTCTTAATTGGTAACTGTTAGTACGTAAGTGCATACTATAGCGTCCTTCAGGCATTCAAAAGCATCTTGCTATGATTCCCTCCACTAAATGTTTCGTCGCTTCTTGTACAATGCACTCTACAATTTGGGCAGCTGAGCAAAATTCGGAGTTAATTACCTGAAGAAGTTCAACATCCCAACGAACCTAGACATTTCTCTAATATTAAGAGGCGGTGGACACTGTGTGCATTCTGAATCAACTCGCACTTCACGTGGTGAGACAATATGCCCCAAAAATGACATTTCCAGTAATGCAGTTTTATCCTTGCCCAGTCTGGCAGACAGTCCTGCCTCCCTGAGGATGGTGAACACTTCTCTGAAACTAAACATCAGCAAATTATCAAGATAGTGAAGAACAAATTTAAATTTAATGTTAGATAACAACTAGTCCAGTAACTGAGATGAGATGGTAGCATCTCTCGCAAGACCAAATGGAACATGATCAAATTCAAAGAGGTTGCACTCAGCGGAAACGCTGTGATGCGTTTAGACCCCTCATCCAACGGAACCTGATAATATGCCTCATTAAGGTCATAGGTAGTATACAGCGGTGCATTTGTGAACTAGGAAAAACAGTTTTGCAGTCCCAGTTGTGGTATGGAGTGAAGGACTAACATTTTATTCACATCCCTGTAATCTACCGCTGGTCTCGACTTTCCATTTCGAAGGGTTTGGGTGCCTTAAATATGGCCGCATGATGTTGTGATTTAGATGTCCTTATAATCCCTTGTTCGAACATTTCCTCCTCCAGATGGGGTGACGACGATCGATAAGCTGGCCATCTGGCAGATATGGCGTCAGTCTTCTCAATACATTAATAATAAGACTCACAATAATAATACGACTCATAAGACCCAACCTGTTCATCAAGACACACGTGAAATCATTGTACAGCTTATCCAATTATTTCCTTTGTCTCGGGTTTAATATCACTGCTGCATTTCTTCTGCTGGACAACAGCTACTAAGAATCCTCAATGCTGTCAAAAGGAGAATATCCTACTCCTGGAGAAATAAAATGTAAAATGGTCCTTTTGCAAACTGGGAAGTAACCCCGTCATCCTAATGAGATCAGACGTGAAAATGAAATCAGTAGACAGTCAATCGCCAACCCCAACATAATTCTCCATTTAAATCACAAATACTTAATTTCACCTCCACCCACCCCAGTACACGTAACATTGGCAGTAACGTATAACACGAACCCCTCACGCCGTCCTGCCCATCCACACACCGCTACGTGTTTTCGGAATTACTTCTTACATAACATGGTTAACGAGCTACGAGGAGGGCACCTACTGGTTCATTATTGATGGTTCAAATGGTTCAAATGGTTCTGAGCACTATGGGACTCAACTGCTGTGGTCATCAGTCCCCTAGTACTTAGAACTACTTAAACCTAACTAACCTAAGGACATCACACACACCCATGCCCGAGGCAGGATTCGAACCTGCGACCGTAGCAGCAGCGCGGCTCCGGACTGGAGCGCCTAGAACCACACGGCCACCGCGGCCGGCTCATTATTGATGTCGCAACACATAGACAGAGCCATGTCTCGCTGGTGTGGCACTGATCCCACCTAGCAGCGACCGTGCTAACAAAGCTTTATGGAACATTCCTTTACTCATCCTTGTATCGGTCATCCTCTGCGGGAGTCACGTCTAAAGCGCCCTGTGGCACCACCAAGGAAAAAACCACTTGTTCTCACCCTCGAATCGCCCATCTATTTTAATAGCCTGCTCATCTTGTTTCACCAACCTTGATCAACGTACCTAATGCCGTCCATTTTATAGGCTAGTTTCTCCAAATATCGGAATGTTTGAGCTGTTTGAGAAAACGTTATGCGTAACTGGTCCTCTTGATTAATTCCTTCGAAGAAGTTCACTAAAATCTCTGCCTCTGTATCTGAAAGGCACAATGCGTGGGCAGATGTTTGTACCATATTCATATCCATCCGAAACGTTTCCTTCACTCCCTGTTCACGCACATTATGTATCTATTAATTTTCTCATTGCCCTAACCGGAATCGGTTCATGAAAACTTAGCAGTTATATCCTCAGCAAACATCAGAACTAAATTACTCCTACTGTGTGGGTCTAACATATTTAAAATCTCTACTTCTCGTAAACTGAACACCTCATTCTGTTCGTTCTGTGATATCAAATAATATGAAAACTACACCGTTTCTGGAGTCGAATGGGCGGAAAATTCTCGTTGATACATCATTCCTAACAAAAGATGAGCTAACCTGGCGAGTTGCTTACCCCCTTGTCCACTCTCAAAACCTGAAGCAACGAATTCAGTCATCTGATTAATTCCTCATCATTCACCATATCTGTATTCAACCTACTGCTTTGCAGCGATTTTACTAACTTGTCACATAATATCAACTCTACCTGTGTAGCTCTGGCTGGCAACCCTTCTAATACGCCACGCTTTACCTCTACTTGGCCAAATATGAATCACATAATGTGTTATTCTTGCCTCCAACCTTTTAAGCTGCGAACAGGAGGCGCCTCAGCTTCAAAACATTCAATTAACGCAGACTGGATCTTAACTGACCTCCTACTGCTGATGCTCCCCTGACAACCCCACCGCCAGCCGCATAACCTGGTGAAGCTGTTGGGTCAACTCGGACACCGAACCTGCAAGGGTCTGTCTGCGAACAGCCACGTCATAGGATAACTGATCCTTTCTCAACCACCCGGTAAGTGGGACGGCCCTAAATGCCACTCCAGCGACGCCACAACATAATGGCCACAAGGACACGGAAATAAAATACCACTTTAATACTACCTCTAACACAGTGTAAAGTCAATTCACAACAATACTGTGTTACCAATGTGATAGAGGAATTAAAGAAATGGTAAGTGACAGGGGGTTGTGTTGGCCTTAAGAAATTAAGTTTATTTTATTAACAAGTATAGACAATCCTGAGTGTTTGCAGAATGTACAATACCCAAATAAGTCAGTGCTTAGGATAACAAAATCAGTTTATTAATGAATATGAATAATCCAGATCACATGGAGAATAAGAAATGACCAAAGAACTGAGCACTCAGAAAAACAAAATAAGACTTACGAATTAATACAGATAATGAACGTATAGCTAATTTGCTCCAACAGACTCAATCAATGTTACAGTAAGGGAGTACAAATGATTATACAATTTAATAGCACGCTCGTGCCTAATACAATAGACTAAGAGTAAATCAGACTCTGTGAGTTCACCCCGGCTACAGCACAGGGTCCTGAATTGAGATAAATAAAAAACAACGCACAGTGAAAGAAAATGAGACACTCAACACCAGATCATACCCTAAAACCAAATTCCAAAGAAAAGAACCAGCCAATTCCAACA
Organism: Schistocerca serialis cubense; assembly: GCF_023864345.2. Classification (NCBI taxonomy): domain Eukaryota; kingdom Metazoa; phylum Arthropoda; class Insecta; order Orthoptera; family Acrididae; genus Schistocerca; species Schistocerca serialis. The sequence goes on from NC_064642.1 coordinate 594,344,919, forward strand.
TCTTATATTATACTAAATAGTCAAAACAGATATAAAAATCACAATGGAATCCAATAACTGTACGCTGTGTTGCACACAGAATATCAGACTGGTACAGCAATACAGTCCAACAACACTGTCAATTTCATTTTTACTAGTATTCTTTCTAGTACTCTTAGTCCAAGAGTGTGGTCTTTGACTAATAATAAAATCGTCCTAGGTCACGGGTTCGAATACCGCCGTTGCTTAAATCTCTAATAAAAATTATTAGCAATGGCGGCTGATTACTGCCGTTATAAGGAGTCATAGTCATTCTGCCAGCGGCCTTGTCAAAGCGGGCTGAGGAAGAAGAGACAGAGTTTCAGGACACTGACTTGCGTTTGGGACGGGAAACTGCCCCTACTAGGCAGAAGAATCAGTAACGATAATGTATTTAGAATGCAGAAGACAATGGACCACTGTACTAAATGCACGCAATGAGTATCCACAAACAAGTGCCTGTAACTGAAAAATTGTGATGATCAACTCTCCATTGGCAAAACATTCCGTAGTAGCTCCCATTGGGATCACCAGGAGGAGATGGCCAAGGGGGAGGTGAACATCAGAAAAAGATCGAATAACCAACGAAAGGATAAAGTTCTACTAGTCGGACCGAGGAATGTCACAAGTTTGAACGTGGCAGTAAAGCCAGAAAATCTGAAACATGAAATGCTAAGGCTCATTCAAGATATCGTGGGGCTCGTACGAAATCTGATGTGCATGACGTAGTAGGTCACTATCATGCACATACTGTAAATTGTTTCGTGCATCCTCAAAACGCGCAGATACTAGTTTTTAATAACAAGTGGTCCTTGTCCTCCCTGGAATATCCGTAGTTTTTGCTATGCTCTACACTGTCATATTACTGTGTGTTTTTACTATGCTACGGAAGATCTTCCATGTATGAAATTATGTTTAGTACCCGCTCCTTTGACAACGATTGCCCTTTAAAAAGTTCCACTAAGTCGGGATTTGCAGCTCCCTGTCCGACAAGGATGATGAAACTACGTACTCCTTATGCACATTGTCCTCACAGTCGGGCATATACACCACACACTCCATTGACTCACCTTGCAGAATCGCTAATACGAATATTTCACGTGCCCCTTCCTTCTCTCTCTCAGAAATTCCTTGTGTTCCTTTCTGACGAAATGTCAACTTCGACAACTGTTGTTGTAGATATAAAGCAATGTTTGCCTTGTTTATCGTTGCCATTGCTCTGCTTTGTACCAACACCACTAGCACAGTATCACTGTCGTGAACTACTCGTCGGTTAAGCAGTTCCACTACGCTCCGTAGCCTCATGTTACGTTCATCATTGGAAGCCACCAGCTCCGCCCTCTGTTGCCATTAGCAGCCAACATTGTGGTTGCATGGTAGACAATATATGGGGCGTCGAATGCCATAAACATCATTGCCCCTTGCGACCTCAAGATATTCCTTGTCAGATTGTCAGCGACTCTCAGTCGCCAAGTTACCGTGTAGTATAGTCACAGGATTTGATGATCACTTGGTAATATGTCGAAGCCGTTATTGTTACTATCTGTGTGACCTATAGTTGGAATATGCGATTAAAAAAAATTGCAAGATGCGGATTGATTGCCTCAGGGCAGTAACAATGAAAATATATGTCTTCTTTTATGGCATTTTGTCCATTTCCGTGATTAGCTACTCGCTATTTCATTTTCTAATACCTTACATCACACTCATTTCATACAGGGATAGATTTAATAAGCATGATCTGTGCGAATTATTTTTTATCCACACTGAACACTGAGGAGATGCACAGGGAGCTGGAAACTGTAACATAACAACATATGTTTGGAATTTTCTTAGTTGATGTGTCAACTGCTTTTCAAGTGAGGTTATCGAGCTTCATGTAGCACTCGCCTATACGATAATTGAACCATTCGCCAGTTCATTTCTCCTTTCTTTTATAGCTTTCCATGTGATGGATAAGATAAGCCTGATTACATAGTCGATTATTATGTCGTCTCAGACATACAACTGTTTTGTAAGCATCCTATTTCGTAGTCAGATGTTGTATAGATATTCTCTGAAAGCCACTACCTCTCACGAACTGATGAGTCACCTTCCTTTGTTGAGTGGTAGTTAGTACATGTCTGTTCTTATTACCCAATAACTGATTAATTTAACTGCACTTTTTTGTATGCTGAAGTACACGCTGTAAAGTTTCTCATCACTAAAACTACACTAACGGTCGTTAAAACTATAATAACTGCATACACTGACCCGTATGAATTCAGAATTGTAAAAAGTGTTGAGCAGTGTGCCAGCAGTAACTGAGATTGCAGAGAGACTGCACACATCTGACGACAACAAATGGTTCAAATGGCTGTGAGCACTATGGGACTTAACTTCTGAGGTCATCAGTCCCCTAGAACTCAGAACCACTTAAACCTCACTAACCTAAGGATATCACACACGTCCATGCCCGAGGCAGGATTCGAACCTTCGATCGTAGCGGTCGCGTGTTTCCAGACTGTAGCGCCTAGAACCGCTCGGCGACTCCGGCCGGCCCTGAGGCCAACAGAGTTTGATAGTAAAGGTTAATGTTACGCCATGATTAGTCATAGAGGAGTTGTCAAACGAAGAGCAAATTTCATTTCAAATGCCAGCACAGCACCTCGGCGTTAAATAGCGCCATATCAGTGAGTTCGACTGGAGGGTTAATGCGTTTCACACACCTCACATTTAATGTAGTGCAAAATATACACTAAAGTGAGACACTACAAGATGAGCGACAATGCTCGCGAACTTTTTGAAGAATAAGAAAACCAGTTCCAATATGACACTCAGTCATAATATGCAGGGTGTCTTAGCTATCTTGTCCACCCAAAATATCTCTGGAACAATATCAGCTATTGGAAAACGACTTTCACCGGTATCAATGTAGGGCTGGGGCCCATGAATGTACAGATTTGGAAACATTCTAAAATGAAAGCGTATGTGTTTTTTAACACAAACTTATTTTTTTAAATGGACCTCCTATATTCTTTCTTCAGCAATCCATAGCATGACAAAGCACATACCCAATGGCGTTGATTTCATCGCAACATTCCCATTACATCCTGAGATATTGAGACGCGAAGTTGACGCTTGAAACACCCGACATGCGCTGCTAGCGCACGTCCTGAGGCTCAGGCGTGAACCCCATGCTGCCCGTAATCGCGATGTGATTGACATGCGTAATCACACTTCCATACTTATCAAGAGGTCCGAAACGAACAATACGGTCTTCTGCAATCCAACATTAACGTCGTACATTCCAGCAGGTATTTATCCCATAGGCTAGGGGTGATGCGGTGCTGTAACATATCTGTGTACCGCAACGTTAGTCACAAAGTTAACTTCACTTATCGTTAATCCGTTACTAAAAAGCTAATGCCGTTCAACGTTAAAACTTTACTTTACTGTAGATCTAGGGCAAGTGACAGTTAATCATTCACTCGTATTAGTAAAATTCATGTTGATGGTTTTAGTGAAACGAGCAAATGGACTAAAAGTTTTACCGTTGTTTTGGTAAAAATGTTTTGATTTGGGAAGTTCAGGTAGGACATAGAAGATGAATGTAAACATGTTTAACCAATTAGTTTCATTATCACATAATTATCAATGTTACATTTATCTAATGCGTTAAATGACAAATTGTTGCAAACAAATGTTTCTTAACATCACTGAGTAAAATGGCCCTTTGTAGAAACTTCCACCGTGATACCAGCACTACATACTAAACATAACGTTCACATCTCATGCTCAAAGTGACGCCCATTGGCTTGCATACATAGGGTCACTCTGCGGATGAAGGATGCCCTGCTTCGTGCTACTGTTTCCTCTTTGATGGCTGTACAAGCATCAATAATGCGTTGCATCATGTCCTTTAGTGTTGCTGGTTCATGTTGGTAAACAGTATCCTTCACTGCTCCCCAAAGAAAATAATCCAGCGGTGTAAGGTCCGGAGATCGGGCAGGCCACCTAACTGGGCCACCTCGTCCAATCCACCTACCAGGGAACTTACGTTCACAAGTCGTCGTGCTCGTAAGGCGTTATGTGCCGGACATCCGTCATGCTGATACCACATGACCATTCTCCGGTTCAGAGGTACGGTGTCCAAGCGAACAGGAAGATTGTGTCGTATAAATCTGGAGTATTGTCTGCCATTTTGGATGCCATTTATAAAGAAAGGTCCGATAATGGTATCTCGAATAATCCCACACCAAACATTAACTTTCCACGGACGTTGATGCTCTACCTGACGGAGCCATTTTGGATTGTTTGCCGACCAATAATGCATATTCCTCATATTGACAATTCCTTTGTTGGAGAATGATGCCTCGTCGGTAAAGAGAACATCTGCTAAAAAATTTGGATTAGTCAGAAGTTTTTGCTGAGCCCACCGACAAAATGTTACCCTATTGCGGAAGTCATTTCCATGAAGATCCTGGTGTGCAAATGGTTCAAATGGCTCTGAGCACTATGGGACTCAACTGCAGTGGTCATAAGTCCGCTAGAACTTAGAACTACTTAAACCTAACTAACCTAAGGACAGCACACAACACCCAGCCATCACGAGGCAGAGAAAATCCCTGACCCCGCCGTGAATCGAACCCGGGAACCCGGGCGTGGGAAGCGAGAACGCTACCGCACGACCACGAGATGCGGGCGATCCTGGTGTAAATGAAAATGGTAAGGATGAAATTTATGAAGTTTAAGAATACGCTGTGCACTTGGATTGCGACGCACCAACTTCAAGTTCAATTTGACGTGTGCTGATTTGAGGATTCACAGCTATGGTAGCGAGCACAGAAACTTCAGCACGTTCATCTGTGCGTGTTCTAGGACGATGTCGAGGTCTTGGATTTAAGCTTCCCGTTTCACGTAGACGAGATGTGAGACGACCAAACATCCGGCGCGAAGGTGATGGCTTGTCAGGGAATCGTCTTCTGTACAGTCGTTCTGCCTGAACAGCATTTCGTCCACCTACAACAGGGTACAGTACAGGTATTTAGAGTAGGGTAGGAAACAGACATATTAACTTAATAATCATAAAGTTGCTAACAGTACTATCAACAAACAAGCAATCTCATAACGTATTTCCCGTCAACGTACATTCTCCACAGATCAGCAGCATTTCTACCATATCTTCATGTATGTACATTATACTGTACAGTATAAGTTCCACAACACAATATTTATTCACAATGTGTACTACCTCCGTGCCGTCACTAGATTACTTTGATGCACGACTACACTGGCAAGCGGTGTACTGCACGCCAAAGCAACAACAAATGTGATGCTCGGAGGGTGGTGGAGTACAGGAGTTTGCATGGGTCGCAAATCATAAACAAGGCGAAGTGGTAACTGTGGCAGTAGTGGGAACTACGTTGAACACTTGACTATGTAGAGCCAGGCCCTGCGCGACAGGCACAATGGGTCATATAACGCATTAGATAAACCTTATTTTGGATGTGCAGGATAAATAAGACAACCTGACGGGTGTACACCGATCGGTACTGGTTCATATCGTATACGTAGATACGTAAAACGTGCAAGAGGGAAACCATTATGTGCTTATGAGAGTTGATGGCAGCAGACCATATTATTCGTTCCGGACCTCTTGATAAGTATGGAGGTGTGATTACACATGTCAATCACATCGCGATTACGAGCAGCATGGGGTTCACGCCTGAGCCTCAGGACGTGCGCTAGCAGCGCATGTCGGGTGTTTCAAGCGTCAACTTCGCGTCTCAATATCTCGGGATGTAATGGGAATATTGCGATGCAATCAACGCCATTGTGTATGTGTTTTGTCATGCTATGGAATGCTGAAAAAAAATATAGGAGGTCCATTTAAAAAAACATAAGTTTGTGTTAAAAACACATATGCTTTCGTTTTAGAATGTTTCCAAATCTGTACATTCATGGGCCCCAGCCTTACATTGATACCGGTGAAAGTCGTTTTTCAATAGCTGTTATTGTTACAGAGATATTTTGGGTGCACAAGATAGCTGGGACACCCTGTAGATTAAATATTCATCACCTAAGTAAAATCAAGACTTTAATATCCTTAAAATATGGCGGAGTACGCAGCAGTTGTGATATCCATTTACACGTATGACAACAGGAACGAATGTAAAAATTGTGGGGATATAATATAACAGGAACTTGAGAAGGCCGGCCGCTGTGGATGAGTAGTTCTAGGCGCTTCAGTCCGGAACCGCGCTGCTGCTACGGTCTCAGTTTCGAATACTGCCTCGGGCATTGCTGTGTGTGATGCCGTTAGGATAGTTAGGTTTAAGTAGTTGTAAGTCAAGGGGCTGATGACCTCAGATGTTAAGTGCCATAGTGCTTCGAGCCATTTGAACATGCAAAGAATCTGCCAAAATTATAAGAAGGCACTTAAATACATTTAGTGAGTCTCTTGTATCAGAAGAATTACGTGGTTCGAGGAAAGGACGTAATTGTAGGTACTCTGCATTTGCTTAAAACAATTGATACAGAAGAGACAGGCGTTCAGTTGAACACACAATATTTTATTCATTGAATGCTTAACAGCATTCGACGAAATTTCGAGCTTTGAGAAGTAACTGGATATAAAGCCCACCTACGTCATTTAAAGAAGTCATGAGAGCCTTGTATTTTTACACTACCATTTGTGTAGACAACATACAGAGAAAATAAATAGACGCAGTCATAAATTAAGGAGTGAAACGAGGATTCCACCGCCGAAACAGTTTGGTATTTATATGTGTGCAGCTATAAAAGACGTCCAGGGAATAATTTTTTTCTCCAAGTGCTACTCTGAGAAGAAGAAATTGGCACAGGAGAGGAATTAGTGGTGGGTCTTATCAAAGCAGTCAGAAGACTGAAAAAAAGAAAAGACTAGCAAAGCAGCATAAATCATCGTAGAATTGGCAACACAGATTGATTATGACCTAATTGCAAGCAATGAGACTAATGTACAAATCGCCACGCATAAATTCAACTCTGTTCTAAATTACAACCTCGACATGTTGATGTTGTGGTCTTCAGACCAAAGACTGGTTTGATGCTACTCTATCCTGTTCAAGGGTCTTCATTTGTTAATAACTATTGCACCCTAAATCATTATGAATCTGCTTAGTGTATTCACCTCTTGGCTTTCTCTATAATTTTTACCCTCCACGCTTCCCTCCAACACTAAATTGGTGATCCCTAGATGCCTCGTGTCCTACCAACCGATCCCTTCTGCGAGTCAGGTTGTGCCACAAATTCCACTTCTCCCCAGTTATCGCCAGTACCTCCTCATTAGCTACGTGGTCCACTCATCTAACCTTCAGCATTCTCCGGTAACACTACATTTCAAAAGCTTTTGTTCTCTGCTTATCTACACTTTTTATCGTTCATGTTTCACTTCCATACATGGTTACACTCCATTCAAAAACTTTCAGAAAAGACTTCCTGACACTTAAATCATTACTGGTTGTTAACAAATTTCTCTTCTTCAGAAACGCTTTCCTTGCCATTACCAGTCTACATTTTATAACCTCTCTACTTCACCCACCATCCGTTATTTTGCTGGCCAAAATAGAAATTCATCTACTACTTTAAGTGTCTCATTTCCTAATCTAATTCCATCGGTAGATTTAAATCGACTACATTCCATTATCCTCGTTTTGCTTTTGTTGATGTTATATCTTCCTTTCGAGACGCTGTCCATTCCGTTCAACTGTTCTTCCAAGTCCAATGCAGTCTCCAACAGAATTACGATGTCATCAGCAGACCGCAAGGTTCTTATTCTCCCTGGAATTTAATTCCTACTCCCAATTTTTCTTTTGTTTCCCTCACTGCTGGCTCAGTATACCGATTGAGTAAAATCGGGAATAGACTACAACCCTGTCTCACTTCCTTCTCAATCATTTTTTCCATTTCATGCTCGTCGACTCTTATAACTGCCATCTGGCTTCTGTACAAATTGTAAGTAGCCTTTCGTCCCTGTACTTTACCCCTGTGACCTTCAGATTATGAAAGAGAGTATTTCAGTCAACATTGACAATGCTACAAACGTAGGCTTGCCTTTCCTTAACCTATCTTCCAAGATAAGTCGTAGGGTCATTATTGCTTCACGTATTCCTAGATTTCTGCCGGCCGGAGTAGCCGAGCCATTGTAGGCGCTACAGTCTAAAACCGCGCGACCGTTACGGTCGCAGATTCTAATCCTGCCTCGGTCATGGATGTGTGTGATATCCTTAGGTTAGTTAGGTTAAGTAGTTCTAAGTTCTATGGGACTGATGACCTCAGAAGTTAATCCCATAGTGCTCAGAGCCATTTGAACCTAGATTTCTATCGAATCCAAACTGGTCTTCCCCTGAGGTCAGCTTCTAGCGGTTTCTCCGTCAATCTGTAAGAAATTCGTGTTAGTATTTTGCTACCGTGACTTATTAAACTGATAATTGGGTAATTTTCACGCCTATCAGCTCCTGCTTTCTTTGGAATTGTAATTATTATATTATTATTTAATTCTGAGGGTATTTGGCCTTTCTCATACGTCGTCCTCACCAGGCGGAAGAGTTTTCTCAAGACGTGCTCTCCCAAGGCTACCAGTAGCTGTAACGGAATGTTGTCTACTCCCGTGGATTTGTTTTGACTTAGATATTTCAGTGCTCTTTCAAATTCTTCACGCTGTATCATATCTCCCATCTCATATCCATCTACGTCCTCTTCAATCTCCATAATATCGCCCTCAAGTACATTGCCGTTGTAAAGGAACTCTGTATACTCCTTCCACCTTTTTGCTTTCCCTTCTTTATTTATGACTGGATTTACGTATGCGATCTTGATACTGATACAGGTGGTTCTCTGTTCTCCAAAGTTTTCTTTAATTTTCCTATAGGCAGCATCTATGTTACTCCAAGTGATACATGATTCCACATCCTTACAGTTCTCCTCTAGCCATTCTCGCTTAGCCATTTTGCACTTCCTGTCGATCTCATTTTCGAGACGTTTGTATACCTTTTCGCCTGCTTCATTTATTACATTTTTGTATTTTCTCCTTTCATCAATTAAATTAAATATATTTTGGGTTATCCAAGGATTTCTACAAGCCCTCGTCTTTTTACCTACTTGAGCCTCTGCTGCCTTCACTATTCCATCTCTCAAGGCTACCCATTCTTCTTATACTGTATGTATTTCCCCTGCTCTTGTCAGTCGTTCGCTAGTGCTCCATCTGAATTTGTGTACAGCCTCTGGTTCTTTCAGTTTATGCAGGTCACATCTCCTTAATTCCTGTCTTTTTGCTGTTTATGCAGTTTTAATCAACAGTTCATAATCAAAAATTGTAGTTAGAGTCCACATCTGCGAACTGTACCCTAAATCTCTGTCTTACCATTATATAACCAATCTGAAATCTTCCCGTGTGTCCAGGTCTCCTGCACATATACAGCCTTCTTTCATGATTTTTAAACCAAGTGTTAGCGATGATTAAGTTATGCTCTGTGCAAAATTCTACCAGGCGGCTTTGTCTTTCATTTCTTACTCCCAGTTCACATTCACCTATCACTTTTCCTTCTCTTCCTTTTATCACTATTGAATTCCGATCCCCCATGACTATTAAAATTTCGTCTCCCTTAACTATCTGAATAATTTCTTTGTATCATCATACATTTCTTCAACATCTTCATAATCTGAGGAGCTAATTAGCATACAAACTTGTACTACTCTGGTAACCCTGAGCTATGTGTATATCTTGGCTACAATAAAACGTTCACTAAGGTGTTCGTAGCAGGATCTGATATTCCACGCTCCGACACGTGGAACGCCAGTTTTGTTCCTCCTGATGACGATGTCCCCTTGAGTAGTCCCGGCCCGGAGATCCAAATCGTGGACTATTTTACTTTCGGAATATTTTACCCAGTAGGACGCTGTCGTCATTTAGCCATACAGTAAAGCTGCACGGCCTCGGGAAAAATTACTGCTGTAGTTTGCCCTTGCTTTCAGCTGCAGTATCAGCACAGCGACACTGTCTTGATGTTACGAGGCCAGTTAAGCCAGTCATCGAGACTGTTGCCCCTGCAACTACTAAAAAGGCCGCTGCCCCTCTTCAGGAGTCGCATGTTTGTCTGGCCTCTAAACTACGGTAGGCTATCTATATCGCCGAGGCCTGCAAGCCTCCCCACCAACGGCAACGTCCATGGTTCACTGGGTGGTGGGAATCATTCGACAATTCTATGTAATGGCATTTGACGACAAAATATGTAATGGATCGTGTACTCGAAATCAGCTATTTTGATTCTTGGTTTCCTGTTAGGACGTTGCTCTAAGAAAGAAGTAAAATAAATAACTGGTGTAAATGTAAAGTCGTATTACATGAATAGCTGGAAGACTTAGAAGAGTGGTTTCAGCCGCCAAATTGGAAATGTTTTCCTACCCTTCGCGCACGCAGTCACCCTTCCTTTTTGAAGTATGACAATTATTTGGAGATGTTTATTTGTTAAGTACAGGTGACTATAATGCGTTTATGTGTGTGTGTGTGTGTGTGTGTGTGTGTGTGTGTGTGTGAGTGTGTGTGTGTGTGTGCGAGCGTGTGTGTGCGTGCGTGCGTGCAGTTTGAAGATACGTTCGTGCTGGAGAGAGAACGGAAAACGTGAAACGGAGAGGGTGGAACACGTTGCCCGCAAATTGCCTATTCCCTCCGCATAACACCAAGGAGGACACCGAGCTTTATGTCCCCATCCGACGGATGTATCACAAGCTACCATGTCGCATGCCCTCACTCCATGGAGCACTGCGGAAGGTCTTTGGAGGCTAATCCGGGACATTGGCGTAAAGACTGGTGATCAGGGACTTTGCACCACCATCCCTCCTGTTCCCTCTGCTGTAAAACATAGGGGAAATTGTTGACAGCACTCGCTGTAGCCGGCCTGCACCCATCCAGGCTTCAGCACCGCCAGACAGTGTTTATGTTCGGTAATCTGACGGGAGTCGGTGTACTAACCTCGGCACTGCCGTTGCCATAACTGATGTGAGGCACTGTAAACAGAACATGTAGCAGCAAAAGAAGAGAAAGCTAAGCAACTGAAACTGTATGATGGCCGAGCCTATTATGTTGTTTGTGTGTGAAAATAGTGTTTTAAATAGATAAGAGAAGAGAGTTTTGGAAATAATATACCTTACACTGAGGTGAAAGAAGTGGGTGACAAAAGTCACGGAATTGCGATATGCACATATACAGAGGGTGGTAGTATCGCATACCCAAGGTATAAAAGGGCAGTCATTGATTGAGCTGTCATTTGCAATCAGGTGATTCCTTTGAAAAGGTCTCTGACGTGATTATGTACGCACGACGGAATTGGCAGACTCTGAACATGGAACGGTAGTTGGAGCTAGACGCATGGGACAGTCCACTTCGGAAATCGTTTGGAAATTTAGTATTCCAAGATCCACAGTGTCAAGAGCGTGCCCAGAATATAAAATTTCAGGCATTACCGCATCAAGGACAGAGTAGTGGCCGACGACGTTCACTTAATGGCCGAGAGCAACGGCCTTTGCGTAGAGTTGTCATTGCTAACAAACAAGCAGTACTGCATGAAATAACCGAAGAAATGAATCTGGACCTACGACGAACGTATCCGTTAGGCTAGTACGGCGAAATTTGGCGTTAATGGGCTATGCAAGTCGACGAACAACTCGAATGCCTTTGTTAGCAGCACGCTATTCCATGCAGCGCCTCTACTGGGCTCGTGGCCACATCGGTTGGTCCCTAGATGTCTGGAAAACGGCGGTCTGGTCCGATGAGTCACGATTTCAGGTGGTAACAGCTATTGGTAGACCCCACGATGCCATGGACGAAAGTTGTCAAGAACGCATTGTGCAGCCTGGTGGTGGCTCCTTAATGGTGTGGCCTGCATTCACATGGAATCGACTGGATCCTTTGGATGTTCAGATACGTGGAGACGATTTTCAACCACTCATGGACGTCATGTGCCCAAACAACAATTGAATTTTTATTGATCACAATGCGCCAAGTCACCGGGCAACAATTTTTCGCGATTGGTTTGAAGAACGTTCTGGACAGTTCGAGCGAATGGTTTGACCACCCAGATAGCCCGACATGAATCAATCAACATCTATGGTACATAATGAAGACCTCAGTCCGTGTACAAAATCCCGCACCGGCAACATATTCGCAATTTTCGTCAGCTATAGGGGCAGTACGGCTCAATATTTCTACAGGGGACTTCAAACGACTTAAGCCCATCCCACGTCGAGTTGCAGCACTGCGCAGGAAAAAGTGACTCGACACGATATTAGGAGATATCCCATGACTTTTGGCACCTCAGTATAAATTCTTAAGAGCAATGGCCGTATACACACTTAGAGATGCAATAATGCTCCACTTACTCGTCTAATGTATCATTATTTTTTCATGTTTTATTAATCCTTTAATTTCTTTTGTCGATAAATTTTCTGAGCTGCATTGTATAAACTATGTACAGTCTCGTTCCTTGATCAAGTACCTTTTGCTCACGGGATCCCACGGAACATGATACACAAATAAGTAATTGAAAGTAAAATAAAGGACGAAATAGGAATGTAAAACATATGAAATGAGTCAACAAGTATTACAATGTACAAGAACAAAATCTCAACTGGAAAATGCGCCCTGTACGAATGGAGGGAAAAAGACGTGCGAAAAAGCGTTCTTCTACAAACAGACTACTTGTAGAGATATCCCATGCCAGTGAAAGAGAAGGGGGGTGACTAATTCATGTTTGAACGGAACGGACAGCATGGTCCACCGTGAATATGATGATAATGATGCTGTATGAATACTCGGATACATACTTGTCAACGGAACGGCATGACTGAATGCCTGAACACGAGCGACTGTATAGCTTATTTCACAATGTTGCTTCCCAGCTTGTAAAGCTGGCACACATATCTCACATCAGTTTAGTGTGTGGCATGCATGGTCGATAACTTGTCCATCACTGATATCCAAATGCTATTGTTTATTATGTTAGGCAACTCACGTTGGAACTTAATGTAGAGTGATACCCAAGGTACACATCCGTGCCCTGCTTGAGTGCATAGCACGATCGTCGCACTGGGCTCAGTCTACCACATCACATTAGATCTATGCCGGTGCCCCGCAAGTCATCTTACTGTGCTGTGCAATACTTCGCTTACCTCTCTCCTTATGCCACGCCCCCTTTTCCTATTGCTTCGCTCATAGTGCGCAGGAAGAGCTGCTGTTGGTAAAGCTCCATGTGACTTCAAATACCTAATTTTACCCTCGCGTTCTTTTCACGACAAGCATCTAGGACGAAGCCGTATATTGACAGACTTTTCTAGAAACATAGCCTCTGGTGCAGTGTGACTCAGAACGCCTGTCTCGTAAAGCCAGGCACTGGAATCGTATTGGTATCTCCGTGAAGCTTTCGAGCTTAAGAAACGAACGCATGAAGAAACACAGACTTATCCTTAGGACCCTCTCCATCCCAACTTTTAAGGGGAGCAGATTTAGGAACAATGCTCTAGTGTCGGTCAGCAGAGCGTTTTGAAAGCTATCTCTTTTGGGAATCGACTACATTCGTGATGATTCTTCCAATGAGCCTCAGTCTGGTATGCGCCTTTCCTACTCTTACTTTTATGTGGTCGCTCCACTTTAAATCTCTTCATTTGCACACTGCCAGATATTCAATTAAATTCAGTGACTGTTCGGTAGGTGTGTAACCGAGTTACAACTTATTTATAGGTAATGCGTTTCGTTTGTTTTAGTTGAGGGTCACGTGTCAATTCCTGCCCCAAGAGCCAATCATCTTTACTTCTTCTCCCATTTCGCTGCAATTTTTCAGCGTTGCGACTTCTCTACATATACTGCTATCGTCCACGACCAATCTGGTACAGCCTCATATGTTACCCAATAATTCTTTTAACGTCCATTACCACTAATGGCCCAGTAAAACTCCCCTCTGGTGCACACCAAGAAAATTTTAAATGTGAAGGTCCTCCTCGTTATTTAAAGATATGTATTGAGCTGAAACTTCCTGGCAGATTAAAACTGCGTGCCGGACCGAGACTCGAACTCGGGACCTTTGCCTTTCGCGGTCAAGTTCAAGTCTCGGTTAGGCCAGGAAGTTTCATATCAGCGCACTCTCCGCTGCAGAGTGAAAATCTCATTCTGGATGTTATGAGCTGCTTGTTAGGAACTGTTCAGTCCAGTCACAAAGCTGACACTGCGAACACTCGCGTTTTATCCGCTAGGTGAACTGTCTGGAAGTCTTCTGAGAACACAGTATCAATAAAAACAGCCTTCTCCGTCTCATGGACGAACAAAACGACCTGCAGTTTAAACGATCGTTGTTTAATGAATATACAGTGGAGTGCCGAGAAGATACACCTCAGAGTTTTTAATGTGAAAACGCTTAAAGCTTTTTGAATGGAATAAGCGTTTTTAACATTCTACATGATTTGTCTTCATATCTCATACCGGGTGATCAAAAAGTCAGTATAAATTTGAAAAATTAATAAACCACGGAATAATGAAGGTAGAGAGGTAAAAATTGACACACATACTTGTAATGACATGGGGTTTTATTAGAACAAAAAAAAATCGAACGGGTAAAGATCCGTTGACAAATGCAGCTGTGGCGAGAATGATTTCGAAGTTCGAAGCCACGGGTTGTTTAGACGATAGACCCCGTAGTGGCCGACCGAGCACAAGGCGTAATGCTGCTGAGACAGTTCAGGAAGAAATGGAGACTGTAGCGGGTTCGTCTATGCACGGGGAAGTCAGCGCTCGTGCAGTCGCACGTCGCACCGGCATTCCATACACTAATGTTTGGTTGGCACTTAGGCGTACCCTCCGATTCTATCCGTACTAAATCCATCGGCATCATGAACTGTTACCTGGCGATTTAGTGAAGCGGAGGGCAATTGCGGTGTGGGCGTTTCAAAAAATGGCGGAAGATGAAGATTGATTGAGTAACGTGTTGGGTACCAACGAAGCTCATTTCACGCTCCGAGGGTCTGTCAACGCCCACAACTGCAGAATTTGGGCTACCGAAAATCCTAGAACTGTCGTGGAAACTCCATTGCACGACGAGAAAGTCACCGTATGGGTTGGATTTACCACATCTACCGTTATCGGAAATGCGTGATTCTCGTTTTGTAACTGCTACCGTGAGGGGTGAGAGGAACGCCGATATGTTACAGAATCGCATCATCCCCAGCCTCGCTGATAAACACCTGCTGGAACGTACGATGGTTATGCAGGATGGCGTTCCACCCCATATTGCTAGACGCGTGAAAGATCTCTTGCACGCGTCGTTTGGTGATGATCGTGGGCTCAGCCAACACTTTCGTCACGCTTGGTCTCCCACGTCCCCAGACTTCAGTCCGTGCGATTATTGGCTTCGTGATTACCTGAAGTCGCAAGTGTATCGTGACCAACCGACATCTCTAGTGATGCTGAAAGACAACATCCGAGCCTGGCGAGGTGGCCGAGCGGTTCTAGGCGCTACAGCCTGGAACCGCGAGACCGCTACGTCGCAGGTTCGAATCCTGATTCGGGCTTGGACATGTGTGATGCCCTTAGGTTATTTAGGTTGAAGTTGTTCTAAGTTCTAGGGCACAGGTGACCTGAGCAGTTAAGTCCCATAGTCCTCAGAGCCATTTGAACCACAACATCCGACGCCAATGCCTCACTGTAGCTCCGGACGTGCTTTACAGTGCTGTTCACAACATTATTCCTCGGCTACAGCTATTGTTGAGGAATGATGGTGGACATATTGAGCATTTCCTGTAAAGAACATAATCATTGCTTTGTCTTACTTTGTTATTCTAATTATTGCTATTCTGATCAGATGAAGTGCCATCTGCGGGTTTTAAAATTTATACTGACTTTTTGATCATCAGGTATTTATTGCTCAACATAGTCACCATGGTGACGAAAACATTTCTCCCGATCAGACAACAGTTTGCTGATACCGTCGCTGTAGAATGTTTGATTTTTTTTTTTTTTTTTAAGGAGACGCAACCGCATCTTTGAAGTCATCTAAAGCGTTCTTTAAGTTTTTAAAACAGATGAAAATCGCATGGGGACATTACGGGATTGTATGGAGAACAACAGAAAACAGTGAACCCAAGGATCAGGTTGTTTGCAGATGTCAAAGAGTTCGTGAGTGATCTGGCGTTGTCATACTCAAGGAGAGGGTGCGCCATATACGGACGAACTCTTAGAATTCGTGACACTCGATTACAGCACGCTGGTTCTCACGCAGCGACATAGGTTACACACTACCGTGTCACACGCTACAATTCGGTGCCCTCTAGCGGCAGAGGATTGCCGCAAAGTCGATCGAGTAATATGTACGACATCCAATATCTCAACCGATTCTGAGGACAGAGTAAAAGATATTAGAACCATTACTTTCCATCAAGCCATCGTTTATGCATTTCTGCAGTATAAGTAATGATTTCTATAATATTTTGTATCTAACGTGTGCTATGATATTCAGTTCAGTTATGTTACAAGTTTCATGTAAAATAGCTAATCTTGACACCACCTAGATCTTTTCTCTATTTCTCAGAGAGTATTCATTAAATTTTTGCCAGCTAACACTTCCTCATTGACAAATGTATGATGTGCGCACAATCTGTGATGGAAACTACCGTACCCTTGGGTTCACGAGTATTTCTGTCTCTGTAAGGCTTGTCGCATTTCTGTTCAATGGACACTGTGATAGAACATGAGATTATCTGTCTGGGACACCGCTGTCACAATTTCTCTTCGTCCCTGCTAAATCCAATGAACGTAAGTTAGATGTCGACCAAGCAAAAATAGTTCAAATGGATCTAAGCACTATCGCATTTAATATCTGAGGTCATCAGTCCCATAGGCGTAGAACTACTTAAACCTGACTAACCTAAGGAGTTCACACACATCGATGCCCGAGGCAGGATTCGAACCTGCGACCGTAGCAGTAGCGCGGTTCCGGACTGAAGCGCCTAGAATCGCTCGGCACAGCGGCCGGCTCGACCAAGCACAGATAAACCATGCGTCAAGACTCGTGCATTCCTCGTAGGACTTCAGATACGGTATCCCGTTATTATCTAGGAGAAACTGAGTAGCATGCTATCCAAGGATAACAGACTTCACTTCCTACATTGTTTTACACTTTTTTATGTTCCTGGTTTGTCCTTCTCTGCGACTGACCTTCGTGGATGTGCTACACTTCTTGATGCCCTCTCTTCAGCTGACGGTACACGCGCCGCATTCGTCAAACGGCACGCTGTGCGAGGCGCCGCTCTGTCGCCGGAGGACTACTTCGCCAGCCTCGTGGACCAGTTCGACGACGCCGTCCGCAGTTTGGGCTTCTACAACCTGCCCATCCACGACTTCACCAAAGAGCTTGAGTGAGTTTCTTTGCTACTTCCAGTCGCCATTATTACTGTCTCATAAATAAATGTGTTAAGCCTGTAATATACACTACTGGCCATTAAAATTGCTACACCAAGAAGAAATGCGGATGATAAACGGGTATTAATTGCACAAATATATTATACTAGAACTGACATGTGATTACATTTTCACGCAGTTTGGGTGCATAGATCCTGAGAAATTAGTACCCAGAACAACCACCTCTGGCCGTAATAACGGCCTTGATACGCCTGGACATTGAGTCAAACAGAGCTTGGATGGCGTGTACAGGTACAGCTGCCCATGCAGCTTCAACACGATACAACAGTTCATTAAGAGTAGTGACTAGAGTGTTGTGACGAGCCAGCTGCTCGGCCACCATTGACCAGACGTTTTCAGTTGGTGAGAGATCTGGAGAAACTGCTGGCCAGAGCAGCAGTCTATGATTTTCTGTATCCAAAAAGGCCCGTACAGGACATGCAACATGCGATCGTGCATTACCCTGCTGAAATGTATGGTTTCGCAGGGATCGAATGAAGGGTAGAGCCACGGGTCGTAACACATCTGAATGTAACGTCCACTGTTCAAAGTACCGTCAATGCGAACAAGAGGTTACCGAGACGTGTAACCAATGGCACCCCATACCATCACGTCGGGTGATACGCCAGTATGGCGATGACGAATACACGCTTCCAATGTGTGTTCACTGCGATGTCGACAACACGGATGCGATCAGTATGATGCTGTAAACAGAACCTGGATTCATCCGAAAAAATGACGTTTTACCATTCGTGCACCCAGGTTCGTCGTTGAGTACACCATCGGAGGCGCTCCTGTCTGTGATGGAGCGTCAAGGGTAACCGCAGCCATGGTCTCACAGCTGATAGTCCATGCCGCTGCAAACGTCGTCGAACTGTCCGTCCAGATGGTTGTTGTCTTGCAAACGTCCCCATCTGTTGACTCAGGGATCGAGACGTGGCTGCACGAACCGTTACAGCCATGCGGATAAGATGCCCGTCATCTCGACTGATATTGTCACGAGGCCGTTGGGATCCAGCACGGCGTTCCGTATTACCCTCCTGCACCCACCGATTCCATATTCTGCTAACAGTCATTGGATCTCGACCAACGCGAGCAGCAATGTCGGCGACATGATAAAGCGCAATCGCGATAGGCTACAATCCGACCTTTATCAAAGTCGGAAACGTGATGGTACGCATTTCTCCTCCTTACACGAGGCATCACAACAACGTTTCACCAGGCAACGCCGGTCAACTGCTGTTTGTGTACGAGAAATCGGTTGGAAACTTTCCTCATGTAAGCAGTTTGTAGGTGTCGCCACCGGCGCCAACCTTGTGGGAGTGCTCTGAAAAGCTAATAATTTGCATATCACAGCATCGTCTTCCTGTCGGCTAAATTTCGCGTCTTTAGCACGTCATCTTCGTGGTGTAGCAATCATAATGGGCGGTAGCGTAGTTCATGGACCATTTTTAGGCTTATAGCGCTTACTCTGTAACCTCCCCACTACGTATTGTTTCAGTACAGAATTTAGCCCACCTGTAGCTCCTACACTATAAAACCTACCTTTATCAAATGCTATGTCCCCAGAAACTGTTATCCAACTTAAAGTCGTATGCTAAATTCGACCAAATAGAACCTAATATGAATTGAACTGTAACTGGCCTGAATGCAACTTATGTTTATGTGAAATACGCAGCTGAAGTAAAACGATTATCTGGCGCTACTCAAAATTTCCTCCTACCTTGCGGCTTGACAGCACTGTTCCACATTTCTTGAAAGCAGAACAGCAAACAACAAGCAGGCAGCGGTTAGGCTAGGTTTCTGTTTCCAAATACATACTCGAAATGTTGCATGTGTTAATGCGTAATGATAACTAGTGGGGTGGGGAATTTAACTATTCCTATGAAATGATATTCCAAGAATACTATTTTAAAATAAAGTATGTATACAAAAAAGACAGATTAAAGCTTCGAGTGACCTTCACACATAACATTGGTCTGAACAGTACTATGCTTAGCAAGATGGAAAATGTTTTAAAGATGGTACAATGTTAACAGAGAATTTATATAAAAATCAAACAGCTTAATCATTTAATAGGTCAATGCATGACTAAGGGAAATAGGGTGGTCTTTCTCTCAGCTCTCAGCAAGTTAACTATCTGACAACAATCATTCCTAGCTGCGCAGTTCTGCAGTAACACTCCAAACTTCTGCTCTTCAGAAATAATAACATTATTCAAAACTTACCTTGTCTTCGCTTTCTAATGTATTCGTCTTACCTTGCTGTCCTTTACAATCAACCCTTCTTCATCAAACATAAACCATCAGAAGTGAACACAGTACTACTGAATACGTGCATCACGTACCACACTTCCGCTAAGAATGTATCAGATTGTGCAGCGGCAAAGACGGTGCCTCGGCAAGACCAAAGATTGTTTAATAGTAACGTAACTTGGCCTCTCTCTCGCTTTCTGATCTGCACATCGATGCCATACAAAAATCAAAATGACGTGACCAACCTATAACCATAGTGACTGTTATACTTTTCTCAGCATTGAAATTATTTTAAGAGTCATTAAACTTGTGGTGAATTCAACTAGTTCTCAAATCGAAAATGTATTTCGACTTTGGATTTTCATTACTTAGACACAAAGTTTAAGCGAAAAACTAATGCTAAATAGCTTGACGTACTTGAGCCATTTGCCTGGATGAGAATACCAAAATATGTCAATAAGGATCTGCGAAACGTTGGTATTTTCCGACGTCGCAGAAACTCAGCATCGCAGCTTAGCAGAAAAAGCGGCCGTCCCCCAGTGGACTCACAATAATTTCATCTCCACTTACAGTTTAAACTTTATTTCGAATCAGAATGTAACACTACAGTTGACTATCTTGTGATTTCTTATTGAGCATTAATATTACTGGTCCGATATGTGGGAAGGTATCTCCTATCACTGTATCGAACGAATTGCTATCATTCTCTGAAGTGAATTAGTGTAACGTCTTCCTAAACCATCGGATTTGGAGGTTCTCTATATATAACTTATTCAAGTGATATTTGTTTTGCTTGGATATGCATACATCCCATAACGTGAGTTTTAGTAGTAGAATCTTTCAATGTTCTACATTTCGTGGCTAAAAGCTCAAGAGAGTCAATTTTTAGTTACTTGCGTTTTTCACGTCGAGAGAAGAAATAACTCTTTCCGGAATGCGCCTTTCGATAGGCATTGCATAGTTAGAACTTCTTCTGTAATCGAACTCTGATTGTGGTTTCCCAGAGCCTATTACACTCGATGCCTTGCAGACACAAGAAGAACTTCTTTCGTTGATGTGGTGTCACCGCCAGACACCACACTTGCTAGGTGGTAGCCTTTAAATCGGCCGCGGTCCATTAGTATACATCGGACCCGCGTGTCGCCACTGTCAGCGATTGCAGACCGAGCGCCGCCACACGGTAGGTCTAGAGAGACTTACTGGCACTCGCCCCAGTTGTACAGCCGACGTTCATAGCAATGGTTCACTGAAAAATTACGCTCTCATTTGCCGAGACGATAGTTAGCATAGCCTTCAGGTACGTCATTTGCTACGACCTAGCAAGGCGCCATAGCATTTGATATTGAGATTATAAAACATATATAAACAAGAGCGATGTACACCAATTATGGATTAAAGTTAAGTATTACATCAACTACGTACTTTATTTGCTACTATTAATTCCCTTAACTGTTCCAGACCTCACACCAGTCTGCGTGTAAATAAACGCGTGCATTTCGGCCTCCTCTAGCAACACGGTGTTGGCACTTCCGCCAACACATCAGTTGACACCACCAGAACTTCTTAGTAGCGTGAAACACGATGTGTCACCGTTACGAGAGTGACGAGTCATCATGTCATGGATGCAAAGTGACGATCAGAAAATGAAAAGATAAGAGTATATGAGGGACACTGACGGTCAGTGTGTAAAGGGAGATGATAATAATCATGTTGGATTGAAGCACAGTGGTAGGGGAAGGAAATGAGGATGCTGTTACAGGAGAATATGGGCTTGGAATGATTGGGGAAAGACTACT
The DNA here is from genome assembly GCF_023864345.2 of Schistocerca serialis cubense. Classification (NCBI taxonomy): domain Eukaryota; kingdom Metazoa; phylum Arthropoda; class Insecta; order Orthoptera; family Acrididae; genus Schistocerca; species Schistocerca serialis. The sequence continues at coordinate 594,366,449 of NC_064642.1, forward strand.
AAACTACAGTAAATTTCAGCTGATTATAATAAATACACCAATAATCGTACTAGGGAAAAACATATTTGGAAAATGCCTACAGACACGAGAAAATCGTAGCTGGATTACATCATGGTCAGATGTGTGTAGTTGGGATCGGATCTGGCGAGTTGGGGGGGTCAGCACATCAACTGTAACTCTGCACAGTTTTCCTCGAACCACTGCATCACACTAAATGGCCTTATGACATGGTGCATTATCTTGATCAAAAATACCACTGATGTCGGTAAACGTGATGGTCATGAAGGTGTGTACGTGGCCTGGAACCAGCGTACTCCTTGGCCGTCATGGTGCCTTGAAAGAGCTCCACCTGACCTATGGATGCCCACGTGAATGTTCCCCACATCATAATGGAGCCGGCAATAGCTGGTCACTGTCCTGCAGTAGAGATGTCAAGGAGCTGATCCCCTGGAAGACGATGGATTCGAGCCCACTCATTGGAATGATGAAGAAGGTATCGGGTTTCACCAGTCCATGGAACGCTCGGCATCTGCGTAAACGCCAAGTGCCCATGGTCAAGTGCCAGTTCCAGTCATAGTCGCCCACATGCGTGGGTCGTCGGCTGCAGAGGCCTATCGTTAGGAGTGTTCGGTACACTATGTGCTCAGACACGCTTGTTCTCTGCGCAGTTAGTTCTGCCACACTTCGCCACTTGTCCTGTTTTATCAGTTTGCCCAGCCTACGAGACCGACATCTGAGACGAGGGCTGGTCGCCCAAGCCCACGACATCTGGACATGATTTCACCACGGTTTAGTCACATGCTCAGGACACTCACAAACGCTCCTTGAACACCCGGTAATTCTTGCAATGCTCGTGCTGAGCCTCCGGGCTATCACGATCTGCCCACCGTCAAACTCAGATAATTCGCGTGCCTTCTCTTTTTTACATGAAACAGCTCGCTCACACGTTACATGCACTGTGTGTGTCTCATTGGCAGTCATTCCTCTACTGGACGGGTTTCTGTTGATAACGAGTTGGTAGAGATACGCCTGTGGTCTAGTAGTAGCGTCTTTCCTTAGTAATCGAACCGTTCTCGGTCCCGGGTTCGAAACTCTCAAGCGCCTAAATTTTGATTAATCAGCAGCATTGGCGGCAGAAGACATCCGGCAAAAGAAGTCACCCTCATTCTGCCATAGAGGATTGAGGAGCGGACAGAGGCTCAGGACACTCCCATTGGGATGGTAAACTGCACCTATTGGCGGGAAAATCAGAAATGATCAACGGCATGAGGATGAAGGAGGCAATGGAAACCACTGCATTACAGACACATAATATGTACCCACAGGACATTTGGCCTGTAAATAAAAAGTGTCATAATGACCTATCCATTGGCAAAAGGTTCCGTAATAGTCCTTAATTAAGACCTCCGGGAGTGGACTGAGAAAGGGGAGGTGATCACGAGAAAAAGAATAAATAACCAACGAAAGGACAATGTTGGAAGAGACAAGACGTGTAATGTCATAAGCATGAACGTGATATGGAACCTAGATATCCTGAAAAGGGAAACGCAAAGGCTCAACCTACATATAGTATGGGTCAATGAAATGAAATGGAAAGAAGACAAACACTAAACGGGTTCAGCAATTCAGATAGTAACAGCAAATAGTCTGTACAAGAATGACAAGTGCAGGAGGTATACTAGGAAAATGCCGGGTGATACGGGAAGGTTTCATTTGGATTAGCCCCTGGTGAGACAGATATTCAGAAATAAGATACCGGATAGCAAGATGTACCCAGGAGCAGATAGAGACTCAGATTACAAATCAGTAGTGGTGAAGAATAGCCTGAAGTTCAAGAGACTAGTCAGGAGGAATAAATGTTCAATGAAGTGTTATACGAAAGTACTAAGGAACGAAAAGATGCGCTTGAATTCCTCTGAGGCTATACATACTGCGACAAGGAATAGCTCAGTAGGCAGTTCAGTTGATGAGGTATGGACATCTCTAAAAATGACAATCGCAGAAACTGGCAGGAAAACATAGGTACAAAGAAGGTGACTGCAAAGAAGTCATTTAAGAATTCAATGAACAAGAAGAGATGGGAAACCAAGGCGTAATGGCTGCCTCAAAAATGTGAAATAGGTCGGAAGAACTCACTCAACATACAGAAAATTCAAACCCAAGTACGGTGAAATTAAAAGGAAGGGCGTTAACATTAAGAGTGCATGGGAATTCCACTGTTAAATGCAGAGGAGAAAGCGGGTAGGTAGAAAGAGTACGATAAAGACCGCTATGAAAGGGAGAATACTTTACTGATGAAGTGATAGAAGAAGGAACAGGAGTCTATAGCGAAGAGATAGGGGATCCAGTACTAGAACCAGAATTTAAAAGAGCTTTGGAAGGCTGAAGATCGAATCAAACGGAAGGAGTAGATAAAATTCCAACAGACTAACTAAAATCATTGCGGAAACTGGCAACAAAACTATTCACGTTGGTATGTAGAATGTATGAGTCTGGCGATATACCATCTGACTTTCGGAAAAATCATCATCCACACAATTCCGAAGACTGCAAGAGCTAACAAGAGCGAGAATTATTGCACCATCAGCTTAACAGCTCAAGTGTCCAAGTTGCAAGCAAGAATAAGATACAGAAGAATGGAAAAGAAAACTCAGGATTTCTTAGGAGACGATCATTTCGGGCTTAGGAAAGGTAAAGGTAAGTGAGAGGCATTTCTGACGTTGTGGATAATAAGGAAGGCGAGACTAAAGAAAAATCAAGACATGTTCATAGGATTTGTAGGCCAGGAAAAATTCAACAATGTAAAATGGAGTAAGATGTTCGAAATTCTGAGAAAAACTGGGGAAACTTATAGGGAAGGACGAGTGATATACATAATGTACAAGATCCAAGATGGACCAATAAGAGTGGAAGACAAAAGAACGAAGTGGTTGAATTAAAAAGGGTATAAGACAGGGATGTACTCTACCGCCCTACTGTTCAACCTATACGTCGAAGATTCAATGACGGAAGAAAAGAAAAGTTCAAGAGTGGAATTACTATTCAAGGTGAAAGGGTATCAATGATAAGATTCGCTGATCACATTACTATCACAGTAAAAGCGAAGAAGAACTCTAGGTTCTGCTGAACGGAATGAGGTGTCTAAAGAGTACAGAAAATGGACTGTGAGCAGATCTAAGAAAGACTATAGCAATGACAAGTAGCAGGAATGAAAACGTAACATCAGAAATAGTGATCACAAAAGTAGGCAGAAAAAGATCTCGTGACCACCGGAGGACTAAAACTCAGACTAACAGTTGCAAAAACGGCATTACTGCCCAAGAGAAGTCTGCTAGTAGCAAACGTAGGCTTTCATTTGTGGACAAAATTTCTGAAAATATATATTTCGAGAGTAGCACTAAGTGGTAGTGAAACGTGATCTGTGGTAAAACCGAAAAAGAAGAGACTCGAGGCATTTGAGATGTGGTGCCACAGGAGAATGTTCAGAATTAGGTGTAGAGATAAGAAAAGTAATGAGCCTCTCAGTAGTATTTGGCAAGGAAAGAAATATACGGAAAACACTGACAAGAAGAGTGGACGGTATGGTAGAACGTATGTTAAGACATCAAACTTCCATGGTACTGGAAGAGCTATAGATGACAAAAAGTGTAGAGGAAGACAGATATTGGAATCCCTCCAACAAATAGTTGAGGACGTAGATTGCAAGTGCCACTCTGATAGTCTGAGACGAAGCGGTCTGCACAAGAGAGAAAGATTTATGACGGAAAAAGAAAGAAACAAAATCTCTAACCATGATTAGCTAAATACTGATGATGCGGAATCTGCAGTTTCTTATTGTTGCAGTTTTGTTGTATACGTCCAAAAGACAAAGATATGATCACCTGATCACCTTTCTCAGCCTGACGCGCCCATAGTCTGAGAAGTCTATCGCAATCCTGCACCTAAGTGAGGCCGCAGCACCATTTGAAGAGCAGCCTCTCCTAGGTGCCTTCTCTGAACTATACAGTTCTTAACTGCCACCCTACTAATGCACATGCAACTCTGCGCAATCTGTAAATGACATACAGAGCCGCGCGGAGTGGCCGTGTGGTTTGAGGCGCCATGAACCGGATTGCGCGGCCGCTCCCGCCGGAGGTTCGAGTCCTCCTTCGGGTGTGAGTATATGTGTTGTTCTTAGCATAAGTTAGTTTAAATAGTGTGTAAGTCTAAGGACCAATGATGTAAGCAGTTTGGTCCCTAAGGAATTCACACACGTTTGAACACTTTTTGACCCACTGATTGTCAAGTGGTAATTATTCGCAACATCTCACTGGTAAGACCCGGAAATATCTGATAGATTGTTCGTATTTGTTTTCCTGGTTTTTGGTCATCAGCAGCGTCTTCAATGCTAAGCCATGTTGGACGTTGCAGTTAAACACCTTTTTGGAGGACATTTCGAAGTTTTTCCCTCGGTAGTGATGCGAATGTAGAGATATCCGTCTCCAGAGTCGAGTTTGCTGGTGCACGACTGTGCGGAACTGGTTGACTCGCAGGTAAGGCAGTGGATGAAATTTCCACCGATAGCATTTGGCCGGTAACCAGAGGAGAAAAAACATGTTCAAATGTGTTTGAAATCTTATGGGACTTAACTGCTAAGGTCATCAGCCCCTAAGCTTACACACCACTTAGCCTGAATTATCCTAAGGACAAACACACACACCAATGCCCGAGGGAGGACTCGAACCTCCGCCGGGACCAGCCGCACAGTCCATGACTGCAGCGCCTGAGACCGCTCGGCTAATCCCGCGCGGCTAACCAGAGGAGAGGTGGTAGTGTAAAGTTCCCCATCACCAGTCTCTGCGCTAATGTTATGGATTATATTCCAAATGTAAGCAGTGTCTCATGTATTTCACTGTTGACAATGATCTGTCCGTCGTATGAGACATTAACCTTAGTAGTCCGCTCTGTGCTGTTCGACCGTAGTATGTTCTGTCGTGGCGCCGGGTTTTACTCTCTCCGTTGCTTCATCATCATCACGTAACACAAACATAAAACTAGATTATACAGGCATACAGGCGTCCAGCGCAATCAACTACATCCCACAAATGCACATACAACACAACTCTCACATATAAGCAAGAAAGGGGCCAGTGTGTGTGGCATAAGAAATTCTTTCCCCTGAGTATCTGAAGCCACCCCATGGAATATCTCAATCACCAATTCCAGTTTAAATGCACATAACCAGCTTCGGTATGCGATTTTCATCATTGCCGGAACCTTTCTGAAATCTTTATGTATCTATTCATTAATTTTGTATTCCGTATGTGAGCTACGCAAGCATGAGTCACATTATCATTCTATCACTAACTGTCTTATTCACTCAGTAGCCACTTACTGCTGATTAGCACCAAGTTTGAAAGGGGCCACACACTCTAAGGCTCAGTGAAAGACTTATTTTGGAAATAACCCTTAAGATGTATCACACTACCTGACAGTTGCTTCGTCGAACAGTTGCGCACTGCTGTTTCGTGTGATAGCGGTTTCACCTCATATTGCGCGAAACAGCCACAAACTAAGATGTCAGTTTCTGCAGGCACCTTGGTGAATCGCTCTGTCGTGCCCCTGACATCAGCATGCGGTTTCGTGCTCAGGACAGTGCTTTATTAGAAAAATGAACGAAACGAGATCTCTGCTGGTGACGCAGAAATTATTCTGTAGGCAGCGCCAGCTTGAGAAACAGTTTATGAAGGAAAAGCCAGTGGAGTCTATTGAAGATACGATCACGAATTTCGGACCCATGGCTGCTTACTATTAATTCGTTTCTGCCATACATCATCCGTACATTACGTAAACAGCTGTTCCATAGATCATGAATACGACATTTAGTAACGATGTGGAACGCGTCAGTTTAACAGAAGTTTCCTTTACGTGATATAACCATTTCTTTCCAACAACTAATTCATATCTAAAAATTAATCTATTGAGAAGAAGGTGTTGTCAGTCAGAAATTCTTTTAATTAATTTTTTAACGCTGATCGGCTATCTGTCAGACTTTTATTGCTATTCGGTAAATGACCAAAAATATTTGTGGCAACAAAATTAATCTTTTTCTCTGCCAGAGTCAGATATAACCCAGAATAGTGAAGATCGTCCTTTCTTCCAGTGTTGTATCTAAGCACTTTGCTATTATTTTTGAATTGAGGTGGGTCATTAAGAACAAAGGTACTGTAAACATCTCGAGTTTCTTAAATAAATGTCTTCAAGGTGATCTTTGTTGGGCTCCAGCTATTATTCTGATAAGACGCTTTTGTGCAGTAAATACTCTTTCTCCTAATAAAGAATTATCCCTAATTATAATGCCATATGAATGCAGTGAATGAAAACAGGCACAGTAGACTAATTTAGTAATACGTCTATTAGCAAAATTTGCAACAGCCCTAATAGAGTAAGTAGTTGAACTTAAACGTTTCAGCAGATCATAAAACAATTGAAGACGTTGAAATGACAACATCTGCTGCTGACAAGAAGAAGAATACTATAAAATCTGTCGCTGCACACGCACTATTAGATGGACCCGCTGTCTTCTGTGGATGTAGACTGAATTTTAGTATTGATCTGAATGATACATTGTCGCATGGTAATGGCTGGTTAACTGTCGCTGTTGTACGAGGTGGTACAGGTGTACCCGATGTATCATCAACTCACACACCCATAAATTGTGAATATTCTGCGTTGGCAACAGACTTCTGCACAAAGTCTGTATTTACCAGTTGCGTTATGCCATTTACTGTACACAACTGTGTACACTATGGTTTCTCCAAAGTTAGCGAGAGTTCACTTGCAGAGAACCAATTGATAACTCTCAGAATAACATTATCTACAATTTCCTCAGCTACTTCTTGTTTGTTGGGTAGGTTGAATATCAATTTTATCAGATTTTATTGGTATTGCCTCTTCCATATACAGCCTTGCATCTTCTTAAGAACGGGTGTATCCTATTTTCTCTATAATACTGAAAATATTTTCTACTTCTGACTTTTTGTTAACCTTTTCGTAGAGTTTGATAGAGATACAGTCTTTCCGTGCTCTCGGTCGCCTGTATCCCTTTTAACAATATTCCAAACTGTTTTAATTTTATTATTAGAGGTGCTAATCATAGGCATAATGCACAGACTTCTGGACTTTTTAATAACATTTCTTAATACAGTGCAATAGTTCTTCTAATATTTGTTTCTGGGTCATTACTCTTTCTACCCATGGAACACATTTCCCTTTTCTGTTTACAAGGTATTTTTATCCCTTTAGTATACCACGACTTCTTCGATGGTTTCTTACAGTTATATTTCACTGTTTTGTAAGAGAAATTGTTTTCAATTATACTCACAAAGGTATCATAAAATAGATTAAAATTTAAATTAGCATCAGGTTCCCTGTACATCTCATCCCAGTCTAGCTGTCGCAAGCTTTCCCTAAAATTTGTAATTGTTAAATTGTTAATTGAATACCCTATTTTGGAGGACTCTTTCGCGTTACTGTATGAATCTATGTCATATACTGTAACTAGCTGTGCATTATCATCAGAAAGACCATTCTTAACAAGGAAAGTTTTTACTTGATTAAATTTATCTTGGTCTTTAAAAACGTTGTCTGTCAGTGTGCTCCTTTCCTGTACTTCCCGAGTAGGAATATCAGTAACTGACGTCAAATGTGAAAGAACCAAGGAATACTTCAAGGTCATGCTTTCTATCAGATTCTTTCAGAAAATCTACATGAAATCCCCAAAACAATAATTTGCCTTCCTCTGTCTGACGGATAACACAAAAAACAACCCACGTTTTTCACAAATAGCTGAAAAGTTTCCAATTAGGACCTATACGCAGCTGTAATCATAAAACTGCCATTATTTAAAGCTCACAGGCACATGCTTCTATGTGTTGTTCCACACAATATTTTTAGTACCAAAATTTTTCATATTACAATTTAATGTTAACCCATGTGGCAACTCCTTCTCTCTCTATAGTGCCTCTAGGGCACAGTAATCTATTCCACTCCCACTTTCCAAATGTTCTAAACAATAAAGAAGTTCAGCTACTTTTTTAATCCCTAGTTATCCTGATGCAATGTACTAACACTGTTTTCCACAGTACTTTGATGAGAATCTTCTTATACACTAACATTAGTTCTTACTGTACTTTTTTGACAATCTTTTGATATTTTAACGTCTCTGAATCATTGTCATTGGGCGCTGATCGTATCCTAAAAAAGAGGTACTCTCATGAGTTTCAGTGAAACCCCCCCCCCCCTCCCGATAAAGATTTTGCTATCATCTCGGCCAATTTTCCCATTCCTTTGCTACTGAGATGCATGCCGTGCCTTGTGGAATCACATCTACAAATAGCATCAACAGGAGTTAAACCTATGCCTGACAAAGCAGTCACCCAAAGCAGCTTACCTAACACCATATTGACGCTCTTGACAGAGCTCTTAAATTGAGGCTCATCTTACCACTTGAAAGTGGGAACCACGCCAACGTTTGAATGGTTCGTTGCAGATGGTATTTTTACTAGGTCATACTTAATATTCTTGCCCTAATCCCTGTCCATACTGCTTCCCGCTCCACCCACTATCACAACACTATGCTGCTTTGTAAAACCCTTGCAAAATGATCCTACATCTTCTGTCACTGCAGTGGGCCATTTCTTTGGGATACTTCAAAACCGAAGAGTTTTATTACACTTCATTGTGGCGGCTTCTTTTCTCCTGGGTCGCTCTCACACGACGCAGGTAACAATCTGTACTGTACATGGAACGAGAGAAGCAAAACTCTATGATGTGTTCCGAAATCCCTACTGGCGTCTGCAGCACAGTTCGCTGTGGGGACCACGTTTGTACTACATGAGACGTGGTTCTATCGCATTACTACATGAAACGTGGAACTATCGCGCGAGTCTGTTCCGCGCAAAGTTAAAATTTCATTAAGGCTGTCGTTAACACCACTCAGCTCCATATTTGTTCTCCATGGCATGCTAGGTCCAGCGAAACATGTAAGAGGGTGTTAGTGAAATCTGGAATGCTGCAGAAATATATCGGTTGTGCGAGGCGACCTACGTTTTCTGCTGATGTATCATTTGCGAAGAGCACCTTCTGTGAAAATGAAATGGTATGAATGAATGAAATTCCCTGAACTTGTAATTCCTTTATAAACTCCCGTTAGCCCTTTAACAACATAGGTAAAATGAACTGTTTAATTTTCCATTTTAACTTGTCACTTTATTGGTAATATGATATTAATTTGAATCACATATATCAGGTAGAGAACAACAGCTCGGTCTTAGGCAACATTCATTTGCAAAATATTCATTTCTTCTTATCTGCGTGATAAATACCAATATTAATGACTGTTTACAGTATATATTTAGTTAAATTAAAATTTATGTTAATAAATCAGTTTCTTTTCACAATCCCCTGCCACTTCCTACTGCAGAATGTCAGCCATTTGTTCCATTCTCACAATTTGCAAATGACCTCAGTTGCAGTTTTTTTCCACAATTTCCTTTTGCTATCTACCTTTACTGCAGTTACCATTACATTTTTGTATAGAAAGTACTTGATAAGATTACCATTAAAATTTGTTAGATTGGAGTTACATTAAAAAACGGTACCATACTTCGTAGGAATTTGTTTACAGCTTTATTTCACGAAATTCTATGTACTTTAAATTCACAGAAACTCATTTTGTTGTTCGAGATCATAATTAGGTTGTCAATAATTCCAACACAACATCATCACCCATACCGTTTCCTTCGTCATTAGTACAAAGACTGGCAGCTGATCCTCAAAGTTAAGTGATGCATTATCCCTAAGCAAACGGAAGAATCCCACAATAATAAGCTTAACTGTCAGTTAAACCAATCACATTTCTGAATTATTTTGAGGCATTCACGCTTAATGAATCAAAGATAACAATCATACAATAGAAAGAGTTTCACCTCTACTAGAGAGATCTATCCCAACTTATTCGAAAGACCACTTTTCGAGTACAGAACCGTCTCAGATTATATAACAATTGGGCTAATGAAAGAGACAGACATGATACTTCCTCTACTGGAGGTTTCCCTAAGAGTTAGTTCGAATACGTCGAAGAAACGCTCAACCAGTATCAGTGGGTAGATGCTCCAATAGTAACCCCTGCATTCCGAGAGTGTCCTTGAATTTATAAGTAAGGTAACATAGAGTCTCCAATACACTGAGATTTATGACCATGACAACAAATTCAAGGACTGGTCTAAGGTGATCGAACAGTTGTTCTTCCCAAAGACTGTAAAAGCGGTATTGATATGAGTGTATTGCGGGTCCTCAGCCAAATGCCATGTAGACGTAGAACTTGTTGAATCATAAGTCTTTTTAGAATTATAAGACATGTAATTACCTTTGGTCATCAGTTGTGACCATAATAAATGTTTATTTGTTACAGCGAGACGGTATACGATATAAAATTGGAAGGACAGTGTGCCTACAGCTTCGGATATGTGACGAATATGGATCCATTCCTGGTTGCCAAAACTTCTTGGGGGGACACAGTCGCCTATTTTGACGGATACCTACGAGGTTACGTCGATCTGCCCAACATCGAGGTCATCTACGACTTCCAGGCGACGCTCACCGTCGGAGACGTCTCAGGCACCGCCACCCACGGTTACCCTAACAGCCGCATCGAAGTGACTGTACGTACTGAGCATGAGTTCTCCTCGCTTGCCTACGTCTTATTTCACTTGTCGAAGTGACTTCATTCGAACTTGAGGAACTTCTTTACAAACAGCAGCTGCTCTTCATTTGCTGGAAATATTAACAATGATGATCCTTCGTCTTGCGACCTGCGGTCAGGACTTTGTTCTAAAGAGCTAAGACTTTTCAAAACTTTCTCCTCCGGAGTCAGAAATCTTGCATATGTCGCGTCCTTTATGACCCACGATGGACACCTGTAAGTCAAGACACTGAATGACCGGACCCCCTGCAGCACCGATACATACACAGGTGTGCACGTCTAAGCATATTGCGATACATCTGGTTGATGTCTTTAAGTTCCTGTGTTGTGTTTGGATTGATTTCATAGATCTTGCTCTTCAAGTGGTCCCATAGGAAACGGGAAAAAACCACATGTTGTTGGATCCGGCGGAAGTGGTGGTCACAAATATTTGCTGACATTCGCTCCTCAGTAAAGACATCATGGACTCGTTGCAGGGATACCTTAGAAGCGTCGCATGCCCCCCCCCCCCCTCCTTGCTGTAAGAAACAGTACTGTCTTTCATACACAGTGAGTTGAGCAAAAACTGTATCAGCAACTTCCATATATGCAACTGTGTTGACGGTAGTGTCAAAAACTATCGGTCCAATAATGTGCGTTGCTGTTACACCGCACCAAACGCCTACTTTTTTTTCTTTTTTACCATGCAGTAATCGCTGACACAAAATGTTAGGGTTCGTTAATGTTCTCCGTTCTGTAAATTCACATTACAGGAAAGATGAAACCATGCTTCATCACTCACAATGTATCTGAAAGGCTGTAGCAAACCATCGCTGACGTTTTTCGAAAGCCACGTGCAGTAATCTGCACGTTTATGCGTGCCATTCTCCCGTAATTGCCGCACAAGTATCACACGATAAGGTTTCGGATTAGACTCTTCAATATGCAGTGGCAACTCCTATTTACATGGACCAGTTTATGTATATACTTCTTTGGCCTCTGAATATCTATTCGGCGAATGCGTGCAGTGATGTGTCGTGTGGGAACCGAAGGAATTGATTGTCGTTTTACAGTTTGTTCAGATCCGTAGTTATTTCTATCTTTCCTCGTACTGCTTGACATTGACATATAGAAGAACGTGTGAACAAATACTTCGTTCCAACGTTATGAAATACCCTGAAGTACATTACCTATTGACACCAATCCATCATGCATTTGGAAAACAGCACTCTTGTGAAGCACAGCTGACACTTATTCGCACGATGTGCTCCGTACAGGGGCTCCCAAATCGATTCCGTATTTATAGAGTTCCAAAAAGGCTTTAATATCATTCCTCAAAAACGGCTTCCAGCCACATTGCTTTCCTATGGATTGTCTCAGTTGTGACACTGGATTGGTGATATCCTGTCTGAAAGATCACAGTTTGCAGTAACTGACGAGGCGTTGAAACATCCCTTAGCAAAATTAATTAATTACTGTGCTGATAAACCTCTTACATTATTTGATTTTCAAACAGCTGAGCAGAACTGAGCGTACTCAGACATTTCTCTCTTTACTTATTCTGATCAACACTAAACTGCCACACAATATTTTTAGCGCTACGCAGTCCGGCTTTCAATAATCCCTACAAAAGAATGCCCCTGACTAACAATAACTTATACCTTTCATGAATTACTTACCTCAATAAAATCTTCGTTACTCGGACTACTGCAATGCAGCGAGCGCCAGTACTGCCAGCTAAATAAAATATTCTAGCTACTGAAGGCCCTAACTACTGATAGGCATAGTTAGCAAATGAAAGATTTTGATAGCGAAACAATTACCTTAGTAATATTCAAATATCTCAGTTCATGATATACAGTATTACAAATTTACTCTTTCTGATGGACACACGTCCAGATCGTCCGCTCTCAAAATTCTGCCATCTCTCTCCCCACATCCACCACTGCTGGCAGCTCACCTCCAACTACGCAACGCTACGCGCTGTTCACTTTCAACTGCCCAACACTACAATAGCAAATATTCCAACAAAGCAAATCAGCCACAGACTGCGCACAGCATAGTCAGTGATTTTCATACAGAGCGCTACGTGGCGTTACCAACATAAAAACCTAAACAGCCTACATACATAGCCCCCATGCTCCCCACAAAAATTTTTACAAATTGTTTTGGGCATTGGCCAATAATGATTTGATAAAATTTTTCATAATTACAGTAACAAAGATATGAAATGCATACACGTATTGATACACTGTTGGTCAAAAGCAAAAATTGTTCTCATAAAGAGAGTCCTGATCATTCATCACAGTAGTAATTGCATTGCACAAAGTCTGATCAGTAAAAGAAAATGAACAAGGAAGTAGTGGATTTCGATGCAGTCTTGAAGAAGTAGTGTTGTCCTTCCAAAGGAAAGACAGTGCAGACTCTTGACATGCGGGCAGGTAATGGGCCACAACAGAGCAAACCCACAGCAGAGTCAGTCGATGTTTTGAAGAATATTGATAGGTAAGTCACCACAGATCAGATCCATTGTAGTCCTGGTAGAGATTATGGTATTGGTGGGCCACCAGAGGTGCAGACCCACTGCAGTCCTTGTAGAAATAGTGGTATAGGTGGGCCATTAAAGGTGTAGACCCACTGTAGTCCTTACAGAGATGGCCATCAGCCATCTGTTGCGACTGTGTGGGTGTACAATCACCATTAAAGTGTCATGCGGACAATATAGCAAGTCCATGAACCACCACTTATTTAATCACAAATACAAATTTTGAAATGTCCTTAAAACCAGCAATGTTGTTAACCAGTCCCTTGCTGAGTAATCAACACACGTGCAAACACTAATAGTCCTTTTTTTTTCTCACATATTGTGCATACAATATGACCAACAGAAATGTGTGCAGTGAAATGAAACTTAATTTGAGGAACTGGTGTCTATACAATTACAAATTTATGGCATAAGAATACAATTATAAAGATACAGAATACGTCATTAAAGAACATAATAGTACAGATAACATTTGTAGAAATAAGGGCTTTACAAAAGAATCGAAATAACATATAAATCAGTGTTACAGGAATTATAACATAAGTAAATACATAAAAGATCAGAACAACTTTCGAAACATCAAATTCACATAAGAGGATTAAAACAAAACAGAATAAATAATGTCTAAACATCTTTACAAGGTGAATAACATATTATTAGAAAAACTCTACAACGTAACACTTATCAGATGAACACATACAGACAGGAAGAACACAAATACAGAAGGGTAGACAGACACATAGCGGAACAACACAAAAGGAAAGGAAAGGGTTTGTTTTACTGCAGTTTTTGCAGACAAAACTTTCTTTACTTCTTGGAGATCTCCCTTCGTTCATCAATATTCCCAAAAAGTCCTATCCATACCTGCTTTCTGTATCCTATTCATATCCTCTTTAAAATAATTATTCTTCATTGTACAGTACCTTCTTTTTTTACAAACTTTTTCGTATAAATTCTCAATGCATTTCTTCCAATTCATCGCAACTCATCCTCTTATATAGCCTACCCCCTCTCAAGCTAAATTAAATCTACTGAGTTCAGGTGCATAAGCTAAGAGACTAGGCAATGTAGCGGTACAAAACAATTAACACAAACAGCAATGGCAAAAAAATGCACATTGGCAAAGCTAGCAGCAATAAATATAAATTAGCAAAGCAAATGCAACATTACAACTAATATGAGCCAATGTGCAGAACAAGATAAATAAATCAGTAGTAAAACTGGCTTAACACAAGGTAAAATTCAGTAGCACAATACCTGTCAAACAGCAGCAGCAAATGCAGTAATTTTTACCTAAACATGACAAAGCTCAAGCAGAAAAAATATTACAGTAATGATAGGAAATGTCTAATACCTATGTCAGATCTTAACACTATAGTGATGCATCACAAAAACTTACTCTGACAAAAATGTTACCAAATCGTTGAAAAATTATGTACACAATTCCTGTGAAGGGAAATGTCTATTTGTGCACCTCCCATTTTTTTAGAAAGTAGATCATATAATTATTATTTAATGGATCTGTAGGCATAAAATAACGATATTAGTACATCTATTAAATTTTATTTTAACCAATGCTGCAGTGGAACTAGAAACTAGATATTAAACAAAAGAGACAAGAAACGTCATTCATTAGCCACATGGCATCTCCTAAGGCAGTAAAAAAATCTCTCAACTAGCAAGACAATAGACGTAAATTGTTTCTCATCATTTCATTAGGCATTTCAGTAAATATCAGACAAAATAGGCCTGTACCCCCTGAAGATTAATGTAATTATACCCCCAGGTGTTACAGATTACATCAATCGAATGAAATGTATCACCGAAAACTTTCTTTGTATCTTTGTGATTCAAAAATCTTTAAAAATAAATGTTATGACTACAAAAATCAATCACTCAAATGCGTGTCCTGTAGCGCTAAATGTGCGTCTTGCTGTAAGATAATTATGTAGAAGTGTCGTAGTTATCGTTCTCCGTAAACAAAGTTCCGCAGAAGTCAATGTACTTACCTCATCATAAACAAAAATGAAGTGCTTTGCGTATAGATATCGTAGTTATTATGCTTATTGCCGTGATGAAGAAAGTACTGTACTGTAATGTATTGTTGTGCTACGGAAAAGGCTGCCTCATTGTAGTTATACCACAAAAGGTACTACTAAAACATGTTTTACTTTCCAGAATAATACAGAAAAACTGTGCAGATATAAAACAGATACACCGCAAAAGCAACAATGTAAATATGATCACACATTAGTAGCGTTGTGGTATAATCGTGTAGCTGTCAAATAAACCAAATTCTAAGTCATCTTTAATGTCACAGAAAGTACTTCAAATAAAGAATGTCTTTTCAAGTAAACCAAAATGTTGCATTAAAATCTCAATAGCAGAATATGTTCTAAGTATGTAAGCCATACATTCGTTATGTAATCTTGCAACTAACAAGCAAGAATGTAAAAATAACAACACTGTGTCGTCTGTTCACTGTAACAATGCATTCGTAATTATTGTTTAAATAAGTTCTCATGGTTCTTGACTGGATAGTTAACTTCAAACATTGTTGCATGTTAACAGTTTCTAAGTCTGACAAAGCGTACTAGTGACGTGAAGTGAAAAACTTTATGGCAAAGACTAAGTTAAAAAGCAGATTATCTTTCAATAAACGGTTTTACTTGTGAAATGTGGTGTAAACCTTTAGTCTTCTTAGTACGCAGAGTTTCAACTTCAACGCAATTATCATGTGGTATACGTCGGATTCTGTAAGGTCCATTGTAAACCAGAAAGAATTTGTGACTCAAGTGTTTCTTCTTATGTGACAATGAATGAGCTTTAATGACAACTTTCTGACCAATATATAGTTTCTTTGCATTTGATTTACCGTGTAGTTTCCGCTTTTTGTCTGCAGCAGAATTTATATTTTTAATAGCCAAATTATGTCTTTGTGTCGAAGTTTACGTGTATTCAGAAAAGGTACAAGCTCTCTGATTCTGTTTGGTGGTTCTTCAATGTTCAGTACAAGAACAAGTGGTAAAGCAGTGGAGTCATGAGGCATTTCATTCAGCACGTTTTGAAATACGTGTAAATATCTGTCCCAATACTAATGCTTTCTGTGACAATAAAGTCTACAAAGCTTATTGATTTCTTTCATAATCCGTTCAGACGGGTTACAATGCGGTGAGTACAATGAAATAAAAACAGGTTTGATTTTATGATTCTGAAGCATGCGTGACCAAACAGCAGATCTCAATTGTGATCCGTTTTCTGAAATGACTTTACTAACGTGTCCAACATCACGTAAGAAATTTTTAACAAAGGCGTTGGATACAGACCGTCCAGTGGCTTTACGTAACTGAGTGAAAGAAACAAATTTTGAAGTAAGTTCAACAGCGACTAAAACGTATGCAAATCCATTCGATGTTCTGACAACGGGTCCGAAGAGATCAACAGCAGCAAATTCTTTTAAATTCGAAGGAGTGATACGAAACAACGGAGCACGCTGTGACATAGTAGATGGTTTAGCCTTTTGATAAAGTTTACAAATAGACAAGACTCTTCGAATTCTCTTTTCCATATTGTTAAAATAACAAGTCGTCCGAAGAATATGATAATATTTTCGTGGACCAAAATGTTCGCAGCTGAAATGAATGTACCAAATGGGCTTATTAACAAAATCGTCAGGAACGCAAAGTACCCATAGCTTGTCATCAACAGTGCAGCGTTTGAAAAGTATGTTGTTTCTAACCAAATAATAATGCCGAGTCTGTGTGTGACTTTTCATGCCTTTTACCTTTGATGTCTTTCCAAATCGGATCTTTATCTTGTTCATGAGCAATATCCTTTAAAGATGTGATGATGAAGGTTTCAAAGGCGACTTTCTGAACGTAAAGAAGATTGAAATTTTTTTCGAGGTTGCCGCCTTCTGTATTACTTTTCTTACGCCCAGCCGGTGCGCGTGACAGTGCGTCCGCAACAATGTTCTCCTTGCCGGGAATGTAGACTATTGTGAAGTGGAATTCTTGCAGAACGTTTTAACCTGTCATGATTTAATTTTGAAGACATAAGAAATTTTAATGCACGATGATCACGTGCTTACCAGAAAGAAAGAAACGGAATTAGTTTACTGCCCAAACGATAGCTAAAGCTTCTAATTCAGTACGGAACAATTTTTTTTAGATTTTGTTAGCACTCGGCTAGCAAAAGCAATGGTTTTCTGAACAGTAATGTCAGTTTCTATAGCTTCTTGAAATAAATGGGCACCAAGACCGACTTCAGAAAAATCCGTGCTAAGTCAGAAATCTTGTGACAGATCTGGATGAGCTAGTATTGGCGCGTTAAGTAGCCCTTCTGTCAAAGAATTGAATTCCATCTGTGCCTGTTCATCCCAGTTCCAAATAGTATTTTTTCCAGTGAGAGAACAAAGTTGTGGTGTAACGATGGTAAAAATTTACGAGACCTAGAAAACTGCAGACTTTTTTTTTTTTTTTTTTGTAGGTGGCACTGGAATGGCTCTGATTGCTTCTAACTTTTCAGGATCCGGCTGAATGCCTTGAGAAGAAACAATATGTCCCAAAAACTTCACCTTTGACCGACCGAATTCAGACTTTTCCAAGTTAACTGTAATTCCGGATTCTGCAAAAATACGTAACAAACTGTTGAGGATGCGATTATGTTGTTCCCATGAGGCCTCTGCTATTAGAATATCGTCCACATATAAGGTGATGTGACGTTTTAAGAACTCAGGTAATATGGAATTTAGCCAGCGAATGAATGCTGCCGAAGAAATGTTCAAACCAAAAGGAAGCTTCCGAAATTGATAACAAACGCCGAAACAAAGGAAAGCTGTGTATTTTCTGCATTCTGGATGAAGTTCGATCTGTTAAAACCTGGATCTGAGATGAATGGAAGGCAACACTTTTACACCATTCAAATTTTGAAGAAGTTCTTCCAATGTTTGCGGCCTGTCTTTCAGGAATGATGATAGTATTGATTTGTCTCGAATCTAAGACAAGCCTGATCGATCCATTTTTCTTCTCAACAACATGTAATGGATTGTTGTATGAGCTTACTGCAGGCTCAATAATACCCTCGTCAAGCATAGATCGTATTTCTGTTCTAACACGATTCCTATAATGTGCCGGAATGACGTATGGTCTACCAAAAAATTTATTATGCTCACGAACACGAAATTGGTATTGAAATCCTTTGATTGTTCCTGTTTTGTGAGTAAAAACTGTGGAATGAGCTTGTAATATCTCAGTAAGGTCCTGCCTATCAGTGTCATTACAAATCTCAACTGTTTGAATTTTATTCTCAATTAACTCATTTGTATCAAATACGCCGTCGGTATTATCCCTGTCAATACTTGCAGAGTGATTGTTAGTGTCAAGTTCCGTCGCAAGTTACGAACTTTTATCTAACAGTAGGTAGAACCGATTAATTTCCTCGTAATGGTTTGAGAGCCAATCTTCAAATTTCAGAGCTATTGACTTACCTTCTTTCAGCATCGTGAAAGTTTAAGATTGCTCTGTATTGATTCAGAAGAGTCTACTCCAAATGTAATTGCTGTTGACAATAATGGAACGATAAGGAAGTTCATAGAGAAACTGTGGGTTTGACAAAGGAATTCTAAGTTGGTTTGTTGGCGTACATCTACAATTTTTCCTAAGATTGCACCTTGGGGCAATCGTTCGATTTGTTGCATTTGCTAAAGGCTGTTTCACTAATTACTGAAATGGGACTGCCAGAGTCAAGTACTGCCATAAATTTTACAACATTTAATGTAATGTGAATTGCTGGATATGCAATGTTGTTCTGTTTTACGTCGTGCTCCTGGAGTAAGATGTCCCTAATGTCTTCCATTTTTACGTAATTACTAGCCGCGGCAGCTACGTCGTCAGCTTCATAAGTACGTTTTGTGACTGCCAGTGGTGTGAGTTCTTGCCTACTGTTTCTTTGTTGGCATGCGTCTTTATTGGGATTTAGAGCCCTAACTTCAATAAATTCACCTTGCAGAGAGCGCCCTGTCCTGTTTGAATCCCGCCAGTTCTGATGAAATTCAGGTCTGTCATAATGTCGGTAGTTTCCATAGTTTCTTTTTTGTCGGTCATGTGGTGAGGAATTTCTCCCGGAATCGTAAGTGCGCGGTGGACCTTTGCGTCTGAAAGTGTTCTGTCTCCCTTGATAATAATTATTTTGGTTCCCATATTGTCTGTTTCTCTGATTGTCTCTCTCATAGTCATTACCACGGAGATGTGATCTTTCCCTTTGATTATTATTATTCAGCCAGTGGTTGTCATATGGGTGGTGCCTGTTTTGGTCATGATTTGCGTTGTAAGAATAGCCTTGTCATGTCCAGTTATTGTTTCTGTCATCACGGAATTGTGACGGAAGTGACCTATAATGATTGTTTTCCTGTTTTCGCATCCCGCGACTGTCTGTGTCAATTTCTAATTCTTGTGAGAGTCCCTGAAAAGCTTCAATGTCGTCTTTGCAACGTCCTGCCAAAATAATATGTCTTAAATAATCAGGCTACTTGATTAAGCAAATGCGGATGCGTTCTGAAGGCTAAAAAATGGTTCAAATGGCTCTGAGCACTATCGGACTTAACATCTGAGGTCATCAGTCCCCTAGAACTTAGAACTACTTAAACCTAAATAACCTAAGGACATCACACACATCCATGCCCGAGGCAGGATTCGATCCTGCGACCGTAGCAGTCGCGCGGTTCCGCACCAAAGCGCCTAGATTCGCTCGGCCACCGCGGCCGGCCGTTCTGAGGGGCTGTATGGGTTTGACGGGTACTGATTGTTGTGCAACATGTCTTCAAAATATTTGACAAGACTGGAAAATTCAGATCGTACAAAGTGTTTCATCATGTTTTACGCGATCTTGAGTAGCTTGAGACCAATATGATGAGAGGAAGGCATGATAAAATTCTCCTTCACTGTGACAATCGTGAACGACCGATCGCACTCTTACAGCTGGTTCATTCTCTAAGTAGCCACACATAAATTCTAATCTGTGCTCCAATGAGCAGTTGGGAGGAAAACAATGAGAGAAATGATGACGCCACGCTTGTGGATGAATGTCGTTGCCAGAATTCTTAAATGTTTTGAATTTACGGGCAGTAATGAACAGCTTATAGTCAAAGTCATCGTGTCGGCGAGTCTCATATCGGTCATCAATCTATCTCAAGACGATCGTACAAGAGACGATACGACTTGAGATTCTAGATACCTTTCACTCCATATAGGGGACGGGTGTTTCGATTCGCCTCCTCTGCTTTCACCATTTGTTTAAACACAAACAGAACACGATGTCACAAATGTTACACTTTATTCCGTTTTCTGACTAAAAAACAGAAATATTCTAGTTGTCATGGCACGAGCTATACTACAATCTTGACAAAATAAGACTATAGTTAAATACTCCTGTATCACCATGCCATAGAATATCGCCACGGAGCATGCTAAAACATAGTATAATGGTACACAATGCTAAACTTGCTAATTCGAGCGCAGAAAAGTCCGGTTTAAGTCATACGCTCTATGCCCGTAGCGTCGCGATCGCTTGGGCGGACGCCTATCTGTGTCACGTGGCCGCTGTCTGACAGTGCTGAAATTGATCTTATCAATTGACGCCGTGAGCCCCTCGCAAATAAGTTTCGGCAAGATTTTTCTATAACTGACTAGTTAGGAAATTAACGAAATTGTCCCTGACGTTCTGTCAGACACATGCTCTTAGCGAACAGACGGAAAAAGGATTAAAAACAAAGGAAAATGATGTATGTGATATCACGGCGTTGTGTTCGCACTGCATGACACTGACCACGAATAATTTATTCACAATCACAGCTCAAGCGGAAGTCAATACTTTTCGTACGGCGTGCAGCGTACCCCATACTGAGAAAAAACATGATGCTAACACTTGTGAATTCGGTCAGTGGTTGGACTTAGGCTAGCTTGTAATGACTAAGATGTGGGTTCGATTCCAACTAGGGATACCAGTTTTTAACGGCCACATACAGTAACACCAAGTAAAGAACGAAGCACTGTGCCGTGAACCAAAATCAACATTAGACACGTTCATTCGCTAATGATTTATGTACATCTACATCTACATCTACATTTATACTCCGCAAGCCACCCAACGGTGTGTGGCGGAGGGCACTTTACGTGCCACTGTCATTACCTCCCTTTCCTGTTCCAGTCGCATATGGTTCGCGGGAAGAACGACTGTCTGAAAGCCTCCGTGCGTGCTCTAATCTCTCTAATTTTACATTCGTGATCTCCTCGGGAGGTATAAGTAGGGGGAAGCAATATATTCGATACCTCATCCAGAAACGCACCCTCTCGAAACCTGGCGAGCAAGCTACACCGCGATGCAGAGCGCCTCTCTTGCAGAGTCTGCCACTTGAGTTTATTAAACATCTCCGTAACGCTATCACGGTTACCAAATAACCCTGTGACGAAACGCGCCGCTCTTCTTTGGATCTTCTCTATCTCCTCCGTCAGACCGATCTGGTACGGATCCCACACTGATGAGCAACACTCAAGTATAGGTCGAACGAGTGTTTTGTAAGCCACCTCCTTTGTTGATGGACTACATTTTCTAAGCACTCTCCCAATGAATCTCAACCTGGTACCCGCCTTACCAACAATTAATTTTATATGATCATTCCACTTCAGATCGTTCCGCACGCATACTCCCAGATATTTTACAGAAGTAACTGCTACCAGTGTTTGTTCCGCTATCATATAATCATACAATAAAGGATCCTTCTTTCTATGTATTCGCAATACATTACATTTGTCTATGTTAAGGGTCAGTTGCCACTCCCTGCACCAAGTGCCTATCCGCTGCAGATCTTCCTGCATTTCGCTACAATTTTCTAATGCTGCAACTTCTCTGTATACTGCAGCATCATCCGCGAAAAGCCGCATGGAACTTCCGACACCATCTACTAGGTAATTTATATATATTGTGAAAAGCAATGGTCCCATAACACTCCCCTGTGGCACGCCAGAGGTTACTTTAACGTCTGTAGACGTCTCTCCATTGATAACAACATGCTGTGTTCTGTTTGCTAAAAACTCTTCAATCCAGCCACACAGCTGGTCTGATATTCCGTAGGCTTTTACTTTGTTTATCAGGCGACAGTGCGGAACTGTATCGAACGCCTTCCGGAAGTCAAAAAAAATAGCATCTACCTGGGAGCCTGTATCTAATATTTTCTGGGTCTCATGAACAAATAAAGCGAGTTGGGTCTCACACGATCGCTGTTTCCGGAATCCATGTTGATTCGTACAGAGTAGATTCTGGGTTTCCAAAAACGACATGATACTCGAGCAAAAAACATGTTCTAAAATTCTACAACAGATCGACGTCAGAGATATAGGTCTATAGTTTTGCGCATCTGCTCGACGACCCTTCTTGAAGACTGGGACTATCTGTGCTCTTTTCCAATCATTTGGAACCCTCCGTTCCTCTAGAGACTTGCGGTACACGGCTGTTAGAAGGGGGGCAAGTTCTTTCGCGTACTCTGTGTAGAATCGAATTGGTATCCCGTCAGGTCCAGTGGACTTTCCTCTATTGAGTGATTTGAGTTGCTTTTCTATTCCTTGGACACTTATTTCGATGTCATCCATTTTTTCGTTTGTGCGAGGATTTAGAGAAGGAACTGCAGTGCGGTCTTCCTCTGTGAAACAGCTTTGGAAAAAGGTGTTTAGTATTTCAGCTTTACGCGTGTCATCCTCTGTTTCAATGCCATCATCATCCCGTAGTGTCTGGATATGCTGTTTCGAGCCACTTACTGATTTAACGTAAAACCAGAACTTCCTAGGATTTTCTGTCAAGTCGGTACATAGAATTTTGCTTTCTAATTCACTGAACGCTTCACGCATTGCCCTCCTTACGCTAACTTTGACATTGTTTAGCTTCTGTTTGTCTGAGAGGTTTTGGCTGCGTTTAAACTTGGAGTGGAGCTCTCTTTGCTTTCGCAGTAGTTTCCTAACTTTGTTGTTGTACCACGGTGAGTTTTTCCCGTCCCTCACAGTTTTACTCGGCACGTACCTGTCTAAAACGCATTTTACGATTGCCTTGAACGTTATCCATAAACAGAAATTTTCGTTTTGATCTGTTAGGTAGTCTGAAATCTGCCTTCTATTACTCTTGCTAAACAGATAAACCTTCCTCCCTTTTTTTGTATTCCTATTAACTTCCATATTCAGGGATGCTGCAACGGCCTTATGATCACTGATTCCCTGTTCTGTACATACAGAGTCGAAAAGTTCGGGTCTGTTTGTTGTCAGTAGGTCCAAGATGTTATCTCCACGAGTCGGTTCTCTGTTTAATTGCTCGAGGTAATTTTCGGATAGTGCACTCAGTATAATGTCACTCGATGCTCTGTCCCTACCACCCGTCCTAAACATCTGAGGGTCCCAGTCTATATCTGGTAAATTGAAATCTCCACCTAAGACTATAACATGCTGAGAAAATTTATGTGAAATGTATTCCAAATTTTCTCTCAGTTGTTCTGCCACTAATGCTGCTGAGTCGGGAGGTTGGTAAAAGGAGCCAATTATTAACCTAGTTCGGTTGTTGAGTGTAACCTCCACCCATAATAAGTCACAGGAACTATCCACTTCTACTTCACTACAGGATAAACTACTACTAACAGCGACGAACACTCCACCACCGGTTGCATGCAATCTATCCTTTCTAAACACCGTCTGTACCTTTGTAAAAATTTCGGCAGAATTTATCTCTGGCTTAAGCCAGCTTTCTGTACCTATAACGATTTCAGCTTCGGTGCTTTCTATCAGCGCTTGAAGTTCTGGTACTTTACCAACGCAGCTTCGACAGTTGACGATTACAATACCGATTGCTGCTTGGTCCCCGCATGTCCTGACTTTGCCCCGCACCCGTTGAGGCTGTTGCCCTTTCTGTACTTGCCCAAGGCCATCTAACCTAAAAAACCGCCCAGCCCACGCCACACAACCCCTGCTACCCGTGTAGCCGCTTGTTGCGTGTAGTGAACTCCTGACCTATCCAGCGGAACCCGAAACCCCACCACCCTATGGCGCAAGTCGAGGAATCTGCAGCCCACACGGTCGCAGAACCGTCTCAGCCTCTGATTCAGACCCTCCACTCGGCTCTGTACCAAAGGTCCGCAGTCAGTCCTGTCGACGATGCTGCAGATGGTGAGCTCTGCTTTCATCCCGCTAGCGAGACTGGCAGTCTTCACCAAATCAGATAGCCGCCGGAAGCCAGAGAGGATTTCCTCCGATCCATAGCGACACACATCATTGGTGCCGACATGAGCGACCACCTGCAGATGGGTACACCCAGTACCCTTCATGGCATCCGGAAGGAAGGACCCTTTCCACATCTGGAATGACTCCCCCCGGTATGCACACGGAGTGCACATTGTTTTTTTTCCCCTCTCTTGCTGCCATTTCCCTAAGGGGCCCCATTACGCACCTGACGTTGGAGCTCCCAACTACCAGTAAGCCCACCCTCTGCGACTGCCCGGATCTTGCAGACTGAGGGGCAACCTCTGGAACAGGACAAGCAGCCATGTCAGGCCGAAGATCAGTATCAGCCTGAGACAGAGCCTGAAACCGGTTCGTCAGACAAACTGGAGAGGCTTTCCGTTCAGCCCTCCGGAATGTCTTTCGCCCCCTGCCACACCTGGAGACGACCTCCCACTCTACCACAGGTGAGGGATCAACCTCAATGCGGGCAGTATCCCGGGTAATCACAGTCGTAGTCCGATCAAGGGATGCGTGGGACGAGCTGGCTGTCCCCGACAAACCCCCATCCGGACCCCCACAGTGATGCCCATTGGCAACAGCCTCAAGCTGTGTGACCGAAGCCAACACTGCCTGAAGCTGGGAGCAAAGGGATGCCAACTCAGCCTGCATCCGAACACAGCAGTTGCAGTCCCTATCCATACTAAAAACTGTTTTGCAAAGAACGTCTGATCTAATCTACAGAGAGCGCAAACAAATCAACAAAATTTAAACGGTTATTAAAATACAAGATTGCCTAGTAAATGCAGTAATGCTGCTACTTGCGCACTGCTGACACTGCTCGGCGGCGGAAGGAGACTACGCGAATTTACACTATTCAGGTACTAAAACGCGATGCTACAACTCTCAAATACTATAATACGCCCGAAATTAATGAATTAAACAATGCAAGTACCAAAAACACGCAAAGAAATTACGAATTAAACTATGTAACAAATGATTGAGCTAGGAGTATACGACTTGATGCTCAGCTGCTTATCCAACGGCGGCAGGGAGCACACTGACTGTGACCAACCGACACTGGCCGTTCAAAACAAAAACGGAAGACAAACGACTACGCGAATTTACACTATTCAGGTGTAGAGTTGGATTAGTTTTGGTTATCAGAGCGGAAGTCGCTGCTTGCAGAAATTCTGTCTCTAGTAAGCTTTCTTGCCATAGTAATGGTATTTTTATTCACAAAACAATCGTCATATAAGGTCATTTCGTTTTGCATCATCAGTCTTATGACTGCCACGATGCGGCCCGCAGTCACTTCCTCTCCTGTGCCAACCTCTTCATCTCAGAGTACCACTTGCAACCTATGGCCTCAATTATCTGCTGGATTCTTCCAATCTCTGTCTTCCTCTACAGTTTTTGCCCTCTATAGTCCCTCTACTACTATGGATGTCAGTCCCTGTCGTCTTAAAAGATGTCCTATCATCCTGTTCCTTCTCCTTGTCAGTGTTTTCCACATATTCTTTTCCGCTCTGATTCTGCACAGAAACTCCTCATACGTTACCTTACCATTCCACCTAATTTTCAACATTAGTCTGTAGCGCCAGACCTCCAATGCTTTGATTCTCTTCTGTTCCGGCTTCCCACAGTTCATGTTTCACTACCGTACAATGCTGTACTCCAAACGTATGTTCTCAGAAATCTCTTCTTCAAATTAAGGCCTATGTTTGATATTGGTAGATTTCTCTTGGTCAGGAACGCCCTTTTCGACAGTGCTAGTCTGCTTTTGTTGACCCCATTACTCCGTCCATCATTGGTTATTTTGCTGCCTGGGTGGTATAATTCCTTAACTTCATCTACTTCGTGACCATCAATCCTGATACTATGTTTCCCGCTGTTTTCATTTCTGCTAAGTTCTCATTACTTTCGTCTTTCTTCGATTTACTCTCAGTCCATATCCTGTAGTTATTACACTGTTCATACCATTTAGCAGATCATGTACATCGTCTTCACTTTCAGTCTGGATAGCGATGTCATCAGCGAATCGTATCATTTCACCTTGAATTTTACTTCCATTCCTGAACCTTTCTTTTATTCCCATCATTGCTTCTTCGATGCGCAGATTGAACAGTAGGGGCGAAAGGCAACATCCCTGTCCCACATCTGTTTTAATCCGAGCATTTCGTTTATGGTCGTCCACTCTCTGATCTTGTACATATTTATATTACCCGTCTCTCCCTACAGATTACCCCTATCTTCCTCAGAATTTCGGACATCTTGCACCATGTTACACTGCCATTCGCTTTTTCCAGGTCGACAAAGCCTATGAACGTGTCTTGATTTTCCTTTAGTCTTGCTTCCATTATCAAGCGCAACTTCAGAATGGCCTCTCTGGTGCTTTTAGCTTTCCTGAAGCAAAACTGATCGTCATCTAACACATACTCAATTTTCTTTTCCATTCTTCTATACATTATTCTTGTGAGAAACTTCGATGCATGAGCTGTTAAGCTGATTGTGCGATATTTGCACTTGTCAGCTGTTGCCATCTTCGGAATTGTGTTGATGATACTTTTCCGAAAGTCAGATTGTATGTCGCCAGACGCATACATTCTACACATCAACATGAATAGTCGTCTTGTTACCACTTCCCCCACTGATTTAAGAAATCGAACCCAGATCCGAGGAAGTTTTGGTTATCAATCAAAGACACTATATCTAGACCATTGGTGCAACTCTCAATTTTTATTTCAAGTGACCTTGAGATGTAGAAAATATTGGCTCTAGACAGGGATTCGAGCTCCGATTCCTATTTTTCTCTGAATTGGAATCCTTCAAGATGGTAGTGTGCCATCACTTCGTTGTTTCCTCACGATGCCAAACTCGTCCAGGTTTCTAAGAACGACGCGATCCTAACTACTATTGAAAGAGAATTTGTTAGTTGACACCTCTTCATGTGGAGTAAACGACGACGAAATTCGCGGGGTTGCAGTCCCAGGCAACAAACATCTTTTCATTGTGTTACCTCGAGCCGAACATGTGCACATCTCGCTGATGGTGAAGAAATAATAAATATTTAATGTCTATTCGCAGTTGTAGAACAACAGCGAAAGGTGCTGTTTTCGAATTCCTGCCAAAGCAGAATCATTTGTATCTTTGTTCAGGTTCCAATATCACGCTGTTGGCGAACATATTTAATATCTGACATCTGGTTGTGCATAGATAACAGTTCATATAGACACTGGGTTCTACTCCCTGTCCATCACTACAACTTTACTTCATGGCGTTTCACACTTGTATGTTGCAATTTATTAGATACCTTTCGTGGTTACTTCTCATGGTAGTATAAGCTTCATTGGGTTACCGGCGCATTCCTAAATGTGTCGTCATTTACTTGCAGGTTCGGACATTCGACCTTGTAAACTGGACACTGGTGGACACTTTGATATTTTACGTGTCCTTACACCTACTCGATTCTTGATCCGACGTGCGAGCACTGTTTGGTTAACGGTCGGTTGAAATTCGGGTCACAAACAATAACTCTTCATGTCATTTAATGGGTGTGATTAGACTTCTGCAGTGTCACTTATTGTAATGAAGTTCAGTTTACAAGCGTTAAGTGCTGTCTCATCTCTAATAACGTGTTTTCTAAAATTTATTTTATCGCGGTATTAGTTATATCTCTTGTGATAACTATTGTGTACACTGGAACGACTGTACCCCACAGGGTTTTGGT
Organism: Schistocerca serialis cubense; assembly: GCF_023864345.2. NCBI lineage: Eukaryota > Metazoa > Arthropoda > Insecta > Orthoptera > Acrididae > Schistocerca > Schistocerca serialis. The sequence goes on from NC_064642.1 coordinate 594,394,696, forward strand.
GTTTAGAGGACCTACGATGTAGGTGTGTTATGTTGGTCCCATCCAGCAGTGGCCCACTTTCTTTGCTGTCAAATGTACAGCACGTCATGTCTACTTTGTGTCAGGATATTGATGGAGAATAGCAGACTATTCTGGGAGTCTGGAGGAAGGAGGGACCGCTATCCAGAATTAGGTTTTGGATTGTAGCACCGCTTAGTACAGTACTATCCTTCGCTAATCCGTCGGTCTGCTCCTGTCTGTAATTATAGGGTAATAAACCACGCTCTTCTTTCATTCTTAACTAGATAGCTATTTCGGCTTTACAAATGAAGTAAATTAAACAAGAAGCTTACATAATTTTCTGCTGCAGGTGCAACGCAACACGACAGTGGAGGGATCTACACCGAAAGCATCAGCTGCGGTGTCGAACACCTCATCAGCGAACTATACCGTTTATGTTCCTGACACCAACGTAACAAGTGCTCTTGCCAGGGTGGTGAGTAACGCTAAATTGTTTTTATCGACTCCTTCCAAATCAAGGGGCCGTTTTTTTCTTTTGTTTCTTACGTTTTGTGTACTGCTGGCACTCCAATTCAAATCTTTTTCTACAGCTGATGTCTCACTTATTGGCTATGACTCATTAAAGTAGTTAAAATGGATAAATCGGTTACAGACGGCTATAGCCATTTCTCTACACCTTTACGGCGATGAGAATTGCAAAGAATGTAAGAAATAATTCAAATTTGTGTATGTCGTTTACATATGATGGGTAAGACTCTTTTCTCAGACGGACAACATTAAAATGATTGATTTCACAGCATATATTCTGAAACATGTCTGTGCCATTGACGAGAGAGCATCAGATTTGCGCATTGCATTATCCCGAATTGTTTTCGGCACAACGTCTTTCACTCAACGTTATAAAAACACATGAGTGTCAGGTCCGGATATTTACGTCGGTGAGGGAGCAACACAGCGTCGTCATCTCCTACACTATCCAAAGATTTGGAAGATACTGATTTAAAAATGTGATAATCTTTGTACTACATTGTAAGATGGGCGCTCCACCTTACTGAGAAATGCAGGCCGTGGAATCCGTATGAAATTATGTCGTCAGGCATTGATCATGCATATCCAGGCAAATGTTTGTTGAAATACTCACCTCAAAGAAAGAAAAATAGAGCGTGCAATTTTTGTGATGACATCACACAGAGCACTTTCATGTTCAGTTACACAGAATGGCTTTTCGGTCGTCGTATTCTGGTGTTCTCCATGTTGAACCTTCCACTTACACAACGTGGAGAGTGGTCTCATCGTTGAAAATGAGGTGCAGCATATACTTCTTCTATGGCTTCCGGCGATGACAGAGCATAATTCGTACGTTTGATGTTGTCTTGCTGTGTCAATTCCTGTAAAATCTTAATTATGTAGGCAAACTTTTTCATTTTCAGTTTTGTATTCAGAGCTCACCGAACCATTGCGTGTGGCATTTGGCTCTCTGCTGGTACAATACGTTGATTTCCATTTACTGTGTTTAAAAGAAAGGTAAACTCTTTCTTAGTTTTGTAATGACGAAAGTAGCCAAATCTTTCTTCTAACTGACGATGCCACTGGAAGTTGGCCTTGGAGACGCTTAACTGTATTTCCCATGAAATTTTCTGTGTACTTTTATGATCAATCAACGATTGTCAAATTCTGTCTCTGAGAATACCACCTGCGTGAGATCCGCCATTTTCTCTGATAACCCGGAACTCTTCTTTTAAGTATTATCTCTTATGTGCCGACTTCCGATTCACTGCGCTTGCATAAGGATCGAGATTTTCATCCTCCTTTTACATTTTCTGTAATTATTATCGGCAAATAGTTACAGCTGTTTGTAATACATTATTCATTTAGAACTGCACTTAATTTACTCTGGTTCGGTAATATGTCACCCTTTCAGTTGTTACAAGCATCGGTTACTCAAAGGGGAGGAAGTTAAGTGTGCCATCACTCTACAAACGGTGTCATCTTTGTTCTGTGAATATTTCTCATTTTATCTACGTATGATGTTACTAAGGCTGAGATGAAGAAGTATTATGCCATTTGTCTAAAAAAGTGAGCAAAAGTGCGTAAAAGCACTTTCAAGAAGAGACTTTCAGGCTAGCCAATGTAACAAAACCATGACTGATAATCTGACATAGGGATTCCGACACAGGAAAGCGCACAGTACCTGAAGCTATACCAACCATCAAGTCTTGCAATCCATCCTCATTATCCTCCTCCCCTACTGACCCAACTTATCGTCTCCTACATCAATGTTGTTCTGACATTCGCCCCCAAAAAAACATTACATTACTCCTTCCAAATCCTTGAACGCTACGCACTCAGCCCACTTTCCGTTTCCGTTTACCTTCTCCCACACTGATCCTTTACCGCTTAATCAATTTTCCATTTCTCTTTCCACGTACTGAACTGCCCCGTACAACCTACACTATCTACAACCTTTCTCCATTCTTATTGGCTGTCCTCTGCTTTCCAGTTCTGGTACTTTGCCACGTGCCTGCCCATATATACCACCAATCCTACTCTTACGCGCCCACCCCCCCCCCCCCCCCACACACACACCCACACACACACACACACACACACAACATATTCTCTTCCAACTTATACCGATTCTCTGTTCTATATTCTCTATCTCGCTCGCTCAGGCACAGACATACATACACATACACAAACACAAACACAAACACACACACACACACACACACTCACACATACACACATACACACATACACACACACACACACACACACACACACACATACACCATATTCTCTCCCAACTTCTACCGATTCTCGCTCCCAAAAATCGTCGATATTTGACCACCCTGTCAGCTATAACACTTTTCCATTTATCTTACCTCACATTAGGGCTCCCCCCATCCATCTTCCAGCTTTCCTTGTCCTTACTCCTCCTCGTACCATGACACTAATCACACCTCAGCCTCTTCCTTGTTTTTTTATCTTCCCACCATCCATCCTAACCTTCATTTCCACAGATACTACTCAACGGAACCTATGTTTCAATCCTTCAAGACACCTAACGTTCCCCTCCCCAAATACAGTTTTCCTCCACTAAAGGACCTTCGCATTTTAATGAAAGTAGAGCGCTCCTTTTTGAGAAAAAATTCTTTTTGGAACATGTTTCATATACATTTTTATTGTTTTTCTTTTACAATATAAATTTTTGTTTTCAATTAAAAACGAATTAAATGAACGGTTTAATTATATGTAAATACCATTCAAACATTACGCTGTCTGTAGATTATAATACATTTGTAAATGTTCCACCATCTAATTATATTACTTGGTTTTTGTTTGCCTTTGTTTGGTCCGTTGAGCTTCTTTTAAAATTTTTGCCTCAAAAAGCCAGATACTATTACAGGCGACAAGTTACCCCGAGCCCATATGAGGCCGCGTACTGAAACAAAATAAAGTAGCAAACTAAACTGGCATTCCGTGTCATGTGTATTTTGAAATATACGCAGCCCACACATACCAGTGATAACAGTTGCTGTAATTACAAGGGGCAGTCGATAGAAAAGGAAGGGACACGGAAAAAATAAGTTAACTGATTTCAAAAGGAATCACCATAACTGTTAATACATTTATGCCACTATGAGGCAAGGCTGTCAGTGACTTCATGAAGAAATGTTTTCGGTTGCCTACGAACCATTATTGTACCCAGGTGGGCACCTCTTCGATCCAAGCAACTGCACGGCTCACAAGATGCCAAGGTTTTCTCGACCAAACTGCAGAAGTTTCTCTGGAAAGCCCTTATACATCCTCTACACCTCCTCATGGGGCTTCGATATTTCTGGAGCTATGAAGACAGATATTCGTGGCGGTAGATTTGCTTCGGACGAAATGGTGGCCGCCAAGGCACAGTCATTTTTCCACAGGCTACCGTAAACATTTCTCCATGAAGACATTTGGGAGAAATGTATCAACATTTATGGCGATTACTTTTGAAAAAATGAAACAGTTTAGTTACTTTTTCGATCTGTCTTGTTTCCATTTGACTACTTCTTATTTTACTATATTTCACCATAATTATCCGTCTATTTCATTCATTATATTTTCAAAAAAAAATATCAAACCTAAGAGATTTCGTTTTCTGAGTATTATTCGACAACTTTCGTGGAGTACTATGGTAAAGAAAAGAGGTTAGCAAAGGAGAAGAGTACACTGCTTTTAGAGATATATGTAGCTTAGTAGTTAACCTGTATGATCCAGAATTTAAAAAATGACTACTACCTATCAGATTATTTTAGATTTATTGATTAACTTAGTACATCTGAATAAATATATATAAATATCGTTGCTGTCAGCATATGAGAACAAAAGAATCGTATCAAGTCTGTAGCTCAGAATCCATAGGAAGATTTATATATTAATCACATATGCAAGGGATTGGTACATTCAGGATCCAAAGTGAGAAAATTTGAACACATAATAAAAGTTTTAACAACCGGGTCTACATCCTCGGTGATAATTATTCGTGGAGATTAGGACGTTGTCTAAGGCATTTTTCTGCGCCTATGCTATTTCCCCTATTGCACGAGACATCCTCAAAGCCTGTTAAGGTGAAGTAGTTCATTCTAAAACACAAATCTGTTTAGTGAGATCAAAATGTCAAACTGTTTATTAGAACGACACAATAGTCGTGTTTTAACATCATCGCATTGCTGAAAAAGACGCAGAACCGTGCCGAATTGTGTTATGGACATCATACAATGAAGAGCCAAATTAACTGTTACACCTGCCTAATATTGTGTAGGGCCCACGAGAGCACACAGAAACGCCGGAAACGACGTTGCATGGACTCGACTGATCTCTGAAGTAGTGCTGGAGGGAACTGACACCATGAATCCTGCAGGGCTGTCCATAAATGCTTACGAGGGAGTAGAGACTTCTGCACAGCACGTTGCAACGTATCCCAGATATGCTCAATAATATTCACGTCTGCGGAGTTTGGCCGCCAACGGAAGTGTTTAACTCGGAATAGTGTTCCTGGAACTACTCTGTAGCAATTATGGAGGTGTGGAGTGTAGCGTTGTCCTGCTGGAATTGCCGAAGTCCGTCGAAATGCACAGTGGATATGAAGGGATGCAGGTGATCAGACAGCCTGCATACGTACGTCTCACCCGTCAGAGTCATATCTAGAAATATCATGCTTGCCATCTCACTCAAACTGCATACGCCTAGCACCATTACAGAGCCTTCACCAGCTTCAACAGCCCCCACTGACATGCATGGTTCATGGATTCAAGAGGGTGTCTCCCTACCCGTACATGTCCATACACTCAATACAATTTGAAACGTGACTCGTTCGACCAGACAACATGTTTCCAGACATCAACAGTCAAATGTCGGTGATGAGGAGCCCGGGCGAGGTGTAAAGCTCTGTGTCGTGCAGTCATAAACGTACACGAGTGGGCCATCGGCTCCGAAAGCCCATGTAGATGATGTTTCGTTGAATGGTTCGCACGCTGACACTTGCTGATGGCCTAGCATTGAAATATGCAGTAATTTCCGGAAGGGTTGCACTTCTGTCATGTTTAACGATTTTCTTTAGTCCTCGTTGCTCCCGTTCTTGCAAGGTCTTTCTCTGGCCGCAGCGATTTCGGACATCTGATGTTTTACCGATTGCTGATATTCGCAGTACATTCGTGAAATTCTTCCCAGTTCATCGCTACCTCGAAGATGCTGAGTCCCATCGATCATGCGCGGACTTTAACACCTCTTGCAATCTCACTTAAATCTGCCATTGCGGCAGCAGTAATTGATCTAAAAACTGCGCCAGACACTTGTTGTGTTATATAGGGGTGCCGACCGCGGCGCAATATTCTCCGTGTTAACGTAGCTCTGTGCTTGAATATACATGCCTATACTAGTTTTTTGGCGCTTCGGTGTATTTACTCTTCTCTTTAAGACCATCGCAGAATAATAGTGTATGTGAGGGCGTAGAGTTTAAAATTTTTAATTTTATATACTGTTTCCTTCGTAATTGTGGACATTGGAATCCTTGCTTGAATGAATCAATACAATAGCGGCCGCCGTTTATTAGTGTATGCTTTTGCTGAAGGCGAAACAGAACTTTCATTACACACTCGCTTTATTCAGGTGTTTATCGAAGATGTTAGCCGTGAGGGGTAGCCGCGTGGTCTTGGGAGCGTTGCCACGGCTAGCGCAGCTCGCCTCCCCCCCCCCCCCCCCAACCACCCGTCGGAGGTTCGAGTCCTCCTTCGGGCATGGGTGTGTGTGTTGCCTCAGCGTAAGTTAGTTTAAGTTCGATTAAGTAGTGTGTAAGGATAGGGACCTACGACCTCAGCAGTTTGGTCCTACATGACCTAACCACAAATTTCCGAATGTGTTACATGGAGCTTGTACGATAGAAGAGTGTACGTTCCCAGAATTAAATATTCACTCTGCAGCGGGGTTTGCGCTGATATGATACTTCCTGGCAGATTAAAGCTGTGTGCCGGACCGAGACTCGAACTCGTGACCTTTGCCTTTCGCGGGCAAGTGCTCTACCAACTGAGCTACCCAAGCACGACTCACGCCCCGTCCTCACAGCTTTACTTCTGCCAGTACCTCGTCTCCTACCTTCCAAACTTTACAGAAGCTCACCAGCGTTGTTTATTAAGCACTGAGACCAACAGATTATCTAATTTTGTCTCTTCTTCTTACCCGTTGGTGTGTTTTTGAGTTCCCTCCCTGAACATGCTAGCGTAACACTGATTGGACCATCACGAAACCTTGCCATCGGACACTCGAAATTGCGTTGCCCAGACGACAATAGTCTTACGTGTTTTAAGATGTCTGGTGACACCACTTTTAGCAGTTATTATGTACACTTGAATCACGTGTAAAGGATTTATCTTATACTCCTGCTGTAGGAAGCGGTGGCTGTAAGTCGTCAGGAGTATTCTTAAGCCCCCTGCTTGCTACGGCAAAATCGAGATGACGTAATAAAAAGCCGGTGTACCACATAACAAAATACGCCTGAGCAGCAATAATGTGTAACACTGGCATGCCCAGTGCATGGAAATCCAGAGGAGCCGATAGCGAGCCTTTGATGTCGAATAGCTGAGTGACCATGATGGTAAAGAAGAAGAACTTTACCTGTAAGATAATGGAGTCCACCTGAATACAGACGGTAGAGATCTCAGACGGTCACTACCACACAGGATAATTACCACCATGTTCGTAACTACCGGTCTACGGCGTTATTTAATATCAAGAATCTATGAGTTCAAGTAACCGGGATTGTTTTGTAACTCTGCAATGATGGGTGTGGAACCGTTTAATTAGTACCATAATGAAGAAGGCACCCTTCAGCTCGAATTCCCGGTGGCGCTGCCGAGGGCAGCAAATAGGCGATATACACTAGAGCGCCGAAGAAATTGGTGTAGGCATGCTTATTCCAATACAGAGACATGTAAAAAGGTGGAACACGCCGTTGCGTTCGGCAACGCTTATATAAGACAAGTGTCTGGTGCAGTTGTTAGATCGGTTACTGCTGCTACAATGGCAGGTTATCAAGATTTAAGTGAGTTTGAATATGGTGTTATGGGCGGCGCATGGACGATGGGACACAGAATCTCCGAGGTAGCGACGAAGTAGGGATTTCCTCGCACCATCATTTCACAAGTGTACAGTGAACATCAGGAATCCGGTAAAGCATCAATTCCGACATCACTGCGGCCGGAAAAAAGATCCTGCAACAACAGGATCAACGACGCCTAAAGAAAATCCATCAACGTGACAGAAGTGCAACCCTTCCACAAATTGCAGCAGATTTCAAAGCTGGGCCAGCAACACGTGTCAGCCTGCGAACCATTCAACGAAACATCATCGATATCGGCTTCCTGAGCCGAAGGCCCACTCTTGTATCCTTGGTAACTGCAGAATACAAAGCTGTACGCCTCGCCTTGGCTTGTCAACACCGAAGTTGGACCGTTGATGAATGGAAACATGTTGGATGGTCCGTCAAGCCTCGTTTCAAATTGTATCATGTGGATGGACGTGTACGAATAAGGAGACAACCTCATTAATCGATGGACCGTGCATTTCAGTGGGGGACCGTTCCAGCTGGTGGAGGCCCTGTAATGGTGTGTGCAGTTGGAATGATATGGGCCCCTGATCTAGATAAGACTCTGAAAGATGACATGAACGTAAGCATCCCGTCCGATCATCTGCATCCATTCATGTCCATTGTGCATTCCGACGGACTTGGGCAATTCAAGCAGGATAATGCGACATTCCACACGTCCAGTATTGCTACAGAGTGGCTCCAGGAACATTCTTCTGAGTTCAAACACTTCCGTTCGCCACCAAACTCCCCTGACATGAACATTATTGATCATGTCTCGAATGCCTTGTAACGTGCTGCTCAGAAGAGATTTTCACCCTGTCGTACTCTTACGAATTTATGGAGAGCCCTGCAGGATTCATAACATCAGTTCCCTCCAGCACGAGTCCATTCCATGTAATTTTGCGGCAATTTCACGTGCTCGCGGCGACCATACACAATATTAGGCAAGTGTACCAGCTTCTTTGGCTCTTCAGTGTATTTGTATGTATGATTCCGTGCTGGAATGTCGTTGTGTTTTTACCATAGCAATTACGCGTCTTTAACTCTTTATTTCTCAAATCAGCCGGAGTTATTAAGAATTTTCCATTGCGTCATCATACCCATCATTTGGAGTGCAGCCATAACTAGCAGTACTTTCCCTTCATTTTTATATTTAAGAAATGTTATGCATGTCCTTCGAGATGACTTTGTACTGTCTCCAAATAAATTACAGCTCAAGCTCATGTTGTACACAAGGTTATTCTGGAATCCTGACAGGAAGTCCTTATTTTCAATTATGAAAGTAGTTTTAGGATAATAGAGTATATTATTGTCAACTGGAATTTTTTACATGTTCAGATTTGTTTAAATGGACAACTTCTTATGTGGAGCAAGTAAGGCCAGTTTACACAGATATACTATTGTAGCCATAAAGATAATACGCTCACACTATACTTCCGAAGATGGAGAGCATTAATTGGTACACAGCGCCACGTTTACCATATTCAGCACACTCAGTACAGTTCTTCTTATACATGCTATGTTTTGCTTTCATTACATGGACTTTTTTTTTATTTGTAGGCTCGTTTCGAGACTGGCTACATCTTCTGGGACGACGTAGTGACCTGGTGCAGTGATGTGTTCCCATCTATCCTGCAACAGATAGTCGACTCGATGGAGTTTCCACTTTAGAGTCCTATCGTAGTAATGAAGCACTGATGAAAAATTTGCGTTGACACACGAAGCACCGTGCGTTTACATTTAATATCATTATTGTTGTGACAGGGATACTGACAGCATAAAACGTTAAACGATATCTGTTTTGAATAAAGAGATATAACTCGTGGAAATTATGATTCAGAAATTTGATTTTAAATACTTCACTGTTATTTTCAGGTCATTATAACCTACACACACTCTAGAACTCAATATGTTTTCTGGGTTCGTCAAAACACGATTTGTTATTGTAAAGTCTTATCCTGCAGATACACCGTGTATATCAAAAGGTTCAACTACCTTTCGGTATTTGTAAGTAGCTGTGAATGAAGCACCACTGAGGATTTTAGCAGCTCAAAAAATATGGAGGGTGACTAATATGCAGTACACTTTTTCTCAAATTATGGTGGATTGCACGTCGGGAATTAACTCTAGTAAACATTGGACCATATCACAGCGTCATATCACATGGTATTCCATGAATATCAATAGATTGAAATGTATTTATGGAAGTCATTTTCGTGGGCCAGTTAGCTTTTAATATATCCTTGCATTCACAAAAATTGCAACAGATGCGACATTACACCGAAGAGTACTGATATTCTCACCACATACCTTTTGTGAACTGAATACAGAAGAGGGAAAACAGTATTATTCTCTTCGGCCGAATGTAATATGACTTTCTCGCTACATGTTTTGAACACTTGTCTCCACAAGGATACAAGTCACATATAGATGTAAATTAAATACTGATGAGCCGAAACATTGACTCAGTAACTGAGTCGTCAGCGCAGAAGACTACTAACTGCGGGGGCTCGGGTTCGGTACCCGACCAGGTCGGAGATTTTCTCCACCTGAGGACGGAGTGCTGTGTTTTCCTCACTTTCGCATCGTCGTAATTGACATTCTACTATTTAGATGGCTATATGAGCACCTCCCGAAACCCAGTAAACTGAAAAAAGATGATCATTGACCACTGACGGCTGGGTTTTTGACCATTTTGGCGACGATGCGATCTGTAAAGATGAAATTCACTGACCCTGACAAAGGGCAGATTGTTATGGACTGAGGCCTCGAAACGAGCATCTCAGAAGTTGGTCATTCATTCCCATGCTACTGTTCTGAACATGTATGCAAAACGGTTCAAACACGGTTTTAAGTAGACTACAAAATGCGCAGTAGACCAATATAGGTCCGAGTGCAATCTGCAATGTTGCCATTTCTCCTTATGTAAAGAAGTATCACACTCCCTTCTCTTATTCCTCCCGTCATTTCTTCTGTCTATTCTACCCTCTATCCAGTCCCCTTCCACACATCTTTAGTCCAACTGGGTGAGGTTTAAATGCCAGAACATTCAGAAAAGTCGTGTACAACGTTGCTAGTGTACAACGTTTCCCTACTGGTTGTGGTTATGAGCACAGGTACGCACTACGGGAGAATTGTTGTCTGGGAGTGGAAGGACCGTGCCAATTAAGAACCGAATATTATTCGTATGAAGATTTCTACTAACCCTTGCCAAAAACATCATTTTATTAATCAGGCCTACAGAACTTTGATATATTAAGACAAAACTGTTAATTTAAGTAAAATTACTACAAAACAATTACTGATAATCGATCAACAATTTATCAAATGTTTCAGTGAGATCCAATAACAAAAGAGTAAAGTGTTAATTAAGATACTTGCTTTTAACTCTCGAAAAGTCATTCGTGGGAGCATGAAACATGAAAATTTAAATTTAGAAGAATTATTCTCTTTCCAAATATATACAAATCTTGTGTGCCACTGGTCACTATTGTTGAAGTATTTACAGCAAATTTTAATAAGGGAAGCAAGATAATATTTCAGCAACTGAAGTTATGTAACAATCTTTTCAAAGCTTCTGAGAAAACAGTTTTCAAGTAGGTAGTCCACAAACATTTCTTGAATGTGTTTGACTAAAATACAGCAAATTAAGTTTTACCTAAAAAAGGGTTAAATAAAAGGGAACAAAACGAATTAAAGCTACTTGACATGAAACTACCACACGTCAGACAATGTGGTCCGGACGAACGGATCCGAAATTTCTTAGGGCAGACCCGATGCGTTGCTCACCACATACCTTTTCTAAGCAACCAGTGGGAACACGCCCCGAGGCTCAAACATACAACAATGGCCTGATGAGCAGATAGCCGCGGAGAGCAGGACCAGTCTTTAAGAATATGGCTGGTCGCCGCACCGAAGCAACGAACTAAAAGTAGCCCACCGACCATCCCCAAGGTCGCCGTGGAATGACTAGTTGGCGAAAACTTGGAGCCGCCAGAAGATGTGTGGATGACAACGACATGCCGCTCGCCACCAGACATGATCAGGCAAAGGAATAACGTGTCCACTCTCTTTTCTGGTGAAGGTCCCTTGCGTCCAGGAAGTGCTCAGCCAGACCAACTTGGGAGTCACACGGGCGGTAGAACTAACAGCCGCCCCGTAGCCCCGCAGACCTGCGCTCTCCGTGCTGCTTCATACACTGCCTCTACCTGGAAAACGGTCTCAACGGCGCTCGCTGCAGCATGTCACGCCCCCTTCACGCCGTAGCTCATGGCGCGAGCTGTCGACCCCACAACGGTTCACACAGCCTTCACGGTTCCCACCTTTTTAAATACCTTAAAGGCTATAATTTATGACGTCACAGACACATTAAATCATTAAAATTAACTACTGTCATTTATAAACTTAATGGTCACCTTGAAGTTCCACCACTCCTGTAAGTCAGTTGGAAATGACGGGAAATTCAAATAGATGTTCTGTTGTTTGAATTACTGTAATTTGATGATGTCATGACGTTCTGTGGAAGCAGTCCAACGTATGACGACCTACCACTTTTGGTTAAAGTTCTGCGAAAATTTGTTTAAGTTTTAGGGCTATTGGTTGATTTCCTCCCAGCATTCCAAGTACATACAATTCAAGATCACCACGCAAAGATGGGCTATTGTACAAATTCTGCTATTAAACAATTACGGCACTGAATTTCAAATACCCTGTTAAAACGAGAGGACAGGACAGACAGTTGGAATTGTGGAAAGGGCCCAAATTTAGCGGCTGTCGGTTACACTAAAACATATAACTTTATTTATTTGACCAAACACTACAGTACAAATTCTTGAGCTTAGTTATCGGCTGAGTACGCCACACTATCTTATGCCTTAAGGGCATAACCACTTTAATTTTAAAAAAACGGCTGAAAGCCATTAAGGCAAATTTCAGACGCCAAAAAGAATATTTAGAAGGCAGAAGGCCTCAAATTAAGTAAGTTCTATAATTTGGCTGAAGGCCCAAAAATCTAACACTTGAAAAGCAACAACCTTAATTTAAGGACGGCTGAAGGCCGACGATTTAAGACTCAAGGTAAAATTAAATAAAAAAACACAAGGCAGAAGGCCTTATCTTTAGTTAGGCTGAAGACTCCTAACAGTTTGATACTCGAAAGACAAAGATCCTTAAAAACGGCTGAAGACCCATGACTTAAAACACCACTATCAACAATTCAACTTTAATTCAAAATCAGCTATGAGCCATACAAATACACACAACAGAAAGTAAGACAAGGGAGTGCAGCTAACAGTGCTCAGAAGGTTCGGGGGTCGGCCAGCAGTTGAAATACTAACGTTCACTCAGGTGAGACAGGCAGTCGGCCCAACCATTCTCGATCAGAAGACAACCCAACCAACAGACAGTCAACGGACCCACCGACAAGATAACTTGCGCTCCACTCGACTAGCACACAACCGGTAGTTCAATGCGAACGTAAAAGGCATGGACACCCCCAACCAAGCGTACACTAAGCTGTCTTACTACACACCATGCTGGACAGGGAAAACATGGTGAGGAAAGGACACCGCCTAAATGTACATCAACGGCCAGGGCAGGTAACCGGAACGTTAACGGCCACAAGGCAGAAAATTCCGCTAGTGCACTTCAGTTGCAAATAACCAAATACAGTTAGACTCCACCGTATGGTGGCTAAACCTTCACCAACTCGAACACACACGTTGTGCTCGTGGGAATGTCCCGAACAGCCAACAACGATAGTCAGATGGCACAATGTGAACAGCCTTGTCTTGCTGGTAAATTAAATCCAAACTCCACTTTCATCTCCAGGGCCGTGAGCCACGGACCTCGTAGCAATGGGAACAGCCCCGCACACTCCGACACTGCGTAGAGACCGCCAGTGGGCCCAGCTAAACCATGCCCCACAGATATTTCCTCGCTGCTCCACGCCAACCGACCGACTCCTCGCACACCAGCACGGAGACAGCGCTAAAATAACTGAGCAGTCGAGATCACAAGCTACACACAATTTCACAAACACTAGGAAGAAGAACACAATCAACGCTGAAAGCAGTGACCGAGCAATGACACGGCCGAACCACGAGTTGAGACACACACCACCAACCCATAAACGACTGGCGAGCAAATACACGTCGTCCGGTACGACGACCAACCGACGATAGACCAAGACTGTCCCCATTTCAAGTCATGTGTGCCGGCAACAGTCAGGCGAGTCATGGCTATCGAAGCCTCACTACTGCTCCAACCCGAACGACTTCCGCCACATCGCAACTCAACGACTACCAGGTCTGAACTGCAGTGCAGGCGCTTTCCAACTCGCTGCACGACAGACGTCAACCAGGATGTAACAGCAGTCAGCAAAGATAATACTGCAGGGCTATATCGATAAGCGCTGCAGCTGCGGCTCACGGGCAGGCAAAGCAGCAACTCAGTGACTACAGAAATTGAAACTAACATAACAAGGTGGCAGTATGGTAAAAAAAACAAAAAAAAAACGGGATGTAACATAAGAGATGTCGCGAACACGAGCCACGCACGGCTCATAATTTTTTAAACAAATACACTCTTGCTATGTACTGAGTCTGTGTTAACTCTTAGGAACTTGTCCCTCCTTTATTAGTGTGTTCAAAGCAATGAAATCACTATTAGGTTCCCTTAGAGGCGTCCAACACTATAAAATTGTAGTAGAGGTGTAAATAATGGTGGTATATCCATGTAGGAGCGTTTCTACGAACAATTTTCACACACATAAGACATTGTTAAACTGCACTAATATACCACATTTGTGCTGCTGCCATCACACCTGGGACTGAATGAGATGGAGACAGTACTATATTTATTCAAATAATGCGAACAACGTCATACTCACATGGCTGCTTGTATAACCCTGTTTACCTTGCCCACAGTCTGACAGTCCAGCTCTGGATGCAACAGGAACTAGCTGTGAGAGAAAGGGAAGGTCACACTGCACAAGGCTAATACAGATGGGAACCCACACTGTGTCCATATGACATGTCGCTACTTGTCAGTGTGACAGAGGTGTAGTTGTACATAAGAAGTGACAATCGTGGATAACGTATGCACAATGTCTTAAACTCTCAGAATATTATAGCTGTAACACCTGGTGATTATAGCTAATGAACCAGTTTCAGTATGTTGGGAAGCAACAACGTCTGCTCTGAATCACGTCAAATTTGAAAGGAATATGGGGAAAAGTTGTGGAAAAGACTAATGTAAATTTTTCCACTAGCTGGCACTTTAAGCTTCATAATGGTTGGGCCGGTCGCTGTGGCCGAGCGGTTTGAAACCGCGCTGCTGCTTCGGTCGCAGGTTCGAATCCTGCCTCGGCCATGGATGTGTGTGACGTCTTTAGGTTAGTTAGGTTTAAGTACTTCTAAGTCTAGGGAACTGATGACTTCAGATGTTAATTCCCATAGGGCTTTGAGCCATTTGATTCATAATGGTTGGTCTATAAATAACAGGTGAATCGCAACGCCATTGTTATGGTGGGAGTTGCAAATTAAACCATCCCTACGGAATCAAGTGCATGATCTCACATGTTCGGCATCCAATAGTTGTGGCACTGATAGCTGAGGTTAATAACCACAGCAACGTCGTATTACATCAGATGGGAAAAATCGATCAATGATGTCGACTTTTAACTATCCAAAACCAAACACCGCATAAAAAGCAACAAATATATAGGTTTTTGTCTCGCGCAAGACATGTTCTATACGCTGTCCATCGTTTTCTGCCACAAGCTTATACGGAGAAACAGGATGTTCCACAACAGAACGGAATGTTTCAGAGGTTATATTCAGGATACTTTGATAAATGCGTGCCTTCATTTCAGCTACATTTGTAATCTGAGCACAGAACACAGCACATTTCAGATAATTCCACAGGCAGAAGTCACACACATTAAATCAAGTGATGTGGT
The DNA here is from genome assembly GCF_023864345.2 of Schistocerca serialis cubense. Taxonomy (NCBI): domain Eukaryota; kingdom Metazoa; phylum Arthropoda; class Insecta; order Orthoptera; family Acrididae; genus Schistocerca; species Schistocerca serialis. The sequence continues at coordinate 594,410,280 of NC_064642.1, forward strand.
CGGCCGGGTTGTAGGGTAACAACGGCTGATATTTCTAGCACTTTCGAAATGCCTCTGCAGCAGCTGCTTCACTGGCTGTACAATGTGCGGAAATGCGTCACTTGCATAAAATTGGCCTTAACTAAACATCCACACTATTGACAGGTTGGGACGATGTTGGTTCGCAAAAGACAGTCGTAGTGCTTACTAGTGATGATTCAAAATACAGGACCCGCAGGACTCAGCTCTGTGGTGGTCAATCCACCCTTATCAGACAACTGCTGTTGAGCTGGAGGTCCGGGCCACATAAGCAACATTCACAGTTTATAACAACAACACTTTTATTAAAAGTTTCCTTTAGGAAATAAAATTTTATCTTTAAAATTTTTGTGATAGGGTAAGTTAGCAAAGAATCCCTAAAAGCAAGGATAAGCGTCCTATTCAAACAATAACATTAATCTTTAAACGGGCATTAAGTGATTCGCAAGTTTATTACATTCTGTACACAGTAAAGTTCGCAAAAGGAGACTACAATAACGAGATAAAGTTTAACCAATCATGGATATCACATTATAAAGAAAATACAAGTACACAAAGAGATACACCCCTTCGTGACAGATTTTCAAACCAGGTGACGTCACATAGGCACTGGCTAATTCAAGTAGCCGAAGGTGGGGGGGCACTGGACCCAGACCAGAGGCGGCTAGACCCAGACCCACAGCAAGCGGGCGAGCTGGACAGGATGCCTCACACAGTACACTATAACACACTGAAAAAAGGGTCTTAGAGCCCGTAGTACTACACAATTTCAGAGAAAAAGGGGGGGAGAGATGAAACGGCAAACATTAATTCCTCAAACGTAAATTAACTACGATGTATAAAATAATAGCCTATTTCACGAATAGTGAAATAAAATAGTCAAGGGTGAATCAATAATTAATGCCCATGACGTAACCTTAAAGACGAGCTCGAATAGCATAATACCAATTCAGCTTAGAAATTTAAACTACACTAGTAGGTTATTATATGCTGACTGGAACTGGGGAGCTCATTTAAATTACCCCTTAACAGGATACTGATAAACTTAAACAGTCAAGTAGGACTACCATTTCACTGTTTACGAGTAAACAAGTAATGCAATTAGATAACACAGAACGTACAGATTCAGCGTTAAGCCTGTGCTTTGAGCAAACTATAACAACGTCCACACAGCTCAGTGTACCAGGAAAAATATTACAGTTTCACCATACTGGCTTATGCCTTCCGCCACTCTGAACAGCAATAGTACCAATTGATACACCTCGCTTACTCGGACTGTATCACATCACAAAATCCAGATAAACCTTCAACCAAACACAATAACACGTGTTTACGTAAATAGCACTAAATAGATGGGACCTTTTGGTTGGCAAGACAACAGTTTCCAGTCATGGTGTCGATACTTGGGAAGCAAGGATCAGTATAATATGCGCACCAAATCCTTACAGAACCAAATCAGGGCCGCACGACTCGATTCGGGTAATGTGGGCGAGTCCAGTTCCCACACTACAAGCCCGGTTCGGTCTTGCAAACGTGTCAAACACAGCACAACCTCTGCGTCGTGCCCCGGCCTGCTCAACCACGCTTCCCCTGATTCTCCAGCGCCGCGCGGTTCTCCGGCTAAAGCCACACGCCCGTCGCGGCCAAAAGCCACGTCAAACGGCCGAGCCCAAAGATCACACCATGCCGACCCGGCCGATCAATCGATACTAGCCGGCACGGCTCAAGCTCCTTGAAAATACATAGCCCTACGGTAAACGATGCAGTCAACTCGCACCACACAGTTGCCTTTGCAGAAGGAAACGGCACCGGTTGATGTGCGAGCGGATTTCCCACTGCCCACATTCTGCAGTTATGTCTATTGACACTTCCTCGGAGATGGAAATCGGCTTCGTCTGTCCTTAGAGTGTTCCACGTGCAGTCATTGTCCACTTCCATGCGAGCAAGATATTCTGCATTATACTTTTATCTTTCTGGCAGGTCGTCACGATGCAACTGCTAGACATAGGTAATTTTCTATGTACAGCACTGCAGGATATTTCCTAAAATTCTATGCACCGTGCTCACTGGCGTGTCCAAAATTTGACCAATTCCTCGTCCACGGCATGTTAGCACACCGCCGCTCTAACCTTCCTGCAATTCTGTGGGCATCCTCTGCCACATTGCCCTGTCCTTTCGAATTTTGCAATCATTTTCTCCAGACCCTTGGTAGACATTGGACCAATGCTTTTATTTTAATGTTCAGTGTCTGTAACTTCTGCAGAGATACGGGCACACTGTCACCATTGTTGCCCAAGAGCTTTACCAGCAGCACGTGACCCTGCGTTGGTGCAGTCATACAGTCATGCTGAACATCTCAGACGCAAACTTAGGAACGGCCTAGCACTCCGCGTCTTTTATGTTGCGTGCTCTGTCACTTGCAGAGCCATCTAGAGGTAAACGTTCCGTTGCATTCTTTTGTTTCCATAACGTTTCCCCCTTCTTCCATAACATTCTGTTCAAATTTGACTTCCTATGTAACTTAAATCACAATCACCCTGTATTTCCAGAAACGGGGTATTTTAGCATTTCGTCAACCTGACTTATTTTATCCGTAGTAAAATCTTTACAGTAGCCATTTCTTACATCGTCCGTACTGTATTTAAACGAGTAAGGACGACTGTTCCAATGTCACTGGGCAGCCCATTGCACGCAGCCAGGGATGTTCTGGCTTCGAACACTCCCAAGTGCAATTCTCCTTTCTCATCTCTTCTAAAGTGCAATTCAAATTGATCAAGGTTCCCCTGTACAGAGCTCCACACAGGAAATATGACTATAGACTTTAAGGAAATCATGAAACTCCTGTGCAGTAACGATATAGGGATTGCTACAGCGTACGAGGGTATTGGTACGAGGTCATTGGCGTACGTTGCAGGCTTTCTAGAGATAACAGGATTGTCTGTGGACAACATACATCTAAACACAAATATCGAAAGCCACTGTACAGAGCATTGTGGAGGGCTACATCGAAACAATATTATTAAATTTTGTTCCTATTACATACGTGTACTGATAGAGGAAAACATGATTATCTATGATATGACGTTAGTAAGAACTCCGCTTACAGTTGGTGAAAATGTTGGTTATTAAAACACAACTGGTTTTGCGGCTTAAAACCGCATCATCAGATGCAACAAAAGATAACGTTAAAAGATCATAGGCACGCATCGTTCCTATGATATTTGACGTTGTTACATTTGATAATGCGGCTTTTAGCCGTGAAACCTGTTTTGTTTTGATTAACAGCAATTTCACCAGCTGTAAGCGGAGTTCTTTCCAACATCATACCTTTCAACAGCTGTAGTTACCCGGGACATAAAATAGTCTGTGACTATCTACGCGTATGTGTTTCCGTTCGTACCCCAATCTCGTTCGTATTACTAGGATTACAACGCCGGTTATAGTATTGTAATGGTGAGACTGTAGGAGAAGCCACATTAACAGTTCTCCAGAGCAATGATGAAAAACGTCTTGCTGCTGTGTCTTTAATTACATTGTGTTTAATAGGATATTCTCAAGATATTGGATTTCTACTAAAGTAGAATATATCACACACCCACAAAGACACTATGTGTCGCCGACAGGATTGGCCGTGCGGTTCTAGGCGCTACAGTCTGGAGCCGAGCGGCCGCTACGGTCGCTGGTTCGAATCCTGCCTCGGGCATGGATGTGTGTGATGACCTTAGGTTAGTTAGGTTTAATTAGTTCTAAGTTCTAGGCGACTGATGGCCTCAGAAGTTAAGTCGCATAGTGCTCAGAGCCATTTGAACCATTTGAACACTATGTGTCACGGAACTCGTCCCCTTTGAGTTGCCAGATAGTGCACTGTCCGATCTACATTACGTGTATGTCATTTTATCTAAAGCACCTAGAAACCAACTAGCGAACATTAAAATTGTGAGAAGCTTTCAGTTGAAATGCAGATAGTATTTAAACAACAAAATCACGACAGACAAGGCTTGGACACGTATGCAGGATATTTTACCGTTTGCCTGTTTCACAGTTCAGCCTGAAAACCGGTTAGACATACGCTTATGCAATCCCTGCATTGGTTTCACTTTTCCGCAGTTAATGGCTTCCCAAGTAGACCGACAACGTACTTCTCGCGAAAATCTGTTGGATAATTAAAGAGAATATGCGTTCATGTAGACTGCGCGATAATTCTACCCCCTCTCCCATTGTATATGTCACATAACGGCAATATGAATAAGATAAAACAGATTAGAGAGCTGCTAAAAGTGAATGTAAGACAGAAAAACCACTATCTGTACTAACTATTAGCCATTGATCCGTGGTAGATGTGGGACGACAAGTGGCTTAACACTACGAGATCTTCATCGCTTAACTATGTCACACACTGAGTAACGAGATATGAAAAACCTTGGTTTTAATTGAAACATTACACATTTTCCACTTGTAATGCGAGAGTGGAATGACTTCAATATCGGATTTACGGTAGGGTACGGTACCATACCATCGCTCTCTAGGGGGAACCTAGAAGTAATTTCTTTAATACGCAGTCTGCTTAGACCCAATTGATACACAGCCTCATTTACGTAAGCCCTGCAGAATAACTGTATTTTTTGGACGCAGTAACAGTTTATAGTGCGTTTTAGAGTTCTGTACCTCAGTCGGTAAATACGGAACCCATATATAAGCGTTCATTTTCAGAATTGTCTCCCTCAAATTAAGGCCTATGTTTGATACTAGTAGAATTCTTTTGGCGAGGAATGATCTTTTTGCCAGTGCCTGTCTGCTTGTTATGGCCGCCCATCACGGGTCATTTTGTTGCCTATATATTATAATTCCATAACTTCATCTGCTTCGTTATGACAAATTCTGATGTCAAGTTTCTCTCTACTTACATTTCAGCTACTTCTCATTACTTCCGTATTTCTTCGATTGACTCTCACACCGTATTCTGTACTCATTAGACGGTTCATTCCATTCAACTCTCCTCTTCTTCACTTTCACTGAAAATGGCAATTTCATTAGCGAATCTTATCACAGATATTATTTCACCTCCAGTTTTAATTCCACTCTGGAACCTTTCGTTTATTTGCACCATTTCTTTCTCGGTGTAGAAATTGAACAGTAGCGGCGAAAGAATACATCCCTGTCTTACTCCTGTTTTATCCGACCCCTTCGTTGTCTTCCACTCTCATGGATCCCTCTTGGTTTTTGTAGATATAGTATATTTAAGTTTTTTCCTGTAGCTTACCTTTATTTTACTCAGAATTTCAAACATCTTACACCATGTTACATTGACAAACGCTTTTTTCAGGTCGTCGAATCCTATAGCATGTGTTAATTTTTTTTCAGTGTTGTTTCCATTACCAACCACAAGGTCAGTACAGTCTCTCGTGGGCGTTTACCTTTTATAAAGCCAAATGATCTTCATCTAACAGATATTCAATTTTCCTGCTCATTCTGCTGTACACTGTTCTTGTCAGCAACTCAACTTGAATGCATAAGCTGTTAAGCAGATTCTGCGATAATTTTGGACTCGTAGGCTCTTGCTATCTTTGGAATACTGTGGACGGCACTTTTCTGATTGTCTGAAGATATTCCAGCAGTCTCATACAGTCTACACACCAACGCGAATAGTCGTTCTTTCAATGATTTAACAAATTCTGATGGAACGTTGTCTTTCTCTTCTGTCTTATTTGATTTAAGACTTCCAAATCTCTTTTAAGTTCTTATTGAAATACTGGATCCCTATCCATGTTGTCTATCCCTTCGCCGTATTTTATTTAAGACATCCAAATCTCTTTTAAATTTTAATTCTAACACTGAATCCCCATCACTTCTGCGTCGACTCCTGTTTATTCTTCCATCACGTAGTCGGACAGGTCCTGCCCGTAATAAAGGCATTCATTGTACTCTTTGCACCTATCCGTTCTCTCCTGTGCGGAATTCCTATTGCTGAAATTAAATTTTTGCAGAATTCAATTAGTTTTTCTCCTTTGTCACTTCTACTACCAAGCCCATAATCTGCCGTAATCCTTTCGTCTACTCCTTCCCCTACAAAGGCATTTCAATCCCCCATGATTATTAGATATCCATCTCCATTATCGTTCTGTATTTCCCGTCCAGTATCCGTATATACTTTCTCCGTCTCTTCATTTTCTGCTTGCGACGTCGCATTTATAGCGAATTATCGTTGCCGGTGTTGGTTTCCTGTCGATTCTGATGCGAATAACCGTACCACACAACTGTTCACAGTATTTCTCTCTCTGTTCTATCTTCCTATTCATAGGGAATACTAGTCGCTTTGTAACATTTTCTTTTGCTCTTGATATTACACGTGTCACCAGAAATCTTTGTCTTCCTTCCATTTGACTTCACTGGCCCTCACTGTATGTAGATTGAGCTTCAGCATTTGTTTTTTCAGGCATTGTAGTTTTCCTACCACGTTCAAATTTCTGAGATTTCACACCTCGATTCGCAGAACGTACCCTCTCACTGATTATTCAATCTTTTTCTCACGTCACTTCATCCTTGGCAGTTCCGTCCCGGAGATCCATATGAAGAACTGGTCGGGTATCTTTTGCCTTTTAGGTGCAGTTTCCCATCCCAAAGGCGAGAGAGTGCCCTGAACTTCTGTTTGTTCTTCCGCATTTTTTGACAAACCCGTTGGTAGAATGAGGGTGATTTCTTATGCCAGAAGTCTTCGGCCGCCATTGCTGATGATTTTCATTTGAAACTCAAGGAGTGGCGAAGCTTAAAGACAGGGAGCAGATGGTTTAGTTAGTAGTCAAAACACTACCCCTAGACCACGGGTAAAGTCATAGTCACTGAACTGTTTTCTAGAAACCATTATTATGCTCAAGTAAGACAACAATTTTCATAAAAATACTTCATTTTTTGCTAACAACGGCTACGAACTGTTCAAATACCTGAGTGAAGTGGGTGTAGTGAAGCTGAATGACATATACATTTACTATGACAGACATTGTCTCCACTATGGAAGGGGGCTGTATAAGAACACCTTGCATGTGAACTTGACATTTCAATATTAGGGATACGATTGCGTCTCTGGATGCCACCTTCTTCTTTGTATATGAATTATCTGTGAAAGACATTTTCTGTCCTTTTTTGTTTTGTTGAAGACAGGAAGCTTTGGTGAAGGCATGTAAGAAAGTCTTGAACGGGGCTCTACTTTCCATCAACGAGGAAGCTCCATTTTTGGAAACAAATCGACTTCGCCCCAGAAACTATTCTCTCAGAGTGGCCGAACAGCAGGTAGCTACTAACTTCAGCTGGGATATTAAATGGCACGAGAGCTGGAGTAATAGTGCCTCCCTCGAGAACTGTGACCCTATCAGCTCGGCAGAAAATTACGTTTTGAACTTCCACGACAGATATTGAGAAGCCTGAACACCCTCCTAACAGACACATGAAAAACGTTCACACAGTCTCCACAAGTGGAGAAAGCTACCCAGCGCTGGCTGTAACTGCAGGACTCCAAACCAAAGTGTCTAACACGTCGCCCAGAACTGTGAACTGAGTGCCTGTTAGGGGAGCCTGGCTGACTTCTTCAACGCTGCCTCGTCCTGCCTCGAATGCGTCGCTAGTCTGGGAGTCAGAATATGAAGATACAAGTTACACAAGTTAGGTGCTCCAATGTTGTGTTTTGTTTATTGTCTTATGGTATTCTATATTTTATCTGATTTTATTCCGCATACCTCACTGACGTATTTTATAAAGTACTTTATCGCCGATCATATAACCAGTGTAAATCATGTATGTAATGCCATATGGTAAATAAATAAATGGAATCCTTTCTTTTCCTTCTTTTAGCATCGATGATAGAAGGTTGTATCATTCTTGAAACTTGCATTCTGTGATGAATAACAACGTTGCTTGAATTATTTCTTCTTTATATTGGAAGCACAGTACGAAACCCTGTGTTCCCCTATGTGACGGTACGTCACATAAATATTGACATTTTTGTCGGTTGTAAACCGCAGTTAAAGTATTTTATGAATATTATTAGTGTAAAAGATATGGTTAATGTTCTTGTAACGACTGATATGCAGTGATAATTTAAGAGTAGTATCTTTATTTAATGTCTATGAAAATAAAAAAGGATCGAACGAGACGCGATTCTACGGCCGATGAGGAACGACGTATTTTATGGGACACACACTGTTTTGTTTCGCTATACGGAAGGCAGCCATTGAGCGGCTATACATATTTTATGTAAGTTATTCTGATTTATTCAATAATAAACTTATTATTGTTATCAAAAAATGAATTTCCTTGTAATAGTTGTCACCTCAAATGCTCTCAGTAGCTAATTATTTTTAATAAACATTTTTTCAGTAATTTGCGCTGCGAGAAGCTCATCTTCCGATGCAGCCTCTGGTCGGCCATTACGCGCCGAAGTATTAATTTATTTCTCAGTGTTAACAGTAACGGCAAATGCGAGAGATTTCGTTGTAAGAACCTTTTAAAATTGCAACAGATAATTAATTTACTTTATAGTTCATTTTTTAAGTTATACAGATTCCATGAGTTCAGTAAGTTTGCTCTTGGCCGCTCCACGGCAACAATCTAAATTCTCTCGCGCCTTGCTTTGCAATAAATAAATAGAAATTAATAAAATTACATTCACTTCAATTAAAGGCAACTATATTTTAGTCACCACGTTCAAAATCTAAAGTTGGTACATGAATAACAGCAGCCCTTCAAGAACCCGTTTCGTATTTACTTATGCACGTAAGTAAAAGTGATAAGAAAAGACAGTACCCCTGAGAGAAAGAATCATGCACTAACAAAAGAAAAATTCATGCCGATAAATTAAAAATAAAAATATATAATATATATACACTTCTGGAAATGGAAAAAAGAACACATTGACACCGGTGTGTCAGACCCACCATACTTGCTCCGGACACTGTGAGAGGGCTGTACAGGCAATGATCACACGCACGGCACAGCGGACACACCAGGAACCGCGGTGTTGGCCGTCGAATGGCGCTAGCTGCGCAGCATTTGTGCACCGCCGCCGTCAGTGTCAGCCAGTTTGCCGTGGCATACGGAGCTCCATCGCAGTCTTTAACACTGGTAGCATGCCGCGACAGCGTGGACGTGAACCGTATGTGCAGTTGACGGACTTTGAGCGAGGGCGTATAGTGGGCATGCGGGAGGCCGGGTGGACGTACTGCCGAATTGCTCAACACGTGGGGCGTGAGGTCTCCACAGTACATCGATGTTGTCGCCAGTGGTCGGCGGATGGTGCACGTGCCCGTCGACCTGGGACCGGACCGCAGCGACGCACGGATGCACGCCAAGACCGTAGGATCCTACGCAGTGCCGTAGGGGACCGCACCGCCACTTCCCAGCAAATTAGGGACACTGTTGCTCCTGGGGTATCGGCGAGGACCATTCGCAACCATCTCCATGAAGCTGGGCTACGGTCCCGCACACCGTTAGGCCGTCTTCTGCTCACGCCCCAGCATCGTGCAGCCCGCCTCCAGTGGTGTCGCGACAGGCGTGAATGGAGGGACGAATGGAGACGTGTCGTCTTCAGCGATGAGAGTCGCTTCTGCCTTGGTGCCAATGATGGTCGTATGCGTGTTTGGCGCCGTGCAGGTGAGCGCCACAATCAGGACTGCATACGACCGAGGCACACAGGGCCAACACCCGGCATCATGGTGTGGGGAGCGATCTCCTACACTGGCCGTACACCACTGGTGATCGTCGAGGGGACACTGAATAGTGCACGGTACATCCAAACCGTCATCGAACCCATCGTCCTACCATTCCTAGACCGGCAAGGGAACTTGCTGTTCCAACAGGACAATGCACGTCCGCATGTATCCCGTGCCACCCAACGTGCTCTAGAAGGTGTAAGTCAACTACCCTGGCCAGCAAGATCTCCGGATCTGTCCCCCATTGAGCATGTTTGGGACTGGATGAAGCGTCGTCTCACGCGGTCTGCACGTCCAGCACGAACGCTGGTCCAACTGAGGCGCCAGGTGGAAATGGCATGGCAAGCCGTTCCACAGGACTACATCCAGCATCTCTACGATCGTCTCCATGGGAGAATAGCAGCCTGCATTGCTGCGAAAGGTGGATATACACTGTACTAGTACCGACATTGTGCATGCTCTGTTGCCTGTGTCTATGTGCCTGTGGTTCTGTCAGTGTGATCATGTGATGTATCTGACCCCAGGAATGTGTCAATAAAGTTTCCCCTTCCTGGGACAATGAATTCACGGTGTTCTTATTTCAATTTCCAGGAGTGTATATATATATATATGTAATACTTTTGTATATGACATAACAATTGGCACAGACGTCACACCTACTAATGAAGTTTTTTGGGTATAATTCCTGGTGCGTAAATTAGTTGGAAGTAGTCAGTTCAGTGACGTGACGATTACATACCATAAGCGCTCTACCGTTTTCCCAATTCAGCGTATGTAAGTCTAACCTACATCCTCTGTTGTAGACAAAGTCCGTACTTGATCGTTATTAATGTGCAAAACTAACTCTTTGCCTTGAGAATTAACGTTTACACGGTTTCACGACATCAACCTCGCTACTTTCCAATGATGATTGCTTGCATGCGAATGAAAGGAAACTCATACGAGTAAAGATAATTTTATGATCAGGTTGTTTTTTTTTTTTTTACTATTACTCACGCAGTGTACTCTTCCTTCCACAATATCTTAGTTTCGTGAACCAATTTAACATAGCTAAATTCCTGCAGTGGAGGAAAAGTGATACTTTGCAGCACGAACGGGGGCCTATTCTAGCACATAAACAATGCTTCTTCAACGAGTACCTGTGTGGAATAGGAACGGAATTCGTTAATACTGTTCCAATATACCGCACACCATGCACTGTATTGTGGCTTGCGATATTTTTGTTTAGATGTAGGCTGTTCAGAGAAGATGCTGTTTTCTCATAGGAAGGATGCAACGCAGGTAGGATGTAGCGGTTTTCAGGAAAACCTGAAGAGGGCTGCAAGTGTTGCGAGTTGGAGCTGAATGTAAATAAATGTAGCGTGCTGCATATAAAGAGGCGAAGTCATCAGCTGCTGTTCTACTGCAATAATGGCAACACATCACTAGAACCAGCAAAAATCGTAAAGCATCCATAAGTACACATCTGGACATAAAGTAAATAGTAGGAAAAAGTAAGTGCCATGCTGAGGGTTATTTTATCAACGAAAGAAGCTGGTTACAAAACATTTTTCGACGATTGCCAAGTTTGGCTTGTGGCCCAGAAGCCCTTACCAGCTCAGACTAATGGAAAATTAAACGGACAGCAGTGTGTTTTGTCGAGTGATCTTTTAGTTGGTGCAGGATATTAATCGAACTCCAGTGATAGTCACAACATGGTAGGCAATGTGCATCAAGGAATGGTGTACTGTTGCAAAAGTTATAGAGAGTGCGTCCTGGGCAGTATGTTTCTTTCTTCCACATGTGTCTCGCAAAATGTCAGCAGCGAGAAATTGGAGCTAATGCGGAGGCTTACCGACACATTTATTTTCCCACCTGCCTTTCCCAAATGGAATAGGTACGGATGTTGAATGGAGGTGGTGAATTGGTCGTGAGCTAAGGAAGTAGTAAGGTGGCGACGAAAATAAAACAATGTTTGAAAAACATTATTTATTTATTTAGCACGGATACTTGTTTGTACTAAAATTTATCAAAAGATTCTCAAACAGCAGTTTCTATAATCGACATTGCCATATAACTGCCACAGGAAACTCCACACAATTACCACTGTCTCCCTCAACCTGCTGGATTTTCTCACTAGGTGTAGTTTCGGCGATCATCCAGCTGAGGACATCCACGAGGATATTTTCAGAGCCCCTCACATGTTTCACTTCGAACTGAAATGCCGAAATGCGTACCGCCCACGTGGCAATACGGCCAGTTTTACGCGGCCTAGTCAACACCCAGCTCCAAGCCTGATTGTCGGTTTCTCATTGGAAAACCCGATGTTCAAGGTAGAAGCGTAACTTCTCTAATGCAAATAAAACGGCCAAAGGATTGCACTCGGAGTACTTGAGTTCGGCATCAGTTAACTGATGAGACGTGTAGACTAATGGCTGTCTCTGCCCCTCAAACTCCTGGAGAAGAACAGATGAAATATTAGCTTTAGAAGCGTCAGTTTGAACAATAAATCTTTTATTAAAATCGGGTACCCCAAGAACCGGAGGATGGGCTATCGCTGCCTTAATATGCTCAAAGGCAGCCTCCTGGGCGGGTCGCCATTTAAAAGGAGCGCCCTTTCGGCGTAACTGATCTAGGGGTGCCGCTAAATGAGCAAAATTGGGAACGAAACGCCTGAAATAATTTGGCATGCCTATGAATTTAGCAATTCCCCGCTTATCAGTAGGTGGAGGCAAAGCCTATAAGGCTTTAGTTCACTCTTGGTCAATGCGAATACTCTGACCCGACACTATATGACCTAAGAAAGATACCTGCTGCTTGGCTAGCGTCATCTTACTAGGCTTAACGAACAGCGCGGCTCCCTGTAATCTCAAAAGAACTTGCTGAATATGCTCCAAATGATCCTCAAACGAACGACTGTAGATAACCAAGTCGTCCAAATAATTATACACACAGACTAACTTCAAGTCGCCAAGGATATTATCCAACGAAAGAGTAAGCACAGCCGCTCCAATTGCTAGTCCAAAAGGAACTCCGTTGAACTCAATCAAGTTCCTATCAGTAAAAAATGTGGTAAAATCTTTACATTCTTCAGGCAATGGAATCTGATAACAGGCCTGATTCAAATCAAGGACCGTAAACCAATTAGCGCCGGCAAACCAAGCAAAAGAATTATGCGGATCAGATAGGGGTACCGAATCAAGGACAACCTTAGCGTTTAAACGGCGGTAGTCAACCACAGTTCTGAAATCACGCCCCTGGTCTTTAGGTACAATAAATATTGGGGAAGCATAAGCAGAAGGCCTAATCACTCCTTGCTGGAGCATCTGAGATCTCTTAGCCTTGAGTATCTTCACCTTAGGGGGTGAGAGGCGGTATGGGGACTGCCTAGCCGGAATATTGTCCGACAGATAGATATGATCATCAACTACATTAGTAACACCCAGGTTATCACTAAGGAGCTGGGGAAAACTGTGCAACAAATCGCGTAACTGAGAAGCCTGATGGGGCAAGAGATGGGCCAGATCAAACTCGTTAGCTACGATCTCCGACAGTTCGATGCACAATCGCATTCGCAAAGGCCAAACTTCTCTCCAGGAGCGAATTTATAGAAAAGGGTGTGTCCGGAATAATCCAAGACCAACCCGGTTTTATTGATGAAATCACACCCCAAAATTACATTAGTTCCTTAACCAAGGCTAAAGACATAGGCCAGAAAAAATCGCCGAAGGGACCGACCGAAGTTTCGTGAGATGTCCAAATTCCAAAAACCACTCGAAGTTCAATAATGAAAAGGAACTACTACAATCCAAAGAGCACAAACCGGCTCGCCACCTACCCGAGAACAAACGTATGGGAAAGGGGGGCGGGGTGGGGGGTGGATGAGGGAGCGACCACCCCAATGTCTGAAACCTCGAATCCGAGTTCGCGGCCCAACCCGGCATCATCTATTGGCTGTGGGTGCACGAGCCTGAACACAAGAACGCACCAAATGAGCTGTGTTGCCACACCTGAAACAACGCCGGGGTTTCCTTTTGATAACTTCAGCGGATGTAGATTCGGCGGATTCAGTGCTGACGTCCCGCCCCTTAACCTCGTGACATACATGGTTCTCAAGTGGTAATGCAGATGCTGCTACGACCACGTCACGGAGCTCTTTCCTGCTTGAAGGCTGCTTACGGAAGACAAAATGCGACTTATCCGCCGCACTCATTCCCCTCAGAACGATAGAGACCATTTCTTGTTCAGGTAAATCACTTAGCAAGGCCAAAGAGGCTGTCTGAATTCTATCGACCTACTGATGTAACTGCTCCTCAACCTGCTGCACTTCCAAAATGTAACAACACTGTTTAAGAACGCCGGTGGTCAACCTTTGTCTAATTACGAGCTTCCTTAATTGCTGCAAGGAAAACCCTTCCGACATGGTTCGTGAGCGGAGGTTCTGCAACTCGCCTCTAGTTAACGGGCACAACAACGACAAAATTAATTACTTTTGAATACATTATGGGAGTGACAGTGATCAATGTGTAACAAATATTTACTATAAAAACAGCCTTGATCACGATTTATTTATTAAGGTGACCGGTTTCGACCACTACTGTGGTCATCTTCAGACCATTGAGTAGGCACCTCTTTCTGCTGGAGAATCACTACTACACTAGTGATTCTCCACAGTAATTTTTCCACCAGATGAAGTCCCTCCACAACCAATTCAGTAATATCTTGGAAGAAATAGGCCAGAGGATTAGGAAACTTGGCAAACACAGCATCTAACTTGACGAAGGATGTAACAGTACTACTCCAGTGCTGGCTCTCACTCTCTCCCAGACAGCACAAGACCCTGTCTTCAACCTTCCTCCCATGCAACTCCAAACACGTAAGCTTAAATTGTAATGCACTCACCAAAGTTCCCAACTCAACGGTAAATTTTTTGTGATGATCTTCCAAATCTAACGTGCTTAAATCCGCCATCCGATTAGTTAAATGCATTAACTGTGCCTGCACCCTATCCAGCTGACTGCCACTAGGTTGGGTTCCCTCCAAAAGATAAATAGTGTCTTCAAGGCCTTTATTAGCCTCAAACAAAAATTCAGTTGCCGCTCCTGTCTCGCCCACCGCCAGCGTGACGTCAACCAGCTGACGAACGGCAGCGCGCAAACGGGTTACCAATTCTGGAACACGGCCCTCAACCAGTTGGGGCCTTATTGCCAACTCGTAAACAATGTGGCTCTTTCTCAGCAGGCCCATCCCCGAACACTGTCTGACTGCCGTGACGATAAGCACCTGAAACAAGTAACAGCCAAAACAATATGGTGCCACAGAACACAAACGAAACAAGAGTGAAACTGACATCAACTAGAATGGTAAGCACAAGTGTAACCACGCTCTGCTACCAGTGAGACGCCCTACTAAACCTGCAAGACAGGACAGGTAGTGGAAAGGGGCCAAAATAAGTGGCTGTTAGTTACACTCGAACATACGACTTTTTATTTGATCAAACATTACACTCAAAGAGCAAACAACTTAAATTCAAAATCGGCTGAAGGCCCAAATGATCTGACACTTTAAGAGCAAAACAAATTCAAAATCGCCTGAAGGTATAACACTTAAGACTCGATAACATTAATTTTAAAAATGCCGACAGACAGTCAACGGACCCACCGACAAGATAACTTCGGCTCCACCCGACCAGCACACAACAGGAAGTTCAACGGACCAATGTAGAAGGTATTGGCACCCACAACCAATTATACACTGAGCTGTCAAACTACACTCCATGCTGGACAATGACTACACGATAAGGAAAATATACTGCCAGAATTTATGTCAACGGCCAGGGCAGGTAATTGGAACGTTAACGGCCACAAGGCAGAAGATTCCGCTGGTGCACTACAGTTCAAATAACCAAGTACAGTTATACTCCACCGGAGGGTGGCTAAAATTTACCAACTTGAAAACACCTGTTGTTGCTCGCAGGAATATCCCAACAGCCGACAACCAACTCCAAACGGCACAATGTGAACCGTCGTGACTTGCTGATAGATTAAGTCAAAACTCAAATTTCATGTCCGGGATCGGTGAGCCATGAACCCCGTAGAAATGGGAACAGCACCACACACTCAGACACCGCATAGTGGCCACCAGCAGGTCCGGCCAAATCACGCGCCGCGGAGATTTCCTCGCTGGTCCACGCCAACCGACCAACTGCTTGCACCCAGTTCTGACGGAAACTATAAGCGCCATGCCAAAGATAGTCCAAGCTGCGAATATCGATACACACCACTGCTGCCACCCACGGAACGAAAGGATAACAGCATAATCGCGATAACCGCGGGAGACTAAACACAGAATAGAAACCAAGGTTTAATCCAACACATGCTATGAGCCAGCAACGGCTCAGAGGGATTAGAACCTGCGGCCGTAGCAGCAGCGCGGTTCCGGACTGAAGTGCCTAGAACCGTTTGGCCACAGCTACCGGCTGATGCGTTAATGAATTGTGTAGCTAGATGTTCAGTGAGCAACTATTGCACTATAGACTGAGTGAATTTACGCTCACAAATAACGTGAGATTTTACCTCTTAAACAGAAAAACCCCACGAAATTTAATAAATATACTTCCTAAAAACACAGAAAAAGATAAACACTCAACTTGCCGCTCTGTATATTTATGTCAGCTTACAGGTGCTACCTGGCTGGCTTACTAAACGAACGAACAGTTTTCTTCAAAACTGCCCCTACCAGGTGCCAATGTCCGCAAACTGTGGCTCACCTCGGCACCAACGACACTTGTCACATGGGTTCGGAGGCGACCCACGGTTCATACAGGCGACTGGCGGAAGTGGTGAAGACTGTTGGCCTCGCACTTGGGATGCAAGCAGAGCTCGTAATTTGCAGCATTTTTCCCAGATTTGATCGGGGTCCTTTGGTTTTGAGCCCAGTGGAGGGTCTCAATCAAAGGCTTCGCCGACGCTGTGACGGTCTTGGCAGCAGATTTCTAGACTAGCGTTATCGTGTGAGGATTTGAAGGACTCCCCTTGACAGGTCAGGAATGCACTACACAAAGGAAGCAGCTACTCAGGTAGCAGAGTATTTGTGGAGTGGACTTGAGGGTTATCAGGCTAGACGGTAGTTTGAAAATCTCTGATGAACACTTGCCAGTCGATACGCAGCAAGGGAAATCAGACCTCGTTCAGAGTAATGAGGCTTCGACTGTCAAAATTCTATCATTAAGCTGTCGAGTATTCGTAATAAAGTTTCCGAATTTACTGCCCTTCATGAAAGTTCTGGCGCTCAGGTCACTCTTGGAACAGAGAGCTGGCTGAAACCCCAAGTGGAAAGACACATTAGAGGCCTGAGGAGGAGGAGTATTCACAGCAGCTGACAAAAATATTGTCTCTTTTGAGGTAGAAGTTGTGAGTGCCATTGAAGTTATCTGCTCACGTATAACAGATGTAGTTAAATCTAAGTTATTTGTTGAATGTTTTTACCGGCCACCGGATTCCGCTGTGACAAATCTAGAGTCATTCGTAGATAGTCTACAGTCAGAAGCTCATAAATACCCAGATCATGCAATACTAGTATGAGACAACTTTAACCTATCGCGTCTAGACTGGAATGATTTCATTGCGGGGGAACAGACGTGTGAAATACTTTTGAGCACGCTTTCAGAAAACTGTCTTGAGCAGCTATCTCGGCAGCCCAAATGCAATGCAAATATCTTAAGCCTTGTAGCTATGAACAGGCCGGCCTTATTGACAGTGTCAGTATAGAAATGGGGATTAGCTATCATGATGTCATTACACGAACTATGTTTTCGTAAGTTAATATATCATTCAACAAAGCTACGAGAATGCTAGCCCAGCCCGAAAGCGTTTAACTTCGGTGATCTGACGGGAACCGATGTTACCACAGCAGCAATGCCGTTGGCAGTTTTAAATTTCAATTTCTAGAAACCGTTCACACAGGAGAATCGTACAAACATACCTTTATTTGACCATCGGGCAGACTGACATATGGACGACATACTACACTCATGCTCATAAATTAAGGATAGCTGCAGAATGTGGTGCCACACAACGTGGCACTATACAAAACTGGCGCTTATAGGCACATGCACATAGGG
The DNA here is from genome assembly GCF_023864345.2 of Schistocerca serialis cubense. Lineage (NCBI taxonomy): Eukaryota > Metazoa > Arthropoda > Insecta > Orthoptera > Acrididae > Schistocerca > Schistocerca serialis. The sequence goes on from NC_064642.1 coordinate 594,428,097, forward strand.
AACACACATGACACAGATCTGTAAGTCCACGGTATTGGTGAGAAGTTGAGAAAACCGTCCCGAAACACATGTGCTACAAAACGCCACTGTTTCCTGCGCATGTACCCCCACATCAATGTGGAACTTGATCACCATGCACACATACACAGGCCGCACAACGGGCTGGCATACTCTGGATCAGATGGTCGAGCAGCTTCTGGGATATAGCCTCCCATTCTTGCACCAGTGCCTGCCGGAGCTCCTGCAGTGTCCTAGGGGTTTGAAGACGTGCAGCGATACGTCTACCGAGAGCATCCCAGACGTGCTCGATGGGGTTTAGGTCTGGAGAACAGGCAGGCCACTGCATACGCCTGATACCTTCTGTTTCAAGGTACTCCTCCACGATGGCAGCTCGGTGGGGCCGTGCGTTATCATCCATCAGGAGGAAAGTGGGACCCACTGTACCCCTGAAAAGGCGGACATACTGGTGCAAAATGACGTCCTAATACACCTGGCCTGTTACAGTTCCTCTGTCAAAGACATGCAGGGGTGTCCGTGCACCAATCATAACCCCACACCACACCATCAAACCACGACCTCCATACAGGTCCCTTTCAAGGACATTAAGGGGTTGGTATCTGGTCCCTGGTTCACGCCAGATGAAAACCAGGCGAGAATCACTGTTCAGTCTATACCTGGACTCTTCCGGGAACATAACCTGGGACCACTGTTCCAATGACCATGCACTATGATCCTGACACGAGGCTTTACGCGCTCTCCTGCGACCAGGGGTCAGTGGAAACCACCTTGCAGGTCTCTGGGCGAATAAACCATGTCTGTTCACTCGTTTGTAGACGGTGTTTCTGGAGACAACAGTTCCAGTGGCTGCGGTAAGATGCCGAGCAAGGTTACCTGCAGTACTCCGTGGCCGTCTGCGGGCACTGATGGTAGATATCGGTCTTTTAGTGGCGTTGTACCCTGTGGACGTCCGGTACTGTAGCGCCTGGACACGTTTCCTGTCTGCTGGAATCGTTACCATAATCTTGAGATCATACTTCGTGGCACACGGAGGGCCCGTGCTACGACCTGCTGTGTTTGACCAGCCTCGAGTCGCCCTGGTATTCTACCCCTCATAACGTCATCAATATGTGTTCTTTGAGCCATTTTTAACACACAGTCACCATTAGCACGTCTGAAAACGTCTGCACACTTACTCGTTGCACCGTACTCTGACATGCACAAACACTCCTCTGCGAATGTGGACTGCTGCCAGCGCCGCCATGCGACGACTGCAGGTCAAATGCACCGCATGGTCATACACCGAGGTGAGTTAGACCCGCAAACCGCCCACCAGAGCGTTGTTTCACCATGTATCAGCATTATCCTTAATGTATGAGCGTGAGTGTAGTAAGCACTCCTTACGTGGAGAAACAGCTGAAAGATTTGTAATCAAATAAAGCATCAGGTGCGAATGGAATCACAATTTGGTTTTACAAAGAGTACTCTACGGCATTGGTCTTTACCTAGCTTTCATTTATCGTGACTTTATCGCCCAGCACCAAATTCCAAGCGACTGCAAAAGAGCGTGGGTGACTCCTGTACATAAGAAACGTAAAACAACGGACCCAACATAATTACAGACCAATTTCGCTAACTTTGCTACATAATCCTTCAATATATTCTCAACTCGATTATAACAAATTTTCTTGAGCCCGAGAAGCGTATCTCCACGTGTCAGCTTCGTTTTAGACAGCATCGCTCGTGTGAAACTCATCTTGCCTTTTTCTCACATGATACGAGGGTCACTCCAAAAGAAATGCACACTATTTTGTAAAAATACAGTTGTCATTCTGTGTATGTGTGAAAGTTTTACAGTGTGTATATACATCCTTCCCGCTTGTTTTCAAACTTAGTTCAACCTGTTCCCGTGAGTGGCGCCGTCACATCATGTCTTCAAGATGGCTGCTACACTTGACGTTCGTCAGAAGCAACGTGCTGTCATAGAATTCCTGTGCTGTGAAAACGAGACAGTGGGAAACATCCACAAGAGTTTGAAAAAGGTGTATGGAGATGCTGCTGTCGATCGCAGTACAGTCGGTGGGCAAGCAGGTTACGTGATGAAAGCGGGCACAGCAATACTGAGGATTGTCCTCGCAGCGGTAGGCCTCGTATTGCACACACTCCAGACAATGTGCAGGGAGTTTCTGATGCATATGTGACGACACTGAAGAATCTTCAAGCTCGACTGAGTCGTGTTCGACCACATCGGCAAAAGCAGGATGTTTTGCTGTTGCACGACCATGCACGGCCACATGTCAGCCAAAAAACCACGGAAGTGATCACAAAACTAGGATGGACAACACTGAAACACCCGCCTTACAGTCCTGACCTGGCTCCATGTGACTATGATCCCTTTGGGAAACAAAGACTCTCATCGCGGAAGAAGGTTTGAAGATGATGACTCCCTTGTGCACGCTGCCAAACAGTGGCTCCCACAGGCTGGTCCAGAATTTTACCGTGCGGGTATATCTGACAATAGAAGGCGACCTCAATGGTCATGTAAGATAGGCGACCGGCCGCTGTGGCCGAGCGGTTGTAGGGACTTCAGTCTGGAACCACGCAGCTGCTACGGTCGCAGGTTCGAATCCTGCCTCGGGCATGGATGTGTATGGTGCCCTTAGGTTAGTTAGGATTAAGTAGTTCCAAGTCTAGGGGACTGATGACTTCAGATGTTAAGTCCCATAGTGCTTAGAGCCATTTGAAACATTTTCACGATCGTCGAGAAATGGGTATGACCAGTTGCCTGCTAGAAATGGATAAGGCACTATGAGTGAGGATGGGATACGGATTTTGGATATTGTCCAAGCACATGAGCTTGTGGTAACAGAGACATTCAAGAAGAGGCATACACATCTGATAATAAGTACAAGTGGTGGGCACAAAATGACTGTCTACTCACAAGAAGACGCGACCTGAATTTATTAATTAAGGTACAAGTCATCCCCTCAGAATCAGTTGCCCCCAGTATCGGACTCCTGTCATGCACGTAAAGTTGAATATCCAGAACCGAAATCGTCCCCAAATCATTGGAATACAGACAATCAGATGATGGCGTATTTCAGAGCGCAAAACTCAGCTCACCACTGCACTTAGGGACATCGACATAGACACAGACATAGACACATACTTCTTCTTCTTCTTCTTCTTCTTCCGTTACGGCCTCTGTAGGACCACGGGTAGCCCCTTCGTGGACTGAATTTTCCTCTTCTTCTCCCAGAACCTCTTCATTCTTCCTCTTCTCCTCTCCCGCTCCTCTTCCGAGATCTTCAGTTTCCATTTCTCCTGGCAGCTCCACTGAAGACATTCTAATCTTTTCCTGTATTCTTCTCTGTCATTGATCTCCGGCATATTTGTCGGTGTATATTTGTTCCTCCAATTTTCCTTTCCTTCGACCTTGATCCCCAGTCCCAACCAGTCCTTCCGAAGTTCAACAATCCACTTGGTTCCTGTCTTTCCCCTTGTCCTCCCTGTTGTTTCCCACACTCTCTTCGTCATTCTGTCCATACTCACCCTAACTACATGCCCAGCAAACCTTGCACTTTTGAGTCTGATTTCCCCGGATATTGTTCTCATGTTCCGGTACAATTCTTCCCTAGGTCTTCGCATCCACCTCTCTGCACCTCTTTTGGGACCTAGTATTTTTCTCAGTGTTTTCCTCTGTTCTTTCTCTAGTTGCTCTGCCCCATTTGTTCCTAGTCTCATCGTCTCAGCAGCATATAATACTGCATTCCTCACTGTTGCCTTTGGTGGCTTATCTTGGCCTCTGTGGATATATTCTTTTTATTGTATACCTCTCTCGTCATGCAGAAGGCTGACCTCATCTTCTTTATCCTCTCTGTTATTCCATCCTTGCTCTTGTTCCTTCCTGTTATAAATTCTCCCAGGTATTTAAATTTGTCCACCATTTGCACAGTGCCTTCCGCTGCTTACCAGTTTGCAGTGGTGTTTAACGTCTTTGTCTTGTTATAGGCGATCCTCAGTCCCACCTTTCTGGCTACCTTACTTAAGTTGTCGAGTTGTGTCTTTTCGTCTTCTTCCGTCTCACTTACTATTGTTATGTCATCTGCAAAGGCTAGCCAGTCCACTTGAGCCCAGTTGTCCTTTTTGTTCCCCACATGGGTCTTTGGTATTCCCATGTCCTCGTTTATTGCTCTCCACTGCCTGATCACTTCGTCCAGTGCTATATTGAACAACAATGGTGACAATCCATCTCCCTGTTTAACACCAGTCTTGATCTCAAATTCTTCTGACAGTGCTCCTCTGAATCTCACCCTTGCTTTTGTGTCTGTCAGAATTTCTTTTATGAGTTCTTGTGCAGTTCCATCAAGTCCTTTGTTCTTCAGGATCCTAACAAGAGGCTGTCTGTCGATGGAGTCATATGTCTTTGTGAAGTCCACGAAGATTATTACCGTCTTTCTGTTTTTAAGGCCCTATGTTTTATCAGTTGCTTCAGGATAAATATCTGTTCTACACAACCTCTTACTTTCTTGAATCCCGCTTGGTAGTCGCCAAGTGTACTTTTACCTGTTCTTCTACTCTCTTGAACAATAGTTTTGACAGCACCTTGTATGCGACCTCTAGTAGCGATATTCCTCTGTAGATGTTTGCATCTCTCTTGTCCTCCTTCTCGTGTATTGGTACTACAATTGCATTCTTCCTTCCTTCTGGCAAGACATAGACACATACGTAATAAATGTTGTACCTTGTGTAAAATGTTCAACTTTGTTTCGCGATTGCTTTCTGTGTTATTCAAATTTGAAGTCATTGTGAAAGACCCTGTATTTGTAACAAACTGAAGTGAAGGAGAAGCTGATGGCTTTTATCTCATATGTCCGGTACTGGACGTCTGATATAAAACAAAAAACGTGACTCTGATTAACGTCGATTAACGTCGATATTCAGCAAACTCAGCTTCATGGACACGAGCAAGAATGTGTGAAAAAGTAATGAACAATTTTGGTTTTACAGGCTTCGCTTTGTAAGTCGCAGAAAAGACGAAGAGATCGACGTCAGATAGTCGCTTTATGGAGTGAACACATTATTTCTTTCTGCGTCAAATGTGTCCCTCAGCAGCGGCTGGAGAGCAGAGGCCGCAGACCAGCTGAGTGAGTCGCGGCGATAGCGAGGGATGCGCTGGGTAGGCGTCGCCGCTATCTGGAGGCGCGATGCCCGCCGGACCGCTGCCGCCGGCCAGTTCCGCGGCAGGCAGACATGGGCCCGCCCACGGCGCCAGTGTTCGCCGTTCTGGTCGCTCTGGTACTCGCATCGGCTGCACCACCGTCTTCTACTTCTCGCACCACTGTAGGTGAGACCACCAAAACAACACCTTAATTACGTGTGTTATTTATTTATCGGATGGCAATACAGACACATAAGAAACAGACAAATCACTAATATAACAAACGTTAATAATTGCAAACCACCATCACTAATATAACAAAGTTTACGGATTACAAACAAACATCAAGTCTATTAATATAATATATCGACTCTGGAGTCGCGAGCAGGAAGTCGTCGAGGCTCCCATTATAGGCTCTTCTGGAACACTCCTCAACAATGTGGCTGATGGTCCGACTTTCTCCGCAGTCACACTGAGGGGTTGGTATTTTACCCCATTTATACAGGGAGTAAGCACATCTGCCATGACGAGTTCTAATCATATTTAGAGTGGACCTCGTTTTGCGTGGTAGGTCAAAACCAGGTGGCTTTTGTGTGATGCAAGGCATGTTATGATTTTGCCATGCGTTCCATTTTTCAAACCATGCATTTGTGATACTGAAACCTTCTTGTACACAGTTCCTAGCTGTTCTTGTTGGCGGGTTCCTAGATCGAAGCCTATTAGTGTTTGCAGCCTCAATGTCTTGGTGGGTTGGCAGGCTTCGATTTCCCATGATGTTTTTGTATTCACGTACAAGGGCGTCAGTACGTTGCAGGTGTGGTGGCGGGATGTGGCTTAATATTGGGAGCCATTGCGTTGGTGTGGGTTTAATTACTCCAGAAATCATCCTTCGAATGTTATGCAACTGGACATCCACCTTTTTTACATGTGGGCTGTTTAGCCAAATCGGAGCACAGTAGTCGGCAGCCGAGAATACAACTGCTAAAGCAGAGGTTCGGAGAGTGGAGGCCACTGCTCCCCAGGTAGTACCACAGAGCTTTTGAATAATGTTGTTTCTTGTCTTTAATTTTTCGGCAGTCTTTGTTAGGTGCTCTTTAAAAGATAGTGTTCTGTCCAGCGTCATGCCCAAGTACTTCGGAGTTTTACTATGCCTGAGAACGGTGTTTTCAGATCGAATGTTGAGTTCCTTTCCAGCGAGTTTGTTGTTGAGATGGAAGCAACTAACCTCTGTTTTGGAAGCATTTGGTTGAAGTCTCCACTTACGGAAATATTCACCCATTGTCTTTCGATAGGATATCCTCAGACGCTTCAATTGTGCTGCATCTTGTAGCGAGGGTCCAATCGTCAGCATACCCGAACTTTCTTGATTGAGTTTCCGGCAGGTCTGCAATATAGAGGCTAAACAGCAGTGGTGCAAGCACTGATCTTTGTGGTAAGCCATTCTTTAGTATTTTGATGGAGCTGTAGTCAGTGTCTATACTTATTTGGAACACCCTATCATTGAGCATGCTGTCTATTAAGCGTGCTATAGATTTGCAAGGAATTACTTGAAGAATTTTGTACATGATGCCTTCTCTCCACACAGTGTCGTAAGCTGCTGAGAGATCAGTGTGGAGTATCCCAGATCGAACGCCTACACCGCAATCCAAAATAGTTTCCGAAAGCGATTCGCACCAATGTAGGTGAGACCACCAAAACAACACGTTAGTTATGTGAAGAGTATCCCAGATCGAACGCCTACAATGCAATCCGAAATAGTTTCCGAAACTGATTCGCTGATGGCGAACTCGTTGACAGCAGCTGTATAAGGTACAGATTTATTACCCAATAGTGGTTTGAAAATTTGTGCCCGAATTTAAAGCGTATATCGAGCCGTCACCTTAACCAATATCTTTTTTTATTTTTTTAGCAGGAGAAATATCATGACCAATCTGACAAGACAAAAATTACATGCAAATTACAACTGTACACTTACATTATTTTTGTAGGGTACTTTTTTATTTATATTTATTAAGTTTGTTTCATTAAGGAATAGGAGGTCATTGTTGTTTGTTGTGGTCTTCAGTCTGGAGACTGGTTTGATGCAGCTCTCCATGCTACTCTATCTTGTGCAAGCTTCTTCATCTCTGAGTAGCTACTGCAACCTCCATCCTTCTGAATCTCCTTGGTCTATTCATCTCTTGGTCTCCCTCTATGATTTTTACTCTCCACGCTGCCCTCCAATACTAAACTGGTGATCCCTTGATGCCACAGAACATGTCCAACCAACCGATCCCTTCTTCTTGTCAAGTTGTGTCACAAACTCCTCTTCTCCCAATTCTATTCAATACCTCCTCATTAGTTATGTGATCTACCCATCTAATCTTCAGCATTCTTCTGTAGCACCACATTTCGAAAGCTTCTATTCTCTTCTTGTCCAAACTATTTATCGTCCACGTTTCACTTCCATACATGGCTACGCTCCATACAAATACTTTCGAAACGACTTCCTGAGACTTAAATCTATACTCGATGTTAACAAATTTCTCTTCTTCAGAAACGCTTTCCTTGCCATTGCCAGTCTACATTTTATATCCTCTCTACTTCGATCATCATCAGGTTTTTGCTCCCAAAATAGCAAAACTCCTTTACTACTTTAAGTGTCTCATTTCCTAATCTAATTCCCACAGCATCACCCGACTTAATTCGACTACATTCCATTATCCTCGTTTTGCTTTTGTTGGTGTTCATCTTATATCCTCCTTTCAAGACACTGTCCATTCCATTCAGCTGCTCTTCTAGGTCCTTTGCTGTCTCTGACAGAATTACAATGTGATCGGCGAACCTCAAAGTTTTTATTTCTTCTCCATGAATTTTAATACCTACTCCGAATTTTTGTTTTGTTTCCTTTACTGCTTGCTCAATATACAGATTGAATAACATCGGGGAGAGGCTACAACCCTGTCTCACACCCTTCCCAACCACTGCTTCCCATTCACGCCCCTCGAGTCTTATAACTGGTTATTGTACAAATTGTAAATAGCCTTTCGCTCTCTGTATTTTACCCCTGCCACCTTCAGAATTTGAACGAGAGTATTCCAGTCAACATTGTCAAAAGCTTTCTCTAAGTCTACAAATGCTAGAAACGTAGGTTTGCCATTCCTTATATCTTCTAAGACAAGTCGTAGAGTCAGTATTGCCTCACGTGTTCCAACATTTCTACGGAATCCAAAGGTGATCTTTTCCGAGGTCGGCTTTTATCAGCTTTTCCATTCGTCTGTAAAGAATTCGTGTTAGTATTTTGCAGCTGTTACTTATTAAACTGATAGTTCGGTAATTTTCACATCTGCCAACACCTGCTTTCTTTGGGATTGGAATTATTATATTCTTCTTGAAGTCTGAGGGTATTTCGCCTATCTCATACATCTTACTCACCAGATGGTAGAGTTTAGTCAGGAGTGGCCCTCCCAAAGCCGTCAGCAGTTCTAACGGAATGTTGTCTACTCCCGGGGCCTTCTTTCGACTCAGGTCATTCAGTGCTCTGAAAATTCACACAGTAGCGTATCTCCCATTTCATCTTCATCTACATCCTCTTCCATTTCCACAATATTGTCCTCAAGTACATCGCCCTTGTATAGACCCTCTTTATACTCCTTCCACCTTTCTGCTTTCCCTTCTTTGCTTAGAACTGGGTTTCCATCTGAGCTCTTGATATTCATACAAGTGATTCTCTTTTCTCCAAAGGCCTCTTTAATTTTCCTGTAGGTAGTATATCTTACCCCTAGTGAGATAGGCCTCTACATCCTTACATTTGTCCTCTATCCATCCCTGCTTAGCCATTTTGCACTTCTGTGGATATAAATTTTGAGACGTTTGTATTCCTTTTTGCCTTCTTCATTTACTGCATTTTTGTATTTTCTCCTATCCTCAATTAAATTCAATATTTCTTCTGTTACCCAAGGATTTCTCCTAGCCCTCGTCTTTGTACTTACTTGATCCTCTGCTGCCTTCAGTACTTCACTCCTCAGAGCTACTCATTCTTCTTCTACTGTATTCCTTTCCCCCATTCCTGTGGATTGTTCCCTTACGCTCTCCCTGAAACACTGTACAACCTCTGGTTTATTCAGTTTATCCAGGTCCCATCTCCTTACATTCCCACATTTTTGCAGTTTCTTCAGTTTTAATCTACAGTTCACAACCAATAGATTGTGGTCAGAGTCCACATCTGCCCCTGGAAATGTCTTACAATATAAAACCTCGTTCCTAAATCTCCGTCTTACCATTATATAATCTATCTGACACGTTCTAGTATCTCCAGGATTCTTCCATGTATACACCCTTCTTTTATGATTCTTGAACCAAGTGTTAGCTATGATTAACTTGTGCTCTGTGCAAAATTCTACCAGACGGATTCCTCTTTCATTTCTTACCCCCAATCCATATTCAGCTACTATGTTCCCTTCTATCCCTTTTCCTACTCTCGAATTCCAGTCACCCATGACTAGTAAATTTTCGTCTCCCTTCACTACCTGAATAATTTCTTTTATCTCATCACACGTTTCATCAATTTCTTCATCATCTGCAGAGCTAGTTAGCATAGAAACTTGTATTACTGTAGTAGGCGTGGGCTTCGTGTCTATCTCGGCCACAATAACAAGTGGTATTATTAGGCTGGCGCGTAAGTTCCCAGCATTTTTTTTTTTGCATGCTTTTTTTTTTATTCCGGTCCTATGCATTTATTGATCAACTGTCAGTTTTTATTTGTAGATGACTATTGCTATCTGAGTTTACATATTGTCTTTTTGACGTTTGGGATAGCAGAGTGACGCTAGAAAATGGAGTACGAATTGGAGGAACTGGAACTTTTCCAACAAATTCTGCTGTTTGAGTTCAGTGGAGGGGTAACAGCAGCAGAGGCAGCCACAAACATTTGCGCCGTGTATTGGGACAACGCAGCTGGACAGAGCACTCTAAAAAAATTATTTTGTAGTTTTAAGGTGGGTCAATTTGACATTAGTGACCCTTCACGTTCAGGAAGACTTTCAGCGTTTGATGAAGATCGTTTCAACTCATTAATTCACAGTGATCCAAGTCAGTGTACTCGAGGAGTGGCAAATGTAATGAACTGTAATCGTGCCATCATTGTGCGACATGTGAATGCAATGGGGATGGTTCAAATAGCTGGTGTATGGGCAACGCATTCTTTGGTCCAAGATGAGAAAGATCTGTGGGTGTCCACATGTGCTTTCCTGCTTGCATGTCATCAGTTGGCTCGTCAACAACACCGATCATTCCTTCTCTGTATCGTGACTGCTGACGACAAATGGTGTCCTTTATGCTATCACAAGGGAACAATGCAGCAACTCCCCGGAAAGAAACCTGCGCGCATCCACAAAAGATTATCCTAAGCATCTGGTGGAACAGTGATGTTGTGGTGTACCACTAAATGCATCCTCGAGGTCTAATCGTCATTGATGACATTTATTACACTACTGGTCATTTAAATTGCTACACCACGAAGATGACGTGATACACACGCGAAATTTAACCGACAGGAAGAAGATGCTGTGATATGCAAATGATCAGCTTTTCAGAGCATTCACACATAGTTGGCTCCGGTGACGACATCTACAATGTGCTGACATGAGGAAAGTTTCCAACCGATTTCTCATACACAAACAGCAGTTGACCGACGTTGCCTGGTGAAACGTTGTTGTGATGCCTCGTGTAAGGAGAAGAAACGCGTACCTACACGTTTCCGACTTTGATACAGGTCGGACGGATTGTAGCCTATCGCGATTGCTGTTTATCGTTTCGCGACACTGCTGCTCGCGTTGGTCGAAATCCAATGACTGTTAGCAGAATATGGAATCGGTGGGTTCGGAAGCGTAATACGGAACGCCTTGTGGATCCCAACGTCCTCGTATCACTAGCAGTCGAGATGACAGGTATCTTATCCGCATGGCTGTAACGGATCGTGCAGCCACGTCTCGATTCCTGAGTCAACAGATGGAGACGTTTGCAAGGCAACAACCATCTGCACGAACAGTTCGACGACGGTTGCAGCAGCATGGACTATCAGCTCGGAGACCATGGCTGCGGTTACCCATGACGCTGCGTCACAGACAGGAGCGCCTGCGATGGTGTACTCAACGACGAACCTGGGTGCACGAATGGCAAAACGTCATTTTTTCGGATGAATCCAAGTTCTGTTTCATGATGGTCGCATCCGTTTTTCGCGACATCGCGGAGAACGCACATTGGAAGCGTGTATTCGTCATCTGGCGTATCACCCGGCGTGATGATATGGGGTCCCATTGGTTACACGTCTCGGACACCTCTTTTCGCATTATTTTGAGAGTAAATTGGTAATTAAAAGTTGGTAAAATTTGCAGAACACTTTGAAAAGTCTTCTAGTAGTGTCTCCCCTTTGACAGTATTCCCACATATACTATGGGTGAACCTCTGGTACAAGTAATTCCTAGAGTGGTTGCTAGGTATGTAATTGTTAAGACACTGATTCCTATAAGCGGAAAATCTTAGTTGGAGTCGGGTTCTGACACAAACACATACTTCTCTCTAAGTGTTCAGTGCACTTGTGTCATACTCATCGATATATTCATTTCAGTGCAGAGCATTTTAACCATTCATGTATTGTTGCAATCGCTGAGCATTAACACGTAGCACATGTACAGTCTGTCGCACCATGACCCCTTATCAAACATAAAACATAAATTGATGGCATCCCTATCATTTTCTGACCTATCGAGAAGCGATCGTTACGCTCTGGATATATCGATAGTTTACATGTAAGATTCTCTTGAATGTCTCTACACAGATCAGACTAACGGCATAGAAGGTGAGATGAGTTCATCTACATCTACATAATTACTCTGAATTCACAATTAAGTGCCTGGCAGAGGGTTGGTCGAACTACCTCCAAGTTATTTCTCTACTCTTCCACTCTCAAAGAATTTTCGGTGGGACCTCTGATTTTTATTATTTTTTCATAATGACCATTTCTCCCGACGTAGGTTGGCGCCAACTGAATGTTTTTGCAGTCGGGGCAGAAAGTTGGTGATTGAAAATTCACGGAAGGATCCTGCCTCAACAAAAAACGATTTTGTTTTATGACTGCTACTCCAATTCACACATCGTGTCCGTACCACTCTCTTCCCTGTTTCGTGACATAAAAGACGAGCTGCCCTCCTTTGAACTTTTTCGATGTTCTCCGCGGACCCGTCTGATGAGGATCCCACATCGTACAGCAATATTCCAGAAGAGGATGGACAAGAGTGGTGTAAGCAGTCTATTACACAGACCTATTGCATTTTCTGTGTGTTCTGCCATTAAATCGCAGTTGTTGGTTTGCTTTCCCTACACTACTATCTGTGTGATCATTCCAACTTAAGTTGTTCGGTTTTGTAATCCGTAAGTATTTTGTAAAATTTACAGCCTTTTACATTCGTGTGGTTCCTCGTGTAACCGAAATTTAGGGGACTTTAGTACTCATGTGGATTACTTCACACTTTTCACTATTTAGTGTCAGTTGCCACTTTTCGCATCATACAGATATCTTGTGTAAATGATTTTGCAATTGGTTTTGAACATTTGATGACTTTACAACAGCATCATCAACAAACATTTTAAAAGAGTTGCTCAGATTGCCTCCTTCTGGAAATTAATCAGTTAGACGTCCGCTGTCAATAAAACTCATTGCTTCGCGAGAATAAAGTGCTGGTTGTGTTTCACAAGAATGAAATTTTCGGATCCGTGTTGACTGTTTGGCAATAATTAGCTTTCTTCGAGATAAGGTTCATGAAAGAGACCATGTGCTACCTCATAATGCGATGACCTAGTACTTTGGTCAAGTGGACGATCTACTTTTCGTGTCATATTACTTTACACATAATTAAGAGAGGTCTATCATTGTCATAGTCAATCTGAGAGAACTGCTAAGAAAATACTAGGAGTGTGCTATTCTCTGGTTGTGATAAAACTGCCAGCTTAGTCGTTATCCGTTTACAGAATGTATGAATGATGTAGTAGATACGGTCGGAAGCACGACGAGACTGATTGCAGACGATGCTTATGTCTAACGCCCGATGACAGCAGCGAAATGGAGATAGATCTGTGCAGAATCGATGATTAGCGCAGGAACCCCCGACATCAGTAAATTTGACATACTGCGAGTTAATAGGCTAAGAAATCCATTACCTTTTGAATTACGCTACTAGTGAAAGCTCACTGGAGACAGTAACAATCGTAAAACACCTAGGAGGAACTGTACGGAGGGAGCCACAATTAACTGTAGGAAAAGCAGACGCCAGGCTGATACTGGCTGGCAGAATCTGAAGGAAACACAATTCATAAAACTAAACTCCTCCCGAACAGTCCTGAAGGCTCAACGATACCGACAGACCGTCGGTGTTATCCTCAGGCCACAGGCGTCATCGGATGCGGATATGGAGGGGCATGTGGTCAGCACACCACTCTCCCGGTCATATGTCAGATTTCGACATCGAGCCCATACTTCTCGTTTAGTCAGCGCAAGAGCTTTGTGGAGAAGCTCAACAAACTCCAGTGGCAGTCGTTATATCACTTCCGCTGCGTTTCACGGAGAGTGCTACGGTTGAAATTCCGAGAGCGTACAAATGAAGAATAGTTGGGCAACAAATTACTGCATCCTACTTACGTTTCGAAATAACACCACGACTAGAAAATCAGAGATGTAAATGTACATAAAACATTACTCGACTTCTTTTGTTTCAGGAACTACGGAGCGGCCATGGAACAGAGGAAAGGCGTTCATGAATCAGCTAGCACAGCTGCTAGACGCCAGAGTGAAAGACTATGGAATCTTCCGGATGCCTCTTCACGACTACACCCAAGAGCTGAAGTGAGACCTCATTTATCAGCATTGCTATATTCTACAAGTCATTGTCATTTTCGTGGAGGTATAAGTTAATTGTGATATTATCATGAACTTATTTTGTAATTTGGTAATCAGGTATTGAACGAAAATATTGTCATCTACTAGGTATAAAAATACCAAAGTGACAAAAATGCGTGATCTTTAAAATAACTCATCAAAAGGGCCTGTGTCCGCTGATTGTACAGTACACCTTAGTGGTTTCAATACATCAGACGCAAGTTCTGTTTATTGCAAGAAATTTTCCAAGCAATTATTTTACAAATACGATACTGGGCTTTATTTTAACACTGCCACGTAACAAAAGGACAAATGGAATCATAGAGCATTGCGGAAATTTTCAGGCGCTATTTAAAATATTATCACCCGTTAGCCGATATTAACAAAGGTGTACATGTGCACCAAATGATGGAAAGGTAATGTGTGCTTCCCCATGCATCACAAACTGTCATTGCAGCAGCACAAATCCCCGGCAGTCTTGATCTGCAACAGGTAAGTCGAAGGTCCCACACTGTAAATGAACTTTTTCCAGATAACATATACACTCCTGGAAATTGAAATAAGAACACCCTGAATTCATTGTCCCAGGAAGGGGAAACTTTATTGACACATTCCTGGGGTCAGATACATCACATGATCACACTGACAGAACCACAGGCACATAGACACAGGCAACAGAGCATGCACAATGTCGGCACTAGTACAGTGTATATCCACCTTTCGCAGCAATGCAGGCTGCTATTCTCCCATGGAGACGATCGCAGAGATGCTGGATGTAGTCCTGTGGAACGGCTTGCCATGCCATTTCCACCTGGCGCCTCAGTTGGACCAGCGTTCATGCTGGACGTGCAGACCGCGTGAGACGACGCTTCATCCAGTCCCAAACATGCTCAATGGGGGACAGATCCGGAGATCTTGCTGGCCAGGGTAGTTGACTTACACCTTCTAGAGCACGTTGGGTGGCACGGGATACATGCGGACGTGCATTGTCCTGTTGGAACAGCAAGTTCCCTTGCCGGTCTAGGAATGGTAGAACGATGGGTTCGATGACGGTTTGGATGTACCGTGCACTATTCAGTGTCCCCTCGACGATCACCAGTGGTGTATGGCCAGTGTAGGAGATCGCTCCCCACACCATGATGCCGGGTGTTGGCCCTGTGTGCCTCGGTCGTATGCAGTCCTGATTGTGGCGCTCACCTGCACGGCGCCAAACACGCATACGACCATCATTGGCACCAAGGCAGAAGCGACTCTCATCGCTGAAGACGACACGTCTTCATTCGTCCCTCCATTCACGCCTGTCGCGACACCACTGGAGGTGGGCTGCACGATGTTGGGGCGTGAGCGGAAGACGGCCTAACGGTGTGCGGGACCGTAGCCCAGCTTCATGGAGACGGTTGCGAATGGTCCTTGCCAATACCCCAGGAGCAACAGTGTCCCTAATTTGCTGGGAAGTGGCGGTGCGGTCCCCTACGGCACTGCGTAGGATCCTACGGTCTTGGCGTGCATCCGTGCGTCGCTGCGGTCCGGTTCCAGGTCGACGGGCACGTGCACCTTCCGCCGACCACTGGCGACAACATCGATGTACTGTGGAGACCTCGTGCCCCACGTGTTGAGCAATTCGGTGGTACGTCCACCCGGCCTCCCGCATGCCCACTATACGCCCTCGCTCAAAGTCCGTCAACTGCACATACGGCTCACGTCCACGCTGTCGCGGCATGCTACCAGTGTTAAAGACTGCGATGGAGCTCCGTATGCCACGGCAAACTGGCTGACACTGACGGCGGCGGTGCACAAATGCTGCGTAGCTAGCGCCATTCGACGGCCAACACCGCGGTTCCTGGTGTGTCCGCTGTGCCGTGCGTGTGATCATTGCTTGTACAGCCCTCTCGCAGTGTCCGGAGCAAGTATGGTGGGTCTGACACACCGGTGTCAATGTGTTCTTTTTTCCATTTCCAGGAGTGTAGTTTCACAACGTCAGCCAACCAAATACTCGATGCTCATTACTTAAAGATCTGTAGTGCCTGTCATCAGATTGAACTCTTATGTAGTTCAGTTGCACTTACATAAACCTGCATGTCTGTAGGTGTTGTTTCATCCACATATTGGCCTGTAGCCGTCGGCATTAAAATAATTATATCTGTTGATGTGAAGCAACAGTTTATCGTTACTAAAACGAAAATTGTGTATATTCTTCATAGCACTGAATGTAGGAACATATTACATTGTTAACCCTAGTACCACTAAGCTCTGTCACATGGATGTCTACGGCGGGGGGGGGGGGGGGGGGGGGAGGCAAAAATTGCCCTCACATTCTTTTCACTTTATAAGATGTTGTTCGTTTGTTTGTTTTTTCATTATTATTTAATGTACTAGGATTTTCTTTACTAGGTTGCAACACACTTTCCATAGCTATCAGGAACATTATAACATACACCAATACAATAAATAAACTAATCAATATGAGAACTATTATTACATTTGTATCACGAAACTTCCTGCCAGCGGATTCACTAGGCATCTGACAACTGCCTTTGTACTCCGTTCCTCGGCAGGTCGTTCATCCATCCCTGCATAGACCTCCATTTTTAGAACATACCGGGTGTGTGCATCTGATAACATCCTAATCAATATGTGATACTTCCCAGGCTTGTCTTTCGTAAAGACGTTAAAGGGACATCTTCCTCGAAATAGGGTGAGCAGTTCATCGATCGTTAGATCTGCACTTGGTATGTAGTATTTCACAAACATTCCGTCAACTTATCCTCTTAACGTCTTTCGGTTCTTGTTTCTTTATCATCAAATCTAATCACGGACAGAAATTCTCCACATCGAATACGACTCATTGTAGCCCTGTAGATATTCTTATGGGGGAGAGTAAAGTCCTAAAGAGGCAGTCTAGTGTCATTATTTGAGCCCATGAGTATCAAAATACCAATGAAGGCGTACATTTCTTCTACGGTTTTAAGTTTTAAGTTCTTATTACAAGCTTCTTGGTTTGTATAGTCCACGATAATCTTCATTATTTCACGAGTTATAAGATTTTTGAAAGATTCTGACATACTAGAGGTCAGGCCTTCATGATTCAAACCTTCGCGAAAAAGCCGGCCGGTGTGGCCGTGCGGTTCTAGACACTTCAGCCTGGAACCGCGAGACCGCTGCGGTCGCAGGTTCGAGTCCTGCCTCGGGCATGGATGTGTGTGATGTCCTTAGGTTAGTTAGGCTTAAGTAGTTCTAAGTTCTAGGGGACTGATGACCTCAGATGTTAAGTCCCATAGTGCTCAGAGCCTTCACGAAAATTCCCTGTATTTTGTACTGATTTGCGTATTTGCCTTGGAGGCGCAGTAATATATTCCCTATCGCTTTTTACTGTGACAATGATGCTGGAAGCAGCTGCATGCTGTTCATCAGGGGATGAACTCTGTGAACTTGACTTATTTTCAATTGCTCTGTCACTAACGTGTGTCACAACTGTATCTCTTCTTCTGGATCACTTTCATCACTTTCACTTGCTTCATTTACTGTAGCTGACACCTCTTCATCTGTGAGAAACTTCTGATGCTGCCAAAACATTTTATTAGAACTGCGAGTAATGTACAACTGCTCGAACAACAAAGAAGATTTATTTCAAAACAAGAATGGCTACACAATACAGCGGTACCAACAGTCAGTAACTGCATTTCTTTCTGCCATATTTAGAAATATTTTAATTAGAAAAGTGGTCTCACCGATGTCTAAAGAGGGGGAGGCAAAAACTGCCCGAACTTAAATATGATAATAATATTATAGTAATTGACAAAAATTATAAAACCATGACAGCACATACTCTAGATATTTTTCTACAACTACCTACATTCTTGCTTCTTCACTTCAACAAATAGACATATTACACATATACACATATTACACATATAAAACAAGTACTGTGGGCAATTTTTGCACCCCCCCCCCCCCCTCCCCCGTTAGTGGTGCTAGAGTTCCATGAAAATATCGTTACCTGTACTTGACGTGCAACAGATAAACACAATACGTAGAACCATTCTCGAGCTATACTCATTTCACCACGAACATAAATTGCTCTTTGGCCAGAATTATATCCATAAACAAATTATCGTTTCTTGCTCCGTGTCCGTGCAGCCTTCAGTCATCACATTACCGACACAATGAGAACGGTTATGATTACGATAAATACAAGCTCCTTCAACAATCATATCTAGGCGTTGTCAGTTTATACTTCCTTTAACTGCATTTTTACCAGCTTCTGTCCTTATGAACATTCCTTGTAAGGTAGTCATGGACTTCTAAATATCTTTAAAATAATGGCTTAACAAAGGGTGTCCATAAATTACGAAGTCGTGCTGAAAATTAAAGCCTTTTAATTTTTCATGTGAAAAATCTTCAAGCTTTTTAAAGAAAACAAACATTATTAACAATCTATACCTTTAGTCTTCATGTCTACATATTTATTTCTCAATATAGTCGCCCTGGTGACCAACACACTTCTCCCAACGAGAGACCAATTTTGTTGATACCGCCATTGTAGAATGTTTGACATTGCTGACGGAACCACAACCTCGCCTCCGCTTGCACGGTTCATCCCTATCAATGTGGAGTCCTCGATGGTGTTCTTTTAAGTTTTGCAAACAGGTCAGGTCGGGACTATATGGAGGGTGGTCGATGATGGTGAACCCAAGACATCGAATTATTGAATATGCCGCAGCGCTCATGTGTGGTCTGGCACTGTCTTACTGAAGCAGACGGTGCCCCATGTGTTGAAGAACTCTACGAATTCGAAACTCGATTAAGGCACATTGTTTCTGACTCACCGACATAGTAACGTTACACAGTGCCAAGGTGCGAGCTACAATTCAACATCACTGAGTGGCATGCACTGATGTCGTTTCATGTCATCGCATCTTCGATTGATTAATAATCGTCCATCCATTCTTCTTATTTCAGAGCATTTCAATCATTCGTCTAATATCGCAATGGTCAATCATTCACACGTTAGACATCTATTATCTGCCATACCATGATCCCTTGGCAAGCGTAAAATATGGATTTATGAGTTCCCTGATGGTACGCAATACCCGCGTCAGACTGTCTGCGGTAGGAAGGACAGAGCCATAATGAGATTGAATATCTTTCGCATTGTGAACTTTCTCTTTATTTTAACAGAACAAACTAAGTTCGATTTATTTATTTATTTATTGGAATAACACCTCCAATGGTATTGGCTATTGGGAAACAGGATAACTTACAATCAAAAATCTGTACCAGGTTCATTAATAGCAGACAAATTAAAAACAATAATAACACCTGTAGCAGCAGTACAACAAAAGAGCTAAAAATTCTTTGTCGGAGAAAGTTTAAGATACACAATCCAAAATAAACACCATAAAAGAATATTACCATACAAATAGCAAAGGAATGAAAGATATGCAAGAGAAATAGCCAGAGAAAACTTATGGTAAATATTTAGTTCTGAATAACTAATGAGAAGCTTCATGAATTTACCAGATCATAAATATCCTAGAATTTGGCCTTTTCAAAAACCATCAGTGCATACAAGGTGTAAGATTAATGACCATTCAGTTGGCCGAGCCACAATTGCATAAACACATTTAATTGAACAAATCTAGTATTTACTCAACTGAAAAATTAACCAGTCCACACTTCAACAATTTAAAAGACCTAGAAAAAAATTAAAAGTAAAGATCCAGTAGGCGCGGAATGATTAAGACACAAATAGACACATCGACGTGCTTTCCAGTCCGGTCATGGCAAGGCGTTGTGTGCTCGGGAAGATCAAGGAGCGCAGGACCACCTGCACCCGGTTGGCCGTTTTGTCGAGCGTGGACTTGGCTCCTCTTTGGGACGCTGCGCTTAATCTTTCAACCAAGTCTCCCGAAAAGAAACAGAAATGGTAGCATATTTGACAGAAAAATACAGAATTTAGTACTGGAACTGGGCCAGGCCTCTACTACAGACCGAATGCCGCCACACGACAGTCACAATTACAGCAACAAGAAAACGAAGAAAATATTTTTTCAATGAGTTAACAGAGCCCAATCAACGAAACTTGTGAAGCGGCCAAAATCTAATTACAGTTACAGAGCACCAAGTTCGACTGCCAACCACAAATTATGCAAAACTCACGTTACGTGGGCGAGGGGCTGAACAGGTAACCACCACTTGGGGCGGAGCACTAACGCCAAGCTAACGCTTTCGGTTGGCTAACGAACCCTGACTAACAACAGGTTGAACATAACCTTCCGAACAACATTATAGGCACTACAAAAATGTAGTAACAAAGTGAAGTCCTAACTGGCAGAGGCTTACAGGGCCTAATAATTAAGATTAAGAGCCTTCCCCCCCCCCCCCCCCCCCCCCCCCCCCAACACCCTTGCAAACGATAAAAAAAAGACACAGTCAAACTAGGTAGTAAAAACATCCACAAAGTGGAAAATGAAATTCGCGCTCCAGTAACGCACTACTGGCCACACCACTAAGATGACGTGCTACACACGCAAAGTTTAACCGACAAGAAGAAGATGTGATATGCAAATGATTAGCTTTTCAGAGAATTCACACAAGGTTGGCGACGGTGGCGACACCTACAACGTGATGACATGAGGAACGTTTCCAACTGATTTCTCATGCATTGCCTGGTGAAACGTTGTTGTGATGCCTCGTGTAAGGAGAGATGCGTATCATCACCTTTCCGACTTCGATTAAGGTCGGATTGTAGCCTATCGCGATTGCGGTTTATCGTATCGCGACATTGCCGCTCGCGTTGTTCGAGATCCAATGACTGTTAGCAGAATATGGAATCGGTGGGTTCAGGAGGATAATACGGAACGCAGTGATGTATCCCAACGGCCTCGTATCACCAGCAGTCGAGATGACACGATCGTGTTGCCACGTCTCGATCCCTGAGTCAACAGACGGGGACGATTGCAACACAACGACCATCTGCACGAACAGTTCGACCACGTTTGCAGCGGCATGGACTATCAGCTCGGAGACCATGGCTGCGGTTACCATTGACGCTGCATCACAGACAGGAGCGCCTGTGATGGTGTACTCAACGGCGAACCTGGGTGCAGGAATGGCAGAACGTCATTTTTCGGGATGAATCCCGGTTATGTTTACAGCATCATGACGGTCGCATCCGTGTTTGGTGACATCGCGGTGAACGCACACTGGAAGCGTGCATTCGTCATCGCCATACTAGCGTATCACCCGGCGCGATTGTATGGGGTGCCATTGGTTACACGTCTCGGTCACCTCTTGTTCGCATTGACAGCACTTTGAACAGTGGACGTTACATTTCGGATGTGTTACGACCCGTGGCTCTACCATTCATTCGATCCCTGCGAAACCCTACATTTCACCAGGATAATTCACGACCGCATGTTGCAGGTCCTGTAAGGGCCTTTGTGGATACAGAAAATGTTCGACCGCTGCCCTGGCCAGCACACTCTCCAGATCTCTCGCCAATTGAAAACGTGTGGTCAACGGTGGCCGAGCAACTGGCTCGTGACAATACGCCAGTCGCTACTCTTGATGAACTGTGGCATCGTGTTGAAGCTGCATGGGCAGCTGTACCGGTACACACCATCCAAGCTCCGTCCGACTCAATGCCCAGGCGAATGAAGGCCGTTATTGCGGCCAGAGGTGGTTGTTCTGGGTACTGATTTCTCAGGATCTATGCACCCAAATTGCGTGAAAATGTAATCACATGTCGGTTCTAGTATAATATATTTGTCCAATGAATACCCGTTTATCATCTGCATTTCTTCTTGGTGTAGCAATTTTATTGGCCAGTAGTGTAGTACATGCAGGAGGTCGCTCTTTAAATGAATCCGCTTAAAACATAAATGCGATGCCTTACAGCAAATAACAGACTGAAGCATTAAATAAAGAAACAAAAAATCGGAAAACTATCGAACTGAATAGTCAACGATTCGTACAGGAAATGGCAGTTATACCTATGGTTACTGCCGATGCTCTGCTCACCCGCATCCGACATACCAAATCGGAAGCTCACCAGACACATCCGTACTACGATCCAGGAAGAACAACGAGGAGCCGACACAGCGGCGGTCCATCTCTAGGACCGGTCGGTTGCTGAAGTACATAACAGTCTCCTTCCCATGACACGCGCTCCACGCGTTCAAAGGTTTGCAGCCGGCCGTAACCGAGGCAATACTGGTTTGCAACCCAGGAACCACCTGAGTGTGTCTTCCATGTATCGCTGCTACACTCAGAGCCTTTGACTGTTAACTGCCGAACTTTCACCAGCCACCAACTGCCGGCACACTACTCGCCTCGCCACCAGGCTCGAACTTGGCCACCTCACCCCGAGTGAAACGTTTCAGCTTTCCGGTCTGACGGTCACTGCCCTCGCCTCCGATATTCGCGCGAACCACGCTCTCCTAAGGCAAAGGTGTGATGTTCTACTAGAAACCATGGCGCGATCTATTGATCGTACAACGATTCACCAATCACCTCCTGACCTCTTAACAAGCGATTGTTAGGATACTCAGGATCTGTTGATAGTTAACGTCTAAGATTCTCTTGAATGTCTCTGCACAGGCCAAACTAGCAGCATAAAAGGTGTGTTGAGGGCGACATGCTCAAATGGATTGCAAATGGGCGTCTCGTGTTTGAGTCCTTTACCTTAGCTCGACATACCCGTGAAAAAAGCCCGTAGCAAGTTGTCAGATGACCGTGATGGCTACGGAGTCCGTCCATCTCGTCCAGTCCACCCATCTGGAAACTTGAGGTCAAGTTTCAAGTGTTCCAATTCTTATATCTTTTCCAGGTGAATATCACTGTTGACGGTTGGATGGCTGGAAAATAGTGGACTTACGATGCAGTTACTTACGAAAGTCTGATCACACGTTGACCTTAAGAAGCCGTCTCTCCATTTCAGTCTAATGGCCATAAGCCGGCCGGTGTGGCCGTGCGGTTCTAGGCGCTTCAGTTTGGAACCGCGTGACCGCTACGGTCGCAGGTTCGAATCCTGACTCGGGCATGGATGCGTGTGATGTCCTTAAGATAGTTAGGTTTAAGTAGTTCTAAGTTGTAGCGGACTGATGACCACAGATGTTAAGTCCCATAGTGCTCAGAGCCATTTGAAACATTTTTAATGGCCATAAAGGAACATTACAACAGCAGAGTTTCCGGGATACTTGAAAAATTGACTCAACAGTGAAAGAAATATTTTCTGAGGGGTAATTGTTTGCGTAAACCTTGGTTAGCACTGCATACTGTTCGCGCTGATTTTTGCCCTTCGATTTAAGTACCTGAAGCAGTTGCACCTTGTAGACATAAAGACGTAACCTCTTTTGCAAGATTTTGTGCATTGTTGATCTCTGGCCGCTGTGCGCACTAATTTTTTGTGACACTCCTTGCAGAAGTCCGTCGTTCGTTGTTCCTGTTGGCGTCTGGAAACGATGATCGTCCCGCTCCTGTTTCTGTAAATAACGTATTCTAAACCCGAATACTTGCTCGGGAGGGTGGTGCCCTTCCACACTGTCAAACAGTATCATTGTGGTAGGATATCGAGCTTTAGTTCTACTAACCAGATTACAAACTAAGATTTCTCATACGTCGCGCCTATTTTTCGTCGAATCTGCATAATGTGGGATAAAGGAACAGAAAGTGTGTGTTACCTTTTCACGTGTTGTAAATATATGATATAGTTCCAAAATCTAAAATGACAAATAATTTACGGACACACTACTCGTGCTCTTCGTCACTCTTTGCGAACAGAACAAAGCAGATCACGCTTTCCATTATTAGTCAACGTCATACTACCGGAAATAGAGTCGGTACACCCTTTTACAAGTTCCCAGTTCACTCAAGATTTATTACTGCCACAGTGCGTATGGAGTACATCAAATGATTACATTTACAGATGAACAGCACAAGCTGTTCTGGGGTAACAGGGATTGATCCGTACTGAATTACCTGGATTAGTATGTGTTTTAACCTCCACGGGCTGCAATGCAGCTGCTAACTCTAATACCCAGTCATTCATATAGATGGCGAATGCTGAACTATGATACATTGCGCCACGCCTGCTCGACCTGTTCACGTAGTTCTCTAAGACTTGGTGGGTGATGAGTCGCACAAGTCACTTCTCGTCCCGTCAAATCATTGGAGATCAGAGATGGTGCTGGCCAGGGAAGTTGCTGCACGTCTTGAAGACCAAATTGAGTTTCAAGGGAAGTGTGTGTGCGTGCATTATGCTGATGGAACAAGCATCAAAAATAAGTTCAAATGTGTGTGAAATTTTATGGGACTTAACTGCTAAGGTCATCAGTCCCTAAGCTTACACACTACTCAACCTACATTATTCTAAGGACAAACACACCCACCCATGCACGAGGGAGGACTCTAACATCCACCGGGCCAAGCCGTACAGTCTATGACAGCAGCGCCCTAGACCGCTCGGCTAATCCAGCGCGGCAACACACATCACCTTCCCGTTGCAAAGCCGCACACGGTGGCCACTCGGTCTATGGGCGCCTTGCCGCGGTTCGCGCGGCTCTCGGCGTCCGAGGTTCGAGTCCTCCCTCGTGCATGGGAGTGTGTGTGTGTGTGTGTGTGTGTGTGTGTGTGTGTGTAGTCCTTAGTGTATGTTAGTACAATTAGATTCAATAGTGTGTAAGCCTAGGGACCGATGACCTCAGCAGTTTGGTCCCATAGGAACTTACCAACTGAGGCAAGAACGGCAAAAGAACCAGTCTATCAAGATTCCGCACGCACGGAGCTCTGGTTAGCGTCCCCTACAGAAACAAGAAAGGTGAACGAGATTTGTATCTTATTGCACCCCAGACCAGATTGCCTGATATGGTGTGTCTTGGAAGAATTCACTCTAACAGCAGGACTCATCATATCTACGTCGTACGCGCAAACGATCATCACCTGCATGCAGGCAGAATCTGCTTTATCGCTAAAGACCACGGTGCGCCATTTTACATTAGTAGTGATCCTCTGGCGGCACCAGTCGAGATGTGCACTTTGATGCCCTGCCGTGAGTGGAAGACGGGCTAGAGGTGTTCCTGTCCACAGTCCCACTGCTGATACTCGGTTCACAATTGTTTTGTTGACATGTCTTATCCGTACTGTGGTAGCTTACGATCTGCCATTGCTGCCTTTAGAAAACAACGATCCTGGCGGGCATGTTGCCTGAATATACTGAATCTCGTCTACGAGTATGAGAATGTTCACGTGACCACTGATACCAGCATCGCTGCGCAGCTGACGTGGGACGATCAACCTGTGTGGCACTTCTCCGAAAAGACCATCTTGTCACTCGGAAGGCCACAAGTTGACCCCTTTCAAATTCTCTGTTGCCTGTAGAAAGCACGATTGCGTCTACGTGGCATGGTTGCCTGCTTGCTTCACACGTTTGCACAACAATGAGTCTGCTAGATGTGATCATTCTTTATTAAAGGGTAGGTGGAACTGACTCTGTGGTAGCTATGCCGCTGCGTTTCTATTGGCGGGCGACCTTGAAAACGTTATCAGTTCATGTACTATCCCCCAGGTAGCACATGCCGTCATCGGATCAAAAACGACGTACTTTCCAGGTGTACTAATTATTTTTCTGGTAGCGTAATTATTTACATTTTACACAGACGATTTGTTGAGTATAATGTGTTATTTCATGATTATTGCTGATACTACCACCTCATCATCGACATTCAGTATCTCAAGTGATTTAACCGAAACCAGTCAAGTGTAATAGAGAAAATAGCAACTTTCTGTTTAAAATTATGTTTCTGGTTATCAGTCACTGATTTTTTAGAGATGCTGTATCTAAAGTACTACATATCAATAAACCTCACAAAAATTCTGCAATTAATTGGTTGTATTGGTATGTCACAATTTTTGTGTTACATTCTCTTTTCGTCATGAACATCGAGTTCAGTGGTATGTGGAAGCACCTTCTTGCTGCTCATCAATGTTCACATCCATACGTCTATATTTTCATATTGCCTCACAGAATATTGTATATGCACCAGACAATGTTTTGAAACGCTCTACAGTATGAAGAAATCCAAAAATTTTCGGACTCTCATTCATGAGGGGCCTAATTTGAATCATTAATTGGTTATCAAAATTTAAATTTTCCAGAGTTTCCCCAAATCGTGTGAAGCAAATATTGCAGTGATTTTCTTTGTTTTTTTATGTCTTTTTTTTCGAGGTGCGAGCCATGTTCACTGTCCAGTTTTTTTCAGACCGAGCTCGGGTCACGTGCCCAGTGGCCCGATATCTACCGGAGTTTCAGTCCTAATCCTCCAACTCATCCAATATTTCTTCTGCTCTAGAAAGCTGCCCGTGCCATTTGGATGTAATTCCCTCCTCATCCGACATTTCATAATTTATCTCCATAGCTAATAATTTGAGATTGCATCACAATATTGCTTCGACATTCTTGTTCCTTTTAACGTCTTTTTCACTGACTCGAGTTCTATCTCCGCTAGCCGTACGACTACAGACGCTTTTTCCTATATCCACAGCACCAGTAAAGTTTTAGAACTGTGACCAACGTCGTTTGGCGTCTCTGCACGAATCTAAACTTTCATGGTTGATCGATTTACTGTACTGTGAGCCATTCTTACAACCTATCCTATAATGGGCAGGTGTTTGGCCCATGCCACACAGAGCCGCCAATAAACTGCGTTCCGAATTTGAGCATCTTAAGCAGGTAAACGTGACGTTTTGGCTTTTGAGTGTACTGGGTTGGTGCATAGGTTCGTTGCGTTTTCTTTTTGCATTATGGTATTTAGGTTGGTTTGATTTTTCCTCGATTTTTATTTGTAGTTCACTGTTACTACTTGAGTTTATGTATTGTCTTTTTTTCATTTGCGGATAGTGTAGGGAGACTAGAAAACCGACTGCCTTGTGGAGAAATCGGAACATTTCTGACATATTCTTCAAAAAATGGTTCAAATGGCTCTATGGGACTTAACGTCTGAGGTCATCAGTCCCCTAGAACTTAGAACTAATTAAACCTAACTAACATAAGGACATCACTCACATCCATGCCCGAGGCAGGTTTCGAACCCGTGACCGTAGCAGTCGCTCGGCTCCGGACTGAAGCGCCTAGAACCGCTCGCCCACCGCGGCTGGCGACATATTCTTCTGTATGAGTTCTATAGAGGCGTGAAAGCAGTGAAGGCAGCCAGAAATATTTTCATCGTGTATGGGGATAATGCTACTGGACAGAGAACCGCAAGAAATGGTTTTGACAATAGTGACTCTCCACGTTCAGGAAGACCTAGTGAGTTTCATGAAGATCGTTTAAACGCATTAAACCACAGTGATCGACGTCACTGTGCTCGAGAACTGGCACATGTGATGAACTGTGATCATTACACCATCGAGCGACATTTGCATGCAACTGGGAGCGTCAAAAAATCACGTGTATGGATACGGCACGCAATAATCCAAAATCAAAAAAACCAGCGAGCGGACAGATGTAGACCTCTGCTTGCTTACCTTTAGTTGGCTCACGAACAACACCGACCACTCTTAACGTTTATCATCAGTGATTACGAGAAATGGTGTCATTATGCTAACATAAGGAGAGAAAGGAATGTTTGGGGCCAAACAAAGCAGCAGTTCCCCATACATATACTTGCGCGCATCCCCAAAATATAATGTTACGGATCTCATGGAACAGCGACTGTGGGGTGTACTACAAATTGCTTCCCGGAGGGTAACCATCACTGCTGGTATTTACTGTCAACAACTGAGTCGTCTTGCAGACGCAGTTCAAAAAAAACGACCAACAAGAGTACGTAAAGTGAGGCTACTCCCTGATAACGCCCGCCCGTACTCTGCGAGACTGACGAAAATTATTACAGGAGTGGAGAAATCATTCCGCACCCATCTTATTCATCTGATCTTGCGCACACAAATTATCACTTTTTACACTCTCTGTCGAACAGCCTTCAAAGGGATTTCGCATGAAAATGCGTTGCGAACATAGCTAGACGAGTTCTTCGCCTGAAGATCACGTAACTTCTACAGTCGCGGAATAGAAAATTTACCCCAGAGTTGGCAGACATGTTATTAATGGCCAAAGACTCTGTTAGGTGTTCGCTGTTTTTTGTGAACTTCTGGATAGGTGCTACGAACTTATGCACCAATCCATTATATTGCTGAATTTCTGTCTTTCCCTCAAAATGTTTCGTCGATAGATTGAATTCTTCTGGAACCCATGCATTCTTGCCAGTTAGCTCCTCGTACCAGTTACTTCTTTGCATCGAAAGCTCAGTGATTTCCCTTTTTTTTAGAGATGTCCTTTCCTTTTCAATTGAACTACTTACTCCCGTATTGTTATAGCTTCTTCTACAACCTTAGAGAAATTCAAACGTACATCATCATTCTCGGTACTTCAGTATTCTACTTCTTTCCACATTAATTGTGCCGGATAATTCTCTTAAACTTTAGCGTAATCATTATTACTAAACCGTGATCTGAGTCAATATTTGCTGCTAGGGTCGTTTTACAATTCAGTCCCTGGTTTCGGAATCTCTGTCTGACCATGACATAATCTAGTTGGGATCGTCTCTAGTCTCCACACCTTTGTAGCGATTTTTTATCACTGTATACGCTATCACCAGCTGAAATTTGTTGCAGAGGTATACTAGTCTTTCTCGTCTCTCATTCCTAATAAAGAGACCGTATTCTATCACAACTCTGTTCTATACATCTTCTACGACAACTTTCAAACTTCAATAATTAGATTTCCAGATCACTTTACGTGCTGAATCTACATCTACACCCACATCATACTCCGCAAGCCACCTAGTGGTGTGTGGTGGAGGGTACATTCTGTACCACTAACTGAGCTCTCCAATCCTGTTCCACCGACGAACAGTGCGTGGGAAGAATGATTGCTGTCAAGTCTCTGTGTTGGCTCTTATTTCTCGAATTTTCTCCTTATGGTCATTACGCGAGAGGTGTGTGGGGGGGAAACAATATGTTGTTCGACTATTCCCGGAAAGTTCTCTCTCAAAACTTCAATAGTAAATCTCTCCGTGATGCACGAAGCCTCTCTTGTGACGTCAGCCAATGGAGTTTGTTGAGCATCTCTGTATTGCTTTCATGCCGGGTAAACGATCCCGTGGCGAAACGCGCGGCTCTTCGTTGGATCTTCTCTCTCTCTCCTATCGCCATCCCAGATAAATGAGCAATAGTCAAGAATCGGCCGAACAAACGCCTTACATTTCCTTAGGGTTCTTCCTATGAATCAAGTCTGGCATCCGCTTTTCCCACTGTTGGTTTTATGTGATTATTCCACTTAAGGTCGCTCAGGATAGTTACTCTTAGATATTTTACGGCAGACACAGGGGTTTGTTATCAACAGCGTAGCTATAGAGTAAAGGATTTCTTTAGCTATGTATGCGCAATATGTTACATTTGTCAACGTTCAGTCAGGGTCAAATGCCATTGCCCGCATAAATCATCAATCCTCTGAACGTCATTCTGCAAACTTACTATCGCCTGGAGTTGTTACTTTGTTATAGACAATCGCATCATCTGCGAACTGCCTTAGAGAGCACCCAACGCTTTCTGCTACATCATTTATACATATTGTAAGCAGTAACGGTACTATCACACTTCCTTGGGGTGCACCGGAAATTATCTTTACATCTGTCGATTTTGTTCCGTTAAGAGCGATGAGTTGAGTTTTGTCTGCAAGAAAGTCTTGAATACAGTCACAAATCTGCTCCGATACTTTAAGCTCGAATTTTTTTTCACTAAACGGCAGAGCTGGACTGTATCAAATGCCTTTGTGAGGTCAATAGACAGGACATCAACCTGAGCGCCATTGTCTACGGCACTGTGTATCTGATGGAGAAACAGAGCGAGCTGAGTTTCGCAGGAATCTGTTGGCGGAATGCATGTTGATTTTTATAGATCAGATTTTCCTTCTCCAAGAAAGTCATAATTCTTGAGCATAAAACATGTTCCATAATTCTACAACAGATTGACGTCAATGATGTAGGTCTATGATAGTGTGCATCTGTCCTACAGCCATCCTTAGAAACGGGAATGACCTGCGCTTTCTTCCAGTCGCTAGGTATCCTTCGTTGCTCAAGCGATCTACAATAAATTACTGCTAGAAAGTGGGAAAGATCTTTCGCATAATCTTTGTAGAATCTTACAGGTGTCTCATCTGGTCCTGACGCCTTTCTACTATTAAGCGAGTGTAGATTTTTTTTCTATTTCGCGACCGCTTATCTCAATATCTGCCATACCGACGACTGAAAGAAGGGGCAGTGTTACAATCCTCCGTGGTGAAACAATTTCGGAAGACCGAATTTAGTTTTTGGCCTTCTCCCTCTCATCTTCCATTTCGGTGCCATTATGGTCACTGAGTGAATGAAGAGATGATTTTGACCCACTTACTGATTTACTGATTTTACATACGATCAAAACTTCTTAGGGTTTGTACTCATATCGGTTGTTAAAGTTTTATTTTCAAAGTCATTGATCGCTTCTCTCATTGCTCTCCTTACGTCCATTTTCTTTTCGTTCAGCTTTTCTTTGTCAGCCACACCTTTACTTCTCTCGAATCTGAGATGGAGTTCTCTTTGTTTATGTAGCAGTTTTCTGACATGGCTACTAAACCACGGTGGGTCTTTTCGATCCCTTAAGATCTTACTCCGAGCATATTTGTCTGGGTCGTACTGATGTTTCCTTTTAATTTTTTCCATTTGTTTTCAACATCTTCGTCATCACCGAACATTTGATGGTGACTGCTCAGATACTCAGATACTCTGAAATTTGTGTGCTGTCACTCTTTCTGGAGAAAAATATCTTCCTACCTTACCAAACATTCTTTGTCAGACCCGTTGTCATACATGCTATCACAGCCTTATGATCACTTATACCTTCCTCTACATTGACTGATTCAATAAGTTCAGATCTGTTTGTTGCAAGGGGATGTAAGACGTCACCCTCACTAGTTGTGATGTTAGAAAGAACTCGGCCAGCAGCTTCTAAAATTTTTGTTAGTTAAAACACGACCAGTTTCGCGGCCTCAAGCCTCATCATCAGATGTGCCTACACGGTAGAAAGAAAGGTACAGCGTCACCAGATTTTGTGAAAGTTGAAGGAGTTGGTTCTCTAACTACCTGCTCAATTTTCGAACAAGACACCAAGAACCAGGTCACACGAATCGCTGTCGCCGACACCAGTTCTGATAGCGTGACACTCCCAATCTATGAAAATTATTAACGATATTCTGCAAGTGCTGTCTGAAGCGCTCTACCATTATAGCTCCTTACCAGGCGTTCTATAAAAGCATCCGATTATCGTTTTTGACCGATCTTTGATAGTTAACTTCATCCACATTAATTCACACTCGAAATCCGTAATAGCCTCGCAATATTTTATCGCATTCATTGCCGAGTAATCTATCCTTACGATAAATATTCCAGTCTTAACTTAGGATTTCGTTCTCCTTATCGTCTAGTTTCAACCAACTTTCTGTTCCTAATACTATACGTCCATTATAACCTTCAGTATGCGATACTAATTCTGGGACATTTCCTTGGACGCTCCTCCAGTTTACCAAAAACAGTTAACCTCTTCTATCTCTGATCCGCAACCGCAGATGTTCTCTGAGGACGTTGTGGCTAATTTACAAGGCAAATCGTCTTTGATCCCAAGGGAGGGTTTCTATAACCTAAAAAACCCCATTTGCACACCACACATACACCGCTACCCTAGTAGTCACTTCCTGCGTGTAGTGCACGCTTGACCGATTAAGGAGAGCTCTACACTTCTGTACCCAATAGTGGAGGTCGAGAAATTCGCATGCGATACAGTCGCAATGTCGATTGAGTCTCTGGTTTAGGTCTTCCATCCTGCTGGAAACACGTTCGTAATGCTAATATGCTTCCTCTATGATTTTCTATTCTTGTGACATCGGCCACTATAGCTGATAATTCTGAATAGAATAATACTATCGCTGGTATGCTCACAGTAACTCGCCTTCTGCGCTGATTTCCTGTTTGAACACCACTACACCACTATTTCCTTCTGTTGATATTACCCCTTTATCCGTCCAACCAGAGATTCTTATTTTCTTAACGTCTAAATTCACTGATACACACTATATCTAGACCGATTCAGATTTTCTAACTTCACTATCACATTCAGACTTTTGATTTTCCGCGCTAAGACTCGTTGAATGTAAATTACTTCGTTGTTATTCAATATTTTTCTTGCAATTATCTCCACTTTAACAGTTTCCTCCTGGATACGGAATGGAAGACTAATGCGGAATCTGTTGCCTGTGGAAGATTATCATGACGCTTTCTCAATTACAGACAACATGCCCTGTGGATTCTCACTGTGTGTTTCCAATCTACGGGTTTCCACTGTCTTCTGATTCCTCCTGACTATGATCATCGCTGATTCATTCGCTTTTTTGGGCCGTTCCTAACACCAATGGCAAAATGGTGCCCCCTATTGTACGCTCTTTTACCATTTATGAAACCGATTTTCGTTGATTGTAAGTGACTTCTTACATCGGAAGCCTTCGACCACCAAGTTGATGAAATTTATTCAAAATTAAAGCAAGTACTGAGATGGGACACAGAACATTCGGCATACCCAATACTGGTCAAGGACGTAGCCTACAACACGGCTCTATGTACACTGTGTGATCTAAAGTATCCAGACGCCCCGAAAAACATAAATTTACCATATTAGGTGCATTGTGCTGCCACCTACTGCCAGGTACTCCATATCGGCGACCTCAGTAGTCATTAGACATCATGAGAGAGCAGAATGGGGAGCTCCGCGGAACTCACGAGCTTCAAGCGTCGTCAGGTGATTGGGTGTCACTTGTGTCATACGACTGTACGCGAGATTTCCACACTCCTAAACATCCCTAGGTACACTGTGAGATTGAAGTGGAAACGTGAAAGGACATGTTCAGCACAAAAGCGTACAGGCCGAAATGGCTCTGAGCACTATGGGACTTAACTTCTGAGGTCATCAGTCCCCTAGAACTTAGAACTACTTAAACCTAACTAACCTAAGGACATCACACACATCCATGCCCGAGGCAGGATTCGAACCTGTGACCGTAGTGGTCGCGCGGTTCCAGACTATAGCGCCTAGAGTCGCTCGGCCACTCTGGCCGGCCGTACAGGCCGACCTTGTCTGTTGACTGACAGTGACCTTCGACATTTGAAGAGGGTCGTAATGTGTAAGAGGGCAGACATCTATCCACACCATGACACAGGAATTCAAAAATGCATTAGGATCCACTGCAAGTACTACGACAGTAAGGCGGGAGGTGAGAAAACTTGGATTTCATGGCCGAGCGCCTGCTCATATGCCACACATCTCACCGGTAAATGCCAAACGACGCCTCGCTTGGTGTAAGGAGCGTAAACATCGGACGACTGAACAGTGGAAAAACGTTGTGTGGAGTGACGAATCACGGTACACTTATGTGGTAATCCGATGGCAGGGTGTGGGTATGGCGAATGCCCGGTGAACGTCACATGCCAGCGTTTGTAGTGCCAACAGTTGGAGTCTGTGGTGTTACGGTGTGGCCGTGTTTTTCATAGAGGGGCTTGCACCCCTTCTTGTTTTGCGTGGCACTATGGTTGAAATGGCTCTGAGCACTACGGAACGTAACTTCTGAGGTCATCAGTCCCCTAGAACTTAGAACTACGTAAACATAACTAATCTAAGGACATCACACACATCCATGCCCGAGGCAGGATTCGAACCTGCGACCGTAGCGGTCGCGCGGTTCCAGACTGTAGCGCCTAGAACCGCTCGGCCACCCTGTCCGGCGCGTGGCACTATCACAGCACAAGCCTACATTGGTGATTTTAGCACCTTCTTGCTTTCCCACTGTTGAAGAGCGATTCGGGGATGGCGATTGCATCTTTCAATACGATCGAGCACCTGTTCATAATGCACGGCCTGTGGTGGAGTACCTACACGACAGTACCATCCCTGTAAAGTACTAGCCTGCACAGAATCCTGACCTGAATCCTATGTACATGTTTGGAATGTTTTGGAACGCCGACTTCGTGACAGGCCTCACCGACCAACATCGATACCTCTCCCCAGTGCAGCACTAAGTAAAGAATGGGCTCCCATTCAAAAAATGGCTCTGAGCACTAAGGTCATCAGTCCCCCAGAACTTAGAACTACTTAAACCTAACCAACCTAAGGACATCACACAACACCAAGTCATCACGAGGCAGAGAAAACCCCTGACCCTGCCGGGAATCGAACCTGGGAACACGGGGGGGCTCCCATTCCCCAAGAAACCTTCCAACACCTGATTGAACGTATGCTTGCGAGAGTGGAAGCTGTTATCAAGGCTAAGGGTGGGCCAACACCATATTGAATTCCAGCATTACCGATGGAGGGAGCCACGATCTTGTAAGTCATATTCAGCCAGGCGCCCGGATACTTTTGATCACATAGTGTATGTATTAACTAGACCCCTGGCGATGACTGCACTTGTGAAGTTGTAAACTTACTTTGTGTGTATAAAATGTATACGGTATTTTCGCACCTTCATGAATATTTTTAAATGTGAGTTCAGGTAGGGTGAGGCGACAAAAGTCATAGGATAGCGATATGCCCGTGTACAGATGGTAGTAGTATCGCATACACAAGTTAGAAAGGGCAGTAAATTGGTGGAGCAGTCATTTGGACTCAGGTGATTTATGCGAAAAGTTTTCCAACGCTCTTATGGAAGCACGACGGAAGTTAAAAAGCTTTGAACGCGAAATGGTAGTTGGAGCTAGATGCATGGGACATTGCACTTTGGAAACCATAAGGGAATTCAGTTGAACCGTGAATTTATTTTCAAAACCTTTTCGTAAAAATGTACTCTATTTAATAGCGATTCATCAAGAACATTAACACATTTAATCACACTATGTGAGCGTGGAAATAGTTGCCAGTGGGTAACTGATGAAAACAAATTTATTTATACAAATGGAAATTTTATTCCTAAAAGCCCTTATTTTTTAAACAGATTTAAAATTATAATAAGAAAACACCCTCTAAATATCAAGTTACAATTTATTCAGAGACAGAAAGAACAAATGTTGACAGTATGAGCTTTAGGGCTGAGAGCCTTGCCGCTCCGTTTTGACACGGCCGTAGTCACGACCGCTCACAACAACCTCTGAAAGACTACACTGGTGCCAATCTTCAACACACCAGATTACTTTAAACTCAAAATTTTAATAAGTCATACAAGCACATAAACTGTGCACCCCGTAGGAGGGATGGAAATGGTACAAAACACTAACATTAAAAAATTAACTTGTCACTGAAGGTGCAACTTGATTTAAAAATCTCTCAAGATGATAGTCAAGATAAAAACATATTTCAGGAATTCGACCGTTACACTTCAAGCAATAAATTCGTTAACACCGAATCCGACAAACATGACAAAGGCAGCTATTAACGTACGGCAGACCGACCGACAGGCAGACAGACTCTAACTGCCTAGCAAATGCGGACGAGAGACAGACGAGCAAGCTGGGGACGAGAGGAGGAGGAGGAGGAGATAAGTGTTTAACGTCCCGTCGACAACGAGGTCATTAGAGACGGAGCGCAAGCTCGGGTGAGGGAAGGATGGGGAAAGAAATCGGCCGTGCCCTTTCAAAGGAACCATCCCGGCATTTGCCTGAAGCGATTTAGGGAAATCACGGAAAACTGGGGACGAGAGACTGACCGAGAAAAGAAGTATAAATTAACAGGTAAATGAAGCAACATATCACGAATCACTTAACTTCTAATAAACTTCGATGTGTGGCGAAAACCTGGCGCAGCACTCCCAAAACGCTCTCACGAATCGTCCGCTGCCAGCCGCTTCAACGGACGCAGGAAGGCGCACCGATCTCCCGCCTCACGGCGTCGCAGCTCACACCGGCCAGACCGATGTCGTGGGTTGACTCCTGTTGCACTCGTGTTGGCCGCGAAGCCACTACCCCTCGCTATACGGCGCGGCCGACTGGACTCACGTGGCGACCTCACATGCGCCGACGCTCAAGACGGACAAGTCATCTTGTGTCTCAGTGTGCGACCGACCAACCGATCGATCCGACCGCCAATGACCATTGCCTGAACAAACTCGAGCAGACTGGCGGCCTAACACATACTAGCACTCCAGACGACAGACAGACGCTGACTGCTCCACACTGACCCGGCTGACCAACTGACCAGAATCACCACCTACCGAGCTCATAGCGCCCCTTAATTGCACGTGAGCAGGCTACCTTTCCCCTTTTCTACCAGAGGGAGACACCAAAGCTGCGATTGTTGCAGAGGCGCCACCGCCAGAAGCGGAGGGTGACTGCTTCACACTACGCACTGCGGCGCGCTCTTCGTAACAGCAAATGTTACCACGGCTCATCGGTATTCCGAGAACCACAGTGTCAAGAATGTGCCGAGAGTACCTAATTTCAGGCATTACCTCTCACCACGGCCAACGCAATGGCCGACGGCCTTCTATTAACGACCGGGAGCAGTGACGCATGCGTAGAGCTGTCAGTGTTAACAGACATAACACTGCGTGACATAACCGCAGAAATTAATGAGGGACATACGACGAACGTATCCGTTAGGACATTGCCCAGAAATTTGGCATTAATGGATTATGACAGCGGAAGACCGACACGAGTACCATTGCTAACTCACTGAAAAACCTTTCCTGAGCTCGTGACAATATCGTTTGGACCCTAGACGACAAGAAAATCGTTTCCTCGTCAGACGAAACTCGATTTCAGTTGGTAAGAGCTGATGATAGTGCTCGAGTGTTGGTAGATACCACGAAGCCATGTGCCACGTTGTCAACAAATCATTGTGTAAGCTGGTTGTGGCTTCATAATGGTGTGAGCTAAGTGTGTACGTGAAATGCACTGGGTGCTTTGATCCATCTGAACCGTTCGTTGACTGGAAATTGTTCTATTCGGCTACTTGGAGATTATTTTCAGTCATTCATGGACTTAATGTTCCGAAATAACCATGGAGTTTTACATGCCACCGTGTCACAGTTGTTCACGACTGATTTGAAAAACATGTTGACAGAGTGAATGATTAGGCCACCCAGACCGCCGGACACGGATCTCATCGAAGATTTATGGGACACAATCTAAACGTCATCTGGTACACAAAATACTACTGCGCCAACGCTTTCGCAATTATAGACGGCTGTATAGCAGAATGGCTCAATATTTCTGCAGTGGACTTCCAACGACATTTTGAGACCATGCCACGGTGTGTGCTGTACTACGCCGCCGCAAAAGAACTTTCTACACGATATCAGGAGGTATTCCATAACTCTTGTCACTTCTGTGTATAAGATTTTAATTTTTTTTAATTTTGATGCTTTTAAATGCAAGGCGCTGAGGGTAACGTCCCTGTTTAAATGTGACTGAAATTTAAAGAAAGAGTTCAGATAGTTTACCATTAATGTAGGATAATAATATGCGAAGACTTGTGCTTTGATACTTAGGGGAATAGTAATTTAATTTTTACATCCGTAAAAAGTAGTCTTTCTCAGAGTTACAAGAGAACAATTCCAGTCTCTATAACAAAAGCACAACAATATTATCTATGTAAGCATTATTCCTCTAAAATCCATGTAACGGTGTCCGGTGGAGCGTTTTCATGAGCCATTAACATAGTAACCTTTTCTCATCTGCTGAAAAGTAATGCCTTCGAATTATTTATCTAGAAAACCTTAAAGCTTTGTAAGCAAAACCAATTACGTTAACTTCATTGATTTTTATTCTTTGTGTCTACCTGTATATTTCTCAAGATAGTGACCCTGCAGACGCCGGCCACTGTGGCCGAGTGGTTCTAGGTGCTTCTGTCCGGAACCGCGCTGCTGCTACGGTCGAGGTCCGAATCCTGCCCCTGGCATGAATGTGTGTGATGTCCTTAGGTTAGTTAGGTTTAAGTAGTTCTAAGTCTAGGGGACTGATGACCTCAGGCGTTAAGTCCCATAGTGCTCAGAGCCATTTGAACTATTTACCCTGCGGACGAACACCTTTCTTTCCATCGAGAAACCTGTTCGCTGATATGGACACAGTAGAATGACTTTGTGGATGGATCCATATCCCGACCTCTGCTTGCACCACTTCGTCACTATCAAAGTGAAGTCCTCGAAAGTGTTCTTTAAGATTTGGGTTGGACCAAATCGGGACTGTATGGAGGCTGATCGATGACAGTGTGGGATTGTTGCACATGTCGCAGTGCAGCGGAGCGCTCACGGTGCAAAACTTTCATTCTTCTATGAATTTCAGCTTAAAACAGGTTTTATGCGGTTAGAAAGTAGATTATAGCACGCTGATTTCTCACGCACTGACATACAATGATGGAAAAAAATCACAGCAACAAAATATAATTAATGTAGAGCAATAAGGTTTCCGGTATACACGTTGAAAATTCATTAACATTGCAAGACCATAGGTTAATGTAAGCGCGAGATAAGCTATTGCAAATGCTGGTACATTAATAGCCAGTGTAATCGCCAAAACGTTGAATGCAAGCAATAACTTGCATGCTTCGTGTTGTACAGGTGCCGGATGTCAGTTTGTGGAGTGGGGTTCCAAGCCTGTTGAACTTGGTCGGTCAGTGGAGGGACAGTTAATGCAGTTAGTGGACGATGCTGGAGTTGTCGACTGATATGCAAATATGTTCTCGATTGGTGACAGACCTGGTGATGGAGTAGATCAAGCCAACATGTCGACACTCCGCAGGGCATGCCGGGTTACAACAGTGGTATGTCGACGAGCGTTATTCTGTTGGAAAACATCCCCTGGAATGCTCTTCATGAATGGGAGGACAAGAGATAGAATCACCAGACTGATGTACAGATTTACAGTCAGGGTGCAGGGGATAACCACTCGTGTCCTCCTGCTGTCATATGAAATCGCACCCCAGACCGTAAAAGCTGGTAAAGGTTCAAATGGCTCTGAGCACTATGGGACTTAACTTCTGAGGTCATCAGTCCGCTAGAACTTGGAACTACTTAAACCTAA
This sequence comes from Schistocerca serialis cubense, assembly GCF_023864345.2. Lineage (NCBI taxonomy): Eukaryota > Metazoa > Arthropoda > Insecta > Orthoptera > Acrididae > Schistocerca > Schistocerca serialis. The sequence continues at coordinate 594,467,251 of NC_064642.1, forward strand.
CTATCCTAAGGACATCCATGCCCGAGTCAGGATTCGAACCTGCGACCGTAGCGGTCGTACGGTTCCAGACTGTAGCGCCTAGAACCGCTCGGCCATCCCGGCCGGCAGCTGGTAAAGGGTTAGCATGTCCGGCACGCAGACAGGGTGACTGCAGGCTCTCAACTGACCTCCTTCTAACCAACACACGGCCATCACTGGCACCCAGACAGAACCAGGTTTGATCAGAATATACAAGAGACCCCCCACCCTGTCCTAAGATGACAACACTGAAGTCCCAAATGGCGATGACTTTGGGTAAGTGGACTGCACGCTACGGGTCTACTGGCTCGGAGCTGCCCTTGAAGTAACTGATTTGTAACAGTTCGTTGTGTCACTGTGGTGCTGACTGCTGCTGCCGCCTTCCGCTCCAATTGCTGCAGGTGCAGTACGATGTGTCAGAGACATACGCCGAACACGATGGTCTTCTCTCTCGGTAGTGCCGGAACCCTGTCTTGTTGCGACCGTACATTCTCGTGACCATCTCTGCCAGCAGTAATCTATGATGGCTGTATTCCTGCCAAGCTTTTCTGCAATATAGAAGATGGATCATTCAGCTTCTCGTAGCTCAGTTACACGACCTTGTTCAAACTCAATGAAGTGTTAATAGTGACGTCCTTATCGCCTTAAATGCATTCTTGTCTGACATCAGCTCACCATATTCGATAAAGGTAATTAACGTTCACGCCCATTAGAACGAATATTACGCACAGTGAACTGCTAGCGATACTCTAATGCGACTGGTGCGAAATTTGCATAGACATTCCCTTTCAGATGTAGAAATACGCGAACCAGCTTTCATTTATATCGCAGAAGTATGCATGACATGTAATACCTCGAATCAATTTTGAGAAAGGAATAAAAAATTCTGAAACGTTACTTTTCAGCTCGCCCCCACAAATTCAAGAATCGTACACTGAAGGAACGGCAGTCTATGAGCTCTAACGTTTTAGTTTATTATTTGTAAAGTCACAACGAATGTCACGTATTTTATATTGATCAGTTTACCAGAGTATCCACAAACGAAATAAATGGGCATCATCCTTGATTCTAAGGGAATAAGAAGCAGCAGAGCAATAAGAAGAAGAGTAACACAAAAAATTTAAGGCAGATACTTAGATATTATACGATCGACTAACAATCCATACCGTTAGAATAGAATTTTGATGTTCCCAAAAAGTGCAATGTAAGCTGTAATGAAACCTTTAATCTACAGGAAATACATTTTATTGGGCTACGTTGTATTTTAAGAGTAGTAAATATTTCGAATGCACATAGTTTTTGCAAAACGCTCAGGTTTCAAAATCATTTTGATATTTCCTGACTCATATTTTATCTTTTCAGTCGAACGGTCTACGGTATTAAGCTCGAAGGCAAAATGATGTTCCGCTATGGCTTCATAATGAGTCTTGATAGGATTGCATTTGAGCCAAGAGAGTATCAACTAAACGAAATGCATGGCATCACCTACATCAGGGGGACATTCAAGCTACAAAATTTAACCATCTTCTACGATCTGTCGGCTCGCCTGAAAGACCAAGGACCCATCATCGGTACAGCCAAACACGTATTCGAAACTTGTGGCATCGAGGTCAGGGTAAGTCAGTAACGACGTAGTGATTACGCTTCTTTCTGATGGCATTATTAAAACACACACATTTCATTCGCGTGCCAAGAAACAACACTGACTGTCTTATGGTTTTTAAGCGCTAATTTAAATGGGAGATGGAAGACGGTAGCTGTGTGTACTCACGCTTTGTATTATACTATTATTGGTGATAAAGATTGCTATTTCTCCAGAAAAGAGGGTTTAAAGCTTATTTGGCAAGAGTTAGTATGAAGTGGGTACCGAAAGTAATTATATGATCTATTTACATCAATGTTATTAATTTTCCCTATACAGTGTGTTTCAGAAAGAGTATCAAATATTTTAGAAGTTTGTATTATAGACTAATTCGAACAGAACATTCCTTATTATATGAGTGCAATTTTTATTGCTTACAAAGATACAGCTAGTTACAGAAATAAACTTTCATTTCACATAGTGGTACTCCAGCTGTTATAGGTTTGTTCAGCTTTGTCATATTTGTTTGAATTTCATATTGTGGTGTTTTTTCAATTGTAACTGTTAGGCGGCTGGGGTGGCCGAGCGGTTCTAGGCACTACAGTCTGGAACCGCGCGACCGCTACGGTCGTAGGTGCGAATCCTGCCTCAGGCATGGATGTGTGTGATGTCCTTAGGTTATTTAGGTTTAAGTAGTTCTAAGTTCTAGGGGACTGATGACCTCAGAAGTTACGTCCCATAGTGCTCAGAGCCATTTGAACCATTTTGTTATTGTTACTGTGTTTTGTTAATTAATTCTAATGTAACGTTAAAGCATGAAACGCGTATTTTCAAATGTGGAGTATGCCGATTCGGTATTTGTGCAAGGGTTTTGTAATGGTGACGCTTTTGCTACTTATAGAGGATCGGTAAACGATGTCTCAATTGCAGAGTATCACATTCAAATAGGTTTACTCTTGTTTTCCTCAAACTGTATCATTCTGGTGCAGTGACCATCAGTCGTAATATAAACGTTCAAATGGAGAGCTCGTGGAAGAAGCAGAACACGTATTATTCCATCATCACGCATACTCAGTACTATTACTCTTATCAACTATTCCACGTACAACTACGTGACAGACGTTAAGTGCGCACAGTATCTTTCCTTCTAGTATCTATTTGGTTCAACACCTTCGAATTGGGAATGAAGGTAGACAATTGGACTTTTACCTTTGTTTAATGATAACCTCCGAGTAATAGCACTAATGCTGTTTAATGATGAAGCCACTTGCATTCGAGAGACTTGTAACTCACATTGGTGGTCCGACGAAAACTCACGAGCTTTTATCGGGATACAGTTTCAAGAACGCTTCTCTGTGAACGTGTGGCGTGATATGATGTCAGCTGATTAGGCATACAGTATTGTTTGATGTTACCGTATCGTTTTACATGGTTGCGTTATCTAGAATGTCTTGAAATTGAGCTTCCAGCGGTATTGGAAGAGATTCCTTTGGCTACAATGATGGATATTTTCTTCCAGCGTTACGGGGGCCACTGCACATTACAGAGTGAACGGTAATAATAACCGACAAAGTGAACAGACGCATTCCTGACTGGAAATTGGGGAAAAAATTCTGGAAATGGACGGCATATGTGCAGCGACAACAGATCGTGCTGGAACACAGTACAGAGCTGCACGCGACCACATCACAACGTATGTTCAGAGTGGCCTCTAAGGGACTGCAGGTGATAGGGATAGTAGCAATTGTCTTACAGGATGCATACAATCGTACTTCGGCTTACACCATGTCGGCGTGCCTGGAGTTTGTATTTGGGTTTGTCTCAATATCGTGCAGAACCCAGTCCTCCAAATCTGATGTACGCCCAGTCCGCCGCCTCCCTACACGTTTGTTTCTCTGAAAGGACACTCGATCGTACAAACGCCCAAAAATGACTCGGAATTGTGTGTGATGTTGTTGGAGTCAGTGAGGATACTTTTTTTGGTATAGCTGTACTACCCATCTACCGTTTCCATCTGTTTGGCCGTACACAGACACTATCTCGGTTTGTTCCCGACATGAATACCACACCATTTTGCTCCTTACAGTACCCTGCTTTAATCACAGAGCCTGCAACATGCAAGTAACACACGGCACGTGGTCAGAGGAACTGTCATTCGTCAACGCCATCTACCGTGCCAACGATGCATTTCCGGACATATGTCCATGGGACATTTTTTCCTCCATTTGCACTCAGGAATCTGTCCCTACAGTTTATATTTCTTAATGTTCACGCTATGTAATCGTGAGGAAATATATCATCAAAAGCTACCATTATCCGGAACGTGAGTCGGCAGAAACGGTCACGTTCCTTTTCCACCAAGATCTTCGGATGTTATTCATTTAGATATCTACCTATGGGCATGGCTGAAAGACAAAATCTACAAACAAAGGGTAAACAACACAGCGACTGATCATTTGGATTGTGATTGGTGATGCCCATATAAAGCACCGCCAAGATGACATCTGAAAAGCTAAGGTTGTGTCCTCAACACGACTGAAAAATGTGTTGAATTAGGAGGAGGACTTTAGGAAAATCGTCTTTCAGTTTACCCTTGCAAGAAACAGTAAATTGCAGATTACTATCGTATCTCGTTTTGCCACAAAGCCCTCCGAATCAGACAGCCATCGTTGTGGTGTCCGCAATCTGGCGTTTGGCTAATTATGGCAGAGATTAGCTGGCCGAATCTCAATGGCAGGCCCCGGAATAATATTCTCGTTATGATTGTCACCGTTATCATTATGGAAACGGTCATAATTGCCATAAGTATTCCGACCTTCATTCGGTCCATTCCCGTCATCACGCCTGTACTTTCCTGCTTTCCTATTCCGATCATCGCCACCATGATGGTGCCAGTTGTTTCGGTACGGCTGATGTCGGTCGTCAATGCTAATTATAGCAGACTATCATTCTATTTGTGCACCGTCCGCGATTGTTAGCACGCGGATGTGGGCTGTAATGAGTTTGTGTGACCTGCCCTCCGTTCGATGTGCATTCATCTGCGTTGTACTACAGTTCATGCAGTAGGATTATACACTGGTGGCCATTACAATTGCTACACCACGAAGATGACGTGCTACAGACGCGGAATTTAACCGACAGGAAAAAGATGCTGTAATATGCAAATGATTAGCTTTTCAGAGCATTCACACAAGGTTAGCGCCGGTGACGACACCTTAGCGTACTGACACGAGGAAAGTTTCCAACCGATTTCTCATACACAAACAGTAGTTGAGCGGCGTTGCCTGGTGAAACCTTGTTGTGATGCCTCGTGTAAGGAGGAGAAATGCGTGTCAACACTTTTCCGACTTTGATAAAGGTCGGATTGTAGCCTACCGCGATTGCGGTTTATCGTGTAATGACATTGCTACTCACGTTGCTAGAGATCCAATGACTGTTAGCAGAATACGGAATCGGTGGGTTCAGGAGGGTAATACGGAACGCCGTGCGGGATCCCAACGGCCTCGTATCATTAACCGTCTAGATGACACGCATCTTATCCGATGGCTGTAACGGATCGTGCAACCACGTCTCGATCACTGAGTCAACAGACGAGTACGTTTGCAAGACAACAACCATCTGCACGAACAGTTCGACGACGTTTGCTGCAGCATGGACTATCAGCTCAGAGACCATGGCTGCGGTTACCCTTGACGCTGCATCACAGACAGGAGCGCCTACGATGATGTACTCAACGACGAACCTGGGTGCACGAATGGCAGAACGTCATTTTTCGGATGAATCCAGGTTTTGTTTACAGCATCATGATGGTCGCATCCGTGTTTGGCGACATCAAGGTGAACGCACACTGGAAGCGTGTATTCGTCATCGCCATACTGGCGTATCACCCGGCGTGATGGTATGGGGTGCCATTGGTTACACGTCTCGGTCACCTCTTGTTCGCAATGACAGCACTTTGAACAGTGGACGTTACATTTCAGATGTGTTACGACCCGTGGCTCTACCTTCATTCGATTCTGCAGGATAATGCACGTCCGCATGTTGCAGGTCCTGTACGGGCTTTTCTGGATACAGAAAATGTTCGACTGCTGCCCTGTCCAGCACATTCTCCAGATCTCTCACCAATTGAAAAAGTTTGGTGAATGGTGGCCGAGCAACTGGCTCGTTACAATACGCCTGTCACTACTCTTGATGGACTGTGGTATCGCGTTGAAGCTGCATGGGCAGCTCTAACTGTACACGCCATCCAAGCTCAGTTTGACTCAATGCCCAGGTGTATCAAGGCCGTTTATACGGCCGGCCGGAATGGCCGTGCGGTTCTAGACGCTACATTCTGGAACCGAGCGACCGCTACGGTCGCAGGATCGAATCCTGCCTCGGGCATGGATGTGTGTGATGTCCTTAGGTTAGTTAGTTTTAATTAGTTCTAAGTTCTAGGCGACTGATGACCTCAGAAGTTAAGTCGCATAGTGCTCAGAGCCATTTGAACCTTTTTTGAACCGTTTTTACGGCCAGACGGGGTTGTTCCGGGTACTGATTTCTCAGGATCTATGCACCCAAATTGCGTGAAAATGTAATCACATCTCAGTTCTTGTATAATGAATACCCGTTTATCATTTGCATTTCTTCTTGGTGTAGTAATTTTAATGGCCAGTAGTGTAAATGTTTTTACGTCGTCATTGCACCTACTGGCTAGAAGAATGTGCCAAATTTGCATCGGCAGCTTCGCAATACACAATCGGATATACGAGGGCTGTCCAGAAAGTAAGTTACGATTGATCGCGAAATGAAAATCACAGTGAAAATCACAAATGTTTCATTTGTAGCAGTTAGCTACACCTTTCAGCTACTTCTCTACGCAGTCGTCGTTCTGACTCAGACATTCGTCGTAGCGTTGTACCAACTTTCCAATACCCTCATCATAGAAGGCAGCCGCCAGTGTTTTCCGCCAATTCTCTACGCTGGCCTAAAGCTCGTTGTCTGTGCCAAAATGCTGTCTTCATAGCCAGCGGTTCGTTTGAGCAGAGATGGAACTCCGCGGGAGACAATTACGGGCTGTATTGTGGGTAACCAAACATTTCCAATTGAAACGATGCAGGAACATCTTCATTGCCCCTGCAGAATGAGGCTGAGAATTGTCTTGAAGAAGAAACCGCACGACAGTTATGTTATGTTGGTTGCAAGGTTTCAGGGGAAAACTCTCACCAGGCCCTCGCACTTGGCGGGAGACACTACTTTCTATAACATCTTTACGCGCTCACTAAAAGCTCAGGAATGAAAAGAGCGACATAATTCTACATGGAGTCATACTAGAGACACTGCCTAACACATCTTTGCAAAGCTTTATCGGATTTTCAGTGTCGTTTCCATTTCGCGACCGATCGTAACTTCCTTTCTGGACAGCCGTCGTATTATGCTGGTACACTGATTGCACAAGGACTGTTTTCGCACAACCATGCGTTCAAACGTTCACGCTGGACTCGAAAACCTGGACTGATTTTGGTTTGACAACATTGTAATGCCCGGTATTCCCACCAATAAGCGAGCAACTGACTTCATTCGTAGCAGAGGTTCTCCCTTTAGATATCCAGAGACAAATTCAATTTTTTGTGAAATGGTCCATATGGGAGGCAAAGAAAAGTGAAATTAGACCACCAACGACCGGGGGTGAATTCCGTACGTATTATCTCTGAATCGTCTCACTGAGAGGAAATGCTTATAATTAAAGTTGCGCGCCTCCCCTCTCGGAGAACGCCCACAAGAATTCCCACATTTTCCTCGCCCGCACGCATTACCAATCTCGTGCCTGAGGTCAAATTCGTCCTCAAGCCCCGAGTCACTGTCATCATTAGTTCGCCTAGTATTTTTGTAATAAATATCCATTTCTTCATTACTTCTGACCGATGCTCAAACTGATATACGAGCTCTTGTAAATCTACCGTAACCTGATTATTAATCTTGTACTGCCCTTGTTTAGATTTCAACAAGGACCGCACTTCCTTTCATTTCCTGCTGCCATCGAGGTTCATTCACTACTCGCACATGCATTAAAATTATTCACGCTCTCCGCAGGCTTAGCGACATCCAGCTTGACTTTCAAATTTTCCTCCTCACAATCTAAATGGTTCAAATGGCTCTGAGCACTATGGGACTCAACTTCTGAGGCCATTAGTCCCCTAGAACTTAGAACTAGTTAAACATAACTAACCTAAGGACTTCACACACATCCATGCCCGAGGCATGATTCGAACCTGCGACCGTAGCGGTCTCGCGGTTCCAGACTGCAGCGCCTAGAACCGCACGGCCACTTCTGCCGGCTCCCCACAATCTAGTTTTAGCTGTTAAAAACGCTGGCCGAGCGGTTCTAGGCGCTACAGTCTGGAACCGTGCGACCGCTAGGGTCGCAGGTTCGAATCGTGCTTCGGGCATGGATGTGTGTGCTGTCCTTATGTTAGTTAGGTTTTAGTAGTTCTAAGTTCTGGGGGACTGATGACGTCATAAGTTAAGTCCCATAGTGCTCAGAGCCATTTTAACCATTTTTTGTTGTTGTTAAAAACGCTCTGCAAGTGAGCGAATTGCCGCACTGTTACCTCCGATCTTTGCACTCGCGAACATATTGTCCTCTGCCCTCGAGCTCTCTACCAAAGCTAACATCCCCTTGTGCACATGCTCACACGTGTCCATAAGTGGCTGTAAATCCAGCTGAAGATGGTCGCTTCTTGTTCACGTGTACCTGAGTGGCCTCCGTTATGTAAATCTGGTGCTCTAAACGCTCAAACCTTGGCCCAAGTTCAGCGACGATAAGGCTTATTGACAGGTTTCGCAACTCGCCCTGTACCTCAAAAATCCATGCGTTGGCCACAGATATGTGCTCCTTAGGTGCCCTCATTTGCGCCCCCAAACGCTCGTTGTTCTCAGTCATCTGCGCCCCTAAACTCTCAGCTCTCGATTTGTTCGTAACCATCATTTCCTCAGATCTTGACATAAACTGTGCCCAATCCGGTAAACACTGTTCCTAGTTCGTGTTCGTTACAACGCTGTTATCAGTTTCTGCAAGAATTTTGCAGCCACTCTGAGAACTGTGTATCCTCGTTCCTCAAAACCTAGCAGTGGAAACTTCCAAACGTAGCACCACTAAAAATCCAGAACATTGAACAATTCGTTCGATTCGATATCTGTCTAAGAAACTGAAACATTGCATCTTACAATCTACATATTTTCCGATTCTCTGTTCATAACCTTCTCTGATGGCGCACTATTCTCGGTTTTGTTCCATCTATAATTACCTTTATAAAGGCTGTGCGTATCCATTTTTTACTAAATAATTTGTCTACAAAGGAATAATTTTGCATGCACCACAAGAACACTGCTTGACATAAGCAACGTCCGACACCAAACTAACACAAATATTGCAGTACCTTACACACAGATTACAACAAACTTAAGCGATCAAGCACGTGTACATTAATTTCTCAACACACAAATTGTAATGAAAATTAATTATGATACACATACATGAAATTATCTACATGCAAATTGCCACAAAGTCATAAGATTGTACTACTGGATCCTAAATAACACAAAAATACACTCACATACAAAATAAAAAACGAGAGAAACAATGTAGAAACCACAACAACCGTGTTTCCACACCGGTCATTGCTTAAAGCCACGTAGAAGTTATCCAAGTACTAAGGACAAATATTAAGTAATTAATACATTCATGCAGCCTATGAAAACCTAACTCCTTTTCAGAAAATTCTCTGGGAAGAGCATAATCCTGCAGGGTCACCAAATAAAAAATTCGCTATGATATGTGTAAAAGGTTGCAGTATTAAATAAGGCTGTGGCTGCAGCTTGAGTAGTCTTGGTGTTGGTTTGGGAGTTAATGACACGCATTTAATAGCGTAAGATCCAACCTGTCGAGTCTTGAGCCAATGTAAATATTTCAGAATTCATGAGAAACAATGACCTGTATTCAATTATTGTGCAAGGAAGTGCTGTAAGTTGCGCCCTGGGTCAGATGTGGACATATCTCACTCCGCCACTAAATTCCTCGTTTATGGAGCTGAAACATCAAATCATGGCTAACCATACAGGCACGAAATACCCAAATGCAGTTGATGAGGTTTGCACAAAGGCCTACAACTATGACCAAACGTGGGTAATAAAGAGACGCCAGTCCATCGATTTTAACACACGGAATGAGTATGTAAATTTACCGTTGAAACACACGAACGAAGATCAAACCATGAGCTACTAATCACATTTAATTTAAATGCACACTGTAAGAAGTAGATTATGGAAGCTGCAGGACGAAAGGCTCTTAATCAAGAGCACAAGCACGTGGTGGTAACGAAACGAAAGTAAGTACCTAACAGATAGTAATTTCAGGACGAACGGATTAAAACTGCATTGAATTTATCGGAAAAGGATAACAAGATGTGAAAGCTGAAGGCTCCTGAGCATGGACGCTAACATAGTGGTATTGAACTAACAAGTGCCGAAAAATAAAAAGAATGGAATAAAACGGATTGAAAAATCAGTGGCAAAATCACAGCGGTATCGTATAATGCACACGCACTCGGCAGTTAACAAAATTAGAAATTGACTAAACAGAGTCGTTACCCATTCATCACACTTCCATTAGATGAATCAAAGAACAGATTATGAAATCACTTCAACTTATAAGTATTCGACACTCGCGATGTAAAGATAAAACTCGTCACAAACGAATAGACTATATAGCTGTAAGAGGAAAGAGTTACGGTTTCAGCTAAACTTAAAACTTACACAAATTCAAATATTGACTAACCTATAGAGCATCAGCTCTTACAAGCAACTAAACTTACCAAACTCCCAGCAAACTGTGAAGAGTAGCCCCAAAGATACCGGGGTTTATCCCTACAACGGAAGTGACCACACAAATGGTCCGACCAAGGGAAACAGAACGTCTTATTTACTCACCAACTATTAAAGTCGGCCAAACTCTGTCAGTTATGCACACATAGTTTGTAGCTGCACACACACACATCCTTCCGTTTTATAGTTCCAGGAGTAAGAAGAAAGGATAGGTGCAGTGGAATATGGGACTGAGGCATTGTAAACATGAGTGCGGAATCGAAGTTGTAGAACTTAATAGACTATGCAGAAGTGCATCTGAATTGGACCTGACAAGTTTAGTATAGCACATGAAGAATATGCAAACTGTGGCTGATATGAACGCATTCAGCTGTTCATTCTTTTTATACCAGAAGAAATTTACTAACTTTACTGTAAATTGATGAGTTTACTTTGAATAAAATCTCACGAAAATGAAAATTGTCACGTAGAGACCCTTTTCTTTTTTAATAGCTGGTAGTAATTAAAACATTTGAAATATTAAACGGAAATAAATTTGTAATTGGAATAAAACAGTTCTCTACTCTCTTCATAATTACTTTAGGACTGACACCTCGGCAGGAACACATGTAGGCGCGGAACGCACCCGTAATCATACGTTTCATTCAGCTCGCTCAAACTAGCCAACTATTCATTGCACAAAGGCAGTGTTCACAAATTTGTGTCCTCGAAGAGCTGCTCTGTTTCATGATTTAAGTATTATTTGCGTCAACAAATTATGAAGACAGTATACGAAATGTTTACGAAAATATAATTCCTGACAGCTTTACCGAATTTTCGATAAGCGGGAAACGATTTTATTATTGAAGATCAGTGAACACATAAATCATAGTTTCACTTGCATCACACAGGGACTCTGTCATTTACAAGACGATACAATTTCGTTAAATATGACTCTTAATTTTCCACCTCTTCTATCAAAGAATAAGCGGTTGTCCGTTTGCTTTGATTACAAGGACAGATCGGAATGTTTGTAATTAACCTGTTATTCTCTGATCAGCAACACATCTACATTTTTTGCTCTCAAGCCCAAAAAAATGTCCATAGTGGTAATTCAGATCGTACAGAATTGTAAACAACTGTGTGTGACAGCTCTGAAAAAGGAACTGCTCTGTTTTGAAAGTGAGCATTCATTTGCTGAGTGTATTTCTATGATAATAGCCATAAACATGAGTTCGTAATCCGGTTATCCATACTTCGATCCACCAGAAAATCCAGCTTCTTATTCCCTTGTTAACGTTCACAACAGGTTTTCGTCTAAACTCAGAGGTGCTGGTGTTCCTTTGCTCACCTTCCTAGCCAAGAGAAGGGGGCCTCCGTTACGTTTTTAACTTTCTCGAAGTAGGCACGTAATGTGCAAACCATTCCTAACGACCACTCTCGGATAGCCATCCCCTAGCCGAGAGAGCGCTGTCGAGTGTTTCCCCTCACAACATTTCACGAATTGTAACATTATTGAATATCACATAACATACAACAAACAACAGTAACAAGAAACAGAATGGCTTCTGCAAAGGTAAGGAACGAAAACATACAGTATCACAGTTTTCAAATAAATATACTAATACCAAGATACGTTAAATTGAGCCCTAGCGCAAGAGGGTAGTATTATAGCGGTGGCTTTGAAGGTTTGGCAACGGCAGGTGCTTGCTGGGACAACAGGTGTCGCGTGACTGTATGACTGACAAGGGAATTGTCCAGTCCAACAAGCCGAAACTCAAATTGATGTTTTTCACTCTCTTTTGCCACACAACGAACAGCTTATTAACAGCGGTTTGTACAGCACTAGCGCGCGAATCAGCCGAGACAAGAGGTCGTACCGGCAGTGCCGATTATCGCCAAGTCCAAAGTGCATACGAGTGAATTTTAAATACTTAAACCATACCGAAAATATCTCAGATCATTATTTTTTTGAATAACTTGTAGTCCATATCGACAGCTAAACTATTGCAGATGCAATTCTCATGCAAATGACTAGCAGAGGAAACAAAATAAAGGCAGTGCATAATGTTACATTAAAGACGACTTTCAACAGTGTGGATTTTAATTTCTTGACGTTAAATATTTTATAACATTTACTGTAGAACAATTTTTATGATAATTTCTGAATAACGTATATTTGCTGACAGTTAAATAGTTCCTTTTTCCCTGTATTCGTCACGAAAACGCGAAATGTCTATTGGAAGAAGAAAACAAGCATACTCCTTACGCTAGGCACAGCCGATTTTAAAAAAAATTAATGCATTCAGGTGATTCACAGAAGTTACTACTTTTATTTATACAGAACTGGAAAGGAGTAAGAAACGGTCGTGGGGACTGATCTGCATATTGTGCTGCACACCAAGCATACTTGGTCAAATTCATAAAATGTGGTCATGCGAACTGTCAGTGCAGAAATGACTGGAGTTTAACAATATTGTTCTGCTGATAAATCTCCAATGTCAAAGAGCTGTAGGAAATTTTACTGACCAAAAATTTTCTGAAAAATGCTTTACAGTTTTGAAATTTTTTTAAAGAGAGGCTGAATCGCACTACTAGTTTCGGGTTCACTCCGAATTATATTAACAGTCGTTATTTCTGGGCCAAGAGTGATCCACAAGCAATGAATTATTTTCTGCGAATTGTAAGAAGGGTTTAGGATGTAAGATTGAAAATTATTCCCACCCACTTTTACACACTGTGCCACGTCGATTACAAAACTATGGCAAGTAAATAGTCCTTCTTAAATTACCTGCGTGTATGGTCCATTCTGCCAATTTTTGTGTTTGCAGAAAACAGTACCTTTTTGTGAGATCCCTACGTCAACGCAAATCACATCTGCAATAACTTTTCTCGGCTTTTTTCGTCATCTCAGGTATGTGCATGCACTGGAATATCCTTGCACTTGTCTATGGCACAGGCTGTGTGTTCTGGGGCGTTCCCTTATTGGAAATGCCTCGGTACTGTCATCATATTCACATTTCTTCACTCACGTCTTTCGCTTGCATTCTTTTTTGTGGATGTGAAAATATAGCTGGTTGCCGAAACCTGATCTAATGCTACATCGAAAAAATGTATCGCCATACTGTTCAGAAGAAGTAAAGGTCTTATTCGGTAGCATAGGCTATATTAGTATAGACCATACTGTAAACATAAACTAGTTCAAATTTACAAAACACTATGAGAACACACCTCTATTTCTTGAATCCATGTTGACACTGCGATAAACAGCTTATATCAAACAAGTGCTGAAATCTGCCGGGAGCTTATAGATCGAAAACAAGTGGTGCACAGAAAGTACGTGGTTTTAAGTACAAGCTATAGTCAGGCACAGAAAGTTTAATCATTTGCTTGATCTACAAAAAAGTAAAAGTTGGGAGTTGCACATGTGCTACATGAGGACTCATGAGGATAACAAATAACTGCGAGCTTGAAATTTGCATAAATACTGTGCTAAATAAATTTCTTTCGATGTTACCCCTCACTGCCAAGGCAACAAGGGAAAAACTGTACTTGTCCTATTATGTAAAATAACGGATCTGTAACGACGATAGTAGCCGTTACCCACATCAACAACAGCAATCGAAGACGATTATATAGTTATCCCAAATACAGCGACGAAGTTCAAAATACCACCAATTTTGTTGCTCAGTTTGGAGTACTACAAATGAACAGTATTTGACGCAGAGACATGCCTGTATTTGTAGGGTCGCACAGATAATCAGCACCATACTTTTTCGTGACCGAATTTCGGAGGCTTATACTCAGAATCTCTGAGATATACATTATGTGATCAAAAGTATCCGGACACCTCAAAAATATACTTTTTAAATATTATGTGCATTGTGCTGCCACCTATTGCCAGGCACTCCATATCAGCGACCTCAGTAGTCATTAGACATCGTGAGGCAGCAGAATGGAGAGCTCCGCGGAACTCACGGACTTCAAACGTGGTCATGTGTTTGGGTGTCACTTGTGTCATACATCTGTACGCGAGATTTCCACACTCCTGAACATCCCTAGATCCACTGTTTCCGACGTGATAGTGAAGTGGAAACATGAAGAGACACGTATACCACAAAAACGTACAGGCCGACCTCGTCTGTTGACTGACAGAGATCGCCGACAGTTGAAGAGATTCGTAACGTGTAATATGCAGACGTCTATCCAGACCATCACACAGAAATTCCAAACTGCCTCAGGATCTACTGCAAGTACTATGACAGCTAGGTGGGAGGTGAGAAAAGTAGGATTTCATGATCGAGAGGCTGCTCATATGCCACACATCGCGCCGTTAAAAGCCAAACGACGCCTCGCTTGGTGTAAGAAGCGTAAACATTGGACACTTGAACAGTGGGAAAACGTTGTGTGAAGTGATGAATCACGGTACACAATGTGGCGAACCGATGGTAAGGTGTGGGTATGGCGAATTCCCGGTGAACGTGATCTGCCAGCATGTGTAGTGCCAACAGTAAAATTCGGAGGCGGTGGTGTTATGGTGTGGTCGTGTTTTTCATGGAGGGGGCTTGCACCCGTTGTTGTTTTCCGTCTCACTATCGCAGCACAGGCCTACATTGATGTTTTAAGAATCTTCTTGCTTCCCACTGCTGAAGAGCAATTCGGGGATGGCGATTGCATCTTTCAACACGATGGACCATTTGTTCATATTGCACGGCCTGTGGCGGAGTGGTTACACTACAGATGTCCCTGTAATGGACTGGCCTGCAGAGAGTTCTATTAACTTTTATGTTCCTGAAGGCAGAGGTAAAGCTGCGGACAGTAATCCACTGACAAGAATCTCCGGCATTGTTGTACACGAATGTGCATTCATTGACTGCACAAGCGACTCTCTTTTTCACTCGAAATGATAAAGTATCGTTTCGATGAAACCTGACTAATTCGTTTTCTACACACTTTTTGTGGGATGCCAAATAGCTTTGCCTTCGCGTCAGCAGCGAATTTCTCTATATTATTACCTAATAATCACATCTTCTCTACATGTTTACTTGAGGTAAACTTCGAAATTTTGCGACTACATTTTCCGTATAATTTTCAGAATCAGTGTAACCAGGGCATAGAAGCCTGGAAATCAATGATATTCATCTCCCTTTTATTTCACAGCGCCCAGTCTTGTGGGTCTCCCTCGATAATGATGCACTGACTCTCGCGAGCAGCTCTCAATCTTTCGAATAGTTTTCTTTCCACACTTTTGCAGGTCTCATTTAGTGCATATTTCGTACTTCGTGCAAACCTTTCTTCCATGTGTACAATTCTTCTTTAAAATTTACTAAACAAAACCGGCTTTGCATACTGCTCAAGTTCAGGCCTTTTCTCTCTCCTTCGTTAAGCCAAAAATTTACAGCCTTTCCTATGTCACTGAAAGCTACAACTGTACATGATTACTTTGGGCTTGGAAGGATCTTTGTTTTTGTTGTGGACTTTAATTATCACACCAATCACACTTGGAACAACTGTTCACGGAATCATCCGAGTTATTTCCTGTTTATTCTAATGTATATGCAATTTCTGACGAAATGTCCAAAAAATTGATTGATAAATAAAACATATGTAGGTCTTCAGGAGACGTAAGTGATTTAGAGTGCATATAACATTCTCCATATTTCGTCTTTGCATATCTGAAAACATTAACTGAATTCCAATTACAGGCTAACTCTGGAACCTTACATATGCTATTACTAAGCTCATACCAAGAAATTAATTCTGTTTTATCTCCATTGTTAACATGTACCGGTGCGGCAAAGGTAACTGCTAATTATTACGAATATTAAATGACATATAGATTCGAGAAAATACTAACTACAAACAACTGTCTCAGAGAAACTGTCATTGGAAATTGAAATTCGCTTTACAAATTACGATCGCACTGTGCCATGTTATCTATTTATCAATGTGCTGTGAACCAAGGAGATGTGCCCGAGGTGTTGCAAATGCGCTGTCTGCTACAGTTACGGCATGGGTGTATATTTTGCCGCCATCTGGCGAGCTACTAATTTGGCAAATTTTAACGTTTTTTTAAAGTATTTGCATTGTGTCTTAGCAGCTAAAATTTTGACATTGTGTTTTTCTCTGTGTATTATTTCTGCGCAAAAAATTACAGGTCAGTTTTTGGAATTTTAGATTGGACAGTTTCTTTGCGAGTGCCATGCCTCCGGTGGAATCTCAAACGCATTACTTCATCCGTACCTGTCCTTGGAGGAGTTTAGAATATAATGCCAGTAGTATTAGTATCCACAGCCTTTTCGTGCACGTAAACTGCAACAACCCACTAAAAGAAACCAGTAGGTCCACTTACAGGAAATTCTGAATCAGTCTGATGATGATAGTTAAATGTATTAGCAGCAGGTCATGAACATGATCCGTATTTACCTGATATCTGCCATTCCTGTGTACATTTTGTATGTGCTGTCTTCGGTGTCGAGCGTTCTGGCCCCCTGTCTTGGTACTGTGTCCTTGTCGCAGGTGTGGAAACCACCGTCGGAGCGACCACACTACGCTCTCAACGTGAAGCATGTCCAGTCTGCGAGGTACACGGAGTACTTACCAGACACACCTGTCACCAGGGCAATGGCCAGAGTGGTGAGTAATGAATTCATATCAAATATCCGAAACTACGAGGATTGTCCAGAAAGTATTGCACCGTATTTTTTTTTCTCAGCCGAAAATAATTCTACGAATGCAAAATATTACGTTTATGTTATTTGAAATCTCCTGTCTGAGCACGCCAAGTTTCCGTCACTTTCGACTGAGAGCGTAGCTGCAGGACAGTTTCAAAATGGCGTCTGTAGGTGATGTACGTTACAAGCAACGTGCTGTCGTGGAATTCCTCACTGCAGGGAAAGGAACAATGGAGAACACTCACAAAGACTTGTGCAAAGTCTGTGGATCATTTGCTGCTGACAGAAGTACAGCTAGTCGCTGGGCACGGAGGATGAAGTCATCAGAAGGCGGTTCGGCGGAGGTCTACGATTTGCAGCGCTCAGGGAGACCGTCCACAGATGTCACACCTGACGTGTTGCAGCGAGCTTCCACTTGTTTTGGCCATTAAAAAATGTCACTCGTGGAAGACATTTTGAGGATGACGAGGAGGTGATTCACACAGTGAAGTACTTGCTCCGCCACAAGGACAACGACTGATATCGACAGGGCATACACGCCATTGTATCGCGCTGGAGGAAGGCTATAGAACGGGATGGAGACTACGTGGAAAAATAGGATGTGTTCATAAAACACCATTCTTTCGAGTGTGTAATTCTCATGATCAATAAAGAATTGTTGAAGAAAAATGTGCAATGCATTACTTTCTGGGCAACCCTCATAATTATACTGACCGTAAAACTGTGTAAGCACCTATCTAGTTTCTCATTTCCTGCCTTACTTCCTTTTTACGCGGTGTCGGGACTACATCACAAGATTCTCAGTTAGATGTGTGTTCCATATATCACATTCACTATTAAGGTTATTATGCGGAACGTGCCAGCTGAACAAACACAGATCACCTATTAAAGGGTGAAAATATTTGGTGGCTCTATGCCGTATATTTACGTCCTTTTCTCTATCATTGTAATTATTTGTGTTCATGAATTCCTCTACATCACAGAAGGAGGTTTTAATGATAAAGGACATTTGAAAACTCTTGTAGTATCTGTAGGACATTTTATTCCCATTGACAGCCAAAGATTTTTGAAGGTGAATATTTCACCCATTTCTGGGCCAGATTCGTTTAAGCATAATGCATAACATTTTTTTCTTCTAATGTTCTAGTTGTAAATATTTCTGCTACAGCAAAACTTAGATGGATGTTCATAAAATTTGCTTCAAAGGTATATCAACACAAGGCAATAATAGTAGTAGGAATATGTTCACCTCTGTGGGATTTCAGTTGCAGTTTCTCCCCGTGCAGATGATGTTGCTTACTTCTTTCTATTTCTCGAAAAGCCTAGAGTAGCTCGATTCCCTTTGTTTTATAAATTAGTATGAAACCATGGATGTGCTGAACTATTATTTCCATACACACTTAACTTCCCTAAAAGGCTATTATGATTGACACAGTCACAAAATGTTAATGTTCCAGTTTCTATCGGTTATCACTGTCACTGTGGCCGATGAGACTACTAAATCTCTCTCGAAACTCACTGACAAATTAAAGCTCTTTACTGTACCGGGATTCGAATCAAATGTCTGACTTCCGTAGGTAATTCTCTTACCTTACGAACTCTCCAGGGAGAATACTCGCCTCCGCAGCTTCAATTTCTCCAATCCTTCTTAACCAGTTTTCGAATTTTGTGCCACTGTAGAGTATTATTCTCAAAAAAAAGTTCCCGAGTTTGAGACCAAGTTTGACACAGGGATTTTTTCAGTCTGTCACGTAGTATTAAATTACATCAAACTGCGTATTAGAATATTCATTCAAAATCAGTTTCAGTTACTCAGCGAATGAGTTGTGTGCTTGAATTTCTTTGTAATCACAACGGTTTGATGTTTCTTTCAATGAACTTCTATTCCGTACCAATCTCTCCATATGAGAGCAGCCTTTATACTCAACGTTCCCGGCCATTTGTTAGAAATATCCCAATATCTGTCTTCCCCTACATGCCCTCCAAGGCTCCATCTCGTTCCAAGGAGGCTGTTCCCTGATGCTAAATATCCTTCTTTTTGTGCTGCTTCTAATCAGCAGTTTCCAAATATTCCTTTGCGGAGAACCTCTTCAGTTCTTGCCTTATCAGTCTAACTAGTTTTTAACGTGCTTCTTAGCACTATATATCAATAGCTTAGATTCTCTTCTTCTCTGGTCTTCCCACAGTCCGCAATTCACTTTCATACGAAGCTGTGCTCCAGACGTACATTGTCAGAAATTTCTTCCTCAATCTTTGGTCCATGTATGATATTAGTAAACTTCTTTTAGCAAGTATTTCCATATTTATCTGTGCTAGTCTGATTCTTATATTCTCCTTTCTTCGTCCATTATGAATTATTTTGCTCCCAAGGCATCAGATTTCCTATTCTTCGTCTACTACTAATTTGAGGTCTAGTGTCTAGCTTAACTTATTTTTCATATTTCTCGTTACATTCATCACTCTTAAGCTTACTCTCAGCCCATAGTCTGTCTACTTATCATTTCTGCATTGTTCCTAATGCTTTCAGATCCACTGGCTACAATTATGCACATTACACTTTACTGTCTCTTAGCTGGAACAGAAATATTTTTCCCCAGTGGAAACTTCATGTACACATTTTTATATGCTCAACCTTTTTATATAGTACAAGTTCTCCCAACTTTTGGGCTTCAGTGCAAAAATACCAACAAGTCAACATAGCAGTGCACAGCAGCTTGTGACCGCAGAATACACGGAACTTGTAGGATGTAAAGTCCTCCAGTTATGCAAAACAACGTTTCCTCCAAGCACCCAAACATGTTTCAGCATCAATTTGCCATCGTCAGTGGGTTTACGTTTTATTTAATCGGTAATGCGAACAGTTTTACTAAATGATTACAAAATTATGTGGATATTTAGTTAAACAATAATTCGTTTATTCTTGTTAATATCTTTACACTTGGTGCGCATGATTTTTCAGGACCACTTGTGTATTATTTATTACAGGTAGCTTGTCATCTACAACCAGTCAAAAAAGGTATTAAAAAAAGAAACGAATTATTGTTTGAACTGAATATCCACGTAATTATGTAGTCATTTAGTAAAAATGTTAACATTACAGATCAAATAAAACGGAATCCTACTGATGATGCCACAGTGGTGCTGAAACATGTGTGGATACTTGGAAGAAACCGTGTTTTGCATAACTGGCGGACCTAACATCCTACAATTTTAACTGCAAACACGGTAAAGACAAGGAGCTGCAAGTCGAAATGATCAATATACACGGAAATGGTTTATTGTATTCCACTGAATAAAAAAACATTATCATTATTGTTATACTGCTTGGTAATTATTGAATGATCGGTTTATTTATTACAACAGTACTTCAAGGTTAGTTATTTTAGTCCATAAAAGAAGCCAAGTGCATACAGTATATTTTGAAAACGGGTAAACAGTTTTGTATAACTCTTGCATCTAAAATCATTTTAGATGACCTGAAATCAGCACAAAGAAACATTTTCCTTCCCCCCCCCCCCCCCCCCAACAGAAATAATTCAGGTTTTTAACGGTGAAAGCTTTAATCAATAAAAGCAACATATTCAAAAGGAAATATTAAGGAGAAGTATAAATGAAGTATGCACATTCTTTTTTGTGCACAATGTCTCCACGATGAAACAGGATACTGAAAAATCACAGATAATCAGAGGGTAACCTCGTTCTGGAGAAAGATCCTTACTCACATCGATCACTCACAACGGTCACGTATGAGAGAATTGCTGGAAATGTAAGTTATAAGAAAAAGAATTAAATTGTTCAAGTCTGTGGCCTGTCTGCACCAGAAATTCCCGCCATTATCTCAGTCGCCAACGACTGACTAGTTGCATTACAATCTGACACAGAAGGCATTACGAAATTGTTTCAAGTAGTCTGCATTGATCATATAAATCGACTGCAGACGCCAATGTCTGATGGACCTGGTCTTGAGGGTAACCCACCGACTCAATTATCTGCTTGTGTTTAAGTGACCACGATATTGCACAAAAATTGGATTGATATAATAGGATATGTTAATTCAATATGAAGCATAGAACGTGCAAAGCCTGTGATTGAAACGTAATCTCTAAGAATAGCGTCTATAAGTTGCCTTCACTGCACAAATTGGGAAAATAAACTGTTGATACTACAGTAAACTTGTAAATAGTGCTTCATACTCATATTCAGGAGATTGGCAATATATTCTGCAATAGTCCCCCATTCGGATCTCCGGGAGGAGAGAGTGACCGTGAGAAAAAGATCCAATAACCAACGAAAGGGTAACTTTCTCCAGTCGGGAGTGGAATGTCAGAAGTTTGAACGTGGTAAGAATGCTAGAAAATCTGAAAAGGGAAATGCTAATGGTCACTGAGGTGCAATGGAACGAAGAAAAGGATTTCTGGCCAGACAAGTGTAGGGTAATATCAACAGCAGCAGAAAATCGTACAACGTAGGATTCGTTACGAATAATGATGTAGAGCAGAGAGTGAGTTACAGTGAACAGTGCAGCGATACGATTGTTCTCATAAGAATCGACAGCAAAACAACACCGATAACGATAGTTCAGGTATACATGCCGACGTTTCAAGCTGATGATGAAGAGACAGAGAAAGTAAGGCCTATGTGAGAATACTGAATAGGCACTTGACTACATAAAGAGAAATGAAAATCTAATAATCGTTGGGGATCGGAATGCGGTTGTAGGGGAAGGAGGAGAAAAACGGGTAGTAGAAATGAGAGACGAGAAGGGCTAATTGAGCTCTGTAATACATTCAGCAAGTAATAGCGTATGGTCTGTTCACGAATCACAAGAGGAGGAAGTATACATGAAAAAGGCCGGGAGATAAGGGATGATTTTAGTTAGAGTACATCTTGGTCAGGCAGAGATTCCGAAATTAGATACTGGACTGTAAGGTGTACCAAGGAGCAGATATAGACTCACAACACAATTTAGTAGTGACAAAGAGGGGGCTGAAATTTAAGAAACTAGACGGAAACAATCAGTACCCAAGGAAGTGGGATAAGGAAGTACTAAAGAATGAAGAGATACGCTTGTAGTTTTCTGAAGCTATAGATACTGCAATAATGAATAGCTTAGCACTCAGTTCAGTAGAGGAGTAATGGACATCTCTAAATACGGCAATCAAAGAATTTGGAAAGAAAAACATAGGTACAAAGAAGGTAATTGCTAAGAAGCCATGTATAACAGAAGAAATACTTCAGTTGATCGATGAAAGAAGAAAGTAGAAAAACGTTAAGAGAAATTCAGGAATACAGAAATACAAGTCACTGAGGGATGAAATAAATAGGAAGTGCAAGAAAGATATGGCAAAATAGCTGTATGAAATGTGAAGAAACCGAAAAAGAAAAGATTGTCCGAGGGACTAACTGCGTCTATAGAAACGACAAAACAACTTCCAATGAAATTAAAAGCAGGGGGTGCAATGGAAATTCCACTGTCAAATGCAAAGGAGAGAGCGGGTAGGTGTAAAGAGTACATTGAAGTCTCCTATGATGGGGAAGGCATGTTTGATGTGACAGAAGAAGAAACAGGTGTCGATGTAGAAGAGATAGTGGTTCTAGTATTAGAATCAGGATTTCAAAGACCTTTAAAAGACTTAAGATCAAATAAGGTAGGAGGGATAGATAACATTGTATCAGAATTTCTAAAATAATTGGGGCAAGTACCAAAGAAATGACTATTCACGTTGCTGTGTAGATGTATGAGTTTGGCGATATACCATCTGAGGTTTGGAAAAAAATCATCTAGACAACTGCGAAGATTTCAAGAGCCTTCACGAATTGTGTCTTAACCTTATCAAAAGCTATCTAGACTTTCTTTTCGCGTTCACGCTTTCATATAACAACCACGTCTATGAATATTTCGGCAGTTTCTTTTGTACGTGTATGATTCAAAGTGCCAAAATCTGAATAGAAATGATTGAGGCTAACCGAGACATATAATGAAGCGCTTTTAAGGTCTGTACAATTAGCTTCAGAGGAGGCAAACATTCTTCACACTACTTTACTTTTGTTTGGGATATTTGGCGCTATATTTCGTTAAAAATTCTCGCATTTATACTTCTCTTATTTTTATAGTTATTTATTTATTTATTTGTTTCAGTCGAGGCTGACGAGCTCAACGTACCTGTGGAATGACATTGAAAACTGGAATGATGGTGTGTTCAACGTCCTCCTGGGAGAAATATTGCATCACATAACATATCCATTCTAGAACATGAGTTTAAATTGTTAATAAAAACACATAAAAATACCTCCAAAAGTTTATTTTCCAAATACACGTAAATTAAAAGTAGGTGTGTTAGTACTTTGAACAATAGATATACGAAATCACTTCGAGTACTGAGAAACTATCTCTTAATATGATTAAATAAATGTGAGCTGTACAAAAACATTTTCAGGGGATTTCTTTCACTTCTGTCCTGATAATTCAAGATATTAGTAACGGCACCGACTCGATGGTACGTACCACTATAGTCTTAGTGCTGGAAAATACGAAATGAGATAACTCGTCAGGATTCTGTCTGTCTTAGCTGCCCAAACGTCCCTGGCTGTATACTCCATCATTCTGACAGATGACAGCTAAGTAACTACGTCACATAGTGTTTCGTCGTTTGCTTTTCTCATATCTTTTCAATTTACTTATTGTGAAAAGTAAAAGAATTCCGTACGGCATAACAGCAGTCTGTCGAGAAATACAGGGTGATTCAAAAAGAATACCACAACTTTAAAAATGTGTATTTAATGAAAGAAACATAATATAACCTTCTGTTATATATCATTACAAAGAGTATTTAAAAAGGTTCTTTTTCACTCAAAAACAAGTTCAGAGACGTTCAATATGGCCCCCTCCAGACACACGAGCAATATCAACCCGATACTCCAACTCGATCCACACTCTCTGTAGCATATCAGGCGTAACAGTTTGGATAGCTGCTGTTATTTCTCGTTCCAAATCATCAATGGTGGCTGGGAGAGGTGGCCGAAACACCATATCCTTAACATACCCGCATAAGAAAAAATCGCAGGGGGTAAGATCAGGGCTTCTTGGAGGCCAGTGATGAAGTGCTCTGTCACGGGCTGCCTGGCAGCCGATCCACCGCCGCGGGTAGTTGACGTTCAGGTAGTTACGGACAGATAAGTGCCAATGTGGTGGCGCTCCAACCTGCTGAAATTGTGAATTTGCAGCTCTCTGCTAGCTCTGCGAGTCGATTTTCCTGGGCTGCGAACAAATGCTTGCTGGATGCGTGCTACATTTTCATCACTCGTTCTCAGCCGTCCAGAACTTTTCCCTTTGCACAAACACCCATTCTCTGTAAACTGTTTATACCAAGATTTAATACACCACCTATCAGGAGGTTTAACACCATACTTCGTTCGAAATGCATGCTGAACAACTGTCGTCGATTCACTTCTGCCGTACTCAATAATACAAAAAGCTTTCTGTTGAGCGGTCGCCATCTTAGCATCAACTGACGCTGACGCCTAGTTAACAGCGCCTCAAGCGAACAAATGTACAACTAAATGAAACTTTATAGCTCCCTTAATTCGCCGACAGATAGTGCTTAGCTCTGCCTTTTGTCGTTGCAGAGTTTTAAATTCCTAAAGTTGTGGTATTCTTTTTGAATCACCCTGTATTTTGTAACCTTTTGTCGCCGTGTAACCTAATCTTGTCACTGCGGTAGCCAGATAGCTCACTGTCCCGGAAGGTGCGATGGTCATCAGTACACATGCCCTTACTGAAAAGTGATCGTGGATCAATTAGTAATGTGTCTCACGGCATTACATATTACACTGTAGTTACATTCCTCCGCCTCTTTTCTCATTTACGATGTAAATTTGGAGCATAAACTCTTTCGTTCATAGAATTACAGATAGTCAATTCCCAGCCGAATATCAGAGCCCAGCCGACATGTACCTGTGCAATGAAATTCCGTTTAATATTCTTAACGCTGTCTCTCTACGACGCACAGCTTTCTATTGACTTGCGGAGTACCATGAACTGCACAAGATTAGAAAAAGGCGTTGTGCCAGACATGTATGGAGCTAAAAGAAAGTTATAACTATAAGCTGCAGTCAAACGAGAACGAGACAGGTGGTAAAAAATAAGTAAACTGGTTATTATTTCAAAAGCAATCGCAAAAAGTGTTAATACATTTACCCCACTGTGAGACAAGACGCTCAATGCCTTCATGGAAAAATGTTTGCGATTGCCTGCTGAACCACGAATGTACCCAGATGCGCTAATCTTCGTTCGTAGCAAATCGACGGCTACGAATGGCTTTGTTCAGGGCTCCAAAAAGATGGAAATTACATGGGGAGAGATTGGAATTGAATAGGGAATGTGTAAAGGCTTCGTAGCGAAAATTATGTATTGTAACGAATATAACGTTGACAACATGTGGACAGAAAACTTAGAAGGTACAACAACTCAACTAAACTGCATGTACTAAGCTTGTTCTTCCTCTTCTGGAATATTGCTGTGTAATATGAGATTCTTACAGAATAATATTGATGGAGCACGTCGAAAAAATTCGAAGAAAGTCATCTGGTTTTGTAGTAACAACAAAAATGGGGAGAGAGTGTCTGAGGGTGGCAGTCATTAAACATTTTTCATTCTGGCGAGATCTTTTCACGGACTTTAATTGAACAACTTTCACCTCCGAATGCTCTAATATTTTGTTGAGTCAAATCTATCAAATATGCATAGAGATAAATGACACTCGTGTTAAAATAAGGGTGGTGGTAAGTTCCTATGAAACCGAACCCCAGGCTTAAACACTGCTTAATCTATCTTAAACTAACTTAAGCTAAGGACAACACACACACACACACACACACACATGTCCGGGGGAGGACTCGAATTCCGACGGGGGGAGTTAAAATAAGGGATATCAGAGATTTCACGTAAGTATTTAGTGCTGATTTTTCTCACGTGGTATTCGAAGAATGGACGATCAAGTAAAAGTCTAGCCTGAAAGTGGTTCTATAGTTACACGTGAATTGCAGAGTAGTGATGCATGCGCTCATATTATGTGCGTCCTATGCATGTAGGATGCTGTAGAGTATATTATTTAATAAAAATAAGAATGTTGTTCATTCATTTATAGCTACTATTACCGCTACTGTAGCATGTGCCTCCAGTCCTTCATTATTTCGCTTGTATGTGCGTTATTACAGAGCGTTCCACGCGTTTGTCTTACGATTTAATAGTTTCCTCCGACGGAAACAATGTTAAAGTGAAACAGGCTCGGCCGTTGATGAGCACAGCACACTTAAGTAGCATTCGATTCGACTGGTTCGCGTTGTGGAATGCTTTGCTGCTCGGCTATTAGTGAGACTCACGTTAACTTTAGGCACACACTGGGGTGACAAAAGTCATAGAATACCCCCAAATGCCGTGTCGGAGCTCCTTTCGTGTCGCATAGTGCAGAAACTCGACTTGACATGGATTCAACAAGTAGTTGGAGGTCACCAGTCGCCATCGGAGATATTAAGCCATACTGCCTCTACAGCGGTCCGTAACAGCGAACTGTTGCCGGTGCAGAATTCTGTGCATGAAGTGGCATCTCGATTATGTGTCATTCGATGGAGTTGATGTCGTGCAATCTGTGCGGCCCAATCATTCGCTCGAACTGTCCAGAATTTTTTTCAAACTAGTCAGGAATAACTGAAGCCCGGTGACATGGCGCATTATAGTCCATAAAAAATTCCATCGTCGTTTGAGAACATGAAGGCAATCATATGCTCCAGATGGTCTCCAGGTAGTGGAACATAACCATTTCCAGTCAACGAATGGTTCAGTTGGACCGGAGGACTCAGTCCATTAAATGTAAACTCAGCCCTCACCAAAATGGAGGTACCACGAGCTTCCACTATGGCTTGTTGGCAACTTGGGTCCATGGTTTCGTGGGGTCTGCATCACATTCGAATCCTACCATCAATTATTACCACCAGAAATCGGGACTCATCTGACCACGCCAAGGTTTTCCTGTCGTCTGGGGTCCAACCGATGTGGTCACGAGCCCAGGAGAAGTGCTGCAGGCGATGTCGTGCTGTTAGCAAAGACATTCGCGTCGGTCATCTTCTGCCGTAACCTATTAACGACCAATTTCACTGCACTGTCACAACAGATAAGTTCGTTGCAATTCCCACATTGATGTCTGCGGTTATTCCACACAGTCTTGGTTGTCTGTTAGCGGTGACAACTACTCAAACAACTCTTCTCACGGTCTTTAAGTGAAGGCCATCGGCCGCTGTGTTGTCCGTGGTGAGAGGTAACGCCTGAAATTTGGTGTTATCAGCACGCTCTTGACACTGTGGATTTACCTAATGATTTCCAAAATGGGATGTCCCATGCGTCTAACTCCAAATACCACTCCGCGTTCAAAGTCCGAAAGGTACCGTCGTGCGGCCTTAATCACTTCGGAAATGTTTTCACAGGGATCTCCTGAGTACAAATGACAGCTCCGCCAATGCATTGCCCTTTTATACACTGTGGACGCGGTACTACTGGAATCTGTATATACGCATATCGCAATACCATTAGTTTCATCGCCTCAGTGTAGATTACAGTTAACTTGACTGGAGAATAGTAATTCGTGTTAAGTCAGAATTAAGTTTCTTTGTTTTCTACTGACAAGGAATACTGCAACAGAAATGTGTTCTGTTATAATTTTTATGAAAAGTTTTCAAGAACTATGGCGATTGTTTAAGTGATTTCAAATGATCACTTTCAGTTAGAAGATTCCTTCTGTAACTTTTGTAGGATTAAACCTCCCACGTAAAGATGTCCTCTCTGCTTTTATTTGCACTGAACTCTTCAGCGACAAGCATTGATGCTTCTCTCGTATACTTTATAACCTTCCATCAGCCTATCATTTCGGTCTTTTCTTATTACGAGGAATCATATCAGTATATTATACTGAACACAAACTATGAACATCAGAGTAAATAATACCACATGTTTCACAATCATTTTACACTTTGTTTACTTGCTGCAAATTTAACAGTTCTGTCAACTCTTTCTCTCATCAAACTTAGCCCCTCTGAAATTCGATTTCCCCTTTTCAGATGAAGTCAACAAAGTAAGTAACTGCTGAACAGGGATACAAACGCATCTTCTGTGGTACAGAGAATTCCTGGCAATATTTTAAAAGTTTTCTCAGCCGTTTCCCGTAACACGTGGACTAATGAGATAATTCATCATGCAAGGTTACTGAGAGCCTCTTACTGTCAATGGTGTGTAGCACGTTCTTTGTATTCATGTTTCATTGAATGTCGGAATACCTTTAATACTTGGTTGAGGTTCCCATGCAAACAACGTCGGAATTTGGTTCTGACAAGGCTGCTGAACACTTTAAACACTTGGGCAGTTTATGTCGCTAATCTCTTGCCACACTGCAATATTACACACATTAACAGACAAGTCGAGAAGTTCCTAGCTATGGCCGTTGATGAAGCCTTAACAAGTGTTTGGTTAAAAGAGAAAATCCTGATTTCTACGGTGACTATGGCAGTCCACCACCTCAAAATAAACACGAAAATGTGGAAAAAGGATTCGCAATCGCACCGTATGATATCAGCCATCTGGAGTGCTTTTGAGAGAGGGCAGTCGGTATGAAAAAAATATTACTGATAGCTTATCGTCCGATACGACTGATTCGGTGACATTGGCGACAGCAGGTCAATCCAAAAATTGGAAGCACCTACCGCACTCTGAAGAAAGCATGAATAAAAATAAACTTCCATATGAAACAATGGGTGCCTGTATTTAAAGTTCATTCTTAATCTTATTGTTTGGACGCAGGATGCCTTTCCCATTTCTAGGTAACTCACATATGTGTGTAGTTAACAGGGAAAATGCGAACAAATCAACGTGTTTCGTGAGTGCGATAACAATGAAAACTCTTCTATCTTATTTATACGGTGTGTATAAGATCAGAAAAGCGTTAATAACGAAGTACTACGGAAACCAGGACTGTATTCGAACAAAATTATAATAATGTGCGAAAAAGAACTATCATGAACTATAACAATTTATCTAGAATCACCTCACACTTACAGAATCTGACCGAGCGAAATGCGAGGAACTTTCAAAATCGGCGAAACAAAAAATACGAATAATGTCGCTTACATGATAACAGTCGGCGGGTATTGTGACCACGGTGGAGTTTGTGCTCTCAGAACAGTTTCTTGTCTGTCCTCGCATTTCTAGCACCTGTCACTCTCCGTTGTTGCACAGAAATTCTTAATTTATGAGAGCTTATAAGACGTTAACGGTCATTAGATGAAAACTTAAAGCCGCATATTGCATTAGCTTTATAATAAGCAGCCTAATGAACGTATGCGACTGAAGTGGCGGCATATCAGTTGACATGACTTTTGGGAACAAACTGTAAGCGTACGAAAAAAAACCAGGAGGAATTCGAAATACTATATGTTGGCTGGTGGTTTTAAGAATATATCGACATGAAAAACGAAAAACAGTACCATTCAACTGTTTGATACAAAGATTGACAGTGCATTCCTGTCGTCATAATTGAAGTATGTACTATGACCAGATTCACTTGAATCTGAATCCCATAAAACAGTGCACGTGGTAATGGCTGACGCTTCTCGAATGCCGGATTTTCAGAATGCCTGTAATACTTATGTTTAGAATCTCGTTTACAGTTCACTGAGAGTGTTCGTGACACTAAAATAAAATGCGACGAATCATGCAACTATTAAGTCAGTTTTCTCTTTTTTCTGTGTTTTCTTTTATGTAAAGATTGCAGACAAAGTAATATTACTCTAGATCATGTAAGATTTTGTTTTGAAAAATTCCCTTTTTATATTTTCTTTCAAGGAGTCTACGAGTGAGTACCGGGTACAGGGGTGTCACCTGCTTTTCTGACATTCAGAGCTAGATGGGCGTTCGTCTTTGACAACTGTGGGCGGAAAAACCGAAAAGTAGTTCATGATCTTTCTGTGGTAGCTCGTAATACTATAGCATAGTACGAAAGTTAGTAATTATTATTGCGAGGGTATAGTTACTAACCTGCTGACCACATTTTGGGTAGAGTGGATAAACTTCTACGAAGCAGGCCAGCTGTTGTAACAAAACAGGAGTGTCATGAGTTACGCCTGTCAGTGCATGAAGTAAGAAAACTTGGTGAAGACTGGAGAATAATAGACGTGAAATCTCTACCTAAATGCCACATAAGTCGCTCTCTCTCTCTCTCTCTCTCTCTCTCTCTCCCTCTCTCTCTTTCTCTCTCTCTCTCGCGCGTTGCAGCTGGCCACCAGGTGCAAGAGATTTATGGGACGCTATTTAGTGGATTTACT
This sequence comes from Schistocerca serialis cubense, assembly GCF_023864345.2. Lineage (NCBI taxonomy): Eukaryota > Metazoa > Arthropoda > Insecta > Orthoptera > Acrididae > Schistocerca > Schistocerca serialis. The sequence continues at coordinate 594,497,731 of NC_064642.1, forward strand.
CGTCGATGATTATGAAATTATGATAATTACAATATAACAGCCAGTGCCCGAGCAGAGAAAGTCTACGATCCGGCTGGGAATGGAACTCAAACCCCTTCAGTTGGCATTCAGTGTCGGTGCTCCCGCAGCTGATGTAAGTGAAATGAAAGGTATTCTCATATACAACTACGAAACTATGGGAAACACTCTATTCTACAGGCCCCAGAAAGATATACAAGAGCAGAAGTCTTTTCTAAAACGCAGATGGACCATTAAGAAACTCATTCCTTAACCATGATCTGAAGTACTTCCCAGGCAACAAATCTCAGACGATAAGCAGAAGGATGTTGATGGTTTACTGTAAACTACACTCCTGGAAATGGAAAAAAGAACACATTGACACCGGTGTGTCAGACCCACCATACTTGCTCCGGACACTGCGAGAGGGCTGTACAAGCAATGATCACACGCACGGCACAGCGGACACACCAGGAACCGCGGTGTTGGCCGTCGAATGGCGCTAGCTGCGCAGCATTTGTGCACCGCCGCCGTCAGTGTCAGCCAGTTTGCCGTGGCATACGGAGCTCCATCGCAGTCTTTAACACTGGTAGCATGCCGCGACAGCGTGGACGTGAACCGTATGTGCAGTTGACGGACTTTGAGCGAGGGCGTATAGTGGGCATGCGGGAGGCCGGGTGGACGTACCGCCGAATTGCTCAACACGTGGGGCGTGAGGTCTCCACAGTACATCGATGTTGTCGCCAGTGGTCGGCGGAAGGTGCACGTGCCCGTCGACCTGGGACCGGACCGCAGCGACGCACGGATGCACGCCAAGACCGTAGGATCCTACGCAGTGCCGTAGGGGACCGCACCGCCACTTCCCAGCAAATTAGGGACACTGTTGCTCCTGGGGTATCGGCGAGGACCATTCGCAACCGTCTCCATGAAGCTGGGCTACGGTCCCGCACACCGTTAGGCCGTCTTCCGCTCATGCCCCAACATCGTCCAGACCGCCTCCAGTGGTGTCGCGACAGGCGTGAATGGAGGGACGAATGGAGACGTGTCGTCTTCAGCGATGAGAGTCGCTTCTGCCTGGTGCCAATGATGGTCGTATGCGTGTTTGGCGCCGTGCAGGTGAGCGCCACAATCAGGACAGCATACGACCGAGGCACACAGGGCCAACACCCGGCATCATGGTGTGGGGAGCGATCTCCTACACTGGCCGTACACCACTGGTGATCGTCGAGGGGACACTGAATAGTGCACGGTACATCCAAACCGTCATCGAACCCATCGTTCTACCATTCCTAGACCGGCAAGGGAACTTGCTGTTCCAACAGGACAATGCACGTCCGCATGTATCCCGTGCCACCCAACGTGCTCTAGAAGGTGTAAGTCAACTACCCTGGCCAGCAAGATCTCCGGATCTGTCCCCCATTGAGCATGTTTGGGACTGGATGAAGCGTGGTCTCACGCGGTCTGCACGTCCAGCACGAACGCTGGTCCAACTGAGGCGCCAGGTGGAAATGGCATGGCAAGCCGTTCCACAGGACTACATCCAGCATCTCTACGATCGTCTCCATGGGAGAATAGCAGCCTGCATTGCTGCGAAAGGTGGATATACACTGTACTAGTGCCGACATTGTGCATGCTCTGTTGCCTGTGTCTATGTGCCTGTGGTTCTGTCAGTGTGATCATGTGATGTATCTGACCCCAGGAATGTGTCAATAAAGTTTCCCCTTCCTGGGACAATGAATTCACGGTGTTCTTATTTCAATTTCCAGGAGTGTATTTTCGGAGAAAACTGGTGACATCTTGAGGACATCGTATACATCCATCATCGACGATGTACCTATATTGTTCAACACAGGGGTAGAGTAAATTGCTTGTGATTGTTTAGAAGAAGATTCTAGTTATATCTTTGAGTGTAACAGTTACCTCAAGGAGTAGGTAACTGCGCTGTTACATCGGTGTAGTCTGTCATGATGATTTTGAATATTTTAAATCATTGTGAAGCAATAAAAAACAATCGGAACTTTCGGTAAAACGGTGAAAAGAAATAACAGGCTCACAGCTGCCAATTTACACTTTTTTCTAGGATAACAAATGCTAAGTTGTTAGAAATATGTAATATGATACAGTATTGCGAGCATTATACAATAAGATGTAAGTTATTTTGAAAAAAAGATATCTGCTTTTGAAAATCATTTTTAAAATCATTCAAAACTGAGTATGTCCAAGCGGTTCGTGCAAATGAGCACATGTTCATATCTAAGTGTACTTTTTAAAAAAATATTTTCATTGTAGATTTTATTTGCAGATATGAACCGCCTTTTGGCACAAAAGTGAAGGCGTTTGTATTGCAACATATTATTTTCGATTGTCTTTGTATGTCTCCTCAAGTGCGGTTGGGGAGTGGTGGTGTAGCAGTCTCTCCACAACAAGTTTTCAACGGGAGAGAGATCTTCTGAAAGTGACGGTCATGCTAATAGGCAAAATTACCTTTTGTATCGAGGTATTTGAGGGCAGTATGGGCAACAACAACGGCCGGTTATCAAGTCGTACTCAGATGGCAGACGCGTATACGCTACATCACACTGTTTTAACTCTGTGCCATAATTCGTCAGTCGTCGTAGCTGATGAGTGGTGTCGTGCCTGTATCCCTGCAAATTGTCTCCAGAAGCTTCCAGTGGGTGAAGCAGTGGAGAATGTGCTGGTCAGGACAACAGTCTAAGACACTCTTACCGAGTTACGTCAGGACACCACTGGAATTATGCATTCCTGCGTTATCTTGTTGAAAGTTAGCTTAACGAAGACGTCAAAGGAAGGGGACAGCGCCGACGTTTACACCTATGAAATGTAGTAGCTGCTGTCTAAATTTGCAGCTATGTGAAACATCTCTGACTGTGTTTTGTTCTCAGCGCCACTCCATACCACCACGCCAGATGCTATTGCCATATGACGATGCCGAATGCAATCTGGTAACGTAAATTCGTCTTTGAGACTTCACACAAATGAAAGCCGTGATATCCTGCGCTGAACCGCGACAAAGCGCCCCTCAAGTGCTGTTAATATTAGCACTACTATTGGCGCACCCCTATTGTTGCGTCAATGGAAGCGACAACAATAGTAGCTTTGCTGACATTCCTCAGCACTCCGTACTGTGGGCACTGATCATGTGAATATGTAAACAAAATCACTTCGTGAGTCGAGGCATGTGAAATGAACGTAAGGTACTGTATGTCCGAACAAATATCTCGGCCCTCTCGGGCGCTAGTCGCACAAGGCCACATAAATACTGAGTGACGTCCAGTATGATTCTACTGAACCCATCGATTTCATACATGCACGACATTCGAGGAACCCAAACCAATAAACTGTGGTCTCGAAATGCCGTCATCCAGCCACCTACGAATTTTGTCTCACGGTGATAAATGTTTTTCGTTCTTACACGAATAATACAATGATCTCACAAGAAATCAAATATTCAAGTACGATTTCTGAGTGAGACGGCTGCTGTTTAGTCTTTAATTAAACAGCTGTCATGGGTATAAGTGCAGATATTTTTATATGTGGTACCTTAATCTGTATATATATCGATGTGTTGGTTGTTCTTCTCTCTGTCGAACAGACTTTCTGCAAATACGTCACATAATTTACCACCCAATGTTTTCAGCATAGTTGTAACTACACCACCAAGTGGATTACGCCTGTCAATATAGACGAACCTTATGCGCCCATAAGTCAATACTTCGACACCTGACCTGTTGTCCAGGGGAAAGTAAGCATTAATGGTTTGCTTTTGCCACTTGAATTTGGAGGTGTTACCCAACCCAAAACATACGACTTCTAACAGCTATAATTACTAGTCAGAAAAGACCTACTACTGACGTAATATTGTTCGGTGCACAGTCACCAGTGGAAATTTCTGCACTTATGGCTGTTGCACTCTGAATATAGATTGTAGAAGATTTCACAGTAACACGCTTTGTGCGATTCTGTTTAAAATGTCAATAATTTGCATTTCCAGGTTAGTAGTACACATCATACCAATTTCGCGTTTGTTTCGAGTCACCTTATGACCAAAAGTGTAGTTCATATTGTGGCTATTTTTCTTAAGGTTTGAGCTGGAGATATTGATTAGGGTCATGAGAGCGCTATTTATTCTTCCCATAAAACAATACCAATCGCCGTTATTTGGGTTTTATTTTTAGGTCTAAAAATAAAACCTAAATAACGGCAATTGGTTTTGCTCTATTGTATACTCACCAGCCGTAGTCCGATACTCCAGACAGAAGATGGAGTTACATTCAATTTATTTTTATTTTCCTATTAATTTTTTATTTTTTGTCTTTTTTCAAATAAGTTCAGTATTATTTTCCCATCCCAGCTTGTGTTTTGTCTTTAGTGACACCGTCGCAGACGGAACGTTAAACACAAAATTTTCAACCTTTCTTTCTTCATGTGAGTCTGCAGATAACTATGCGGTCCTTTCGAAGTAACGTCCACCACGCTGGACATGAGAAGGCGGGTAGGTATCCTCGTAGATGATGGCAGCTCAAGGAATTCGCGCATTCTCTTCGCCCTGTTTCCAGGCGGCACAACTCGACCGTGATATTACTGCACTTGGCCCTCCATGCGGAAACACAAAGAGACGATCCAGTAAACAAGTAAGGTGGTTAGGAACGCGGATCACACTGTGAATGATTTGTGAAATGATTCAGCTTCACTCATGAAATATCATGATAAAAACTCATGAGAAGCCGGCAGAAGCGCCCTGTCTCCCAGCTGCAATAACATTATGGTCGACTGACAGCTGCATGCGGTCATAGTTGGACAGCTGCACAACATGAGCAGCCACTGGTACTGGCAAGCATCCACATCATAAATTCGGCACGATATAAGAAGAGGAATGTCACTTTGGGACATCAGGGGAAACGTACTATTGAGAACTGGTCTTGTATGGTGTCAGCTTACACAATTTGTACACACCATTAGTTTTGATATTAATGAATATATTATTTCTTTTAGTCTTACTCATGAACTCATTCAAATTAAACGCGGTTGTTTATTCTTTTTAACCTGTATCTTATATAATAAACGACCTATTTTTAGCAAGCATGAATGGGTACATCTACCGCTTTTACATAAATTTAATACCTATTATTAAATGTACAAATTGTGATATACTTTAGAAAGGTAGAAAACGTATCTCTTCTACAGCCTCTAATATACACTATGATCTTTCATATAGATATTCATACAGAATTTCTTGAAAAAAATTTCTGCCAGTTGACTTTTAATTCTTCATTTATTTTACGCAGTCATGATTTCGGCTTTGTAGCCATTCTCAATGCATGTTGAAATGTTTAAATATGTCTGACCTGTCATGACATGTCATCGTCGAAAAAACATCTATCTGGTCCTGTAAACCAGTTTTGTATTACATAATATGAATACATATTCAAAGTACATAATATGGCTGACATTGTGCACAATGAGAAACCGTTAACATACAGAGTGGCGTATTTAACAGGTAATGTATTCCTGTTGCCTGCATTCATCAGGAAAAAACATATCGAGGTTTCCCTCTCACGTCCGTACATGAAGCGAAAGTCATTTTCTTCCTACGCTTCCTGCGCTTCCTTGAGAACGAATTACAACTGAGTACTGGCTGTAGACTTTTGGAAATGCATTATTTAAAGAGCAAAGAATGGATCTCAACAACATTGCTTTTCTTTTTACAAAATTCTTACGTATAATTCATATATACTTGATTCACTCTCGTAGATTGTATGGGGTGCACAGATTTGTTTTTCTTGTTTTGTTATCGAATTTTTATGTTGTTCTCAAACTGCAACACTTTCCAAAGTTTGCAGGTTAATTGAGAGTAGAGAAGCGTGCACTTCTGACCAAAAAGTGGTTTTGATAGCTAGAGTCCAATGTTTTTGCCAGTCATACTTTTTGCTTCCTTGTGGCTCTATTTCCATAGAAACTTTCAACGTAATGCACAGATTTCTTTGTGTCTAATCGAGACGTGACATACCAGTTTTCATAGATATAGCTTTAAATTTTTTTATATAAAGAAACATTTTCTTATAAATTTGCATCCGTTACTTCAGTCCCTTAGGAGTTCAACTACGAAAAACAGCGAACTACGTATTTTTTTATTTCTGACGGAAAATTCAAATAATAATTTTCGTATACTTAGCTTTAAAAATGCTTTATAGTTATTTAAAAATTATCTACTTTCAAAAACACCTTCGCCCACTTTTTACCCCCTTTAGTGGCTGAACTTCAGAAAATGCTGGAACACGCGTTATTTATTTCTGATAGAGAAACCAAATACAATTTTCGTAGTTTTAGCTTGCCTTAATAGTGAAATATTTTCAAAAATCCTTTTATGCCATATTTTAGCCCCTTAGAGGTGGAATTTAGAATCATATCTTCTTGATTGATGCATACAGTATAAGATCCATTCCATCTGAAAATTTCAAGTTTCTATCCTTAGCGGTTTGGACTGGGTGTGATGGGTCAATGAATCAGTCTGGCCCTATTTCACTCCCATAGATGTTGAATATCCACAAACAGTGAAACAATTTTTTATTTCATTTCTGACCAAGAAGTACCATACCGATTTTCAAAGATATAGATTTAAAAATGCGTTCACAATGAAAAATTGTGATAAAACGCTTTACCTTCTATTTGACCCGTTTAGGTCCTGAATTTCAAAAAACAATGAAATACGTATTTTTTATTCTTAGTAGAGAAACGAAATTGATGTTTTCTTAGATTTAGCTTTAAAGATACTTTCATAATGAAATATTTTCATAAAACATAAATACCAATTTTTATAAATGAGGCTTTAAAAGTACTTTGGTAGATCTTTAATAATTATTTAAAAAAAAAAAGAAATTTTTCTCCCACTATTTCTCACCCATAAGGGTTACATTTTGAAAAAAATACTGAAACACGCTGGCAAGTGTGGCCGAGCGATTCTAGACACTACAGTCTGGAACCGCGCGACCGCTACAGTCGCAGGTTCGAATCCTGTGTCGGGCATGGTTGTGTGTGATGTCCTGAGGTTAGTAAGGTTTAAGTAGTTCTAAGTTCAAGGGGACTGATGATCTCAGAAGCGAAGTCCCATCTCAGAACCATATGAACCATTTGAACTGAAACATGTATTTCTTTATTTCTGACCAAAACCCAAACACAAACATCCGTAGGTCTAGCTTCAAAATTGCCTTTATAGCGACATATTTTCAAAAATAACCTTTCGTTTCCTATTTCATCGCCTTAGGAACAGAATTTCGAAAAATGAAGACTACGGTATTAGATCAACGCCCTTTCCAAGTTTTTATCCTCTGCGGTTGGGGCTGGGAGATGATTCAGTCTGTCAGGACATTGCATTATATATATATGTAAAAATGAGATCGGTTGCGAGAATTACATGTATAGGCCCATTTGCACAAATGGTGCTACAGCCATGATAGCCAAAACCAAGGTAGCTGTGTCACATATGTTGCAGGTAACTACAAGAGTCAGCTGCAGTCATTGTATTTTGCATAGGCAAGCTCTAGAAACAAATAAATGCCTATTGATTTAAAATAATATGTGATGCATGAAGCGGTCAGACTGAGAAATCACGTAAAATCTCGACCACTGGAATCCAACTATTTAAAGTACTTCCACTACATGCAGATGTGATACCGCTATCCACAGCCAAGGCGCTATTGAGGCTTTATTAATTTCGTAATGGTTTATTGGTCTTCTTTATGCGAAAAGTAATTCAGCACTTTTTTTTAATTTTTGAGGAATTCTTTATCGCTGGTAAGATTCGCATATCCGGCACACATTTTTACAAAGTGCAAATAAATTGAATTTTCATTGCAAGGAAAGACTGTTACAATTTTTAATTCAAGACATAAAATTGCATCACTGAGAGAACATTGAAATTTTCGATTCCTTCATTTCAAGTAAACAGTTTTAATTGCAGTGCCACTTTACAAGAATATTTGACTGAAAACAATTTTTAAATAGATGAAGGAGTTTCTAAGCTATTTATAGGGCACTTACATGACTTGGAGAGAACCCATTTGCAATATTTATAGTAATAATATTAGTACGTGTAATTCCTGGATTGGAAACCTATATTCCGTAACAGTTGAGCCAGCAGACAAATGCAAGGGACTATGAGATACTAACTGACGTTATAAGTGACTATGATTTAAAACAAGAACTTACAGATCAGCCGTTATATACTATCTGAATGAATTTTTCAGAAGAACAAGCTATTATTGTTTTTCTGAACGATTGCTTTACTTCTACCTATGCACGTGAAGCCGGGTTTCATTATTATCCTACAACGAAACCGCCGTTCAGGTACAGGCCTGACGCTGCACCAGATATTAGAATTCAACTTTGTACTATATAAACAAGATATGAGATTTAAGGACCCAAAATCAGCGAAGCATTTAACAACATTATTCCACTGTTCTGTTATGTATTAAGGGAAAAAATAAATAACTACTAAATAATATTGAATTAAATAATTTATTTTTATTTTTGAAACATTTTATTATGATGTGTGTTATTAGATTTGATTTAAAGCTGAGGTAGTCGGAAAACGAAATTTCCGAATTTTTAATAATTTTATTAAACTTTAAATTAATGAAAGTGTTCTATCAAAGTAATAAGATTTTCGAAGCGTTTCGTCAGAGGGAAAGTTTGGGAATCCCATGCCTAATCTAACGTGATTCCCAAGCATTGGTCAAGTTCCCTGGGCAGCATAAGCACTACGCCGGATCTGTATTGGCCATGGGTGGCATACTTAAGGTGCGGGCATAGTGCCGTTTCTTCACTGACAACGTTCCTTGTTCGATCGCGACAGTAAGTCAAAATACTATGCCTAAATCGTATGTGATGCGTCTAAGACCATACCTACGAACAGTTCTATGACTTTATTATTATTACAATAAACTATAAAAATATACACATTGCTGTCCAAGACAGTCCGTCCTTAAGTGCACAGTTCCGTTTCATGGGTATACAATGTGTGGATGCAACCTCATCTATGTGAGATCGTAATTTTCGTACTATTTTCTTTTCTTTTTCCGTTTTCACAAGTGTTCTTTGTACAAAGAGAGATATCGAACTATTGAAGGTATGTTAGTAAAAGAAGATTCCTCATGCAATCAACTTGTCTTCAGGTAAAAGTAAAGAAGAGATGGGGACAGTTTTTCGAACATGTCCAATATATGGTTACATAATTTAATCTGAAGCATGTTTGGCCTATTTAGCGGCTACTGTTGAAAGTAATTAAAAACTACAACCACGAGAGATCTCCAGAAACTCTCCTTCGAGACTCGTAGGTCTTTTATCAGTGTCTGAAATGTTCCCTTAAGTTATGGCTAAGTAGTATTGCTAAACCGATCGGATTATTTTATAGGAGTACTAGGAAACACACAATATTTTAAGAACATGGTCAGTCCCAGATGGCAGTTCAGAATTCTAAATATTGCTCCTGATTACCGTTAAAGATTTATCTTTCTCAGTTTTTTTGATTCTTTAAAAATCACTATAGTTACCGCTTTCAGTACCTGTCTTCCTCTGTAAGACCATAAAATATTGACAATCTGACTCTTATGGTTTGCAGTGCCCTGCAGGTACATTTTAATTTCAGCCCCACCGCAGATGTGATGACCATCTAGTTGCATGACACTATTACTGCATTTTTAATTGGAAGTATATCCTATTTCAGAACTTCAAAACATGCTCTGGAGTCAAGTCCACGACACTAGCCATGCTTTAGGGCCCTAGTATTTTAGTATCAATTCGCGTGTTAAACACGGTTTTCGGGCCATGAAACAAATCTGTGCAGATGCATTAAATGAGTTTCAGCAGTGAAGAATCGCAATATACTCGCACCCGGAAGTATTTTCAAACGCTCACATTTCATTAACCAATGGAGGGACGTATGCTGTATGTCATTCTTGATTTCAAAATCCATACATTTCTCTATGCCAACGGCCTTGCCGCAGTGGTAACACCGGTTCCAGTGAGATCACTGAAATTAAGTGCTGTCGGGGTGAAAATCCGGTCTGCCGAGCGCTGTTGGCAAGCGTGGTGCACTCAGCCCTTGTGAGGCAAACTGAGGAGCTACTTGATTGAGAAGTAGCAGCTCCGGTCTCGTAAACTGACATACGGCTGGCAGGGCAGTGTGCTGACCACATGCCCTCCATAACCCCATCCAGTGTCCACTGTGGGCTAAGGATGACACGGCGGCTGGTCGGTGCCATTGGACCTTCATGGCCTGTTCGGGAGGCCTTTAGTTTTAGTTTCATACGTTTCTCCATGGATCATTTACAAAACGTATCCAGATGGCACAGAAGAAGCTATATTCGCCCAACATGTTGCGTATCAATGGACTTCGTAATGACAACAAAGGCCATGTTTGTAGTTGGGTAATGGGTTTAAAAATGTTGGGTCATAGTATCCTCAAAAAATACTAACTTTTTGAAAAGTGCTAATAAGTCGGTCTGACGCAGAGTTTGTTTGTTTGTTATTATATGACACCCTTCTGGGTGTATTAATGCCTCATCTTGTGAAACTGAGCCGTCCGGCTCGCTTTTCCCAAATTCCTTTGCAATGGTATTGCTGTGCCATGTAACGTCTTGGATAAATCGATTGTTCTCTCGAAATTTTTCTCTCAGAGGGTTTCTTATGCAGCGAATGGGAGACTATTTGGGCTCGTGCACGTTGCATCAATTCTGGCTTCGGGAGTAGCGCCATGGGGTGTGTGGTAGCCCTTCGCGAGGGTCCGTGAGTGACGCGGACTGTGGCGACAGGTGCCGGGGCAGTCGACTGTAGTGCGTCTAAGGTGGACTGTTACTTGTATAGTAGCGTGGTCCGGCTTTTCATTGCTAGGGTGTTCTCAAAGGGCTCTATTAGCATCCTGAAGAGCAGATCAGGTTTCTGTAGGGCGAGCTCCTGTGGAGTCTGCAGTGAATCGGTGACATTGTGGCAGTCTACTTTGGGAGTCATGCCCGGTATTCTTATTCTAGTATCCTGTCGCCACCACGTTAACTCTAACTGGTCTAGAGAGCTAAGCAAGATGTCGGTGGTTTTCTTCTGACGGGTCCTCCAGAACACGGTCACACTTTTTGTACTGCTTATACTGTTCCCGCATCTTGGTTATATCTGAAAGCTGAGTTACGTTTATTGTCATAACAACATGTGAACAGTGCTGTGACCTCAAGTTGGTCGTGGTTTGTTAACATCCAAATCAACAGCTATTGCACGTAACAAGTTTGTAAGTGAATTCCCTTATGTTTTAGTTACGTTGGTAGCTTGTGGTAACAAATCAGGTATTTCTGCCCAAATGTTCTCCTTTGTTAATGCATTTCAAAGGCCACCTTGACAGATGTTTTGTCAAAACACGAGGAAGAAGCTATTTCACAGTTGGGCTTGTACCTGTGTGTTATCATTTGGAGCGACGCTTAAGTAATCTGGATTTTAATTTGTCGTGTTGTAACTCAGTCAATGTTTTTTTTAGAACTACCACAATTTCTAATGAGATGTGTCAGCTCCTGTAGATAGATGCTGTTTGAAAAGGCTGTATGACTAAGATTTACCTTTTCTGGTATTTGTGTACTTAATTTTAAATTTTAAAGGGTTCACTAACTAAAGTTACATAATTACTTTTACTCGTTTTAAAATCTGCTTACTGCACTGAACTTTGCTACAAAATCTTTCTACAAGTTTTAATAATTTATGTTGTATATGCAAGTTCATTCTTCTGTGATTAAATTAAGTCGAAATTCGGGAATGCGCAGCTAAGTTTTCTCAAGTTTTTCCTTGTACAGTTGTTTCATAAGCTCCGTAAGTTTATGCGTTTTGGAAACTCCTTTCTTTGAGCTATAGTTAATACGTAAAATTTGTACCTAATTAAGAGACGTTTTGGCTTTTTTTCAGCGACATTCCTTAGGACACAGGTCTCCTCAACATAGAAATTACTGAACTTTTACCCTTAAAGATTTATCACTGAACTCATTCGGCAGTCCCTTAGGATCATATCGCAGTTCAAAAGCAAAATCTACACATCCTAAATGGGAGATGCCTCAGTACCATCTTTTCCACAACCTACTTCACTATTATGCGAAGAAACACACTGCATAGTATCCCACAGCAGTCTCCATTTTGGAATAGCATCAAAAAACGTACATTCTGCACCTGTAAATTACTTACACAGAACGCGATATTCACTATTAATGAACCGAAATAGCTGTGTTCCATTGAAATATTTGATTATTCGTAGACTGACTTAGCACTGATGAGACAAAGATTTTACTAATAAGCGTCGGCTAGATGGTGGAGCGCCACCATGTTGCTACCTTGTGTTTCAGACTAAAAGAATGTCTCAGGAAGAGCAAAATAATTGAAAGTAATGCTGAGTATAGCCCTGATATTTCACTCAAATTGTGCAGACTGGTAACAAAAACCACGTGGCTTCTCAGTGCATATAACATGAATAGAAATTCTGGCAAAAGCAATTAAATTATACATTCTGCACGTACGTCTTTCCGAAATATAATCAACTGTTCAGGAGAGGATGATAAGGTTGAATCCATAACACAAAGTATGGAATAGATGTCACTGGAGCCCGTAAATCAGGTCCCATCTTACAAAAACAAATGACCAGTAAGCCTTTCTGATGCTACGTGCATGAATACCATCTTACATTACAACTCACTGCCGAGTTCTGCACGTGGAATCACTATAAAGTAAACGTGCGAATATTTGAATGACAGGACTGAAATGAACCTTACGTTGCTAGTAATTACCACGTCAAACAGGTAAGATCTCATCCAGCATTGCAGACCTCTGAAACACCTCACGTCAACTTCAGAACCCCTAGTAATGCAATCCCCATTCGCATCGCCGGCCGGAGTGGCCGAGAGGTTCTAGGCGCTACAGTCTGGAACCGCGGGACCCTTACGGTCGCAGGTTCGAATCCTGCCTCCGGCATGGATGTGTGTGATGTCCTTAGGTTAGTTAGGTTTAAGTAGTCCTAAGTTCCAGGGGACTGATGACCTCAGCAGTTAAGTCCCATAGTGCTCAGAGCCATTTTAACCAACCCATTTGCATCTACACGGTCTCGCGGCTTAGACAACCGGCATCATTTCTCGTCGGCTGAATGACCGAGTTGCGTACCAGAGATGCAAACGCACTTCAGCAGTACTAGAAAGAGGTAACTCAAAGAGTATACACGACTAATCGAATGCTGAATACTGAAAAGATTATTTCGTGATTTTACAAAGTAAAAGAAAAAAAAACAGTGGGCAACAATGAAAGTGAAATTTAACATGCAACTTTCAGCATAATTTTTGGAGAGAGTGTACGTTTCCACACACAGCTGCGATCTTATAGCTTTTGAATCGAGAACTTTAACGATTTGAAACGGATTGATTGATGGAGATCTTACGTCAGTCATAGGTATAGGTAACATTAACTCAAAAGCTATAGACGCTCCTCTTGACGTCGACTCGACTCACCAACTAGAACTTTCTTGCGAGCCCATCAAGAGCAGTGCAGAAAGCACGAAATGTCTGTAAGATAAGCTACGCCGCTGGACGCTCTGCAGATACGAGTATGAAGGCAGCCGAGAACCGCCGCACAAGGTCAGATAAGAGTCTGCGAAGTCGTCCTGGCTTGTCGACGTCTGGCAGCTTCTGGGCAGTTCGTGAGTCAGCAACAAAGGCTGAACTTTGGGCGTAGAGCGGCAGGAAACTTTCTAGTCGTCCTCTTATCAATAACGAAGAGAACAACGTTTTTCGAAAGCTCTTGTTGAGCTTCGTCACCCTGGGGGCACTGTTCATAAGAATGATATCTTCTCTGTGTCCCATCGCGCTTGGAACTCTGTGTCACGTACTAAAGGTCACGAAACTATGCTTGCTGCCAGCGAACGTTCAATAATGTAACACCAGAAGCTGCGTAATACCGGTCCTTAAATTTTCATCTAATATTATGGGAAATTTTCACTTATGTTGGTATATTATGTCAAATTTAAGCAATAAGGTGAAATGCATTGATGCCATGAATGTCATATGTTGTATTGATAGAAAATTTGTGATATTTTATGACAGTCTTCCATGGTTATATGGGTGTTGAGACTTTGTAAACAATACTTCCTGACTTTTCCAACAACTGCGTAAGCACACAAACAGACTAGTTTTGGATTCCCCTCTTGTATTGTGAGTACTGTATCATTCCTAAGGTTAGAAGAATCATCCTGTTTTTGTAGTTCGGAGTACAGGAAGCAATTACATTAACGACGCTCCAAAGCATCAAAAATATAGTCATAATGGCTATTTATTTTGTAGAAAGCAATTGAAGTGAATCATTCTGCCATTCGTATCTCTGGGCGAATGCTCGAGGAATGATCACGAGAAGGCAGTTGCATTTGAATAATGTTTTACGATATGATTCGTAGAATGTTAAAACTTTGAGAGTCTTGAAGAAAGTGGAAAACGGGAAGAAAGTCAAGCTACATCGACTTTGGAGAATTTAAAGAAAGGCAAGTGTTCTGAGCAGATAATAATGGCAATAGTTTGGTCGAGTTAGCAGATGTTAGCAGTCATTTTAATATCTTCAGCCGCGCTTTCCGTTGGACCTCCTTTACAGACAGATGCCTCACAAAGCTAATGAAATGGGAAGAAGTCTACAGGTACCCTGTTGCCTGAAACGTTTACATTTCCCCTGCACATTAATCTAACAGCTAAGCTGAGAGCTACAGGCTACCCACTACGAATATAAGGCGTTCGTAAGATCAGTCCCCACATTATCGGTTCCCACATAAACATTCATTTATTCATTCATTTCTATAGTGGAAAAGACAATAACCCAGTTAATAATAATATACAAGAACCGCTTACATTATTTCATATACATCAACAGTCAACCAGCCTCTAGTGGATAATGGCACTGTACCATTAGGAACAGGTATTTTGCCCGCTTAGAGCATTCCCGTCGACTAGATGTATCGTCTTTCACCAGTAATCGAAACATCCTGGGTCCTGGATTCGAAACTACCACTGTTTAGATTCTGAGTAAAAATCATCAGCAATGGGGGCTGAAGACTTCCGGCATAAGAGGTCACCTTCGCCCTGCTAACGGCCCCTTCAAGAGGGTGGAGAAGTGGACAGAATTTTAGGGCACTCCCGTGCCCTTGGGATCGAAACTGCCCCAAAACGGCGGAAGAATCAGCAATGACTACCGGAATGAGGAAGCAGAAGGCAACGGAAACCACTGCATTAAAGATACTTAATGTGTTTTCACAGAACACGTGGACTGTAGTCGAAGAACTGTCGTGATGATTCTCCACCCAACTGCGGATTCGGGGGGTTAGAATAGGCCTGAGATATTCCAGTCTGTCGTAAGAGGCCACTAAAGGGAGTCTCCAAACTTTTGGTTGACTGAGTTTTGGTCCCCTTTTAGGGTTTGAATTCAAACTTTTAGAATTCTACAGAAGTGCAGGCCATTTGGGGAACGACACCTTACGTAGTGCACCAGATATCCATTGTCCGATTAGATCTTCTGCACCTCTTATTGTCATGGCTATGCAACACGACAGACAATTTAGCTATTTGAGCGTTGACAGCTTCCAAGATAAGTCACCTTCTGCCGTTGCCCACTGTTCTCTCGCACCCCGGACAATATCCAGCATGGTAGCCAGACTGTCGTGATGGGACCGTCATGTACCCATCTGGTGGTAGCCCCATGACAACACAGGGGTTGCACTGCTGATGCCTGAGCTGCAAAATCCCTACGTATACCAAGGAGCAGATGCCCATATTCTTGGGACATCATGACTTCCAGCAACGCCCATTGCGCCAGGTGGGCTTTCCTGTGGCTGGTTGGCGCCCATTAGGAGAGCCCCTGATCGGAGTGGGTGGCATCAGAGCGGATGATCCACAATGAAGAAAACCAAATCATCTCTTGCTGGTGATCGCATGGCGCCAGCGGTCTCTAAGAAGGGTAGGTATACTATGACGCAGAGAAGTATGACCCTAATTCTTTCCCATTCCTAGTTACACCATGGGAGGAACGTAGGGCTACGGAAAAGAGAGACCTTATTCACCAGATATTTACTCTGCAGCAGACCAGATGGGTTCTTCGTTCTAGGTACAAAGACTCTATTTTTCGTGAACGCCTGGAGGATAAGTTTGGGAAAGTGACAGCGCTGTCCGAAATGCACAGTGGATCAATCCTGCTTCAGACAGAATCTCTAGTCCAATTCCGAGTGACACTCGCCTGTGACAAGCTGAATGATATTCCAGTTTCGATCACTCCCCGTAAAAGAGTCAACAGGGTCCAGGGAATTATTTTTCATCGCGACCTCCTGTTGCAGTCCGACGATGAGCCACGGAACAATTAAGACCGATGGGGCGTTCACTTCGTCCGGCGCGTCTATAGGGGACCAAAAGAAAATAGGGTTGCTACCGGAGCCTTCATCTTGGCCTCTGAGGCGAAACTTTACCTAAAAAGGTCGTGGTAAGGGTATACCCATGTGACGTTAAACCATACGTCCCTGTCCCTATGTGGTGATTCACGTGCTAGAAGTTTGGGCACATATCTTCCCACTGCAATTCCAGCGCCACATGCAGAGCTTTCGGACGTCAATTGCTTCCAAATACTCCATGTGCACCTCCTCCCAACTATGTGTACTGTGGAGAGCACCACTCCCCTAGCTCTCTGGACTGCACAGTACTCCAAAAGGATAGGAAAATTACGGAGTACAATATCCTGGACCGATTTACTTACCAAGAGGCTAAACGAAAATATGAACAGTGAAACCTACAATTATAAGTAAAGGGATTTAAGGCGAAGAATTAGAGACCATGGACCACCATGTGTCATTTCCTGTTACTTCCTCATTGACATAAATACCTGTGAAACAGGCAGGCCTTAGGCAATCACAATTTCAGTTAATTACAACACAGATTGAAGGTATATATCAACAATAGGGCAATAAAAACCGGTAACAGCTTCAGTTAAACAAAATTAACAAATAGGAAACAGGCAGCCCTTCAATAGTAACAGTTTCACTGGCCTAGAAGGGAAAACCGATAGAGGTACTCAAGGTACCCTCCGCCAAACACCGTCAGGTGGTTTGCGGAGTATGGATGTGGATGGATGGTTATGTGAAATTAAATAGAAAATAAGTAGGCTTTCTTTAATAACAGTCAGTAAAAAACAGCCAACAGGAAACAGGCAGGCATTCTTTAATAACAGCTTCATTTAAACAAAATTACCAAATGGGAAATAGGCAGGCCCTCAATAGCAACAGTTTCAGTTATCTGGTTACCTTCCATTCAGAAAGCTGTTGTACTCAGCGACTCTTATACTGACTTGTAAATTATCGATTTCAGAGATAAGTCGTCCTTCTTAAATCTTTATTGGCAGATCTAGATTTCAGCTAGAAGCTAGCCATTCTCAGTGCTAAGAATACAAGAAGTACATCGTTAGATGATGTCATAAAAAGTTACAGTTAGTGGCTTAACTCATATGGTTTGTATATTGTTTTTATTCAATGCATGTAATGCCTATCGGTCGGGCTTCATCCACAGTTCATTGAATACTACTGTTCGCGGAAGGCGGGCTGTATGGAGAACACACCTGTTGGTTACATGGCGCCATCTATGTGAACTGAAGTAAACCACTTCAGATTTGCATAAATGAAAGATAAGAATTTTACTCATGTTTCATTTTATGTAATTCTCATGCAAATCTGAAGTGGGTTATTTCCCTTGAAGTTTATAAGGGCGTTATTCCCGGGCTAGCTAATTCACCGCCCGGAAGGTAACAAATCCCGCTACCTGGTTTTCTTCCCATCAACTTCTAAACATGTGACTTTAAACTGCAGTCCATTAACCAAGGACACCAATTCAGCGGTTGATTCCTTATCACGATCCTCTAACTTTAATGCCCTTATATGCCCACATCCTGTGTAACTGACTGCCACTAGGTTGAGTGCCCTCTAAAAAGCCGATGTTGCCATCAAGACTCCAAACAGCTTTAAACAAAAACTCAAGGGCTGCCCACAACATCCAGCGTGACGTCAACCAGCTGAAGAACGGTAGCATGCAAGTGGGCTGCTAAGTCCAGATCACTGCCCTCAATAGGCTGGCGTCTTATATGAGGTGGTCCTTCCTCAATAGGCCGATCCTGGGGCACTGCCTGACGGATATTGTAGAGTTGATCTCCTAAAAAAGAACCAAACAACAAAGACAGAAACCGTACAACAGTAACATGGCTTAACCAATCAAACCAATAGTAACGAAATGGCGATATTACAATCGTAACCACGCTCTGCTACCAGTGAAATCTGTGATTTAAGGATGGCAGGATTGGGTTACGATTTTGCGCGGGGCCCAAATCAATTACTATTGGTTTGCTTTGCAATTTCACTCATTTATTTTAGTCAATTAATTTTTGAAAACAAGTCAATGATGTCGCAATCAGATTTTTAAGGCATGTAACCACAATCACTGCTGAAGGCCTTTAACGCCCAAAATGGCAATTATTAAAAAAAATTAGCAAACATACACAAAATACTGACAGCAAATAATTTTTGAAAATAATTCAATGTCGTCACAATCAGAATTTTAAGCCAAGTAACCACTATCACTGCTGAAGGCCTTTAACGCCCAAAACGCCAATTATAAATTTTTTTACAAATATACTGTCAAACGGCGAATAGCATAGCAAAAGTTAATTTTAAAAAAACAAACAACAGATTACCAAACCGGTGAGATAAACTATGGTAACTTAGTAATACAACAATAAAATAAAACACAAGGTTCAGTGACAGATGGTGATCCAGGAATCGACCTCTGAGTAGGTGACACCAAAAACACTTTTGCGAGGCAACCAAGAGTTTCATTCAGATCACAAGATGGTGACTCGGTCTAGTGGCAGTCTAACGAGCGACTAATGATAATTTTGGTGAGGCTACCTGACATCCAACAAAACAAATGCAAGATGTAAAATTACACCAACGCCGGAACCGGCGGTCTGGGCTCTGTCCGCAGAATACTGTGCTTAGAGCGCCCGGAACGAGAAGGAATCACTACCTCTAAAGTAGAAGAACGCCACCCAACGTACAATCAAGAAGCTGTGAAACTTACAGGCCTCACCGGATAGCGACGGCAAGGCGAGGAAAAGTACAATACCGTTACATACACTAACCCCCAGGGCACGTAACTAGAGCGTTAGCCGCCACAAGATAGAAAAATACCGCCGGTTGAACTTAACAATGTAAGAAGCTGAAAATAGTAAACAGTAATTAGAAGCTCAAGAAGGCTAATCAGATCAGCCTTGCCCAGGTACTCCATTCGTTGCTTTTCGCCTCGGCGACACTACGAGCAGCAACACGATCCCAAGTCACTGGAGAATCGCGAGATTTCACAATGGTGGAGATTTCTCTACGCAAATTGCAATAAACTCAACTTAAACATGCAGGATCCGGTTTAGACGAGGTTGTGCACCCTCATGACCACTGCCCTTCGATCCAGCAGCCCATACGCGCCGCCGTCGGTCCCAATGTGTTGTCCCTCTGCGCGGACCTCGCTGCTCCTGCGTCCCCCAACCAAACTCTTTCCTCACACCACACAGAATGGCACGAGGTCGCTCCAAAGATAGAGCAACAGAACTACATATCGATAAGTGCCGCTGCTGCCACTAGCGGACAGACAACACTTACGAAACCGAGTGGCGCCAGTGAACGCAAGAAGAAAACAAACAACGCAACCATGTCAACTAGAAGATACTGTCTGGCAGAAATCTACACACGGCACCAACGCGAGCCGCAACACAGCTCATCCTCCATTGCGGATCAGGCGAAAACTACTTGCGCATTATATTGCCCACTTCATAGTTTGACTCATCATTGCAATTAGCGTCTCCTTTTGTCTAACATGGCGATCCATTTTCCACAATGGAGCCCAGATAAGGGATTCGAATTAGCAGTCCGTGTTCGGTCGCATTGCACTTCACACTTTCCCTCTACCACATTTCCTGTAGGTGCACTCATGTACACATCCATGGTCCGAACCTAAACCAAAGCTTTGTCTGGACCTATCACAAGGCCCAAAAGGCTCATTTCCACCTGAGACCTTCCACCAGCAATTTTTCTCTATTCTCAGTGAATTCCACAGCTCAGAAATAGTCTACACCAATTACGTCGCTTATGTTCACTTTGCTTACGCTTATTTTGGACATAGTGAACAGCGCTCCTTCTCAGATGGCTGCAGTGTTTTCACTGTAGATTTTGTAGCCATCTCTCGCGCTCTTGTGCATATCTGCTCCTGCACAGATGAGTCCTTCATCATCTGTAGTGACTCCTTAAGTAGCTCTCGATCGGTGCTTTCCTCATCATCCTTTAGTAACCCAGGACTCTCTTTATACCCTTGGAAACTGTAGGCGTTCTGTATACATTGTTGACCACAGAATATGTCAGAATCCCAGGAAATTAACTTGCTGACAGGCTGGCCAAACAAGCTACCAGTAAATCAGCTCTGGAGATTGGCCGACTGGAGACTGATCTCTCATCAGTCTTACACTGTCAAGTTTTCGGGATCTGGGATACTGAATAGAGTACCCTTAGTACAAAAAATAAACTGCGTTTTATCCAGGAGACAACGAATGTGGGGTGGTCGTCTATGAGATCCTCTCATATGGACTCCGTTGTCCTTCTTTAATACCGTATTCGGCATACTTGGCTGACTGATGGTCACCTCCTCCATCGCGAGAACCATCCTAGGTGTCGCTGTGGTTCCTCCATGACTTTCATCCGGAACGTGTTGGACTTCCCAGTTTTAGCCGCTCTACGGCGGACTTTTAAGGTTCCAGCCACGCTGCCATTGATGTTGGGAGAGAATGCCTCAACAGCTGATATAGTCTTACGTTTTATGTGCGGAGGGGCGAGGGGGGGGGGGCAGTGAGACTTTTATCACACAATCTAAGGGTGGGCGTCTGGCCTTCTCCCCCAAAACTCATTTCTCCACCCATTTTAACTCTTCCTCAATCTTACCCTGCTGTTTGTTTGCCTTGGTGTTCGTCTTATCCCTATCTGTGTACCTCTAGCCTTATCTTTTAGGCTGGAGGTTTTTGGGTTTTTTCTTCTTACGATCAGCCAGCCCCAGCAACACACTATATTCTTTTAATCCCTTCTACCGCTTTTCCTTTTGTGCACGTCGTCTCCTTTTGTCTTGCCTCTTTCGTTTTCACTGTCTGTGTGTGGCTCAGTTAATTTCCCCGCTTTTTTATTTCCCAGAGTTTTTGGGGATTGATTTTACTGCGCGACCTGTTTAACTGTGGAAAAAGGAACTGATGACCATGTTGTTTGGTCACCATTCGGATCTTCCAGTGGGGTTACAATGGGGGAGATGAGCATGAAGAAAAATCGTATAAACGTAGATGGAATAACATTCTAAGAGTTGGTGCGTGGAATGTCTGGAATGTGGACATAGTAGATCATATACTGACTGTCAGTGATATGATATGAAATGGAAATGAGATAAGCGTTTCTGATCAGATGAACAAAGAATAATATCAATTTCAGTTGAAAATGGTATAACGGGAGGAGAATTCGTTATCAATAAGGAAGTGGTGTATAGAGTGAGGTACTGTACACAGTTCAGTATTAGGCAGGTTCTCATTAGATTCGCCAGCAAACGAAGTGGTGCCACGATAGTATACACGCCAACGTCGCAAACAGAAGGTGAAGAGATAGTGAAAGTATGTGAGGATATTGAATGGATAATCATCTAACCAGACCACGGTTTTCCAGTCGTCTAGGGTCGAAGCGATACAGTCACGAGTCCAGGAGAGACGCTGCAGTTGATATGCTGATAGCAAAGGCACTCGCTTCGGTCTTCTGCTGCCATAGCCCCTTAACGCCAAATTTTCGCCACATTTTCCAAACGGATACGTTTGGCGTACATCCTACATTGATGTCCGCGGTTATTTCACAATGTGTTGTTTGTCTGTTAGCACTGACAACCGTACGAAAATGCCGCCGATCTCCGTCGTTAAGTGAAGTCCGTCGACCACTGCGGTGCTCGTAGTGAGAGGTAGTGCCTGAAATTTGGTATTCTCAGCACACTCTTGACACTGTGAATTCCCTAACGATTTCCGAAATGAATTCCCCGTGCGTCTAATTCCAACTACCAATCGGCGTTTAAGGTCTTTTCATATGACTCGCCGGAACGCAAATGACAGCTCCGCCAATGTACAGTGCATCTTGTGTTAGCGATACTATGGCCATTTGTATATGTGCGTAATGCTATACCATGACTTTCGTCACTTCAGTGTAATGTAAAGTCTTCTACACCGCGGTGAGGATTCTGCGCTTAACGGCGATGTACTTAACCGAAGGTGGTAGCAAAATAAAAAGGGCAGGCAGCTGCAGGCCTCGTACCGCACCGTGCTGAGCAACTGGGCTTGGAACGCGCCGTCCAGCCTCCAGCAGGGCGGACTCCCGCTGCAACGTGAGACGGGGTTTCCGGTAGCTTACCACCGCCGCTGCCGCTGCCGCCACCCTTGCCCCTCGCGAAGCTCATTAACAGACGCTCCATTCCACGCCACAGACTCCGAATGGCTAGCCTTAACGCCAAGGCGGTATTTAAGACCCAAGTTCGTCCCTTCTCTTAGCGTGCAACGTAGCAAAAGCGGATCAATAATCCGACCCCTCTGCAGAGATTTCGGCGGGATACAGTCGCTGTATTTTGCTTAAGGGGGTTCCCTCTCTGCTTGGAGCACAGTTACCAGCTATCTGCGTGAAACCGCTTGTTGCACATTCACAGCCAGACAAACCAGTAGTCTAAAAACTGACAACATTTCCTAATCATCATATGTGTTCAGTGATGCAACACACGGTAGAGGAACGTTGACACACTACACACTTCTGCATTCTACCTCTCATCATCTGGGCGCACACGTTTAAACCACCAATCGCACGTACTTGCAAGTGCAATCCATAAATCACAAAATAAAGTCCCTCAGATAAAAATCCCTTGTCCAGTTTCAACCAAGACTGCTGGCGAACTTCTTTTCCGACCCATTATAATACTACATGCTCAACAGACTGCTTCTTCATATTCAGACGTTCCTTCGTCTGTGTCTGCTTATTCACATAGCACTAGAAATTTCGTACAGTGACTCGTTCTATTGAACACTAAAAGTACTGCATGAACACACCGAGGTACCGGTGGTTCCCTCCTCTTCTAAAGATAACAACATGTCTTAATGCTGAAGAATACATTTACGTTAGTTACCTGCGAATGTCTTTTTTTGCGATTAATGTTTATACTAGAGTCAGAATAGGTCTATGGAATTGGTAAGTCATCTGTTTCAAGATTGGGCACGTTATAAAACCTCTCCTTCTTGCGAATTGCTGTTCCGAATACTTATCTTCCTTCTTGTCTACGTGCGACGTCTGTAAATCCATTTCAATTCCTCTTAGTGGGCGGTGCTGTGTGTAGCTCTGTACACAACGGTCAGGAGAGGTATGGCAAATTTTGTCGTGGGGAAGTTCGACGGGAACAGAAATGATTAGCGAAAAAGTTAACACAGTAAAGCGAATATTTACTTAACGTGTAAAGTAAACCTACGTTTCTAGCAATTGTAGACTTAGAGAAAGCTTTTGACAATGTTGACTAGAATACTCTCTTTCAAGTTCTGAAGGTGGTAGGGGTAAAATACAGGGAGCGAAAGGCTATTTACAATTTGTACACAAACCAGATGGCAGAGTCGAGGGACATGAGGACGGGAAGCAGTGGACGGGAAGGGAGTGAGACAGGGTTGTAGCCTCTCCCCGATGTTATTCAATCTGTATATTGAGCAAGCAGGAAAGGATCAAAACAAAATTTCGGGGTAGGTATTAAAATCCATGGAGAAGAAATAAAAACTTTGAGGTTCGCCGATGGCATTGTAATTCTGTCAGAGACAGCAAAGGACCGGGAAGAGGAGTTGAACGGAATGGACAGTGTCTTGAAAGGAGGATATAAGATGAACATCAACAAAAGCAAAACAAGGACAATGAAATGTAGTCGAATTAAGTCGGGTCATGCTGAGGGAATTAGATTACGAAATGAGAAACTTAAAGTAGTAAATGAGTTTTGCTATTTGGGGAGCAAAATAACTGATGATGGTCGAAGTAGACAGGATATAAAATTTAGACTGGCAATGGCTAGGAAAGTGTTTCTGAAGAAGACAAATTTGTTAACATCGAGTATAGATTTAAGTGTCGGGAAGTCGTTTCTGAAAGTATTTGTGTGGAGTCTAGCCATGTATGGAAGTGAAACATGGACGATAAATAGTTTGGACAAGAAGAGAATAGAAGCTTTTGAAATGTGAATGCTGAATGCTGAAGATTAGATGTGTAGATCAGATAACTAATGAGGAGGTATTGAATAGAATTGGGGAGAAGGGGAGTTTGTGGCATAACTTGACAAGAAGAAAGTACCGATTTGTAGGACATGTTGTGAGGCATCAAGGATCACCAATTTAGTATTAGGGGGAGCGTGCAGGGTAAAAATCGTAGAGGGAGACCAAGAGATGAATACACTAAGCAGATTCAGAAGCATGTAGGTTGCAGTAGGTACGGGAAAATGAAGAAGCGTGCACAGGATAGAGTTGCATGGAGAGCTGCATCAGAACAGTCTCAGGACTGAAGACCACAACAACAACAACAGTATTTCTCCAAGCCTACAAAGACTCATTGCAAATAATGCAGCAACAAACAGAATCCAGCTCAAACAACAGCTACAATGATGAAGCTCTCTGTACTAAAGCACGATCGGTGGCGTCGGAGCTGCAACTTGGCGGCGTCAGCGTAGGGCCATGTGGGGAAGGGGCTCCAAGTGCGAGTGGGCTGTCTGGCTGCTGCCGGCCGTCCTGTATGGGTGCGGACGTGGGCGCTCATGATAGGGAGACACTGGAGACGCAGCTGATAGGACGCGCAGCACTGGGTCTACCAGATCCTAAGAGCCCTCTATCGGTGTCTGGTGGAAACTTGCGGTTCCATTGCCGACTTTTCGACGCCCGTGGGGTGGCGTTGATACGTGGTACCACAAGTGGCCACCCCGAACCAAAATATAGTCATCTGCAAAGACGTCACGTTTTTTCTTGTAACAACAAGACCTCCAGACATCGTAACAATCTCGGTTCGGTCAATAACGGATTTCAAAGATTCCACACGATGCCACATGCTCCCAGAACAGCTCATTAATGATTAGATCCAACAACACTATCAAATCGCTTATACGTTCATTGCTATGCTTCATCCGCATTATTTATGGAATTAAGATCAGATCATTCAGCAAGTCAACTGAGAGGCGATAGCGTGATCTTGGAAGACAGCAATGACCACAGTATTGTTATCATGATAATGTAAAAGAATCTTGAGATAAACTTTCTGGTTCGTGGTCACGGTAAGTCGGCCCAAATTGCGATGCGGAAAACAAATATGGTGGTGGGTAGGACCAAACACAACAACTCGTTTCTGCCATTCTGTCAGCTGTACACGTCGACCCATATCACTGCGCTGATTCCACTCAACACACTGCAATACACAACCAATCACTGTCACCACTCAGCGCCAGCGGTGGAGGCTCAGATGACCGCTGGTACCAGTTCTGCACTGTTTACTGCGCTGCAAATTGACCAGCGTGCTCTACTAAATGGGAGGCACTCATATTTCGTCCAAGGAGCTTTTTTTGCTCTTTGCTTCTGGTGCTTGTCTTATCCCTGTCTGTCGGTATACCTCGCGTTAGATGATATTTCTATAAACTCCCACTTGGTTCAACTTACTCCTCGTACTTTCGGTCTCATGCTTTAAACTACACTCTCCAAAAGAATTAGGGGAACACGTCTTTTGGCTTCTGTCGTACTTCATTGAGCAGTAGTTGAGAACTATGTATGTTACGAAGCTATACCTCTATCGTTCACAAATTAAGTACACAACCGCATCCTCCTTCACTTACATAACAAGAACCGAAATGTCCGACAGATGGGGATAACAAAGCGCAAACCATCATTCACCCCGTCACCCTAGTACTTTCCTTTGGACCTAGAGAGCTTCAGCAACGTGCATTCCCTCTGCACGTATTTATTAACGCCTGACGCTTAGGTGACACTCTCAGTGTAAGTCTACAGAGGTCGCCCTATAGTACCCGTTCCCCAATGAGAGCGTCTGTGAGTTTTGGAGAGTCAGTAGTGAAACATGACGAGAAAGAACATGTGTTAAGCATATGCCACACATGATGGCCGATGGGGTTTGGATCGGGACTTACCGCTGACCATTCCATTATTTCAATGTCCAGGCGTTGAAAGACATCCCTCGTGATACGAACTGTCGGAGCCTTGACGTTAGTGTGTATGAACAACGATAAGATCAGTATAGCTGTCATCATTCATGCCTCCCCAAACTATCGCAGAACATTGGCCAAACTGTCGATTTCCTTGGCAACATTTGGCAGGTACTACTCATGACGGCGTCACCGCACAGGAATACGGCCACCGCATTGCGTCAGGGGAAATCTGGAATCGTCTGTGAATAACATGTATCGCCAGTGACCAAGCAGGCGATCTACATGGGAACGGTCCTTTCTGGTGACCTGCTTCTTAGAGTCCGATAGGACACAGCGGCTCCAGTGATCCTTCCGAGACCGTTTTGCAGTGCTTTGGCGGTAGCCGTACAGCGCCGCATCACATAGATGGCCAGATATCAGTCATGTCGTGGGGTCACAATGTGTCAGCAACCTTTGCCAGCTCGCCTTTTGTGCTGATCTATCTCCCTGTAGCGTGTCCACACCTGTGGATGATAGATGGAGAGACACTGGCATTTGCAACAACGCGACATGAAGTCCAGCCTTCTTGGATCAAACAGACAGCTCTTGAAACTTATAGCGCATTAATATGTCACACTGCATATGCTTTGTTGAATACAACGTTCGCAACTGACAACTGACGTCTCTGCACCTCACTAGAGAACACTGGGACGCTGGCACTCACTTATTTTTGAGGGGTCTCGTGATACTGTAGTGGATAACACAGTCGATAGATGGCGAATGACTTTTGTTGTTTGCATACTTTGAAAGCGAAGTTCTGAAGTCGTGCAACAAGACCACAGGCACCATGTGTGTCGAAAATAGATTTCACTTATCGGACATTTGTATGTGAATTTTTTTAAGCAGAGTATTATTTCTCTTGGAATCTTAACTTCATAATGTGTGGTTCCAGAATATTTCCTAACTTGTTGTACATATTTTTTTAAAAGAGTAAACCACCATTTGACTATGTATTAATATATTTATATCAGTACTATCCAAATTTCGGTTTTTGTGGCATTATCAAGTATAGTGTTAAAAGTTGTTACACCATTATTAAGTCACATCTGTTAAGGCAGTCCAAAGCAAGTAAACAAGACTAACACATGACTTCAACATGTAACTGTCAAAGAAAGTAGTTCTTTGACATTAGATTTTAAAGTTATGTATAAGTCTTGTTTTCTTGCTTTGGAATACACGATATGATTTAATAACGGCCTAACAACTTTTAGCACTGTACTTGATAATGATATAAAAACCTAAATCTAGGTATCACAGAAGATGTATATAGTAATACACAGACAAATGGCTGTTTACTCTTTTAAAAAGTGAATCAACACCAGAAAAAAATTTCTTGAAGTTATTTCCACTTTCCTTCTGCTAACCTTAACTAGTCTGATTTTTCTTGCCTTCTTTCCTTGTGCTAAAGCCGCACCTGTATCATACAACTGCCATTCACCGCTATCTGTCTGCTACACCCATCGTCACATCCAATGCCCTATGCACAAACCTCTTGAATGCAGCTTCTTTCTAGGTTACCTTGGTGGTATGAAATGTTTGGAATCATAACTTCCATTGTAGTGACTTTAGACTGAAGACTTTAAAGGCTTTAAAATTATTGTTCCTTATTATATCTTGGTCTAAAATTTGAGTTCCGATATTGACTTCGCGTTATACAGTGAAGTCCGTTTTCTCATTAAGTACATCAGATATTCTGTTGAGTTTATCAGTACCATCTACAAATTCATCTACATACAATAATACCCACTGTTTTGCATTACACACAACTGTATTAATTAAGAATCTATCGTAACTTAAAAAGCTTCTCTTCTAAATTGTGAATAGAAGTATCCGCAATTGTGGCTGAGGTACTTGATCTCAATGCCAATCCATTGCTCTGAATGTAAAATGTATTGTTAAATGAGAAATAATTAAAAATCTGTGACCCACTATACAGGCTCAGTCGTCTCCTTCTTCTAAAGTTTCTTATGCTTCAACAGATTTTTGTAAGCCCAGTCGTCTCGCCTACCGGAACATTAGCATTCTATTCCCTAACATCCAGGGATACTAACCAGTATCAATTGGTAACAGGCTTACCTTTAATTCCATTCGTCAAAGACAATGATACACACGGAGTGGTTGGTACAAACCAGGTATTTTCCTCGAAGCACCTTATTGAACATCATTGTTAATTTCAAGGATGTACTACTTCCTACATTAATCTGTGCGGTGCTTATATGAAACTAAGGGAAGGAGAGGCAGATGGTGCAAAGGCCGATGATTGGGACACCGAATTAATTGTTACACCACCAAAACGTTAGAATTTTCTAAGAAAGTGTAATTACCCCAATATCGAAAAAAGGGATGTAGAAAAAAGTTGGATACATAAAAATAACACGAAAAAAATCCGTAAAGGAAATTTCCCTAAAGGAAAATGCAGTTGGTACATATCAGCAGCATACTACATAGCTAACTAATCGTCCTACTCGAGTTTAGAGAAAATTGGCCGTAAGCGGCTCAGGAGGGGATCTGATTTATGACATTATGATTTTACGACATCCAAATAGAGAATCAAGAACAATCAGACTGAATGGCCATTGTTACCCGAAGTAACCAACATTAAGAAGGAGCCCGTAACACATCTGTAACATCAGGGCAATAACAGGAACGGATGAAATGAACCAATCAAAAAAGGTAAAAATTATCGTAAATATTATTTACATGTACTCAAACGAAATTTAGCATCCCATTTAAATCGTTATGTAATTGCAGTATTTGTTATTAATGTTGTGTGTACTATTAAATGGAACACACCTTTAAAAAAAAAAAAAGAAACGGATAAAGACAGCTCACCGAAACGAGCAGCCAGCAAGGTCGCCGTCGAATCTGTCTTCTTTTTTAATTTTTTAAAATTATATCCGTTTAAAATAATATCGATATAGCTCTTGTAACGACGAAGGTGGCAAGTGAAATATCGTTTTATTATTATGTGATGTCCGCCCCAGTAGCTGAGTGGTCAGCGTGACGGATTGCCGTCCTCTGGGCCCGGGTTCGATTCCCGGCTGGGTCGGAGATTTTCTCCGCTCAGGGACTGGGTGTTGTGTTGTGTTCATCATCATTTCATCCCCATCCGGCATGCAGGTCGCCCAATGTGGCGCCGAATGTAATAAGACCTGCGATATGGCGGCCGGACCTGCCCCGCGAGGGGCCTCCCGGCCAATGACGCCCAACGCTCATTTCCATTATGTGATGACGAACTGAAAAAGTAAAAACCGGTATTTGCTTCATGAGGTAAGGCCCTGTATCATAGAGCGAACTGTAGGAAAGACGAGATTTCCATAGTACACGTGCCAAGCAACGTAAGACCAAACACATTGGTATAAACAGCGTTTTCTCCCGTTTTAGTCGAGCTGCGTTGTATATAAGGAGCAATGAGATGAAAACCGCCACAACGGGACCGTATACGGTAAAATTAACAGCAATAGCAGCCCACGGTCGCAAAAAAGTAGTCTTTTAACCAAGGTTTCGGCACTGCTATGAATGCCTTCATAAGAAATAAAACTCTCAGATGGGCCTATAACAGAATTATAACATTACAGGGAATAAAACACTTTTAAGTGTAAGTACTAGCTAGTAGTACAAAAAAGAAACAGTAGTTACATGTCACGTATTACACTAAAAATCAAACAATAAAGCTTTAGTCAAATATTTGTAAAATAATACATAATACGGTAGCTTTTGTGGCGGAGTTCGTAGCGACAAGCAATTCGCTGTAGAAACGGCTTACGAAGTCACCGCCACACTTTTAATAGCGGGCCGACCGGTCCGCTGGAACAGTGAACAGAAAGATGAAAACCCAAACACTCTGATTAAATAAAATTCGGTACTTATCTTTATTAACGAAGCTACAGAAACACCGTCGTGAACTCCGTGTCTACAGAGATCTGTTTAGTTCGAGTCGGAGCGGCTAGGTCAGCGTCGGCTGACGACAAACAACAACTCTGCTGCGATGAACACACAACTGACTAGCAAGTACACAATTCGGTGGCGAGTATACAACTGAGCGGCGAATACAGAACTGTCATAGCGCTCGCGACTCCAGCGCTTAAGAAGCCAGCGGTGGCGCGCGCAGACTTGCGGCGATTTCCTGTCTCGCTGGCGCTGCTTATGCGGACGGCGTCCGGACTTTGATGTTGCCAACCTTTTGGCAGCGGGCTCGGGTGGCAGTACTGGCTAGGATATAACACTCCTCCCCCCCAAATCGCCGCACCGTCGTTGAATAATGACGTGGCGAGCGTCGACGGCGGGGGAGGGGTCTGGCCGCAGGCGTAGCAGAAGAGACCGGGGCGGAGACTGTTGTCGGTGGCAGTCCCCGGTCCGCACCCCAGCATTGGCTGCGCGGGGCCTCGGGAAACACCGACTGAAAACCGAGGTCAGGGTGCACGCCTGTGACCACGGGCGCAGCTTCTGGTACTGGACGCAACGGGGCGTCGGGACCCACGAAGAGAGGCAGCGTCTCCTGACGCTGCGTCGACGGCTGCTGAGTGGGCGCCGGACAAGGCGCTGCGGTGTCAGACTCCTTGGGGGTGCCCAAGGAAAGCGGCTGCAGGACAGGCTGCACAGCCACCGCTTGGGAAGGAGGCCCGGCTGAGGGGTCGACGTCCATCAGCTCCGAAGGCGGTGGCGACTGAAGAGGGACCGCAGGCGCCGGAGCGACCACCTGGGCCGCTCCCGGAGGAAGCTGCGCGGGAGGCATCAACGAGACGGGCTGTCGGCGTGGTAGCGGCGACGGCTGCTGCTGCTGCCCTGGGGGCGGCAGCGAAGTCGGAAGGCGCGGCTGGAACCCGCCGCGGACCAAATCTGTGGACAAAGAACGAGCGGCAGAATCCGGGCGGCCAGCGCGGCGCAACTGGTTCTGATGCCTCCTGTGCACCCCAGTAGCACCTTGAACAGTATAAAAACCGCGACCCTGGACACTTATCACGGTACCACGTTCCCAACGACGGCGACCGTGATAAACTCTGAAAAAAACGGCGTCGTT
The DNA here is from genome assembly GCF_023864345.2 of Schistocerca serialis cubense. NCBI lineage: Eukaryota > Metazoa > Arthropoda > Insecta > Orthoptera > Acrididae > Schistocerca > Schistocerca serialis. The sequence goes on from NC_064642.1 coordinate 594,529,141, forward strand.
GCGCTGAAAACGCGTGCGATGCGCAGAAGCGGCGGGTCGATCCGGGGGGTGCAACAACCGTAGTAGGGTGCGATGACGACGGCCGTGGAGAAGCTCCGCAGGCGAAGGGCCGTCGCGTGGCGTGGTCCGGTACGACGACAGGAACGTGATGAGGGCCTGCTGACGAGAGTGCGTAGCACGAAGGCGGTCCATATGATCCTTGAATGTGCGTACAAAACGTTCCGCTGCACCATTCGATTGAGGGTGGAACGGCGGAGTAAGAACATGGCGAATGCCATTGGCAGAACAAAAACTTTCAAATTCAGCAGAGGTAAATTGTGGACCATTGTCAGACACTAAAATTTCTGGAAGACCCTCAATACAAAAAATTGAAGTCAACGCTTGTATAGTTTGTGCAGACGTTGTAGACTGCATGGGCACAACAAACGGAAAATTACTAAATGCATCTATCACGATGAGCCAACGAGTATTCCAATATGGACCAGCGAAATCAATATGTACTCGCTGCCAGGGACCGGCAGGGCGTGCCTACTCAAAATAGCGTTGAGGCGGAGCAGCTTGGTGTTCGGCACACGTCGAACAATCTGTAGACATCTGCGTAATCTGCTTATCAATGCCGATCCATTTACAATGACGGCGGGCAAGCTGCTTGGTGCGGACCACTCCCCAATGACCTTGATGCAACAAGTCGAGGACGTTGGATTGGAGCACTTGGGGAACCACTACACGAAGCTGGTCATTCTCGGTGCGTAACAGCAAAACTCCGTGCGAAACAGACAACAGATGACGTGGCGGATAATAGCGACGAACCACAGGATCCGATATGTCCTTTGCCTTGGACGGCCAACCACGTTGAACAAAACGTAATAGTAAACTCAGATGAGGATCCGTAGCTGTCTCACGTGCCACCTGACGATAATCAATCGGAAAATCCAGGAGGGATTGATGATCATCGGCGTCAATCTGATGGCAAGAGTCGTCAGAGGAATCGAAGACATCATCCGCAGCAATCGGCAATCTAGAAAGCGCGTCAGCGTTTGCATGCTGAGCTGTAGGGCGATACAGTATCTCATACTGGTATTGTGATAACAAAAGAGCCCAACGTTGTAGTCTCTGAGCTGTCCGCTGAGGAACTGGTTTAGACGGATGAAACAGTGACGTCAGGGGCTTGTGATCTGTTACTAAATAGAATGGTCTACCATAGAGGTAGTGACGGAATTTTGTGACACCGAACACAATAGCCAACGCTTCCTTGTCCAATTGGCTATAATTACACTGAGCTTTGTTTAGCAATTTAGATGCGAACGCAATAGGACGTTCGGTGTTACCGACTCGGTGAGACAACACAGCACCGAGGCCGAAAGAAGAGGCATCACAAGCTAACACCAGAGGCTTGTTAGGGTCGTAATGGACCAGACAACGATCATTCAATAAAGCCTCTTTAAGCTGCTGAAAGGCTGATTGGCAATCAGCTGACCACACAAACGGAACATTCTTACGGCGGAGACGATGCAACGGTGCAGCAATCTGTGATGCATTAGGTATAAACCTAATATAATATGTCAATTTGCCAAGAACTGCTTGCAATTCCTGCAGATTGCGAGGGGCGGGCAAATCACGAATAGCTGCTAAATGTGACTGGGAGGGATGAATGCCTTGAGCATTAATAACATGTCCCAGATACTCCATCTCCGTAAGGAAAAATGAACATTTATCGATGTTGCAACGTAGGCCTGCCTGAGACAACACTTTAAACAAACACTCCAAATTACGGAAATGTTCAGCAGGCGTCCGACCGGACACAACAATATCGTCTAAATAGTTGCAACACGATGGCACATTAGCCAGAAGTTGTGACAAAAAACGCTGAAAAACAGCTGGAGCTGACGCACAACTAAAAGGCAAACGCAGAAAACGGAACAACCCCAACGACGTGTTTATGACAAAATACTGTTGTGATTGCTCGTCGAGGGGCAATTGCAAATATGCTTCACGGAGATCAATTTTGGAAAAGAAACGAGCTTCCCCTAACTTATCCATCAGCTCGTCCGGTCTAGGCAAAGGAAAAGAATCAATGACAGTCTGAGGATTAACTGTCGACTTAAAATCAGCACACAAACGTAACTTGCCAGACGGTTTCTTTATAATAACTAAGGGAGAAGCCCACTGGCTCTCTGAAACGGGTTGAATAACACCGTTGTTTTGCCAACGACGAAGTTCATCTTCTACAGGTGCCCGGAGGGCGTGAGGCACTGGACGAGCACGACAAAATCGAGGCTGAGCATTATCTTTTAACGTAATATGAGCGGCAAAGTTCGCAGCACAACCTAGTTCGTCTTTAAATATGTCACTGTATCGTTTACACAAATCGGTTATGCTGTCTTGAGGAACAACAACAGAATTAATTTGCAACACATTGTCTTGGATAGACAGGCCAAACAAGTCAAAACAGTCTAATCCAAAAATGTTTACACTGTCTGTAGCGCGGAGCACTGTGAATGAAACTGTTTTTGTATTGCCACGGAATGTGGCTGGCACGCTACATACACCTAACACAGGAATTTGTTCTCCACTATAAGTAGCCAAAGAATGTTTTGCCGCTGAAAGTTTAGGGCGGCCGATAGCCGCATACGTAGCACTATTTATGAGAGTCACAGACGCACCAGTGTCTAATTGAAAATTGAAGGTCTTATCCTGGATGCGTAGCTTCACAAATAGTTTATTACACTGTCTCTGGATCGGTGCAGTGGAGGCGGAAGGCACAAAATCAGCGCGTTTAGCGCGTGTTCGCTGCTTACAACTCGTGGGTTGGGCGGGTGGAACAACAACTCCCGCTTCACTTGCAGTCTGTACATTACGTTTTACAGCGTTTGAATTACGCTTGGGTCGCATAGCAGAGGGCTGGGTGGGTTGCTTATTGCGAACAAGTTTATTACCCACACGAACCGTGGAAGAGTCTTTAAACGCGACCTTCTGGGCGGGCTGGCTTTGAAGAACATGAATATCCTTGGGCTGGGCAGCACTAGAATTGCTCTTGCGTTTACGCAAACAAACAGTCTGGATGTGTCCTTTCCTTTGACAAAAGTGACAAACCGCCTTTCTTAACGGGCAACGTTCACGAGGATGAGCAAGAACACACTTAGGGCAAGACTTAACTCTATCATTTTGCACACGCGGCTGACGAATATGTTTAACATGACGCGGCCGGCTAGTGTTTACAGTCTGACTCTGCCGGTGGGGTCGCGGGCGTGACATAACTTGCTTAGCACAGGCAATTTGAGAAATACATGGCTGATCTAACTCACACTCAGCATAGTCAAAAGTATCTTGGGCTGCAATGATGTTCATTACAGTCTCTAATGACGGGTCAGGCAACTTTAAGATAGCAGCACGAATACGAGAATCTGCAATGATTTGAGTAATAGCGTCTCGTAACATCACTGTAGGAAGCTCCACACACACAATTAAATCGGCACTGACGGGTGAGGCCCCGTAAATCTGTTAACCACTGTTTATTAGATTGATGTGGCAGTTTCTTTAACCTGAAGAACTTGAATCTGGCTGCTGCCACATGAACTCGCGACTCGAAATACTCAGCAAGCTTGTTAACAACAACGTCATAGTCTAAAGCTTCTGGCTGGGATTCCGGGAACAACTTACAAAGTAATCGATAGACTTCCACGCCTGCAGTGGAAATTAAATAAAGCTGCCGCTCAGTACCTGTGATTTTGTAGACTGTCATGTGCGCCTGCAACTGCGCGAAATATTCTCGCCATTCTACTCGTGATGCATCAAAAGCACGGAAAGGTGGTGCTGCCTGTGCTTGTTCCTTTTGTGTTGTGCTTGTTTGGCGATTGCTTCCACCAGACTTTGTATTTGCTGACTCTGTAACAAGATCAACTGTTGTAAGTCGGCAGACATAGTGAACACAAATTAAACCAGCCCCCAAAATTTTATCGCTGTAATTAGTAGAACCAGAAACAAGTTGAACCAGCCCTGCACACGAGTTCGGAAGTCCTCGTCGCCAGTTTTGTGGCGGCGTTCGTAGCGACAAGCAATTCGCTGTAGAAACGGCTTACGAAGTCACCGCCACACTTTTAATAGCGGGCCGACCGGTCCGCTGGAACAGTGAACAGAAAGATGAAAACCCAAACACTCTGATTAAATAAAAGTCGGTACTTATCTTTATTAACGAAGATACAGAACACAGTAGTGAACGCCGTGTCTACAGAGATCTGTCTAGTTCGAGTCGGAGTGGCTAGGTCAGCGTCGGCTGACGACAAACAACAACTCTGCTGCGATGAACACACAACTGACTAGCAAGTACACAATTCGGTGGCGAGTATACAACTGAGCGGCGAATACAGAACTGTCCTAGCGCTCGCGACTCCAGCGCTCAAGAAGCCAGAAGCCAGCGGTGGCGCGCGCAGACTTGCGGCGATTTCCTGTCTCGCTGGCGCTGCTTATGCGGACGGCGTCCGGACTTTGATGTTGCCAACCTTTTGGCAGCGGGCTCGGGTGGCAGTACTGGCTAGGATATAACAGTAGCCACTGTTGGCTGCTCACACGCTTCGAGCTACGGTAGCATCAGACTTGGACGCCCGCCTTAGCACTTGCTGGCTGGTGAACATGACGGCAAGAGTACCTTCTACTAGCCGCAAATGCAAATAGTCTACCTGACATTCAAAATGTAGACAGATAAAAGTTACGATGAACATTATTTTGTACGTGAAGTAAACGAAAACGGTTTTATCTGATGGCAGCAAACACGGTAACAAACTGTCTACATAAGACCTCATTTTATAAATACAAAGGTAGCTGAATAACTCAGCGACCAAAAAAGAAAGATGTGAAATGAAAGCTGGCCATGTGGTCTCGCGGTTCTAGGCGCTACAGTCTGGAACCGTGCAACCGCTACGGTCACAGGTTCGAATCCTGCCTCCGGCATGGGTGTGTGTGATGTCCTTAGGTTAGTTAGGTTTAAGTAGTTCTAAGTTCCAGGGGACTGATGCCCTTAGAAGTTAAGTCCCATAGTGCTCAGAGCCATTTGAACCATCTAACCACATGGGTCTCTCCTCTATCGTCGTAAACCACCTGTGCGTCTTCGTTGATACCACACACCACGTAGCCAAACACGACACTGAAACGCGAGTGAGCTCACGCGCAAGTAAACAATGAATTCACAGAGATGTCCATACAAACAGATAACGTATACATGTTCCAAGGACCTCATGAAATGATGGTATCCTGCCAATTGCTAAAAATGTAGTTACTAAAAGAAACCAGCGAAATGTTTGAAAAAGTTATTTGTATCACCAGTTAGCTGTTCATTCAGTGTGTTCTGATTATCCACGCTATGTATCGTAGCTTCCAGCTGTTCTAGTAGATCCAGCTTTTTGCCTTTGTCCTGTCTATGTAAAACAATGAGATCCTGACCTATTCCCAAGATGGGGTGTCCCGTTTCCCAAATATGCGTGGCTACAGCTGACTTTTAAAAATTATTAAGCCGGAAAGCATCGCTATGTTCTTTCTAACGTACTTTAAAGGACCTACCAGTTTGGCCTACATAGCTTGCCTTGCACGTGCTACACTGAATTTTATAGACCCCAGCTCTCTCATTTTTATCGCTTTCCTGCTGTAAATTATTTCTTAGTTTAAAACGCGGCGTATTATTGGTCTGTAAAGCGGTATCAACTTTAAAAGGCCACTTTTTGCGAAATATCACCGAAGTATGGTATTGTGACTATCGTAATATTATTTGCGGTATACTTTCTTGCATTCGCGCCCTGTTTCTGTCGTATTAATTTATTGACAGCGTTTTGGTGATATCCGTTAGCTGTGGCTCGTTGTTTCACGATGTTCAGCTCAGTCATTCTGTCTTCTTCATTCATAGGGACTCTAAAGGCTCTATCTATCAAATATCTAAAAGCAGAAAGTTTCTGGCTATTTGGATGGCAGGAATTATTTTGTATCAACACATCAGTTGTGGTTGGTTTCCTAAATATTTTAAAAACATGTCTACCATTTTGTTTCCTAATACTTAAGTCGAGAAATTTTTCTCTTCTTCCACAGTGAATTCAATTTTACCGTGTAATTCGTTAAATTTATTTACTATTTCTGCAACTTCTTTTTCTTGTCAATCAATAAGAAGCAGCGTATCATCTACATAGCGTTTTTAATATACAACTTTATCCACGGGATGTTGCGGGTTAACGAGGAGTCTTCTTTCAAAATGATTTATAAAGATGTCTGATATGGTCAATAAAGTAATACGACAGAAACAGAGCGCGAATGCAAGGAAGAATGTTGTTGTTGTTGTGGTCTTCAGTCCTGAGACTGGTTTGATGCAGCTCTCCAAGCTACTCTATCCCGTGCAAGCTTCTTCGTCTCCCAGTACCCACCGCAACCTACATCCTTCGGAATCTGCTTAGTGTATTCATCTCTTGCTCTCCCTCTACGATTTTTACCCTCCACGCTGCCCTCCAATGCTAAATTGGTGATCCCTTGATGCCTCAGAACATGTCCTACCAAGTAATCCCTTCTCCTAGTCAAGTTGTGCCACAAATTTCTCCCCAATCCTATTCAATACTTCCTCATTAGTTATGTGATCTACTCATCTAATCTTCAGCATTCTTCTGTATCACCACATTTCAAAAGCTTCTATTCTCTTCTTGTCCAAACTACACTCCTGGAAACTGAAATGAGAACACCGTGAATTCATTGTCCCAGGAAGGGGAAACTTTATTGACACATTCCTGGGGTCAGATACATCACATGATCACACTGACAGAACCACAGGCACATAGACACAGGCAACAGAGCATGCACAATGTCGGCGCTAGTACAGTGTGTATCCACCTTTCGCAGCAATACAGGATGCTATTCTCCCATGGAGACGATCGTAGAGATGCTGGATGTAGTCCTGTGGAACGGCTTGCCATGCCATTTCCACGTGGCGCCTCAGTTGGACCAGCGTTCGTGCTGGACGTGCAGACCGCGCGAGACGACGCTTCATCCAGTCCCAAACATGCTCAATGGGGGACAGATCCGGAGATCTTGCTGGCCAGGGTAGTTGACTTACACCTTCTAGGGCACGTTGGGTGGCACGGGATACATGCGGACGCGCATTGTCCTGTTGGAACAGCAAGTTCCCTTGCCGGTCTAGGAATGGTAGAACGATGGGTTCAATGACGGTTTGGATGTACCGTGCACTATTCAGTGTCCCCTCGACGATCACCAGTGGTGTACGGCCAGTGTAGGAGATCGCTCCCCACACCATGATGCCGGGTGTTGGCCCTGTGTGCCTCGGTCGTATGCAGTCCTGATTGTGGCGCTCACCTGCACGGCGCCAAACACGCATACGACCATCATTGGCACCAAGGCAGAAGCGACTCTCATCGCTGAAGACGACACGTCTCCATTCGTCCTACCATTCACGCCTGTCGCGACACCACTGGAGGCGGGCTGCACGATGTTGGGGCGTGAGCGGAAGACGGCCTAACGGTGTGCGGGACCGTAGCCCAGCTTCATGGAGACGGTTGCGAATGGTCCTCGCCGATACCCCAGGAGCAACAGTGTCCCTAATTTGCTGGGAAGTGGCGGTGCGATCCCCTACGGCACTGCGTAGGATCCTACGGTCTTGGCGTGCATACGTGCGTCGCTGCGGTCCGGTCCCAGGTCGACGGGCACGTGCACCTTCCGCCGACCACTGGCGACAACATCGATGTACTGTGGAGACCTCACGCCCCACGTGTTGAGCAATTCGGCGGTACGTCCACCCGGCCTCCCGCATGCCCACTATACGCCCTCGCTCAAAGTCCGTCAACTGCACATACGGTTCACGTCCACGCTGTCGCGCCATGCTACCAGTGTTAAAGACTGCGATGGAGCTCCGTATGCCACGGCAAACTGGCTGACACTGACGGCGGCGGTGCACAAATGCTGCGCAGCTAGCGCCATTCGACGGCCAACACCGCGGTTCCTGGTGTGTCCGCTGTGCCGTGCGTGTGATCATTGCTTGTACAGCCCTCTCGCAGTGTCCGGAGCAAGTATGGTGTGTCTGACACACCGGTGTCAATGTGTTCTTTTTTCCATTTCCAGGAGTGTATTTATCGTCCATGTTTCACTTCCATACATGGCTACACTCAATACAGAAACTTTCACAAATGACTTCCTGACACTTAAATCTATACTCGATGTTAACAAATTTCTCATCTTCAGAAACGCTTTCCTTGCCATTGACAGTCTACATTTTATATCCTCTCTAATTCGACCATCATCAGTTGTTTTGCTCCACAAATAGCAAAACTCCTTTACTACTTTAAGTGTCTCATTGCCTAATCTAATTCCCTTAGCATCACCCGACTTAATTCTACTACATTCCATTATCCTCGTTTTGCTTTTGTTGACGTTCATCTTATATCCTCCTTTCAAGACACTATCCATTCCGTTCAACTGCTCTTCCAAGTCCTTTGCTGTCTCTGACAGAATTACAATGTCATCGGCGAACCTCAAAGTTTTTATTTCTTCTCCACGGATTTTAATACCTACTTCGAATTTTTGTTTTGTTTCCTTCACTGCTTGCTCAATATACATTTTGAATAGCATCGGGGAGAGACTACAACCCTGTCTCACTCCCTTCCCAACCACTGCTTCCCTTTCATGTCCCTCGACTCTTATAACTGCCATCTGGTTCCTGTACAAATTGTAAATAGCCTTTCGCTCCCTGTATTTTATCCCTGCCACCTTCAGAATTTGAAAGAGAGCATTCCAGTCAACATTCTCAAAAGCTTTCTCTAAGTCTACAAATGCTAGAAACGTAGGTTTGCCCTTCCTTGATCTAGCTTCTAAGATAAGTCGTAGGGTCAGTATTGCCTCACGTGCTCCAACATTTCTACGGAATCCAAACTGATCTTCCCCGAGGTCGGCTTCTACTAGTTTTTCCATTCGTCTGTAAAGAATTCGCGGTAGTATTTTGCAGCTGTGACTTATTAAACTGATAGTTCGGTAATTTTCACATCTGTCAACACCTGATTTCTTTGTGATTGGAATTACTGCATTCTTCTTGAAGTCTGAGGGTATTTCGCCTGTTTCATACATCTTGCTCACCAGATGGTAGAGTTTTGTCAGGACTGGCTCTCCCAAGGCCGTCAGTAGTTCTAATGGAATGTTGTCTACTCCGGGGGCCTTGTTTCGACTCAGGTCTTTAAGTGCTCTGTAAAACTCTTCACGCAGTATCGTATCTCCCATTTCATCTTCATCTACATCTTGTTCCATTTCCATAATATTGTCCTCAAGTACATCGCCCTTGTATAGACCCTCTATATACTCCTTCCACTTTTATGCTTTCCCCTCTTTGCTTAGAACTGGGTTTCCATCTGAGCTCTTGATGTTCATGCAAGTGGTTCTCTTATCTCCAAAGGTCTCTTTAATTTTCCTGTGGGCAGTATCTATCTTACCCCTAGTGATACTCGCTTCTACATACCTACATTTGTCCTCTAGCCATCCTTGCTTAGCAATTTTGCACTTCCTGTCGATCTCATTTTTGAGACGTATGTATTCCCTTTTGCCTGCTTCATTTACTGCATTTTTATATTTTCTCCTTTCATCAATTAAATTCAATATTTCTTCTGCTACCCAAGGATTTATACTAGCCCTCGTCTTTTTACCTACTTCATCCTCTGCTGCCTTTACTAGTTCATCCCTCAGAGCTACCCATTCTTCTTCTACTGTATTTCTTTCCCCCATTCCTGTCAATTGTTCCCTTACGCTGTCCCTGAAACACTGTACAACCTCTGGTTTAGTCAGTTTATCCAGGTCCCATCTCCTTAAATTCCCACCTTTTAGCAGTTTCTTCAGTTTTAATCTACAGATCATAACCAATACATTGCGGTCAGAGTCCACATCTGCCCCTAGAAATGTCTTACAATTTAAAACCTGGTTCCTAAATCTCTGTCTTACCATTATATAATCTATCTGATACCTTTTAGTATCTCCAGGATTCTTCCCTGTATACAACCTTCTTTTATGATTCTTGAACCAAGGATTAGCTTTGATTAACTTATGCTCCGTGCAAAATTCTACCAGGCGGCTTCCTCTTTCATTTCTTAGCCCCAATCCATATTCACCTACTACATTTCCAACTCTCCCTTTTCCTATTACCGAATTCCAGTCACCCACGACTATTAAATTTTCGTCACCCTTCACTATCTGAATAATTTCTTTTATTTCTTCATACATTTCTTCAATTTCTTCGTCATCTGCAGAGCTAGTTGGCATATAAACTTGTACTACTGTAGTAGGCATGGGCTTCGTATCTATTTTTGCCACAATAATGCGTTCACTATGCTGTTTGTAGTAGCTTACCCGCATTCCTATCTTAGTATTCATTATTAAACCTACTCCTGCATTATCCCTATTTGATTATGTGTTTATGGCCCTGTAGTCACCTAACCAGAAGTCTTGTTCCTCCTGCCACTGAACTTCACTAATTCCCACTACAGCTAACTTTAACCTATCCATTTCCTTTTTTAAATTTGCTAACCTACCTGCCCGATTAAGGGATCTGACATTCCACGCTCCGTACCGTAGAACGCCAGTTTTCTTTCTCCTGATAACGACATCCTCTTGAGTAGTCCCCGCCCGGAGATCCGAATGGGGGACTATTTTACCTTCGGAATATTTTACCCAAGAGGACGCCATCATCATTTAACCGTACAGTAAACCCGCATGCCGTCGGGAAAAATTACGGCCGTAGTTTCCCCTTGCTTTCAGCCGTTCGCAGTACCAGCACAGCAAGGCCGTTTTGGTTAGTGTTACAAGGCCAGATCAGTCGATCATCCAGACTGTTGCCCTTGTAACTACTGAAAAGGCTGCTGCCACTCTTCAGGAACCACACGTTTGTCTGGCCTCTCAACAGATACCCCTCCGTTGTGGTTGCACCTACAGTACGGCTATCTGTATCGCTGAGGCTCGCAAGCCTCACCACCAACGGCAAGGTCCATGGTTCATGGGGGGGGGGGGGGGGGGGCAAGGAAGAATACCGCAAATAATATTACGAGAGTCACAATACCATACTTCGGTGATATTTCGCAAAATGTGGCTAACATTTTCAAACCTTTTAAAGCTGATACCGCTTTTCAGACCAGTAATACGCCGCGTTTTAAACTAAGAAATAATTTACAGCAGGAAAGCGATAAAAATGAGAGAGCTGGGGTCTATAAAATTCAGTGTAGCACGTGCAAGGCAAGCCATGTAGGCCAAACTGGTAGGTCCTTTAAAGTACGTTACAAAGAACATAGCGATGCTTTCCGGCTTAATAATTTTTAAAAGTCAGCTGTAACCACGCATATTTGGGAAACGGGACACCCCATCTTGGGAATAGGTCAAGATCTCGTTGTTTTATATAGACAGGACAAAGGCAAAAAGCTGGATCTACTAGAACAGCTGGAAATTCCGATACATAGCGTGGATAATCAGAACACACTGAATGAACAGCTAACTTGTGGTACAAACACTTCGCTGGTTTCTTTTAGTAACTACATTTTTAGCAATTGGCGGGGTACCATCATTTCATGAGAACCTTGGAACATGTATACGTTATCTGAATGTATAGACATCTCTGTGACTTAATTATTTACTTGCGCGTGAGCTCACTCGCGTTTCAGTGTCGTGTTTGGCTACGTGGTGTGTGGTATCAACGAGACGCACAGGCGGTTTACGACGATAGAGGAGAGACCCATGTGGTTAGATGGTTCAAATGGCTCTGAGAACTATGGGACTGAACTTCTAAGGGCATCAGTCCCCTAGAACTTATAACTACTTAAACCTAACCAACCTAAGGACTCACACACATCCGTGCCCGAGGCAGGATTCGAACCTGTGACCGCAGCGGTCGCGCGGTTCCAGACTGTAGCGCCTAGAACCGCTCGGCCACCCGGCCAGCATGTGGTTAGATGTTGAACACCATAGGCGACACCATTATAGAGTTTTTTATATTTTGACGACTATGTGGAGATGCACTTTGGAAGACACGGGTGCAACAAGGGAAGTAGCCACGATGTTTTAATTTTATTAGCAATTTTATTGTGCCTGGTGCATGTTCCATTTTAGGAAGTTTTAACAGATTCTTTTACTTTTAATTGTTCTGATGATGGAAGCTCGACTTCCGAAACGAGTCAATCTTAGTGTTTTACACTATTAACAAGTGGTTGAGCCAATATATTTTTTAACATTGATGTGGATATATGCCCTATTCCGTATGTTTTCCGGGATAGAACCCTTTTAATGTGCATCTCTATTTATTTTCTGTATTATTCATTGTCATTCTTTACAACGTACTACCGTAATATAGCGGAAGTTGAGACGAACATTTTTATACAGGACGCTTGTTCTCTATCAAGTCAGTAAACTACCTCAAACTGGCCTATAAAAAAGCATCTAAATTACAGCGCACGCTCGTCGCACGAGATTTTCAAAGTTCTCGCGATCTCTCTGCGCAAACTGTTAGTCTTAGACAAAAAAATATATAGGACCATTTTTTGTAGCAAATTTAATTTTGTTTAATTGTGTACTGAGATACGTTTTCGTTGGAGTGTGCGGCTTTCGAGTTATTAAAGAAAAGCGTACAAAAGTGATATTAAACGTGTTCTATCTCGGAAACCAATCGCAATAGGGCATATGTCCATATCAAGTTTTTTGTTCAGAATCACTAATACTATCGCATCTCAAAGCATGTACCTTTCCTCCTGACTCACCCTGTATAAGCTATTAAAAAAAAATATTATGAGTCGACTTATATAGAAAAATTATTTTGGCAACTACACGACGGAACACGAAATCAAATATCAAGTAACGGCTTTATACCACTGAAGAAGCTTCTATTACGTAATTGTTGCTGCTCATTAAGAATAAGATCATCATTACGAGAAAGATGTTGAAAAATTCCTAATTCTTCGAGAACATCTAATCCACAGCCTTTCTTCTCCGTGTGTAAAATGTTGATATCGTGAAAAGCTTTTGGTGTGGGACCTGTAATCAGAAGGTTGTCGGCCAAAGATTAATTCTGGGTGCTAGTGCAATTTTTTCTTAAATGATGTTCTTCGTATCTGACTGTAAAGGAACGTCATGTTTATCCTATGTAGTAAGAAGAGCAAGTGTCGCAAAAAATCTTATAGACACCATAGTTTTTCGACGGGGAACAGGTCGATTTTAAATTGTGAATAAAACTTTTTTTACAAACTATTATTGGTTGAAAGGGCGACACTACAGTAGTATTTATTACTAAGAAGGTGTTGAATCTGATAGGAGACAGGCCCCCAGAAAGGAATAGAAAAGAACTTCTTGTATGGTTGGACTCCATGATTAAGGTGTAGTAACTCCTTTAACAGTTTTCTTTTTAAGGATGTCGTCAACTACGGCAGGTTCGTATTCGTTATTAATTGCTATAGTTCTGATCAAATTAATTTCTTCCTCGAATTTTTTCTTTCGAGAGTGGAATAGAAGTAGCTCTGTGAACAGCAGAGTGAAAAAAAGTGTTTTGTGAGACTGAGAGTGCATGGTAGAAGCAGGTACGATCTGATCGGTATATGTTCCTTTACGAAAAACATTAAAAGACATTTTATTTTCTTTTACCGTTAGCGTAGGACCAGGAACGTTCAGTTGGCGGACCTCGCTTTTGAGTCCACCGGTGAAGGATATTTTCTCTTGAAGTCCATTAAAGAGATTGAAAATACGGCTAATACCATCAACAGGTACCTTATAGATGACTAAGATACCATCGACGTATCTGAAATAGGAGAGAATGCCCAAGCGCTGTAGCTGAGAAACATTTGAAAAAATTTTCTTCCAGAAAGTTATTGAAAATGTCAGCAAGAATACCAGCCAACGGATTTCCCATAACGAGACCATCAGATTGCTTATAACTGTTCATTAAATTCAAAGTAGTCGTATTTGAATACGACTGTGATTTAATTCATAAAGTCAGTGATTTGTTCACCTGAAAGTTCGTTTTCGAAATGTCTAGTGAAAACAACTTGGTATCTAGGCTGCATTCTAATTCTTTTATTTTATGAAATAAGACGTGACTATTGGGGATGGAATAATTGCTCTGGAAGACGAAAGATTTTTTCAGAGGTTCATGCAGAAATTTGGCTAAATCATGGTACGCACTATTCATATTACTTGAAATCGGACGTATCGGGTGGTTAGGCTTGTGAATTTTGAGATGAGAAAGAAGTTTAGGGGGCTGAGGGTTCATGTTGTTAAACATTTTCTTATGAAAAGGTTTGAGTAAAAATTTTGCCTCACTGGTAGCTAAACTTATTTCTTTAATCCCGGAGTCGGATACTCATGCAGCCCCGAAATATTATTTTCATTAAAAAATCTAAGGTTTTAGAAATGTATTTAGAATTGTAGGCAATAACCAAAGAGCAACCTTTGTCAGACTTAGTTATTAAAGCATCAGATTCTTTAAGTTTATTATGAATAGACTGAACCACGTTCCTATCGTTTGCGTGTTCTTACTGAAAATGTTACGTGCGTGAAACGCAATTCTGGTCTGACATGAATTATCCATTTTTTTACAGTCAAGAGCAAATTTAGGTCAGCAAGCATCTTTTCTATTACACTTTTGTCTGACAGGTTGGGCACGAAATTGTATTTCAGGCCTTTTTCAAGTAAGGCAGCTTAATTCTGCGTAAAATTAATGTTAGTCCTTCTTAAAATTCTTTCATAAAATACATGACTGCTTTTCTTAAAAGTTCTTTCTGGACAATTTTCAGCATGAAACAGACAAAGAGGTTTAGTAGGCTTCTTTTCGTGCCCACGCAATATGTCCTGTTTAAATTTTTAAATGTAAGTGAATCTGTATCCAGAAATCGTACGTTAAAAGTATAATTACTACGGAAGATCTTTGTGAGCTCAAAATATAGATAATATGCCTCTTCATTCAGAACATCTTTTTTATCATTGGTCTTTTAACATGATTAAAAACCAGATTTGTAAATACAGGCCTAAAAAACTTACGATCTTTCTTAAAATTTGCGAAGTTAACATTGGCTTTCACATAATTAGG
Source organism: Schistocerca serialis cubense (assembly GCF_023864345.2). Classification (NCBI taxonomy): domain Eukaryota; kingdom Metazoa; phylum Arthropoda; class Insecta; order Orthoptera; family Acrididae; genus Schistocerca; species Schistocerca serialis. The sequence goes on from NC_064642.1 coordinate 594,544,214, forward strand.
GACTAGCTCAATTTTTTCACATAGCTTATTAAAATGTATTGCGATACATGTATTTAGCAGTGTTTTCTTTAAATCTTGATATTTAGAGGCAGCCTCAAAGAATCAGAAATTTTTAAACGTTTTTCTCGTAATTATGGCCTCATTTTCAATGAGCAGCTATAATTACGTAATAAAAGCTTCTTCAATGGTCTAAAGCTGTTACTCGATACTTGATTTCGTGTTCCATCGTGTAGTTACCGAAATATTTTTTATATCTAAGTCAAATCATAATTCTTTTGTTTTTAAAAGCTTATATTAACTGCATTTCATGTTATACAATTCTTTTGTGCTTGCTAAGTTATTCATCTCTCCTTGTATTTCTAAAATGGCGTTTTCAGACTTTAAACTGTATTTATAAGCTCTTATGTAGACAATTTATCACTGTGTCTGCTACTGCCAGATAAAATCATTGCCTTTTACTTCAGATACAAAATAAAGTTCATCGTAACATTCGTCTGTCTACATTTTGACTGTTAAGTAGTCTGTTTGTATTTGCGGCTAGTAGCTGGCACTCTTGGTGTAATGTTCACCTGCCCGCAATTGCTAACGCGGGCGCCTCAGTCTGAAGCTACCATAGCTCTAAGTGCGTGAGCAGCCCATGGTGGCTATCCTTTTACGTATTCTGTTTTACAAATTTATGCCTAAAGCTTCATTGCTTGATTTGTAGTTTAATACATGACATGTTAGTACTGTTTCTTTTTTGTACTACTAGCCAGTAAATACACTTCAAAAATTTTTTCTTTCCTGTAATTTTGTAATTCTGTTATAGTCTAATTTGAGAGTTTTGTTTCTGATGAAGGCACTCATAGCAGTGCCGAAACCTGGGTGAAAAGACTCTTTTTTGCTACCGAGGGCTGCTATTACTGTTAATTTTACTTCGTAAACGATCGCTGACCACTCAGCCTTGTTCAAAACTTTACCGTGAAATGGTTCCATTCAGAAGAAATTACCATACACTATAAGACATTTTATTCCGTAGAACGACTGGACGATTAATTCCTGTTTCGCAGAACGAGGTCGGCCGGTGACGGATCTACAGCCGCGCCCACTCTTTCCCCTCGTCGTCCGACTGAAATCGGCTTCCACGCATGCCTTTCTTCAGTTCGCCAAAGACTTGAAAATCACACGCTGAAATATCCAGGCTGTTCTGAAGATGTTGCAGTGTTTTCTAACGAAATCGCTGTATCTTAGCTTTTGTGTTATTTTTTAGAACGGTGTCAGATGTTTTCGTGCAACAGGAAGACTCCGACCGAAAGCATTCCGAGAGCCCGAGGGCAACCTGCAAAGCCAACAGTGTAAACTTCCCATAACTTACTCGTCAAAGAAATCCAAATCTGTTCACGCAAGTTTCGGTAAGGTCATGATGACTTTCATCTTGGACTGCAGGCCTTTTTTTTTCGAGATCAGTAGCAAAAATGGAAAACAGCTGTTATAAACGATACCAAACAAACACCCAATAAACCCTCGGTCCCGTTGTGGCGGGAATTCAGTTTTCATTTGACTGCCCCTCATAGAGACTTGTACTCTCGTGGATCCGAAAGTGGATCAACGGTCCACTGAGGTACCTCCTTTTTCACCGCCTGCGTGGTAGGTTAGGTACTATAGATCCAGTCTTCTTTTCAAACTAAACCTCGGGTACGAAAACCATTCAGTTACGAAGACAAGCTAATAGTTTACAGGACCTATTTCCATTCGTTTACATAGTGGTGTCTTCCATGACACAACACCCACAATTTTGGTTGTCTTTGAGGAGACAGAAGCTATTTCGTGCAATAAGTCAAATTTCTCCTCTCACCATTTCGTAGACAGCAGTCTTGACGCAGTTTTCTCCTGTCTACTAATAATGAAATAAACTTAATATTCCAGTAGGACGCCGTCAGACGTGCCAGTGTTTCACAGTTGGATTCCTTTTTTCTCTGTATACTACCTAATAATCCAGGTAATGACCATATCTTCACAGATATCGCACAAAAGCTGCGGCTGATTCAGCGTCAACCACTTGAAGCCTTTTTCTGACGTTTACAAAGAAACAATATGTACGCTCTCCTGTGGTACAAGAGCGAGATTTTTGTCGCCCCACGTCTATAATATACTCTATGATGGAGATGCAATTATCTTCATGAGTTTCAGGTATTTCATTCATGCAGTCTATTTATCTTCGTTCAGTAGATGGCTCCTCCGTACCTCACACGCATAGCAAAAGGCAGGATCCTTAACATAGCGTCAGTTACTGATGTGCCAAATACATTCCTGGAACGCAGTTGAACTAATTGCTGCACATCAACCTCAGTTTCTATATTACCAGCCTCGCTTTATGAGTCCACACGTCTCCACCATAGCCCACTACGGCTGCTAGCGTTACCACACAATAGACGTGAAAATTCTTTTAGAGGTGCACCGAATCTTTGTAATGTAATGTTAACAGTTTTGTTCATAACAATAAAACGTTTTATCCATGCTGCATTGAGGTGTGTATCAAAAATTGATTGCTCATTCCCGGTGAACACAGCTCCAGAGTAAATCTTTCACTCTACACCAGAGTGTGAACTATTTTTATTACTTACTGGAATACAAAAACTGTATGCCGACAGGGAGAGGAATGCGGAATCTTACCTTTTTTAGGCAGTGCTTTTACTGGATGAGATATCCAGGCGCGGCTCTCAACCAGTAGCTTGACCTGCAAGAGAACTGCTGTAAAATTCATAAGGCGCGAGAAAGGTACCAGCGGAAGTCAAGAATGAGATACAGGTAGTGTGTCATAGGTTGCTAGCTCAGTCGATAAGAGAACTACCAGTGAAAGGTAAGTTCTTAATTTGTTCATCCCCAGATATTTACAGATGGGACTCCTTTGTACGGCCATATATGGAGTACCATAGCAATACTGTAGTCTGCATTTTAATATTATATACACTCCTAGAAATTGAAATAAGAACACCGTGAATTCATTGTCCCAGGAAGGGGAAACTTTATTGACACATTCCTGGGGTCAAATACATCACATGATCACACTGACAGAACCACAGGCACATAGACACAGGCAACAGAGTATGCACAATGTCGGCACTAGTACAGTGTATATCCACCTTTCGCAGCAATGCAGGCTGCTATTCTCCCATGGAGACGATCGTAGAGATGCTGGATGTAGTCCTGTGGAACGGCTTGCCATGCCATTTCCACCTGGCGCCTCAGTTGGACCAGCGTTCGTGCTGGACGTGCAGACCGCGTGAGACGACGCTTCATCCAGTCCCAAACATGCTCAATGGGGGACAGATCCGGAGGTCTTGCTGGCTTACACCTTCTAGAGCACGTTGGGTGGCACGTGATACATGCGGACATGCATTGTCCTGTTGGAACAGTAAGTTCCCTTGCCGGTCTAGGAATGGTAGAACGATGGGTTCGATGACGGTTTGGATGTACCGTGCACTATTCAGTGTCCCCTCGACGATCACCAGTGGTGTACGGCCAGTGTAGGAGATCGCTCCCCACACCATGATGCTGGCTGTTGGCCATGTGTGCCTCGGTCGTATGCAGTCCTGATTGTGGCGCTCACCTGCACGGCGCCAAACACGCATACGACCATCATTGGCACCAAGGCAGAAGCGACTCTCATCGCTGAAGACGACACGTCTCCATTCGTCCCTCCATTCACGCCTGTCGCGACACCACTGGAGGCGGGCTGCACGATGTTGGGGCGTGAGCGGAAGACGGCCTAACGGTGTGCGGGACCGTAGCCCAGCTTCATGGAGACGGTTGCGAATGGTCCTCGCCGATACCCCAGGAGCAACAGTGTCCCTAATTTGCTGGGAAGTGGCGGTGCGGTCCCCTACGGCACTGCGTAGGATCCTACGGTCTTGGCGTGCATCCGTGAGTCGCTGCGGTCCGGTCCCAGGTCGACGGGCATGTGCACCTTCCGCCGACCACTGGCGACCACATCGATGTACTGTGGAGACCTCACGCCCCACGTGTTGAGCAATTCGGCGGTACGTCCACCCGGCCTCCCGCATGCCCACCATACGCCCTCGCTCAAACTCCGTCAACTGCACATACGGTTCACGTCCACGCTGTCGCGCCATGCTACCAGTGTTAAGGACTGCGATGGAGCTCCGTATGCCACGGCAAACTGGCTGACACTGACGGCGGCGGTGCACAAATGCTGCGCAGGCGCCATTCGACGGCCAACACCGCGGTTCCTGGTGTGTCCGCTGTGCCGTGCGTGTGATCATTGCTTTTACAGCCCTCTCGCAGTGTCCGGAGCAAGTATGGTGGGTCTGACACACCGGTGTCAATGTGTTCTTTTTTCCATTTCCAGGAGTGTATGTTGAGTTTTGAAATGATATGAAAGTTTATTTACTCTGCACCATCCCTGGGCTGTGCCAGGTACAACTTCCCGGTTTATACCCACTTAAAGTTGGCTGGTAGCAAGAGATTATCAATATGCTTATTGTTTTTCTTGTAGGCAGTTCAAAAGCGGCTGTTGGCGTGCCCTGAAATTATCTTCCTGCTTGCATAGTCAACCGTGCCTTTGCGGGTTCAGCAACTCTATTCCGGTCAGAGAGTGGGTGCAGTAGCAGAGTCCATTGATGGCTCTAACATTCTGCGTGGTTTCTGTTTGTTCTATATCGTGTCTCCCTACCACTTTCGCGCAACGACGCTCTGAGCGTGTTTTTTAGGGAATTTACTAGTTTGAACCTGGGACCTGTTGCTGGTAAGGAGACGCCAGACCACACATGACATGTAGAATTCAGAAGAGTTCAGTGAGACTAGCGATGATAAACCAAATACTTAATGATTTCAGCGTCAGCTCCACTGCACTCCCTGTAAAAGAATCTTAATACTAACTAAATTTAGTGGAAGGGGTTCAAGGCTTTCCTATTTTTAGTTAGCTGGTAAAATAACGTCGAAAAAGCAGTTAAGTTTACCATTGGAAATTTTATTCTACTCACAAAACTTTGTTTATGAATTGCACTATTGATAAAAGGAAATGTTTTAATACAGGATGATAAAAACCAACTGCGTTCAACAAAAATGTGAACGAATATTCCCTGAATGGGTTTCCAAGTTCTACAATGGATCGAAGGATGACCTGTGCCATATCACATCTATAATATAGGTTTAAATTAAGTTTCACAAAAGAGAAAACTATCAAAATGGTCTACAGTGACCCTCAATTATCTTTAATTACTTATCTAACTTGTCGTAAATTGCAGTGGCTGATGTGGCTTCTCAACAACTATATAACATAAAAATCGTCGCGTTTCAGATGTTTACTTCAAGTGGCAAATGTGAACACCATGAGCTTTAATTGACGAGCGACACTACTATTGCGCAAAAAGGGGGTGTAACAGATGAGACTTCTGCAGTTCTGAGTGAAGCTTTATGCGCTGTTCTGCGGCATCGCGTGCATTCATCACCTTGTTGGTGTTCGTAAGGGGGCCGCGGGCAGCACAGCTCCACTCACCTCGCCGTCTCGGAAGCAACTCCCCTAACTTCTCCTTACTACAATTTACCTAAGTTGGTTTAAAAAACTATCTGGCTGTGTTTTCATCTGACCAATCAGGATCTCAATGTTAACCTTAAGCTCCGCCTACAAAAATTCTGTCCATCCAATGAGGAACGTTATACTTTTCGTGGTGGGGCAATGTTTTTAAAGTTTGCAACGTAACAGATACGCGAAAAAGTCTCACGCTAAAACTTGCAGCTGGTGTGGTCCTTTTAGCGTTATCGTAAGATCTATACTGTTCTTCTGGAGGGCTCTAGCTTTTAACATGGGCCGGGGGTGGTCCTAGCGTTTAGCTGGCGACGTGGGTGTCTGTCCCTTATCGTAGGGCCTTCCAGCTTAACCCGGTTCTGCTCTCGGCTTCTGTTCTCGTTTCTCCCCTCGGAACTGCGTCTGTCTCACGTTGGGAAGGTATGACATACATTTATGCATTCTTGTGTTAGTCAGTGGTATTCCATTTGCTCACTCGTTACTCGTATTACTTTGGTTAATTTAATGTCACGATTTATTCGGAGCTATGTGACATACAACTGGATTTGCTTATCATGTCAGGGTTTTCATGGAAGGTGTTGGATTTGCCTGACACCTTACATGGCTAGCCAGAAAGAGAAACTGGAAAATAGAGAGCGCCATGGAACCGAGGAGCGTGCTATTGGAGCAGTGTCTACGGCAAATGTGGGCCATGGTCACCTGTACACGGACATTGCAGAGCTGGGTAGGGGACAGTGTCTTCTGCTGGTAACCAGACGAAGGCAGGAGCCCACAAAATGAAGTATGGTTTCGCAAGCCGCATCACTATTTTTCCTAATAAATTACAGTGTTGTGAAGTGCACCGAGGTATATGAAGCCGGCTTGTGCTTTTGTGGTGATACTGAAGCACTGCGTGGCCGTGAGGAGATTTCTCAAGTGAATTCCTGAATTTCACGGCGAGGCCATTGTGTACACGAGCGTTATATTTTTTTTGTGATAATGTTGTACTTGGTGTGACGTGATTCCATCATTGTATATATTACGGCGTATAGTCAAGTGCTGGCACTCCATTCGGGAACGATAGAGATTGCTGTGAGAAGGGGTCAGCCAATCGCACGCTGACTGGACCTCCCTCCAGAAGAACAGCGCGACAGCAGCGGCTCCTAGGTGAAAAAGACATAAGAGCAGCGACCGACGGGTGACAGCCAGTTCAGTTCCAGCTTAAAGGCTAGCGACTTGGTAAGAAGCATCAACACTAGTTATTTCTCTAGTACTCTATATGTAGCACAGACTTGGAATTGTTTATACAGAAGAAAATTGTCTATATGTCGCCCTTTGCTTGCGAAAAATCTCTGTGATTACAAAAGGTAAGTATTGTCTCTTTTCTATTTTGTAATAAAACTTATTAATAGGATTTATTTGAATGTTTGTCTAACAAACTTAGTGAGGAGGCTTCCTAGGCACCACATATTTGAGAACGAGTGTGGGATTGTGTATCGTCCGACAGCTCAACATAGTAATGTGGACGCACTTTCCCTTCTTCCCGTTGGCCCTGATACAGACTTTGGCGCTTCTGCTCCATCTTGTTGTCACATCGATGCTCAGGATTCTGAATTGTTTCAATCTTTTCCTCTGAGCTACAGGAAAATTGCACAGGCCACGGACGCTGATTCAGATTTGAATATTTTGCTAACATACATTCGCACATCTTGACCTGACTCATTGAATAGCATAAAGAATTCTGTAGCGCGCCGATACTTTTTCCGTCAGCATAGCCTCGCCGCACAGAAAGGTGTGATTCTTGTTCAAAATGATAAGGGACAGTCACATGCGTTGATCGCCAAAGCTTTGTAAAAAGTTACTTCACCAAGGACACTGTGGGGTTGTTCGTACGAGACAGTAAGTGCGTCGACACTATACTTGGCAGGGTATGGACACCCAAATAGAACAGATGACGTCACAGTGTCACGCATGTGCGGATAATCAGTCCGTTCCGCCACAAAAATTCTCTGCATGGCGTAAGACGCAGTCGCCATGGCAACATGTGCACATAGATTTTGCGGGATATTTTTGGAACACACGTTGGTTGATTGTGGTAGACTCTTATAGCAAGTTTCCTTTTGCTGTGCCAACGCACTATACACGTCACGTGGCGCAGTTCAGGCGTTGTCCTCTATTTTTTGCTTCTAAGGTTTGCTTAAAGTCTAGAGTCGGACAACTGCCCACAATTCACGTCAAATTAATTTGAAACATTCTGTGAACGCAATGGCATACAGCACCTAATTAGTGCACCGCTCCATCCACAATCCGACGGCGAAGCGGAACGTTTTGTCAGAACCTACAAGCAGCAGATGGCCTAACTTCGCACTGCACACACCAGTAATCAGGCACTGCAACTGTTTCTCGCCTGCTACCTTTCGCATCCACGAGATGGACCATCACCGGCGGAACTGCTTCACGGCCGCCCCCATCGGCCACTGCACGACCTGCTCCACTTTCTTCAGCATCCGGCGCCGAAGGAAGGCCGCAAGTATCGCATCGCGCCGCATGATATTGTGTTTTTCAGGGTTTTTAGAGGCAGCAGACGATGGGCGAGAGGCGAGATCCTTCGTCAGCTCGGTGCGTGCATGTATCTCATTTCAGGCCCAGACGGACTGCTGCGCCGACATCACTATCAGATTCACCACTGTCATGTGCACGGTGATCCTTCTGTATTTCTTCCCCAGATTCACGGATTCCGAGGAGAGCGCGGCCACAGAATCAGCCAGAGGGTGTCATCACAACACCGCTGGACTACACCATGGAGACCGTGCCTTCGCCTCTTCCGCTTCCTCTCGTAGCACCGACGGAGCTGAAACCGCCCACGCCGCAGCATGTGACGCGTTCTACATCTTCGTATGGGTCTCAGGAGTCGGACTCTTACCCTTCTGGGCGTTTTCCGGGGACGTTTCCATCAGAGCGAAGGCCACGTTGCTGGGTACGACCGGAAGTCTGACGTCCCCTGCAGCCACAGCTTTCGTTTTCTCAGAGCGTCCACACTCATGCCACCCCCGCCGTTGTCGTCTTGCCCATACGACGACGTTCCGTCGGTTCGGGGGGTTGGGGGGGGGGGGGATGGAGGAATGTTACGCCATAGAGTGAAGCCCCGGCACGACAGTCGGGAACGATAGAGATGAGATGGCTGTGAGAAGAGGTCAGCCAATCGAACGCTGTCAAGACCTCCCTCCAGGACGTCAACGCGACAGCGGCGGCCCCTATGTGAAGAGGACATAAGCGCCGTGAACGACTGGTGACGGGCGGTTCAACAGCAGCTTCAAGACTAGCGACTTGGTATAAGCGTCAATACTAGTTACTTCACTTGTACTTTATATGTAGCACAGACTTGGAACTGTTTATTCAGAAGAAAACTGCTTTTTTTATATATCGCCCCTTGCTTGCGACACATCTGTGTAATTGCGAAAGTTAAGTGTTGTCTCTTTCGTTTTTGTAATAAAACTCATTAATACGATTTGTTTGAATGTTTGTCTAGCGAACCTAGTAAGGAGGCTACCTAGAAACCCCAGTATACTTGCAATAAGCTGTGATGAAATCTTCTCGGATTATCAGCTAAGTCAAGCCATCGTTCTGCGGCAACGTTTCGACAAGTTTCCTACTCGTCAATACGAAACTTCCCGGCAAATGTGTGCCGGACCTATACTCAAACTCATGAACTTGGCCTTTCGCGAGCAAATTCTCTACCGAATGAGCTATCCGAGCACGACATACAATATGTTGTCACAGCTTCACTTCCGTCGACACCTCGTCTCCTTCACAGACGCTCTCCTGAGAGACTCGTCAGACTAGCATTCTTGCAGGAAGGGATGGTTCGGAGAAGTGGCTTAGCCACAGACTGCACACTCCGTTGCAAAGTGAATGTTTCATTCCTGCTTGTCACTTCGCCTGAAGGTGACGAGTAGGAAACTAGTCCTAACGTTTCCGCAGAACGGCGCCTTGACTCGGGTGATAAGGCTTAATCATCTAAATTCGCCGAGAAAGCTTTCATTCCCATTTAATAATCAGCTGTTATATATTGTGCTGCATTTTCATTGTTTACGCAGTAGTTAGCTCTGCGTAGTTGTGTTGTCATTTGAAATTAGTTTAGTAGAGCCTGAAGGTTGATAGTAATGTGGGTGACCGTATCGGTTTGGGAATTAGGGAAATAAACAAGGCTCATTGGTTGCGTAGTATTTGCTGTACAGATAGGAAGATAGTGGAACGGGAGGAGAAGACTGGTGCCCTTCAGGCGGAACGAGATAAAGCCAAACAAAATCTAGAAGGGTTAAGGGGGGAGAAGGGAAAAGAGAGGTGGGAAGTGACAACAGGTTATAGAAGACATAGGAATAGGACTTTCTAACATAGTGCTATTATCAACGTGGAAAACAGTATTGATCTGTTGTCACAGCTGGAAACTGATGAGCCAAAAGTAGATGTAGCAATAGAGAGGACACAACAAGCTTTCAAAAAGTAAAGAGGTCAGAAAAAGTTGTGAAGCAGAAGAAAGACTTGTTGTTAGGTAGTTCACATGATAGAGGTGTTGGCCAACTGTTGCAGAATGAACTAGGGTCAGGTTACCAGGTCACAAGTTTTTTTTTAATCTAGTGAAGAACTGGGTCAGGTGATAGAGGATGTAGGGTCACTTTGTAGAGACTTCACAAAAGGAGATACCGTGGTAATAGTGGGTATGGTGGGCAACAGCGTAAAGAGGAAACCTGATTATCCAGTTGAGGGTGGCCTAGTAAGGATAGCTTCAGCATCGAGACAAACAAGTGTTGGGCTTGTATCTCTTCTGAGACGCCATAACAGGCCTCATTCAAACTCTTCTGATAGGAGAGTTAATTTAGAAGTGGAACAGCTCTTATATCAGGTATGGGGTCTAACATCGGTGAAGTTCTATTGATTCTGTCATCAGGTGGGAGTATACTAGGAATTGGCTTCACCTCAAGAGGAAAGGGAAGGGAAAACTGTCTGGGTTAATAGCAAATAACGTATGGGGGCGCCCTGTCACAAGTGCTAAAGTACCAGTGGTTACAAGTGACAGAACAGCAGTTTTTTTAGGGTAGGTAGGACAGAAATAAAAGATGTCCAGAGACACGCTGAAAATAACATTTACATTCATCAACCAGAAAGAAAATTTTAATGTACACAATTCATACAGAGAGCCTCTGACTGAAACTAGAGTTATTCAAAAATAGATAGAAAAATAAAGTCCATCCAGCTGTAATTCAGCCAGCGCAGAGAATCAATTACCCTTATTGCAACAGAATATCCGAGGACTAAGAGGTAAGCTTCATGAGTTGCTTATTTTTGTGTTGAAGAATTAGAGTTGAGCAAGCCAGTTGATATAATCTGCCTCTCTGAAAATCAATCGACCACTGGTACAAATATGTTAACTGCTACAGAATTCAAGTTAGCCTCTTACTTCTGTAGATAAAATATGAAGAAATACATGTTCCACTCCCACGAGAATCATATTACTTTGGGTCTGGCACGAAAACTGAATCTAATCTAATCTAATCAATGGATTGTCGATATTTTACAGTCGCGGTTGCTTGTCTTAGTTTTTCAGTGTGATACTGTGTGTCCGTTTGTAAGGTTATTATGGACTGATAAAAGTTATCTTAATTGGTAACCAATTGTAAAGTCACGAGGGTCGAGCTGATTTGTTTTTTTGTCTAAGATACATAAACAAAGGTGGATTAGAATATACGACATAGGCTGCTATTTCAGCCAGCCGTCCTTTCAAAAACGCGCGTCGCCATTTAAGCCGCTACGTTTCCTAGAGCCGCCACCGCGGCACGAGGGCGCTGACACGAACGATTGCGCCACTGCCAGCATTCCCTTTTCAGAGCTCCAGCGGCGGTTCTACACTCCTGGAAATGGAAAAAAGAACACATTGACACCGGTGTGTCAGACCCACCATACTTGCTCCGGACACTGCGAGAGGGCTGTACAAGCAATGATCACACGCACGGCACAGCGGACACACCAGGAACCGCGGTGTTGGCCGTCGAATGGCGCTAGCTGCGCAGCATTTGTGCACCGCCGCCATCAGTGTCAGCCAGTTTGCCGTGGCATACGGAGCTCCATCGCAGTCTTTAACACTGGTAGCATGCCGCGACAGCGTGGACGTGAACCGTATGTGCAGTTGACGGATTTTGAGCGAGGGCGTATAGTGGGCATGCGGGAGGCCGGGTGGACGTACCGCCGAATTGCTCAACACGTGGGGCGTGAGGTCTCCACAGTACATCGATGTTGTCGCCAGTGGTCGGCGGAAGGTGCACGTGCCCGTCGACCTGGGACCGGACCGCAGCGACGCACGGATGCACGCCAAGACCGTAGGATCCTACGCAGTGCCGTAGGGGACCGCACCGCCACTTCCCAGCAAATTAGGGACACTGTTGCTCCTGGGGTATCGGCGAGGACCATTCGCAACCGTCTCCATGAAGCTGGGCTACGGTCCCGCACACCGTTAGGCCGTCTTCCGCTCACGCCCCAACATCGTGCAGCCCGCCTCTAGTGGTGTCGCGACAGGCGTGAATGGAGGGACGAATGGAGACGTGTCGTCTTCAGCGATGAGAGTCGCTTCTGCCTTGGTGCCAATGATGGTCGTATGCGTGTTTGGCGCCGTGCAGGTGAGCGCCACAATCAGGACTGCATACGACCGAGGCACACAGGGCCAACACCCGGCATCATGGTGTGGGGAGCGATCTCCTACACTGGCCGTACACCACTGGTGATCGTCGAGGGGACACTGAATAGTGCACGGTACATCCAAACCGTCATCGAACCCATCGTTCTACCATTCCTAGACCGACAAGAGAACTTGCTGTTCCAACCGGACAATGCACGTCCGCATGTATCCCGTGCCACCCAACGTCCTCTAGAAGGTGTAAGTCAACTACCCTGGCCAGCAAGATCTCCGGATCTGTCCCCCATTGAGCGTGTTTGGGACTGGATGAAGCGTCGTCTCACGCGGTCTGCACGTCCAGCACGAACGCTGGTCCAACTGAGGCGCCAGGTGGAAATGGCATGGCAAGCCGTTCCACAGGACTACATCCAGCATCTCTACGATCGTCTCCATGGGAGAATAGCAGCCTGCATTGCTGCGAAAGGTGGATATACACTGTACTAGTGCCGACATTGTGCATGCTCTGTTGCCTGTGTCTATGTGCCTGTGGTTCTGTCAGTGTGATCATGTGATGTATCTGACCCCAGGAATGTGTCAATAAAGTTTGCCCTTCCTGGGACAATGAATTCACGGTGTTCTTATTTCAATTTCCAGGAGTGCATTTCAGTTCGAACATGTAGGTAGTGATGCCATTTTGAGTATTGGCCACTTGAATAACATTTACAGACTTTCATAGTGGCAAGGGCTCGACACCTTCTGAACAGACATTGTATTGAAGACTGACGGATTTAAAAATCTTTGATATCAGTATATTTTTCCACTTTCAGCGGTACTGTTAGCAACTGACGATGTCACTGCTACAAGAAAATGTTATGTATTATTTTTATTGTTTGATATTAGACGTAGAACAAATTAATATTTAAATTTTCTGTTCATTACCAGATTCTGTTCCTCGCTCCATTAAAGAACCACGCACTGTGCAAGGAAGACATAACAGAATGAGTCTCCTGCTAAGTAGGACTTTTTATTTCTGTATCTAAGTGAAAACTGTTTATTTCTCTCCTCGGTATTTTTAATTAATGCAATTTAGTTTTGATCGTGCGTTTGTGCTCTTAGAAATCAGCAAATAATACTGCTCTAACAGGAGGAAAGCTTCGCTGATACGCTCTGTGAATCATCTTCTCAACTAGGTGTAAAGCATCAAGAGAGGAAATTATCCACTCGTTTTAAAATACTATATTTTCAAAAGTACTACATGTACAAGTACGACCGAAGCAAGAGTAGAACTGTAACTCACCGTGTTTGCGTTGTGCCCACCAGTTGGTGTTACGTGCAGTGCCATGGCAAAATGGCAACAAAGCGTCTTGGAATATCTGAGGTGTTATGTGTTGTAGCTTATATTCAGAAGCAGTTATGGAAAATAACCACCATTCCGACAGAGTATTGTGCATTGGTATCGACAATTTAGAGACTATGATTGTATACCGATCGATCATGTGTCCCGATACAACTGTGGAGAGCGCTATGGGAAGTTTCGTACTCAGTCCAAAAAACATCAACCACTCAATCCATGAACTTGGAATACCGCAGCAAACTGTGAGGAAGAATTCACAATGGCAGTTACATTTCAAACCCTATCGTCTGCAGCTCATCCAACAATTAAAACAGGAAGATTATGGTCGATACCCTCAGTTTTCTCTCACAACCCAAAATTCACTTGAAGATTTCACCTCCAAGCAGGTATTTAGAGCCAAAGCAACATTCAGCTCATCTGGAAAGGGTAGTCACCACATCATGAGAGTCTGGCGTACTGAAAACCCTCATGAAATGTGAGAAGACTGTGACGGATATCTCTTACACTGAAATACTGCAGTAGTGGTTGTTTCAAATCTGAATTGCATCTTCCAAAGAGACATGGCACCCCCGCACTGGAGCATCGATATTCGTTGATACCTAAATGGTGAACTTCCACATCGCTGGATCGGCATAGTGGTGACGATAATGAGGCTTTGCTCCCTTGATCCTACAGGTCACCTGACCTAACGTCTTGTGACTTTCCTTTGGCGATACAGTAAGGACAATGTGTGCCGGAACAGCGCTGCTGCTACGCTCGCAGATTCGAATCCTCTCTCGGGCATGGATGTGTGTGATATCAAAATGGTTCAAATGGCTCTGAGCACTATGGGACTTAACTACTGAGGTCATCAGTCCCCCAGAACTTAGAACTACTTAAACCTAACTAACCTAAGGACATCACATACATCCATGCCCGAGGCAGGATTCGAACCTGCGACCGTAGCGATCGCGCGGCTCCAGACTGTAGCGCCTAGAACCGCTCGGCCACCCCGGCCGGCTGTGTGATATCCTTAGGTTAGTTAGGTTTACGTAGTTCTAAGTCTAGGGAACTGATGACCTCAGATGTTAAGTCCCATAGTGCTTAGAGCCATTTGAACCAAGGACAATGTGTTTACATTCCTCTACTGCCAAGAAAGATGGAACAGAGAATGCACCAACAATGCTGTGATGTCCATAGGCCGTGTCTGCTACGTAAGGTACGAAACTAATTTAACTACCGCTTGGCGTGTGTCGTATGACCAGAGAGGCAGTAATAGAACATTTACAGAGTGAAAATTGCAAAATCGGTGAGTTTATGATTCTACACATGTATCAGTCGTATTTGTACATGTAATGCTTTAGAAGATACAGAGCTTTGAAAACGAATGTATCTGTTAAGGTAGCCCTGTACTTTCATGAAGCAATACTTTTAGAACCAATAATAGCTCGAACTTCAATTACTTTAGTACAACGAAAAACCACCCAAAGTTCCAAATTTCACTCTTTTATGCTCTCAGTGATTATTTTCAGGCCCGTTTCTCTTGACGGACATCCACAACTGTTATTCATAATCAGTGATAAAATCTGCTTCAGTTATAAAAATTGTTTACTTTGAAAAAGGAAAGCACTAACCGGTTTCAGGGCATGTGTCCTATCTTCAGGTGGATATTAAAATGTGAGTCCACGGGATTCATTTTAATCTTAGTTATGCAGCCTTTGTGGATTCACATTTTAATACACACCTGGAAATGGGACATATATCCTAATACCTGGTAGAGGACTCTTTTTATAAATAAATGATTTTTACAACTGAAGCGGATTTTATTGAAAATGATAAGGACTTGAGGACATGTGCTACTCTGAGATGAAGAGGCTGCCTGGCACAGGAGGAGAATTCGTGGCGGGGCACATCAAACCAGGCAGTAGATCATTGACTACAAAAATATTTAGTTTCCAGGTGATTGTTAACACTTCGCTTAGTAATACCTTTAAGGAAGGAACACAGCACCTTCCAGAATGAGATTTTCACTCTGTAGCGGAGTGTGCGCTGATATGAAACTTACTGGCAGATTAAAACCGTGTGCCGGACCGAAACTCGAACTCGGGAATTGGCGGAAGTAAAGCTGTGAGGAAGAGGCGCGAGTCGTGCTTGGGTAGCACAGACAGTAGAGCACTTGCCATCAAAGGTCTCGAGTTTGAGTCTCGGTCCAGCACACAGTTTTTATCTGCCAGGAAGTAACAAAGCACTTTCATGGCAACATTTCGTTACGAGCAGCTCACGAAAATAGCATCGTACGCTCGTCTTCAATTGGAGCCTTTAGATGTGACATCACAGTAGCTTTAAACACTGGCGGCTTCTGTGTTAGAGCACGTGAACACCCAAACTTTTGACACCTTGCGGGTTTGTTACTTATTTTCCTTCGAATGCTGTTATAGGTTACATGGATGCGGTAATCTGAAATACACGGCACTAAATCTATCGTGCCATGTATCCCTACTCGTCTAGATTCTGTGAAATTTGGCATCAGGTTCACAATTACATCTTCAGTGGTACACGCTCAAAGAGCTTTCGCGTTTGCGCAACCAGCGTGACATCATTGCCAAATGGATCAAATACATACGATCTGACAAACAACGTGCACGGTTTACTGCGTGCCAGCTATCTCCTACCACGCAACTACGAATTTACGTCAGTGTCACCAGGCAGTAGCACCTTGCAGCAGACTTTTATCCCAGTTCGCTTGGCGCAAATCGCGATAAACAGTAGCACACTCTTCAGATATGCCAATTCACTCTCTACGTAATGAAATTAGATCGGACGTCAGTATATGTTATAGTTATACTGACAGAAAAACCTATTTGTGGGTTTGTGAATGAGTTGCAGTATATTAAGTTTTGTATTTTAACATAAGGTAATGCATTTGAGGCGGTGAGAACCATAAAGGCCTAAAGCACATCACCGACAATTGTGAGACTGCAGCATTTATTCATGCTTCTGACATCTACTGACCTTGTGCTGATTCACTTTTATCTGTGCTGCAGGCCCACACTATTTATATGAACATTCACGAAAATCTGTATCAATCGTTTCTCTTATATTCACTGAAATGTGGGATTGACGACGACGTGCTTTTGACCTTTAATGGTTCTCAGCGACTCGTTTGTATTCTAGTCAAGTGACCATGATGATAGGCATTAGCACTTGAATTTAATCATGCTTACTGTGCAGGAATCGGCTTTTGTGTCTTATGTCAACATTAACTCTGTTGAGTATGTTTTTATGTTCTAACAGAAAAAAATTACCAAGAAAAAGTTAGCCACGTAGGAATTACGGCTTCCCAGACGAGATCCATTGATTCAAAACGTGTCTAAATCAAATAGGAGTCAGTATAAGAGGACATTTAACAGAGAATTCTAGACTAGCTTAAGCTGTGTTGGTGGAACGTAAGAATGTCTGATTTTCAGCCTTAATTCGTGGACTAATACACCACTGGACATTAAAATTGCTACACCAAGAAGAAATGCAGCTGATAAACAGATATTCATTGGACAAATACACTATACTAGAACTGACATGTGATTACATTTTCACGCAATGTGGGTGCATACATCCTGAGAGATCAATACCCAGAACATCGACCTCTGACCGTAATAACGGCCTTGATAAGCCTGGGCATTGAGTCCAACGGTGCTTGGATGGCGTGTACAGGTACAGCTGCCCATGCAGCTTCAACACGATAGCACAGTTCATCAAGAGTAGTGACTGGCGTATTGTGACGAGCCAGTTGCTCGACCACCATTGACCAGACGTTTTCAATTGGTGAGAGATCTGGAGAATGTGCTGGCCAGGGCAGCAGTCGAACATTTTCTGTATCCAGAAAGGCCCGTAAAGAACCTGCAACATGCGGTCGTGCATTATCCTGCTGAAATGTAGGGTTTCGCAGGGATCGAATGAAGGGTAGAGCCACGGGTCATAACACATCTGAAATGTAACGTCCACTGTTCAAAGTGCCGTCAGTGCGAACAAGAGGTAACCGAGACGTGTAACCAATGACACCCCATACCATGATGCCGGGTGATACGCCATTATGACGATGACGAATACACGCTTCCAGTGTGCGTTCACCGCGATGTCGCCAAACACAGGCGCTCCTGTCTGTGATGCAGCGTCAAGGGTAACCACAGCCATGGTCTCCGAGCTGAAAGTCCATGCTGCTGCAAACGTCGTCGAACTGTTCGTGCAGATGGTTGTTGTCTTGCAAACGTCCCCATCTGTGGACTCAGGGATCGAGACGAGGCTGCACGATCCGTTACAGCTCCTCGGATAAGATGCCTGTCATCTCGACAGCTAGTGATACGAGGCCGTTGGGATCCAGCACGGCGTTCCGTATTACCCTCCTGAACCCACCGATTCCATATTCTGCTAAGAGTCATTGGATCTCGACCAACGCGAGCAGCAGTGTCGCCATACGATAAACCGCAATCGCGATAGGCTACAATCCGACCTTTATCAAAGTTTGAAACTTGATGGTACGCATTTCTCCTCCTTACACGAGGCATTAAAACAACGTTTCACCAGGCAATGCTTGTCAACTGCTGTTTGTGTATGAGAAATCGGTTGCAAACTTTCCTCATGTCAGCACGATGTAGGTGTCGCCACCGGCGCCAACCTTGTATGAATGCTCTGAAAAGCTAATCATTTACATGTCATCTACTTCCTGTCGGTTAAATTTCGCTTCTGTAGCACGTCATCTTCGTGGTGTAGCAATTTTAATGGCCAGTAGTGTACATGTGTTACAGATAAGATAGCTTTGTCCGTAAAAATGTAAATGTAAATGTCGTGTGACTAGGGCCTCCCGTCGGGTAGACCGTTTACCTGGTGCTAGTCTTTACATTTGATGCCACTTCGGCGATTTGTGCGTCGATGGGTATGAAATGATGATGATTAGGACAACACCGGATGGATAAAATCTCCGACCCAGCCTGGAATCGAACCCGGGCCATTAGGACTGACATTCTGTGGCGCTGACGACATTTTTTCTTTTTTGTACGTTAGGGTTTGTTGTATTTCGAAGTAGCGGATGTCACATGAGATACGTTGAAGTTCGTTGTTGATCTTTTCACTCAGATTTTTTTATTTTTTTTTATTTTTTATTTATTTATTTTTTTATTACAGAGGCGAGCCAGCTGTCTGACCGAACATGCTGAGCTACCGTGCCGGCAACCACTCAGCTACCGGGGGCGGACGTCCAAAAAAATAAAAAAGCACAAAAACTCCCATTTACCCAAAAAATTTTAATGGAGAATATCGAAAGCTCACACATTATTTCGTTCCTGCCCTAAACTGTACTTAATCATGAACAGAACAGCAAAATTCTACAAAAACAATTGTTTCCTTTGTTACACAAGTTATGCATATTATTTGGAAATTGGAAATTTATGGTAAGATCTTATGGGACCAAACTGCTAGCCTTACGCACTACTTAATCTAACTTAAACTAACTTACGCTAAGGACAACAAGCACACACCCATGCCCGAGGGAGGACTCGAACCTCCGAAGGGGAAGCCGCCCGGACCATGACAAGACGCCTCAAGCCGGTAGTTGTGGACGAGCGGTTCCAGGTGCTTCATTCTGGGACCGCGCGACCGCTATGATCGGAGGTTCAAATCCTGCCTCGGGCATGGATGTGTGTGATGTCCTTAGGTTTAAGTAGTTCTGAGTTCTAGGGGACTTAAGTTCCATAGTGCTCAGAGCCATTTGAACCGAGATGCTTCAGACCGCGCTGCTAACATGCGTAGCTATGCATATTATTATTATTATTGTTGTTGTTGTTGTTGTTATTGGCAGTGGCTGCAGTTGTATAAACTTGTTGATAAGCATAACTGATACGCAGAAGATAATATTAATTTCACACCCTGAAACGTATCTGAACCTAAAAATTTGTGAACACCAAACATGTATACTCACGAGCCGCCATGGCGTTATACGTTCAGTATCGCGGCGTTATTTTTGCGTTGCGATAACTTGTGCCGTCAGCGGTACCCTCTGCCGCGACGCCGTATGCTGGCTGCACGGGGGTGACTTTACGTCTGCGGGCCTCACCTGTTGGGGGAGCGCGGGCAGCGCTATCGGCATTAGAATTGTAAATCGGCGGCTTCGGAAATGAGCGAGCACTCAGGCCGGCGCTGGCGCCGGCGCCGCGGGGGCAGCGCCAGCTTATTCGTCTGCCGTGTCGTTACTCGGAGGGCGACACTCGGCGCCAAATGCATGCACCCTCCTCCCTGGAGCACCTGCTATCCGATAGCCGTCACTGCAGTGGCTCTCCGCCTTTATTTGCAGGATAGGCTTCGAGTACATGAGAGCTTTTTACGGAGCTTCCAGCGCCCTCCACGACCACTCGTTTCGCAGTCGCTCTTTAGCAAATACCGGCGTGTGTTCTCGCCAGTATGACTCTCTCGCAAGCGAGGAAATGAGGCTCTCTTTTGCGGGTATCCAGAGAGATAGACGATAGGGCTGATGTACGAAGACTGACAGCAGGTACCAGGATCCCTCGCCTGTGATGTGCGACATGTTTACGTTAGCATACCAACACTATACTCATGACGCTAGCGACTTTTGCGAAACACCAATATTTGTGTGCTGCGAGTTGCGGCTGACAGAGAACTTTCTAGTATTTCTCACCCAGGAGCTGTGACATATTCGCAATAAGGTTTCACAGCGATCCAGGAAATTTTTGTTTTGTTATATGTCCAGCCATGGATCACAAAAATTTTATTAAGCTGGTAAATAATTTCAGTCAGCTACGAGATTCTTCAGACCTGAGTGAATACATTACATTACATAATTCGTGTCATTGCGTATACTATCTATACATAATTCGTGTCCTTACCTATACCATCTATATACGCAGTGATACCAATTTTATAATGTACTGGATTCACTGCTCACAGTAGTCCGAAATTAATTATTCAAAGTGACAGTCACAATAAAGGTTCAAATGGCTCCGAGCACTATGAGACTTAACATCTATGGTCATGAGTCCCCTAGAACTTAGAACTACTTAATCCTAACTAACCTAAGGACATCACACAACACCCAGTCATCACGACGCAGAGAAAATCCTTGACCCCGCCGGGAACCAAACCCGGGAACCCGGGCGTGGGAAGCGAGAACGCTACCGCACGACCACGAGCTGCGGACTGACAGTTACAATCGCATTATTTATTATGCTGCCAACCGGTTTCAACCCGCGATGCGGTCATCTTCAGGGCCCGATGACGACTCCAGCGAGCGACCAAATGGTGTAAATTGCCCTGAAGATGACCCCATCGCGGGTTGAAACCGGTTGGCGGCAAAATAAATAATGCGACCGTGACTGTCATTTGAATAATTGATTATAAGTAAACTAATCGCTGTTATCTCCACACAACTATGTTCTCTAAAGAAATACCGAAATTAATTACCTGGTTAATAAAATTTTTGTGATCCATGATTGTGTTTATAGCAAACAATTACTTTATAATTTTTAATGTTTTTTTAATCGTGTCACTTTGAAATTTATATGAACTGCCAACGTAAATACTTGCACCCTCAAGCTTTTTGTGTGAAATCTCGAGCATTAGAAAGAGATGAAACGCTTTTAGTTTCCATGAAAGGGACAGGCACATAATATGTAGCTATCACCATAGAGTTCTTTGCATACTTGTTATTGTAGTCAGCACAGCCGATTCCAGGTAAAAGACATATACAGGGTGGTCCATTGATAGTGACCGGGCCAAATATCTCACGAAATAAGCATCAAATCAAAATAGTGTGTGGTGTGGACTGAAGAGATCATCCTTGATGACTTATTCTTCTAGGATGGGATGTAAGGATAAAAGGAAAACACTTTATTTATTACACATTCAGTTAGGCTTGGGCACGCAATGGGTCCTTTAGCCTGCTGTCTTTGGTGATGTCTATCTCCTGTGGAGGGTGAAATGTGTCAAGGCTGTTATGTGTGACTGCTTCCTCGTGTTATGACAGATTGCCTATGGGGGGTGAAACGTTATTGACTTCGGTACTCGATACTTGTGCCATCTGGCAGGGTTTACCGTTCCTACCGATTCTAATTGTCGAACTTCGTCCCTAAGGGCATCGATCTTGTCAAAAACTCGTAGAGCCTTGTCATGGACCTTCTCTTGTATAGTGGTCTCGTGGAGTGCGGTGCGGATGCCGACGTTCCTTGTCCACCATGGAGCTCCTGTGATCCATCGATAGCAAATGTTTTGCAGCGCTTGGAGTTTGTTGTAGTTGGAGACGCACGTAGTTCCCCACGAGGTGGAGCCATACAACATTGTGGGTTCCACTGTTGCCTTATACAATTGGAGTTTAGTCTTATGGTTGAGATCCTTACTCTTCAGGAACGGAATCAATGACCTGGCCATCTTCTGGGCTGCCGTCTTCTTGTCGTCAATATGCTGCGTAAAGAGTAATTTTTTGTCAAGGTAGACACCGAGATACTTCACTCCCGGCAACCATGGGATAAATTGGTCAGCTATTTGGAGTCTGTCGTTCAGAACTGGTTTCCTTCGTGTGAACAGAACGGCTGCCGTCTTCGTCGGGTTGATCGTTATCTTATTTTGCAGCGCCCAGCGTTCCATTACAGCAAGTTGCCGTTGCATCCTAGCGATTAGCTGGTCCAAGTGTCGTCCAGTTGTCAGAAAAGCCGTATCGTCCGCATAAAAACTCGCCGTAACAATGGGGACTGTTGGGATGTCATTTATATATAAGTTGAAAAGCAGAGGCGAAATGACAGAGCCCTGCGGAATTCCTGCGGAGATCAGTTTCATTTCGGAGTTTTTGTCGTCGACTCGGACATACAGTTTCCTGTCCTGCAATAGGGGTAGTACGATGCAGTTTGACGATAAGGTTGGGCCGCCACACCTTATCGTAAGCTTTTTCGATGTCAAGGAAGACACCAATCGTGAAGTGCTGCTTGTTGTATCCTTCTTGTATCCGTTCGGTGATCCGTAAAAGTTGAAGTTCGGCAGATAACTTGTCCTTGAAACCGAATTGTTCGGGTCGTATAACATCACGCGCTGTAAGCGTGTCATGGAGCCTCTTCAACAGCACTCTCCCGAGCACCTTGCCAAGGGTCGGCAAGAGGCTAATTGGCCGGTAACTGTTGGGTTCTGCTGGGTATTTACGTGGCTTGGGTACTGGTACTACTCGTCTAGCTTGAAGGGGGAAACCAGATGATGCTATGGCTGTCCCGCTAGATAGCACTGCCATAGGTCAAAAGGATATCAACAGCGTTTTTCTAAAATAGGAACCCCCATTTTTGTTACATATCCGTGTAGAACGTAAAGAAATATGAATGTTTTAGTTGGACCACTTTCTTCGCTTTGTGATAGATGGCACTGTAATAGTCACAAATGTATAAATACGTCGTATCACGTAACATTCCGCTAGTGCGGACGGTATTTGCTTCGTGATACGTTACCCGTGTTAAAATGGACCGTTTACCAATTGCGGAAAAGGTCGATATCGTGTTGATGTATGGCTATTGTGATCAAAATGCCCAACGGCCGTGTGCTATGTATGCTGCTCGGTATCCTGGACGACATCATCCAAGTGTCCGGACCGTTCGCCGGATAGTTACGTTATTTAGGGAAACAGGAAGAGTTCAGCCACATGTGAAACGTCAACCACGACCTGCAGCAAATGATGATGCCCAAATAGGTGTTCTAGCTGCTGTCGCGGCTAATCTGCACATCAGTAGCAAACCAATTGCGTGAGAATCGGGAATCTCAAAAACGTCGGTGCTGAGAATGCTACATCAACATCGATTGCACCCGTACCACATTTCTATGCACTAGGAATTGCATGGTGACGACTTTGAACGTCGTGTGCATTCCTGCCACTGGGCACAAGAGAAATTACGGGACGATGACAAATTTTTGCACGCGTTCTGTTTAGCGACGAAGCGTCGTTCACCAACAGCGGTAACGTAAATCGGCATAATATGCACTATTGGGCAACGGAAAATCCACGATGGCTGCGACAAGTGGAACATCAGCGACCTTGGTGGGTTAATGTATGGTGCGGCATTATGGGAGGAAGGATAATTAGCCCCCATTTTATCGATGGCAATCTAAATGGTGCAATGTATGCTGATTTCCTAAGTAATGTTCTACCGATGTTACTACAAGATGTTTCACTGCATGACAGAATGGCGATGTACTTCCAACATCATGGGCACCTCAGGCACATAGCTCGTGTGCTGTTGAAGCGGTACTGAATAGCATATTTCATGACTGGTGGATTGGTCGTCGAAGCACCATACCATGGCCCGTGCGTTCACCGGATCTGACGTCCCCGGATTTCTTTCTGTGGCGAAAGTTGAAGGATATTTGCTATCGTGATCCACCGACAACGCCTGTCATTATGCATGTGCGAACATTACGGAAGGCGAACTACTCGCTGTTGAGAGGAATGTCGTTACACGTATTGCCAAACGCATTGAGGCTGTCGGACATCGTTTTGTGCATTTATTGCATTAATGTGGTGTTTACAGGTAATCACGGTGCAACAGCATGCGTTCTCAGAAATGATAAGTTCACAAAGGTACATGTATAACATTGGAACAACCGAGCCATTGTGAGCCATATGTTTGTGACTATTGCAGCGCCTCCTATCACAAAGCGAAAAAAGTGGTCCAACTAAAACATTCATATTTCTTTACGTACTACACGAATATGTAATAAAAATGGAGGTTCCTATTTAAAGAAACGCAGTTGATATCCGTTTGACCTACGGCAGCGCCATCTAGCGGGCCAACCATAGCGCCATCTGGTTTCCCCCTTCAAGCTAGACAAGTTTCGTTCTTTGTAGTTTTTTCGTTTGACGCTTATTTCGCGAGATATTTGGCCCGGTCACGATCAATGGACTACCCTGTGTATTTTTAAATTTTATTAATCGGCGACTCAGAAAGTGAATAAACTATTGGACTATATATCTAGGAAACTTACAAACAATTCTCAGTGTCGCTTAGCTTAAGTTTCATTTTTTCCCAGTGAAAGACTTCAAATGATTAGTTTCTGATATGCACCTATTATTCATGAGTCAATGAATGATCCTATGACACTATCGGGTAAGAAGTACTTACTGCTGTTGTTCGGGCGCCTGTTGCAAGTCACCACTTCGACGACTTACGCGTCTTTGCGAAGAGAATCAGGTGAAATGATTAGAGCAACACATACATCCCGAGCGAAGAAAATCTCTGATCTAGCCGGTAATCAAACCCGGGCCCCTGTGATCTAGAGTCCCCCATCGCTGCGGACCTAATTTAAGAATATTGGTAAATTTAGACGCAATACATAACCTATTTAATGTTACTAAGCGAATGCTGTTTCAGTATTTCATTACTAAGAAAAGAAGGTAAATAATTTTCTAACGACACTGTTTAAAGGGATAGTCCTTTCTGAAAATTTTAGAAAATCTATTACTTTCGGCTTTAGATATGTGGCATCAGCCTTCTAGGATTACACGTTCCCAAACAACGATAACATTTTTATGGCTGAAAATGCGCCATGTCACGAGGCAATAATTGTTAGCGATTGGTCTGACGAACATTCTTGACCATTCGAATGAATAATTTGGTCACCCAGATTGCTCGACATGAGTCGCATCGAACATTTATGGGACATAATCGAGAGCTCTGTTCGTGCACGAAATCCTGCACAGGTAACACTTTCGCAGTTATGGGCGGTTGTAGAGGCAGCGTGGCGTAATATTTCTGCAGGTGTCCCCCACCGACTTGTCCACGCCACGTCGAGATTCTGCAATACGCCGAACAGAAGGAGGTCCGACATCATATTAGGAATTATATCTCTTTGTATTGTAGCTACAAACCCATTCATGGATCACAAAAGTTTTATTGACCAGGTAATTAATTTCGGTCTGCTATGAGCATATTAAGACCAGAGTGAATCCAGTACATTATATAATTCGTGTCACTGCATATATAGATGGTAAAGGCAGCGACACGAATTCTGCATGGATTGTATACGCAATGACACGAATTATGTGTATTGTATTCAAATTTAAAACTGTGGCAATCGTGAAAATCTTGTCAGTATTGTAGTGAATAATATATGTGTTAAAGTAAAACTCTCCTATCAATCAGTAAAATGAAATAAAGAAGTAAAAAAACTAGTTACTATACAAAAACATTCTGAAATAGAAGTTATTGGCAGTTAACACAGATTTCCATTTTAAAGACAAAGGATATTGATGATATGTTGAAGAAACTCACTTCTTTTGCAAATACACATGTTCCATTGTAGAACATCTTCTTCCGTTTGAAAGTACAGGATGGTGTGTGACGGACTTAACTGTCCGCACGTCAAGTAATTAGTTTTAAAAATATACACAATTTAACTCACCATAAAACTCTGTTAATGAATAATTAACATTGCTTTACAATTTACGAACGCTGCACAAACACAACCTCACGTCTTGCAAGGTCGAAAACAGTATAAAATACCGGAAACTGCTTGTGAAGGCTTTGTAGGCGAAAACTCCAAGTGTTTCTAATATCGCTAACTAGACTGAAATACCGACTAAGAAACATCATGTATTCTAGGTGAACTATCCTCCAAGTAGAATAGCCTCACCTACTCTTTCCGCCGATTCACTCTCATAGAACAATGAAATCCTCGTTCAACTCTTAATGTTGTCGCTCTTGCTTTTAATTTCCGCGACGGCTATTATAACTTTTCTGTATGCTGAATCAGTCCTCCAATTGATAATTCTTTTTTGTCTTTACCCACATTTTTGTGCAGCTTTTTCGCCTTGGCTACCTTGCATTTCCTTTTTATTTCATTCCTAAGCGATTCATAGCTCTGTATTCTTAGCTTCCATTAAATTTTTTTAAACTTGCTTCCTTCCTCAGTCAGCTGAGATATTCTTTCTATCACACATGGTTTCTTCACAGCTACCTCCCTTGTACCTGCGTTTTCCTGTGAATCTTTTCAGAGATGTCCTTTCCCTCTCAACTGAACTGTCTGTATTCATTATCACAATCCTAAGAAAACGCAAGTCTGTTCATTCCATCTGAAACACAAACAAGTTGACAGGAAACTTAAAATATTCTGGAATAGAGTTGCACTAGGGTATTGTTACCACCCCAGGTATTTCGGTGTCACTCTCGACCGTACACTGACCTGCAAGGAATATTGTCTGAAACTGAAGCAGAAAGTATCCTCCAGAAACTCTCTTCTTCGGAAACGGGTGCGATCGAACTGGAGTAAACATCCACAAACATTAGGAACAACAGCTCTTGCCTTATGCTATTCCACAGGAGAGTATGCCAGCCCATTGTGGTACAATTCAGCACATGCAAAGCAGGTTGATGTAGCCTTAAATGACAGCTGTAGGATTGTCATCCCGCCCGTTGTGGCCGAGTGGTTCTAGGTGTTTCAGTCCGGAACCGCGCTACTGCTACGGTCGGAGGTTCGAATCCTGCCTCGTGCATGGATGTGTGTTATGTCCTTAGATTAGTTAGGTTTAAGTAGTTCTAAGTCCAGGGGACTCATGACCTCAGATGTTAAGTCCCATACTGCTTAGAGCCATTTGAATCATTTAAACAAGGATTGTTACAGGCTGTCTAAGGTGAACCCCCATGGACAAAGTTCAATGTCTCGCTGGGATTGCTCCGTGTGACATCAGAAGAGAGGCCGCCGCTAACATCGAGAGGCATAAATCAAATACAGTGACCTCACATCCGCTCTTTGGGCATCAAACTGCCCAGCTAAAACCGAAGTCCAGGAAGAGTTTCCTAACAACCTCACAGCCCTTAGAAGGATCAGCTGCGGCTACCCGACTCACCAAGCGGAAAGAAAGATGCCAACACCTATCAAACTGGATGACACCACAAGAATCCCTGCCGCCTGGACACATGGAGAAGTGGGTCATCTGGAAGTCCTGGAACAGACTACGGACCGCAGGATCGAGGAACAATCTCCTTAAATTGAACTTCCAACTGCCAGCTGTCATCACAACACTGTGCGAATGCGGTGAATTGCAGACAACCCGGCATCTCTTCAAATGTAACTCATACCAAACCAACCGAAGCATGAAGGACTTAACGCCTGCAACACCCAATGCTATCAAAGTTGCCCAGTTCTGGGTGAATACTGTATAGTTTTCTTTGTATGTATTGTATATGTGTTCATTTCGTGTACCTCTGATACGAATAAAGAAGATCACATTGTCTACAACATCAGAGAATTTTAAACGCACGCCATCATTACTCAGTATTTCAGAATCCTTGTTCCTTCCATGTTGAGTCCCCCTGACGATTGTCTTAAGCTTCAATCCACTCTATTTCGTTATTAATCTGTGATCCAGGTCTATATCTGTATCTGAGCACGTCTTACAGTCCAATATCTGATTTCGACAGCTGCGTTTGCCGATGGTGTAATCCCGCTGTTATCTTCGCGTGTCTCTAGGCCTTTTCCAAGTAGTCACTCGCACTTATTAGATTTTTGTATCCCTTTCCATATTGAATTACACGCTCAGAACACTCATGTATTTGCTCTTCCTCTCCATGCCCTGCTTGCTACGTCGGCATATATATTTGACAACATGTTGTTGGTGTTGGTTTACTGTCGATTCTAATGAGGAGAAACCTATTACTGAACTGTGAACCACAGTAATTCATTTTCTACCGTGTCTGCCCTTTTGTACTTTCTGCTGCCGACGATATTATTCTAAATTTATCTTACAAGAAATCCTTATCTTCTTTCCATTTAACTTCTCTGTTCCAAAAAAAATGTAAGTTGAGTTTTTGCTTCCCAGCTTCCAGATTTTCTAGCTTATCTACAATGTTCAAACTCACGACGTTTCACGCACTGACTCGCAGAATCTTACCCTTTTGTTGCTTATTCATTCTTCTCTTGATTACACTTCAGTTAGTAGTCCCTTACCGGAGAAAGAAATGATGAACGAAACCGGAGTGTTTCGCCGGCGGAGAGAACATGGTGACGTTTGTTAAGTGAACGGCTCATGATCTGTCGATTCACGTTATATGCCTTTGATGCAGTACTTTCCATTGCACTGTCCATCACAATGGCTTTGAGCATCCTGAAATATCGTTTTCTGCACTTGAAGGGCCATGACGCTCCAACAAACTATGCTGAGTTGGTGAAAGCTTACGGCCACAGTGCACCGTCATACGAACAGTCGTTACGTATCGCAAACGGTCCGAATTTGGTAGAACAAGTCAAATTACGAAGAAGCGAATGTCGGAAATCGCCCTGGAGCTCGAAGGTTGGAATCAGTGCGACAGTGGAAAAAGTAAAAATGATTCATGGGCCTATTTTCAACAGCTTGCACAAAATATTGAACGCGATGTAGGCCACCGCTAGATGAGTTCGGCGACTGCTCACACACACACGCATAAAGCCGTCCGAACCCAAGCAGCTGTGGAAATGTTGCAGTTCTGTCACGACCATCTAGAGAACGTGATAAGCCGCCTGATATCACCATGAACGGGTGCTGGTTATGTCACTACGAACACAAGACCAAGGAGCAAAGTCAATGCAATGGATTCGCTATCGCCGAAAAAGGAGGACACCGAATCTCGTCGGGCAAGGCGGCGCTGTTGTCTGGGACTGACGTGGTGTGGTGCTAACAAATTACGCTGAGGTGACAGACGTTGTGGGATACCTTTTAATATTGTACTGGTCCTCCTTTGGCCCAGCGTAATACAGCGACTCGACGTGGCATGGACTGGCCCATGCTGCCTTTGTAGTCGTCCATAACTGTGAAAGTAATGCCCGTACAGGATTTTGTGCACGAACTGAACTCTTAATTGTGCCCCACAAATGCTAGATGGGAATCGTGTCGGGTGATCTGAGTGACCAATACACTGGCTCAAACTACCCAGAGTGTTCTTCAATCCAATCACAAAGAGTTATGTTCCAGTGACGTGACGAATCATTGTCTGGGAACACGATGTCCATGAATGGATGCCAATGGTCTTCAAGTTGCTGAACACAAGCTTCTCCCACCAATGATCGCTTCAGTTGGACCAGAGGACTCAGTCAATACCAAGTAAACACAGCCTATATTATTATGGAGCCACCATCAGCGCGTACAATGCCTTGTTAACAACTCGGGGCAAGGGCTTCGTGGAGTCTGCACGACATTCAAGCCTGCCATCTCTTAACTACTGAAATCGGCAGTCATCTGACCAGACCACCGTTCTCTAGTTATCTGGTGCCCAACTGATGTGGTCACGAGCCCAGGAGAGGATCTGCACGCGATGGCGTCCTATCAGCAAAGGCACTCGCATCGATCGTCTGCCGCCATAGCCCCTTAACGCCAAATGTTCCCGCATTGTCCTAATGGATACGTTCGCCGTAAAACCCAGACTTATTTCTGAGGTAATTTCACGCAGTGTTGCTTGTCTCTTAGTATGCCAACTCTGCGCAGACGTCGCTGCTCGCGGTCGTTAAGTGAAGGTGCATGTGGTTAGAGATAACGCCTGAAAATTGTTAGTTTCAGCACACTCTTGACATTGTGGATCTCGGAATATTTGTTTCCCTAACAATTTCCGAAATGAAATTCCCCTTGTGTCTAGTTCCAATTACCATTCCGCGTTCAAAGTCTGTTAATTCCCGTCGGGCAGCCACGATCACCTCGGAAACCTTATCACAAGATTCACCTGAGTACAAATGACGGCTTCTCCAATGCACTGGCCTTTCATATCTTGTGGACGCGATACTACGGCAGTCTGTATACGTGCATATTTCTGTCCAATGTCTCTGTCACCTCAATGTAGGGTTGCAAGGAGGATCACTTTCATAAGGAGGATCACTTACAAATCTCCCGCCTAGCAGTACCCGCACAAAGGAGGCAATGAGCTCCGACCTGTATCCTCTACAGGACTCCATGAAGTGTACAACGTTTTGAGTACTTGTCCTCAGGTTCTCTTCTATGTGACGCTTCAAAACCAACGGTTCAACACATCCCTGGAGCACCAGAGTCAACCCTCCTACTAGCAGGTTTCCGCAACCGTTGTTGTAGCTAGATGAAAACGGTTTGTGATGTCACAATTCCTACAGCGTCCAGCGGCGGCTCCCTATAGACCAGTGGTTTCCAACCTTCTTAGACTAAAGTACCCCTCAGATCAATTAGACAGTCGCTAATACGCCCGCCCGCCCCCCCCCCCCCCCCCCTCCACCGTCGCTCCCCAACCCCGTCTTCCCACTCATTGTCACCAACTTTAAAACACCTAACTAAGCTGTGGAATAAAAGACTTTCTTTGGAACACACATACATCTGCATTACTCCTCTCCATTGCGTCACATGCTTGTGGGCACTATATTCAAGGCTTGATTGCTGCACTCCTTATTTCTGAACTGGCAGAAGGTGGAAGACGTCAGACTGTTTACGTTTTGTGTCTGACTACAGCCACTAACGTTTATAGTAATAATAATAATAATAATAATAAAACCGTGTTCACCACTGTAGTAGACCTTATGTAGTTACCGCTGTGTCGTTCTGTCATTTAATTCATCTATGAGTCTCACTTTTATCATCAGCGAAGTACAGGAAAAAGCAAAACATGTATGTGTAGTGGGTGGAACCTGTACCTCGACCCCATTAATAAAACGAACTGAGAAAAAGTAATTATTGATAACTGATATAATCAATATTAGACTCTTACAAAATTATGATAATAATGATGACCTTTTGAAAATAATTTCGTTCCTTGACTGAAACAGAATCGATTCGTTTCAAGTTTACCCCTCAAAAATTTCATTTTCCCCTCAGAGGGTAATTACCTCCAGATTGGAAACCACTGCTCTAGAGGGCGCGTACCGTATATCCAACTGATAAATCTCCGCACATAAGTCCCTTATGAAAAATTTATCTACGAAGTCCGCTCTACAAACCATAAAAGGCTGTAGCAGAAACATTGAAACACCTTGCACATGAAACATCCTGCACATATTTTTTGCTGCTTTAATTATCAGGTGCGAAACAATCCCACATTCCCAATTTGCTCTTCCGCATTCAAGTCTCTATGTTAAATACGCTCAACGTTTTCTCCATCTTAAGACACGCGCAGAAGATCTTCAGTACACTATATATTAATGATCAACAGCGGGCGGAAAGAACAGAGTCGCTGACAAAATAACGTGTGTTATCTGCGTGTGAAGGCTGACTAGAAGCGACGCACACTTGGTTGCAATCTGAAGGCTCCCATATAATTCTGAGTGTAAAATGAATAGTGTGGATTCACTTGTCAATCTACGAAGCCGCCACAGTGTGCTTCGCGGCTCATCGTGTGAAATGACGCATAAAATTAAACATAAAGCGATTCGCTTTAGTATCTGTAGCAGCATGCACGGCCTCCTGTATGAAACTGTACATGCGAGATCTGCTTTCTGCGTCTGCTATGACGCGTGATCGGTGTCGGAGTAGCATCACTAGTTACATGAGAAAGCAAAATTAGTGAAATGGAATTGGAGAGAACGTTGAGACAAATGGTATGGACAGCAAGAACAGCGCTATTGTCAACATGCACGGGAGGCGATTTTTTAAAGTGATCACTCACCTGACTGGTATGATGCGACCCACTACAAATTCATCTCCTACGCCAGCCTCTCCACCCCTCTTCGTCCTCTACTGCTAAAAACTAAAGTAGAAGTTTTAGATTATAAAATGTCCTATTACAGAGTGTATTAAAATAATACTGTAGAAAATTAAAGAAATGAAGACAATGATAAAACAGAATGTATTACAGTTATAGTAAATGATTTTTTACACTGAAACTCATGTATATCACAATTTATGTACAATAAGATGGTTTTTTACTATAAGATGACATATTATGGTTGGGTTTTATGACTTTTTGTAAGGAAGCTTAGCTACTGAGTAATACGTATGTTAGGCACATCACAAAAACAGGGGAAAGCATGGAAACGGAAACCATTCACTAAGTGAAGGCAAGTGTGACGGACTAACATATGAATTCCAATCTGTATTCCTCTACAGTTCTTACCCTCTTCTGCTCCGTAACCATGAACGTTATTCCCTGACCTTTTAAGAAATTTCCTATCATCTTGCGATAGTTACGTAGAAAGGATGGATTACGCGTATGTAATTGTCTGGAAGAGTAAACTAGTGGAGTTTTTAAAGGAACATAGAATGCCGCACACTTTCGCAGACGTTTTTCATGTTTACTGTCAAGAAGAGGGAGGGTCTGCATTTGGTTCGTGTGGGTAAAGGAGGTGAAAAATTTAGAACGGAAGCCGCTTCAGGCAACAGGAGGGGTAGGTGGTGTTGAAGATATTAATGGATGAATTTGGAGAGAAAGTTTTCAAGCCGGCCGGTGTGGCCGTGCGGTTCTAGGCGCTACAGTTTGGAACCGCGTGACCGCTACGATCGCAGGTTCGAATCCTGCCTCGGGCATGGATGTGAGTGATGTCCTTAGGTTAGGTAGGTTTAAGTAGTTCTAAGTTCGAGGGGACTGATGACCACAGATGTTAAGTCCCATAGTGCTCAGAGCCATTTGAACCATTGTTTGAAGGTTTCAAGGACACTGCTGAAGACTAAGGAAAGGCTGGTAGGTCAGCAGAAAGGGGATGGATTCACTGGGGTATGTAATGCCTCAGGTAACAGTTAGGATGATAAAACATATAAGAATTACGTGTTCAGCAGGATGGTTGATCAGATGTAGGCCAAACGGAGATGGTTTTAAGGTAATCTATTGCGACTCGCTATCGACATAGCTACCAGAAGTATCTTAAATCATCGGTGAATAATGCATCTTTACAACCATGATATACATATTCAACGACAACATCTCCAACTGTCTGCATATCACTGTTGAACGCCATTTTTTACCTATTGAGCTAATATTGATATCATATTATCTGCCAGGCTTTTACATTTTATTTAATGCCTTATGACAGCTTTGGTGTGTTACATCACGTACTCTGCATAGCGGACTCCACCCAACTGTTTATGCGTAGTGGGGTAAAGAGAGAACGACCCAACTTTTAAATTACTCAAATTGGCAGACCGTCCGCCCAGTGGTGTATATGTGTTGACATCATACCTATTTTTGTATCCAATTACCTAATTAATTAATTAAACTTGTCAATTAATTAGCAACTCCACCAGTCCCCCTACCCTACACTACTACTCCCCCCTGCCACTACATGGAAAAACTGGCAGGAAAGAATCAGCAAAATTGAAAATAATAGTATTGTCGATGCTATTGTTTGGACAATATTTAATTGATGACTCATTTATTATTATTTTTTTATTTCCTGTTAGGAGCGGAATAAATGAAAGTAAGTTGATCTCTACTCAGTCTGTGCTGAGCTGGTAGTGTTATATGGCGATTTTTTCTTAACTTTGGTGTTATCCTGCAGGGAATTTGTGGGAAAGTTCCATCATTCTCTGCTGTTTATTTCATTTCGGAAGGTACGAAAGTTGCAATATACTTTGAAAAATCACTCTGGGGGATTAAACCTGTGTACCAGACCAGGACTCTAAACTGAAATCTTCGCCTTCGAAATTTGGAAGCTAAAAGAAGACCTTCTAACAGAATTTTGATATCAACAAATTTGAATAATTACTTAAAGTGATCAATTGAAGCCGCCTGTCTTCACATGGAAAAATGGCAGGAAATTCAAAATCGCTGAGAAAGTCAAAATCGGTGAATTATAATTTTTCGCATTTAATTCAAATGCTAGTTATGTTTCATTGTACATGAAATAATAACAATAATAATATATTCATTATTTACAATAATTCAATTTTCGTGTCTCTGCTGTAGGATACTCTTTATTTCATCAGCTTTGGAATTGCTGATGTGGGGCACTCAATTTGTTTCATCATCTTTGGAATGACGGCGCAGTCTACCTGTGACGTCACAATCCAAGATGGTCGATCCAGAATACTGACGAGATCTAACGCCCCTCCTCCTACTGGTTGGATATTCAAAAATTGGGGGGAAATTCAAAAATCAGTGGGAAATTTCAAGCTTTTTCCTCTGGCTGTGAAACATAGGAGTTGAGAAGGGGTATCAGCCATTGATCAAGAGCTAGAAAATAGCCGTAACCAGTCTCATCAATGGCTGTCTGATGTAGAAAGGATATTTTCGGTATCAGGCTAGCCAACAGCCCTATGTGGGAAGGAGGGGTAATGCTAACAGGACTACCTCTGAAGTGCAGGAGAGTAGCCTCCTGCTGACCTAGAAGTCAATAGATGCTGGGGGGGTACATAAGGATGGATAATAATATTAGGACAACGAGCCACCATCCCAATCCCGCTACAAATCCATGTTCCCTGTGTACAGGAATCATTTAGCATCAACTAGTAAATGGGTTAACGACGGAAAAGACCCATCGTGGATTAATAACTAAATTCGGGAACTGTTGAGGAAGCACAGGCTGTTGCACTCTCGTTTTAAAAGAGGACCCGAAAATGACGACAGGCAAAGATTATTAGAGATTCGTACCTCTGTCAAAAGATCTATGCGCGAAGCACAAAACAGTTAAAACCCTAAAAATCTTAATCATGGTTGCGGAACCGGAACTGTATGATTCAGAATAGATTGAAAAATCAGTCAACCTGTTCGCAAATAAAGGCTTACTATCTCTTGACCCTGGCTTCGATATTTGTAAAAATATCTTCTTCAGAAGTATTAGCCCTAAAAATGTATATACCAGTTACAAAACTGATTTTTATAAACATAATAAAATATTAACCTAAAAATATTTGTGAAGTAAATGTACTCACTTATTACATCATACGATGCGATAGGAGTCACAAGATAAAATATTTGCGTACCTTATGTCAGAGACTATGGCCAATTGTGGTACATCGAGAGCCAATCACCCAACAAGTACAAGGCACACCACATCACTGTCAGTGTTTCCTCCAGTAACAGTAGTCACCTTAGTACCTCTTACACTTCGATCCGAATTGAGTGCCAAAGTCTCTAGGTGACACACCAACGGAATTTGTGATCACTCACCTCCTGCACTATCATTTCTTAGCGGGTGGATTACACTCCCTTAAAAATCGATGCAAATGAATTTCAGCATGACATGTTCTTCTGCTTTAGCTCACTGTCTTTTCAGTTATTTTTGCTGTATAAAACAAATACGCCGGAAGCCACTGTACAGCGCTTGATGGTGGGTACATCACACCGGTATTATCTGCTACCCTTCTATCCCAATTCCACGCTCTGATCGAATAAAAATGTTATTCTCTGTATGCTTCCGTATATACCCTAATCCAGTCTTCTGTTTACAAGAGAAATAAGTCGTCTCTCACAGAGAATTCCTTTTTTTTTCTCGTTACATATTCAAATGGAGTGTGCCAGCCTATACGATCCTAGGAGCATCAACGTGATGGTTTTGCTTTGCGGATTAGCCACGTACAGCAGTACGTGAGGGATCACACGAATGGCAGACAGCGACCATGTAGTTCTGAGCTGTCGAATTGATGTTACTATACACCGATACATATCATTTAACCACAAACGAGTCCAAGCACTTTAAGTGTCGGGATAGTAGCTGATAATGGCCCCATACACGTATGAAAAAGGAGTCGCTACGCTTTCAGCTACACAGTTTCTTTCAGTTTTCAATGTTCTCGGAGTTTCATACATGGTCTAGCAGCAATTAAAAATTGAGTGAGTGGATCAACGACCAACTCGATCAGATGTCGTGGGACGTCCGCCACAAACAAATGCGACCAACAATAGCGATCAAAATGAGATCAACAAAGAAAAAAAAGAAAAGAAAGGGGTGGCGTCTTCGATGAGTAATCAAAACGTCCTCTCTCCTGGGTTGGAACCATGCCACCATTTTGAATAAGTCATCGGCAATGGCAGCCGAAGACTTCCAGCATAAAAAGTCACTATCATTCAACCAACGGCCTTGTCAAAAAGGTGGAGGAGAAGACAGAGGTTCACTGCACTCTCTTGCTCTTGGGGTAGAAAACTGTCCCTAAAGAAGGAAGAATCAGGAATGATCACGACATGAGGATGCAGACGGCAATGGAAACCACTGCATTAAAAGACACAAACTATGTACTCACAGGGCATATGGCTTGTAATTAATGCGTATCATGATGAACTGTCCATTGGAAAAGGATTTGCGGACTAGTCCCGCATTCGGATCTCCAGGAAAGGACTGCCAAGGGGAAAGTGACCATGAGAGAAAGACTAAATAACCAACGAAATGATAATGTTTTACGAGTCGGGCGTGAAATGTCAGAAGTTTGAAGGTGGTAGGAAAGCTAGATAATCTGGAAAGGGAAATACTAAGCCTCAACGTAAATGTAGTGGAAGTCACAGAAGTGAAGTGCAAGGAAGACAAGGATTTCTGGTCAGATGAGTATAGGGTAATATCAATAGCCAATGAAAATGGTATAATGGGAGTAGCATTCGTCATGAATAGGAAGGCAGGGCAGAGAGAGTGGTACTGCGAATAGTTCAGTGATTGAGTTGTTCACATCAGAATCGATAGCAAACCAACACCGACAACGACAGCTCTCAGGTGTAAATGTCGGCATCGCAAGCCGAAGACGAAGAGATAGAGAAAGTAAATGAGAATACCGAACAGGTAATTCAATAGGTAAAAGTGGATGAAAATCTGAAAGTCATGCGGATTGGAATGCGGTTGTAAGGGAAGGAGTAGAAGAAATGGGTACAGCAAATACGGGCTTAGTACTACGTATGAGAGAGGAGAAAGACTGAGTTCTCCAGTAAATTTCCCCTAGTAGTACCGAATCACAAGACGAGGAGGTGTACTTTGAAAAGGTCGGGAGATACGGGAAGATATCCATTAGATTACGTCATGGTCAGGCAGAGATTCCGAAATCAGTTACTGGATTGTAAACTGTAGTAGTGATGAAGAGCAGGTTAAAGTTTAAGACACTAGTTAGGAAGAATCAATGCGGAAAGAAGTGGAATACGGAAGTTCTAAGGAATAAATCGGAGGGCTTGAAGGTGTCTAAGTCTATTGATAATGTGATAATGAGTAATCTGTAGAAAGTTCAGTTGAAGAGGAATGGACAACTCCAAAATGGATGATCAGAGATACAGGAAAGAAAAACATAGGTACAAAGAGCGCAACTACGAAGCAACCATGGGTAACAGGAGAAATACTTCAGTTCAAGGAAGAAAGAAGGAAGTACAAAAATGTTCAGAGGAATTCTTGAAAACAGAAATAAAAGTCACGTAGGAACAAGGAAATAAATCGGAAGTGCAGGGAAGCTAAGGCTAAATGGGTGAAGGGAAAATGTGAAGAAATCGACAAAGAAATGATTGTCGGTAAGTCTCATTCAGCATACAGAAAACTCATATCAACTTGCAGTGAAATTAAAAGCAAGTGTGGTAACGTTAAGATTGCAATGGTAATTCCACTGTTAAATTCAAATGAGAGATCGGATAGTTTGAAAGAGTACAGTCTAGGCCTCTAGGAGGGGTGGACTAGTCTGAGATTTGAAAGAGTTTTGGAATACTTAAAATCAAATAAGGCAAATAAGGCACTAGAGGGACAGATACAATTCTATCAGAATTTCTAAAATGATTTGGGAAAGAGGTAAGAAAACGACTATTCACGTTCATGTGTAGAATGTATGATTTCCCGAAATACCATCTGACTTTCGGAATAACATCATCCACACAACTCCGGAGATTACAAGAACCGACAACTGCAATAATTATAGCACAGTCAGTTTAACAGCTCACAAGAATAATACGCAGAAGCATGGAAAAGAAAACTGGGGATGTGTTAGATGGTGATCAGTTTGGCTTTAGGAAAGGTAAATCACTAGAGAGCATATTCTGGCGTTGCGGCTGATAATGGGAGCAAGACTGAAGACGTAGGATTTGTCGATCTGGAAAAAACTTTCGATAATGTAGAATGGCGCAATATGTTCGCAATTCTAAGGAAAATAGGGGTAAACTACAGGGAGAAGCGGGTGATATACAGTATGTTCAATCTATACATGGAAGAAGCAATGACGGAAATAAAATAAATCCTCAAGAGTGGAATTAAAATTCAAGGTAAAAAGATATCAATGACAAGATTCACTGATGACATTGCTGTCCTCAGGGAAAGTGAGGAAGAATGTGTCGAATGGAATGAACACTCTAATGAGTACAGAATATGGAT
The DNA here is from genome assembly GCF_023864345.2 of Schistocerca serialis cubense. Taxonomy (NCBI): domain Eukaryota; kingdom Metazoa; phylum Arthropoda; class Insecta; order Orthoptera; family Acrididae; genus Schistocerca; species Schistocerca serialis. Next base: position 594,582,926 of record NC_064642.1, read on the forward strand.
TGAGAGTAAATCGAAGAAAGACGAAAGTAATAAGAAGAGCGAGAAACTTAGCATTATGATTGAAATTCAGGAAGTAGATGAAGTAAAGGTATTCTAATATCTAACCAGCAAAATAACCCAAGACGGACAAAGCAAGGAGGACACAAAAAGCAGACTAGCATTTGCAAAAATGGCTTTCTCAGACAGGAGGAGTCTACTAGTACACAATATAGAACTTCTGAGAATGTATATTTGGAGCACAGCATTGTATGGTAGTGAAACATGCGCTCCAGGGAAACTGGAACAGAAGAGAAAAGAAGCTTTTGCGATGTGATGCTACAGAAGTGCTACAGAAGAATGTTAGGTGCACTGATAAGGTAAGAAACGAGAAGGTTCTCCGCAGAATAAGTGAGGAAATCAATTTATGAAAAACGCTGACATTATGATGGAATGGGATGGTAGGATATCTATTAAGACATCAGGAAATAGGGAGCTGTAAAGGGTAAAATCTGTAGAGAAAGACAGAGATTGGAATACACCCACCAAATAATTGATGATGTAAGTTGGCACAGGAGAGGAATTCGTGGTGTGCTACATCAAAACAGTCAGAAGACTGATGACTAAAAATACAAAAAGAAGCCAGGGCCAGATACACTATTCACTTGGTAGATGGAACTGGACTAGACTGAAGGTGACTGTCCAGTTTTTCGACTTGGGGTGCGTTGTCAAGTAATATTACGAGCACGTCACTCGGAAAAAGTATTGTATGATGTATTTCCTACATTTCTCTTGGCTAAGGTGTGACGTGCGGCTCGTAAGTAGGTATCAATGTGTTTCGTTCCCTAAGGCTGTTGCTGTATAACTCATGTATATAGGGAGCATGGATCTACAGTACCACGATCCTCATAACTCACTTTTCAACCTATAATGGAAATACCAGCCACCACCATCATTTACACGACCAGATCTCCCACTGCCACCATCACCATTTGGAGCACTTCCTCTGATCCACCACCATATGTCCACCCCATCCCCCCACAGCCTCCTCCTTATCAGCAGTCACATCTACCCTCTACCCTGCCCCCCCCCCTGATCTGCACCCTCTGCAACTTCCACTCCCACACTGACCACTGCCTCTGCAAACACCTGCATGGAATACCTCCTGCTGTGCCACAATCGCTGCACCACACGAGGAATACCATCCACCAGCAGCCACACTGGGTCCAGTGTGATCCAACGACCTGCCCAGTTCCACCCCACTCCATAGTCGGCAAAAAGACCCAGAACCGTTACAACACAGACACCACAGCCACCAAATTCACCAAGAAACCTCAAATGAACACTGCTCCTTCCCTCCTGGCTGTCCACACGTTCCTCCTATCCTGCCCTGACCCTCAATTCCTCAACGCCAAAGCCCTCACCATTAAAATTATAAAGTATATCCCCCATCTCCCTATCCCTCAAATCATCACCCATACAGACTCTGTCCTCATCAAATAAACCAAACTCTCCTTCCCCACAGACCTTCTCTTCAAACTCTCCACATCACGTTTTGTCCTCATGCTTCTCTCAGCCCCTTCCAAATCAACCCCTCACCCAAACAATCCCAGCCCCGCTCACAGTCCCTCTACCCTGTGATTATGAAGCTTGGCACTCAGATCAGAGCAGAGGAGGTGGTCACCAAACTCAACACCAACCCTTCTCTAGGAAGCCACAACGCCTGCTGTAACCTCATTGACTCTGAACCCACCTTCTGTATGCACATATTTACAGAGCATGATCCCACTGTCATCTGCCTCCTCACAGAGGCCAAATCAAAGACGAACACTCAAAATCCTCCACAATCGCACAGGTGTGAAAACTGCCTCCCAGTAATGACCACCTTACTCCAGATTGTGGGAATTATCCCACCTGCCTCCACTGTAAGCAATATCCCAGCTTAGATTTCCTGCCCACCCTACAGTCTCCACCAAGTGTAATGCAAACCCCCACCATCAGACCTGAATTAACTGTGCCCATCTATCCTAATGACCTACCCATCCCTCCTAACAGCTCCCTCTGGCCATCCCCACTGCCCCACTGCTGAGGACGCCATTCATTTCCTTACTATTCTACTCCAACTACCCCTCCCAACGCCCACACTCCCTTCAGCAAATCCCACTTGCTGTTCATGCAGTATTCCATCTCAGAAACCAAGCACATATACTTCTCCACCCCTTACTCAGCCCACCAGTTATTTAGCCTCTCATTATGGCGCAACAGCGCTACAACATCCTATATAATAAAATCTGCTCCCTCCCTACCAACAAGCCCCTTTTATGCATACCTCTTCCCAACACAACACTGATACTTTCATCCTCAATGAAATGTCCGCCACAATAGCTGAGTGGTCAGTGTGACAGATTGCTATCCAACGGGCCCAGGTTCGATTCCCAGCTGGGTCGGCCCTTTTCTCCGCTCAGAGACTGGGTGTTGTGCTGTTTTCATCATCATTTCATCCACATCCGACGCGCTGGTCGCCCAATGTGGCGTCGAATGTAATAAGACCTGCAACAAGGCGGCCGGACCTGCCCCGTAACAGGCCTCCAGGCCAATGACGCCAAATGCTCATTTCCATTTCCTCAAGGAAATGTTCCTTCAACTGCGCCATGCCATCTGTACATCTCCCAACATCCTCCACTGCACTGATAACCCCCTATCCCAGCGCTAAGGCAGAGTAGCAATTGGCCACCACAAGAATATCCCCTTTTGGTGATGAAATAATAACACCAAAAGTATTTTTCAAAATCCTATCCTGATCTCATAATCCCATCCCCTATGATCTCCTCACCGACATTAACTGTTCTGTTCCACCCATATTATTGCCCCCAGTAGATATCTTCTTTAGTAGATATCCTGTGGAACTCTAGTGGGGGCATCAGTTAATGAAGCCCCTCCAAGATGATGCTGTCCTCATCCAACAGTGTAATCGTCCTGAAAGCAACATCACACTAGATGTCGTCCTGCCATCCCCCAAACTTTTCAAAACCTTCATTACAGAAGTCCTTGACCCAGCTTGAAGTTAACACCTACCCATCTGCTTCATCATATCCTACTCCCTACCCTCCCCCATACACCCCATCCCAATCCCTCCAAAACTTGTCCATGACTATTCCTGTGCCAGCTGGAAAGCCTACCAGGAATCCATAGACAGGAAGCCACACCCTAACCTTCCAGCAACCCAGTGATCTAACCTATGCCACAGCCTTTTTGCAGCAGACCTTGTTAGATGATTTCTCCACCCATACCCCCACTAAAGACACATATCTTCATTGCCACTCTCTCCCCTCTCCCACCACAGGCTATACTGCTTCTGCATGAATCCCATCGCATTTATCACTCCTTCCTACAGGTTCGAGACTAGGGCACACTCACCTGCATCTGTCGGATACTGTGACACATTAGGAGTCTACTCAATGCCAAGAAACGCTGGAACAAGCAACAGACATGCACCAGCCTCATTGCCACACTTCCCATTAACTCTTCCAAGTACTGGAAAGCATTTTGCTGACTGATAGGTACCCATCCTATCTCTCACTACCTGAACCTTTACAACAAGCTTCCCTTACTTCATGAAATTACTAAAGCCACTTACATTGCATCCTCTTTTTCTGACATGTTCTTCATTCATGATGATCCTCACTTTACCTACTGTCTGTGAATGTACAGATATCAACATTCCACCCCTGACCCCCACCTTGAACAGCATTAAAAACACTAATCACAGCACAGGACACAAAAAAGTACTTCACTGAAAGTGCACGACATCCCTTGGTTACAGCTTCATTACCTACAGACACTTCAAAGAATGCCCTCTCTCCTTTCTTGTGGGCCTTTCCACCTTGTATACCACTATCCTCTGCACTGACTACTATCCTGATCTTCGGGAAAGCCCCAAAATCCTATGATTCCTCAAACAAAACAAATCATCTATTCATGCCTCCTCATACAGCCACATATGCCTCACCTCAGTGTTTAACAATGTCTTTGAAACCATTCTCTGCCCATGCATCCACCACCATTTGCACCAACACCATGTTCTTCCTATTACCCAGTGTGGCTTCCATCTCACCTTCTCTGCTCATGACCTACACCTGAACATCTCCTATCCCAGCATCTCAACAACTCTAAATAGACGATCTTTGTTTGCCTTCACCTAGAAAAAACATATAAAGGCGTAAGGCACTCTGGTCTCCTTTTCAAGCTCCAGAAATATGCACTTCAAATCAATTATATCTGCCTTATTGTATCCTTTCTCTCCACTCGATCGTCCTCTGTCGTTGTTAACACCATTTACCGTACCTTCCACCCCACTGCAGAAGTGCTCCAAGGTACTGTTCCCATCCCCCCCCCCCCCTCCTTTACCTCTTATACAATACTGACATTCAAAACCACCTCCTCCCGTCCATCTCTCTCAGTGTGCTGATTACGCTGCATTCCTCGCTCTCTGTCCTATGATCCAGAAGTCCAACCTCACCTCAATCAGTTTACCTCCTGTGTAACCAATGGCTCCTCAAGATTAATCCCTCCAAAACCCAGGATGAACCACACACAGCTTCCTCTCCATGACTTCTACCTCACCATTTACGACTGTCCTATCCACCTCACTAAATTACCTTGGACTAACCTTATGATTGGCAACTAACATGGAAAACTCACCTACTAACCTTCCAGCAGGGAGCTCATAGTAGACTAAAACTACTAACTGGCTGAACCTGGGGACTACATCTCACTATCTCTCTCATCCAGATCTAGAATCCTGCCCTAAAATATACCTGTCCTACCAACTCTGAATCCATCCCACCCTTTCCATACCCCCCTCCCCAGAGGCTCCCTTCCCCACCTCTCTCCCCTTTAATACCTCCTCCTTTGTCCACTCCCAGTCGCTCCCCATTCCCTTTTCCTTTCAAATTCACAGACCCCAATGCCAGTTACTCTTCTCTCTCCTTTTCCTTCCTTGTCCCCCCTTAGTCATACCTATCTCATTGTCATTGACACTAGCCCTGAAATCCCATCACGCTCCTCTCTCACTTTCTAATCTTTTTCCTTTCATCTACCATCCCAGAGCACGTACTTTCAAGTTTTTGTGAAATTGTGCAGTGCTCCGTTTCTAATGCTCTTTCTAATGATCAGACTCGTCTGTGTTGTTTGGTGTTGCTCCAATGTTTTATCGAGTGGTTTTAGTGTTCTTCATGTGCTTTTTGAACTGTACTGTCTGATCATATTTTTTCACTGCTTTTAAAAAATTCAGTTAGCCTTATTGTATTATTCATAATCCTCAAGTTTCACAACTATTTTAATAATTATTGTCATTATCTCCTCATATTTATATGTTAACTCTTATGTGTTTAGTCCCCTGGCTCAGTGTACTTGCACAGGCAAGGGGGGATGAAATCACAGTAAAGAAAAAAAAAAGCAGCACTGGGATAGTGAGTCGCCGATGTAATATTATTACATATACCTATGTCCCTCCCAGCCACTACTCACTTATAGATCAACAGAAGACTGCTCCCCTGCACTTCTGTGATACTTCTCTGACCTATTATTTTCACCCCTCCTCCCATATAGGGCTATTGGCTAGACTGGCTGGAGCAACTTTCTAGTGCTAAACTAACAGCCAAAATATCCTCTTTACATCCAATATTGATTGACAAAAATGGCTAGATCTACTCTCTAGTGCATGATACAATGGCAGCTTTCCCTCGCCAACACCCATGTTTCACAGCCAGAGGAAAATTTTTGAATTACCCCACTGATTTTTTAATTTCCCGCGAAATTTTTAATTTCTCGCCAGTACTAGGAGAGGAGTTAGATTGCGCCAGCGTTCTGTGTCGGCCATGTTGAATTCAGACATCATAGTTAGACTGTGCCAGTATTTCAAAGATAAAGAAATAAAGGGAATACCCTACATCCTTCCACACCAGCAATATGAATGTTGAATTTTTATAACAAATTAACATATTTATTATTATTATTATTATTATTAGTGTTATTGTTATGTCCTCTGCAATGAAATAAAATTATCATTTGAATTTATCGAGAAAAATTAGAATTTACCGCGAAAATTTTAATTTTCCGCCGGTTTTGGATTTCCTGCCATTTTTTCAGACGTGGAGAGTTGGGGATGGCAGTTAATTGATCAATTTAATCAATTAAAATAGTCCCAGAATCCCTTCTTCTATATTCCAAACTACAAAGGCAAATGTCCCAGGTCCACATCTTGGTCCAGCACACAGGTTTGATCTCCCAGATGTATATTTCGAAATATTTTACACCACTTTTACCTTCCAAAATGAAAGTGGATTTGCTCTCTCTTTACGACACCACTGTTGTGTCACATACAGTGGGTCTGTCTTTCAGGAGTTAAATGCCCTTCTCTGCTGCATGGTACCACTAGAATTATGCGACACGTACCTATTAGGTATTAATAAACTTCTCAGTAGCTGTATTAAGTGCTGACTAGATTTAATTTTTACACATGCAGATTCTTTTACGTTTTTGTAATGGTACCACGTCTTTTGTTGATGAACACTTAGGCTTTTGAAGATGGATGATGTAAAGACATCAGTAACCTTGTAAGTAGCCTGTTTAGGTTTTTATGTTGGTAACACCACGTGGCGTTCTGTATGAAAATCACTGACTGTGCTGTGTACAGCCTGTGGCTAGTTGGCATTGTTGGAATATTCGCTTGTGAAGTGTTGGGCAATTGGATGTGAACAGCGCATAGCGTTGCACAGTTGGAGGTGAGCTGCCAGTTGCGGTGGATGTGTGGAGAGACATGCCAGAGTTAGTTCTGAGCAGACGATCTGGACGTGTGTCCATCAGGAAAAGGAAATTTTTTTAATTGAATGTAACAAAATTATTTATATATATATATATATATATATATATATATATATATATAATGACTTTTGAACGCTATTAACGTAAATACATTGTTTGTTCTTTATCATAACCTTTCATTTGCTAACTATGCCTATCAGTAGTTACTGCCTTCAGTAGTTAGAAACTTTTATTTAGCTGGTAGTATTGGCGCTCACTGTATTGCAGTAGCACGAGTAACGAAGATTTTTGTGAAGTAAGTGATTCATGAAAGGTATAGGTTATTGTTAGTCAGGGCCTTTCTTTTGTAGGGATTGTTGAAAGTCAGTTTGCGTTGCGCTAACACATATTGTGTGTCAGTTTAGTGATGATCAGAATAAGTAAAGAGAGAAATGTATGAGTACGTTCAGTTTTACTGTCTTTGTATCAAATAACGTAGAAGTTTAGCAGCACAGTAATACATAATTTTTCTAAGGGGACGTTACAAATGAATGCGTTGTTGTAGTGAACAGGCGACACATTGTTATTGTATGTACGTTCTGGTTTGTTAGTTACACGATTACTTAACGACTATAAGGCTTACATACTTAGGACATACACTGCTAATGAGATTTCAATGCAACATTTTGGTTTACTTGAAAAGACATGCTGGATTTAACGTGCTTTCTGAGAGATACCAGATGACACAGCGGTTAGTTTATTGGACAGCTACATGATTATATCACGACGCTACTAATGAGTGACACAATTTATGTTATTGCTTTTGCGCTGGATCCTTTTTATATCTGCACAGTTTTTCTGAATTCTTCTGGAAAGCAAAACATGTTTTAATGAGTGTGAAATCTTATAGGACTTAACTGCTAAGGTCATCAGTCCCTAAGCTTACACACTACTTCACCTAAATTATCCTAAAGACAAACACACACACCCATGCCCGAGGGAGGAATCGAACCTCCACCAGGACCAGCCGCTGAGTCCATGACTGCAGTGCCTTTGACCGCTCGGCTAATCCCACGCAGCAAAACATGTTTTAATAGTAACTTTTGTGGTACAGGTACAATGAGACAGCCTTTTCCATAGCACAACAGTACAATACAGTACTTTCTTGGTCACGGTAATGTACGTCATAACTACAATATCCATATTCATAGCATTTTGCTTTTGTTTATTATGAGGTAAGAACATTGATTTCTACAGAATCTTGCTTGCGGACGACGATAATTACGACACTTGATGACACATTTTACCGTTAAGTAATGAAAGAGATTATCTTACAACAAGATGTACAGTTTAGCACTACAGTACACGTATTTGAGTGATTAATTTTAGTACTTGGAGCATTTTTTGAAAGATTTTTTAATTACAAAGATACGAAGAAGGTTTTCGGTGAAACATTTCATTTGATTGCTGTAAGCTGTAACATCTGAGGGTATAGTTACGTTTATCCTCCGGGGTACACGTTTACTTTGTGTACTGAGAGTGTGGCAAGCGCTAGGAGCCCTAGCTAATATGGTATTTGCTTATACAACTTTACAATTTGGTACCATATTTCTCTAACACAGAATTACACAGCTATCTGATCATTTAAGAGAGACAAACATTTCTATTTTACTATGTCAGTGGCACATTTTTACGTAATTACACAGTTAAATTAATTCTCGCTCATGAAATTGTGTTTTGTCTGTACTTTGTGAACTCCTCATATTTTTTTCGGAACCATTGTGATATTATATGAGCTTTGGCTGATGTATTTGGTATGGGATCATGGTTTTTGACGTACGTTTGAGGTAGATGAATTTACTGAAACGAGCAGAGAGCATTTTTTAAGGGTTTTGAGATCATTGGCGGAAGCTACGACGATTTTGAGATTTGACTGAGATGTTATGATGTTATTATTGCGATGATGATGTGTATTATGCTGTTGAGATATGTTTATGATTAGTAAGATGATGCTATACGAGGAATATGATTATGTGTTTATATGTATATGAATAATCAGTAGTGGTTAGGAACTCTGATTTGCGAAAAGGACGTTGGATACCAAGAATTGTACTTTAAGAGTTATGAAATGTGTGTATATGCATGAATGTATCACAAGACTGCTATTCACGAGATTTCGTTTCTACACATTTCTGCAGTTATTTTTCGAAGTGTGAAATTTTATTGATGTCAAACCTTCACTGTATCGGAAACTGATGTCGTAAATGTTTCGGTAAGGAAAGTAAGTGACCTTAATGTAATGCATTGTGGGCACCCGGCTGTGTGACAGTCGCCTGGAAGAAAGCCATAGGTGGAGGAAAAAGAGGCTATTAACCTCGCTATTGACATTTCTTTGTAGAAATATGACATGCTCAAACTTGAAAATATTTGTTTACATTTTGGAGTTTGTAGTTTTTGATATTTACTGAAAAGCCTAATGAAATCATAGTTTCTGATATTTACTGAAATGCTTAATGAAATGATGAGAAACAGTTTAAGTTTATTGTCTTTCTAGTTGAGAGATTTTTTTTGTCTTAGGAGAAGCCATATGAATGATGTTTCATGCTTTGGTTTATATATATACTTGCTCATTTTGCGTAATATCTAGTTTAAGTTGCATTGCAGCATTGTTTAAAATAAAATAAATAGATGTACTAATATCGCTATTTTCTGTCTACAGATGCAGTAAATAATAATTTTATGAACTACTTTCTTAAAAAGGGAGCACAAATAGACATTTCCCTTCACAAGAATTGCACGCATAATTTTTTCAACGGTTTGGTAACTTGTTTGGTAGAGTAAGTTATTGTGATGCATCACTCTAGTGTTAATATCTGACACATGTATTAGACATTTCCTATCTTCACTGTAGTATTTTTTCTGCTTGAGCTTTGTCACGTTTAGATATAAGTTATTGCATTTGCTGATGATGTTTCTCAGGAATTGTCCTACTGAATTATACGTTGTATTAAGCCAGTTTTACTACTGATTTATGTTTCTTGTTGCTGCACATTGGCTCATATTAGTCGTAATGTTGTATTTGTGCCTCTAATTTAGATATACTGGTGCTTGCTTTGCCAATTTGCATTTTTCTGTCATTGCTTTTGTGTTAATTGTTTTGTGCTGCTGCATTGCCTTGTCCCTTAGTTTATGTATCTGAGCTCAACAGATTTAAGTTAGCTTAAGATGGGGTAGACTATGTACGAGAATGAGTTGTGATGAATTGGAAGAAATGCATTGAGAAGCTATAAGAGGAAGGTTTGGCCAAATACGCAGTGTACAATGAAGAATAATTATTTGGAACGAGGATATGAACATAGGGACAACAGGTTTAGGTAGGATTTTCCTGGAAACAAATGATGAACTAAGGGAGATCTCTGAGAAGTAACGAAAATTTTGTTTGCAAATCTAATACTATAAATACTGCAGTACCAAATGTTATACTGAAAACAAACCTAGTCCTTTCCTTCTGTGTTAATCCTCTATGTGCACCTGTGATTGTTTCACTTGGTTTTAACACCTCATAGTACACGACGTCGAGCTGGTCCCACCAAATGTACAGCATGATCTTGGAGCCGTGAATATTCGGTTTGGCCGTCGACGTGGAAGCATGGCCGGGATATCCCCATGACTTTTTGCGTTTAGGGTTACCATAATTAACCCATTTTTCGTCCCTGGTCACAATGCGATGTAGAAATCCGTTTTTGCCTCTGAAGCAACTGTTCACAAACACACAAACGCCGTTCAACGCCTCCTGGTTTCAGCTCAGACGGGACCCAAGTTCCTTCATTCTGAATCACGCCCAAAGCCTTGAGCCGTTTTGAAAAGGCTTGCTGCGTCACTCCCACTAATCGTGCCAATTCTTCTTGAGTCTGACGAAACTATTCACTCAGCAATGTCTCCAGTTCTGCAACTTCGAAAACACTCTCTTCCACCACTATGCCGGTCTACGACGTTAAAATCTCCGTTTTTGTAGCGTTGAAACCACTCACGACACGTTCTTTCGCTAATAGCGTCCTTTACATACGTACGTGAGAGCAGTTGATGAGACTCTGCCGTTGTTTTTGTCATATTGTAACAAACAGTAACACCTCCCGAAAATGGCGAGGATTAGGCTCGTGAACTGACATTTTCAATCAAAAGCAACTTTATGATGCAGAAAAAAATAGCCTAATGTCTGAATGAGGTTGTGTTGACCGAGGTCCAAGCTAACTGCCTAACCGCTACTTACCGTTGTCGCTAACTATCGGTAAACGGCGGATGCAAAGTTGTACACCTTAGAGTTGGGTTCAGTTTTCATTTACGCAGTTTCATGTGTTTTGTAGTTTCAGTGCTATCATATTCAATATATAATATAAAATAAAGTTTTTTGTGACGTATCCTTGACCAGTTGTATCTATAATTCATTTTATTTCTGTCATTGTAGGAAGCAGGCAATCGCTGACGCTTTGGCGCTGATGCAGTCTGTTTTGCAGTTGGAGTTATATAATTAACCACGTTTAATGGACAACAGGCGTTCACACATCAATAATTCTCCGGATGAGTAGCTTTCGCAACGTGCAACACATTTAGTCGATTTTCATTATCAGCCATTATGCCATTACTGGGCTGCTTGTTGATAAGAAAACAAACGAAACTGTAATTTTGAACTAGTTATGCAACGTATTAACGCACCTGATAACATACTCCCTCTAGCCATACCTTGCGTAACATTTCCTTATGTATTAGTGTTGCTGGCGTCCGCCCCGATAGCTGAATGGTCAGCGTAACGAACTGCCATCCTAAGGGGCCCGGGCTCGATTCCCGGCTGGGTCGGGGATTTTCTCCGCTCAGGGACTGGGTTGTCATCATCATCATTTCATCCCCATCCGGCGCGCAGGTCACCCAATATGGCGTCAAACGTAGTAAGACCTGCACTAAGGCTGCCGGACCTGCCCCGTAAGGGGCCTCCCGGCCAATGACGCCAAACGCTCCTTTCCAATTCCAGTAATGGTGGCTTGGTATACGAAATCAACAACTGAGTGTTTCTCTGATTTGTCGATACTTTTCTACACTAGAGAATACTACTTAACGTTGACGTGTATCAGGTGGAATATGTATCATTCATGCCCCTCTCCCACCCCCCACCCCTCACCGACCCTCCCCCCAAAATCAGTTACCCAGGCATTTAAATTAACTGTCTCTCTCTGTCTCTCCCACACCCACCCACCCACCCACCCACCCACCCACACACACACACATACACACACACATACAGACAGACACATGTGTCATGCGGGGAGTGGGAAAAATCCTTACCAGTTGGGTCTGATTCAAGAGATTGAGAAGGTCCAAAGAAGAGTGGCAAGATTCGTGACTGGTACATTTAGCCATCTCGAGAGCGTTAAAAATCTCATAGAAAGTTTGAAGTGGGACACACTTGCAGTTAGACGACGCGCTAAACAGAAGGGGCTGCTCACTAAATTCCGAAATCCAATATTCGCCGAGGATGTAGAGCAAATATTATTACCACCAACTTTCAAATCGCATAATGATCATCATTCAAAGATAAGGGAAATAAGAGCTCGTACTGTGGCGTTCAGACGGTCGTTTTTCCCTCGCGCGATCCGCGAGCGGAACAGAGGGGGGAAATATGACTTTGGCGCGAATTGTGCCCTCCGCCAACCACCGCTTGGTGGCTAGAAAAGTATATATGTAGATGTAGATGTAGATGTAGAAAAACCGCTAGAAATGCTTGCTCGAATCTAAATGCAAATGCTAACCAAGCCTACAGATTGCACAGGAGTGTCATCTTTGAAAGTTCTCAATACGCAGCAAGTGTCACACCCAATCAGAACAGTGTTATGTGTAGGTGGGAGATAAGTAGCTTTGAACCTGGCCAAGTTCTTGATGCCAATATAGTGGGTGTTACCGTAACCAAGGCAGCCGAAGTGTTTGGTGTGTCAAGAGGCACCGTAGTGAAGATTAATAGCATATACAGGGAAAGTGGAGGAATGTCATATGCCAAGCCATAATGCGGACGAAATACAGTGTTGGCCGGCAAGAATGGCCGAGCGGTTCTAGGTGCTACAGTCTGGAAGCACGCGACCGCTACGGTCGCAGGTTCGAATCCTGCCTCGGGCATGCATGTGTGTGATGTCCTTAGGTTAGTTAGGTTTAAGTAGTTCTAAGTTCTAGGGGACTGATGACCTCAGAAGTCCTACATTGCTCAGAGCCATTTGAACCAAATACTGTGTTGAGTAATCGTGACAGACAGTCATTGAAGAGGCTTACCACGATAAATAAGATGATGACAACAGCAAATGTCACTGCAGAACTGACTGCACCACTCGTGAACATTTTCAGCAGCAAAACAACACGAAGGGAGCTCCATAAGCAGGGAACTGCAAGGCGAGCTGAAATTCCAAGACCTAATGTCAGTGATGCAAATGCCCATAAAACCTGGACTATAGAGCAATGGATGAAAGTCATGTGGTCGAATGGGTCTTGCTGCACACTGTTTCTAAATCGCGGCCTTCGTACCATGTGTGTGTGTGTGTGTGCGTGTGTGTGTGTGTGTGTGTGTGTGTGTATACATGTTTCTTAGCAGTTATACACTTGTAGTTCGGTAGGAGGCGATTCTTCCAGCAGTGGCTGTGGGACAGTTCCCAATTAATTTCGGTGGTATTCTGGACTAGGGCACACAGCAAGGCGAAAAATAGATATACGCGATCGGAAAGAGGGAAAAAACCTGCTTCAAGTGTCCTTAGTCGAATGCCACACACCAAGGCAAGCGCCTGTGGTTCATTGTCGGGGACAATGGAATATTATGTTGTGGATTGACTGGTCATTTCAAAAACCACAAACAGCTCCACCACAGACAGTAGTCTCTATGAGTTGTGAAATGCATCCTCAGTCGATGCTGCTCCATCACCATTGTTTGCTAAAAAGTGTTCTCCACTCATTCATTATCATCTCCCTCCAATCCTCATGTAGGAGGCTATGGACATATTCCTCAGCTGTATGCTTACAGGTAATAGACATAGTAAACTGCTCTCTGTCCAACGCCAATGTATCATCAGCTGAACACATTCCCACCCAAAATAAAGAAAGAAATACCTTACATGCTTCTGCTAAAGCAGCTCGTCAGAGACTGAGTTTTTACTCCCACCAATTCACCGGTTGGGGAGGGGAAGTTTGTGGAGGGGAGGAAGAAAATGGGGGTTGGGGAAGCTGGACGGCTGGGGAGAGCTGGGGATTTCCCAGGAGGAGGGGAGAGGGCTGGGGTTTCCCAGATGGAGAAAAGTGGCTCATAACTGAACTCTCACAATTAGTGTCACTTTTCCCAAAGGGATGTGGCAGAAGGAGGGGAAGGTGGAGGGGTGGGAAGTTATTTTCAGAAGGATAAATTATCCCTGTGGATGGGGCTGTAAAGAAATTAACATAACAATAGGCTACAGAGAGGAGGAGACAAATGAATTGTCCCTGAAAGTATGATTGCCCCTGAATGTATGCAACACTCACAAACAAAATGTGTGAGAATCCCCTTATCCCAGTAATCATGTATATTGATAGTACATCAACTAATTATTTTGTACAGTAACATATCAGAAACTTTCTATTAAATTTTGATTTTTGATAACAAGAATGAAATAAAATGCAGAAAAGTTTTGGGAACGTTAAATATTGTTTTTGGTGAATCTGCTATGAGTGAGCCAAGATTTCACAAGTGCAATAAGTATTTCAGTTCACTGATGATGAAGACATATTAGCTGGAATGTGCCCATTTTTTTAAATGTGTTGGGTATAAAACGACCCGTGTGATGGCAAAAGTATTTCCAAGTTCGTTAAATTTAGAACAACGAAACGGCGGTGAACTTGAGCTGCTCATAAGCCATTGGACAGTAATGTTACAGTGTCATTCTATTACATGCATGTATGGTATTAAAAATGCGTCGGTGAGAACGGTAGACATGTTTCAGGGACTGAAGAAAGAGGTGACATACATGTGTGACTATACTGAATCGATCATATATTATTATTCAACTGGTTCAAATGGCTCTGAGCACTATGGAACTTAACTTCTAGGTCATCAGTCCCCTAGAACTTAGAACTATTTAAACCTAACTAACCCAAGGACATCACACACATCCATGCCCGAGGCAGGATTCGAACCTGCGAACGTAGCGGTCACGTGGTTCCAGACTGTAGCGTCTAGAACCGCTCGGCCACTCCGGTCGGCTGTAGTATTATTATTATTATTATTGAGACACCCCATATGTGGTTGTTTGGACACCTATAGGAAACATTTCTATCTGACGCCCCTTCGAGGAGAACGGAACACACTTTCCCTGAGCGAATAAAATCCCTGACCCAGCCAGTAATCGGATCCAAATGACTTACCATGTAGTCAACCACGATGACCACTTTTTTTTTTAAAGACTCTGGCACCCCTTTTTCATACAAAGTTTAGCAAGTTAAGGTAGTTAGCAAAAAGCAACGAAGAACAGGAGTAATGCTATGGGGCACCACTGCCACTTGTGACTATCACTGATACCTCTTCAGGTGTTGCCACCATAATCCCTGCTAAACTTCTTCTCCCCTCCTCTCCTTTCCAAGAAAACTAAGGTAACTAAAGGAAGTGATCGTTCAAGAGCGAATCCTTAATGGCGATAGAGGATAGGAAATACCGAGAATCATGAAATAACGATATTGTGTGTGTTTGTCACATCCCTTCATTGGCCAATATGTGTCGTTGCACTGTATCGTGGAAGACGATCACAGATGTCTGATGAAGCGTGGAGGGGGGGGCACACCCCAGCTGTGAGGGGCGCGGGATGGGGGCAAGAAAGACGCTGTGGAGATATTCTGTGAAGGTTCGTCGATAATGGGGAATCTGGTTGAGCAAACCGTGCTCGATAGCAATTGGATACCAGAAGTTGAGTAGCATATGTGAAGGAGAGCACTGAGCTATACAGGCGGATTTTGTGCATAGTAACTGATAGGGACTGTTTCGATGGAATAACATTAACGTATACAAATAAATAAAACTCTTTCCAAAAAGTAAAATTCATGGTATTTTATGAACACGTCTCTTATGCCAGCACTGTTTTCTTGAACTAGAGCATGCTTTAAATATTACACTCCTGGAAATTGAAATAAGAACACCGTGAATTCATTGTCCCAGGAAGGGGAAACTTTATTGACACATTCCTGGGGTCAGATACATCACATGATCACACTGACAGAACCACAGGTACATAGACACAGGCAACAGAGCATGCACAATGTCGGCACTAGTACAGTGTATATCCAGCTTTCGCAGCAATGCAGGCTGCTATTCTCCCATGGAGATGCTGGATGTAGTCCTGTGGAACGGCTTGCCATTTCATTTTCACCTGGCTCCTCAGTTGGACCAGCGTTCGTGCTGGACGTGCAGACCGCGTGAGACGACGCTTCATCCAGTCCCAAACATGCTCAATGGGGGACAGATCCGGAGATCTTGCTGGCCAGGGTAGTTGACTTACACCTTCTAGAGCACGCTGGGTGGCACGGGATACCTGCGGACGTGCATTGTCCTGTTGGAACAGCAAGTTCCCTTGCCGGTCTAGGAATGGTAGAACGATGGGTTCGATGACGGTTTGGATGTACCGTGCACCATTCAGTGTCCCCTCGACGATCACCAGTGGTGTACGGCCAGTGTAGGAGATCGCTCCCCACATCATGATGCCGGGTGTTGGCCCTGTGTGCCTCGGTCGTATGCAGTCCTGATTGTGGCGCTCACCTGCACGGCGCCAAACACGCATACGACCATCATTGGCACCAAGGCAGAAGCGACTCTCATCGCTGAAGACGACACGTCTCCATTCGTCCCTCCATTCACGCCTGTCGCGACACCACTGGAGGCGGGCTGCACGATGTTGGGGCGTGAGCGGAAGACGGCCTAACGGTGTGCGGGACCGTAGCCCAGCTTCATGGAGACGGTTGCGAATGGTCCTCGCCGATACCCCAGGAGCAACAGTGTCCCTAATTTGCTGGGAAGTGACGGTGCGGTCCCCTACGGCACTGCGTAGGATCCTACGGTCTTGGCGTGCATCCGTGCGTCGCTGCGGTCCGGTCCCAGGTCGACGGGCACGTGCACCTTCCGCCGACCACTGGCGACAACATCGATGTACTGTGGAGACCTCACGCCCCACGTGTTGAGCAATTCGGCGGTACGTCCACCCGGCCTCCCGCATGCCCACTATACGCCCTCGCTCAAAGTCCCGTCAACTGCACATACGGTTCACATCCACACTGTCGCGGCATGCTACCAGTGTTAAAGACTGCGATGGAGCTCCGTATGCCACGGCAAACTGGCAGACACTGACGGCGGCGGTGCACAAATGCTGCGCAGCTAGCGCCATTCGACGGCCAACACCGCGGTTCCTGGTGTGTCCACTGTGCCGTGCGTGTGATCATTGCTTGTACAGCCCTCTCGCAGTGTTCGGAGCAAGTATGGTGGGTCTGACACACCGGTGTCAATGTGTTCTTTTTTCCATTTCCAGGAGTGTATTTGTCTTGCTCAGCAGTATTCCGTATGTGATAAAATGTCTTTGGAATAGAAACTCTACAAGGAGAAAGATGACCGATTTTATTAGAAATGGACAATAGCTTAGTATTTATGTAAAAAAAAGCTCGAGAACACCAGAGATACGTCGGTTGAGGAAAATCCACAGTGCTGAAGGTACGGGAAGACGGGAAGACTGCAAACTGAAATACACTACATCCCGACATACCAACAAGAACTGTTAGTTGGCGATATGTTTAACGACATTCCCGCCTACAGACGTGCCGTGTTCACCGCCGCTACCGCGACGACCTCTGGCGGCGGCTGCTCGCGTTGCGCGCGCCCTCTGCGGTGTACCGCGTCGCTCACAAAGCGGACGGCCACTGTTTAATGTGGAAGCGGCTAATTGATTTCATATTAGGTGACGCCCTCTGTAATCGAACGGCAGCTGTGCATAATTCCCTGGCCGCAGGGCGCGTCAGTCGACGTCAAACCCGCGACCTCTGCTGTCAGCCGGCGAGGCCGGCAGCCGAGCGCAGCGTGTCGTGTGCAGTGGGCGTGAGGAAGCGTTCTTTGCTGTCGAAATGGCGTTTCTTTCTCCTGGCTTTGACACAAGAGTTGCGTGAAAATACGGTATTACAAACAACCGGATACCAATTCCGTGTGACAGGTCACCTGCAATCGAGAGCACCACTACTGAAAATTAACTGTAACGCGGCGTTCTGATCGTATATTCCTGTGCTACTTACCCGCGCTTGACTAAACTGCTGTTCTGCACAGCTGCCTCGCTGATGACTACTTTTATACTGGTATGCTCACTCATCGAGATCAGAGCCTGCAAATTTCGTGTATCATACTAAAACGAGCATTTAATGAGGCAAACACCTGTGAAATTGTTAACTTTGCAGACATAAAAAAGTCATGTTTAGGATGATTGATTGGGCTTCCCCAAGGGGTAGTCTCACACCACTAGCTGAGGAAGCAGCAGTACATGGCATATATTCGCATAATTCTTTCAACGCCTTTGAGTGTAATTGAAACATCTTGAATGTAACCGTATAGACCAGATAACCACAGCATGTAGAGCGCCAAGAGGTATTTATGATATTGATGACCTGCAAGAGAGAATCGAGACCCAGTGATATAGTACAGACTACTGCTCCAGAATATCAGCTAGTGTGCAACCGAGCATATCTTTTCGATGCACAGATCGCCAGTCATTAGTGCAACTGCGGCGCACTACTTGAGCCCCACTTGACTCCTTATCATAGAGTCTGCTATCCACGAAATGTACAGTACCACCTACTCTCCCATTGTCGACCGAAACAGTCTGCTGTCCACGAAATGTACAGTACCACCTACTCTCCCATTGTCGACTGAAACCGAGAGAGGTACCGCAATGGTTACCACAATGGACTCACATTCGGGAGGAAGACGGTTCAAACCCACGTCCCGCCATCCTCATTTAGATGATTTCCCTAAACCGTTTAAGGCAAACGCCGGGAAGGTTGCTTCGAAAGGGTACGGCCGCTTTCCTTCTCCATCCTTACCTAATCCGAGCACATGGTCCGTCTCTAATGATCACGACGTCGATGGGTCGTTAAGCACTAACCCCCTCTTTCTCTTCCTCCCCCTCCTGCTTGTCGACCTGGCGATTAATTTCTTCCACCACCAACGACCGGAGTAACCAACGCTACGTCAACGTCTTTCCTATGAACTTGGCAATCCCTCGCTTGTCAGTGGGCAGCAGAAGGGCTCTCAAGGCCTTAGTCCACTCCTGATCAATGCGAATACTCTCGCCTCATACTAGATGACCTAAAAAGGATACCTGCTGCCTGGCTAATGTCACCTTATTGGGTTTAACAGTCAAACCGGCATCCTGCAACCTAGCAAAAACTTGTTGGATTTGTTCCAAATGCTCTTGAAACGAACGACTATAAATTACCAAATCGTCCAGGTAATTGTAAACACAGACTAATTTCAAGTCTCCAAGGATGTTATCTAGTAGACGAGTAAGGACGGCTGCGCCAGTAGCCAAACCAAAGGGGACAATATTAAACTCAAAGATATTCCAGTCAGTACAAAACGCTGTAACGTGTTTACATTCTTCGGCTAAGGGAATCTGATAATAGGCTTGATTCAGTTTGATCACAGTAAACCAATTAGCCCCATTAAACTAAGTAAAAGAGTTATGAAGAACAGGTAAAGGAACTGATTCGAAGACAACCTTCTTATTTAGGCGACAGTAGTCAACAACAGGCCGAAAGTCCCGCCCCTGATCCTTAGGGACGAGGAATATAGGGGAGGCAAAGCATTGTTAGTACTGGCCACTGTGATATTAACTGCTACTTGTGGCCTTATGGGGACGTGATGAGATAAGGAAAATACACTCATGGAAAAAGCCGCAACATCAAAAAATAATTAACGTAGACTAATGAAATTTTGGGAATACATTTGCCTTGGTAACATATTTAAATGATTAACGTTGCAAGATCACAGGTTAATATAAGCCATTGGAAATGTGAAATGCTGTACATTAAGCGCCAGGATGTTGAACGCAACTACGCAGACGTGCGTACATTGTGTTGTACAGGTCCCAGATAATGAGATTTTCACTCTGCGCTGATATGAAACTTCCTGGCAGATTAAAACTGTGTGCCGGTCCGAGACTCGAACTCGGGACCTTGGGCAAAGGTCCCGAGTTCCAATCTCCGTCCGGCATACAGTTTTAATCTACCAGGAAGTTTGAGGTCCCAAATAGCTTGTGGGAGGGCGTTCAATGTCTTTTGCATTTGGTTGGTCGATACATGGACGGTTAATGTCGACACTCTGCAGAGCAATTTGGTTTGCAACAGCGATATGTGGGTGGGCGTTATCCTGTTGGAAAGCATTCTCTGAAAAGCTGTTCACGGAAGGCAGCACAACAGGTGGAATCACCATATCGACGTACACATTTTCAGTCACTGTGCTTGACATAACCACCAGAGTGCTCCCGCTGCCATACGATGTCGCCCCCAAAATTGTAATTGCAGGTGAAGGTCCAGTGTGTCTAGCACACAAACTGATTGGTTGCAGCCCTCGACTGGCCTCCTCCTAACCAACACACGGGAGACAGAACCAGCTTTCATCAGAAAACACAATAGACCTCCACCCTGCCTTCCAGTCAGCACCACTGAAGTCGCAAATGGGGGTGGTTTGGCGGCAGTCTAATGCACCCTACGGGGCGTCTGGCTGGGAGCTATCTTTGAAGTAAGCGATATGTAACTGTTATTTGGGTCACTGTAGTGCCAACTGCTGCTCATATTGCTACTACAGCTGCTGTACGATGCGCGAGAGTCAGAGCCAGAGTCTTCTCGATATTGCCACCTGGCCGTCCAGAGCTCGGTCTCCTTCCGAGCGTACCTTGCCGTAACCACCACTGCCAGCAATCATGCACAGTGGCTACATTCCTGCAAGTTCAAATGGCTCAAATGGCTCTAAGCACTATGGGACTTAATATCTGAGGTCATCAGTCCCCTAGATTTAGAACCACTTAAACCTAACTAACCTAATGACATCACACACATCAATACCTGAGGCAGGATTCGAGCCTGCGACCGTAGCGACAGCGCTGTTCCGGACTGAAGCGCCTAGAACTGCTCGGCCACAGCGGCAGGTCTCGTGCAAGTATTTAATATTGCAGAAGATACATCTAGCTTCTCGTAGCCCTATTACATAACCCTGTTCAAACTAAGGAAAGTGTTGATAACGGCTTCTTTGTCGCTTAAAGGAATTTTTGACTCACCAAGTCCAGTCCCAAAGGTAGCTGACGCTCACAACCGTTACAGCATATATTTAAAGCAAACCTGATTTACGTCCTCGTAGTGGTGCTACTCTTTCTTGTGGTTGCGATTTTTTTCGATTAGTGTATACAGGCAAAATGAAAAGGGTAATTATTCGAGTTAGCGATGCGGAAGTCTGCAGAGGCTGACACGAGCGAAGAATTTAACAATCGCCTTCGGCTGGAGCTTACCTCCACGAACTGAAACTATCGTGAGAAACAAAAGAATAATTCTGGCTATCGCCGCCAGTACACGAAGGGGTAGGGAAGTGAGGAAGACAACCGTATACACTGCCGACGGTTTTGTACTTGTCAGAAGAAATGATTGACGAGTTAAAATATCAACCACTCCCGCGGCAGAAACTGCCAATGCTTTTGTACTGTTCTCAAATCTCTAAAAATATGCGGGAAGCGCTTCTACAGTGTCAAAGTGCGATCTATCACCACCACGGTTAGTACATCAATGTCAAGAGGTAATTCAACAACTTCTCCGAAGCTCGGCAAGCGCTTTGTTCAGTGGGAGGTTCGTAGCGTTTTCTCACAAGTTTAATAACACTGCAAATAGACTTTAGCCATCAGTGATATATTCTCCTTCACGATTTACATGAGTCTGCCAAAGGTGGGGTAGCTTTTCGATTCCGCGATTGTAGAAATCATGTGGTTTTGAAGCGAAAAACTCCTCGAGCCATGTTCGAAGCTCATTTTCATCGGGAGAGGAACTTCCTTGAAGGTTGCACGATAGAGAGCGGAGAAGTTGAAAAACTGAAAGCGCCACATAATGTGAATGAGGTGCGTGCGCAATAACTTCCCATCCCAACCTCTATATAGTGTTTTTTGTCAGTGTAGCAGAATTTTGGTGGGCGTTCTCGTGGAGTAATATCACTTCACGCAGCCTCCCTGGTCGTTGTTCTTGGACTGCGTCAACAAGACGTCTCAGTTGTTGACTAGATGTCAGCAGTGATCGACCACAGCGGGAAAGCAACTTGTAGTACACCGACCCGTCGCTGTTCCAGGTGAAACATAATTATCTTTTATGGATGCGCGCACGCCTTTGGTAAACGGGGAGTTGCTGATTTATTTGGGCTCAACCATTCCTGTCTTTCCGTTGTGTTATCATAAAGACAACATTTATCGTCAACAGTGACGATACAGGATAGGAATGGTCGGTGTTGTTGACGAGCAAGTGGAGATGCACATATGGCCAGCTGTTGGTTCTTGTTATTTTGGCTTACAGCATACGTTGCCCATACACTCGATTTTTGAACCTTCCCCAGTGCATGCAAATGTCACATGGTGGAATTATCACGGATCATGACATTTGCCAGTTCTCGAGTGCACTGACCTGGCTCATTGTGGATTAATATACTGAAACGATCTTCATCAAACCTGAAGATGTGCCTGAACGGGGAGAGACACTAATGTCAAAATGATCCACCTCAAAATGAGAAAACAATTTTCTTGCCGTGCTCTTTCCATTGACGTTGTCCCCATATGCGGTGCAAATGTTTCGCGCTGTCTCCGCTGCTGTCACCCCTCCACTGAGATCAAACACAAGAATACGTCGAAAATGTTCCTATTTCTTCACTTGGCACTCCGGCTCCAGTCACTATCTCCAAGAGACGAAAGTACAATATGTAAACTCAAATGTCAACATGAAATACAAATAAAAAAAAAGAAGCCAATCGATCGACTCGAGTAACACACAAAGCGTTGCAAGGAAAGCTACCTTACACTGCTCACGAGTCCGCAACAGAAAGCATCGCGGATGGTATTCCCCAATCTGTAGTTTGACACCAACCTCGATCGGGTAGTGGAAGAACTTGAAGCTCTGTACTCCTCTATAACGATGGTCGTAAAGCTTATAGCGCCAAAGACAGAACAGCATATGCTACTATCTCAGGCCACTGACGATCTAGAAAACCTAAAGCTTTTCCAGTTGACTCGCCTCTCGAAATCTGACGGTGCTAGCAGAAATCCTAAGAGCTAAAAGCGGTTCAGCACAATGCTGCCGGTGCTACGGCATCAGTCACGTTGCAAGGCATTGTTCCACGCCAGTGAAGTGAGCCAAGTGTGCTAAAAACAAGTCGAAATGCCCTTTTCCACGTGGTTCGGCGCCTACATGTGGAATGTGCGGCGAAGAAGAGTATGATCTGCTGTATTTGCATCGTATGGAAGCTCGCTCCAGTTCGCTAACTTGGACAAACTACTGAGTTGCAATGAAAGAAGACGACCAAGATAGGCTCTACTTTATCCAATGCCGAAGATGCCAATTCGAAAAATGCAGTAACATCCGCCAAGCAGTGGTGAAATATGTCACAGAATAAAACACCATCAAAACCACACAGAAGACTACGCAGCAGACGCCTGAAGATGCTACCACCTCTTCGCAGGAGCGACGTGAAACAATGCGGTAATTTACGTTCGACATCTCACCGATGCAGTCGAGAGCTGTGTCCCGTGGTAAAAGGTACTGAAATAAGAATGAATGCCAGAAGCAACGCGAAGCTAAAGTTCACCCACCCTCTGGCACCGTCATTGAAGCAGCCGAGGAAACCTGGAACCAGCGCTAGTGTGATTATAGCTGCTGCAAACACCCATCTCAGCTGCTCAACTTTGCAAGACAGTGCTACGGTGAACGGCGTAACAATGGTCATGGATCTACTTCCGCAGCGAACTTAAGCTGCCTTGATGTCAGCTACGCAAGAGGATACCGGCTAGGAACCACAAAGGGGCATTATCTACATATCCATGGTCAGAATTAATGGACTGACAAAAAGGGCGTGGAACGATGTGGATGTCAACACTCAAACTTGTGTGTTTCATATATCTAAAGCCCATAGTACATGTTCGTGCGCCAAACAATTCATGTTTCCACACGGAGAGACCAATAGCCGGAGGCGCCGCAGCAGCATACATGCGAAACAGCATCCGCCACCACCCAATTTAGTTCCGCCACTAGCAATGTTAGGGTGACTGGCTTCGTCGTCCATTCGTCACTGTGAATTATCACGTTTATTTCATCGTCCTTGCAGCCGTCTTGTCCACTGTATCCTAAGGATTTTGAGGCGGTGCTGTACTTACGTGCCGGCCGGAGTGGCTGAGCGGTTCTAGGCTCTACAGTCTGGAACCGCGCGACCGCTACGGTCACAGGTTCGAATCCTGCCTCGGGCATGGATGTGTGTGATGTCCTTAGGTTAGTTAGGTTTAAGTAGTTACAAGTTCTAGGGGACTGATGACCTCAGAAGTTAAGTCCCATAGTGCTCAGAGCCATTTGAACCATTGAACCATTGTACTTACGTGGCAGGATTTTCATCGCAGGGCGCCTAAACGGCAATGCATACAAAAGGTGCGCGAGGTATCTACTGCGCTTCGCAGAAGGACATGACCCCTTGGTTGTGGGCCCACACAACGCCACCAAATTCCCCAACAGAGAGGAATATTTACTTGCATGTCTGGAAGAAGACTTTAATGAGCGACTGTCCGAAATTAATTCGAAATAAATTCGCTGAATGCGAACATCTTGGTATCAACTGTACCATGGATATCATTTCCTGATGTCTTAACAGATGTCCTGTCCTTCATCTTGTCAGTGTTTTTCATATATTCCTTTCCTCGCTGATTCTCTTCAGAAACTCATTCCTTACCTTATAAGTCCACCTAATTTTCAACATTCTTCTATACCACAGCATCTTAAATGCTTCCATTCTCTTTTTTTCCCACAGGTCATGTTTCACTATCATGCAATAATGCGCTCCAAACAAACATTCTCAGAAATTTCTTCCTCAAATTAAGGCATATGTTTCATACCAATAGAATTTTCTCAGCCAGGAATGCTCATTTTTCCAATGCACGTCCGTTTTTATCTCCTCGTTGCTCCGTCCGTCATAGGTTATTTTGCTAACGAGATAAAAAATTCCTTGACTTCATCTACTTCTTGATCACGAGTTCTAACGTTAAGTTCCTCACTGTTCTCATTTCTGGTACTAATCATTACTTTCGTCTTTCTTCGCTTTACTGTTTCATACTGATTGTACACATCCTGTAATTATTCTTTATTTGTACTGTGGATAACAATATCGTCAGCGATACTTATCATTGATATCCTTTCATCTTGAATTTTAATTCCTCTCTTGAACCTTTCTTTTATTTTTGTCATTGATTCTTCGATGTATAGATTGAACTGTGGGGGCGAAAAACTATATCCTTGTCTTACGTAATTTTTAATCCGAGCACTTCGTTCTTGGTCTTCCATTCTCATTATTCCCTCTTGGCTCTTGTACCTATTGTATATTACCCGTCTTTCCCTATAGCTACCCTTATCATTCTCTGAATTCCGAACATCGTACGCCATTTTACATTTTGGAACACTTTTTTTCAGTTCGGCAAATCCTATGAACGTGTCTTTAGTTTTCTTTAGTGTTGCTTTCATTATCAAGCGCAACGTCAGAATTACCTCTCTGGTGCCTTTCTCGTTCCTAAAGCCAAATGATCGTCATTTAACTCACCCTCACTTTGCTTTACCATTCTTCTGTATCTTATTCTTGTCAGCAATTTGGATGCATGAGATCTGACCTAATTCTGCGATAACTCTCATACTTATTAGCTCTTGATTTTTTAGAATCGCGTGTATTCCGTTTTTCCGAAAGTCAGATGGTATATTGCCAGACTCATACATTATTGCCAGACTCATACTTTCCACATACCAACGTGAACAGCGGTTTCGTTGCCAATTCCCCCTAATGATTTTAGAAATTCTAGTGGTATTTTATCTATCCTTTCTGCATTATTCGAGCTTAAGTCTTCCAAAGCTCTTTTAAATTCTTGAGCGGTTTTAGCCGCTTCAGTTTGGAGCCGCGCGGCGGCTACGGTCGCAGGTTCGAATCCTGCCTCGGGCATGGTTGTGTGTGATGTCCTTAGGTTAGTTTGTTTTAAGTAGTTCTAAGTTCTAGGGGACTGATGACCTCATATGTTAAGTCCCATACTGCTCAGAGCCAATTGAACTATTTGAAGCTGATTCTAATACTCGATACGTTATTTCTACTATATCGGCTCCTGTTTGTTCTTCCGTCACGTCATCACAGAAGCCTTCCCCTCATAGAGGCCTTCGGTGTACTCTTCCCACATATCAGCTCTCTCGTTAGCATTTAACAACGGAATTCCCATTGCACTCTTAATGTTAACGCCCTTGCTTTTAATTTCGCCTAAGGTTGTTTTGACTTCTGTATACGTTAGGTAAGTCCTTTCGACAATCATTTCTTTTTCGATGACTTCACCTTTTCATGCAGACATTTGGCGTTGTCTTTCGTACACTTCCTACTTATTTCATTCCTAAGTGACTTATATTTCTGTATTCCTGAATCTCCCTAAGTATTTTTGTATTTCTTTCATCGACCAGCTCTACTATTTATTCTCTTACCCATGGTTACTTTGCAGTTACCTTCTTTGTAGCAATATTTTTGCTTCCTACTGCTGTGATTGTTCTTTTCAGCATTGTCCATTCCTCTTCAACTGAAATGCCTACAGAGCTAATCCTTATCGCAGTTTCTACAAATTCAGATAACTTCAAGAACATCTGTTCAATCCTTAATACTTCAGTATATCACTTCTTTGGGCATTGATTTTTGCTGACTATCCTCTTAAACTTCGGTCTGTTCTTCAGGTTTACTAAATTGTGATATGAGTCTGCATGTGCTCCTGTATATGCGTTGCTATCCAGTATCCGATTTCGGAATCTCTGTTTGACCATGATGTAACGTAAATGAAATCTTCCCGTGTCTTCTGGCCTTTTGTTAGTGTATCTTCTTGAATAAAGTATTCGCTATTACTGGATGATATTTATTGGAAAACTCAATTAGCCTTTCCCCTCTTTCACACCTAGAACCAAGCCCATATTCTGTCACCCTTTCATTTACTCCTTTCCGTACAACCACAATCCAGTCCCCATGAGTATTAGATTTTCATCTCGCTTTACGTACTGAATCACCCCTACAAGATCTTCATATACTTTGCCACCTTCTTCATCTTCAATTTGCGACGTCGGCACGAATACCAAAACTATTGTTGTCAGCGTTGGTTTGCAGCCGATTCTGATGAGAACAATCCTGTCACTGAAATGTTCACTGTAATCCGCTCTCTGTCCTACCTTCCTATACATAATGAATCGTAGTCCAGTTATACAATTTTCTGCTGCTGTTGATATTATGCTATACTCATCTGACCACCAATTCGTGTCTTCTTTCCATTTCATTTCACTGGCTCCCACTATATCTAGATTGAGATTTAGCATTTCCGTCTTCAGATATTCTAGCTTCCCCACCACGTTCAAAGTTTTAATATACCACGTCCTCACTCGTACAACGGTATCCTTTCGCTGGTTATTCAATATTTTTTTGATGATCAGCTCCCTCTTGGCAGTCCACTCCGTGAGATTCCAATGGGGAACTAGTCCGGAATCTTTTGCTAATGGAGAGATCATCATGACACGTCAAGTCACAGGCCACATGCCCTGAACCTCTGCCCGCTCTTCCGCCCTCTTTTACGAGGCCATTGGCTGAATGAGGGTAATTTCTTACGCCAGAAGTCTTCGGCCGCCATTGCTAATGATTTTTGCTCGGTATTTTAGCGGTAGAGTGTTTCGAACCCGGGATGAAGCACGTTTCGATTAATGATCAAAAATCCTGCCCGAAGACCACCGTTTCTAGAGGAAACTACAACCCCCCTCCCCCCCCCCCCCAAAAAAAAAAACACTGAAAAGCCTTCCACCGTCTCTGCAGAAACCAAAATCTGTGGGTCTTACTACAGTTCACGGGAGCAACTCCACATAGCCCAAGTATTTCGAGGGACAGAACAGCTACTAATACCAAAAGTAGGATCACATGCAATACTGTCACTAAACAGTTGCACAGAAACCTGTGCCAGGACATCGAAGTGGCGACCGAAGCCTGTTGCAACCGAATTTGGGGAAATACCGTCGTTACATGACACCATCGTGATTGCTCTGCCTGGAGGATAACCAAGCACTTCCTCCGACGCACTCAGCTAATATCTAAGTTCCAGTACGGTAACACGACTGTCAATGACCCAAATGATAAACCAAACAATCTAGCTGATGCCGTTTATGAAAATTTTACAGCTATCGATGACGCAGTGACTGCAGAGCATCCTCCATCAGTAGATAACCAATTACCACGCAACCTTGTGGTGAGAGTCGAGATGACGTAGAAGGTTATGTTGGTCTCTACAACCTCAACGCCAGAAAGACTGGAGGTCCCGACGACATCAAAAATACTCTACTGCATCTATGTCACTAGTTACGGTCGCTCATCTGCTTAGCATATTTAACGAGATTTTCCAGACTAGTGATTTTCCTTTCCCTTAGCGCGAAAACAAGCAGAAATAGTGGTCATCACGAATATTGGCAAGGATCTGCGACTTGTGCAGAATTGTATACCTACACTGAAGAGCCAAAGAAACTGGCACACCTGCCTAGCCGGCGGGAGTGGCCGAGCGGTTCTAGGCGTTTCAGTCTGGAACCGCGCGACCGCTACGGTCGCAGGCTCGAATCCTGCCTCGGGCATGGATGTGTGTGATGTCCTTAGGTTAGTTAGGTTTAAGTAGTTCTAAGTTCTAGGGGACTGATGACCTCCCATAGTGCTCATAGCCATTTGAACCATTTTGAACACCTGCCTAATACGTGTAGGCCCTTGCGAGCGCGCAGAAGCGCCGCAACACTACATGGAATGGACTAGACTAATGTATGAAGTAGTGCTGGAGGGAACTATCATCATGAACTCTGCAAGGCTGTTCATAAATCGATGAGAGTACGACGTGGTAGAGATATCTCCCTATCAGCGCGTTGCAAGGCATCCCAGATATTCTAAATAATGTTCATGTCTGGGGAGTTTGGTGGCTATCGGAAGTGTTTAAACTCAGAAGAGTGTTCCTGGAGCCACTCTGTAGCAATTCTGGACGTGTGGGTTCTCGCATTGTCCTGCAGGAATTGCCAAGGTCTGTCTGAAAGCGCAATGGAAATGAATGGATGAAGGTGATCAGCCAGGATGATTACGTACTTGTCACCTGTCAGAGTCGGATCAAAACGTATCAGTGGTCCCACATCACCAAAACTGCACACGCCTCACATCATTACAGAGCCTCGACCACCTTGAACAGTCCTCTGCAGACATTCAAGGTCCATGGATTCATGAGGTTGTCTCCATACCCGTACGCGTCCATCCGCTCAATACAATTTAAAGCGAGACTCGTCCGACCAGGCAACTTGTATCCACTAATCCACAGTCCAGTGTCGTTGTTGACGGACACAGGCGAGGCGAAAAGCTTTGTCTCGTACAGTCGTGAAAGGTACACCAATGAACCTTCGGCTCCGAAGTCCATATCAATTACGTTTCTTTGAATGGTTCTCACGCTGGCACTAGTTTATGGCCCAAAATTGAAATCTGCAGCAAATGTGCGGAAGGGTTGCGCTGCTGTCACGCTGAACGATTCTCTTCAGTCGTCATTGGTCCCATCCTTGCCGTATCTTTTTCTGGGATCAGCGATGTCGAAGATTTGATGTTTTACCGGATTCCTGATGTTCCTAGTACACTCATGAAATGGTCGTACGCGAAACTCTACACTTCACCGCTATCTCGGAGATGCTGTGTCCCATCCCTCGTGCGCCGACAATAACACCCTGTTCAAAGTCAATTAAATTTTCATAACCTGCTATTGTAGCAACAGTAACCGGTCCAACAACTGGACCAGACACTAGTCTTATAACGTTGCCTACCGCAGTTCCGTATTCTACCTGTTTACATATCTCTTAATTTGAATGCGCATGCCTATACCAGTTTCTTTGGTGGTTAAGTGTATAAACCTATTACCAGCCCCATCCGAAGTCTTCAAGAGGGTGTATCTCAAGAGGTTACAGCTTCACGTCGCTTCAGAGGCGATATTAAGAAAGGAGTGCTTTGAGTTTCGATATGGTAAATCAACCGAGTATTAGCCACAGCAACACTGGAGAGGGCTTTTGATGCTACAGTTCACCGTGAGTACTTCGGTGTGGTTACTTCAGCAGGGAATTCGGTATCACATCTCCACCTCATCCACTACAGTTTCTAAGACAAGAACTTCCTTATGCGCGGTCAAGCTGCAGTAATTATCATTTCGTAGTACCCTTGCTGGCGTGTCGAAGAGGTTGGTCCTTGGACTGAACCTTTACAGACACTAAACCGCTGAAGGGCGGAAATTTTTGTTGGGTTAGTCATGCAAGTGTGGCATCGGTTTTAAGCCCTAATGCAGGTACTGCTCATGAGTGGAGAACATCTGAAGCTGTTGTTAGTGCATACAGATCGCTCTTTACGCTGATGGTACAGCGATCTTCAGCAACACCAAGAATGCCTACACTCTCGAACGTTTATTAGAACTCGCTTCTGACCACCCGCACGCTTGAGCTGTCCAGTGGCGTCTTAAATTCAATGATAGAGATTGAGTGGATCACTTGGCCTATGCGCAGCGACACATTCTCGGTCTCAGCGCTGGGCGAGTTCTCCCCTCTGTTCCAGTGGGTCAGTTGCCTCAATTGCCTGTTGCCTGCTGAGCAGCCAGCATCATCCGTTACGAGCGAAGCATTCTCAGACCGCTTCGGCTGCACTGCGGGAGTACAGGCGTGCACATGATGACAGCACTGCATGTTTTTCAAAAGATTTTAAAGAAACTATTTATTAAAAAAATTATGTCTTATTTCTATATTTAGTAATATACGTGCGGGTTGAGTTTGCGTTGGGTGCATGGTAGATCACATATTGCTGCATACAGAGTAGGGGCTAACACATTGAATTTTTCTTTAATCTCTAAACCAGAACTATATCTACCGTCAGTCTCGATAAAATGGATTGCTTGTAGTGTTCTCACTTCCGATCGTGTGCGCAAACAATGGAGAGGAATTTAAATACTTATAAATGTCACATATTCCACAAAAGGCTCGAGATACCGAATCAAATTTTTAGCAAATAATAGCATGCAAAGCAGACAGCATTTTGCCCATAGCAAAGATGTGATACTTTCTAATCTGCTGCAATATATGAGTGACTAAAGATTTTTGCAAGAAATAATATTTCTTTGAGGAGCCGTTGGTAGCTGGTGAAATGAGAATTATTACGGGCTTGTAGCAAAATAGATGAAGGAAACAAACTGATACGCCAGCTAAACCCGCTGGGTAGAACGGGTAATTAGGAGTGTGGAAAGGGCCACATAAGGTGTCGGTCAGTTTCACTTTCAAAATTGTAATTTATTGTAATTTAATAACAAATAACACCTTTAAACCATAACGGCACATAGCTGAACCTTTACGAGTTTCAAAATCCAGTTCTTTTACGGCTGAAGGCCTCCAAACAAGAAATCTTAAAAAGCAACAAGATAAACTTTAAAAACGCAATTAAATTTCAAAATTTTAAAATATATCACCATAATCTTTTAAGGCAGAAGGCCGCAATGTTTTCGCTTAAGGGAAAATTTTGAGAATAAGGCTTTAAGAGGCTGAACGCCCACGGTTGATTTTCCAAAAATTCAAACATACCTTAACTTTTAGGTTTTAAATGGTCGAACGCCCACTAAATGAAAAAGCATCGCAACGACAATGTTGCTTTACACAAACTGATTTACACAAAACCCAATAATTTTTTTTAATCATTGGCTATAATAGATTATCAATAGGCCATTAAACAACCAAGAGAAGGACAGTATAGACAACGGCACTCAGACGTCTACAGAAGGGGGGTGGGGGGAGGGGGCTGCCCTCGAAACATTAACGTTCACTTAGGTGAGACAGGTGGTGGGCCCAGCTACACTTTATCCGTCGGTAATCCAACAAAGAGACAGTCACGGACCAATCGACCAAACGACTTGCTAGCCACCAATAGGTACATAAAAACTCAAAGACCAAACTGTTACCGACGTGATTATCCACAATGAATATGTATTTAGCTGTCAAAACTACACACCATGTTGGACAACGACAAGAGGTGAGGAAACGACGCTGCCTGAAATTATGTTAGTGGGCAGGGCAGGTAACTCTAACGGCCACAAGGCAAAAAATTCCTCTGGTGCACTTGAATTGTAGTGAACCAATATAGTTAATTCCACCGCACGGCGGCTCGATTTCACTACTACAAACACTCGGTGCTCCTCACAGGAAAAGTTCCCCAACAGCAAAACACCGAAACGAACGACACAACATGAATGGACGTGGCTTGGGTACTTAACATACCACTCAACTTTGACGTCCTGGGTCCGTGAGCCGCAAAGCTCATAGCGATCGGACAGCTGCACACACACACTCCGACAGTGCGCAGGGACTGCTAGCGGACCTAGCCGTCTGCACCGCACGGAGATGTCCTCCCTGGTCCGCACCAACCGACCGACTGCTGCCGACAACATCCAAAATAGTCGTCAGTGGAAATAACGCCAACTACACACACAACCTGACAAACACTTCCACCAAGACCCCATCAGTAACTAAGCACGCACGAAGACAGATCGGGAGTCGATGCGCGCGCGCACACACGCACACGCGCACACACACACACACACACACACACACACACACACACACACACACAGCCGACTCAAGAACGATCGGTGAGCCAAAACGCGTCGTCCGGTAGGACGGCCGACCGACGATCCACCGTGGCCCGGCTCAAGTGATGCGTAGAGGCAATGGTCGGGCGAGCCATGTCGACGCAGACCTCACTGCTGCTCCAACCCGACTGCACTAGTGCCGCATTGCAACTCTCCGACTGGCAGGTCCGGACTGCGCTCCAGACGCGTTCCAACTGACTAGCAACCCCAACTCGCGACCCGAACTCGCTTACGACAGACAACGACTGGGAAGTAATGGCAGTCGAGCGAAGATACTACGAGAGGAGATATATAGACACGTGCTGCTAGCGCCGCTCACGGCCAGGCAAAGCAGCAACTCAGTGACACCAGTTATTTGATTTAACGTAGTGAGGTGGAAGTACGTTAAAAACAGGGTGTAAAACACATGATGGCTGGAACATGAGTCACGCACAGCTCACAAACTTTTATTTTTAAACCGAACATGAGCTTACCGTTAGCCATTGCTTTCATTTGTCCTCAGTTGTTTGATTAATAGCAGACTGTTTCCAGGATTATGTAACAACTGCAATTGCACTGGCAGGTCAGTAAGGTGAAATTGTGTAAACTACGCTGTATTGTTGGAAAAGAAGCTAATTTTAACATGGCAACAGGAGAAATAAAAGAAAGTGTAGAGGACACAAAAATGAAAACGCTCTCTCCGTTTCAGTTTCAGTATAATCTTGTACCAATTGTGCTTTTGGTAATAAACGGTTGACTTGTAGAATTAACCATCGTATCATGCGACAAATAATTATTTTTTATATGCTACGAACGTTCGCAGAATCGCTAGCTGTAACTTACAAGTTCTGCGACGTAAGCGTTTTTGCAGCAGAGCTACACCTCTTCAACCGCGCTGTCGTGTTCGAAAGTGAGCCCCAATCACTACCTCTCTATCGCGTATCTGCACAGCTAGGGGACGATGTACTATTGAATGCTATCCACAAGACCGTTGCCCCTTGTAGTTTCTCGCACCGTTATCCCTACGGCGCTACCATCCACCTGCATCAGAGGTAATCCTGATCCATTAAGTAATACTGTGTGATCTCTTGCTTGACGTTAGATAGTTGTCTGGCGTGGCGCCAGCACACCCGAGACGTCAGGAGCCAAGACAGCAGTTGGTTTTACGCACTGCTACTGTCCACCCGATCAGAGCCGTTTGGTTTCACAAAGCGCAGAAGTGATGATGATGTTTGATTTTGTTGGGCGCTCAACTGCGTGGTCATCAGCGCCCATACAAATTCCGAATGTTTCACACAGTCCAATTTCTTTACTCACTCCAGTTTAGCTTTTTTTTTTGGTTATCAGTCTACTGACTGGTTTGATGCGGCCCGCCACGAATTCCTTTGCTGTGCTAACCTCTTCATCTCAGAGTAGCACTTGCAACCTACGTCCTCAATTATTTGCTTGACGTATTTCAATCTCTGTCTTCCTCTACAGTTTTTGCCCTCTACAGCTCCCTCTAGTACCATGGAAGTCATTCTCTCATGTCTTAGCAGATGTCCTATCATTCTGTCCCTTCTCCTTATCAGTGTTTTCCACATATTCCTTTCCTCTCCGATTCTGCGTAGAACCTCCTCATTCCTTACCTTATCAGTCCACCTAATTTTCAACATTCGTCCATAGCACCACATCTCAAATGCTTCGATTCTCTTCTGTTCCGGTTTTCCCACAGTCCATGTTTCACTACCATACAGTGCTGTACTCCAGACGTACATCCTAAGAAATTTCTTCCTCAAATTAAGGCCGGTATATGATATTAGTAGACTTCTCTTGGCCAGAAATGCATTTTTTGCCATAGCGAGTCTGCTTTTGATGTCCTCCTTGCTCCGTCCGTCATTGGTTATTTTACTGCCTAGGTAGCAGAATTCCTTAACTTCATTGACTTCGTGACCATCAATCCTGATGTTAAGTTTCCCGCTGTTCTCATTTCTACTTCTTGTCATTACCTTGGTCTTTCTCCGATTTACTCTCTACCCATACTGTGTACTCATTAGACTGTTCATTCTGTTCAGCAGATCATTTAATTCTTCTTCACTTTCACTCAGGATAGCAATGTCATCAGCGAATCGTATCATTGATATCCTTTCACCTTGTTTTTTAATTCCACTCCAGAACCTTTCTTTTATTTCCATCGTCGCTTCCTCGATGTACAGATTAAAGAGTAGGGGCGAAAGGCTACAGCCTTGTTTTACACCATTCTTAATACGAGCACTTCGTTCTTCATCGTCCACTCTTATTATTCCCTCTTGGTTGTTGTACGTATTGTATATGACCCATCTCTCCCTATAGCTTACCCCTACTTCTTTCAGAATCTCGAACAGCTTGCACCATTTTATATTGTCGAACGCTTTTTCCAGGTCGACAAATCCTATGAAAGTGTCTTGATTTTTCTTTAGCCTTGCTTCCATTATTAGCCGTAACATCAGAATTGCCTCTCTCGTCACTTTGCTTTTCCTAAAGCCAAACTGATCGTCACCTAGCGCATTCTCAATTTTCTTTTCCATTCTTCTGTATATTATTCTTGTAAGCAGCTTCGATGCATGAGCTGTTAGGCTGATTGTGCGATAATTCTCGCATTTGTCAGATCTTGCCGTCTTCGGAATTGTGTGGATGATGCTTTTCCGAAAGTCAGATGGTATATCGCCACACTCATATATTCTACACACCAACGTGAATAGTCGTTTTGTTGCCACTCCCCCAATGATTTTAGAAATTCTGATGGAATGTTATCTACCCCTTCTGCCTTATTTGACCGTAAGTCCTCCAAAGCTCTTTTAAATTCCGATTCTAATACGGTATCCCCTATCTCTTCTAAATCGACTCCTGTTTCTTCTTCTATCACATCAGACAAATCTTCACCCTCATAGAGGCTTTCAATGTATTCTTACCACCTATCTGCTCTCTCCTCTGCATTTAACAGTGGAATTCCCGTTGCACTCCTAATGTTACCACCGTTGCTTTTAATGTCACCAAAGGTTGTTTTGACTTTCCTGTATGCTGAGTCTGTCCGTCCGACAATCATATCTTTTTCGATGTCTTCACATTTTTCCTGCAGCCATTTCGTCTTAACTTCCCTGCACTTCTTATTTATTTCATTCCTCAGCGACTTGTATTTCTGTATTCCTGATTTACCCGAAACATGTTTGTACTTCCTCCTTTCATCAATCAACTGAAGTATTTCTTCTGTTACCCATGGTTTCTTCGCAGCTACCTTCTTTGTACCTATGTTTTCCTTCCCAACTTCTGTGATGGCCCTTTTTAGAGATGTCCATTCCTCTTCAACTGTACTGCCGACTGCGTTATTCCTTATTGCTGTATCTATAGCGTTAGAGAACTTCAAACGTATCTCGTCATTCCTTAGTACTTCCGTATCCCACTTCTTTGCGTATTGATTCTTCCTGACTAATGTCTTGAACTTCAGCCTACTCTTCATCAATACTATATTGTGATCTGAGTCTATATCTGCTCCTGGGTACGCCTTACAATCCAGTATCTGATTTCGGAATCTCTGTCTGGCTTTTATGTAATCTGATTGATATCTTCCCGTATCTCCCGGCATTTTCCAAGTATACCACCTCCTCTTGTGATTCTTGAACAGGGTATTCGCCATTACTAGCTGAAACTTGTTACATAATTAGTCTTTCTCCTCTTTCATTCCTCGTCCCAAACCCATATTCTCCTGTAACCTTTTCTTCTACTCCATCCCCTACAACTGCCTTCCAGTCGCCCATGACTATTAGATTTTCGTCCCCCTATGTATACTGCATTACCTTTTCAATATCCTCATACACTTTCTCTATCTGTTCATCTTCAGCTTGCGACGTCGGCATGTATACCTGAACTATCGTTGTCGGTGTTGGTCTGCTGTCGATTCTGATTAGAACAACCCGGTCACTGAACTGTTAACAGTAACACACCCTCTGTCCTACCTTCCTATTCATAACGAATCCTACACCTGTTATACCATTTTCTGCAGCTGTTGATATTACCCGATACTCATCTGACCAGAAATCCTTGTCTTCCTTCCACTTCACTGACCCCTACTATATCTAGATTGAGCATTTGCATTTCCCTTTTCAGATTTTCTAGTTTCCCTACCACGTGAAGCTTCTGACATTCCATGCCCCGACTCGTAGAACGTTATCCTTTCGTTGATTATTCAATCTTTTTCTCATGGTAACCCCCCCTTGGCAGTCCCCTCACGGAGATCCGAATGGGGGACTATTCCGGAATCTTTTGCCAATGGAGAGATCATCATGACACTTCTTCAATTACAGGCCACATGTCGTGTGGATACACGTTACGTGTCTTTAATGCAGTGGTTTCCATTGCCTTCTGCATCCTCATGTCGTTGATCATTGCTGATTCTTTCGCCTTTAGGGGCAATGTCCCACCCCTAGGACAAGAGAGTGCCCTGAACCTCTATCCACTCCTCCGCTCTCTTTGATAAGGTCGTAGCAGAATGAAGCTGACTTCTTATGCTGGAAGTCTTCGGCCACCAATGCTGATTATTTATCAAAATTTAGGGAGTGGCGGGGATCGAACCCGGTACCGAAGATGTTTTGATTGTGAATCAAAGACGCTACCCCTAGACCACGGGTGCAATTTAGCTACTTTTACGAACGATGATGATGATGAAATGATGAAGACATCACAAACACCGAGTCCCCAGGCAGAGAAAATCTCCAACGCGGTGGGGAATCGAACCCGGGTCCCCATGATCCAGAGGCATCAACGCTAGCCACTAGACCGCGAGCTGTGGACTACACACAAAGCGCAGGTTGCAGTAGTATCCTGTACTGGAATACTCTGCCGTCGTCTGGGATCAAACCGTTTAAACGCAAATACAGACGCTACAGTGAGTGCAGAACTATGAAACCATGAACTGCTGTTTGCACTTCACCTTCCAAGGATTTGTCTAACCGTACAATTGCATGAAATGGATATCAACCAACGCCTAAACGACCGTTTTAAAGAGACTACCCACATCTTCTACGAGAGCACGCAGAAGTCGCACAACACGAGTACTTCGCATTGACACCTTCAGGCACTCTAAAGTTTTCTCTAGTAATGAAAATGAAGTGGGGGAGTTACAGGAGAGCAACAACAGCTGTTACTGACTCTTCAAATGGTGCAAATGGCTCTGAATACTATGGGACTTAACATCTATGGTCATCAGTCCCCTAGAACTTAGAACTACTTAAACCTAACTAACCTAAGAACAGCACACAACACCCAGCCATCACGAGGCAGAGAAAATCCCTGACCCCGCCGGGAATCGAACCCGGGAACCCGGGCGTGGGAAGCGAGAACGCTACCGCACGACCACGAGATGTGGGCGCTGACTC
Organism: Schistocerca serialis cubense; assembly: GCF_023864345.2. Lineage (NCBI taxonomy): Eukaryota > Metazoa > Arthropoda > Insecta > Orthoptera > Acrididae > Schistocerca > Schistocerca serialis. The sequence goes on from NC_064642.1 coordinate 594,621,096, forward strand.
TAAAAAACTGGGTACAGAAAAGACAACAGAAGCTGAAGCACAAAATAAAAATCAATAAAGAATAGGAGAAGCAAGTACATGTTGTGCAACTCGAAAAACAACTGGAGAATTATGTACAGCTGTGCGAACATCCATCTCATGCATGTATGGGAAATTAAAGCGACGATACAGAACGATGAGGAAATACACTGACAAGAGCGACTTTGACAAACGGCAGATTGTTATGATCCAGCACCTGCCAACGAGCCTCTTGGAAACGGCGATGCTGGTCAGCTGGTGATCCGTCGCTGGTGACCTCGACGTCGACGCAACGTTAAGCCCCAACCTTCCATCGCGTTCTTTTTTTTCGACTGTTTGCATGTTACCATCATGAGCAGCTATGGAAAGTGGTTGAATTACGATGAAACCACGAGTAGGCGACTGGGTAGGGTCGACTATTCATGACTTCCGTAATTTTCAATTCCTTATAGAGAGACCTAATGTTTTACCTCATTTCGTGAATACCTAGCTTCTATTTATCTCTGTTTCTCATTTTGAATGTCATTTTCCAAGTATAGGGGCTCCAGCACTGTAACGTTAGTTTAAGAAAAGGTGAGGGGAACTCCTTCTTTGTTAAGGAGGCAGGTGCGCCAAAGGGGAAGATAGAAGGTGCCTGCACACCAACTGTAGACAGACAGTAGTAAGTAGTCAGCCTCTGTTGATATCACATGTCGAATCGTATGCATGGCTGAAATCTATTCAAATCCTTGGAAATATTGCCTCGAACAGTCTCTGTCTCCGACAACAAAGACGTCGAATCCTTAAACAGTGCTCCGGGGCAATTGTTAATTAGAAGCAGAGGCATGTGTGATACTTGTTAATGCAAAGTTGAAACTACACTGTATTTGACGACCACTTAGTACATAGCATCGACGCCTTCAGGCACTCTAAAGTTTTCTCTTCTAATGAAAATCACGTGCGGTGGTATTTGTTGTATGTTCTTTTATAAATATAACTTAATTTATTTGTGCGTAGAAACCTAACTCGTATTGCCTGTGATGAACTCGTGGCCGTACTAGAAAAAGCTACCATAGTGTCATAATCCTAAAGAAGAATTTTCCTTATTTTCTCAAGAAAGAACGCCGGAAATTTGTGTTATATTGAAAAACTGTTTAAAGATTCCGTCTAGTTAAAAGGCGCCACTAACATTTCCTGCATCGTGTTGTTGTAATAGAATCATATTTTCATGATAGGGCAACCACTGACACAAAAGTAAATTATTACTGACATTATCTTTCGACAATCATTCAAGATAAACCATTAATTCCATTGGTTTAATGTTTCATTACTTGCTAAATGTGGCAAGTACATGTTCGGTTATATACTGGTCCACCAGAACATTATGACCATCTACCGAATGGCCGGTACATTCACCTTTGACACGAATAACAGCGGTGGAGCAATGAGGACTTTTTAGGGAGTTTGAGGTAATTGGCACCACATCTGCACACACAATTCTCCTAATTCCGAGGAGGGAGGGCGATGAGCTCTAATGCCAGATGTGCTCGATCGTGTTCGAATCTGGGGACTAGGGGGGCCAGCACGTCAATTGGAACCCGCCACTGTGCTCCTCGAAACACTCCATCACACTCCTGATCCTGTGCCAAGGCGCATTATCTTGTTGAAAAATGGCTCCGCCTTAGGGAAAAATTTCTGTAACTATACCATTCATTTCTCTCACATAATTATTATTATTCCAGTTTTCCATTCTAGCCCCCTTTTGCAAAAAGATTTGGTCTGCAACCCTGCTTGTTATTTCTTTCCAGCGTCCTATTTAACTTGTCCACATACTTCAGAAACTGTTCTATTGATTTTTCAGTCACATGCAATAACCACCAATGAACAGTTTCAGGTAACCTTCCCTTCAGTGCATCAGTTTGTTTCAATTCATCAATCAGTGGTTTCAAATGGGCATTTTTAATTGGTTTTTAAAAAACCGTTCTTCCATGGAGTCTCTGTGTCTCCTCTAACTTGACCCATTTAGGAAGTCACTTTCAATTCCACTCTGTCCTAACACTTATAAAAAAATTATTAAGGACACTCTTTTTAAAATTCTTATGTTTTTAATTTTGTATACAACTCTGATTTGCCGAAGATAGTACCTCCTCATCCAAATATCTTTCCACAAATTTAATTTTAAGATTGTAAGTTATGTAAAGAATGAAATTGTCGTTACTGTATTTTAAGAATTGGAAGGACGTAGTCTACTATCTTCATGAAAAATTTTCAGTGGTGTGTTAGACAAAAGATTGCAATCTGTACTTAAAATGTATTTACAACCACCCCTTCACGTAAACCTCTTAACTGTCTTTGATTATTAAGCTGATTATTCTCTGTTATGATTCACTACTATTGCATTAGCTATCTTTTTCGATAATGCTCTTTTCAACCCCAACAATCTTTTTAACTAAGCTATTCGATTTTGTCTAGCAACTATTGTTAACAGATTCAACTTTATCACGTAAATTATGTTCCACATTTGAAAGTTCACCTCACAAGTCAGCTTCAAAGTCAATTACTCACTGATCAATCTCTTGTACTATGTTTTGTGTGTTCGTGACTCTGTACCTAATTTTATAGTTCCTGAATCTGCAATTGCAACCTTAGCACTTAGTTCATTTTTGACACTGAGGATCTGATTATGTAGTTCTTCCCTGATCATCAGAATTAAATTCCCTAACTCAGTTTTAATAGGGTGACAGTTTTCAGAAATTCGATTTCTAAAGTCTTCTTCTTATAACATCGCTATTTTGAGCTAAATTATTTTAAAGTCACTTTTTAAGGCATCACTGTTTTTAGCAATTTAATTGTTTCCTGCAGAAATTTGTTTGTAGTTTTCTTAAATTTGTTTTATATTTCATTTTCTAATTCACCATTTAAATTGTTCTTGTTTCTAGCCATCTGACTGTTTGGGAAATTTGTTTCTTTCAGAGGTTTGTTTCCCTATCTCACTTTAAGAGAATTGTTAGTTTTGGAAATTCGTCGGGTGTTCTAATAATGGTTCATTTACAGCGTCTGTTGAAGTTTTCATACTCAGATACAGCGTTAGTCCATAATTTGCCCCTTCAAATAAGTTCTGAACTGAACTACTTCTTTTGTCCTCCAAACATCATTTTTCAGAGTTTTAACAAAAATGCAAGTGCAATAAAACACAAATTTGTGTTATTGTTTTCTACCCTAATTGAATATGTAAACAGGAAAACTGAAATCTGGTACTGAACTTTCACTGTAGGAGAAGTTATATCCATTATATCGTCCAGTATTATTGTCCACAAATTGTATTTGGTTTTCAGTCGCGTCTCCACTTTGTAATATTTTACGACCATTATAACTCTCTTTTAGGCTAGCAGTACCTGAAGAATATTTCTTCATATAATAGCAATCCGCAGGTGACACCTCCAAGTGTCACATGCGGTTTCAGTAATGAATATCTGTTTTATAATGTATCCACTCCGCAAGTGTTCATCATTTTTAATGAATTTGAAATACATGTCCGCCTTGACAAATTTTAGTTTCGTTAGTCACCTGATACTTTAGCTGGCCTCCTTGTCTTTTCCTCGGAGGTATGATTGCCTTGATATCTTCTTATCTGAAGAAAGCCGTAATATCCTCAGACTGTTTGGTTTGGTTGGTTGGTTGATTTGGGCGAGGGTACAAAACAGCGAGGTTATCGATCCCATCGGATGAGGGAAGGAAATCGGCAGTGCCCTTTCAAAGGAACCACCTTTTGCCTGAAGCGACTTAGAGAAATCACGGAAAACCTAATTTAGAATGGCCGGAAGTGAGTTTGAACCATCGTCCTCCCGAATGCGAGTCCAGTGAGCTAACCACTGCCCTACCTCTCAGAATAGCCTTTTACGCGAAAAGTTTTCCTCAACTGCTGCAGTTCGGAAGGTAGCCTCTCCTTGTCGCATATGTCTCGTGGTCTCCACTCGAAGATGAATTTGCATTATGCTGGACGGTGGCTGCTATCTGCGTTAATGTACAGGTCGGTGTGTGTGTTCTTCCTGTAAAGAGAATGGCCTAATGTTCCGTCAGCGAATGTCGAGAAAAGGCAGACATCTGTTTTCTTCCACCTCCATGGTGAATTAAATACAGTCATGTATATTGTTGAGGTGGTTAAGAAATTATTGTAGATTCTCTGCGCCGTGCGTACCGGTAGAACACCTTCGGTTTCACGCGTGGCGTTTCGAGAAGCGTTTCTTCGAAGTGTTCCATATATATGTTTGCGATACATGGCGCCTTGGCAAGTCCGTCTGTCTATTGGTAGAATTTATTGGAAGTATGTGGCAGTGAGAGCGTTCCAATGGGTCTTCGGCGACGTGGTCCCTTAGTATTGTCAAGGAGTCCTCAGGAGGTTCCCGTGTGACATCAAGGTTGATGAGGATGTCACTTTTACCCAGACGTGTCCCTCAAAGTATATTGGCAAACCCTGTCGAGTTTTTGACATGATGAGGACACTGACCCACGAGAGGTTTCAATAGCTTCGCCAGGTGTTTGGTCCCTCCATAAGTTGGTGAATTTATTGTGTCCACTATTGGATGTAATGGAACTCATTTCTCCTGGGTCTCTGCAAGTCCGCAAAGGCTTGATGGTATCCGCGCCATGGACTACAGCCCTCTAACCATATTCTTGTCCATTCACAAGTTGTTTAGCAGTGAGTTGTTCTTTCTTGTCACAACTGATGTAGGCTTATTTTTCAGGATCTTGTAAAAGTATCTCAATCTTCTGCCAATATTCAACTGATTGTAGCAATACAGTCGCATTGCCTTTGACTGCCACCATGACAACTGTATTTTCGTCTTCTCGTAGGTCGCGTATCACCCACCCTGTGATCAGCTGTTGAGATGTTGGTTTCCGGCGTTTTTGCTTTTTCCAAGACCATGCAGGTCTCCATGATGGCCTCTTCGGCACTGTCGGAGGGAAGCCGCCAGATAATCTCCCGTTTAGGTAATGTGGTTGGAACCGGTGCAAAATTTAATACTTTTGGCAGCACGGATGTTGTTGCCTCTCCCAGTTCCTTTTCAATTTAACTGATAATGGTCCTCGAACACTTCGTATCGATATGCTGCACTTGAGACACTGGCAGCCCAAAACCACTGGCTGCGACTCGCGACTCTCCCCCCCCCCCCCCCCCCCCCAACTTCCAAATGAAAATAACGACACACGTTGCTATCAGAGAATTCATAACGTGAATTTCGCTCTGTTACATCACACTGGATATAGACTCATGATGCCACATACAGCACAAAATCCACCAAAGGCTTGTCGAATCAATGTCACGCAGAATCCATGCTGTACTGCGCAAATTCGTTCTGTGCTGCGCTCCAAGTGTGGACCAATGCACTGTTAAGCGGGCGGTCTTGAGGTTTTGCCAGTTCATGTGTGTCGGTTTACATATGACGCGACATTATTTAATCCTTCATTGGGAGATTAAGTTTTGCGACTGACTAATGGCCTTGATAGGGCGGGTCTAAGACTTTACGGAATATCCATTGGTACATAAGATGTTTTTGACGTCGCCTAGTTCGCAGACACACTCTTACGCTCTGATGCGAGGATGGTGATACATCTCTTCCATCAACTCAAGGGGACTGACTATGCATTTTCACGTCCAACTCTCTCGCGGATTGTAAAATTGTTGCTCTTTGGTTTATTTATTCTCTTTGTAACAACACATTTACGAAAAGAGTTACGTGAAATACTTTTAGCAATGCTGTGCTTTGCTTTTCTTTATCGTCATTACCTTTTAGCGGAATAAAATGTATATATGGAAGCCTTATTGTTCTGTATCTGGCCTACAATTTAAGGAACGATTTTTCATAACTGCAACTCATGCTAAGAATCAATATATCTTCCCTACTTCATAGTGATTAAAAGTTGAAATTACTTTGTTATGAACACTGATGTTACAGTTCGTGTGATCGTTCAAAAACACAAGTTCGCAGTGGATTTTATTTCTCGTTAAAATGCTATTTCATACCACGACTAGCCCAAGAACATGAGACTCTCATTAAAAAATACGTTGTCACTATGAAGTTTGCCAGATCAGAACGGAGCACAGCAAGATTCCTATCAGATTCTGAAGGTACATTAAATTATTTGCACTGTAAATTATATCCTATCAGCAGCCCGCGTCAATCTGCAACACATCATAAAATCTGCTGATCTTCACTGCCAGTCTGGGAGCTAAAAGAAATAATATTATTTTTACTATTATTTTACCGCTTCCTTGCGGTATGCTCGACTATATTGTAAGTCGTTTAAATACGCCGCGGCAGCGGCTCTTCGTTCTCCACGCAGCTCAGCACCACAGATAATATTTATATAACTGAAAAATGTCTCAACAGGATGGGATAATATGCAAGCAAGCTTAACAATAAATAATACAAGTTTTCATTTAAACACCTCTATTAAAACCTTTAAATATCTCAGTGATTACAGACCTTTGTGAATTCACACGTAATGGCGTACATTGCTTAGTCTCGACAAAAGAATGCTACATTGGCGTTCTCTACGACAACAACAGGAGATCTTACTCGCACAACTTCCAAATTAAGACGACCAAGACATTCATATTCAACACGTATTATATACTAGTTCCTTTTTTAATCTCTGTTTAACATTTATCTTCTGTGTCGGTTTTATTACTCGCCGACGCAGACGTTTTCAGAAATAAATAATAAAAAAAATACATAATTTTATACAGTGACACAATATGATACATCTAATTCTCTAATTACTACCTAATATATTGTTTTTGTTTCTCTAGACGTTACAATGCCCCCTGGCAGCAATTGACTAACGTTGGAAATGTTCGGCAATATGCTGCCACTAACGTCTGTTTGGTTATTGTCTGTTACCTTGGTTGGATCATTCACTTTACACTTTTTAGTTCTTTTACACTGTAGGTTTAATTACACTTTTTATACTGTTCTTTCACTTTGCGAGGTGACCGTCAACCTATTCCCAGGGTCATTACATTTATTTGGCTCCCCCATTCGGGCTACGTGCGATCAGAAAACCTGGGAAGACTGCGCCGGAGCCATGGTCATCTCGTCTGGTTTGTTTTAATACCCAGTTTGATCACAAAAAGTTCAGATTCTATCCAATGTTCACATATAACAAAGGCTATTTGTGTGAGCATGTTAAACCTTTAGTCTCTTTGTTACCCATATAATATTTGTGTTTTGGATTGTAATGAAAGTCACTTGTTACACATTTTTACAGTAGTATCATGAATCGTCCTTGCATTTACTCGCGACAATTGGTTTAAAATGTCCAGCATTCATGCGAGTATACTCCATTAACATGACGAAAACGTATTATATCTATATATCACTGAACCAATGAATACTTTGAGTCCGTATTGAATAACTCAAGAAAAAAAAAACAAATGTTTGTCACGTCATTTCGTGTCCACTAAACCCTATTCATGTTAGTGCATTAAACATCTATTTGATAGTTCATTTGAATGACAACAATGTTGTACGGAGCTGGCGGCGCGAAGCAATTGTTGAGTAGCGTCGTCTGGAACGCCGCGTGCCGACGGCCGCTGGGTTCGACGACCGGCTCTCAGTAACAGCGACGTCGTGCTGACGTGGCGCCCAAGCAGTCGCGAATCGCGGCGAACCATTCGCCGATGTCGGCGAGTGGCAGTGGTTTACCGCGACCGGCTGGCTGGCGGCACGGCACTCGTCTCGGCTTCTCCGCATGGCTCCCCGTTGTAGCGCATGAAACAAACATTCCACAACGGTGTACTGTCTTTAAGGACACAGATTACTAGCTGTGGAAGAAGATGCAACTTGTTAAAAGCGTTTATTGTTCAGTAAGCCGTCGCTTCACTGGTATGCACAGGATGGTTTGGCGTGATAACAGGTTTCTTGTGGCATTGTGACACTGGTATTCAAGGTTCGTCACACGCACATTGTACTACACATTTTCACTCACTCCACGGTTGGTACACTGCCAGAACGTCTTTCAACACGTGAAAATGTTTCGTAACACACATACTAAATGTCCCCGTCGATCGATGTTCGTTTAACTCGACTCCGAATGAATCAATAACTACTGTTTTTATACACTGTCTATTGTTCGTTGAGCACTGCACTAGGACAGTCTGTCACTCAACACTAGACTTATCGACGTATATATTGGTGCAGATACAACAGTCATTTTCTGTCCCTGCTACACACAATATTCCGTCCTTTCCTCCATTGTTTATGCACACAGTTTATTTTTTAATACCTTTTAACTGTTCTTCGCATACTCACTCTCATCTACATGGCGTCTATTTGTTTTTACCTTATCACAACACACTTTTCATATTGTTACTAGGCGTATACAGCCCTTTTGTAAAAAATTTTTAATTTTCTTATCAGTGTAGCTTGCCTGGTTATCACCCATCTATCAAACAGATTTTACCATGTGCATGACAGCTTGACTTGGGCATATTGATCAATAAATACTTCATTTGGCACTAGCATTATTTTTAATAATTTTTCCTATATGACCACAGTGTAGGTTCCACATTGGTTGACTTAATTCGCGTATCGCGTAATGAATATTCAAGGGCGTGTACCAAGTACACAGGCTTCAATTGAAGCATTGTTATATACAAAGCGGATTTTCCACGGAACGGGCTTGTTTTTTGATTAGCTTATGCTCCAGTGTCGTTCTCATATCACTACTGGCAGCAAACATCACATAGTTGTTGCATATTACAGAGTCCATGTTTGGCTAGTCAAGACTCTCTCTCTCAGGGTTCCTTATCCTAATACAATTGCAACAGTTACCTTACTATATTAGATTGCATCATTAATTGCACTTACATACTACACATAGAAAATGGTTCAAGAAATTAATCCTTTGTATAATGATTCGAGAAATTAATCCTCACTTTATCAACAAGAAGATTGTTCGTTGCTTAATGAGCCTATAATTTTTTAATGGCTCTAATTGTCTGTAAACAAAATCTTTCCCGTGTAAGCTATTGCCTACTTTCTGAATCCACTTCCTCCAAGTTTCATTACACACAAATTTCTTTCTTAATACTAACATACTTATATTCTAAAACACAATTAAAATCTTCTTACAACTATTACTCTTTATATGTGATATGTCACTGAATAAATAACTTCACATCTTTACGTGGATACAATCCTTTGATCTTCCCCGTATGGGGATGTGCTAACAAATAGCTACATTCGTGTGGCACGCTTATTACTTCAAAAGGCCCTGAATATAGCAATTGCCACTTGCTATTCTGTTTTAAGGTGGCTGAGGATTTAGCGTGGTTACGAATAAGTACTAGATCTCCTACATTATATTTCTGTTCGTTAGTTACACCTCGGTCGTACTTCCTTTTCCTCTTTGCCGCACAGCTGGTTAGTCTGTTCCATATCTTTTTCATCTTTTCCTCCCTTGTTTCTGCCTTGACTGGTAGTCTCGGCAAAGGCATGAGCCATTCATTCGGTGTCTCACTAAATCCCTTCAATATCTCTACCGGTGGATAGCCTGTACTTGAATGGGGTGTTAAATTGTGTATTTCTACAAATTTCGGTATTAGCCCTGGCCATTTTGTATGTTGGTTCCCTATGTAGATTCTAAGGAACTTATTCAATTCTCTGAATATTCTTTCAACTAGACTGGCTTCGGGATGGAACCGGGATACCAGAATATGCTGTATATTTTGTTCCCGTAGGTAATTTTTCCAAGTTCGACCCGTGAATAAGAAGCATTATCAGTCGTTATGGCTTCGGGTTTTCCCACTTGAGGCAAGTATTCTTGACTGATCCGCCTGACCATGGTTTTGGCAGTAGCTGATTTTATGCAATAAATTGCCAAGTATTTGGAAAAAATATCGTACATGGCCAGTATATATTTCATACCTCCTCTGGCCATGGGATAAGGACCGGCTACATCCACAGATACTATTTGAAGCGGCCTGAGTGAAACTATGGGATGTAGCTCAAACTTAGTGGATCTATTATAATGTTTTGCTTTTTGACATATCACGCAAGTTCTAACTGTTGCCTGAATCTGGTGTTTCATACGGGGAAAGTAGCAGTATCTCGCCATGATCTCTGCACACTTTCCAATCCCTGCATGGCCCCATGCCAAGTGCGTGTGCCATATCATAACTTTTACCGACTGGTTAGGTATACATACTGCCCAGCAGTCTTCTTTCGTACTAAGTTTATGATACAAAATATGGTTCACTATTTTAAAACCTTGCTCATCTCTATTGTTAACACCCTCTTCAATATTATTAATGATTTTTTTCCACATCGGATCTGCCCTTTGTAATTCGCACATGTTTTTACATATATATAAAAAATCCTTCATGTAAGTATTGTCACGCACTAACAGCACTTTATACTCCGCGGATTGCTCTAACATTTCTGCTAAATCCGGTAATCCTACCGGCAGTCGCGACAGAGCATCCGCTATTACGTTATCTTGGCCTTTTATGTACATAATCTTTATCCGGTATTCTTGTAATACAAGCATCCATCTCCTCAGTCTGGTATGGAATAGTTTGCATGACATCAAAAAACTTAACGCCTGGTGGTCACTATACACTTTAATCTCCTTCCCTTGTAAATAATAATTAAACTTTTTCACAGCCCAGACTACTGCAAGTGCTTCCAGTTCGGTTGCCGAGTAGGCTCTCTCGCAGCTATTTAAAGTCCTACTGGCGAAGCCGATAATCTTTATTGTTGTCGGGTCGTTTCCTTCCTCCCACTGAAATAAGCACGCTCCCAGGCCATAGGAACAAGAATCCGTCGCAAGACAAAAATCTTTTGACAGATCTGGGTGCTGCAAAATATTTGCATTCAGTAGGGCGGTTTTAATCGCTTCAAAAGCTTGTTGACATTTGTCAGTCCAAACCCACTGCACACTTTTTCGTAGCAGATTTAGTAGCGACGCGTCATTTAACAACTGATTGGGCACGAACCTTCTGAAAAAAGACGTGAGCCCAAGAAACGCTTTCAATTGCCTCTTAGTGCGGGGGCTTGGAAATTCTCGGATCGCCTCTAGTTTTTTGTTGTCTGGGCGTATACCAAGTGGTGTAATAAGATGGCCTAAAAATTTAATTTTATTTCGTCCAAATTTTGACTTTTCTAGGTTTGCTGTAACACCTGCTTGCTTAAATCTCTCTAGTACTCTACGCAACAATTCCATATGTTCATCCCAAGTAGCAGTAGCGATTACCAGATCATCAACATATACAGTGATTTTTTCTAATAAGTCTGGACCCAGTACCGTATCTAGTGCAGTAATAAACACTCCAGCACTCACATTCAATCCGAAGGGAAGTACCTTGAATTGGTAACTCCGCCCTCCGAATATGAAAGCTGTGTACTTCCTGGATTCCGGTGTAAGGGGAATTTGCCAATATGAACTTTTCAGATCGACCGATGTCAAGTACTGCGCTCCATGAAATCGTTGTATCTGCTCATCTAAATTCTCAGGGCGAGTCCGGACAGGTATGATAATTTTGTTAATGTCCCTCGCATCTAACACTAGCCTGATTTTTCCATTGGCTTTCGCCACTGCTACAAGAGGACTACTGTATGGAGAGAAGGAGGGCTCAATGATATCCCAATCTAACATCTTCCGAATCTCTTTAGCTACCAATTCCCTCCTCGACCAAGGGATGGAGTAAGTCGCGCGACAGTATGTTTTGTGGGGCATCACCTCTATGTGATAGTGGTACCCTTTGACTATTTCTGGTCGGTCGGTAAATACCATAGTGTATTCCGATAGCAGCTGCGTCAACTGTTGCTTTTGTTTATCGCTTAAACCTTCAGATTCCTGCACTTTGGTTTGAAATGCCTCAATATTTGTTTCAAAATTTCGATCCTCTAAATTCGGGTAATAGAGGTCTGCTGCATGTGACAAATCATCAAGGTGTAGTACCCAAGGGTTCCTACCCTTGATATTGGTTCGATTACAACACGGCACAAGTACCTCCTTCGATTTCATCATAGATAACTCAATCCTCCTACCCCTATTAACTATGCTTAATTTCCCCAAGGAGAGGTCGACCAATGCATCCCTCTCACGGAGAAAATCTACTCCCAGAATGCAGGCCACCTTCAATCCTTTAACAACGAGGAACGAGCTCACTACGGCTTCGCCCTCCTTACAAATCTCCACCTGCACCTGGTACTTAACTGATTGGCTCTGTGCACCAATGGCTCCAGACACCTTACAATTATTAACCGGGAAAGTCGGAATGCTATGTCCTTTTCCCAGTGCCTTAAATAACTCCATACTCATTACACTTACTGAGGCACCTGTGTCGATGATTATATTCACTGCAACATCATTGATTTTCGCTTCGATAATAGCTTGCACATTTTCGTTATTATCTTTCTTACATTCGTGTGGGTCGTTCAGTAGATCTTTATCCATACTGACACCATCGTTGTATCGCAGCATACGTATCCCAGGTATATTATTATCACTCGTGTTGCTCTCACTCCATCCCTCGGCCATCGATGGAGAGCATATCGAGGCCGATTCTAGTTTGTTGAATTAGTTACTTGTGAAGTACTTGGAAGGCTATTGTCCGCGACCTCCACTATATGTACACTCTGATTTGTCGGCCGCCACGGCTGCGCAATAGGCGCGTTTTGCGGCGGTGGTCTATTGTTGTCATACCGGTCATTACCCTGTCGCTCTGGGCTTCTTCGCTGATTCTGCTGCCAATTTCGATTACTATCACTATAATTGCTCTGCCACTGACCTCGCGCATTTTTCCCGCGGTTGGTCCCTGACATTCCAGATTCGTACCGGTCGTCAAATCGACGCCTTTTGTTATAGGTTGTTTGTCCATACCCGTTCTGGCCTCTACCATTACTACCATTTTGCGAATGTTCTTGCCGCTTGTTACCACCCCCACCATTTCCATGGTTGTGGTTTTGTGCACTACTATTTCTGTCATGTTTACATCCTGACCCATTATTCCGCGAGTGATCACACGCTGATTTTGCGTCTTCCTGTATCAAGTCTATAGAATCTAGAACAGACAGGAAGTTTTCCATATCGCTTTCTGGTACGTGTATTAATTTTCCTTTGATATGAATGGGTAAATGTGATTTTAGTAGTCTTATTATGTCTCTTGGTGATATAGGCTCGTCCCAGTAGCGTGTTTTGTTTATATATTTTTCAAAATACCGTCTCAAATTCCCCAGACGAGGTGAGTACGGTTCGGGATTATATACTTCTTTTCTTAGCCGCTCTTGTATACAAGGCGACCAATATTTCGATAGAAATGCCCTTTCGAACTGTTCATATGTCATGCAGCTGTCTGCTACTTCTGTAGCCCACAACGCTGCATCACCTTGAATGTACGACATTACGTATTGAATTTTCTGTGTTTCGTTCCACACACTGGGCAAGATATTTTTAAAGCTTTTTATGAATACTACTGGGTGTACTGATTTCCGTTCAGTAGTAAACGTTTGAAATTGTCTATTTTTGATTAAACTTTCTTCCACTAATATTTTTGAACTACATGGTTTTGCTCCTTGGACATATGCTGTGTGCTCCGAACCGAAGCTACAGCTCTTCGCATTATCGACTACGGATTCCCCATTGTTGTATCGCGCATAAGTTTGTGCGTTGCCGAAACCATGGGCTGTTGGCGACAGAGGTTCCTGTTCCAAATGTTTTCTGCTTTGTGCTAAACCCTTCTCCAGGTCGGATATCCGTTTGTTCATATTCACTTGCCACTGCTGAATATCCTCACTGAGTATTTGTTTGATGGTTTGCACGTCGTTCTGTACCTGACTATTCACTGCGGTACTGAACGATTCGGATCCTCTATTTGCTATGGCTGCTTGTACTTTGGAATTAATGTTCTTGTCAATCTCACACTCCTTCACTTCTAGCCATGAGTTGAATTCTGTTTCAATTTTAGTTGCTTGTTCGTTCCACTTCTGCTCTACAAGCTGCGTGGAATCTGTTTCTAGCTTTTCTACTCGATTGGCTAATACACCTATTTCGTCTACCCTGTTAGTGTTTGCTACTTGCAGGTTGTTGACCTGTTCAGTCAGCGGCCTTAGGTATCGACTCATAATTCTGTTTCATATCTGCAATCTCTTTTTTCATGTTTTCTAACGATTGCACAAGTTGCTGGTCCCGCTCAGCTTGCCGGCGATCTCGCTCAGCTTGCTGGGCAAGGAAACTTTCTGTTAACTGGCGATCTCGCTCAGCTTGCTGGGCAAGTAAATTTTCTGCTAGCCTACGATCTCGCTCAGCTTGCTGGCGGTCTCGCTCGACTTGCTGTTGCGCAAATTCTGCCTGGTAATTCAGCACGCGCTCTAATATAGCCTGAAGCGAATACCCACCAGGCAGATTACCACTCTCTGGTTCCTGCTTTTCTGGTGGTGGTACAACTTCTTTCTCTACATCCCCTTGAGGACTAATGGGCGGTGGCACCACTTCCTGTGCCCCTGCCCCCACATTCTCACATGTTATATCCTCAAAGAGAGTACTAGTACTACTTGAGGTACCCGGTTCCACATTTCCTGCACTAACTAATTGTTGTTCCTCAGTATCCATATTGCTCGGACGTTGACTACGCAACTTAACCATATTCATAAATTGCTTACTAAACCACAAAGTCTGACAGTTTTGCCCCTTGCACACAAAATGCGTTAATTTATCTACACTAACTGCACACTAAAATTTACTATCTACCATCAACTTTGTCCTGTCACAAACACTAACATCAAACTACGCAAAATATGCACACCACTAGCGAAATGAGATCACTTCACTGGAGCTCGACTTCTACAAACAGGACAACTACACTGTAGTCTTACCTTTAGTTTATCTTATCTCGGGGTTCGGCTGCCCCCGGATTACGTAGTCGTTACAGCTTCTCAATACTATCAGGATCGTCTTCTCAGACTCGTTTGCAGTAGTACGGTTTGTCATGAAAGAGTATTTACACATTCATTAAAACATAGCATTGATCATGATATACATACATACATTTATCACTAAATACATATATATCTACACATACATAACAATCAACACTGAAAGAAAAATACATAAAATTTTATATTTGTGGCCACTGCAAATTCGGGCCCCGCGTTTTTGGGCGACAGTTTCACGTCCAACTCTCTCGCGGATTGTAAAATTGTTGCTCTTTGGTTTATTTATTCTCTTTGTAACAACACATTTACGAAAAGAGTTACGTGAAATACTTTTAGCAATGCTGTGCTTTGCTTTTCTTTATCGTCATTACCTTTTAGCGGAATAAAATGTATATATGGAAGCCTTATTGTTCTGTATCTGGCCTACAATTTAAGGAACGATTTTTCATAACTGCAACTCATGCTAAGAATCAATATATCTTCCCTACTTCATAGTGATTAAAAGTTGAAATTACTTTGTTATGAACACTGATGTTACAGTTCGTGTGATCGTTCAAAAACACAAGTTCGCAGTGGATTTTATTTCTCGTTAAAATGCTATTTCATACCACGACTAGCCCAAGAACATGAGACTCTCATTAAAAAATACGTTGTCACTATGAAGTTTGCCAGATCAGAACGGAGCACAGCAAGATTCCTATCAGATTCTGAAGGTACATTAAATTATTTGCACTGTAAATTATATCCTATCAGCAGCCCGCGTCAATCTGCAACACATCATAAAATCTGCTGATCTTCACTGCCAGTCTGGGAGCTAAAAGAAATAATATTATTTTTACTATTATTTTACCGCTTCCTTGCGGTATGCTCGACTATATTGTAAGTCGTTTAAATACGCCGCGGCAGCGGCTCTTCGTTCTCCACGCAGCTCAGCACCACAGATAATATTTATATAACTGAAAAATGTCTCAACAGGATGGGATAATATGCAAGCAAGCTTAACAATAAATAATACAAGTTTTCATTTAAACACCTCTATTAAAACCTTTAAATATCTCAGTGATTACAGACCTTTGTGAATTCACACGTAATGGCGTACATTGCTTAGTCTCGACAAAAGAATGCTACATTGGCGTTCTCTACGACAACAACAGGAGATCTTACTCGCACAACTTCCAAATTAAGACGACCAAGACATTCATATTCAACACGTATTATATACTAGTTCCTTTTTTAATCTCTGTTTAACATTTATCTTCTGTGTCGGTTTTATTACTCGCCGACGCAGACGTTTTCAGAAATAAATAATAAAAAAAAAATACATAATTTTATACAATGACACAATATGATACATCTAATTCTCTAATTACTACCTAATATATTGTTTTTGTTTCTCTAGACGTTACAGCATCCAGACGTTGTGCTGGTGGGCATGGCGGGCCTGCGGATGAACTCATACGGCTTTCGCAAAATGCTCGCCATACACGAAAATAACGATTGTTGTTTGACGGTACCGAAGTACGTGGTCAACTCTGTCGCAGAAAGCGCACTGCGCAGTCCGAGCAGAATTAGTAGGAGTCTGTCCACCCAAGACTCGGTTTCGTTCGACCAGATAGCCTAATGCGAATAGTGAGAGCACTCCATCATGTCATTAGTAGCTGTGCGAGATGGTGTCACTTACATGAGATGAATTACTTAGAGTTGCGTCATCTGCCTCTCATTTTGTGTAGATTTCATCTGTCGGAGGTAGCTGAAACGTGCCATCCAGCTTAATAGGAGACGTGGGATTAACAATGATTGTCTGACCTTCCTGTGGTGTGTGATCGGTCACTTACGGTTACAGAATAGATATGGTTAAAAAACTGCTACGGAAAAGTAATGAGCGCAAAAAGAAAAATCCTGATGGAGAGAAAGTGAAAATTATGACGAGGCCATACTACGGAACAGTCTCACAAAAGATAGCAAATATTTTTAAGCCATACGATGTTAAAATAGCTTTTCAGACTAATAACCTAGTGAGGTATAGCCTTAAGCTCCATATTGGCGAGAACAGAAATAAGTTTGAAAGATCGGGAGTTTATAAGATTCAGTGCAGAACTTGTGATGCAAAATATACAGACAGTGCGGCTCTCGCAGCCGAGCGAAGCAGACGTGCGGTGTGTGCTCTCCGCTGTCAGAGAGAGCCCACGCGCCTTGTTTACTTTCTTCGGCCGACACTAACGTGACGCCGTAGCGCTACAAGACCATGGCAAACCAATACAGAAGATCAACCTTGAAATTCACATTTCGGAACGACTTTACCCGACCAAAGGCGCTCGAAGTCGAACACATTTTAAAAGAGGAAGCCAAGATCCCGGCTGCCGACATCGTCGGCATTCACTTTTCGATCGTCAGTAGCACGGTCTATGTAAAGCAAATAAACGAAACTACATGCGACAAAGTGCTTCGTGAGATGAAACAAGAACTCCGCTTCTACCACGCAGATGGCAATGTTGGCAACGTCGAGGTCGGCCACGCCGCAATGGGACTGCGGACTATACGCATGTTCGAACTTCCATTTGAACTCCCGGCGGCAGAAGTTGTAGCGGCGCTCCGCCCCTACGGCACGGTACACGAACACGTGGCTGAAAAATGGACCCAGTTTAAGACGTATCCAGTACTCAATGGAGTACGACAAGTGCGCATAGATCTCCAACGACACGTGCCATCCTATCTACAGATAGGAGGATGCCGGGCCATAGTTATTTATGACGGTCAGCCGAAGACGTGTTCCGGCAAGGAAGGTCACCTCCAGCGTCGGATCACACAACTCCCACCGAAGGACGTTGCACCACCAGCGGCGAAGACTATTCTCATTGTGACTTACGCGGTGGCGCTCACGACGTTCTCCACACAACAGACACGGCCGACCGCTTCAGCGGTACAAGAATCGCTTTCCACGGACAAAAACCTCGATGATCCGCCGACCTGGCCAGTGGTGGAAAATAGTACTACGACTCTGGAGCTACCGAACGCGACAAACATTGACGCCGGCAAGATGGCAATTGATTCTCTTATTGTACCGACCGAAGCGTTTGTTCCGGCGGAGCGTGAGTCAGTGCCGTCTTCTGACAATGAAGGCCATGTACGGAGACAGCGATCACCGAAACGTCGAAAGCGCCGTCGTCGGACCGTGTCGGAACACAGCGGTTCGCTTTCGGCCGGGGAAGAACAACTGACCACTCAAGAAGCCAGCCGCGAAGCTCAGGCTGTTTCCACCGACTCCAACCTTGCAGAACAAACAGAAAAACATGCAGCTTTCGACCATCAGCCCATTGACAGAAACAGTTAGCAGCGGGAAGGTACCAGTGCAGGCAGCGAAGTCGCCCGGTCCCTTACTATCAAATATTCCGAGGCTATGGAACATGAACAGACATCCGCGCCCGCTTCGTGGGCCGAGGACGTCGAGACACAAGATCCCGATCCGCGGCCAGCTGAGGCGCCGCCGGATCATGCAGCATAAGCAGCACAAGGAGGACCGCGTTCGGCGGGGGGTGACATCACTTCCGATGTTCGCTTCTCTCCAACTTCAACATGGATAACCTCGCCCAAACAACGCGTTTCCAGGCTTACCGCCTGGCGACAATGAATATCAACATGATCAGTTCTCCTGTCAAGATCCAACTTCTCAAAGAAACCATACGAGCCATGGGAGCTGACTTTGCTTTCCTACAAGAAGTGAAAACGACTGCACTCCCTCACTTTTACGGTTACGCCACACATGTGACGCCCGGTAGCCCTGCAGACACCGGAGTGGCAATATTAGTGCGTGAAGGTATTGAAGTTACCGACGTCACGTTTCTTCCCTCCGCGCGAGGAATAGCGTTTACGGCTCTCATCACCCGATTCATTAATGTTTACGCGCCGTCGGGTACCACAAGACCTCACGACCGCGCCAGATTCTACTCCACAGATGTCGCTCCCCTTTTGCTTGGACGATACGACCACAGCGTCTTCGCCGGCGATTTTAATTGCGTACTTCACCCCAAGGACCAAATCCCACATTACATGCCTTGTCCGGAACTGGGTGCGATGATCCAAGAACTTCACTTGTGCGACACGTGGGAAAAAGTCCACGGTAACCGCTCTGGCCACACTCATCTTACCAGTCATTCGGCCAGCCGACTTGACCGCATACATGTGTCGCAAGATCTCACACAAGGTGTGGTGGACGCCGAATTATGGCCTCAAGAATATTCCGATCACAGTGCCTATATCTGCACTATGCACCTAAGCCCCCAACAAGTCTGGCGCAGCAATCGCTTTTGGAAGCTCAACATAACTCATCTCCAGGACCTGGATTGCCGTCGGCAAGCTGCAGCAACGTGGACTGACTGTGAACGCCGCCACCCACGATACACCTCGATCCTGGAGTGGTGGCTCCTCTGTGCCAAACCAGCAATCCGTAGGACACTTATGCAATATGGCAAGGACGTGACTGCGTGGCATCGACGGACCCTCGATTTTTACTACGCGGCACTTAGGGACCTCGACGCCTTACCCCCTTCCCCGGAGAGACAACATGACCAAAGCAGAATCAAGGCTTACATACTATCATTGACGAAGCGCCGACTAGAAGGTGCAGTAGTTCGCTCGCGACGGCACGACCGAACGGTTGCAGAGGAACCCACTATGCACCACGTTGTGGCGGATAAGCGCCGACAACGCCAACATTTAATCACACAACTCAGGACACACGACGGTCGCTTATGTACGACCCAAGCAACCATAGTAAAGGCGGTGGAGGATCATTTTCGTCATCTTTAAAGGAAAGAACCGTCGATGACGAGGCCACTGCTGAAGTGTTACAGCAGGTAACACGTACTATTGACGAGGCTACCGTGAATTCACTAACAGATGAAATCTCGCTCGAGGAAGTCGAAGCTGCCGTGGACAAAGGTGCGGCCAATAAGTCTCCTGGACCTGATGGATTGCCCATCGAATTCTACCGGACTTTCCGAGACATCATGATGCCTCGCTGAGTTATAATGTTCCGCGAACTTATGTCTCCAGACTGTGTTGTGCCGCCAGCGTTTGTAGAAGGTCTCCTCATACCAGTACACAAGCCAGGTGGAGGGCTATCGATTAACGACTATCGGCCGCTTACAATGCTGAACGCCGATTACAAGATTTTCACCACGATTATGGCGAGCCGTATTAGGACGACTTTGCCGATGATCCTCGCTCCAGAACAGACGTCGCAGGGGGAGAAGCCAAGATACACATGGCCACCGGTGACTGCAGGGACTTAATAGCGATCGCTTCTGCGTGCCGTCTGAGAGCGGCGATCGTCTCCGTCGATTTCAACCGCGCCTTTGATAGAGTGCACCACAACTTCCTCCTACGAGTGATGTACTGTGTGGGATTCCCCCCGGGCCTCATAAACACCCTACGGCGTCTTTGGACCGCAGCCAGCTCACACGTCCAGGTCAATGGAAGGACGGTAGGACCAGTACCCATTAAGAGGTCTCTACGACAGGGTTGTCCCCTTTCTACCTACCTTTATGCAATCGCACTCGAGCCACTCCTAGGGGGCCTTAACCACCGCCTAGCTGGCATCACGCTGCGGGAGTCACCTTTCGCTATAGGACATACGCTGGCGACCTGCTACTGCCGGTTCGTTCCAATGACGAAGTTCAAAGCGTACTAACCTGGATTGAGCGATACGGACAGGCCGCGGGCAGTCTTCTGAACATCAAGAAGTCAGCGGCGTTGGATATTGGGCGTGGTCTCGGACCGGAAGCCCTCGATCCCCTCCCACCAGTTTCTGATCTGCGATATTTGGGAATCACGTTCAAGAAAGATGTACGTCAAACAGCTGCAGCAAACTACCGACGGTTATTACAGATCATACGCACAATGGTGCGACAGAACCTGCTCCGGGATTTGAATCAGCTACAACGTGTTGAATACCTGAACCTCTACGTAGCATCAAAACTCAACCACGTGGCACAGGTCCTCCCACTACCGCTGCAGATTGGTCGCCGGCTTCAGGCGGCCTTCAGTTACCACGTTTCCGCAGGTCATATCTTTAAAGTACAATACGACACTCTTACCCTCCCAGTGCACAAAGGAGGGCTGGGATTGGTCAACGTCAGGGCGAGAGCAGCTGCCCTTTACATGAGCAACATGAGGAAACGATGGAAAAGTCAATATACCTCTCTCACGGGTCGTTTACTACAGGTTCTGACGCCAGTCTCTCACGTCCCGCCGGTGTCGGTTGCGCAAGTCGCACCACAGCTCTCCCATGTGTCGACCTTCATTCTTGATTACAGCTATGTCAGCTCGAACCTCTACGCAACACGTCCACCAAAGGCGAAAGATTTTTATACCAACCTTCTGCGGGCTGTTCCCCATAACGTGGTGGAAAACAAGTACCCTACGGTTCATTGGCCAAGAGTGTGGAAAACGATACACCACAACTTTCTGTCATCCACGGTGCGTTCGAAGTGGTATCAGATCGCCAACAAAAAATATGCCACACGACAGCGACTTCGCACTATTGGACTGGCAGACTCCCCTTATTGTCCAGATTGTCACCTCTTGGATACCGATGAATATCGTGTTACTTGCGCATCATCGTCCGGAGTTTGGCGACTAACACAGAGGATATTGGCTTGTTACCTCCGGGTCACACCTGATATGATTGACCCTCAGACCCTACTCTGTCCCGATGAAACTTACTTTCCGGCTGCAAAATATCATGCGCTTACATGGTTCAAAGGACTTACCGTCGCCTACATCTTTAGCGACGGAGAGAAAGAGCAGCTTGGTTACTGGTGGTTCCTACAAAATGCTCACAATGCCCTCGAACGCACACCGAAATACAGTACGCTCTTCGCAAATTATTTACGCAGCGTTTTCGTTAACCCCCCACTCAGCTGGGGAGTGCCAAGCTGCGGTTAATGTTCTGTGCCGCAACACACTAACGGCTCAACGTTCTGCCTTGTCAGCCTTGAGCAAAGGAAGAGACAAGCTGCTGCAAGGATACTGTTTTCCTTGAAGCACTAGCGAAGCAAAATGCCTCCGTTGCGGATGCCCTTCAAAGGCGCTATTGGAGATATCAGATAACGATGGCGAGGCTCCAAGTGGAACCAGTTACATTATTGAAGAACCTTTTAGTTGGAATTACATCAGTGATTTATATTTTTATTTTTTGATTACTCTTTTACGCCACCCTTGTTGTTGTAACACTTACTTGTAACACTTAGTTACTAGAATTCTCATTTGTACACGTTCCCTAAATGTAATCATATAAAAAAAAAAGTGGTAGCGTCTTTGATTCATAATCAAAACGTCTTCGGTCTCGGGTTCGATCCCCGCCACTGCCTGAATTTTGATAATTAAGCAGCATTGGCGGCCGAAGACTTCCGGCAACTGCCAACGGCCTTGTCAAAGCGGGCGGAGGAGCGGATAGAGGTTCAGGGCACTCTCTTGTCCTAGGGGTGGGAAATTGACCCTAAAGGCGGAAGAATCAGCAATGATCAACGATATGAGGATGCAGAAGGCAATGGAAACCACTGCATTAAAGACACGTAACGTGTATCCACACGACATGTGGCCTGTATTTGAAGAAGTGTCATGATGATCTCTCCATTGGCAAAAGATTCCGGAATAGTCCCCCATTCGGATCTCCGTGAGGGGACTGCCAAGGGGGAGGTTACCATGAGAAAAAGATTGAATATTCAACGAAAGGATAACGTTCTACGAGTCGGGGCATGGAATGTCAGAAGCTTGAACGTGGTAGGGAAACTAGAAAATCAGAAAAGTAAATGTAAAGGCTCAATCTAGATATAGTAGGGGACAGTGAAGTGAAGTGGAAGGAAGACAAGGATTTCTGGTCAGATGAGTATCGGGTAATATCAACAGCAGCATAAAATGGTATAACAGGTGTAGGATTCGTTATGAATAGGAAGGTGGGGCAGAGGGTGTGTTACTGTGAACAGTTCAGTGACTGGGTTGTTCTAATCAGCATCGACAGCAGACCAACATCGACAACGATAGTTCAGGTATACATGCCAACGTCGCAAGCTGAAAATGAACAGATGGAGAAGGTGTATGAGGATATTGAAAGGGCAATGCAGTATGTAAAGGGGGACGAAAATCTAAGTCATGGGCGACTGGAATGCAGTTATAGGGGAAGGTGTAGAAGAAAAGGTTACAGGAGAATATGGGCTTGGGACAAGGAATGAAAGAGGAGAAAACTAATTGAGTTCTGTAACAAGTTTCAGCTAGTAATAGCGAATACCCTGTTCAAGAATCACAAGAGGAGGTGGTATACTTGGAAAAGGCCGGGAGGTACGGGAAGATTTCAATTAGATTACATCATGGTCACACAGAGATTCCGAAATTAGATACTGGATTGTAAGGCGTACCCAGGAGCAGATATAGACTCAGATCACAATATAGTAATGATGAAGAGTAGGCTGAAGTTCAAGACATTAGTCAGGAAGAATCAATACGCAAAGAAGTGGGATACGGAAGTACTAAGGAATGACGAGATACGTTTGAATTTCTCTAACGCTATAGATACAGCAATAAGAAATAGCGCAGTAGGCAGTACGGTTGAAGAGGAATGGACATCTCTAAAAAGGGCCATCACAGAAGTTGGGAAGGAAAACATAGGTACAAAGAAGGTAGCTGCGAAGAAACCAAGGGTAACAGAAGAAATACTTCAGTTGATTGATGAAAGGAGGAAGTACAAACATGTTTCGGGTAAATCAGGAATACAGAAACACAAGTCGCTGAGGAATGAAATAAATAAGAATTGCAGGGAAGCTAAGACGAAACCGCTGCAGGAAAAATGTGAAGACATCGAAAAAGATATGATTGTCGGAAGGACAGATTCAGCATTCAGGAAAGTCAAAACAACCTTTGGTGACATTAAAAGCAACGGTGGTAACATTAAGAGTGCAACGGGAATTCCACTGTTAAATGCAGAGGAGAGAGCAGATAGGTGGAAAGAATACAATGAAAGCCTCTATGAGGGTGAAGATTTGTCTGATGTGATAGAAGAAGAAACAGGAGTCGATTTAGAAGAGATAGGGGATCCAGTATTAGAATCGGAATTTAAAAGAGCTTTGGAGGACTTACGGTCAAATAAGGCAGAAGGGATAAATAACATTCCATCAGAATTTCTAAAATCATTGGGGGAAGGGGCAACAAACCGACTATTCACGTTGGTGTGTAGAATATATGAGTCTGGCGATATACCATCTGACTTTCGGAAAAGCATCATCCACACGATTCCGAAGACGGCAAGAGCTGACAAGTGCGAGAATTATCGCACAATCACCTTAACAGCTCATGCATCGAAGCTGCTTACAAGAATAATATACAGAAGAATGGAAAAGAAAATTGAGAATGCGCTAGGTGACGATCAGTTTGGCTTTAGGGAAAGTAAAGGGACGAGATAGGCAATTCTGACTTTACGGCTAATAATGGAAGCAATTCTAAAGAAAAATCAAGACACATTCATACGATTTGTCGACCTGGAGAAAGCGTTCGACAATATAAAATGGTGCAAGTTGTTCGAGATTCTGAATAAAGTAGGGGTAAGCTATAGGGAGAGACGGGTCATATACAATACGTACAACAACCAAGAGGGAATAATAAGAGTGGATGATCAAGAACGAAGTGCTCGTATTAAGAAGGGTGTAAGACAAGGCTGTAGCCTTTCACCCCTACTCTTCAATCTGTACATCGAGGAAGCAATGATGGAAATAAAAGAAAGGTTATGGAGTGGAATTAAAATACAAGGTGAAAGGATATCAATGATACGATTCGCTGATGACATTGCTATCCTGAGTGAAAGTGAAGAAGAATTAAATGATCTGCTGAACGGAATGAACAGTCTAATGAGTACACAGTATCGGAGAAAGACGAAGGTAATGAGAAGTAGTAGGAATGAGAACAGCGAGAAACTTAACATCAGGATTGATGGTCACGAAGTCAGTGAAGTTAAGGAATTCTGCTACCTAGGCAGTAAAATAACCAATGACGGACGTAGCAAGGAGGACATCAAAAGCAGACTCGCTATGGCAAAAAAGGCATATCTGGCCAAGAGAAGTCTACTAATATCAAATGCCGGCCTTAATTTGAGGAAGAAATTTCTGAGGATGTACCTCTGGAGTACAGCATTGTATGGTAGTGAAACATGGACTGTGGGAAAACCAGAACAGAAGAGAATCGAAGTATTTGAGATGTGGTGCTATAGACGAATGTAGAAAATTAGGTGGACTGATAAGGTAAGGAATGAGGAGGTTCTACGCAGAATCGGAGAGGAAAGGAATATGTGGAAAACACTGATAAGGAGAAGGGACAGGATGATAGGACATCTGCTAAGACATGCGGGAATGACTTGCATGGTACTAGAGGGAGCTGTAGAGGGCTAAAACTGTATAGGAAGACAGAGATTGGAATACGTCAAGCAAATAATTGAGGACGTAGGTTGCAAGAGCTACTCTGAGATGAAGAGGTTAGCACAGGAAAGGAATTCGTGGCGGGACGCATCAAACCAGTCAGTAGACTGATGACCAAAAGAAAATCCATGAAAAGAAACAAAGCAATATTCTAAATGCACAAGATAATTTTAAAGAAATGAGATTTTTTAGCGGGTTTTTAGAATTATTTTAGGGTAGGTATATGACTTTAAACTTGTAGCATGTCACTGACGGAGTTGCGAGAGGCTAACGATGGCAGACCAGTGCAATAAGGAAATAAGGCTTCCAATAGCATAGCGTTACCGTCAAGCACACGGCTGTAACCACGCCACAACACCTAGGCACGTCAGTCCACAACAGCTCCCGAGCCGGCACAGTGCGACAGCATACTTGGTAGCTGTGCGACGGCCATCGACTTGTGTCAATAATTTCAATGTAAGACGAGTACCCACAGTCCAATATACTTTTAATTCTGTTTTACCCTATGGACTTCCCTACTAATTGTGATGGTATTTTGTCTTTTAGTCCGTTTAATTTCATGACATAGACTTTACAACCTGATGATGAGAGCATTATCTCTTGAAACGCGTTGTTAAAATATATGTATAAGAATCGCGGTTGCATGCTAACAGTGATAACCAGTATAACGACAACTGCTACCTCGACTCCATAATGGATTATATTAAATCGTTAGTGTCAGGCGAGACATTGAAGTTAGTGTATAAGTACAAAAATTTAAGACGTAAGTTATTGAAAGCTGCCGCAAACATAAACTTTAACAAAGAATGTGTGAAGAATCATGTTATCCCGAATTACGTGAAGTTGAAACTTTGTGATTGCAAGTTATGGGCTGTCGAAAAAGCGAAAAAGTTTTGGATACGCGCAGAAATAAAATATCTGTATAAAAAGAAAGACTTAATTAAAAAACAAATAGTTCAAGCAGAGACTAAGGTCAAGGAAATATTACCGGTGAACGTATGGGAAGGGGTTACATGTAGACTTCACAAAATACTACAGAAGGAGTTTATAAAAAAAAGAAAAACAAGATAAAAAACTTCGTAAATTAAGTAATAACACGCGCGAAGATGGAAAAGATCAATAATAAAGCCTTTCGTCTTTAGACTTTTATCCACGGGTGGTTAACAAAAGCCGGCCGAAGTGGCCGTGCGTTTCTAGGCGCTGCAGTCTGGATCCGCGAGACCGCTACGGTCGCAGGTTCGAATCCTGCCTCGGGCATGGATGTGTGTGATGTCCTTAGGTTAGTTAGGTTTAACTAGTTCTAAGTTCTAGGGGACTAATGACCTCAGCAGTTGAGTCCCATAGTGCTCAGAACCATTTTTTTGGTTAACAAAACGGATATTGTATTTGATAATACAGAAGTAGAAATTTTAAATAAGGCATTAAAGTTTAATATTGAGAAGTCATTTAACAAGAAGATCGCGAAAGAAGTAATTGCCCTCACTAAAATGACAACAGAAATTGCCAAATTAAATAATAATGAAACTGGGCATGTCGGTCATAAGCTACATAAAATAGTAAAAAATGAACTAAATAAGCGAAATAGTGTTAATCACAAGACTAGAGCAGACCGAATAACTGTCGATTCTATAAATAAAAAACTTAATGAAGTGAAAGCTATTGCCACGAAAGCGGATAAATGGAATACGGTCGTAATATTAAAAGAGGAGGAGTACGTTTCGAAGACCTTAGCGTTTTTTGTCGAAAATAGCATTACGGAAATTCCGAGACATAGCAGCCAATTTTCAAATTAAACTAAAAAATGTTCTTAAACGCACACACTTCCTGCTGACAGAAGCCGAAAAAAGATGTGTTATCATGAATCCAACGGCTCCCAAATTAAGATCACAGGTGAAGATATATAAAGATCTGCATCCGGTTCGTCCGATTGTTAACGGTCCAAATACTCCAGCATATAAAATAACGACATTGTTGAACCGAATTCTGAAAACGACTTAGGTATAAAAAAATAACTATTCGGTGCGTGGTAGTATGACCATGATAGGTGAAATTAAAGATACGCCAGTCACTGACACTTCCCGTTTGGTTTCGTTGGATGTTAAGAACTTATACTCCAGTGTTCCGGTTAACGAAACTACAGAAATCATTAAGAGAAATTTCCTTAAATACGGTAAAATCTCAACGCAAGAGACAACTGAATTTATTGAAATCATACAGCTCATTACAAGTTTTAATTATTTTACGTTTATTAACAAATTTTATATTCAGGACGATGGGTTAGCCATGGGGTCCAGTATTTCAGAGACTATGGCGGACATTTTTATCAACGACCTTGAAGATAAAGTTCTAAATTCTGACGATAACATTATGGATAAAATTGTTTATTACAAACGTTATGTTGACGACACTCTGTTGCTTGTCGATGGTTCCCGTGAGGACATTGAGGAAATAGTAAAAAAGTTCAACGACGCACATAATAAAATAGAATTTACCGTGGAGTATGAAACTGACAATTGTTTACGGTTCCTGGACCTGAATATAAAAAAGCAGGGCAACAGACATGCGTTCTCCGTTTATAGAAAACAAACTACGACTGATGCCGTGATCCCGAATGATTCATGCCATCCGCAGGCTTATAAAGATGCTGCTTTCCGTAGTATCGTGCATAGGGCAGTCAATATACCTATGAGCGAAAAATATAGGGAGACTGAAATTAATACCGTTAAGAGAATAGCGATGAATAACGGTTACAGAATAGATATGGTTAAAAAACTGTTACGGAAAAGTAATAAGCGCAAAAAGAAAAAAACCTGATGGAGAGAAAGTGAAAATTATCACGATGCCATACTATGGAACAGTCTCACAAAAGATAGCAACTATTTTTTAGCCATACGATGTTAAAATAGCTTTTCAGACTAATAACCTAGTGAGGTATAGCCTTAAGCTCGATATTGGCGAGAAGGGAAATAAGTTTGAAAGATCGGGAGTTTATAAGATTCAGTGCAGAACTTGTGATGCAAAATATATAGGGTAGACAGGATGATCATTCGCGATCCGGTATAAAGAACATAAAGATGCGTTCAGGAAATTATGACAAATCAGCTGTTGCGAACCATATATAAGAAACAGGCCATCCCCTTAATAGCATAGAAGATAACGTAGAAATATTGCATGTAGAAAAGAAAGGGAGGAAACTTGATTTACTAGAGGAATTCGAGATAGCTATCCATGAAAAGAAACAAAGCAATATTCTAAATGCACAAGATAATTTTATAGAAATGAGATTTTTAGCGGGTTTTTAGAATTATTTTAGGGTAGGTACGCGACTTTAAACTTGTAGCATGTCACTGACGGAGTTGTAAGAGGCTAACGATGGCAGACCAATGCAATAAGGAAATAAGGCGCCCAATAGCATAGCGTTACCGTCAAGCACACGGCTGTAACCATGCCACAACACCTAGGCACGTCAGTCCACAACAGCTCCCGAGCCGGCACAGTGCGACAGCATACTTGGTAGCTATGGGACGGCCATCGACCTGTGTCAACAACTTCAATGTAAGACGAGGACCCACAGTCCAATATACTTTTAATTCTGTTTTACTCTATGGACTTCCCAACTATTTGTAATGGTATTTTGTCTTTTTAGTCCGTTTAATTTCAAGACATAGACTTTACAACCTGATGATGAGAGCATTGTCTCTTGAAACGCGTTGTTAAAATATATGTATAAGAATCGCGGTTGAGTGCTAACATTGATAACCAACCCAGATTTGGATCGTCCGTCGGGAGTGTCAAAGTTTACCTGAGGTGCTTTACTTGGTGTATCACTTTATTTTTTGTCAGGGAATGAATTCCTGGGTCCTTGTGCTACACACCGTCCCATACAAGGCACTGAGTCATTAACATGCTGGTAGGGTCGATAACAGTACTTGAAGCGGTCATGTGATCTCGTCAAGTATACTGCTGCATCGGTTCCTGGCAGTGACATACGCCACAAGCTAAAAGCAGTAGGTACTGCCTGTACTGCCTGTTCGTTGAAGAAAATTGGTTGGATAATGACACATATCTGAAAAAGTAATTTCGGCGCCACTGACATTTGTGATGTTGGCCGGAAACTGCGCAAATAAACTAAAATTATTGATCTGAATTGGTGGATAGTTGTTCAAGAAGAGTCTAAATGTCAGCAATCAATGGGAGATGTATATGACCAGGACGTGGCATTCTCTTGACTCATTAGGTCGCTAGACCTGGCTCCGGCGTTTGATGGCAGTGGCTTTAGATCCACCTGAAGCTAGCGTATTTCTGTCTTTTCCTGGCTTGTGGCGGGAGACAAATGCAATGTTTGAGAGACTAATGGCCTTCTCATTACAGATGGTGGTTTTGATAACCTGTAGGAAATAAAACTGACAGGTGTCCTAACTGGAAACATGGCTTAAAGGAGGAAAGCGATTAGCGAGTAAGAGAAACAGAAGATATGGGCCTGGCGAGATCTACTTGAAGATAACTAACTTCATTCTCCTCGCAAATACACTTCTCAGGTTGGCCTCACAATATTTCATCGATGAAAATCCTCGACGTCATCAGGTGGTGGTAGCTGCTGTTGTCACTGCTGCAAGACAGTCGCATCGATGAAATATTCTGCGAGTTACACAATACGAACCTGCGGCAAAACCGAGAAATGTATTTGCAACATATCCGTCGGGAAAGCTGAACTACACTGCTCACCCTTTGCCAAATCCATTGATAAGTGTAAGTCTGAAACTTGGCTCGAAAAGCACCATTACTAAGGACAGCCCATGGATTAATTGCAGGTACTCGCAGGCTGGCAAACTCTTGACACCCTTCGATCCAAGATGCCTACTAGCAGGCGTCTCGGACTACCTCAATGTTTGTCTCCGTATAGGTGTATACGTAAATTTCTCAATGAAGGCTGGTAGGAGCCGCTGATGTGTAGTCGAACTGGGCGGTCATAGAGGGATCCTTTGTTGTTTTATTTATGCACGAGTCAATGTGCCCTCCCCGCCTCGCCCACTGTCCCATGGCCACATCACATGAGTGCGAGAAACAGAGAGCTTATAATGATTAAGCTACCTTTGCTGCTTCTGATCACGTTCAAATTGGATCTAACGGTTTCCAACAGGCTAGTGGCTCCAATTTGTATGTGAGAGCTAAAACTACGGTCGCTCGGAGCTCCAAAGGTGTGCAATAACATTCAGAGTGTATGTATACCCACTGTGTCCTTAGATCAAAATGGTTCAAATTGCTCTGAGCGCTATGGGACTTAACATCTGAGGTCATCAGTCCCCGAGAACTTGGAACTACTTAAACCTAACTAACCTAAGGACATCACAAACATCCATGCCCGAGGCAGGATTCGAACCTGCGACCTTAGCAGTCGCGCGGTTCCGGACCGAAGCGCCTAGAACCGCTTGGCCACTGTGTCCTTAGAGAGGGACTGAAACTTCCGGGGGCTCAGCAGTGCCACAGATTATCAAGAAAGTTGGTCTGTTGCTCATCGCAAAGCGAACTGTCGTTTTCCTCCGCGATGTCTTTAGGAATCAACATCCCAAGCAAAGGTTGGTTCAATTGATGCTCTCTATGCGGCTGCGTGAAATGTTTTGTTGGATAACCATAAGAAAAGCTGCGTGATCTCAGTGCTTGGTGTCACAGTATTGATCTCTACCTCAGAGGCGTCAGCATAGGGGGTGAAATATGGGGAAAAGCGGTTGTGACGACTTTCCCATCAAGTGATTTGTCAACGGCGGCATTGGGTAGAATTTTGGGGACATTTGGTGCCAGTGTGACACCATTGACCCCCGTTTCACGACGTAGTAACTTCTGAGGCATTTTTCCTGATGTTTCCAGCGTCGGTGGGATCGAGGGTGACGTCGCGAGGTGCCACGATTTTACACCATTACAGAGCAAGATTGTAGGCACCACTGAGCCGAATACGGATTTTCTGCGTCGTAATGGGAGACAATTATGGGGTTTCGAAAAAGTGATCACTTAAATGTGTTGCACAGTGCGTTAGACTGTTTTGTGTTTGTGGACATGGACGGAGTGATGGAGGATGGTAAGGAACCTGTTGGCTTTGATTTATTGACCGTTTTCAGTGTAAGTTTCCCAGTCCATTAGTCGGAGATCGGAATTATGATGAATGCAGTTCGATAACTACAGGACATTAATCGCCGGCTGCAGTGGCTTAGCGGTTCTAGGCGCTTCTGTCTGGATCTGCGCGACCGCTACGGTCACAGGTTCGAATCCTGCCTCGGCCATGGATGTGTGTGCTGTCGATAGGTTAGTTAGGTTTAAGTAGTTCTAAGTTCTAGGGGACTTATGACCTCAGATGTTAAGTCCCATAGTACTCAGAGCCATTTGAACCATTTGGACATTAATCGTTGGTGTAGGAGCACTGGCGAATATAACAATGACTCATCAATCAAAGCTGCTCTGGTGAGCAACATAGTTCTGTCTTTGACCACGTTCTTGAACTACAGGTGAGCTCAGTTGCTACGAAGTCTCCGAATGAAGCACTTGTGAAACTGTTTGGATTCAAGAAATCCAGGGATGTATCGCACTGTATGGATGTATGGCACTGTATGGCATTATCGTTTCTTTTGAGGGATGCATATGGGGTCTGAAGATGACATAGTGGAATGCCGAAACTGGTTGTCGTCGAAATATATTAAAATAACATCTTAGTTCAAATGTGTGTGAAATCTTATGGACTTAACTGCTAAGGTCATCGGTGCATAAGCTTACACACTACTTAACCTAAATTATCGTAAGGACAAACAGAGTCACATCCATGCCAAAGGGAGGACTCGAACCTCTTCCGGGACC
Organism: Schistocerca serialis cubense; assembly: GCF_023864345.2. Taxonomy (NCBI): domain Eukaryota; kingdom Metazoa; phylum Arthropoda; class Insecta; order Orthoptera; family Acrididae; genus Schistocerca; species Schistocerca serialis. The sequence goes on from NC_064642.1 coordinate 594,653,338, forward strand.
AGCCGCACAGTCCATGACTGCAGCGCCTCAGACCGCTCGGATAATCCCGCGCGGCAAGATCTTAGTTACACGGCTGTTGGAGAATGGTATTGATATTGAGTTTTGTAAGTGTTGTTTGTAAGTTTTGCACCGGTGGAGACTGGACGAGGTCCGCCGATGGACTTTTCGTGTGTAATACGTGGACGCGTAAACAGTGTAATTTTTCTCGTGTCACAAGTGACACCTCGCGCGTCACCACAAAATCTCTGGAGACAATTCGAGGGTGTCTTTTGGATCTGAGCTCCGCTCCTTCCAATTGAGGGAAAGCTGTGTAGCTCCTAGGAAGAGCCAGGAGGCGAACGTTGAGTTTTAGCAGGTGATGAACTAATGAAACAGCTTAAACTGCGAGATGTTTCGGATGAAATACTTCATTACATTAGAGTATCAGAGAGTGGTTATACTGCGCTGCCATATCACAGGTCGTCTCGTGTGTAATTAACTGCGAGCGCTGTAATTAGAGCAGTGCATGCGGCCGCCGCTGCCAGTCCCGTTCGGCCGTGTTGCCGTGTGCAACCTGCAGTGCGTGGCCGGCCGGCGCGGCGACTTAAAGTACGGCGCCAGGCGGTCCTCCAGCCCACCCGCAGGAGAGGCGGGCCAGGTGCGTTCCGCGCCCTCGTCTCCGGCGCTCCGGCTCCACAAGCTTTTCTGCCGCCCGGCGCCGGCTTTTAATTAGACAGGCACCCGTATCTCGCTTAATTAATTAATTTTAATGAGACCTATAGAGCGGCCTCCGGACGTTTTGGCTTCAAGTCGCCTTCACACGTTTTGGCGAGAGACGCGTTCGGCACGGCGAAACTGTGCAACTCTATTTATACACATTGCTACTATGCGCTGAACATTATAAACGCCGAATAACCGGTGGTACTTAAAAAAATCCTCGTCTTTCCTTGCAGGTAACGCACGGACGCGATATATGTTGCAGAGAGAGTAACGGTGGGCAGGAGAAAGTAGTAGAAGATTTGGACTCTCAAAAGAGGGAACAGCACTTAAAACCGGAAACGACTTAATCCTCTTATTCCTCTGTTTATTAAGTTGTTGGTTAGAGTTAAAGATTGCTTCTATTTCACAGCCTCTCATCAACTCCTCTCGGCATCCAAAGTCACTTCTTTCACGTAGTGTATGCTTCGAAAAATTCTGAATGCTGTATCCTTCCAACCCGTATGTGGTCTTACCATGAGCTTGTATCTATTTTTACTGATTCACAAGCTTAAACTTGCAGTTCATGTCATACTGTTAAAGTTTTTACCTACTACCAATCCACTCCGTCTACAGGCCACAAGTGGCCCATCGGGACCATTCGACCGCCGTGTCATCCTCAGTGGAGGATGCAGATAGGAGGGGCGTGTGGTCAGCACACCGCTCTCCCGGTCGTTATGATGGTATTCTTGACCGAAGCCTCTACTATTCGGTCGAGTAGCTCCTCAGTTGGCATCACGAGGCTAAGTGCACCCCGAAAAATGGCAACAGTGCAGGGCGGCTCGGATGGTCACCCATCCAAGTACCGACCACGCCCGACAGCGCTCAACTTCGGTGATCTCACGGGAACCGGTGTATCCACTGCGGCTTTTTACCCACTACACTCTAAGGAATCCTTCAACGCTTTGACGGAATTTCTCTCCTAGTCCTCATATAAGACCAAAGGAAACACACATGTCACTGTAAGGGGTACCCAAACAGTCGTAACAATACACAGTGTATAACCCTGCTCCCACCTCCCTCCCCCTTCCCCCCACCCCAGACTACCCCTGTCTGCAAGGTAGGCATGTATTCTCACATGCTAACGATCACAAACGAGCCGAATAACATCTTGCAATAGGCTGCCCCCGTCATCTTGCGCTTTTTCTTGCAACTCGGCAGTGGTTCTTGTACCGCCTGGAGAACGAGTAAGATCCTGCATTATCAAGTCCCATACGTGCTCAACGAGCGAGAGACTTGATGATCTTGCTGTCAATCGCAGCTGTTACACATCACGAAGAGCACGTTGCGTCGCAGCCAGTGTATCCTGATGTGCACTCTCCTGCTGAAAAAGCATGTGTTCCCACGAGCTCTATCTGATGGTCCCCACACCACTAAATCTGGGATGAGCCGTCAATGTTTTTATTTTACTTTAATTTATTATTTATTTATTTTTGTTCTCATCTGTCTTCTGACTGCTTCCGTGAGGCTCCTGCCACGAATTAGTCCCTTGGTACCACTGCAACCTACGTCCTCAGTTATACCAATCTCTGTCTTTCACTACAGTTTTTACCCTCTACAGCTCCCTCGTACCGTGGAAGTTATTCCCTGATGTCTTAACTTTCCTCGCCAATTCTCCGGAAAATCTCCTCATTCCTTACCTTATCAGTCCACCTAATTTTCAACGTTCTTCTGTAGGACCACATCTCAAATGCTTCTAGTCTCTTCTTTCCAAGTTTTCCCACAGTCTATGTTTCACTCATGTACAATGTCGTGCTTCAGACTACATTCTCAGAAATTTCTTTCTCAAATTAAGGCCTAGTATACTCACTTGGCCAGGAATACCCTTTTTGCAGTGCTAGTCTGCTTCTTAAGTCCTCCTTGCTCCATCCATCAAGAGTTATTTTGCTGTCAAAGTATCAGAATTCCTTACCTTCAACTACTTCGAGATCACTAGTCTTCACGCTCTTGCTTTTCTCATTTCCGCTACTTTCATTCCTTTCAAATTTCTTCGATTTATTGTAAATGCATTTTCCATAATATTTGACTGCTCATTCTTCACTTTCGCTGAGGATAGGAAGGTCATCAGCGTCTCTTATCAATCTCCTTTCATCTTGAATCTTAATTGCACTCTGGATTGTTCTTAGTCTTCCACTTTTATTGTTCCATCGCAGCTGTTGTACATATTGTATATGTCTTTAGCTTACCACTACTTTTTCAGAATTTCGAATATCTTGCACCATTTTACGTTGTCGAATGCTTTTTCTGCTTGCCATTTCCCCTGAACATGTCTTGACTTTTCATTTTGTCGACTCTTGCAACCATCGGATTTTGTGGATGACGTTTTTCTGAAAGTATGATGGTATATCGTCGGACTCATATGTTCCACACAACAACGCCACTTCCCCCAATGATTTTAAAAATTCTGATGTTAACTATCCCTTCTGCCATATTCGACCTTAAGTGTTTAAAATTATGATTCTAATGCTGGAACCATTATCTCTTCTATGTCGACTGAAGTTTCTTCTTTTATCACGCAAGTCTTCCCCCTCACACAGGACTATAATGTGCTCTTTGCACCTATCTCCTTACTCCTTTGGATTTAACACTGGAATTGTCATTGCATTCTTAAAGTTAGCATCCTTGCTTTTAGTTTCACCGAATGTTGTTTTGACTTTTCTGTATGCTAAGTCAATCCTCCGACTATCATTTCTTTTTAGATTTCTTCGTGTTTTTCATGCAGCTACTTCGCCTGAGCTTCCTAGCACATCCTGTTTATTTCTTTCATAAGTGAGTTATATTTCTGTATTCCTGAATATCCCTGAACATTTGTACTCCTTCTTTCATCCATCAACTGAAGAATTTCTTCTGTTACTCATGGTTTCTTCACATTTACCTTCTCTGTATCAATGTTTTTCTTTCCAGCTTCTGTGATAGTCCTGTTTAGAGATGTCCATTCCTCTTCAGACGAACTATCCGTTCCAGGGTATGCCTTACAATAAAATATCTGATTTCTTAATCTCTGCCTGCCCATGATGTAGTCTTCCCGTATCTCCCAGCCTTTTGCAAGTACACCTCCTCCACCTGTGATTCTTGAATAGAATATTCCCTGTTACTTGCTGAAATTTAATGCACAATTCAATTTTCCCCTTCTCATTCCTAGCACTAAGCCCATATTCTCTCGTAACCCTTTCTTCCGCTTCTTCCCCAACAACCGCATTCCCGTCTCCCACGACTACCAGATTTTCATCTCCGTTTACGTATTGAATTTCTCGTTCAATATTCTCAAGTTCCTTCTCCGCCCATTCATCTTCTACTTGCAACGTCAGCGTGTATACCCGAACTATCTTTGTGATGATGGTTTGCCGTCGATTCTGGTGATACAACCCCATCTCTGAACTGTTCACAGTAACATACTCTCTGCCCTACGTTCCTATTTGTAACGAATCCTACTCCCGTTACATCATTTTAAGCTGCTATTAGTATTACCATATACTCATCTGATCAGAAATTCTTGTCTTCTATCCATTTCACTTCATTAATCCCACTACATCAAGATTGAGTCTTAGCATTTCCCTTTTCAGCTTTTTTAGTTCCCTACCACGTTCAAACTTCTAACATTCCACACACCGACTCGTTGTGAACGTTATCCTTTTGTTGGCCATTCAGTCTTTTTCTCATGGTCTCCTCCCACTTGGCAGTCCCTCCCGGGGATCTGAATGGAGACTACTCCGAAATCTTTCACTAATGAAGAGATCATGATGACATGTCTTCATTTACAGACCAGATTTCCTACGGATACACATTACAGGTCTTTAAAGAAGTGGTTTCCAAAACTTTCAGCAGTCTCATACCGTTGATCGTTGCTGGTTCTTCCGCCTTTTAGGGGCAGTATCCCATACCAAGAGCGGGAGAGCGCCCTGAACCTCTCTCTGCTCCTCCTCTATCCTTGACAAGGCCGTCGGCTGAAGTGGAGTGATTTCTTAAGCTGGAAGTCTTCGACCGCCACTGCTGATCATTTTTATCCTAAACCCGGGACCGAGGCTGTTTGGTTGCTAATCAAAGACGCTACGCCTACACCACTGGTGAGACCCATCACGATTTTTTTATTTTTTACTTTTTACAAACGAAAATTTTCGTAGGATTGGGACAGTAAACCGGTTTTCCTGCTTATCGAGAGCGGTCGTATTACGCACTTACATTTCGTGGTTTCCACACAGACACATCTTTTTTACTCCTTTTAGGCCGTCGGCCGGCCGGAGTGGCCGCGCGGTTCTAGGCGCTAAGTCTGGAACCGCGAGACCGCTACGGTCGCAGGCTCGAATCCTGCCTCGGACATGGATGTGAGTGGTGTCGTTAGGTTAGTTAGGTTTAAGTAGTTCTACGTTCTAGGGGACTGATGACCTCAGATGTTAAGTCCCCTAGTGCTCAGAGCCATTTGAACCACTTTTCGGCCGTCGAGGCGTCGATACATCTTCGATGGTTACACTGTTTGTCTTTACATTGTCTCTGTGTCTTCACATTATAGTTTCCTTCACACACGCATGACGATCAAATATTTGTATTTCCCTGCGCAGGGATCACGAAATGTGCGATCATAGTGGTTGTAGACTCCGTGATAAATGTAACTTTGGGTTGCTCCTCGACACGTGTTTATTTCGCCGAAGCGGTTAAGGTGACAGGTCGCAGTGAGCTGGATATCTGGGTTAGAGTCCCAGTCTCGCACAAATTTTCGTTTATCGGAAACAGCTGACGTCGCAAAATGCGAATCAAATGTTCAAATGTGTGTGAAGTCTTATGGGACTTAACTGCTAAGGTCATCAGTCCCTAAGCTTACACACTACTTAACCTAAATTATCCTAAGAACACACACACACACACCCATGCCCGAGGGACCAGCCGCACAGTCCATGACTGCAGCGCCTAAGACCGCTCGGCTAATCCTGCGCAAAATGCGAATCTATTTCGTAATTAGTACCACAGCTGTAATCGTAAGAACAGTTTCTGTTCCTTCAGGTAAAAATGCATGTCTAGAGATCATTGTAGTATGGAGATACAGACATTGTATAAACACATACATTATAGCCATCAATGATGTGTCCAAACCTCGATGGGTTACAATCACGATAAATTATTTGTCTCTCCGTGTGCGGAAATCACGAAATGTGCGAACGTATGAGGTTTGTAGACTATATGACACATGTAAGTTTGGCTAAGCCCTAGAGGCGTGGTTAAGATGACAGCTCGTAGTAAGCAAGGTATCCGGGTTCGGGTTTCGGTTTAAAAAAATGGTTCAAATGGCTCTGAGCGCTATGGGACTTAACACCTGAGGTCATCAATACCCTAGAACTTAGAACTACTTAAACCTAACTAACCTAAGGACATCACACACATCCAAGCCCGAGGCAGGATTCGAACCTACGACCGTAGCAGTCGCGCGGTTCTAGACAATGGAGAGATCATCATACCACTTTTTCCAGTTATAAGCTGTATGTCCTATGGATCATGTTATGTGTCCTCACTGCACTGATTTCCATTGCCATCTGCATCCTCATGCCGTTAATCGTTGCCTATGCTTCCGCCTTTAAGAGGTAGTTTGACACCCCAAGGGCAATAGAGTGCCCTAATATCTGATTGCCCTCTTTGACAAAGCCGTTTGTAGAACGAAGGTGACTACTTATGCCGGAAGTCTTCGGCCTTCATGATTTTTGTTCAACATTCAAACCGTGGTGAGGTTCAAACCCGGAGTCTTATATGTGCTGCTTTCTATCCAAAGACGCCGTCCTTAGACTATACGTGTACCAATCACTCTGTCAACTCTTAAAGCGAAACTGCCAGTCAATATACAAACAGAGCACCGCACTTCGCGCAAAAATATGTCTGTAGTTCTTACTTGGGACCAAAATATAACAGTGGTTAAATTTTTTGTCTGTTATTTATCAAAATGTAAGCATGTATGTTTTGTGCTGCAGAAGAAGTCTGTATGGATTTTGATAAATAGAACAGACATTATTTGGTTTTTTTAAAGTATAATACAAACATGAAACTATTGTCATCGTTGGAAAATGCACCATAACGTTTTAGTTAGATGAATTGTGCCAAAAAGAGCCTTACGTGTGTTTTTGTACCGTTACAGATGAAACCTATACGTTTTTTGATGAATAATGTACCCCATTTTGAATGGCTATCACTGTCTTGGAGGTAATTAAACCGAGCAGCAACGATGTTGATGTTAGTAGTCATGAAGCTAACACTTGATGCCTTTCGTAGTTTAAATGATACATCGCATTAAAGACCTCCCTTAAACACATTATTTTTGTACGGTTTTTGTCTAAAATGTCAGGGAACGTCAAGTAAATATATAAATATGCTATCGATTTTTATATTAGTTAGTTGTTGTTTATGGAAAGAAAAGGAGATGCAATGTGTAAAATTTGTAGAGAGCCTTGGCACCATAGTTTCGATCAAGAAATATTGCCGTTTCCCTCGAATGTTCGTTTTTGTAGCACCAATGGGACATAACCTAAGATAAAAAGTAACCAAAAAGTGCACCATTAAATTGCCATTTCACGGTACATTGTAATTCCTGTCCAAACAGCATTTTGCACCAGCACTGCTACTGGGTGTCGGCACTCCAAAAGGCGCTGTATGTTGGCGCGCTCTGTGCCTTGCTGAGGCAAGAATCCGGTGGTCTGACGCAACAAGAGGTAGATAATACAGAATAGAACTAGCAACATCGACATGAGCCAGCACCGAGGGCTGCTGGGGACAGCGGTTGAAAAGCTTTAGGTTCGGTGTCAGGCCTCGATGGCCCTTCATCCGTATTCGTTTTCACTACCCGCGCGGAGGATCAAAGTATTGGCTGCAGTCGTAACAGGAGAGGAGGCAGAATGGGATGGAGTACGCTGACGCCAGTAGCAGAAGAGACACTCTGAATAAGCAGTGTGTGTCGTGGAGCATTCAACAGCGTTTAAGGAGCAGGCACTTGGACTGCAACGGTGTGCCCAGTTGTACAACAAACGTGTCTGTGGCAGCCTGTATTGTAGATGGCTACTGAGAGACAGGAACGAAGGTTGGAAGTGAGTTTCTTGTATGGCGATGAGTAAAATTGGTAGGCAGTATTTATTGGGGATCCAGAGACTCAAAACACTACAGGGCAGTGGCGCACCTGTATAAAGGAAGTTGAGAATTGTATATGTTTGTACGAATTCAAAAAGCACAAGTGGGTTGTGTTGTACCTTGATTTGTCACGATTATTGTATTTCAATTACAAATGCATGACAAGAGGATGGTGAGAGCTGATTTTATTATAATTGTTCCTCAGTTCGAAAACATGATGGGGTCGTTGTGACGTCATCGTTCAGTAGAGAGATATCTTTTAATTCGATTGCTAATTTATGCACATGCTTTGAGGATTGTGTAGTAGCTTGTGAATACATGTAGACTGAGTTTTTTATGTCTGCTGTCCATCTGGGACTGCTTGAGGTGTTGATGACTGATGGCTATAAATAATGTTGCTCAGTTACTGGGCTTGTTGCTTAACTATTTATGTGCTTCATTGTAAACCAAATTTGTGGGCAGTAGCCACATAGATGTAAATATATGATATACACATCTATTTACTATAAACTCTTCTATTGTATATTTGTAGAGATCCTCCTCTCTGGAGATCTAATTATTTTATTATGGAGGCGACTAATTATTTTAGTTTTTGATACTATTGTGTGTCTGATGTTTATGTCTTCATATGCTGAATGAAAGGTTCTTTTGAGATTATTTATGAATACTGTAAACTGGTACTAAATAAATCTGTATTTGATTAATGTCCAACACTTGCACAACCTCCAGCAAAACTCATTCCTCCCCAAATCCCGCCACACAGAACCTATATTAGCCAGTCAATAGCATTAATTACGATTTCGTAGCGTAGAACATGATGTATTATCTTCGTCCGCTTTAAATTGGTGGTTGGTCAGGTGATAAAAGTTCGTTTTTGTACTAACAGTAACATTATCCAAAGCATGTCTAAGATCGAAATGCCACTATTACTGCCTTGATGATCCCATAGTCCCTAATTACTTCATAAAAGAAAAGACGCCCTTGTAGGCTATACACATAAATCGTTTAATTGCTGTGCTTTGGCCAATTTCGACTGACACACCATTATGAAGCACCCATAACAAAAACATACATACACAGGAGAACAGTATGTAGCTTTTTATGGTCGAGAAAGTCAAAAAAAGCCATAAAAATGGAGTCTTTAAATCGACAAATATTATCATCCCTTACTTTCATATACAGTAACTTTATGCACCATGTCGCACGAGATATAGACTGCAAACTAAATTATCAATTCACATGTGAAACCACACCTAAATAATAGCATGCTCTGTATAGAATACGATAGAAAGATCGGTAAAATAGGCATATGATTCATATACAGCATAATTTGAGAAATAAAATACTGTCCATTCACTGCAGAATCACATCATGGGCAAACAACAATTGATACACTAGTAACATCAACATACAGACTGAACTCATAATCAGCTATTTTAACTTCTGCCAAAAATACTTTCACAGATAACATACAAATCTATCGATATTGTATGCCCATTCTTGTTTTATGGTTTGCTGGTGTATCAAATAGTGAAAATTAAATTGTGTCATACACTTTATGCAGCGTTAATTACATCACCAAAATAGTGGATATCTAAATAAATGGTTGTGAGCAATATATACATATTATAGCAATAAAGTGATAAAGTATCTACATTTCTCTTAAGCAATATTCATTTTGGATAATTTCAAGAACAACACATGTAGTAAGAGTACATCACTGTCATAGAATATGCAGCACAATAAGATAGGAAACTGGAGGGATTGGATATTATCAAAACTGCATGTCCTAGCTACAATACATTTGACATTGGTATAGAGAAGCATCAGAATAGCCCTAGTAACAGAACATCAATTGTGTCTCTTGTATATGCATATGAGCAAGATTGCCAATGCATTTCCTGGTGAGACATTAAATAAGGTGCTAACATACCAAGAGACAGGGATGAAACTGTTGAAAACAAATGAAGACCTACAGTTTAACAAGAGGAGTTTGAGAAATAAATTTCACCAACTTATGTGTACGTTAAAATAAAGTGTAGGTCATCACTAACCAAGCGAGTGAAAGTATGTAATAAGTGATAATGGCTTAAATTTGATAATTCAAGAAATATTTGAACTTAAATAAGGCTTAATCGTAATTTGTACTTAACACATATAGAGGCAGGTAAGTATCAATATCCATTACAGTTTTATATTAGGTATGGGAAAATAGATAATTAAGCACATCATGTGAGTGTTAAGTTTAGGTCTAAGTATGATTAGAAAAACATAATCTAATAAAGATGAACAGGGCAAAGGTCGAGGGCATGAGAGACCTAGGGCATTTAAAATCTAATTTTAATTGTCTCAAAGAGTAGCAAATTTAACTAAGATTACGCTTTCCAACGATGAGATGGAAATCTTAGAGAAGGGCTTTAAGATGAGTCTCAACATGTGAATACAGTACTATTACGAGCAAGGTCGTGAAGTTGAGGAACAGGTTATATGTAACAACAATGTATGCACCATTGTAATACTAAATCTAGAACTGTATTAAATCGGTGATAAGCTGAAGGGTGTAAAGCCATAATAGTTAAGACAGAAAAAGGTAATACATAGGCTATAATGAACTGAGACTATTCAATTAAGAGAGAATAATTTCTTGAAGTATAAAAAACTGTGTTGAAAGATCTTAACAGATTATGGGTCTCCTTAACACGTTTCTTCCATGTAATTATCTCAGTTTCCATGGCTCACTCTATTCCCAGCCAGAGAATCGGGCTATGATGTGTTTTGGGTACATTAGTGGACATATTTGTGAACATTAATATAATAATATATTTAAGAAATGTAGAAACACTGCTGACAAGATAAAATATTACAAAGATACATTGACAACACATTAGTTCTATTTGATGGTACTATGAATTAATAGAATCCATGCAAATTTACCTCAGTTCCATGCATCTCAATATTAACTTCATGATGGAACAAGAAAAGGAATGAAAACTAAACTTCTTAGCACTCAATATTAATGATAACAACGATTCCCAAAGTTTTGGTGTTTAATGAAAACTAACAATGAGTTATGCTGAAATCCACAGTAATTCATATCACCCATAAGCATAAGACAGCTTTTCTTCATTCTGTGATTAGCAGGGTAATGAATGTTCTTCTAGATAACAATGACATGAGAAAGAACTTTAAGATATCTATGAAATACCCATTAGGAATAAATATGAAAAAGAAGTGGTTGACATAATACACACTAGTTAACAGAAGAGCAGGGGTAAGAGATCCGATGATCTGATCACATTAACTAAAGACTGGATGAGCAGAAGTGCTAATGATGCTGATATTTTGAATATATATCAGATAAGATAGGACAAGCGTTTCGTAATAATATGGTACAGATACAGTTTGGCACTTGCACTGAACTTATTACAATGCTTCATCATGGTGTATAAAAGATACAACCCCTCTATCAACCCAGCTTTCACAGGATTGGGTGTGGTAATCGTAACAAGTTCTGTGTTGGGTAGATGCATAAGAGCTTTGACACAGATTAAGTGAACACCTGAAAACTAGTGAAAATAATAAATCATTTAGTGTGCATTAATGAAATGGAAGTACATTGTTATTAACAGTAATGTATTGGAAGTTCTGCATAGACTCTATAAAGGCAGGTTAATGAGTACCTTCAAAGAGACTGAAATTTATACTGCCTTTAATAAACACCCTTAAAGTGTTCTTAATGCACAAACTGACTCAATAAAAACGTCTTAGAAAATTTCAAGCATATATTATGTTGAATACTGAAATGTACTTAACACTGACAAGTTATGTGTTTGCTGTGGCAGATTTGTATCATTTTTTGCTGATCCTCTTCCCCACCGAAATTATCATTGAGAGTGATAAAATTAACATTTACATTACTACATCAGGGTTACAGCTTATTCAGAAGCGTTACTTTTGTAGCAGGTATGATGGAACATGTATAGAACTGTTGGCTTGCTTGTGATGAATTAGAGCCATTGTCTTACTTCTGTTTCTTTCTAATTGGTATATTTTATTTTATATTCCAAACAGAAGTGTCTTTTTATGTAGTATTCGCACCTTATTTTTGGTCTTGCTAACCTGTAATGGTTTACTTGTGTGTATTTCTATGTCTTATTCATAATTCAACCATGGTTATTTTTGTAGATGTCTTTTATTAATTATATTTTTTCTATAACATCAAATCAAGTGAATGTATGTAGGCTTTGTACTTATTATAGTGGTCATTCTTTTTCTGTTCAAGAATTTTTCCTCAGTCATTTGATGCACTCTCATATTTTATGTCAGCAATATTTATGAAACAATGCTTCCAGATGTATGCACTATGAGACTATTGATGTTGGAAGTAATATGTGTTGACCACATGTGTTGCTCTTGGAATATAGATTTTCGTTTTATTTATTGTCATTGACATTCCTCTGTTCAGGTTTCTATCATTATGACACTGTACTTAATGTTATGTATAATGATTTTCAGAATATAATAATGAGTTGTAACTATTCAGTATGCCAGAAACCTACAAAACATGCTTAGGCACACAATATTGGTAGACATATATATTGTCTTTGAGAGTATCTTTGTTGAAGTTAAAACAGCTGGTTAAGACTTTAGTCTCTATGTTTATATTAATAGCGTATCAGTTGTGGTTTACACATGATATGTAATTCTTTAGTGACTGGATGGTATCTTCATGCTCGAGTTTTACTGTACATGTGTCTTTTTATATATTTTACTCTCATTTCAATCGAATTCAATACAGACCATACTATTATTCATGCCTGCTTCCCATGAGGATCGATAACTTGATTTCCAAGCCACGTGTCACTCAACATGGTGAATAATGTTACTGTATATACAAGTAATGGGCGATAAATTGTGCCAGATTTAAGATTGCTGTTATGCTTTTGATTTCTCTACAATGTAAACAAAATATGTAACAGCTTTGTATGTTGATATGTTCTTTTGGTAGGTACTCAATAATGATGTGTTAGACAAAAGCGGCCAATAGCACAGTAAATAAGCATTATAAATGTACAACCTATAACATACAATGTTTTCCTTTACATATTACTGCCTTGCCTGCTTAGAATGTTGTTTTTATTGATTTGCTGTGACAGAAAAATAATATAGACAACTTAGATGTGAGATATCTTTGTGGCACCTAATTTCAGAATTCATTGTCATCTAGGAGATGCCTCTTCATCTGCAAGGTAAACTAGTAATTTCAATAACTCAATGTATTTTGATAAATATTACAGGTAGTGGAGATGTTGAAGTAACACTGTGTCACTCAATCTGAGGGGCCATTGTGCCTTGTACCAAGTGAGGTGGGAATATCGAATTTGGCTCATTACCATATGAGAAGTATTGAGAACGAGGTGGCCGACTTTGGGGAAGATATTGGCGGGCTGTTTCGTTTAAAAGACTAGTAAAACGCTTGGATGTAATTGGTTAATTTTAATCTCAGCTGTGACTGGGTGAAGGCGGATGAGAGGGAGAGGGGTGAGGGAATGGTATGGACATGAATGGTTGCGTTCAGTGTCAAACTGTATTCCGAACGCCCGTTGCCCTCCGACTACACACCTTTGAATAGGATCATCATTTGTGTAGTACATAGGTATTTTCTCCACTTACATCTTGCTCTGCGATCACAGGACGCTGTCCTTCTTATGGTACTGTTTTTCCTGACACCATTGTCCTGGATAAGAATACGTTCGTTGTTTGACGTTATATTCTGTTATGTTAAACTACAGAACAACTTTAAATATATTTATCATGGAGTTCTGTGTTTTATTTTTCTCAGTAAATGAAAAGCTATTTGGCTAGTCTTTTATGGTCCACCTTTGAGCTGTGTGCTTCATATGACGAGCTATCTGGACCCTGTAACAGTGTGCCAGAGTGGTACTGTTGCGGATAGAAATCGAATCAGAGCCCTGAAGAGTTTTACATTTATCTTTCAGCTAACCTTCCTGTAGCGAACATGTTAAACGTTTCAGTTTTGACCCCTTTCATTTGCTTGCTAACATAACACAACATACATTCCACATCATCGATTCTTCAATGATATGACTGCTGATGTTAAGAATATGACAATAATACGTGGGAAATTTCTTGGTTCCTTAATGTTCTTAGAATAATTGTCGTGCACAGACACACCTTTTGACCCCCAAAACAGAAACTGTTACAAACAAAAAGCCAAATACAATAGTAAATGTATGGCATGACACTTCATGACATAGGATACACATTGTTATTTTTAGGCCGAGAATATTGTTGAATCCTGTCCTCGGAGTCTTTCGCGACGGCATACATGAATAAAACTTTCTCGGTTTTCCAGCCGCGTCAATTCAAATAAAATGCTCGAGCTTTCGATGGCCATCTCAGTGAACTCCTGACGACGATGGCGGAGATGGCCATCCAAAGCTCGAGCATTTTATTTGAATTGACGCGGCTGGAAAACCGAGAACATTTTATTCATTGTTGAATCCTCACACGAATCTAATACGTGGATACCTAAAAAGGATGTACTGTGTTGATGGTTTGTGCAGTAAGAGAAAAAAAAAGTTGAAATAGCTTAAGCCTATCAGTGACGAAAACGGTCATCTCGCTTCATATTCGTGCTTCATAACGGAATTTTCACTGAAGGATGTACAACAGACTCACCGTCATCATACAAAGAATCATACTTCTTGAGCATCTAAAGCAGAAGCTGTCATCGCATTTAGACTCTAGTACTCGACTGCACACAGAACCCGCTACAAACTTTTGAGTATTCAACTGTCAGACACAACTGCCTCAAATTCTAGGTACATTTCTTCCTTATATTTGGTAATAAGGTTCATTAATGGTGATTTCTCGGATGTCTTCGATGCCAATATACAACCTGTTCGCTACTCTTCACTGAAATAAGACTTCTATAGTATCAATTTAGCGTGACTCAATGGCCTGACACCTGGAAAGCCTGTGCAGGCAGAATACGGACGCTTCTGACCCTACAGCTATGTACCTCCTAAAGAGGACTCCTCTAGGAAATTCTTACGTATTACAGAGCGCAATAACACATCTTTAATGCTAGTTTTGCATTCCTCTGGCGTCACACTGTTGTTTAGTTTAAACCTGTCCAAGTCCTATTCTTGAGGTTGTTCATTCACACTATCTAGGCGCAGGCAGCACATACAGTAACAGGCGTTGGACTAAATTATGGAAACATCCAGAAACGCGTACTTGAACAAAACGGCAGATTTTATCCGAGCCTGTAGATAGCGGTGTTGTATTTGATGACGAACACATCTGCGGAATGCTCTCAGTACGTTGCAAGTGTCAGGCGTGTTATCAGCACAGTGTCTCATGTGGTTGTGAGTACATAATATTGGAGTTAAGTGAATTTTAATGTGGCCAAATTGTTGATTTTTGTGTAGTGGTTACTCCGTAAACAAGGGTGGACAGAGTGTTTGTTCTTTTAACAGACACCGTAACAAATATTATACTGCGTCTGGGGAAAGAAGAAAACATCATCCGCTAAGTGACAATACTGAAAACAGAGCGTGTTTAGTGATCGTGGCAGACAGTCATTGACAAGGAAATAAGACACAACAGCTGCAAAAGTCACTGCAGAACTCAATGTCGCACTCACGAACCTTGTCAGCAACGATACAACACGAACTGAGCTCCATAATCAGGGAACTGCAGGGTGAACTGGAATTCTAAAACTGCACATCAGTGATGCAAATGCACATGAAAAGCTGGTGCCAAATCCATAACATATTGACTGTGAAAAATGGAGGACAGTCATTTGCTCGAATGAGCCTTGTTGGACAATGTTTCCAACTTCCAGTCGAGTTTTCAAGATCGGAAGGTGGCGGGGTTTCGGTGACGATTTGCGCATCCATATCGCGGAATTCCATGACCCTATGGGGACTCTGCAGGGACGCGTTACTGCCAAGAAACATGTGGCCATTTTGGCTACTCAGGTCCATCCAATTGTGCAGTGTCTGTTCCCCAATCTTGATACTGCTTTGTTCCAAGACGACAGGGTCCCTGCTCACAGACTCGTTTTGTGAGAAGGAAGATCAATATTATCAAATCTCTCATGAGCACGACAGTCACCAGATCTCAATACTATTGGGCCTTTGTAGTCTAATTTCGAGAGAAGAGTGAGCGATCGCCCTCCACCTCCGTCATCGTTACCTGAATCTGTCTCCATTTTGCGTGAAGAGTGCTATAAGACTTCCTTTTAAACCATGGAAAGCCTGTATTTATCCATTACAAGACGACTGGGAGCTGTTTTAAATGCCAGTAGTTTCCTACACCGTATAAGGCATTCTCATGTGTTGTTTTTTGTTTTCCCATATATTTGTCCAGCCTGTGTATATTGTTTACGTTGACCAGTGTTGTTGCAGATTGTGTTTCCGTTAAGTCTGTGGCAGGTTAATTTTTATGCTGCTAAAACATTGCTTTTCTAAAACTGAGAAATTCTTAGGATTAAGTACTTGACAACCTGTTTCCTGTTGTGATTTAGTGTTTAGCTGTTTCAGTTTATTGTTATGTGCTTCTAGATGATACTATTCCGTAACACTAATTAACACGTGTGTATGCAGTGATAAAGGATTTCAGTTCTTGTAAGCGTTCTTGCTTCCATCCAGATTTTTATGTGTACCTTGTCTGTGCCCTTGTACCCTAGACTTAATTTACTTGGTGTAGTTGAAATCTTAATAGTGAAGGTACTGCTATGCATCTTACGTCATGATTTCGGAGTTATCATATTTCATTTGTTCACTAACTAAATATTTCTAGAATTTCAAGCCAGTACTCAATTGTAAATCATGAAATTTTGTAACGTGCGTTTGAAGTATCATTTAACTTCACTGTTATTGCTTTTATCTTAACTGTGCCATTGTCATTAATCCCACAGAAGATTTTAGTTTTACCGATGTTGGAATTTATTAACTGGGAATTATGTAAGTTTTTTGTTATTGCTGTGCTCATTTCATTTCACATATTTTGAAGAGGTTTTTTTTAATAGTTTCACTGCTAAAATGTATTTGCGTCCCCACAACTCCGGCGTCACTGAATCCACAGCCCATGTTGCTGCTACGCGATTCTAACACTACAAATGACGACGAAAAATTATAAGTGCAATGACATAGTTGTGTTGAACTTTTCAAAACACATATGAATCTATAAAGGAGTATTAATCGTGATTCCTTATTACATCTATATTATTCAGCGTCACGAATGTATTACTATGATTGTCACTATTATTGTTCTTCTTTTCCAAAGAAGCTTCATTCGTTGTATTAGTGTTTGGTTGAGGATTATGAAAAACTTTACTAGACTTCAATGCAGCAATGATTATCGCTATTATTGTTCTTCTTTCGAAAGAAGCTTCATTCATTGTATTAGTGTTTGGTTGAGGATTAGGAAAAACTTTACTAGACTTCTATGTAGCACGGCAGGAATTCTAGTCTGCCGCTATGCCGTATGCTATGACGCCACTGTTAGGCCGCTGGTGCTCTCGTATGGTATTCAGCAGTCTCATAAAATGTTCACCTGCGAGTTCTCTAAAAGACTTGTGAAGCGCAAAGTAGTACAGCAATATTTATTCCAAGTACCTACGAAAGGTCAGCTGAATCGGTGTTTATTGACCTGTTACGTGCCTACCTCTCTCAGGTGCTATTCCGCTCACGGGGCTAATACATCTAAAATAAGGAATGTTGGAGTAGTGCGCTAGATCCTCACGGAGTCAAGGTCGCTCTAGTAAGGATGTTTTCTGTTGCGTTATTGACAGCACAGAAGAACGAACCCTAAAGGCAAGCGAATTATGATCGATTATTGGCGTAGTAAAAGAACACAACATAACGAATTAAGCTATACTATGCACAATAACGGGAAATTTTAAACTTTTATAAGAACACAGGTTATGCATTGTGTGTATCAACAAATATTTTGCTGGCTTTTTCCACAAAGGTCTGATTTGCCACGTCTTTGGAAATGCCAGCACATGGGGCTATTTCGCCCCGTAGATGTAGGGCTATTTCCGCTCAAACAAATTATTAAATTAGTTGATGTTTTGCTGCAAATTCTAGAGATCAAAAGGAAAAATCCATGTACTTCATGGTTCGAGGAAGATACGAAGCAAGCCGTAACAAGCGTTACAGGCAGCTACTTTGGATAAAGGTCCAGCAGTGTGCTACATGGTTTCACAAAGAGTATCGGTGCAGAAAGGACCAAAACTGTTTACTTGTAAATGCCTGTGATTTTGACACTGAAATACACAGGGCGTAATAGTCTCTTGACTGGGTGTAACTGTCACTCTACTTTTATATATTATGATTTCTGCCTCCTTCAGATGTTTTGTTTAATATTTCTTTCATGCAAAGGAATTTCGACCATTTTTGTACTTAAATGTATGTACAATTAACACCCCATTATATTATCGTATTGATAGATCTCTTAAAATACTTCATGTCATGTCAAGTATAGCTTATAAATGAAATGAACGGAACAGGTCAGCAGTACGCTACTGTGGAGAGGAAGAGTAAGTGGATAGGTAAGTCTTTCCTAAATGTTCACGTGACCTTAACATTGCATCGTCGTCTTACGTACTCTGAACGTCTGCCGGTGGTCTAATATTATATTTTTCCATTGCAGTTTAAACAAAAAGAATTAGATATGTACAAAAGTGCCCTCCGCAACACACCGTTGGGTGGCTTGCGGAGTATAAATGTAGATGTAGATGTAGAACCACAGCAACATAAGCGTGCTGGACAAAACGTTAATTACCCCGAGGACACATCATTCGATACTGTGTAATACCACCTCCGGCTTTTATGAAGAATATTCCGGTGAAGGAAAGAGTACACAAGCTTATTGGAGTATGGCATATGCAGTTGAAGCCACTCATTGACGATTAGGACCCGCACAGCTCCCAAATTGCGGGGGTTCTGACTCCACCAGCTGTTCCATATAGGCGCGGACATTTTGTGTAGAATTAGTGTGCTGTAGTGGGCCATTCGAGGTGTGGTACGGTGCCTGGGTGCTCGTCAAAACAGGAACATAAATGTACAGCCCTCTGAATACAGCTCTTGCCATATTAGAAGACGGGAATATCCACAGCATAATCTCGAAAATGTAAAGGAAGTGGCAATGTTTGGGCACTGTGAATATGGAAATAAAAGAGAATGACTTTGCTGAACCATAATACGATAAACATGACAGAACCACCTTCGTATTGGACAACACCCACCGTACACAGCGGGCTAAACGCACCAGTTTGTCTTCTGTGCACTCGACTCTTTGCATCGCCTGAAAAGATGCAAAACTGACACTCGTCGGACCACACCACACCTTCCCAGTCAGTTTCTAACCCTGTGTTGTTAGACACATTGAAGTTAATCATTTTTATATGTCGGTGCTGAGAAATAGTCTTTTGCGAACTACCAGGTCCCAAATGTCTTTTGCGAACGCTTAACTTCGCAACCATTTCTCGAAAAATCATTGAGATGGCAATTCCATTCACGGTGTGGTCATGGACACGTCCAAACACAATTGCTCTTCATGCCATTCTCTTAAGTCTGCGCGTCAACCGATGTTACTGAACTGATCCCATACAATGGACGTGTACACAGAGGAACTTGGCTCAGAACGGCACTGCGGGGCACAAAGCGGCTGTGGTGTTTTCTAGACAGGAGAACGCTGCAAGCTCTTGTAGTTACGTGTAACATTGTCTCTGAATTGAAGGAAAGTTTTGACAGCCATATTACTTAGTATGAGAGCGACTTGTATGTGAACGGTTGCCCTTCACGTTTCCGATCTTTTTTTTACGTTTTGGTGGATTTAAAAGTAAGATAAGCCGTTAATTGACCGCACTTAAATGACATGTAACCTTAAATTTCACGCTATTCGCTGTACGTTTGTTATATAATACGTTTAAAACGGTCAGTAGATGTTGTTAACCTAAAATGTGATCCTGTGGCGGAACGGGACGGTTCAGAATGGAACAGTGTTTCGATTTTCCCCCACATTTCTTGGTGGAAGTAGATTTCCAACTATGTATTTTTTTCTTTCTATCTGGATTTTCCAGACTGTGTGCACTTACTTTAAAAAGACTGATAGGCAGGAATTGGATATTAAATAAATGGAAATGACAGTTTCAACCGTTTTGTCTTTTAAATGGGAGTTTATAAGCATGTAAGGAATTTAACGTGCCCAAATCTATGTTGGAAAGACAGTTTCCTAAACCTTAAAATAATGCCAACTACAAAGTTGACGAATCAGATGCGAAACTTAAAAATTGTTACTGGTAGCGCACCTGAAGTCAACGGAGAGGAGACTACTTAGTTCAACAGTGAAACAACTCATTGTCAAATTATTAGCTTATCATCCAGCAGTCTAGCTTGATAGGACTACAACACTACATAGTATTCTGTGTTATCTATTAGCAAGCCAGAATGCCCATCTTACGCACGAGCGATGAAATTCAACAAGTAACAGTTAATGTAACTAGGTATTAAGAATCAATAATCAATGTTCATCTTTCAAAATGATATATTTTATTATTCTTAAGGATTTTTTTGAAGATTCCATAATCATTTGTCTAAAGGCAAAGGCCCCGAGTTCGAGTCTCGGTCGGGCACACAGTTTTAATCTGCCAGGAAGTTTCATTTGTGTAAATTGTTCATTGAACCACTTTATGTCTTAGTTTTAAGATGATATTCCTAATAAGTTCATCGTTTACACAATAATTGCACAAGAGATTACCTTATCCCATTGCGCCCCCTGGCTGCGGCAGAATGTGACATATGCAAGTATTTTGCATTGGTGCTCGGCAGAACGTGATGATAATATTGCAAAGGGAACACTTGCTAATGTTCTGTAGATTATATTTATTTGGCCATGAATCGGCTTTCGGTTTCTCAGGCCATCTCCAGGTAATAAATGAATGTCGCAAACACAGTTAAACATTATGTGCGACTTACAGAGATATTATTTGTACGGAAGATACAAAAATGACAAAGTTATTTCATTTGAAAACGTTGCAATAGTGAACGAAGCTTTTATGTGGAGGTATACTTAACAAATGGTGAGAAATAAGATGGATTTGCACTTTGAATCTACTCGTAGTAATTGTAACGAAAACTTAATTTAACAAAGTTTTAGGTACTGATAATAACTTGATACCAGTGCCTATGAGTTTAATTTGTACACCACAGCACTGAAGATAATCACTATGTGATTGAAAATCGATTTTCTTATCAATAAACCATCAATATTACGGCCAACGCTGACCTTCCTTTTAATTTACCATATATGGTCGTTGTGCACACAGCATTCCATGGTGTCGCCAATCAACATCGTACACTGTCAGGGGTGACAGTCCGTTGCCGTTTATTACGGCATGGACTACGTGTACGTCGTCCACTGCTCCGCCTAGTTTTAACGAATGTGCAGAAACATGCTAGAAGGCTGTGGTGTATGGAACGACGTTACTGGGGCCAGGAATGGCAACAGATAGTGTTTTTGACGAATTCAGGTTCTGTTTGTTTGAGAATGATAGCTGCAGTTTGGTTCGCCGTAGACAAGGGAGTGTCATCACGGTGACTGCATTCGCACAAGGCACACAGCGCTACGTCAAGGTCTTATGGTGCAAAGTTGTACTGGCACAACCACAAGTCACATTGGTGTCCCTTCAGGGCACTGTGACCAGTGTGACATACGTGAATGACATCCTACGACCCGTAGCATACCCTTTCTGCAAAACACCCCTAACCCCATTTTTCAGCAAGACAATGCGCGATTACACGTTGCTGCAAGAACACGTACTTTCTTGGTGCCACAGGATTTCAGCCTTTTGCCCTGACCCACCGGATCACCGGACTTGTTGCCAGTCGAAAATATATGGAGCATGATGAAACGACGGGTCCAGCGCTGTGTCGCAAAGCTATCCACCACGGATGGACTTTGCAACCAAGTGAATGCAGCATGGATGCCTATTCCACAGGAAGCCTTTCGCGCCTTATACGCGTCGATGCCATCACGCATGGAACAAATTATCAGGGATCACGGCGGACCGTGTGCCTACTAAGCAACGGGACACATTCTGAACGGAGGCGCCTGAAATGCCAATCGTTTCTGTAGAACATACTTACGTACATATCCTGTGAAAATGAACATCCTAGCTCTGGTCGTTCGAAGTCTTTTATTTTTTCTGAAGTTGAGTGTAAACACTTTGTTATTTTCTTGTCTTCTGTAATATCCCTGTGTATGTCGCACATCATTTATATCTGTGTTTATAACATTCAGCTGTCATCTGAAGATGGCGTGAGAATCCGAAAGCCCGCTCGTGAATAAGCCAATATAAATTGGCAGACCATTCGGAAGTGTTTTTCTTTTAATTTGCAAACATTTCTTTGGAACAACGTAAAAAATGCATAAGATACAGTTTTAAATTCTTATCAGGTAAGGTACGTTAGGTTATATCAAGTGACTTTTTTATACCTTGAAGAATGGTTTTCATGTGCTCCTTCCTTTTACAAATATTGCTAAAGGTTAAATATCCCATCCCGTCCCGAGTTCCCCTACACACCACTTATGCCAGCGGAGAAGTGTCACGTGATCTAATTCCAAGCACCTCAGAAAGCCGATTGTGCTGTCGTAAAAGAAGTGACTAATATTTTGTTCTTAGAACTTACGTAATTTTCAATTAAGAACTTTCAAATGTCTCCGTTGGGAGACTTCCGCATACATACCCGAGACCTCTCAGCCTCCAAGTCGGCTGCTGAGAGCGGTCGGCAGAGCAGGAAATACGGACGGAGGAGAGAGAGTGTCAGGCCAGCGGACGGGGACACCGTTTGGGTGAAAGGCGGCCGCCCCGTGTGGCTCCTCCGTTACTCATCCAGAGCGCGGAAGAAGTCGCCGGCCGGAGGGGCGGCAATCTTTGTGCCGGGAGCTGGTGGGGGCGGAAGCGGGGGCGGAGGGCGCCATCTGGGCCACTCTGCAGGCCATTCAGCCGCCTCCGTCCCGACTATCACACAGCCTGGCGCCGGGGCTGGCTCAGGTGCCGTAAGGGGGAGTGCCGTTTACCTGTCTCCACCTCTCACGTGCCCTTCGGACTGTAAGGAACGACGAGACGCTCCAATTTACTAGAATATTATCTCCACAAGCTGACAGTCAACCATAGACCTTAACATCTACAATAATTCAAGATCTTATGTAACTTTTTAGGGTTCCGTGCCACAGCGGGTAATAACTGAAATTTTGTAGAGTCGTTTTGTTGTCTGTCTGTCTATCCGTAGACGTATAAAGTTAAAATTTGTGTCAAGTATTAACATCTATGGTTCCTTGGTAGTGTAAAAATTTCAAGATACGCCATTTATGTCATATTTTGATACTCGAAAACTCAATCATAGAAACCCATAGCGCAGTTCCCACTGAACTAGAATCATGAAATTTGGCAAAAAGCAAGGTTTCATAGTGCGAGTAAAGGAAAAAATCCAAACATTGTTAATTTGTAATTATATAATACGAAAAAACATTTTTTTAAATATCTTTATCCTTCTGTGTGTATCTCTGTCTGTCCATTAAGACATCTTTTTCTCTTGGGATTTTCGGCACCGATATCTTGCCAGTATCTTCATCTACAGGGTGGTCCATTGATAGTGACTGGGGCAAATGAATGACGCTACGTCGCTTAATAGAACGCGTGCAAAAAATCTGTCATCGTCCCGAAATTAATCTTGTGCCCAGTGGCAGAAATGTACACGACGTTCATAGTCGTCGCCATGCAATTCATGGTGCATAGAAATATCGATGTTGTCGTAGCATTCTCAACACCGACGATTTTGAGATCCCCGATTCTCGCGCAATTTGTCTGCTTCTGATGAGCGGATTAAACGCGAAGCACCTAAAACACCAACTTGGGCATCAACATTTGTTGCATGTCGTGGTTGACGTTTCACATGTGGCTGAAGACTTCCTGTTTCCTTAAATAACGTAACTACCCGGCGAACGGGCCGGACACTTGGATGATGTCGTCCAGGATACCGAGCAGCATACATAGTACACGCCCGTTGGGCAATTTGGTCACAATAGCCATACATCAACACAATATCGACCTTTTCAGCAATTGGTAAACTGTCCATTTTAACAAGGGTGATATGTCACGAAGCAAATACCGTCCGCACTGGCGGAATGTTACGTGGTACCACTTACTTATAAGTTTGTGACTATTACAGCGCCATCTATCACAAAGCGAAAAAAGTGGTCCAACTAAAACACTCATATTTCTTTACGTACTACACGAATATGTAATAAAAGTAGGGGTTCCTATTTTAAAAAAAAAAAAACGCGCTTGATATCCGTTTGACCTATGGCAGCGGCATCTAGCGGTCCAATCATAGCGCCATCTGGTTTACCCTTCAAGCTAGACGAGTTTCGTTCTTTGTAGTTTTTTCGTTTGACGCTTATTTCGTGAGATATTTCGCCCGGTCACGATCAATGGACCACCCCGTATAACTGTCAAAAATCGTTGGGATTCTCGAGTCTCAGGAAGTATGAACTATACAATTTTGTTTGAACGGAACGCTCACTGCACGATTCCTACTCACACTTACCCAGTTTTTTTAGATTACGGAAGTTTAAATTACCTGTGCCGTTCGTGGCTTTCCCAACGTAATGACCGCTTCATTAGCTCGCTTGTGTCGCGTCGGGTAATGGTGTGAAACATCATCCGAGACGACGCACGTAAACCTATGAAGCACTTACGATACACCTTTATTTTCAACCGTGGTTATTTTTTTTTTTTCAAATATACAGACTCTTATTCTTATTCTTGGATATTTAAACACTGTTTTATAGTTTAGCGAAGTAGTTCCGTATATGAAGTCAATTGTGTTGATACTCTGATATTTCAAAACGTCACAATGTTTCATTGCGGAAATTAGTTTTCCTATAAAGACTACAGCATAATCTAAAATACAAATTTGTCTCCAGTTCTGTTTCATAAAGTCAAACTACTGGCATTTCTGAAAAATGTTACTTACTTTTTCATTAATTTATCAAAGTTTTATTGAGCTGATTTTATGACATAGCTCAACATCTGTATTTTTGAGGAACAGCTGATTTACCTTGTCAGTTTCGAAAATATCTTTTACCTTCATAAAAATTTTAAAATATTTTTATGTGTGAAACACATTAACTAACACGGATTTACACTTGTAATCGAAAGCGTAAATATTTTTAGTTTTTATTTTGAAAAGTAGAAATTTCTGTAAGCTTCGAGAACATTGAACAAAATTTTTCCAGGTTTGTGACCAAATTGTCAGTACGTACAAAAGCACCCTGAAGAAGGTTTCTTGCAACAGTGACCGAAACTTCGGTAGTCTTACATATTGACAATGCGCTCACAATGCGTAGAAAAACACCCTGAAGAAAGTCCCTTGCAACAGTGACCGAAACGTCGGTAGTTTTTCATATTGACAATGCGCTCACAAACCCAAGAAAATATTCTAGATCATTATCTGTTTCATGTACAGGGTGTTTGAGAGCGACTGTTTAACAATTTGGAACAGCTTTCTTACACTAAAAGAAGAACAAAATTTCCAGTAAATACGGGCTCTAAAATGTATAGCTTAAGAGATATGAGCACTCGTTCATCCTCGATATTGTGAACCACAGTTCTTCTTCTTTAAACTCTTTTCTTTCCATATTTTCGGAGGAGGTAGCGTGGCATAATACAAGGATAACAGTAAAGTAAACGTGGGTTCTAAAATGCATAGCTTAAGAGTTCGAGCACTTGTTCATCCTCTCATGTTCATCTTCGTTACAGTGAAATACATCTCTTCTCCTGAACCAGTACTTATACGTCTTCTGGTACTCGTTTTAGAGCCCATGTAAATTGGACATTTTTTCTTGTTTTCGTATAAGAAATCTGTCCCCAACGTTTTGAAACATCATTCTGAAACACCTTGTATAGTGTAAATTGGCGCCAAAGCCACCACAGGTTGATTACTAGCCTTTCGACACTGCGCATGTGCTGCATACTCAAGACTCTTTGATTTGGGTGTGGTATAACAAAGAATTCCAACACACTAAGTTTCTATTAAGAAAAATGTGACTTTGTTCATATTAAAAAATGTTGAGTGATGTGTTTACTGGATTTGGAGGTATGTGAATAAAAAATTAATACGTCAAAATTACATCGTTACACTTCAGTGTCATAGGAAAAACAAACCTGTACTATTACAAATTTTCATTAAGGTTATCCTCGAAACAAGTACGCTGAACACTGACATCAACTGTAAGAAAAGTGAAGGATGTATTTTCGTTATAAACTTTTCCTCTTAACTGCTTACTACAACTACTGCTGTAGCAGTGGTAGACATTGAAAGTTATTTGGACTAATATAGCTCAGTACAGTGTTAAGGGGTACTTAAAACAACTTATCAGTTATACGAATGCTGGATGTTAACTATAAACGTTACAACCTTCCGGTGATAAGGATTAGGCTGACCAAATTACAGTATTCGAGAATCTGCTTCCCTCTCTCTGTCATTTGAGTTCCTAATACCCCAGTTTATATCCTGCTGTTTTTTTTTTGTGCAGTTTCATAGTGTTCAATACTTGAACAAAGTTAAGCTATCATCAATGCCACGCTTTACAATACATGGTTCTAACGGAGTCGGTATGCTCCTGCCTCCCTCCCAATACGATTACCGAACTAATTTGTCTGCCTGAATAACAACACGGGAATACCTCTGAGATGCTCTTCAATATTGTTCTTTCACTGGCGCAAATATGAAAAAATGACTAATGGATTGCTACCAGCCTCTTTCAATGGTCACCACTCACAATACTAAGGTCTCATGCGCTACTCTTTCGTCAACATGAGTCATAACTGATTAAATGTCTTCGTTGTACTTGCATTTGGCTAGGTCTTACTTCAGACCTTACCAAATAACTACCGGGTCTAATAAGTCCACATACATACACGAGACACACAAACAGCCACAAACATAAAGTTACAATAATAATAGAGTCATTGTGTAGCACTTGTAGTACTATTGCTGGTGTTTATATTTTTACGCAAAAAAAAGAAAGCGTAATCCACTATGAATTTACTAAATCTACCGAACGATCTGTGCGTAAACAGTGATAACCGTACAGAAAGTGTAATATGAAATTGCTGTCGCAAGATTGCCACTGTTGCGTACGCAATCTTAAATGTAAATTGTTAATTTGTGTACAGGGTGTGTCAAAAGTACAGTGTTTTGTACTTTAATGATTTATGCTAAATAATTTGTCCAAATTTTTGAAATTGTTCAGTGTGTCCTCCAATTTGTTTACAGATTTAGCTTATTTTAACACTGATTTACGTTCTTGTCCCACAATTTCCCATTATCATCAAAAAATATTTTCAAACTCGAAATTGTTCAATGTGTTATCTTATGTTGTTTACACATTTAGTTGATCATTTTAACACTGATTCACGTGTCTTCTCCCATAATTTCCCATTACTACCAAAAAATTTTTTCAGTCTCATGTTCAATGAAGTCCACTAAATGCTGTGGGTGTAATGGTACTGTAGCGAATACATTGTCTTTCAGCATCCCCAACACTGAAAAATCACACTATATGAGGTCGGTGGTCCTGGACGCCAACCCATTTTACCACGTCTTCATATCCACTGTTACAAACTCTAATCTGTTGTGTGAAGATCAGTCCATTAACATTTCAACACACTTCTACTCGTTCTTAATACGAGGCCTGTTCAGAAAGTAAGCTCCGATTGATTGCCAAATTGAAACCACAGTGAACATCAGAAATGTTTTACTTGTAAAAATTAGCTACACCTTTCAGCTACTTCTCTGCGTAGTCGCCGTTCTGACGTAGACTTTTGTCATAGCGTTGTACCAACTTTTCAATAGCCTCATCATAGAAGGCAGCCGCCAGTGCTTTCCGCCAATTCTCCACGCTGGCCTACACCTCGTTGTCTGTGTCAAAATGTTGTCTTCAAAGACAGCGGTTCATGTGACCAGAGATGAAACTCAGGGGGAGACAATTGCGGACTGTATTGTGGGTAATCTCACATTTCCATTTGAAAACGATGCAGGAGCATCTTCATTGCCCCTGCAGAACGCGGCTGAGAATTGTCTTGAAGAAGAAACAGCACGACAGTTATGTAATGTTAGCTTCATAGCTTCAGGCGAAATTTCTCACCAGGCCCTCGTACTTGGCGGCAGACACTATTTTCTAGACATCTTTACGCACTCACTGCGAGCTCAGAAATGAGAAGAGCGACGTGATGCTAACTGGGGTTATACTAGAGACACTACCCAACACATCTGTGCAAAGCTTTATCGGATTTTCATAGTCGTTTCCATTTCGCGACCGATCGGAGCTTACTTTCTGAACGCCCCTCGTATTATTGAAGAAATAGGGGCCTATCAGTCCTTTCCTGTAGATTTTCTTTATCAAGTACTGATTTTAACGACCATTGCGCGATAAGTCAGTTACAGTTCCTGCAACCTCGAACCTTCGATTTAATTTATTGATAGCCTGCCTGCATGAGGCTTTCCTGCATGATGGCTTGTGTTCTGTTTTAGGCGACCAGCTCTAATGACGGTCATGAAGTGCCCCGGGATCGGCTTGTTGAGGAAGGACCACATCATTTATGAGCTGGCGATAAGGCGCCAGCCTAATGAGGGTAGTTTCCCGGACTTAGCCGCCCATTTGCGTGCTATCGTTCTCCAGCCGGTTGACGTCACGCTGGATGATGTGGGTGAGACAGAAGCATCCACTGAGATTTTGTGTAAGGCTGTTAGGGGTCTTGAGGACACCATCGGCTTTTTGGAGGGCACTCAACCTAATGGCAGTCAGTTAGACAGGGTGCGGGTACTGTTAATCCATTTAACTAACCGGATAGCGGATTTAAGGACATTACAGTTAGAGGATAGTTTTAAGGAATCAACCCCTGAATTGGGGTACTTGATTAATGAATTTCAGTTTAAGATTACACATTTAGAGCTTGATGGGAAGAGAACTGAGGAGTAGGACTTTTGTCTTCATGGGAGCGCGCGAGCCAGCCTGGGAACGATGTACTTATGTTTCCCGAGAGGTTAGACGCAGCGTTTGCTAAATTGCCTAATCCTCTGGTGCAACTCTTTCGGGACATCATAGAATTAGTTATAGACCGACTCGACCAAATTGAAAGGTTATTATGGTTGTTGGTTCGCCCTGAGCAACACGCTGATGCGTTTGGCGTTTCGCATCAAGTAGTTTTGTCGCTATTGTATCCGTGAGCTAGAGGCGAATAGAGGACCCTCGTATACAGAGCCATGGCAGAGGTGTTTTCCTTGCAGCTGTTGAGGAAGCTTGTAATTAAAGAAAGATTGACCATGGGAGTTCGCAAACAACTCGAGTGTCGCTGAATTTGACAGATGCAGCAAGATAAAAAGGAGTTACGTCAATATGTGGACAGAGTGAAGACGGCCTGCTTGGTCTTGCTAGTCGACTTGCCAGAACGGGAGTTATTTTCTATGTCCTGAGGGGAATGCGATCGGCGGATAGGTCACATTTTGTTTTTCGTGGTCGTCCTTCCACTTGGGAAGAACTTCGTGCCGCCGTTGTAGCAATATCTGCGTTACCGCTCGCGGACGATCCAGGCCGTGAAGTTAGGGTTCAGCCCACGTGTGTTATCAAGGAGAACTCGGATTATGTACACCGGCTGAGTCTGCTAAAAGGGAACCGGAGCGTTGCTTCAGGTGCGGTCGGACAGGTCATTTAGTTCGTTCTTGCATTCAACCGCGCGCACCCAAAGCCAATTAATGACGCTGGGCTGGGCAGCGACCTCGGGATCAAGCCCTTAAATCTTGTTGTGCCCGTGTCGCTGCTCGATCGTCACCTCCCCTGTTTTATATTTGTTCTCGAGTAGGTGGCGAACCTATTTATGCCCTTATGGATTTTGGTAGCTCCTTTTCGTTGTTGAGCTTGAGATGGTTTCTTGACTTTTGTCATCTTACGAGACTTAGGTCGGTTCCTTCTTCGGTGCAGGGATGTCAGGTTGCCAATGGGCTGGGTTTGCCTCTGCAGGGTTGGATCCGAGGGATTATCTCGCTTGCGAATTTCTCCTGGCCCTTGTCTTTGGCCTTGGTTAAGAAGCTGCCGGTTGATTTGATTTTGGGATGTGATTTTATCAGTAAAACTGGTCTCGTCTTGGATTATTTCGGGAACACCTTCTTCTTGATGTTCGCTTCGACTCAGAAGTTTGCGTTCTGTGAATGTGCTAAGCGTAAGGTGCATCGATATGCCGGCGCGCTGGCTGTTGATGATAAGGTTAATGATCTCACCCATCTGTCTTCACAGCAGCCTCTGAACTATCGGATTTGTTGTGGAGGTTTCCCGAGCTTCTCTGTGATACAGTGGGAACTAATGTTCTTGACTACCATATTCGTCTATCTGACCATATACCCTTCAGGCAGTCCCCACATCGTCTCTCACCGCCAAAGATGAAGATACTAACAGGATAGATCTCTAGAATGCTCCAGCAAGGAGTTATTTTGCCTCCTACATCAGCTTATGCTTCCCCCATATTCCTAGGTCCTAAGGATCAGGGGCGATATTTTCGGCCTGTTGTTGACTACCGGCGCCTGAACACCAAGGTTGTCCTCGAATCAGTTCCTTTACCTGATCTTCATAACTCTTTTATTTGGATTGGCATTGCTAATTTGTTCACCGTGATCGATCTGAATCAAGCCTGTTATCAGATTCCCATAGCCGAAGAATGTAAACACGTTACAGCGTTTTGTACTGATTGGAATCTGTTTGCGTTTAACAGAGTTCCCTTTGGTTTGGCTACTGGCGCAGCCGTTCTTACTCTTTTGCTGGATAATATTCTTGGAGACTTGGAATTAGTCTGTGTTTATAATTACTTGGACGACTTGGTGGTTTATAGCCATTCGTTTCAGGAGCATTTCGAACATATCCAACAAGTTTTTGCTAGATTCCAGGGGCCCGGTTTGACTGTTAAACCCAATAAGGTGACATTGGCCAGGTAGCAGGTATCCTTCTTAGGTCACTTAGTATCAGGCGAGAGTATTCGCATTGACCAGGAGCGGACTAAAGCATTGAGAGCTCTCCCGCCGCCTGCTGATAAACGCGGGATTGCCAGGTTCATAGGCATTGCGAATTATTTTAGGCACTTTGTCCCTAATTTTTCTCCGTTGGCGGCTCCCTTAAATGAATTGCGTAGAAAAGGGGTGCGTTTTGAATGGGGACCTACCCAAGAGCACATTAAGGCAGCCATAGCTACCCCTCCGGTTCACGGAGTGCCTGATTTTAGTAAAAAATTTATTGTACAAACCGACGCATCTAATGCGGGGATTTCGGTCGTCATACAGGAGTACGAGAGTCAAAGGCATCATTAGCGTACGTGTCTCGTCGGTTAACCAGTGCTGAACCTTAATATTCCGTTTACGAATGTGAGGAATTGGACGTCTTGTTCGCGCTGGAGAAGTATCGCTTTTATCTTGAGCACAGAGTATTTCAGCTAGAAACCGACAATCAAGCTTTAATCTGGGTGCTAGTCAGGCCGCGTAAAACTGGCCGTATCGCAAGGTGGACAGTACGCATTTCAGGGTTCCAGTTCGAGGTTAAACATATTAAGGGCACTGAGAATGTGCTTGCGGATGTCCTCAGCCGTATGTTCACTGAACATCGATCTAGTGAGCGCGCCCAAGAGACGGAGGAAGGCAATTTTAGTTGTGTTGCTTTAGGCGGTATTCCTCATTTGTTTAGTGTCGTTGCCGACCATCAGGACCCCATTTGTGGACCGGTTAAGGAACGGCTGGCGGCGGGGGAACGCTAGGATGGATACGTCATCAGGAAAGGCTTTCGTGTAAAAGGGTGGGAGGTGCCAAGGAGTTGACGATATACCTACCAGCCACACTGGTACGCCCCGTTTTTTATTACTTTCACAACTCGTTGATTGGCGGGCATTTAGGAACGTATAAGACCTTGCAGGAAATTAAGTATCATTTGACTTGGCCGTCTATGGACCAAAACGTTTCTCGGTGGTTCCTCGGTGTCGGTTCTGTCGTGTGGCCAAGCCTAAGAACGCTCTTCAGCAGGGCTTCTTGAGTTCTAAGCGTGAATCCCGCCCCATTGACAAACTCTATATCGATTATGTGGGGCCCTTACCTCGCACCAAAAAAGGCCATCGGTACGTATTGGTCATTAGTGACGCGTGCTAGGGGTTTACCTGGCTTCTTCCTAGTCGTAACGTCACTGCTGCTACTACTATTGCGCATTTAACTAACATATTTAGTGTTTTTGGACCCCCTAATCAAATCGTTAGTGATAATGCACCGGCCTTTCTTTCGGCTGCCTTCAAAGCGGTATGGAGCACGTAACTATTTCCCGCAGGGCTCTTTCGCGGGGAGGGTCAATCGTAATCTCAAATCCGCACTGATTACCTTCCAATAGAAGACAACCAGTAAGTGGGATACTAGCCACCCTTGGCTTAGTTTTGCCTTCAATACCGCCAGCCATGAGGCTTTGGAGGCTATTCTGGTATCCTTGATCTTTGCTTATCCTGTTAATTCCCCTCTTTTCGAACTTATGGGGAATTCAAGATCTAATCCCTGCCGATATTACCCTTCAGATCGTCAAAGAAAACTGGAATCGTTCCAGGCGCAATATTCTCAGGGCCCACAACAAACAAGCTGACCGTTACAACCGTAATCGACGAGTCTTCAGGGGTAAACCAGGAGACCAGGTGTATGTCCGTAATTTTCCCGGGAGGGAGGTGCGTGTTGGAAACCTTGAGTTAATCTTCTGGTTAAAGACAACCACACCCGTAAGCAATACCGGGTCCACCCTAATCAAATTAAGTTTGGTTAGGTGACTCGTTGGGTTACCCCCAGGTTGGTGTTTGAGGGGGGGAGGCTGAGCCGTGTTGTGGCTCGCGTTGGAGGCTTTGGTAGGTTGGCATCATGTAATATGGAGAGTGGCGTCTCGTTTTCTTCTTGTGTTTACTGTGTAAGTAGGCTGTTTAGGTTTTTTTATTGGTAACGCCACCTCTGTATAAAAATCACTGGCTGTGCTGTGTGCAGTCTGTGTCTAATTTGCATTGTTGTCTGCCATTGTAGTGTTGGGCAGCGGCAGCTGGATGTGAACAGCGCGTAGCGTTGCGCAGTTGGAGGTGAGCCGCCAGCAGTGGTGGATGTGGAGAGAGAAATGGCGGAGTTTTGATATTTGTAAGAATGGATGTTATGAACTCCTATATATATTATGACTTTTGATGATATTAAGGTAAATACATTGTTTGTTCTCTATTAATATCTTTCATTTGCTAATTATCCCTATCAGTAGTTAGTGCCTTCCGTAGTTTGAATCTGTTATTTAGCTGGCAGTAGTGGCGCTCGCTGTATTGCAGTAGCTTGAGTAACGAAGATTTTTGTGAGGTAAGTGATTTGTGAAAGGTACAGGTTAATGTTAGTCAGGGCCATTTCTTTGTAGGGATTTCTGAAAGTCAGATTGCGTTGCGCTAAAAAAATATTGTGTGTCAGTTTAAGGACACTCATGTATAATTCTTCAAAGGGGTCGTTTCATATGTCGACCGTTAGCCGAGGATACCTCACTGGAATCTTCTGATTTCATCTTGTAGCTTGTGCAATTAGTGCAGCCTTTGTTTATTGCTAGTGCGTAATTGTAGAGAGAATTTCCTTTGTAGTTGTAGTTTTTCATACTTGTACAGTAAAACAGTTGTGGCATGCATGTAGATTTGCACCAAGTATTTCGCAGCTGCGCTTGCAATTAACTAGATACTATTTTCAGTGCTATGTTAATGTGTTCTCTTATTTTTGCTCTTCAAATTGTGCTTTTCTGTGTTATCGTGTGAAATATTGTGACAATAATGGCGTGTGAAAAACGTAACACTAGGCTCCAAAGTAAACTGAGAAATAATAGTGACGACGTGTGTAGCTTACCAGCACCGCTGTGTAATGAATTAACAGACATTCAAAGTAGTAATGTGGTAACTGTGCATAGGGAAATGGAGCGGGCGTCAAATAATGGTGTAGACAGTGAAACAGGTAGTGAACAGGGAAGCATTATCGATCGATCGGTCGGCAACAGCTCGCCTCAGGAATCGGGAATGACAGAACACAATATTGCAAATACTGTAGACTCAGGTTTTAGGTTCTCACCGTTTTCTCAAATGAGTCACGAAACATTTTCTGCTTGTCAAAATGTGAATGTTGCCGGTGCAACTTCACTGCCGAAAAGCAGTGAGGAACATGTTTCAGACACCAGTGCATTGTTATTACAGTTAATGCAACAAATGGGACAAAGGCTACAAAAATTAGACACAATGGAACAAAATCTTCAAAAGTTAGACACAATGGAACAACACCAGAGACAAACACAGCAACAGTTAGACACAGTGGAACAAAATCTCAAAAAGTTAGACACAGTGGAACAAAATCTTAAAAAGTTAGACAGAATGGAACAAAATCTTCAAAAGTTAGACACCACACTTGAACAAACACGTGAAGATTTAACTACTGAGTTACACAACATTGAATCGAAATGTCAAAAAGTCTGTAATGACGTAAAAACACAAATTTGTGAGCATTTTCAACCTATTTTTTCGCGGCATGAAAATGCATTACAGAATCACGAAGCAGCCATAAAATAACTGCAAACCATTGTTCATGAAAATCATGAGACCTTGTGGGCTAAAATTGACTCAGTTGCATCTACCGATTCGGTTACGCAACTTGCAAAAACTCAGGAAATCTTGAAGGACATAGTAGATTCGATTTCAACACAAATGGACACTCTGAAACTTGGTTCAGAAAAACACACTGAGGAAATGTGTTCACTATCGGAGAAAGTAGCCGAACTTTCGGATCAGGTCACTAACTTATCTACAAAGGTAGATGATGATCTGAATGACACAAGACCTGTAGCCTTCACTGACACAGAAGAGTATGAACAAATTAGAAAATTCAAACAAAATCAACATCAAATCAATACACAGTACAAAAGAGAAATCCGGGAAGTACAAGATCAGTTGACGCAGGTAATACAAGAATTACATATTTCAGAGGACACTCGCGCTGCAGTACGGGAAGAGGGACATAGAAATACGGAACAACCACAAAATAATAACACAGGACACTTCGGAAATTATGAAAGAAATTGGCAAGGCGCATTGGATTTTGAGATGGAACCGCCGACACGACGTAACAATGACCGATATGCTACTCGCCGACACGATGATTTTGACTATAAGCTGTTCATTACTACACGTAAATTCAAAACGTTTAAGAATTCTGCCAACGACATTCATCCACAAGCGTGGCTCCATCAATTCTCTCATTGTTTTCCTCCCAACTGGTCATTGGAGCACAGGTTAGAATTTATGTGTGGCTACTTGGAGAATGAATCAGCTGTAAGAATGCGATCGGTCATTCACGATTGTCACAGTGAAGGAGAACTTTATCATGCCTTCCTCTCAGCGTATTGGTCTCAAGCTACACAAGACCGAGTAAAACATACCATCATAATGACGAAACATTTCGAACAATCTGAATTCTCCAGTCTTGTGAAATATTTTGAAGACATGTTGCATAAGAATCAGTATCTTTCAAACCCATACAGCCCCTCAGAACTCATCCGCATTTGCTTACTCAAATTGCCTGAACATTTAAGAAATATTATTTTGGCAGGACGTTGCAAAGACGACATTGAAGCATTTCAGGGACTCCTACAAGAATTAGAAATTGACACAGACAGTCGCCGGATGCGAAAACAGGAAAACAATCACTACAGGTCACATCCATCACAATTCCGTGACGACAGAAACAATAACTGGACACGACAAGTCTATTCTTACAACGCAAATCGTGACCAAAACAGACACCACCCATATGACAACCACTGGCAGAGTAATACTAGTTACAGAGAAAGATCGCATTTCCGTAGTAATGAATATGACAGAGATTACCATAGAAACAGACAATATGGGAACAAAAACAATTATTATCACGGGAGACAGAATAACTTCAGACGCAACGGTCCACCATGCAGTGATAATTCAGGGAGAAATTCTCCACCACTTTACCGACAAGAAAGAAACTACAGGAACTACCGACATGACGACAGATGATATAATCATAACGACAGACCTGAATTTCATCATAACTGGCGGGATTTAAACAGGGCTGGGCCCTCTGGGCAAGATGAATTTGTAGAAGTTAGGTCTCCAAATCCCAATAACGACACGCGCCAACAAAGGAACAGACAATGACTCGCACCACAGGCAGCCGCGTGCGCCGGCTGGCTCAGAGAAAAATAACATAGACGCTAACCTTGAGAAAATTTTTAGCACTCCTCACCGACGTATACCGCATGATAATTCCGTTCAAATTGAAACTCTGAGTACTAGGAAGAGTAAAATGGTTCAAATGGCTCTGAGCACTATGGGACTCAACTGCTGTGGTCATAAGTCCCCTAGAACTTAGAACTACTTAAACCTAACTAACCTAAGGACAGTACACAACACCCAGCCATCACGAGGCAGAGAAAATCCCTGACCCCGCCGGGAATCGAACCCGGGAACCCGGGCGTGGGAAGCGAGAACGCTACCGCACGACCACGAGATGCGGGCAGGAAGAGTAAAGGACTACACCACATTTCACTTGTAAAACCGTTTATTGAAAGATAATCTGCTTTTTAACTTTGTCTTTGCCATAAAACTTTTCACTTCACATTTCTGGTATGCTTTGTCAGACTTAAGAAACTGTTAACATGCAACAATGTTTGAAGTTAAATATCCAATCTAGAACCTAGGGAACATTTTTAAACAGAAATTACGAATGTATTGTTATAGTGAACAGACGTCACAGTGTTATTGTGTGTGTACATTCTTGCTTGTTAGTTGCACGATTATGTAACGACTATAAGGCTTACATACTTAGAACATTTACCAGTACTGCTAAAGAGATTCTAGTGCAACGTTATGGTTTATTTGAAAATACATTCTGGATTTAAGGTACTTTCTGTGAGATACCAGATGAGACAGTGGTTAGTTTATGTGACAGCTACACGATTTTATCACGAAGCTACTAATGAGTGACAATTTACAATGTTGCTTTTGCGGTGTTTCTGTTTCATATCTGCACAGTTTTTCTGTATTATTCTGGAAAGTAAAACATGTTTTAGTGGTGACTTTTGTGCTATGGCTACAAGGAGACAGCCTTTTCCGTAGGACAACAATACGTTACAGCACAGTACTTTCTTCATCACGGCAATAAGCGTAATAACTATGATATCTATACGCAAAGCATTTCACTTTCGTTTATGATGAGGTAAGTACGTTGACTTCAGCAGAACTTTGCTTACAGAGGACGATAATTACGACACTTCCACAGAAATATCTTACCGCAAGACGCACATTTAGCGCTACAGGACACGCATTTGAGTGATTAATTTTGTACTTAAACCATTTATTTTTCAAGATTTTTGAATTACAAAGAAAGTTTTCCGTGATACATTTCATTCCATTGCTGTAATCTGTAACACATGAGGGTATAATTACATTAATCCTCAGGGGGGTACACGCTTGCTTTGTGTACCATGTGTTTGCCAAGCACAGGGAGCCCTAGCTAATATGGTATTTGCTTATACAAATTTACACATCGGTACCATATTTCTCTAACACACAAATTACACAGCTATCTGATCATTTAACTGAGAGATAAACATTTTTTTTACTACATCAGTGACACATGTTTACGCAATTACACAGTTGGATACCTTCACACTTATGAGATTGTATTTTGTCTGTACTTTGTGAAATGTTCATATTTTTTCCGGAACCATTGTGATACTATGAGAGCTTTGAATGATGTATTTGGTAAGGGAGCATGATTTTTAAAGTACGTTTTTTTTTAGGTTTTGACACTATTGGAGGAAGCTACGACGATTTTGAGATTTGGCTGAGGTTTTATGATGTTATTATTACAATGATGATATGTATTATGCTGTTGCCATATGTTTATGATCAATAAGCTGATGCTATATGAGTTATTTGATTATGCTACATATCTGTTATGATGAAATATTGAAGAAGTGTCGACGAATATTTATATGTGTAATAAGGTAAGGAGTAATGAATAGTGGTTAGGGACTCTGACTTGTGAAAAAAGGATGCTGGAAACCAAGAATCGTACTTTAAGAGTTATGAAATGTGTGTAAATGCGTGAATGTATCACAATGCCGGCGAAAATTTTTTGGACACTGCTATATTCATAAGATTTTGTGTCTACACATTTGCAACGCAAATTCTCGACCTTTGAAATTTTTAATATGAGACTGCCACTGTAGTGGAAACTGCTGTCGTAAATATTTCCGTAAGAAAGTTAAGTGACCACCTGCACGTAATGTGTCGTGGGCACCCAGCTGGGCGACAGTTGCCTGGAAAAAAGCCATTAGCGTGTGCCCCTTTCAGAGGCACAGGTGGAGAAAAAAAAAAGGGAGGCCATTATCCTCGCTATTGATGTTCCTTTGTAGAAAGCATCGCAAAAACGACATGGTCGAACTTGAAAACATATGATTACACAGTGGAGCTCTTAATTTATGATATTTAGTAAAATGCCTAATGAAATTATGAGAAGTGAAGTTAATGTTTCGAAAGTTATTCAGACCTTTTATGTATCTACTTAATTCCTGTAACATTGATGTATATGTTTATTTCTATTCTGTTGTAAAACCTGTACTACAAATGTTATCTGTATTGTTATGTTCTTTAATGATGTATTTTGTACCTTTGTAATTGTATTCTTATGTTACAAAATTGTAATTGACACCAGTTCATCATATTATTAACTTGTAAGTTACATTTCACTGCACACGTTTCTGTTGGTCATAGTATATGGGCAATATGTGAGAAGTAGGGACTGTTAGTTTGCACATGTGTTAATAATTCAGCAAGGGACTGTATAACAGCATTGCTGGTTCTAAGGACAGTTCCAAAAACTTCGTGAGTGCACAAGTGGTGGTTATGGACTTGCTATATTACATGCAAGGCTCTTCAATGGTGATTGTGCACCTGCACAGTCACAACAGATGGCTGCTGGACATCTCTACAAGGACTACAGTGGGTCTGCATCTTTGATGACCCACCAGTACCATTATCTCTACCAGGACTACAGTGGGTCTGCTCTGTGATGACCTACCTACCAATATTCTTCAAAACTTCGACTGACTCTGCTGTGGGTTTGCTCTGCTGTGGCCCATTACTTGTCTGCATGTCAAGAGTCAGCACAGTCTTTCCGTTGGAAGGACACTACTTCTTCAAGACTGCATGGAAATCCACTACTTCTGTGTGCATTTTCTTTTACTGCTCAGACTTTGAGAAAAACACTGCTATTTTACTGTGATGAACGATTAGGACTGTCTTTATGGACTGTGAGAAAATTTTAACTTTTGACCAACATTGTATTAATAAGTGTGTGCATTTGCTATCTTTCTTACTGTAATTATGAAAAATTTTATCAAATCATTATTGGCCACTGCCCAAAACAATTTGTAAAAATTTTTTGTGGGGAGCATGGGGGCTATGTAAGTAGGCTGTTTAGGTTTTTTTATTGGTAACGCCACCTCTGTATAAAAATCACTGGCTGTGCTGTGTGGAGTCTGTGTGTAATTTGCATTGTTGTCTGCCATTGTAGTGTTGGGCAGCGGCAGCTGGATGTGAACAGCGCGTAGCGTTGCGCAGTTGGAGGTGAGCTGCCAGCAGTGGTGGATGTGGAGAGAGAAATGGCGGAGTTTTAATATTTGTAAGAATGGATGTTATGAACTCCTATATATATTATGACTTTTGATGATATTAAGGTAAATACATTGGTTGTTCTCTATTAATATCTTTCATTTGCTAACTATCCCTATCAGCAGTTAGTGCCTTCCGTAGTTTGAATCTGTTATTTAGCTGGCAGTAGTGGCGCTCACTGTATTGCAGTAGCTTGAAGGGATTTCTGAAAGTCAAATTGCGTTGCGCTAAAAAAATATTGTGTGTCAGTTTAAGGACACTCATGTATAATTCTTCAAAGGGGACGTTTCAACTGGCGCCACTACATTTGGTAGCACTGTCTGTCCACCAGTGGCAGCAGCAGCGGTTATCGATATCTACTTCCGTGGTACTATCTTTGGAAGGACATCAAGTATTTTTCGGGTCGGAGTGTGTCGAGAGTTCGGATGGGACGGTGCAGCAGTGAGGTCCAGCAGCGTGAGAACATGCCGGGACCACTGGCGGCATGCAGGCCATTCCGGATTGAGGGGCTGTAGTTGTGAGGGCCACAGCCTCGTTCCCCACCGGACCCAGGACGTTTGAGTTTAGTGAAACCAGTAGTGAAACCTCCACTATTTTGAGATCACGTCATTTGATCGCGCGTTGCTGCTCACAGGGACGTTGAAACGAAGAGCAACGAGTGGAGTGTTTGGACTACTGTGCTTGTAGTGGTTCCTTCTGCTTCTGGATGTTCTAAACACCAGATTCTGAAGACGCAGTACTGACCTCCAGTTCCGCCTTGCCTGGGTTATTCCATCGTTGTATTGGTTACTAGACGTTAGGTAGATTTTGCAAGAGTGTTGGCTTGTGTTTAAACTGTCGCTAGTTTGATTTGCCATCCAATTAAGTGAATACCAATCTTGGCTGCCTGTCTCATCGTTTACGAAGTTTAGCGTCTTTCCCAGGTCAATGCGTAGAGCATTGTCTGAAGCGCACTTCTCTCTTGATTTGGTCAGATTGTGATGATTGTTTTTTTTTTCAATTTTTTAATTTTGAATTAATACTTTTGGGGCCTTCAGCGGGAAAAATAATTTGGAATTGCTATCCAGGCCTTCAACAGTCAAACTGTTTCTTGAGTTATTACTATTGGGGCCTTCAGCCGACAATTAATTTGAATTTCTTGTCGATAAGGCCTTCAGCAATGAATGCAATTTGTCTTAAGAATAGTTAATTAGATATTGTCTCTTAGTAATGAAAATTTGATGATTGTCCTTTTTCATAATATTTTAGTATCTCTTGGAAAAGTGTAATTCGTTCTTAAGAATTTGCTATCCCGGCCTTTAGCCATCAAATGGTTTTTTGGGTTATTATTATTGGGGTCTTCAGCCAACAAATAATTTGAATTTATGTTCAATAAGGCCTTCAGTTAGTGCAACTTGCTTAAGAATTTTATTATTAGACATTGTGTCTTAACAGTTTAATTTGATAATTGTTCCTTATTGTTAACCTTATTTTCAATTGTTTCCAAATAAAGTATATGTGATTTTTGAAAAAAAGAACTGAGCAACGAACGGTAACTGAGCACGGCCCCGTCCACAGCGAATCCTGCCTTTCCCTAAGTCCCATGTTTCAACCTGCTTCACTTCAAATTTTTTTCTCAGCGATGTCACAGAACTTGTATCTCTAAGCTGCCCCTGTCGCCAAAACGCCCGACCAACTTCACACCACAACATACAACGGTCATCACGCTCGTTTGGCAGCCGTTGACACACGTCTCCCAGTGAATGTCAGGAGATCTCGAGGGTTACCCTGCGAAGGCTAACAACCAAATCGCTTCACCTGCCAACCCGGAAGATAAGACACGCGAAAAGCAAAGATAGCTTAGCTCAACCACAATCGATCTCAACGATACATGAACAAAATAACACTGGCTCCAGCTCGCCACGGCTGAGATATAATTTTTCTGAGTAATCTAATTTCAATTCTCAGATGTTTTGAAATGCTAAACTTGACATCGAATACAATTTAACTATTGAGAAAGCCAGTGTTAGTAATTCACCCAA
Source organism: Schistocerca serialis cubense (assembly GCF_023864345.2). NCBI lineage: Eukaryota > Metazoa > Arthropoda > Insecta > Orthoptera > Acrididae > Schistocerca > Schistocerca serialis. The sequence continues at coordinate 594,695,062 of NC_064642.1, forward strand.
ACCACTACCGCCTCCCTGTCCAGGCCATATGTTTTTCAACACTGAGTTTTTCGAAAATATTTTCATTATGTACATTATGTACATTTCAAAGTGTTACGGCCAGCACTGCACACCGATGAGCCTTTACCCAGTATATTTTATGCTTCTTCATGAGAGACCTGAATATATCGGGATCCACAGCTGCTGCTTTCGAGGTAAGACAATTTTATTTATCTGTTATGTGCACCGCGACCAAAGTTATCAGCCGGCCGCGGTGACTGAGCGGTTCTAGGCGCTTGACTCCGGAACCGTGCGACTGCTACGGTCGCAGGTTCGCATCCTGCCTCGGGCATGGATGTCCTTAGATTAGTTAGGTTTAGGTAGTTCTAAGTTCTAGGAGACTGATGACCTCACATGTTGAGTTCGATAGTATTCACAGCCATTTGGACCATTTTGAACCAAAGTTATCAGTTTTGAACAGGGCCAGAGGATACAGTACCTAAGAGGCTGGGGACCGATGACCGTAGCAGTCTGGTCCCTTTAATCTCCCAAACCAACCAACCAACCTAAGAGGCTGAATGTATTTTGCAGTGACTTTATTTCTTCATTGGTACTGGGAGTTGCATTGCCCAATCAGTTCGTATGAAGTTTTTGCTAACAATAAATCAGAGTAAGCACACTACTTTCAGTTACAACAAGCTACACGACAACTCCTGTTCTGTTGCATTCCCAGTTCAGGCAGTCATTCATTGTATTACAAAGAAATTATGGAATGAAGGTTACAGTTGCATTTTCTTTATATTTCTATCGGCATGTACAAGTCTGTGAGGAATGGGCTACATTAACTCAACGTTACATTTATCGTCTATCACTAAAAATCTCAGTGTTAATAAGTAATGGAGAAAATCTCCGTCACACTTCAAGCTGTGAACAGACTTGCCGAGATAGTTCTAGGGTGGCCTACACGTCAACGAACACTCCAAACCATGGTATTCCTCGACATGAACCAATATTGCCAGAGGCGAAAGAAGTCATATGAGACAGATGAAAATCCTATGATTGACGGGGTTCTGAAAGCCAGACATTTGTATCCATAACCTGAGCAGCACATTTACCGCAGTTTAAAAATACAGACTTTTTGCTTAATATAGTTTTTCTGCTGCTCTAGTTTTGTTTATGGGGAAATATAATTATTCACTGTAGCAAGAAACGTTGTAAAGAAGTCATGCCAGAATTTTTATACAAGAATCTATAGAATAACCGCCTTTGGCTGAACAGGAAGCAGCAATATGAGGAAAAAGTAGGAAAAAAAAATTCTAATGAGAAGTAGAGACAGATGCAGTGTGCAGCGTTAAACTTCCATCGAATATTCTATGACGAATGTGATGAGAAGGCGTGGAAAATATTGGTTGGTATTACGAGTTTGAGGGTAAATACGCCAGAGAACAAATAATTACTGAGTGTTAATCACTGTAAGAGATAATGAACAGAGTGACTGTGTTAATACGACAGTTTTGTCAGTAACGGCATACCGTGAGAAGTGGAGGTTCGGAAGGGGTGAGCTGCTACTCTTTTTGAAACTACGCACAGGTGGTGATCCAAGATTCTGAAACACAGTGTATGTCCTGAAATACACCTCAAGACCCATATGACCCACTGATGGTGTGGTCTGTCGTTTAACTGGCAATTACAGATGACAAGCTTTCACCTAGCACAACGGAAAAAGGGAGAAATTATTCGGGAGTAGCTCAACTGAATACTGAACACGTACATGAACTGCAGAAACCATACCACACGGCCGTTAAGTACCGTAAATCGTATCTTATAAACACGATTTGTAAAAGGTTAAGTATTGTTGTCGTCTGTTGCCCTTCATGCCTAAAACCTGTTAACACTGAACTTGTGTGGTGAATGCGATGAATTGCAATAACGTAGAGTGTCACCTGGATCACTGAAGTCTTCTCACAAAACAATAAATAATAGTGGGACACGCATATGCAATGTAGCGCTTGATCAAATGCAACAAGCCGGCCGCTGTGGCCGAGCGATTCTAGGCGCTTCAGTCTGGAACCGCGCTGCTGCTATGGTCGCAGGTTTGAATCCTGCCTCGGGCACGGTGTGTGTGATGTCCTTAGGTTAGTTAGGTTTAAATAGTTCTAAGTCTAGGGGACTGATGACCTCAGGTGTTAAGTCCCATAGTGCTAAGAGCTATTTGAATTTGAAATGCAACAAAGTATACGAACACAAAAAATGGTTCAAATGGCTCTGAGCACTATGGGACTCAACTGCTGTGGTCATAAGTCCCCTAGAACTTAGAACTAGTTAAACCTAACTAACCTAAGGACATCACACACATCCATGCCCGAGGCAGGATTCGAACCGGCGACCGTAGCGGTCGTGCGGTTCCAGACTGTAGCGCCTTTAACCGCTCGGCCACTCCGGCCGGCTATACGAACACACTTCCCCACGAAAACAAGTTTAAAGATTCAAACAAGTACACGCGTTGCAACTGATAGTTTCACAAAAAAGGCGTCAGTTACGGTATTTGCGAAGTCGAAATGCCTCAGATAACTTATAAAATTTACAAGCAGATTGTAATTGCAATTTTGCCATTGTGGCTATGATCAGACGCCGAATTGGAGCGAAAATTCATAGGCCTCCACCGCCAGTGTTATTTAGAGTAAACTGATTTAGAGTACTAGGCCACGTCATTATAAAACACTGAAGCAACTAAATTGCCGACGTTTCGACCAACTTTTTCAGCAGTCAATTTCAGGCTGGTTAATCGCCCTGCGGAGTATCGCCACAAAGTCAGTCGAAGCGTCAGCGATTTAGTTTCTTTACTGTTCTATAATGCCGCGACCTAATACCCAAAATTATTTGATTCAAAATGGAATCGGAATAACTAACATTCCTTCCGATACATATCACAATCACAAAAGCAATAACATTGCAGTTCGTCTGAAAATATACTCGCGTGTGGTAAAAGCTGCATGTAAGTAACTCGAATCCACAGATGCCTCGCACAGAGACGGATTCGGATCACCACGCAATTGAACAGTCACCATGTATTCTCCATGCGAAATCCGCACGTAAAAGACAACGCGAAAGAGAAAAAATGTTCAAATGTGTGTGAAGTCTCATGGGACTTAACTGCTAAGGTCATCAGTCCCTAAGCTTACACACTACTTAAGCGAAATTATCCTAAGGACAAACACACACACCCATGCCCGAGGGAGGACTCGAACCTCAGTTGGCTACAAAACGTTATTCCTCAACATAATCTCCTTTCGGTGCCACGGGCTTTCGCCACCTTATTGGCAGAGCCTGTATTCTTGTACTGTACCAGTTAACTAGTTGATGTCGGAGCCAGCGTCTAGCTGCCTCAATAACTTCCCATCATCCACGTACTGCTTCCCATGGAATTCATCCTTCATTGGGCCAGACAGAGGGAAGTCGGAATGTTCGAGATCCGGCCTGGAGGGTGGATGGGTAATAACATACTAGTGATGTCTTGTGAACTCCTCTCGGGGGCGCAAACTTGTGTGAGGCATCGTGTTGTCACACAGTTGCGTTGTTTCGCACAGATTTTCTTTCCTTGCATTCTATTGTCTTCTGTTAGACGGTGACGAACCCAGCGGCTACACACCTTGGAGTACCCCATGATACGTGTTACAAACCGGACACAGTAGGAAGGACCAGGCCCCTTTGCTTTTTTTCTTTTATCCCTCGTTTATTACCTTAAGAAATACACATGTTAAGACAAAATTCAAGTACATGAAATACTGCTCCCAGTAAAGGTTAACGTAAGCAGTGACAAAACTTAGTTCTCTTAAGGGTTTCTGCTGGCAACAAATTTTAAGGAGGCAATGTAAGGTTTATATCAATTCAGCTCAAACACGTAGCTAGTGATTGAATCACGATACAGACACTTTAACAATTTCGGCAACCAATAAACAGCGTGAATTTGTACTCACAGTAACCAACTAATCAACAGCCTTGCCATTGAATAAGTAGCAACACCCACTAACTAGGGGAGTTAATACCAACAGTCTTTAAATGTCTTGCTCCCCATTAAATAAACAATCTTACAGTAATTAAATGAATAACAAATCAAACATACTACGCTCCACTCAAACTCTTCAGTGGAAGCCAAGCCAAAATGAAGATTCCATTAACTGACTAGCACTGAAGTCACACTAAAGCGCATCTCTTTGTTCCAAGACACACGTGGGACAAGCTTATACAAGACAAGATTTTGAAGGGAGCACATCAGTAAAACTGGCAGTGGCGCTAACTCGTGCCACTGAAGATTATAAGGTACTAGACCGGGGCACAAGGTGGTATACGATGAAGTTCCCTTAGTGCTATACTGCGCTCCAAAATATTAATTCAAATGGCCAATTCAAAATTAAGTACACATAAACCAGCATTAATTAACGAGGAGTGACACCAGGTCGCTCAAAGGGATGACAATACTTAATTGAAAAGACGAATGCCGGAGGCGGCAGTAACATCAAACACCTTCTCCGAGTTTTAACCAGGAATCACTTCCCGCTATACAAGTAAACATTTAACCAAGCACAAGGAAGGAACCCCAAAGAGAAAATTCAAATAAAACCCCCAAAAGATTATAAAGGACAGGGAATCCCACTATTTAAATTTAAAAGAATTAGCTCTCCCCAAGGCAGTGTAAACGCTAATGCCACACTTAAGAGGCCTCCAAAACTGGTTACAAAAACTCTTATACATTTGCTCCTTTTCTTTAAAAGAAACACAAGGCTGCTTAACTTCAGCTGCACGTCCGGTATGGCTCGTGTAGGATACACCAGGCAGCAACCCAAGCTAGGCGGTGGCAAGGCACGGTGAGCAAAATCAGGAGAGCAGACAGGCAGGCAGCCATCACATATTCTCCATCCTGAACTGTCAGACCGCGTACAACCAACTCCATATATACGTGGTTGCTTCCCACCTCGTACCTCGCGGCGTCTCAGCAGGTAGCCCCAGCAAACGTCAACTGCCACTCGCCCCGCGAATGCGGAAAAGAAGCAAAGATAAGAAACATCGAAGGATCGATAATGGACGTCCAAGAGACTGGCGCGCCAGTAACGAGCGCCACGGCTCACCCCAACTAGTGAACGAGCGTGTCAGCACTACCAATAGAAAGACTCCCAGTTGAGCAGCGAGATGTATGATTGTGATACGTCGATCACCTCGAACGACGGCGTCCGCACGTTTCAACATTGCATGAGTCATAGCTGTTTATTATTGTTTCGGTTACTGTATCGTTACAGTGAGGGCGCGCTGTAACATACACTCCTGGAAATGGAAAAAAGAACACATTGACACCGGTGTGTCAGACCCACCATACTTGCTCCGGACACTGCGAGAGGGCTGTACAAGCAATGATCACACGCACGGCACAGCGGACACACCAGGAACCGCGGTGTTGGCCGTCGAATAGCGCTAGCTGCGCAGCATGTGTGCACCGCCGCCGTCAGTGTCAGCCAGTTTGCCGTGGCATACGGAGCTCCATCGCAGTCTTTAACACTGGTAGCGTGCCGCGACAGCGTGGACGTGAACCGTATGTGCAGTTGACGGACTTTGAGCGAGGGCGTATAGTGGGCATGCGGGAGGCCGGGTGGACGTACCGCCGAATTGCTCAACACGTGGGGCGTGAGGTCTCCACAGTACATCGATGTTGTCGCCAGTGGTCGGCGGAAGGTGCACGTGCCCGTCGACCTGGGACCGGACCGCAGCGACGCACGGATGCACGCCAAGACCGTAGGATCCTACGCAGTGCCGTAGGGGACCGCACCGCCACTTCCCAGCAAATTAGGGACACTGTTGCTCCTGGGGTATCGGCGAGGACCATTCGCAACCGTCTCCATGAAGCTGGGCTGCGGTCCCGCACACCGTTAGGCCGTCTTCCGCTCACGCCCCAACATCGTGCAGCCCGCCTCCAGTGGTGTCGCGACAGGCGTGAATGGAGGGACGAATGGAGACGTGTCGTCTTCAGCGATGAGAGTCGCTTCTGCCTTGGTGCCAATGATGGTCGTATGCGTGTTTGGCGCCGTGCAGGTGAGCGCCACAATCAGGACTGCATACGACCGAGGCACACAGGGCCAACACCTGGCATCATGATGTGGGAAGAGATCTCCTACACTGGCCGTACACCACTGGTGATCGTCGAGGGGACACTGAATAGTGCACGGTACATCCAAACCGTCATCGTTCTACCATTCCTAGACCGGCAAGGGAACTTGCTGTTCCAACAGGACAATGCACGTCCGCATGTATCCCGTGCCACCCAACGTGCTCTAGAAGGTGTAAGTCAACTACCCTGGCCAGCAAGATCTCCGGATCTGTCCCCCATTGAGCATGTTTGGGACTGGATGAAGCGTCGTCTCACGCGGTCTGCACGTCCAGCACGAACGCTGGTCCAACTGAGGCGCCAGGTGGAAATGGCATGGCAAGCCGTTCCACAGGACTACATCCAGCATCTCTACGATCGTCTCCATGGGAGAATAGCAGCCTGCATTGGTGCGAAAGGTGGATATACACTGTACTAGTGCCGACATTGTGCATGCTCTGTTGCCTGTGTCTATGTGCCTGTGGTTCTGTCAGTGTGATCATGTGATGTATCTGACCCCAGGAATGTGTCAATAAAGTTTCCCCTTCCTGGGACAATGAATTCACGGTGTTCGTATTTCAATTTCCAGGAGTATATATGAGAAACCCCCATGCAGAATCGCGGATTGGATTCGGTCTTTGGTGCTCGAGGCGTATTCGAACTAGGAAAATGGAATTAAAGGTTTTTTGTTGAGACCGAGAGAGAGGTCATTTGCATAGCCAATCGAACATCTGTCTTAGTGTAGCAATCTTATAGTATATTAAACAAGGTTTGAACGGCAGACTAGAGCTGGCACCCAGTCAAATTGTATGAATCGATTAATTTCTCTTTTGAAAGATGTTAACTGGTCTGAACAAATGCTCAGCTAATGCCATTATTTATACGTCCACCGTTCGGATTTTGCGTGCACATACGTGCAAAAAACACCGTCTTCTCAGAGATTTTTTAAGCACGCCACTTCTGTGTTTTAAATTCAAACGAATCGGTTGAAAGTTTTCGCTAAGGTAGAGAAATAGATGAACTCAAGATGATTTTTTATCCTATATTATTTATCCGTTGTCGATAAAGGATGATTTGAAGTGGAGCTAAATGTAGCACTTAAAATTCATTCTTACATGAATTGAATACACGAAAACGGTCTAAAGTGTTTCGAATAAATAACAAACTCTAACGATAAAATTGAAAATTTTATTTCAAAAATCTACCTTCATTTAGATTTCACTTGGAGAAAACATTTTTGTGAGCTATTTACGCACGTAACTTCTATGTTTCACATTTGTGCTAATCGGCTCAAATTCTGTAAGAAAGTAGACAAATACTTCTAATTAATGGTCGTGTTGTTTTGTGAAAGTTATATCTCCATCTGTTGCCAAGATAGGTCGGTGAAATGTCAAAATTATGGTAGAGTAAATGTTGAGAACGAGAATGAAAAATGTTCCTATCATAGCACAAATAAGGGCAAATATAGCTGGGGCAGAGTTAGGTATGCAAATGGAAGGGAACTAGATTTTCGATTTATCTGGCAACTTCGAAGGCATTTCACTCAAAATATCTCGACGTTTTCGAGGTTTCATACGAATTACCGCTACTTCCCTAGTGCAGCGAGCTCTCTTATCAGCACGGTATTGGCACACTTGCCTCTTGCAGTTTATAGGCAATCCTGTGTCCAAAATCCAGGCGATTCGCCAGACGTAGTAAATATATCTTTTACGATATGGTTATGTATACCCCGATAGCTGAGTGGTCAGCGTGACGGATTGCCGTCCTACGGGCCCGGGTTCGTTTCCCAGCTGGATCGGGGATTTTCTCCTCTCAGGGACTGGGCGTTGTGTTGTCTTTATCATCGTTCCATCCCCATACGGCCGGCAGGTCGCCGAATGTGGCATCGAGTGTAATTAGACCTGCACCAAGGCGGCCGGATCTGCCCCAAGGGGCCAAACGGCTAGTTTTCTTTTTTTTTCATATGGCTAAAAGGGATCACGTTTCTGCGAGTGGATGACATCACATATCACGTTACTTTATCTGACACGATGCATAATACTGCACGACTTGGGTACTAATACTAACAAGTAGAACACGTGAATATATGTAAGTATTTATAGATGCCAGATACGTCTAATAAGTAGTTTCTCTCTGTTATATCATCCAGGGCATATTCGGGTTTTTGTGCTATAATACGAGCATTTATTCGTTCTGTTTCATCATGTCACAGATTTAATCACATATTGTTCCTAATTTGATCAATAAGCACAGTAAATAAAACGTCATTATTTACTGTGCTGCCGACGTTTCAGTTCTAGTGTCCAGCAGTTTGTTAACTATGTGAAATAGAAACTACCGTCTCAGTTATTAACTTGGGCTTCCGCATTGCGTAAAGGATATCGCAGCTGAGACACATCAACGCAGTCAAATACGGCTGTGCGTAGTGGTGCTCGTGCTCTGTGAAACCACTCTGGTCACAACTATTTCACAACAACCACCGAATGCAAAAGGCGAGAGCAATCTGTGGGAAACACGTACGTTTGTTGCAGGATTACAGGTGCGCCACAGGAAACACAGGGGGCGGCGAAGAGGGACGCGGCCAGCCCACAGAGGATCGCGCACGCTCGTTCCGGGGGGTGCGCAGGGGCGCGGCGTTAATGATGCCTCGGTGCCGGCAAATAAACGCTGGTTAATTACGTCACCGAAATTGGATGTCGAATATGGGTGATTGGAAATTGGCGGCGCTCACGCCACCGGCGGAGCGGAAGCCGCGCGGGCCGCGCGCCTGGGCGCGCCGCTAATTGGCCGGAAGTAACCCGTGGCGCCCGGCCGGCTGTCACGTGGCGTGGAGCGCTGTGCTGCGGGTGAGTCCGCAGTAAGGCTGCGGCTGCAGAAAGGCGTCTGGTCGACAGCGGACAACAGGCCGAGCCGCGGTTCCCGTACAATTGCACTCGCCGTCCGGAGAGAAACTACACTCAAGCGCCAAAGAAACTAGTATAGACATGTGTATTCACATACGGAGTTATGTAAACAGGCAGAATTCGGCGCTGTGGTCGGCAACACCTATGTAAGGTGGCCGTGCGGTTCTAGGCGCTTCAGTCCGGAACCGCGGGACTGCTACGGTCGCAGGTTTAGTTTTTATTGCCGTTTCAAATATACCGGTCATTTTTCAAACACCCTGTATATACATGAAAAAATAAAATTCACACAAGAATTGAAATCAGCTGATAGATCACTAAATTATCTTGATTTAACGTTGACTATTAAAGATGCTAAAACAGAGTTCAACATATTCCGGAAGGCAACTTATTCAGACAACATCATCCCGGCCGATTCAATCCACCCCCAAACGCATCAAATGGCGTTTCTCTATTCTAGTATCCATCGGGCGATTTCTATCCCGTTGTCAGATGTCAACCTCGAAAAAGAATTACAAATTCTCCAGAGTATTGCGCAGAATAATGGCTATTATCCAAAGATAGTGAGGCAATTATATCATAAGATCAGACCAAGAAATGGTTGTCGGTTCCTTATATAGGTAATGTATCCTACAAGATAGGGCGGCTGTTGCAAAATTCAGGTTTTAAAATTTCCTTCTCGATGAGTAATAATTTAAAGCGAAATTTGGTTCATACCCTTGAGAAAGACTGTGATAAGTCAGCGAAATCAGGCGTATCTAAAAAATAGGGCATACTTCGAAGGCTTCCAGCCTATATTAGGTTTACAATAACTCATAATGCATGTGACCATTACAGTTTTTGTAATAATAGAACTTTTCCTACAGATATTCATACGAGATTTGTTGGTCAGTTTATAATGCTCTGTAGTAGAATGTAAAATGCAGTCATGCTGGATACTGTAATTCACTTACAATAGTAAAGTATAAAATTAATGCATAGCAAATATGTTATCTGACGCGTGCGTAATACGAGTATGATTCTATACGTCTCGCGCATGCGCGCCACCCTCTGTGAGGCAGACCGCGAAGCTCTTCGGTCCGCAGTCTCTAGTCACACGACGAGGCCCATACAACGGGCCTAAAGTGAATTTGCTACAACTTGTTTAATAGAAGTGACAAAACCTTATGGTTATGCATCAAGTTTTATAAAGTTGACTTAGGACATGGCTTGTTTTAGGCAAACATTTAAATAATATTTTATGTAAGTACTACACGTTGCATCCTGTAGGATGACCATATCTAATATATTTTACTAGCACATTATAATATTAACTTTTTGCAGGTTCTGAAGAAGACGTTATTACTAACGTTGAAACCTAGGGAAACGATAAAGTTAACCTGCAACTGTAGGCTGTATATTCTTGTATAAACAATTTCAGTTGCTGTCGCTGCATAAAAATGTTAAAAATTATCAGTTTGGATAATTGTATGCCAGAAAATGGCGTATTTTATTCGCCTTTTGTTTCCTTTCAGGCGTATTTCGGGCTTATTTATTTATTTCGATATGAATGGCTTTCCTTGCAACTTCACCCTCTATTCTTAATTCCAACCATCATCAGGTCACTTCTGATACATGGTTTCAGTTTTATTGAGAACCATGTCTGGGAGTCGAGACCCTTTGCACCTGAGAACTGAAAATATGTCTATTACACTGAAACGCTAACTAAAGTAACGTTTTGGAAGTCTAGTTGCTGTGACGTTAGCGTGCTTCAACGAGATATGAAGGGCTTATTTCAATAGTGGTACAAGTCCCTTTTTGTTCGTTCTGAGATACAGAGTCCTAAAGTTAAATGAGCGCTGAAAAATCTAAAACTGAGATAACATAAATATATATAGTTCAATATTTCTGGTATCTCAACTGCAGATTTTTCAGCGTTCATTAAACTTTAAAACTCTTTGTCTCAGAATGAACAAAAATGGACTTGTATCACTATTGAAATAAGCCCTTCATATTACCTAAGCTATCCTCATTTTACTTATTTTTTCCGGGATGTGTATTGCGAGTTCGCTGAGTTCAATGTGACTGACTATACTATTCATTCTAAATTCCCAAATGTATTTAATCAAACACGCAGTTCGATTTTCATATAACCTGCAAAGCACAAGTCTGCATGGAAAGACCTTTTTTTCATTCTAGGCTTTCCCTGCACTACGGTACATACCACCAGAATGTGGCTTTTAATATCCACTGAGCCACAATGTTTGCCCTAAATTTAAAAATCCTGTATTCTGCTAAATGGTCTCTAGTCATTTCCACACACTTACCAGCCACTCAGCCTCTGTTCTTTTTCAGAGTATTGATGGATTGAGGAAACTGATAGTCGGATTTACAGACATTTCGTAACATACTCGAGGTTCCCGACTGAATTCTATAAACTTTTTACACAATTTACTTCGCGAGACAAGTGTCGATTAACGTGTAGCTGCCTCATTAAGGTACGACAACATTTGCCCTGTTGGACTTGCGCTCTGTTTCGTGGCTGCTCTATACAGGGTGTTACAAAAAGGTACGGCTAAACTTTCAGGAAACATTCCTCACACACAAAGAAAGAAAATATGTTATGTGGACACGTGTCCGGAAACGCTTACTTTCCATGTTAGAGCTCATTTTATTACTTGTCTTCAAATCACATTAATCATGGAATGGAAACACACAGCAACAGAACGTACCAGCGTAACTTCAAACGCTTTGTTAGGAAATGTTCAAAATGTCCTCCGTTTGCGAGGATACATGAATCCACCCTCCGTCACATGGAACCCCTGATGCGCTGATGCAGCCCTGGAGAATGGCATTATGTATCACAGCCGTCCACAATACGAGCACGAAGAGTCTCTACATTTGGTACCGGGGTTCCGTAGACAAGAGCTTTCAAATGCCCCCATAAATGAAAGTCAAGAGGGTTGAGGTCAGGAGAGCGTGGAGGCCATGGAATTGGTCCGCCTCTACCAATCCATCGGTCACCGAATCTGTTGTTGAGAAGCGTACGAACACTTCGACTGAAATGTGCAGGAGCTCCATCGTGCATGAACCACATGTTGTGTCGTACTTGTAAAGGCACATGTTCTAGCAGCACAGGTAGAGTATCCCGTATGAAATCATGATAACGTGCTCCATTGAGCGTAGATGGAAGAACATGGGGTCCAATCAAGACATCACCAACAATGCCTGCCCAAACGTTCACAGAAAGCCTGTGTTGATGACGTGATTGCACAATTGGGTGCGGATTCTCGTCAGCCCACACATGTTGATTGTGAATCGAGGAAGTACAGTACATACTGTCGAAACTAAAATGAGCTCTAACATGGAAATTAAGCGTTTCCGGACACATGTCCACATAACATCTTTTCTTTATTTGTGTGTCTAGAATGTTTCCTGAAAGTTTGGCCGTACCTTATTGTAACACCCTGTATATTCCCCAATTCTTAATTTCTCCTCAGTCTCCTTTAAGGTTTGTTTGTTCATTTTACTTCTCCCACCATTATGATAATGAACTGAAGCGAAACGGCCGACTCAAACGTATACCTGGTTACTCACATTGGATTGACAGCGCAACTTTCGTAAGGTGCAGCAGGCTGAACGGGTCCCGTAAGGGTTCCAGGGTAACGGAAACCCAAGTTTGCCTACTTTAACCACTGTGCTTCAACACATGCACTCTTTTGTCTCCGAGCGACAGGTTGAGCTGCAGCGTAGATAGGGGCAGCCAGACTGAAAGGAGAATTTATACAGATCTGCTAGAAACTGAGTGAGGATACATAAAGGGCCAAGTAAGGTACGGAACATTTTTGTTCTACTTGTTTATCTCTCTGCCTGTTACTAAAAAATAAAAAGCATTTACAGCAAAATTGAAAATGACAATGATTAATTCAGATTTTATTCGAAAACCGCTCATTTATAACTTGAAACAGAGAGTTGTTGTAGTAAAAATAAGAAAAGAGAATGCATATTTGTCAAATAGCAATAAAAAACGCAGTTTCCTCAAAGAAATTTAAAAAGCTAAAACTAAAATGTTTCAATCAACACTTCAATACTTGGTACAGCTTATATAAAACATGTATCTGTCACTCATACAAAACTATCGCATTTATCAATAGTATCAGGAAACTCTTTCCTTTGATCACGATGAGAAACGTTCTCAAAAATGTTCAAATGTGTGTGAAATCTTATGGGAATTAACTGCTAAGGTCATCAGTCCCTAAGCTTACACACTACTTAACCTAAATTATCCTAAGGACAAACACACACACCCATGCCCGAGGGAGGACTCGAACCTCCTCCGGGATCAGCCGCACAGTCCATGACTGCAGCGCCTGAGACCGCTCGGCTAATCCCGCGCCGCCGAGGAACGTTCTGTTGAGTACGAAGTAACAAGAATAAATACATAGATTTTTTTATGTTTATGTACGTAAACTGTACTTGCATCACAAGTAATTGCTTTGGTTACATAAAACCACAAGTTACACGATCAACTAATTTTTATTACTTTCAAGATGTAGATTGTAATGCGTAAGCATATAAAATATGCATAAAACAAACTACCAAAACAAAACAAAAATAAAAAAAACAATTAACAAAGAGAAGTCGTCGGTTCCCAGTCCCTCTCTTACAAATGGTTCAAATGGCTCTGAGCACTATGGGACTTAATATCTGTGGTCATCAGTCCCCTAGAACTTAGAACTACTTAAACCTAACTAACCTAAGGACATCACACACATCGATGCCCGAGGCAGGATTCGAACCTGCGACTGTAGCAAAAAAAAAAAAAAACAAATTCAAATGGCTCTGACCACAATGGGACTTAACTTCTAAGGTCATCAGCCCCCTAGAACTTAGAACTACTTAAACCTAACTAACCTAAGAACATCACACACATCCATGCCCAAGGCAGGATTCGAACTTGCGATCGTAGCAAAAAAAAAAAAAAAAAAAAAAAAAAAAAAATTCAAATGGCTCTGAGCACTATGGGACTTAACTTCTAAGGTCATCAGTCCCCTAGAACTTAGAACTACTTAAACTTAACTAACCTAAGGACATCACACACGTCCATGCCCGAGGCAGGATTCGAACCTGCGACCGTAGCTGTCGCGCGGTTCCGGAATGAGCGCCTAGAACCACTAGACCACCGCGGCCGGCCCTCTCTTACACTTCTATTTATCTTTCTTTCCCTATCAATCCTACCAATGTCTCCGGTCACCATACTATTTACTACGTCATTTAAGTACTCTACCAAAACTACGATATGTTAGTTTTGGTAGGGCGCAACTCTAACCATAGGTATGTGTTGTCCAGGGTGATTATAATTAAAATTACAGTTTCAAAACACAGAAAGAAAACGCTACTCGGAACGACGCCAAATTTCAGCGGAATATTATCAAGGAGGTGGAATAAACAAAAATTAAGGAAACTTTCACCACATAAGCGCCATAACGTAAATGGGTTTGGCTACAAATCACAGGTGCATTGCATTACGATGGATATGAAGTCAGTTGTACATTAAACCATCGTATTTTGCTGTGCGCATGAGGGCACAATTTCAGCTTTCAACAGCTGTGGCATTGTTATTTACGTAATCCCAACCAACACGGCAAGATTATGCCACATCGGATTGAAAAATCAGTTTTTAAATGTACTGAGTCAAAGCCTCAATTGTACCTTATTCGGTAACAACGGGTTCCTCACAAAATCGCTTCGTTGCCCGTCGGTCTCTCTGCCTGTTCGACGGATAGATAACCAAGTAGAACAAAAATGTTCCGTACCTTACCTGACCCTTTTCTTAGGAACGAGTGGTTGTATCAAGTTGATATTTCGCACATACTAAGGTTACAGTTCCTTAACGGCGTAAAAAATTTAAGCTTCTAAGTCGATGGAGTCAAAAGACACGGCTATTTATGCCATATTTTGACACTCGCAAACTCATTCACCAATTTCACGATGGCGTAAAATCTTGAATTTTGCCACTAAGCAAGGGTTCACAGTACAAATAGAGGGACAAACCTGATATTTGTTAATTTATCATTGTATCACACGAAACGTTTTATCAGTTTGTTTACCTGTCCACCTGTTAGGATTATTTTTCTCAGAAATGGGTAGGCGTATCAAATTCAGATTTATGTCACAAACTAAAGCCTACAGTCCCTTGGTAGGATAAAACATTTAAGCTTGTTAGTGTGTGCAGTCAAATGATATAGCCTTTTATGTCAAATATTTTGACACTCTCATACTAACTCATTAAAACCTGTAGAGTACATTCTTTTGACCTAGAGTCATGAGCTTTTGCAAGCTCCAAGGATTCACAGTACGCGTAAAGGAAAAAATCGAAAATTGTTAATTTGTAATTATGTGACACAAAAGATCTCTTTTTACCTTTAAATATTAGAGTGCATTCGTGATACGATAAAATCATAATAGAAAGTAGTATTGATTGCAAACATAAAATCAAGTTGTAATAATGTTTTACTAAGTAAATAAAATATTTTATTAGATCTTCTCTCTCTACATTTATAAACTTCAGTCTCATGCTAACTTCCTTTTGTGTGTCCGAGCTAGTCACAGGAACTACTGTGGAGATTTTGATACGGTCTTGAAGTCGCTGCGACCGATATCTTGCAAGTATCGAGATCCCTCAGGGCTCGCTTTCTGCTCGCACCTGGCCGATCTTTAACAGTCCTCGGTCCAAAAACCGTATGAAAAGCAACGAATAAGTACGTTTGTAACTGCTCTGAGATTAACGCAAGTCATGTTCAGTTTGAGGTCCAGCGTTTTCTGTCACAAGATAAAATCGAGAAACAGAATGTTCTACAAGAAATATGTTACTCTCAAAAGTCACATTCGGAATGCGTTGTGCAGTTCATGCATTCATTTCAACTACGTTTGTAATATGAGCACTGAACACAACACACGAAAATGGTTCAAATGGCTCTGAGCACTATGGGACTTAACATCTTAGGTCATCAGTCCCCTAGAACTTAGAACTACTTAAACCTAACTAACCTAAGGACATCAGACACATCCATGCCCGAGGCAGGATTCAAACCTGCGACCGTAGCAGTCCGGCGGTTCCGGACTGCAGCGCCTAGAACCGCACGGCCACCACGACCGGCGAACACAACACATTTCAAACAAACCCACGGCCAGAAGTTACACGGATTAACATCAGGTGATCTGGACGGTCACGTTGTAGGAAAATGACGTTTGATATTCTACCTGCCAGCCGCTATGACCTAGCGGTTCTAGGCGCTTCAGTCCGGAACTGATGCTGCTACGGTCGCAGGTTCGAAACCTGCCTGTGGCATGGCTGTGTGTGATGTCCTTAGGTTAGTTAGGTTTAAGTAGTTCTAAGTCTAGGCGACTGATGACCTCAGATATTAAGTCCCATAGTGCTTAGAGCCATTTGATATTCTAGCATTTTCAAAATGCCTCTGCAGCACCTGCTTTACTGCCTGTAAGACATGCGGAGGAGAGCCATCTTACATATAATCACATACATCCACGCTGATGATGGGCAGGAATGACGCTGGTGCGTGAAAGACTTCCACAGCATTTGCCAGTGACGGTACAGGTAGTAGGACACGCAGGATACAATAAGATACACCTTTGGTTCTTATAATATTTTCTGACATTGGTTACGCACATTTACTCAAGGTTAGTGTACTGGTTTATTTCGATGTTTGGGAGGCTATATTTTATGTCATGTTTATTTATCTTCTTTTATTATGAAAGACTACCCAGCACTAACTGATTATTCCAAACGTATCAAAATGCAACTAGTATTTGATGTAAAGTGATGTACTTAAATGTCATCTGTGATCAAAAATCCACATGAATGATACAATGTGATGTGTCGATATAAATCTCATGTATTTTTGGCTTATGATTTTTCCCTGATCAGTAATAGTAGAGAGGAGTTGGTTGTGAGCTGTGGTAGAGAGAGGTCGAAATGTGACTCATTTCTGATGTACCAATGTGTGTTATACTGTCAATGAATAAAGGAATGTGGGAAAATTGTTTTGTGGCCGTAGTGTTGAGTTTCTGTTGCCTTGGATGAAGGGAGTGGAGAGGATGAAACCTGCTGCCGGTACACAGCCAACTGCTCTTGAAAATCAGCAAGGGTCCTTCGAGCTTAAAGTCCCCCTTCTCTCTGTGGAGAGGTTTAGTATTTAATCTAGGACATTTGTGCAAAGTCTGGTGATCAGTCACTTTACGCCGCCACATCTCCTTCCCTTGTCGGCCAAATATGGCCAGTGAAAATTTCATCAACACCAGGCTTAGAATTGGTATACCATTGAATCGAGCGCCGTCGCATAGGCGTGCGTCAATGACCTCAGCTACGAAGGCAGGTAGGTATGAATAGTGCTACGCGACTAACCAGGGGCAGAGTACCGGGTACGGATTGCCTATCTAACGGCTTACAGAGGCAAAAAAGAAATTAATTTTTCAGTATTTCATATAATTATTGATAGAACTTAAAAACGTAAAATGCGGTCTTAAGTCGTTAACGGGTATAAATTATATGAAATGTTTGGCACAATGCAGCAAGTATTACAATTAGAAACTCTGTTAATTTCTTGAGAGGACGTAATTCAGCGTGCACAATGATGGCGTCATACCACGGTAATATGCTGTATGCACCTTACTGTTGACGCTCGCAAGTAATGTGATAGATATAATCTTCTGATGACGGTTAAGAAATTAGTTTTATTTTATGCAACTGGTATGTGATTAACGCGATGTATATATGATAAAGTTCCGTAGAAAGTAATGACAAGTTGAAGTTTTCCAACGGGACTAGACAAATTGAATGATCCACATCCTCAAGCGGTGTTTAGCTCATTTATTTGCGCTTTCCATGGATCATAATTAAGACTCAATGTCTTGATATGCAACTAATAAGTTTTACAACTACGATATTTACACTTTCTCAATGAAAAATAGAGCAGCATGTGATCGTTCACATGACTTTCTTAATCAACATTTTGTTTTGGATAAGGTGATTCAAACAAGAGTCAGTCTCTCTCTCTCTCTCTCGAAATGCAATCAGAAAATCTTCTATGGAATGTAAGGACATGTCAAGTAGAAGTCTGATTTATTTCTGTTGTCTATTAAATTTGCTGCTTTACTGGGTAGGTTGCCAAAGATTTTTGTGGGTGAATACCTCACTCCTTTCAGTGCCACGCCAAGACTGAATAACGGATTGTGTAAGTCATTTTTCCTTCAAGCTGATTACAGACGAAAAACACACGCTTGTGTGAGTGATTAGTCAGGCTCCTGATCACACTGAAAAACCAATTCGACAATTTCAGGTGCCAATGCAAGCCATAATTTTAAGACGTCAGTTTAACATGTTAGTTTAGAATGTCAGTTGAACAGCTCATTCGAACATGTTAGTTTAAGGTATCAGTTCGAGACATAAATTTGAGAAGTCAGTTTAAAATGTCAATGAAAGATGTTAGTTTCAGAAACGATTAGAAATTTGTATTTTATGATTTATATATTGATTCTACAGCACTGAAATCCTACCAAGATATTAGAATAATGTTAAGTCATTTTCCAGATGTACAATGCAAATTGTTTGTATATAGTCTTACTAAAAAAAGGATGCTGGAGTGATTAATGGTAACAATAAGATAAATGAGAAGTTTATAGAGCTCAAGGAGTTACATAAACGATAAAGAGCGAACTATATTAACATACGTCTCAAAAGAATTAACAAATTCTATTTAAGTCTTAACTAAAAAATGTTGAAGATATGTACTTATTACCTCATGAAACCCACTTATAGAGTTTTATAAACGAGAATGAAGTGAGCAATCTAGGAACTCACAACAGCCTTCTGCGTATCGTTCCTGGAGGAATCACAAAGACAATATTAGGCTAACTACACTGTGCACAAAATCATTTCTCGCACTCTCCAGAAGCGAATAGAATCGGATGGAACAGAAACATGTGGTACAGTGGGAATTAATGTGTGTCATGTAGTTCACAGTGGTTTTGAGAGTATGTAAGATATAGTGAAGTTAACTTATTTCAGAAATCGGCCTTCATTTTATACATACGACCCACAAATACCTGACAGCAACAAAGCTTTCTCCCACCCCTTCCCCTGACCGCCCTCGGTACCCCTTACCAACAGAGGCTCCCACTTTCCCCTTCACTTTCACCCTGGTCCGGTTGGCCCTGCCTTGATTTACTGCCGATGTGGCTTCTTGTGCCCGCTGTCCGGGGCACATCACAGACTTCTTGTTATGCAGAAGTCGCTGGGGCGAACTGCGTAGGGAGCCAGAAGGGGAGGAACCTGGATGCTGTATATCTCCTGTAATCTGCTTTGCAGGCAGGGCTCTGACGTGTAGCCGGGCATGGTCAGAAACAATGCCCAGGACAATCAGACAGTGCACAAATTACGTAGCTCTGATCGTTTCAGATAAGATTACTGGAACCTGCACGAGAAAGAATGTGTAAATAATAACTGTAGTTCTCCACCAACGGATTCTGATAGAAACCGTGACCCAATGTAGAGGTGAAAACCGACGGGTTCTCACACCCTGGAGTATATAGAAACAACTTTTCCTGGTTGTGTGCTTATTTCACGGGAAGAAAACAGGAAGTTAACTGTACAAAATACAAGAATAACATGTAATAGCGCATACGGGAATTTATCTATTGGGATTCACACTCAAAAGGAGGCACGAAAATTCATTAAAACTTCGAAGATGGAACAAACCTAACATAGAACAATTTTGACGAAAAACCTCTCGGAGTCCGACACTAATATTTCTGTTCGTCTGCTAATAGAAAAGAAACAGAGTGGTCCCACAAATAGAGAACTTCAGAACACCAGCAGTGAATATAAAACATATTTCTTACAAATGGGCCCAAAAATTTACAATTAAGAAATTGATTGATTGCTTGGTTATATTAAAGATAGTAGTAGAAAATTTTACACATAGAAGGTAATGTACCTAGGAACATATGATGCTTTTTTGGTCATTACTTCAGTCTCGTGAATGATTTCAGAATCTCATGCAGAACTCCGCACTAGAGACCTCCATTAGCTGTTTCTGCCATTTTCTACTGCCTTTGTTGTCTCACGTGAGGTTGTTATTTATACAGCATAACTATGTACAGTTCTAAACATTTAAGTTTTGTACAGCATATTAAATCAATTTGAAACGTATTGTCAATTCTGCTGCTATAGAAATATTTATGTAACATCTGGTCAGTTAGGCGATACTTTGTCTGTCACGCACTGTCTTCTACATTACAACAAATGAAGGTCGTTTACAATGAAACATGTGAAACTTGGAAATGAGCTGAGTTCCTTTAACGGTTCGATAATTTTACCTGTCTTGAAAATGAAAATTTGTGTTAGTCTCCAGTAGTTTCTGCTTGAAAATGATTTTTTTTTCTAAGTGATTTTTGATAATATGTCTGCTTAATGTGATTTCACTTACTAGTTATTGGTGTGTAGTAGGGTAACAAGGTGACAGATGACTAAATATAGTATTCACCAAAATATTCTCAGATGAAATGCTTTTTAATTTCAATAGAATAAATTATCCTTAGTGCATGAGAATGCTGCACATTGAAACATTTGGAAGAACCTCAAATTCCTGCGTAAATTTATAATTTCAGGAAAAGAGGCAGCACTTAAAAAGTAAATGCCATCTTTTCAAAACGTAATATGAAAATATATTAATCTTCTATAACAGGGCTGGCTAGAGGCGAAAGTTTGAAAAGTGTACCGAAACACAATACCCCCCGCTCAGCGCTGTCGAGTTTCCCGTCAATTATTTCGATACCATTATCTCACGGCTGTTGATACCCCCTCGAAACATGGATCTTACCACGATTAGATGGCCTGAGTGTCCCAACGATACAGAAAGCCATACCGCTGGCTCAGCCACATCTGATGGATATCTGTGGGGAGATCAGACTAACGTATGGTTCCTGAATGGCAGCAGTTGGCTTTTCATTAGCTGTAGAAACACTGAGCTCGCTTTGTAACATTAATCAAGAACAATACTGCGACCGGCTGCAACAAGCGGAACCTGCAGCCGTTATATTTCCATAAGAAATACAGTTCTGTCACATGATCTAATGATGAAGGGATCCTCTAAGTAACTCCGTGCAGGGAGTAGTCTGGAGAAAGTTGTCATAACATAAAGCAAATCTACCATTCTATGGGTCAGAGTGTGAAGTGTTAAATTCCTTAATCACGTAGGAAGCTCACGGACCTGAACAGAGAAATGGATAGGTTGAGGTTGCATACAGTGGGAGTTGGTAAAATGCTGTGGCAGGAAGAAGAGGACTTCTGGTCAGATGAGTACAGATTATCAACACAGAAAATAAGAATGAGGGTGAACTACTATGACAGCGTAATAAACGTATTATTGTAGCCAAGGTAGACACAAAATAAAAACCAGAGTAGTAGTTATTTATATGCTTACTAATTCCACAGATAATGAATAGATAAAAGTAATAATTAAGGGAAGTGAAAAGAGAGTTGTTTTGAGAGGCTGGAATTCGACAGTAAAATAAGAAGGAAAGGAAAAGTGGTTTGCAACGTTGGACTGAGGTAAAGAAGTCAAATGATAAGTCGACTGGTAAAATTTTAACAGAGCATAATTTGTTGTTGTTGTTGTTGTTGTTGTTGTGGTCTTCAGTCCTGAGACTGGTTTGATGCAGCTCTCCATGCTACTCTATCCCGTGCAACCTCCTTCATCTCCCAGTAACTACTGCAACCTAAATCCTTCTGAATCTGCTTAGTGTATTCATCTCATGATCTCCCTCTACGATTTTTACCTTCCACGCTGCCCTCAAATACTAAATTGGTGATCCCTTAATGCCTCAGAACATGTCCTACCAACCGATCCCTTCTACTAGTCAAGTTGTGCCACAAATTTCTCTTCTTCCCAATCCTATTCAGTACCTCCTCATTAGTTATGTGATCTACCCATCTAATCTTCAGCATTCTTCTGTAGCACCGCATTTCGAAAGCTTCTATTCTCTTCTTGTCCAAACTATTTATCGTCCATGTTTCACTTCCATACATGGCTGCACTCCATACAAATACTTTCAGAAACGACTTCCTGACATTTAAATCTATACTCGATGTTAACAAATTTCTCTTCTTCAGAAACGATTTCCTTCCCATTGCCAGTCTACATTTTATGTCCTCTCTACTTCGACCATCATCAGTTATTTGGCTCCCCAAATAGCAAAACTCCTTTACTACTTTAAGTGTCTCATTTCCTAATCTAATTCCCTCAGCATCACCCGACTTAATTAGACTACAATCCTATATCCTCGTTTTGCTTCTGTTGATGTTCATCCTATATCCTCCCTTCAAGACACTGTCCATTCCATTCAACTGCTCTTCCAAGTCCTTGGCCGTCTCTGACAGAATTACAATGTCATCGGCGAACTTCAATGTTTTATTTCTTGTCCATGGATTTTAATACCTACTCCGAATTTTTCTTTTGTTTCCTTTACTGCCTGCTCAATATACAGATTGAATAACATCGGGGAGAGCCTACAACCCTGTCTTACTCCCTTCCCAACCACGGCTTCCCTTTCATGTCCCTCGGCTCTTATAACTGCCATCTGGTTTCTGTACAAATTGTAAATAGCCTTTCGCTCATTATATTTTACCCCTGCCGCCTTTAGAATTTGAAAGAGAGTATTCTAGTCAACATTGTCAAAAGCTTTCTCTAAGTCTACAAATGTTAGAAGCGTAGGTTTCCGTTTCCTTAATCTCTCTTTTAAGATAAGTCGTAAGAGCAGTTGAATGGAATGGACAGTGTCTTGAAAGGAGGATATAAGATGAACATCAACAAAAGCAAAACAAGGATAATGGAATGTAGTCTAATTAAGTCGGGTGATGCTGAGGGAATTAGATTAGGAAATGAGGCACTTAAAGTAGTAAAGGAGTTTTGCTATTTGGGGAGCAAAATAACTGATGATGGTCGAAGTACAGAGGATATAAAATGTAGGCTGGCAATGGCAAGGAAAGCGTTTCTGAAGAAGAGAAATTTGTTAACATCCAGTATTGATTTAAGTGTCAGGAAGTCATTTCTGAAAGTATTCGTATGGAGTGTAGCCATGTATGGAAGTGAAACATGGACGATAAATAGTATGGACAAGAAGAGAATAGAAGCTTTCGAAATGTGGTGCTACAGAAGAATGCTGAAGATTAGATAGGTAGATCACATAACTAACGAGGAAGTATTGAATAGGAATGGGGAGAAGAGAAGTTTGT
Organism: Schistocerca serialis cubense; assembly: GCF_023864345.2. Taxonomy (NCBI): domain Eukaryota; kingdom Metazoa; phylum Arthropoda; class Insecta; order Orthoptera; family Acrididae; genus Schistocerca; species Schistocerca serialis. The sequence continues at coordinate 594,718,367 of NC_064642.1, forward strand.
GGCACAACTTGACCAGAAGAAGGGATCGGTTGGTAGGACATGTTCTGAGGCATCAAGGGATCACCAATTTAGTATTGGAGGGCAGCGTGGAGGGTAAAAATCGTAGAGGGAGACCAAGAGATGAATACACTAAGCAGATTCAGAAGGATGTAGGTTGCAGTAGGTACTGGGAGATGAAAAAGCTTGCACAGGATAGAGTAGCATGGAGAGCTGCATCAAACCAGTCTCAGGACTGAAGACCACAACAACAACAAACAACAAGTCGTAAGGTCAGTATTGCCCCACGTGTTCCAGTATTTCTACGGAATCCAAACTGATCTTCTCCGAGGTCGGCTTCTACTAGTTTTTCCATTCGTCTGTAAAGAATTCGTGTTAGTACTATGCATCTGTGGCTTATTAAACTGATAGTTCGGTAATTTTCACATCTGTCAACACCTGCTTTCTTTGGGATTGGAATTATTATACTCTTCTTAAAGTCTGAGGTTATTTCACCTGTTTCATACATCTTGCTCACCAGATGGTAGAGTTTTGTCAGGACTGCCTCTCCCAAGGACGTCAGTAGTTCTAATGGAATGTTGTCTACTCCGGGGGCCTTGTTTCGACTCAGGTCTTTCAGTGCTCTGTCAAACTCTTCACGCAGTATCGCATCTCCCATTTCATCTTCATCTACATCCTCTTCCATTTCCATAATATTGTCCTCAAGTACATCGCCCTTGTATAGACCCTCTATATACTCCTTCCACCTTTCTGTTTTCCCTTCTTTGCTTAGAACTGGGTTTCCATCTGAGCTCTTGATATTCATACAAGTGGTTCTCTTTTCTCCAAAGGTCTCTTTAATTTTCCTGTAGGCAGTATCTATCTTACTCCTGGTGAGACAAGCCTCTACATCCTTACATTTGTCCTCTAGCAATACCTGATTAGCCATTTTGCACTTCCTGTCGATCTCATTTTTGAGACGTTTGTATTCCTTTTTGCATGCTTCATTTACTGCATTTTTATATTTTCTCCTTTGATCAATTAAGTTTAATATTTCTTCTGTTACCCAAGGATTTCTACTAGCCCTCGTCTTTTTACTTACTTTATCCTCTGCTGCCTTCACTACTTCATCCCTCAGAGCTATCCATTCTTCTTCTACTATATTTCTTTCCCCCATGCCTGGCAATTGTTCCCTTATGCTTTCCTTGAAACTCTGTACAACCTCTGGTTCTTTCAGTTTATCCAGGTCCCATCTCCTTAAATTCCCACCTTTTTGCAGTTTCTTCAGTTTTATTCTACAGTTCATAACCAATAGATTGTGGTCAGAGTCCACATCTACCCCTGGAAACGTCTTACAATTTAAAACCTGGTTCCTAAATCTCTGTCTTACCATTATATAATCTATCTGAAACCTGTCAGTATCTCCAGGCTTCTTCCATGTATACAGCCTTCTTTTATGATTCTTAAACCAAGTGTTAGCTATCATTAAGCTGTGCTCTGTGCAAAATTCTACCAGACGGCTCCCTCTTTCATTTCTTCCCCCCAATCCATATTCACCTACTACGTTTCCTTCTCTTCCTTTTCCTAGTACCGAATTCCAGTCACCGATGACTATTAAATTTTCGTCTCCCTTCACTATCTGAATAATTTCTTTTATTTCATCATACATTTCTTCAATTTCTTCGTCATCTGCAGAGCTAGTTGGCATATAAACTTGTACTACTGTGGTAGGCGTGGGCTTCGTGTCTATCTTGGCCACAATAATGCGTTCACTATGCTGTTTGTAGTAGCTTACCCGCACTCCTATTTTTTTATTCATTATTAAACCCACTCCTGCATTCCCCCGTTTTGATTTTGTATTTATAACGCTGTATTCGCGTGACCAAAAGTCTTGTTCCTCCTCCCACCGAACTTCACTAATTCTCACTATGTCTAACTTTAACCTATCCATTTCCCTTTTTAAATTTTCTCACATACCAGCCCGATTAAGGGATCTGACATTCCACGCTCCGATCCGTAGAACGCCAGTTTTCTTTCTCCTGATAACGACGTCCTCCTGAATAGTCCCCGCCCGGAGATCCGAATGGGGGACTGTTTTACCTCCGGAATATTTTACCCAAGAGGACGCCATCATCATTTAACCATACAGTAAAGCTGCATGCCCAAGGGAAAAATTACGGCTATAGCTTCCCCTTGCTTTCAGCCGTTCGCAGTACCAGCACAGCAAGGCCGTTTTGGTTAGTGTTACAAGGCCAGATCAGTCAATCATCCAGACTGTTGCCCTTGCAACTACTGAAAAGGCTGCTGCCCCTCTTCAGGAACCACACGTTTGTCTGGCCTTTCAACAGATACCCCTCCGTTGTGGTTGCACCTACGGTACGGCTATCTGTATCGCTGAGGCACGCAAGCCTCCCCACCAACTACAAGGTCCATGGTTCGGGGGGGGGGGGAGGGGAGCACAATTTAATAATTGTAAAGACTTGGTTTAATTATAATTAAAGAAGGTTGTATACGTGGATGAGACCTGGAGACACCGAAAAAACTAGCTTTCTGAACAAGGTTTTGAGCTGCGTAATATTTACAGTATCATATGTGGATACTGACCATTAGTTATTGGTTGTGAACATCAGATTAAAACTGAAGAAGCAGCAGGAAGGTGGGGAGATGAGGCCAAGGTAAGTTGAGAGAACCAGATATTGTTGAGAATTTCAAAGGGATCGTTACGTATTGACTAAAACGGGAGAAGGAATGCGATAGAGGACTAAATGGTAGCTTTATGGATGAAATAGTGAAAGCAGGACAGACATAGCTAGGCAAAAAAGACAAGACCCAGTGGAAATTCTCATATAATAAACGAGGTAATGAATGAACCTGATGAAGGGGGACAGTATAAAAATGCAGCAAATGAAGCAGACTAAAAGCAATAGTACCATCTAAGAAATGAAACTGGAAAGAAGAACAAAGTGGAAAAGCAGGAGTGAGTAGAGGAGAAGTTTCAGTCTGCCAAAACACTTATGACTGTAGGAAAGGTAGATGGTGCGTAGAGTAAAATTACATAAAACTTTGGAGAAAAGGATACTAGTTTCAAGAACATGAAAAGAGTGGGTAACAAGCCAACTAAAGAAAGAATGGAAGACTGAACGATGGAAGGAATATGTAGAAAAGCCATACAAAGGATATAAACATAGCGGGAATATTTAAGAATGGTAAGAGGACGTGGATCTTATATGAAATGAGAGGTGTGGTACTGTAGGAAGAATCTGACAAAGCTATGAAAGATCTGAATCGTAAAAACACACCTGGTGTAAAACTATAGCAGTAGGTACTCGAAGAATTAAATCAGATAAGTGGGAGGATTAAGAAACCAGTCACTGCATATAGGAGATACGTATTAATAATTGTTGATGGAAAAAAATCACAAATGCAGACTGGCAACTGTAGGTAAGGCGTTTCGCATACAGAAAAATACATTTACCTGCAATATACATTTAAGTGTTAGGAAGTCGTTTCTGAAAGTATTGGGAGTGTAGCCGCCTACAGAGATTAAACAGAGACAATAAGCATTACAGCCAAAAAGAGAGAAAAGCTTTTGAAACTTGGTGCTACAGAAGTACGCCGAAAATTCGGTAGGTAGATAGCATAACTAATGAAGAGGTATTAATCGTGAGAAAACAAGGAATTGTTTGATAGGACACATCCTGAGACACCCAGGAATCGTTAGTTTGGTTATTTAGTCCAGTCAACGAAGCAAAATTAGTGGAAAATAATTGTGTAGTCGCTAACTTTTGCACTGTGGTACGAGGGAGTGTCAGAAACAACACACTAAAAATTCCCCAACATGCGGCAGTGAGGTCTTTGAGCGAGGTAGGTAGGAGGGGAGGGAGCGAGGGGCATGGAAGTGTTTATATGTCTCTTTCTCAATTTTCTCTGTAAAACCACGGCTTACAGTGAAAATGTTTCTCAGGTCAAATCTAAACTAAATTAAATTTCCTACAAAAAAGGTCCTTTCCAATTTTTTTCTCTAAGAGAACTAGCTTCCGCGTTGCAGGTTATTAAAAGTTGTACAGTAGCGCTGCGCTTTGTGTTTTTAAATATTTTACCGATGACGAACGTTTATAATGTGCTGAGTTTTATTCACTTGATATCTTGTGGATGAGTTCAACGTAATATGAACATGTTTTACAAAAAAAAAAAAAATTCTTGGGACCTGGAGATGACAGTTAAAAGTGTTGAAATCGGTTGTCCTGAATAAAAAATATTTTGTGCGATCTGGTTTTCTGAATTATTTTTAACAATTAAAATAAACTCCTGGAAATTGAAATAAGAACACCGTGAATTCATTGTCCCAGGAAGGGGAAACTTTATTGACACATTCCTGGGGTCAGATACATCACATGATCACACTGACAGAACCACAGGCTCATAGACACAGGCAACAGAGCATGCACAATGTCGGCACTAGTACAGTGTATATCCACTGATCACACTGACAGAACCACAGGCACATAGACACAGGCAACAGAGCATGCACAATGTCGGCACTAGTACAGTGTATATCCACCTTTCGCAGCAATGCAGGCTGCTATTCTCCCATGGAGACGATCGTAGAGATGCTGGATGTAGTCCTGTGGAACGGCTTGCCATGCCATTTCCACCTGGCGCCTCAGTTGGACCAGCGTTCGTGCTGGACGTGCAGACCGCGTGAGACGACGCTTCATCCAGTCCCAAACATGCTCAATGGGGGACAGATCCGGAGATCTTGCTGGCCAGGGTAGTTGACTTACACCTTCTAGAGCACGTTCGGTGGCACGGGATACATGCGGACGTGCATTGTCCTGTTGGAACAGCAAGTTCCCTTGCCGGCCTAGGAATGGTAGAACGATGGGTTCGATGACGGTTTGGATGTACCGTGCACTATTCAGTGTCCCCTCGACGATCACCAGTGGTGTACGGCCAGTGTAGGAGATCGCTCCCCACACCATGATGCCGGGTGTTGGGCCTGTGTGCCTCGGTCGTATGCAGTCCTGATTCTGGCGCTCACCTGCACGGCGCCAAACACGCATACGACCATCATTGGCACCAAGGCAGAAGCGACTCTCATCGCTGAAGACGACACGTCTCCATTCGTCCCCCCATTCACGCCTGTCGCGACACCACTGGAGGCGGGCTGCACGATGTTGGGGCGTGAGCGGAAGACGGCCTAACGGTGTGCGGGACCGTAGCCCAGCTTCATGGAGACGGTTGCGAATGGTCCTCGCCGATACCCCAGGAGCAACAGTGTCCCTAATTTGCTGGGAAGTGGCGGTGCGGTCCCCTACGGCACTGCGTAGGATCCTACTGTCTTGGCGTGCATCCGTGCGTCGCTGCGGTCCGGTCCCAGGTCGACGGGCACGTGCACCTTCCGCCGACCACTGGCGACAACATCGATGTACTGTGGAGACCTCACGCCCCACGTGTTGAGCAATTCGGCGGTACGTCCACCCGGCCTCCCGCATGCCCACTATACGCCCTCGCTCAAAGTCCGTCAACTGCACATACGGTTCACGTCCACGCTGTCGCTGTCGCTGTGTAAAATACGGACCCGTAAACAACGGCTGGAGGTGTATACTTTGTAAGTGTGAAGTTGTCAGTGACCTTTGTACTGTTGTTGGGAAAGGGATTGGATTGGTAAATGTGGCACCTTGTTGCTGTTTGTTGTTGACGGGGTATTGTAAAGTTGCGTAGTTCCGTTCCAGTCACTTTTTTATTAATTAATGAATGACCAGAAAGTTGCACCACTTCTCTCACCATTATCTGAGTTACTGGTAGACTACATAAATCTATACCATTCAGGAATTGCTGACACATGTTCAGTGGGTTGCGTTGGGTACAGCCTCTTACCACACATCTTCAGCATATCTTCCAAGGGGTGTGCGAACGCGCCTTACGGAATGGCACTGATCATGTTCTAATCCATAACAGTAATATGATGAAATACATTGCTTAAGGTGAAATGTCTGAAGTGCTATAACACCTAGGTGACCTACTTCTGTCGCAAAGCGAGAACCCTCATGCAGCGGAAAGTAGGCCGGCTACTGATGGTAGAGACAATGGAATCGACAATTTATATTAATAGCATAGCTCTACAGTGTGGCAGACAAGTGACAGCTTCGTTTACATAACTGCTCACGTAACAACTGCAAATAAGTACTCATTTAATAAACTTACAATAATTACATTATACAAATACGGGTTCAGTGAAGTTATTTTGTCTATTTACGTGAAAGAACCTGACGGGCAATGCTGAGTACGTTGAGACTGTCTGTAAAATGAAAAGAAAATCAGTACTCGCCTTGTTGTGGGAGGGGGGCGTAATTGTCTTTTCCGGAAGATAACTAAGGATGAATTTCCTCTGCAGTAGTGTTGAACATTGTGCTGAGACTTACGTGGATTCAGTCTATTGACATTTCTTGCGTTAGTGTTATCAGAAACTCATATTTGTTTTGCATGTGATGTTAATGACTTTTGAGTAAAATGAACACCACCCACACGTGTCTGCGCACTGCGTCGCCAGTGATTCATAAGGTGCTATGCGGAAGTCTGGTGTACCATTGGTGGAACGCCCTGCGCTTACTTTTTCTTACGTAGTGGGTAGACAGAGTGGGATACTGCCTTCTTGCTCTTCAGTGTGAAGATCTATGAAGGAGAGAAGTGCGTGAACACAGTTCGGCGAAATACCTTTCCTTGCAAATCCAACCTCGAACACCATCCACCCCCTGGACTCCGCAGCATCCACACTGTTACACTCCCAGAACACAATTTATCCCTTAACACGGCGCTGCTACAGTAAAACGTTGTGGGCACCACGTTTAACTGAATTCAATATTTGCTCTTAAGAAACTTCATTCAAAAGTAAACTTAATTCTGTACCATCAGGACACTATTTTTAACAGTATAATATTCTTCACCTTTGCAGCATGGGAACTACTAGTCATGGAGAAGAAATGAATAGGATCTTTTACATAGGAAATTTAATGTAGATTAATTTTGTAGTGGCAAATATTTTTGGTACACGCTGAGGTTTTCGAGCTATTCAAGAAAAACATGAAACAGGGAGTTTTAAATGTCCCTTCATACCTACGCTCCAATCCAATTGGCAGGGTTTGTTGTTCATAACACTCACTGCTATCACCGTACAAAACTTTGCGACTACACGATTTTTCCCCTATTCGACGTTTTTTGGTCTCCGCTGACTGGGATAATTGAGGAAAAGTAACATATTATTTTCTGACCGCTCCCCTCTGTTCCTCCAGTAACAATTTTGTAAGCTCGTGACCGATTTACGGTAAATAGGTAAGCAAACGTTTGTGTTGCTTGGAGGTAAATGAGTCAGTCTCCCTTAATCCAGCTAAATGTGTGGCGCTCTGGGTCAACTGTGTTGTTTTAGAGGTCAAGTGACTTTCCTAGGTGGTTTTTTTGCAGCATCTGTGAAAAATAAACTTCACGAGCCCTAGCAGGAAGCAGCACTTCGCTGAACTCTTTTAATGAGACCTAAAAATGGTCAATGGAAACGCTTATGTTCGTGACACTGATAGGCCCAGAAGCCGGAATGCTACAATAATTTCGTGGAACGGCTTTGTAGCTCACTCATTCGGTACGCGGCTAGCAATTGTCTTCGCGTGCAGGAGACAGTTTTGTGGCCTCTCGGGCAAAGACGATGTTGTTCTCCCAGTGTGGTAAGTATTGAAAGAGTTGGGATGTGGGTTCCCGAGCTTGGGGGAGTCATTTGCCTGTTTTCAAGACAAGAGTTGCTCTTTACTGGGTGTATACATACTCTGTAAAAAGATGTCTCATAACAAAGCGCGGAAACCTTAGTTGACTGGAAATGTTGTTCTAGGAACGATCTTGACGAGGTTTATTTGTAGATTCCACTCTGTTCGATGAGGAAATTCAAAAGTGGAATTCCTCGTCTTCTTCTCATTTTCCACTTTAGATGGTTACCTGCTTTATTTATGAAAGTAATTAACAACTGGACAGGCAAAATACCAGGTTCAGACAGTATTGTGACCGTTTACAGTTAACGTTTTCCAATCCAGAGGAGGGATTTCAGAGCGTTTTTAACGTAGCTGGTACACGAGTAGTGAGAATTTTAACACTGCCCTGCGGGGCAAAAAGAGGCTGGGGACACTTATCTACACTGAAACTGTACGCGTAGCAGTGAACAGAATTAATCCGGGTCCTCCAATAACCGATTCCTACACGTGATCGCCAGTTTTGATGGTAATTTTCGGACTAATCTCATTTCTTCCACTCCGCATTATTTTCGCCTTTCCTCGGTTTACCATCAGTTCACATTCTGTGCTCAGTACACTGCTGACGCCATTCAACAAATCTCTCTCGCTTTCACTAAGGACAGAAATATCACCAAAGAATTTCATTCACGCCAATTTTTAACCCTGCTTCTGAACATTTCTTTTAATTCCGTCACTGCTTCTTCGACGCATAGACTGAACTGTATGGGAGAAAAACTTCATTCACGTCTTACACCCATTTTAATACGAGCACTTCTCTCTCCGTTAGCCATTCTCATTATTCCTTTTCTGTCTTGTATATTACCCGTGTTTGCCTATAGCTTACATCAGTTTTCTAAGATTTTCCATCATTTTGCAACATTTTACGTCATCAAGGGTTTAACCAATCCTTTGTAGTTGTCTTGATTACCTTATGGGCTCTGAGCACTACGCGACTTAACTTCTGAGGTCATCACTCGCCTAGAACTTAGAGTTAATTAAACCTAACTAACCTAAGGACATCACACACATCCATGCCCGAGGCAGGATTCGAACCTGCGACCGTAGCGGTCGCTCGGCTCCAGACTGTAGCGCCTAGAACCGCACGTCCACTCCGGCCGGCTGATTACCTTATGTCTTGCTTTCACAATAACGTACAACGTCAAACTTACCTCTGCAGTGGCTTTATTTTTCCTAAAGCCAAGTTAATTGTCATTTAACAGACCATAAACTTTCTTTTCCATTCCTTTGTTCATTATTCTTGTCATCCACTTGGAAGAATGAGCTGTTAAGCTGATTTTGCGACAGTTCTCGACATAATTGCCCTTATTATCTTCGGGATGGTGTGGATGATATTTTCCCGAAAGTCAGATAGTACGTCTGCATACCCAAAGCTCTACTAACCTTCTTGAATACATGTTTGGTTGCCATTTTCCAAGCATCAGCAAATGTAGGCTAGAAACCGCAAGAATGTCAGTTGGAAACGGCTTTAATACTTATGACTGATGGAGTCACTTACGGCAGATTAATGCTACGACGGAACAAAAAATATGGTTCAAATGGCTCAGAGCAGTATGGGACTTAACTTCTGAGGTCATCAGTCCCCTAGAACTTAGAACTACTTAAACCTAACTAACCTAAGGACATCACACACATCCATGCCCGAGGCAGGATTCGAACCCGCGACCGTAGCGGTCACGCGGTTCCGGACTGACGCGCCCAGAACCGCATGGCCACACAGGCCGGCTACGACGGAACAATTTAAGAAGCCATGCATAGCGACCAAGCCAACTGGCATTGAATTTTCACGTAAGATCTGGTCGGTTCTTAACCCAATAAGAACCAACATTGGTAGATGTACCGACTCACTCCAGAAGTGAATGAAATTAACGTTTCCAAGGAGTGACTGTGGCGCTGAAAAGAAAATTTCCGCTATGTAATTGAAGAAAGTGCTCTGAGAGCTTTCTCTGGTGATCCAACAGAGTTCCTGGTTATTGAGGAATTAGTATACAACATCCATGGCCCGGATATTAGTCTTTCGTTTGTGATAGTTGTAAAATTATTTTTTGTGAAGTAACATACGCTAAATAAATACCCAATGAATTTAGAAATTCCGAAGAAGCGTTATCTACACATTCTGTCATTCTTTTTTGCAAGTCTTCCTAAGCTATGTGAATCACTGACTATTATTGCGTCCTCTGTGTCTTCGTAACGACTTCCATTTCTTCGTCTGTCACGTTAGTTTCTTCCTATCGAATAGGCGTTCAGTATATTATTTACACCCATTCGCTCTGTTCTCTGCGTTAAATAGTGGGTTGCTTTTGCACTCTTGATGTTGCCGCCTGTCCTTTTAATTACACCGAAGGCTGTTTGACAGTCCTGGATGCTGAATCATTCCTCCCGTCATTCATTTGTTTTTCGATTCCTGTGAATTTTTCCTGCACCCATTCCATCTTGGCTTACACGCATTAATTTCATTCCTAATTGCCTTATATTGCTGTACCATTTTTGTACTTTCTTCTTTCATCGATCAACTGAACTATTTCGTTATTTCGTCTGTCACCTAAGATTCCTTCGCATTTATCTTCCTTGAAACCATATTTGTCCATTCAGCTTCTGCGAGAGGTCTATCCATCTTCAACGGAAATTCCTATTGTGGTGTTCACAATCGTACTGTCTACAGCCCTACAAAATTTCAAACGCACCTCATTATTTCTTTTCAAATTGATTCTTATGGGCGATTTCCTCAAACTTCATTCCATTCTTCATCATTATTAAATTGTGATCCAAGTGTATATTTGCTCTTGGGTATGCCTTCCAACTCAATACCTGATTTCATAATCTCTTTGACGGCGATAGGTAGAATCTCTCCGTCCCTCCAGTCCTCTTACAAGTACACTGATTTTTCAACAGTGTATGTGCCATTACCAGCCGAATATTATTTTCCTGTAACTCAGTGTTGTTTTCCTTTCACCACAACAGAGTTACAGTCGCCCTTATTACTAGATACTCACATCCCTTTACATACTAATACGTTTCATATCATCATATACCTTCTCTATTTCTTCATATACATGACCAATGTACATCAGTTGAAATAACTTGCTGTAAAGGAGCCGCGTGACGATGTCGACAACCGCCGATATTTCGACAGGAGTAAACTCTGCCATTTTTAGGGCAAAACTGCAGCAAGTGGGTGCAGCACAAGCGAATTTAATATCTCGGTTCACACAGAAACTCCGTAAAGGTAACAGGCACTCACACACACACACGCACACACCGTCGTCAGAAGTTATCGATAGTGAAATTAATAATCAACGGGTGACGTAGCATAAACTCTATGTCTCTGTTTTTTACGAGTGAGGGAGCAGAATTCTACGCAGAATTTAAACAAAAACCACCATCTCTATTTATAATTTCCTAATTTCATTTCAGCAGTTTTCTTAATAACACTACCCCAATAGCTGAAAGTATATGTGAGAATATCCGTGATTTTTAGTCCATAGGATGACCGGCGCCAAGAGGTTATTCTGCAGTGTAGGATTTGCTCGGCTCGGCTAATGCTCAGTATATCAGTCCTCCACAGTCCTCGTAATCTGATTAATATCTGACATGCTACAGCTATAAGGAATACGGTAGAAACCCCCCTTAGCACCTTTAACGGAACTGAAATAGTGTTCGAAAAATACGCTTCACATCCCAGAACTTAAATGGTGGTCGAAAAACGCACTTCACATCATATTTCCGTAAAATACGACCAACCCTGTTCGAAACGCTCCCTGTGTAAGGCAAAAAGGTCATGCGCTTCGGTACCAACTCGATGTTATCATCATTCATCCGGTGCACTGTTGGTCGATAGTGCAACGCGCATGTAATCTGTCTTTTACTATAACCATTCTGACGAAAGTTGAATTCGAGTGGGCTAACTCAGCTGACAAACTCTCACGGTCCGAGATGACATAGGCGCTGTGAACCAAGGCATCACTTCACGCTGAGCCGGGTTGTGACAACTGTCCGCCTGCAGATACAAGTCAGTGTGAGTAGGCTTCCTACAAATAGCATGTCTCAACTTACCAACCACCTTCCTCCTGACGAACACATCAAGGAAGGGAAAACAGCCATCTCTCCCACCTCCATCGTGACATAATATTCGGGCAGACTGTATTCAGTTTTTCTAAAAAACCGTTCAAATTCTGACTGCCGTGAGGCCAAACAATGTATAATCTACACATATGAGAAAGGGAGGTTTCAAAGTCGCCGACTCCGATGCACGTTCCTCGGCCTGATGGTCTCCTGCGATAAAGGACTTTTCTTCATGAGAGTGTTGTTAATCTTTCTCTTAACCCTTTTTGTGGTGTCAACCTCGATTCTGCGAAAAGCTGATTCAGACGGTAAACACTGAGTCTTTTGAATGTAATCCTGCTTGTCCAAAACGATAGCATTGCCCTTGTCCGCAGGTAAAACAACAATATCCGGATCAACTCTAAGTGAATATAAAGCAGCCCTCTTAGCCGCTGTAATATTACATTTGGATGGACGTGTTCCAGTCAACACACGATTTGCCTCCCTCCTATCCTCCCGTGCTATATTAGGAAGTTGTTTAAAAACAGCCTGTTCAAAAGAAGCAGTAAAATCAAGTACTGGCAAGCGCTTGGGAGTCGGTGCAAAATTTTAAACTTCCCATAGCGCGGTTAAAACTGCGTCGCCAGAATATTTCTCCATGAGATTTATCACAGAAAGTCGAGTATAGCTTAGACTCTGAGCGACGGAAAAATTCAAACTTCACCAAATGCCTGCCAGTTACAGAATGAAATTCCCATTCAGTTTGCGACCATGAAGCACCGTCCAGCCAATCCCAAGAAAAAGTGGAAATTTTTCAAGCCATCATTAAATGGAGCCAAAACAGATCCTTGGAAACAAAATCCAACTGTCGACGAGCGTAATGGATCCTTGCACAAACAAGATCTATGCCAGCGCGTTACTAGACACGACTGGCGGCAGGAGAACTGATAAGATGCACACACGAAGACTGTAAGCACCGTTAAGCCAAATTTGAGACAATTAAGAGGTTTTTCAAAAGTGGTCAAGTGGTCTCTTAAGTGTGCTGCCAGTATGTTAGTGTGTGTTTGTATATGTATGCGTGTGTTGTGTGTGTGTGTGTGTGTGTGTGTGTGTGTGTGTATGTGTGTGTGTGTGTGTTGTCTCGTATTTCCTTCTAATCCACTGGATGGATGTGAAACGAATTTGGTACACATACTGCCTGTATCAGCGTTGTGGGAGTTACTCTGCATAGTAGCACAGATAAAACAGAAACTGTTTTTCTAAACCTGACATGTATTCCAGCCTGAATGACAGACATGTCGTGCAGATAATATTGGCTACACCTGCAGATGGACACGGCGCAACAGAGATAAGTGTGGAAGGTGATGGACAGTGAGAGAGCCAGAGGGTGGACAGACAAATGGCAGAAATAGATAGACAGAGAGGAGGGGGGATAAGATGGACAGAGAGAGTGGGGAGGAGGATGAGACTGAGAGAGAGGACCACAGGAGACTGGCAGAGGGAAAGCTAATGAGGGGTGGGCAGAGAGAAGGGTAGGAGAATATGTACAGAGTGATGGGGTAGGTAAGTGAGGTACTGGAAGCAGGTGAAAAGTGTAGAGAAGCAGTTAACGGAAGGAAAAGGGGATTTGGAGGGGACGGACAGAGAGAGGGAGAAGAGTATATGGACTGAGAGACGAAGATATGGTAGGAGATACAGGGCAGAGTAGACGGACAAAGATAAGGGGGACGAGGAGGATGACAGTGAGAGGGGGGGGGGAGGGTATATAGAAAGAGGTGGGAAGATGAGACAGACATAGAGAAAGGGGGAGCAAGAGACGGACACAGAGAGGAGAAAGGAGGAGTAGCGTGCAATGTATATGTAACATGCGTGCTCAAGCGAAGTCGTGAGGAAAAGGTTAATGTTATGAAAAATAGCATGAAATTTTTCTTTGAAAGTACTTTTGGAACACAACATTGTATGGAAATGAATTATGGACGATCTCCTAATTGGAAAAGAAGCAAATTGTAGCACTTAGTATTACAGAGAGATGCCGAAAATTAAGTGCAGCAAAGGTAAGACAAGGACTTGGGAGGTTCTTCTCAGAACCTGCGAAATTAAGAACTTGTAGTAAACAGTAACTAATACATATGATAAGTAGGCAGTGCATGTATCACGAAGTTCGGTAATAACTTTCATTGCTCTGAAGAATGCCGTAGACTGTAGGAACTGCAGGGGAAGGGAGAGGTTAGAATATACACTCCTGGAAATTGAAATAAGAACACCGTGAATTCATTGTCCCAGGAAGGGGAAACTTTATTGACACATTCCTGGGGTCAGATACATCACATGATCACACTGACAGAACCACAGGCACATAGACACAGGCAACAGTGCATGCACAATGTTGGCACTAGTACAGTGTATATCCACCTTTCGCAGCAATGCAGGCTGCTATTCTCCCATGGAGACGATCGTAGAGATGCTGGATGTAGTCCACCTGGCGCCTCAGTTGGACCAGCGTTAGTGCTGGACGTGCAGACCGCGTGAGACGACGCTTCATCCAGTCCCAAACATGCTCAATGGGGGACAGATCCGGAGATCTTGCTGGCCAGGGTAGTTGACTTACACCTTCTAGAGCACGTTCGGTGGCACGGGATACATGCGGACGTGCATTGTCCTGTTGGAACAGCAAGTTCCCTTGCCGGTCTAGGAATGGTAGAACGATGGGTTCGATGACGGTTTGGATGTACCGTGCACTATTCAGTGTCCCCTCGACGATCACCAGTGGTGTACGGCCAGTGTAGGAGATCGCTCCCCACACCATGATGCCGGGTGCTGGGCCTGTGTGCCTCGGTCGTATGCAGTCCTGATTGTGGCGCTCACCTGCACGGCGCCAAACACGCATACGACCATCATTGGCACCAAGGCAGAAGCGACTCTCATCGCTGAAGACGACACGTCTCCATTCGTCCCTCCATTCACGCCTGTCGCGACACCACTGGAGGCGGGCTGCACGATGTTGGGGCGTGAGCGGAAGACAGCCTAACGGTGTGCGGGACGGTAGCCCAGCTTCATGGAGACGGTTGCGAATGGTCCTCGCCGATACCCCAGGAGCAACAGTGTCCCTAATTTGCTGGGAAGTGGCGGTGCGGTCCCCTACGGCACTGCGTAGGATCCTACGGTCTTGGCGTGCATCTGTGCGTCGCTGCGGTCCGGTCCCAGGTCGATGGGCACGTGCACCTTCCGCCGACCACTGGCGACAACATCGATGTACTGTGGAGACCTCACGCCCCACGTGTTGAGCAGTTCGGCGGTACGTCCACCCGGCCTCCCGCATGCCCACTATACGCCCTCGCTCAAAGTCCGTCAACTGCACATACGGTTCACGTCCACGCTGTCGCGGCATGCTACCAGTGTTAAAGACTGCGATGGAGCTCCGTATGCCACGGCGAACTGGCTGACACTGACGGCGGCGGTGCACAAATGCTGCGCAGCTAGCGCCATTCGACGGCCAACACCGCGGTTCCTGGTGTGTCCGCTGTGCCGTGCGTGTGATCATTGCTTGTACAGCCCTCTCGCAGTGTCCGGAGCAAGTATGGTGGGTCTGACACACCGGTGTCAATGTGTTCTTTTTTCCATTTCCAGGAGTGTATATATAACAAATAAAGCTGAAAGACCCTGTTTCGGAACGAGCGTCTTTCGTACATCGAAGAGCTGCGCTAAACTCGGCATAAGTAACTTATTGGTCACATGCACAGACACGAGCTTCCTCTGATGTGAGAGGGCCCACCTTTGCTAGAAGAAGTGCTAGTATATCTTCCCGCAAGGCCGAAACTTTTGACCGGAGGCAGCCAATAGGAACATCAGCACGCTTTCAAGTCGAAGGCCGTCTCGTCTGATGCCTCGCACGGTGGCAGCAAGTTGAATGAAGCAGTATTTCAGGTATTTGTCTTGAGTTAATATGGATTTATTTCATCAGCAACCTTCAGTGCAATGGCGAGACCGCAGCAAGCCGCGAGTATTGCAGCGGCTTTCATATGCTTAGGAACTGTGATAATGTATTAGCTGGGTAAAACATTGTCTTGTTTATGTTGTCGATGTCGCGTGCAGAATATTTGGTCTTGGTTCACATTGTCAGTTGATTCTGAACACGTGGTGATCTGAATCCATCTCTGTGCTAGGCACCTGTAAATTGAAATGACGTTAAATCAGCTCTGCCCATCTCGCGACCATATTTGCAGGCGATTTGAAGGTTTCTTTCTTTTGTAATTCGTTGTTGGGAAAAAACTTTGGATACTACTAATGGATGTTGATTTATCGCTACAATGGCGAAATTGTATGCATAATCAGCTTGTAAATTATACTGAATTTCTGTCACAGTTTTATTTCGCGAATACATTAGCTCATGGATTTTTTTGGAAATACCACCTTTCGTCTGATGGATTTGCCTCTTTGTTGCAGTTCTTACGTATTTTCATAGGGTACTCAGTTTCCATCAGTTTTGTAGTATTTCACCAAGAGTTATGAGGCGCATGAGTACCCCCATTAGTATTTCTTATTTCGTAGAAAATTTTCGGCATACCAGGTACGTTGGCTCTGATGTAGCTTCTCGAAATTACCTGCGGCTGAGGTGTAACTGCAAATCATTTTATTCACCACATACGCTAAATGTTCACAGGTTATGAGGCACCGAACGTAACGGCGACAAAAATATTTATGTTTGCATAAATCGGACCTTTAAGGTACGATTTCATTCACTTTGAAGTTGTGAAGAATGTGGTTAGCAGTTCGTGTACACTGTCCGGTCACATTAATGTGACCAACTGTCGAAAGCCTGAATAACCATCTTTTTCAGCGCGGACCGATGCGAGCCGTGCAGCAAGTGACCCAGTAAGGCTCTGGAAGGTGGCGACAGGGATGTAGAGCCATGCTGACTCCAGTACATTGGCAAACTACACTAGTTTTCTCGACTGAGAATCCAAGGCGCGAACATCCCGGTCGACGATTCTCAATTGGTTTCAAACCCTGCACTGCAAGTTGTGTGACACCCTGTATTACTGGTACATGCTATCGTGTCGCGGGAAAGCAAACTTCACGAAGGGGTAGACATGGTCCCAAGGACAGATGCGTACTTGTGTTGATCCATTGTGCCTTCCAGATCACGAAATTCCACAGAGAATGAGACGAAAACATTTCCTGGATCCTTCCGACGGTCTTGCTTTTAGACTTTTCACGCCATAAACGCCAACGACCATCTGTCCGATGGAGCATAAACCGCGATTCATCTGAAAATACCACCTATCACCACTCTTGGACGTCCAGTTTCAGTGCTGGCGTGCAGATTCCGGCCTCCGTCTCTGATGAACAGAGTCGGCATCGGTGCGAGAGCCTGCTGCGGACGCCAATACGTAGCAATCTTCACTGAACGGTGGGTGAGGAGGTTCTAGTTGTAGCACCTTGGTTCATCTGGGCAGTGAGTTGCTCTCCACAGCTGCACGTCTATTTGTCCGTACACATCTCCGCAGCCGTCGTTCACATTCGTCTTCTATGGCCTGTGGTGCACCACAGTTGCGCCAGATTTCTATGGTGCCATTTTACCACGATGATGTACATTAAACACGGGGCCTGGCCTTTACGGAAATGCTTACCCTTGGCCCGACAGCTAATGATAATACTCGTTTGGACGTCATAAATGGCCCCGTTTCCTCATAATGACAGCAACTGCACTGTTTTCCACCCCCCCCCCCCCACCCCCCCCACTCATCAGCGAAGGCCGACATGCTCACAGCTAGTGGCGCTATCTGCAGTCTCTGAGTGGTTACTGCAAACTGACGTCGAACATAGACTCGGTCACACTGATATCACTGGATCGTGTATGTGTTAAAGACATAAAGCAAAAAACGTTTTCCCAGAACTCCTACAGACAGACGTTGGCTGTGGATATTGTATCACAGACACAGTCCCTTTGACTGTTCAGGGATGTCACTAAACCCGCCCAAATATGTAAACAACCATGCAGGAGCAGAGCCTATTAGACGGAGGGGGTCCGACAGCCGATCAGTTCCAGTCATTCCACCAGGAAGGAGATTCACGGCTCGTGTTGTCTGTAGTTCAACCGTGCCTGGACGGTGAATACCGCGGTACGATCGCGTCTGCATTACTACTTTGTGCCAGGGAGGGCTCTTAACAAGGGAAGTGTCCAGACGTCTCGGAATGAACCAAAGCGATGTTGTTCGCACATGGAGGAGATACAGAGAGACAGGAACTGTCGATGCCATGCCTCACACAGTCCGCCCAAAGGCTACTACTGCAGTGGATGACCGCTACCTGCGGATTATGACTCGGAGGAATTCTGACAGCAACGCCTCCATGTTGAATAATGCTTTTCGTGCAGCCACAGAACGTCGTGTTACCACTCAAACTGTGCGCAATAGGCTGCATGATGCGTAACTTCACTCCCGACGTCCATGGGGAGGTCATCTTTGCAACCACAACACCGTGCAGCGCCCTACACATGGGCACAATAACATGCTGAATGCACTACTCAGGATTGGCATCACGTTCTCTTCACCGATGAGTGTCGCATATGCCTTCAACCAGACAATCGGCGGAGACGTGTTTGGAGGCAACCCTGTCAGGCTGTACGCCGTAGACCGGCGAGTGCAGCAAGGTGGAGTTTCCCTGCTGCTTTGGGGCCGGCGTACGCCGCTGGTGGTCATGAAAGGCGCCGTAACGTGGCAACTATATCGGTAGCGTATTGGCGAGGCACTCATCTTCATGGGCGACAGTTCGAGCCCCATCGTGCACATCTTGTGAATGACTTCCTTCAGGTAACGACATCTCACGACTAGATTAGCCAGCCAGCATGTTCTCCAGACATTAACCCTACAGAGCACGCCTGGGATATATTGAAAAGGGCTGTTTATGGAAGATGTGACTCACCAACCTCTCTTATGGCTCTACACCGGATCGCCGTTGAGGAGTGGGACAATCTGGACCAAACGTATCATTATGAAGTCGTGGATAGTATGCCACGACGAATACAGGCATGCACAACGCAAGAGTACGTGCTACTGGGTATTAGAGGTACCGGTGTGTACATTAATCTGGACCACCACCTCTGAAGATCTCGCTGTATGGTGGTACAACAGGCAATGAGTGGTTTTCATGAGCAACAAAAAGGGCGGAAAAGATGTTTACGTAGATTTCTATTCCAATTTTCTGTACAGGTTCCGGAACTCTCGGAACCGAGGTGATGCAAAATGTTTTTGGCGTGTGTATTATGTTGTATTACTTCCAAATAACTTTCCCCCCTTCTCGTTGTGCTTTGCTTAAGAATTCGTTCTCCTTTTACTAGTGAAGAGTCAGAGAGTCAGGTCGCGATTCCATTGGGTCACATTCACAGTCGTGGGGAGTGGGGGACGACGCGTTCTCCGTCAGGGCACAAGCTGTGTTCATAACTTTCCCTGAACACAGCTGTGTTGCTTTTAGAAGGTATGGCAGTTCACAAAATTGAGTGGAGGAAAGATTCTGAGACGAAGAGACTTGCGCAGGAGAGGAAATATCGGCGGTACGCAATGAACTAGTCAGAAGCCTGATTATGGAAAAATGTGAATAAATGGTATAATCCAAGCCGCTTAAATTCTCCATTCCTAGTTATACACATCTGTACGAAAGAAGATAGTATCTAAAGCAAACGTGTTTTACAGTATCATAAATAGAAGAAAGACTTAAGGATTCGATTCCTTGGCATTTACGTTTTTGCGATGTAAATATTAAATATGATTAATGGTGGAGCTAATAATACTGGGTTTGTCGAGCAACTGCCACCCTCTTCGGCAGTCCGGACGCCGGCACGTAGCTCGCAGTTCAATTTCCGCCACTGTGCTCGCCGCTCCTCCGGTGTTTTAAGACGTCCCGTGGCGCACCTGCCCCGCCCGCCGGAGCAGAGCAGACAGCAGCTCATTTCACGTCGCCCGCCGCTGGGTTCGTCGGTTGCTGCTCACTTGTTTGCTTTGGCGGCGCTTTGTGGACGGTAGACCTCTCTGATCGTGACGTCAGCGACTCGGATTTAGTTCCTCCCAGGGACAGGACTGCTGCGGAGTTGGCAACAGGCGGAGGGAGGTGGTCGGGGTACTGGCTTGCAACGGGACACCGAAGCGATCGGTCTCGTGATTTCAGCGCTGCATGATACATACTTCAGTGATGTATCTTTGGCATTACCAGTATATGCATAAATTAGAAAATATACTGTGATGAAGACGACTTTTTCTGAGTGATTTTTCAGTGGCAGTCTTTACCACTACCAAGTTCTTTTATTTACGTAAGTTATTCAACGATTTATCTGTACGTCTTTATGGGGTTTCCGGTCTTGACGTTCAAAGAATTGTTGTTTTTGCATGTTTTGACTTCTTATAGTCTTAAGAATATGCAGGATGTTCGGGGATTCCCTTTACAGACTTCTAGCAGATGTAGAGGGGAGTGAGGTACATAATGTTTTGAATAGAAACTCATGTTCGGAAACGTACCGTTTCCATTCTACGACGGTTTCAATTCAGATATTTAACTCGTCCATTTATGCTTTAGAAATTGAATTAGGTGTGACGCAGTACAGTTGCTAGGTGACAATTCAAAAGGAAACATGACGAAACATCTATGTATCATTTAAGCATATTTCTTTGTATAGACACTTCCGCATTAGGTTTGTATATTACCCCAAAACAAAAATGAACCCTGCGTATTGTATGTACAGAACAGTACTGAATCATTGCAACAGCGGCTCGGTGTTGTGACCACCAATGTAGTTACAGACACTGTGGCTACGAAGCATGTTCCAGTGCACACTCTCGAGCCCACCTGGTGTGTCCTCAGTTTTTAGTGTAGAGGTCAGAACTCGTGTTATCGGGGCTTCCCCTGCCTCTACAAAAGTCTTGGCAGACATTAAGTGATATCAGGTGACTGACGTAGTACACGTCATTCTATCTTCCCTACAGCATTCCAGGACAAGCAAATCTGAGGCTCAGCCGTGGTGCGCCTTTTCTGGCACACCAGCTCATTGGCACGTCACTTTCGATTACCCGGCTGCACTACGATCTTTGTCCCTTTTGTGATCAGGGGGCTGTTCTGGCGGTCGCAGCAGTTGGGGTCGGACTCTCTACGAGGCGGAAGGACGTGCTCGCGGGGACAAACGAGGAACACACTCGGGCTCGGCTAGCAGCGGCGTGGTCGGTCTACCTTGCAAGACGGTCGTGAGTTTGTGGTGAACCTGCCTGATGTCACCTCCGGGCGCTGTTCGTGGCATTGCTTTGGTGCCTGTCTTCTTGGAAGACCGATCCCTCGAGACCATCTCATACAACGCTCTCCATTGAAGGTGTAAGTGATTTTGGTGCAGCGAGTGTACTTGTTGGTTGTTTGCCCTAATGTACGGATCTCCGGGCGGGGACTACTCAAGAGGACGTCGTTATCAGGAGAAAGAAAACTGGCGTTCTACGGATCGGAGCGTGGAATGTCAGATCCCTTAATCGGGCAGGTAGGTCAGAAAATTTAAAAAAGGAAATGGATAGGTTAAAGTTAGATATAGTGGGAATTAGTGAAGTTCGGTGGCAGGAGGAACAAGACTTTTGGTCAGGTGATTACAGGGTTATAAATACAAAATCAAATAGAGGTAATGCAGGAGTAGGTTTAATAATGAATAAAAAAATAGGAGTGCGGGTTAGCTACTACAAACAGCATAGTGAACGCATTATTGTGGCCAAGATAGACACGAAGCCTTCGCCTACTACAGTAGTACAAGTTTATATGCCAACTAGCTCTGCAGATGATGAAGAAATTGATGAAATGTATGACGAGATAAAAGAAATTATTCAGGTAGTGAAGGGTGACGAAAATTTAATAGTCATGGGTGACTGGAATTCGTCAGTAGGAAAAGGGAGAGAAGGAAACATAGTAGGTGAATATGGATTGGAGGGAAGAAATGAAAGAGGAAGCCGCCTTGTAGAATTTTGCACAGAGCATAACTTAATCATAGCTAACACTTGGTTCAAGAATCATAAAAGAAGGTTGTATACCTGGAAGAATCCTGGAGATACTAAAAGGTATCAGATAGATTATATAATGGTAAGACAGAGTTTTAGGAACCAGGTTTTAAATTGTAAGACATTTCCAGGGGCAGATATGGATTCTGACCACAATCTCTTGGTTATGAACTGCCGATTGAAACTGAAGAAACTGCAAAAAGGTGGGAATTTAAGGAGATGGGACCTGGATAAACTGAAAGAACGAGAGGTTGTAGAGAGTTTCAGGGAGAGCATAAGGGAACAATTGACAGGAATGGGGGAAAGAAATACAGTAGAAGAAGAATGGGTAGCTCTGAGGGCTGAAGTAGTGAAAGCAGCAGACGATCAAGTAGGTAAAAAGACGAGGGCTAATAGAAATCCTTGGGTAACAGAAGAAATATTGAATTTAATTGATGAAAGGAGAAAATATAAAAATGCAGTAAATGAAGCAGGCAAAAAGGAATACAAACGTCTCAAAAATGAGATCGACAGGAAGTGCAAAATGGCTAAGCAGGGATGGCTAGAGGACCAATGTAAGGATGTAGGGGGTTGTCTCACTAGGGGTAGGATAGATACTGCCTACAGGAAAATTAAAGAGACCTTTGGAGAGAAGAGAACCACTTGTATGAATATCAAGAGCTCAGATGGCAACCCAGTTCTAAGCAAAGAAAGGAAGGCATATAGGTGGAAGGAGTATATAGAGGGTTTATACAAGGGCGATGTACTTGAGGACAATATTATGGAAATGGAAGAGGATGTAGATGAAGATGAAATGGGAGATACGATACTGCGTGAAGAGTTTGACAGAGCACTGAAAGACCTGAGTCGAAACAAGGCCCCGGGAGTAAACAACATTCCATTAGAACTACTGACGGCCTTGGGAGAGCCAGTCCTGACAAAACTCTACCATCTGGTGAGCAAGATGTATGAGACAGGTGAAATACCCTCAGACTTCAAGAAGAATATAATAATTCCAATCCCAAAGAAAGCAGGTGTTGACAGATGTGAAAATTACCGAACTATCAGTTTAATAAGTCACAGCTGCAAAATACTAACGCGAATTCTTTACAGACGAATGGAAAAGCTGGTAGAAGCGGACCTCGGGGAAGATCAGTTTGGATTCCGTAGAAATGTTGGAACACGTGAGGCAATACTAACCTTACGACTTATCTTAGAAGAAAGATTAAGAAAAGGCAAACCTACGTTTCTAGCATTTGTAGACTTAGAGAAAGCTTTTGACAATGTTGACTGGAATACTCTCTTTCACATTCTAAAGGTGGCAGGGATAAAATACAGGGAGCGAAAGGCTATTTACAATTTGTACAGAAACCAGATGGCAGTTATAAAAGTCGAGGGGCATGAAATGGAAGCAGTGGTTGGGAAAGGAGTGAGACAGGGTTGTAGCCTCTCCCCGATGTTATTCAATCTGTATATTGAGCAAGCAGTAAAGGACACAAAAGAAAAATTCTGAGTAGGTATTAAAATTCATGGAGAAGAAGTAAAAACTTCGAGGTTCGCCGATGACATTGTAATTCTGTCAGAGACAGCAAAGGACTTGGAAGAGCAGTTGAACGGAATGGATAGTGTCTTGGAAGGATGATATAAGATGAACATCAACAAAAGCAAAACGAGGATAATGGAATGTAGTCAAATTAAATCGTGTGATGCTGAAGGAATTAGATTAGGAAATGAGACACTTAAAGTAGTAAAGGAGTTTTGCTATTTAGGGAGTAAAATAACTGATGATGGTCGAAGTAGAGAGGATATAAAATGTAGACTGGCAATGGCAAGGAAATCGTTTCTGAAGAAGAGAAATTTGTTAACATCGAGTATAGATTTAAGTGTCAGGAAGTCGTTTCTGAAAGTATTTGTATGGAGTGTAGCCATGTATGGAAGTGAAACATGGACAAATACTAGTATGGACAAGAAGAGAATAGAAGCTATCGAAATGTGGTGCTACAGAAGAATGCTGAAAATTAGGTGGGTAGATCACATAACTAATGAGGAGGTATTGAATAGGATTGGGGAGAAGAGAAGTTTGTGGCACAACTTGACTAGAAGAAGGGATCGGTTGGTAGGACATGTTTTGAGGCATCAAGGGACCACAAATTTAGCATTGGAGGGCAGCGTGGAGGGTAAAAATCGTAGAGGGATACCAAGAGATGAATACACTAAGCAGATTCAGAAGGATGTAGGTTGCAGTAGGTACTGGGAGATGAAGAAGCTTGCACAGGATAGAGTAGCATGGAGAGCTGCATCAAACCAGTCTCAGGACTGAAGACCACAACAACAACAACAATGTGTTGCTGAAGTAAGAGCAGCCAGCAAGGTGTGTGGCCACATGGAGACCAGCAGTCACTACTTCCTTTAAAAAACCAGTGTTCCCAAATGATGTACTAACTGTAAGGTAATGAAGATTTTAGTTCATTGTCTAGTAGTAATTTTCTGCATACAAAGCTTACACAATTGGCAGCTACATTGCAGGCCTATGCAACGAAATTAAAGTGCACAAAACCAACCAGAAGTTGTACATTTGAATAACGTGATATTATCAAATGGTTCAAATGGCTCTGAGCACTATGGGACTCAACTGCTGAGGTCATTAGTCCCCTAGAACTTAGAACTAGTTAAACCTAACTAACCTAAGGACATCACAAACATCCATGCCCGAGGCAGGATTCGAACCTGCGACCGTAGCGGTCTTTCGGTTCCAGACTGCAGCGCCTTTAACCGCATGGCCACTTCGGCCGGCGTGATATTATCTCGAAATTTTTTTCCATTTCATCTTTGTACACATTGTCGCCCATTACCATATCTGGAAATATTGTTTGGCAAAGTATGAGAGTGTAAAAGTCTGACACTATATTTTAGCATTGGATTTGTGTACAGTTTTTAGTTTAAATGTTTTACAGCATTAATATTACTGTAAAACTTGTATATCTTCTATTGAAAGCATTTATTAGTTCTTCATTTATATTGTTGTTTATTGATCTCTTAACTTATATCAGTTGATGTTTGCTTGGTGTTTGCCGTGTTTTCCGCGGTCTGTTTGTGTTCCAGTTGTCTGCGAGTTGGGCTGTGTGGGAGCGGCGCCGCGTTACGCTTCGGTGCACAGAACCTGTGACGTGTCGTCTAATGGGAAGTGACTCACGGTTGGACCCCGGGGTTTAGGTGTTGTTTTGGACGGCTGGTCTGCTGCTTCCGGCATTTTAAGTTCAAATGGTTCAAATGGCTCTGAGCACTACGGGACTTAACTTCTCAGGTCATCAGTCCCCTAGAACTTAGAACTACTTAAACCTAACTAACCTAAGGACATCGCACATATCCATGCCCGAGGCAGGATTCGATCCTGCGACCGTAGCGGTCTCGCGGTTCCAGACTGTAGCGCCTAGAACCGCTCGGCCACTGCGGCCGGCGCATTTTAAGTCAAGTCACCTTTTGCCCAGGGCAACCTGGCGTCATTGCCATTTTGGCAGACATTTAACCTGTTTTATGTACATGTAAAAAAGGGGATTTTTAATTGCTTGTGAATCAATTGCATTAATTAACTTGTTGTGTTCCTTGTGTTATTTGGGTTCGTAACGAACTGATGTTCTTTGTTAATCACTTTCATATTGCAGATTATTGATTAAAAAAAAACTATGTGTCCCATCTTTTAAAATCACCTTTAGATTGTCATTTGAGTATTGAAACGTCCATAGCTCTTCTTTTAAGTGCCGGCCGCGGTGATCTAGCGGTTCTAGGCGCGCAGTCCGGAACCGCGCGACTGCTACAGTCGCAGGTTCGAATCCTGCCTCGGGCATGGATGTGTGTGATGTCCTTAGGTTAGTCAGGTTTAAGTAGATCTAAGTTCTGGGGGACTGATGACCACAGTGGTTAAGTCCCTTAGTGCTCAGAGCCATTTGAACCATTTTTTTCTTCTTTTAAGTCAGTTGTTGCGATTGTATATTTTGATACTGTCTTAAACAAGGGCCGGCCGAAGTGGCCGAGCGGTTCTAGGCGCTTCAGTCTGGAACCGCGCGATCATTACGGTCGCAGGTTCGAATCCTGTCTCGGGCATGGATGTGTGTGCTGTCCTTAGGTTAGTTAGGTTTAAGTAATTCTAAGTCTTTGGACTGATGACCTCAGATGTTAAGTCCCATAGTGCTCAGAGCCATTTTAACCATTTTTTTCCCACAGCAGACGTGAACGTATTACGAATCTGGATTGAAATCGTCGAAGAATGGTGCGTTTCCTGGAATGGATTCCTGTACAAAATATTATGGGCTCACTCCCCTCTACAAGTCCTGAAAGTTTGTAACGGTAATTTCCGAACAACCTGTATGATCTAAACACTTACTCGCGAAAGTATTCTTTACTAGTTGCGCTCCGCGGTGTTACCCACGGTTAAACAGTCATTTAGAAAGAAATATTAATGCCGAAATTCACTAACCACGCCATTGCATCACCACAAACATTATCTCTTGGAGGTATTGAGGAACAAGCCACTTGCTGCGAGCAAACTGTGTAACATCGGAAAAAATTGAGAATTTGGGACGAGGCGACAGAATACATGTCGCTCACATCTCACTCGTTTACTTAAGGGAAAAAAAATTACGCGACCGAGTAGTGAATTACAAAATGTATGCCAGTATGACATACCTTCGGCTTTAACTTGTGGGACGGCACTCCGGTCAGCGCTGACGAGTTTAGACACACTATAGGATACGTAGTAGCGCCGTCTCTTGTCATCAATGTCACAAAGTAATTAATAACCTTTTTGTTGACGTTTCTTGGTTGCTAATATCTCTGCGCTAAATTTTATGCTACATTCATTTGATAGTTAACTTTCATGGATGACTTTTTAGCCACTTTTTTTAGTAGAAAGGTAGCCACGTTATTCAGGGTATAGGTTATCTCCAGTCCAAAATTCATTCATATCCGTTCAACGGCTTTCCGTGCGTGATGGAGTAACAAACATACTAACTCGATGAAGAAAGAAAATATGCAATTTATAGTTCGGTGCAAAGCAAATTTTATAATATTTGTACGTACAGCAAGGTTATACACTCACATGTGTGCCTGTTAGCACCGCATGTGTTCGCATATCATAATTTCGCATAACATAATCAAAACCAGCCTCACTAAAAGACTACCATGTACTACAGTGTAAAGGCACAGAATTTAAATGGTACCGTCGTTGTGAGTCTTCAAGCGTCGCAGAAGCTGTAAGGTATGCCTGATGCCCAGTGACTAAGATGCAACGGGCTTCTATGGATGTATGGATTAAACACTTTGAGGATTGTATAAGCTTTGTATTCATTACGTAGTATCGTTTTATGTAGAACGCATTAAGCAATGAGAGAATTTTCACAAATAAGATACAGTTCAAAATTCGAAGTGTAAATACCTTTTTCTGAGAGTAATTATTGGTCCACATTTGGCGTTATGTTCTTCAAATCAACAAATATCCTGTACTGCACACGTTTAAACGCAACCTATGTGTTAATTCAGGTATATGCTAAATCCATTCTGTGGTGTCACCGCCAGACACCACACTTGCTAGGTGGTAGCCTTTAAATCGGCCGCGGTCCACTAGTATACGTAGGACCCGCGTGTCGCCACTGTCAGTGATTGCAGACCGAGCGCCACCACACGGCAGGTCTAGAGAGACGTCCTAGCACTCGCCCCAGTTGTACAGCCGACGTGACTAGCAATGGTTCACTGACAAATACGCTCTCATTTGCCGAGACGATAGTTAGTATAGCCTTCAGCTACGTCATTTGCTACGACCTAGCAAGGCGCCATTATCAATAGATACTAAACTTGTGATGCCTGTACCATCAGACCGATGTTCTCCAATTATGGATTAAAGTTAAGTATTCTACCAGTTACCTCCTGTTTTGCTAGTCTTATTTCTCTGACCTGTTCCAGACCTCACGCCAGCCTGCGTGAGCTTAAACGCGTGCCTTTCGGCTACCGGTCATAGTGGATTGGCTGTCTGGCCAGTCCACTACAGTTGGCGACGAGTGTAAAAACGGTCTTCTTCTTTATATTGCACTAATTTACTTGTGTCATGGCTTCGCCACAATCTCCAGATGTACTGTCCGAATTTTATCGCTTGCAGAATCAGCAGACGCAGGCCTTATTGGATGCCCTTGGACAACTCGTCCAGGGTTAACGTGCACTGCAAAACGATGCGGCCGCCGCCGCTCCACCGCTCCCGCAGCCACAACATGCTGTTGCACCACCTTTTCGTCCTTTTGATGCGGCACTGGAAAGCTTGACGGAGTGGTCACGCCAATTTGGATTCCATCTCGCCGCCTACAGAATTCAAGGTACCGTGCGGCAGCCTTTTTTGTTGGCATGTGTCGGAGTGTCCACCTACCGTGTGATAGTGAAATTATTTCCCCGACGCAACGTGGCAACGCTGTCCTACGAAGAAATTTTGTCGGCATTAGGTGCATATTTCAAAGAATCAGTCAATGTAGTTGCCAAAAGGTATACGTTCTTTCGTACAAAACGTGCGGCCGGTCAAACATGTTCAGGGTTTTTGCCAGAAAAAGCTCCGATCGGACACTCACAACCATTCCAGGCCTTTTGCTTCGCGCCGGAATCTGAATCGAACCAAGAATACTCAGGCTCGTGAACCTTCGCCCATGGACATTCATGTAGTTCATTCCACTCCGCCCAGTGCCGCTCTCTCTAACAGTGACTGTGTTCGTCCCACAAATAGTGTGCGCCGACATCGCGGGAAATCCCGTCAAGTCGCAAGTGCTTCTGTACCAGTGTCAGTTCACGTTGCACGAGACAGTCGCTCTTGTCGTCAGCAGGACAATAAACATTTTGTAGACTTGGACATTAATGGCAACGTGGTCCCATTCCAGCTCGATACCGGAGTTGCAGTTTCATTGATCAATAACGACACGTACAAACAACTGGGCACACCTCCGTTGCGTGCCGCAAATGTTCAGTTAAATAGTTATTCCGGTCAGAATATCCCTGTGTTAGGACAGTGCAGCCTTCTTGCAACATACAAGGGACAAACAAAACTTGTGTCATTTTACGTCCTTCGTTCTTCTTCTGCAGTGAACTTGTTTGGTTTAGATTTATTTCAGTTTTTTAACTTGTCTATAGTCAATCAGGTCCTCTCAGTGAACCAGACTGTGCCTTCAGCCAGTGTTTCTCGTCTCTGTGAAGAGTTTGCAGACATTTTTGCACCGGACCTTGGTTGCGCTAAGAACTATAAAGCACATTTGGAACTGAAAGTAAACGCGCAACCGAAATTTTTCCGAGCGCGCAATGTTCCCCACGCATTGCGTGAAGAGGTCGCAAGAACATTACACGATTTGGAATCACGAGGTGTAATTGAACATGTGCAGGCTTCTCTCTGGGCTTCACCCTTAGTGATATTGCCAAAACCTTCCGGAAAATTGAGACTTTGTGTGGACTTCAAGGCCACAGTGAATCCACAACTAGTGATTGCAACTTTTCCTTTACCCCGTCCGAAAGATCTTTTTGACAAACTGTGCCCGGGTAAATATTTTTCGACATTGGACCTAGCAGATGCGTACTTGCAAATACCGGTGGACGAAGAATCCCAGCGCGTTTTGGTGGTTAACACGCATCTTGGTTTGTATCGATTCAAAAGACTGCCATTCGGGTGTGCATCCGCCCCTGCATTGTTTCAGCAATATCTGCAAACTGTTTGTGCGTCGGTCCCTACTGCAGCAAACTATCTGGACGATATTGTGATCTCCGGAAAGACGGAAGAAGAACATTTAGCCAATCTCAGAACATTATTTCACGTCTTGCGACAAAATGGTCTTCGCTTGCGGAAGGACAAATGTGTGTTTTTTGCTCGGGACTTACCCTATCTGGGCCATGTACTCAATGCCCAGGGCATACATCCCAGTCCAGAGCGCCTCCGTGCCATACAAGACTTGCCTTCGCCGCAGAATTTGACGCAGCTATAGAGTGTGTTGGGAAAACTAAATTATTATCATAAATATGTGCGCAACGCCTCTTCCATTTCAGCTCCGCTTCATCGCTTACGCCGTAAAGGTGTTCCGACGGAATGCGAACGGGCCTTTCGCCAGTTGAAATCGGCGTTGCTTTCCACTACTTGCCTTACGCCATTCGATCCCCAGAAACCCCTTTTGTTGATGGTAGATGCATCGGATTTCGGGATCGGTGCTGTGCTTGCGCACAAAGATGGATCGCATGATCACCCTATTGCCTTTGCGTCCAAATTGCTCTCGTCTGCGCAACGCAATTATTCACAGATCGAGAAAGAAGCTTTGGCTCTCGTATTTGGTGTTACTAAGTTTCATGATTTCTTGTATGGTTCAAATGGCTCTGAGCACTATGGGACTCAACTGCTGAGGTCATTAGTCCCCTAGAACTTAGAACTAGTTAAACCTAACTAACCTAAGGACATCACAAATATCCATGCCCGAGGCAGGATTCGAACCTGCGACCGTAGCGGTCTTGCGGTTCCAGACTGCAGCGCCTTTAACCGCACGGCCACTTCGGCCGGCTGATTTCTTGTATGGCCGTCACTTTACCATCATCACAGACCACAAACCTTTGACATCGCTTTTTCATCCGAACAAGCCTGTACCTCCACGTACAGCGCAGAAATTCATTCGCTGGTCTATTTTCCTCTCGCAGTACCGCTACGATACCTTGTATCGGTCCACTGCTAAGCACGGAAACGCCGATGCGTTATCCCGTTTGCCTGTTGCTGAGGATAGAGCATTCGACTCTTCCGAACTTGCTTGCATGTTCATTGATGCGCAAACAGATGACGTGGTCGAATCGTTTCCGATTGATTTTCGTTGTGTAGCTACAGCCACAGCTGCTGACCCTGTCCTTGCTACCGTTTTGCGTTTTGTTACTACGCAATGGCCCTTGTCAAAGTCACGGATCGAGGATCCGTTGGTTCGCCGATTTTTTGCTCACAAGGAGAGACTTTTTGTTCCACTTGGTGTTTTGCTGTTGCGTTCTGATAATGATCAGTCCAGGGTCGTGGTCCCACGTTCGTTACAGTCCTCTGTCTTACGGCTTCTCCACCAAGGACATTGGAGTATAGTGCGAACGAAACAACTTGCTCGTCAGCACTGTACATGGTTCGGAATCGATGCTGCGATTACGAATATGTGCTCTTCTTGCATGGCGTGTGCCGAACAACAAGCCGCACCGCCGCGGAAATTCTTTGCATGGCCGAAAGCCACTTCCCCTTGGCAACGCTTACACATTGATTTTGCTGGTCCATTCTGGAAGCTCGATGGTTGGTTGTGGTAGATTCATACAGTCATTTTCCTTTTGTTGTCCGGATGCCTTCCACGACGTCATCTGCCACCATCCAAGCGTTATCTGCTATCTTTTGCATTGAAGGTCTTCCACAGACTATTGTTTCCGACAATTCATGTCCGCAGAATTTCAGTCATTCTGCAAGGCCAATGGTATTAAACATCTGACATCCACGCCGTTTTCGCCTCAGTCAAACGGTGCCGCTGAACGATTGGTCCGGACTTTCATGTCACAGATGTTGAAGTTGAAAGAGTCGCATTCTCGGGAGGACGCGTTGTTGCTCTTTTTGTCTTCGTATCGCTCTCAGCCCCGAGATGGTCGCTCGCCGGCTGAGTTGTTGCACGGTCGTCCTCATCGAACCTTGATGTCTTTGCTGCATCCGCCGCATCAGGTTCCTGTGCAGCGGCAGACGCCTGCTTTTGCTCCAGGCGACGTTGTATCCTATAGCAACTATCGAGGTTCACAGCGTTGGCTCGCAGGGCGCATTCTTCGCTGTCTCGGCCACGCTATGTATTTGGTTTTGGGGACCTCTGGTGAGGTGCGTCGGCATCTCAATCAGCTGCGCCTCTGTCGTCGCATGGGTTCTGCCGCTCCCCGTCTGCTTTCAGCGACGGTGCCGTCCGGTCAGCGCCCTGGGGACCCATCTACTGGCTCGCCTCATCCCCAGGTGTTACCGACGCTGCCTTCCATTTTGCCCCACGGCGACGCGCCGCCGCCTGTTCTGCCGCCGGCGACGCCCGAAGTGGACGCGTCGTTGCAACCGCCGGTTGCCTCCCTGGGTCACGTGCCGCCGATCGCTTCCCGTGACCAGCTGTCCTCCGACATGGAACTCTTGGCCGCTCCGGACCGGATGTCGTCTTCGCCCGTCGGGTGCCCCGTTCTGATGGAGGTCGACCCTTCGGCCCCTCCTGTCTCTCTACGGGCGCATACACCGCATGTTGGCGTGCACCCTGGACTAGATTTTCATGCGTTTCCTAGCTCCCCTCGGACCGAATGGCAGGGTGCGGGTGGCACAGCCTCGCCTGTTGTTAGGCTCCCCACCTCGTCGCATACATCAACGTGGGGTCCTCCCCACGGCGGGCGGAAGTCTTATAACACAACCGTACGCCGATTTGCGGGGGAGGAATGTGGTGTCACCGCCAGACACCACACTTGCTAGGTGGTAGCCTTTAAATCGGCCGCGTTCCATTAGTATACGTCGGACCCGCGTGTCACCACTGTCAGTGATTGCAGACCGAGCGCCACCACACGGCAGGTCTAGAGAGACGTCCTAGCACTCGCCCCAGTTGTACAGCCGACGTGACTAGCAATGGTTCACTGACAAATACGCTCTCGTTTGCCGAGACGATAGTTAGCATATCCTTCAGCTACCTCATTTGCTACGACCTAGCAAGGCGCCATTATCAATAGATATTTAACTTGTGATGCCTGTACCATCAGACCGATGTTCTCCAGTTATGGATCAAAGTTAAGTATTCTACCAGTTACCTTCTGTTTTGCTAGTCTTATTTCTCTGACCTGTTCCAGACCTCACGCCAGCCTGCGTGAGCTTAAACACGTGCCTTTCGGCTACCGGTCATAGTGGATTGGCTGTCTGGCCAGTCCACTATACATTCCAATTTTCTTCCAAATCCATAAAGCCATTTCAGTGTCAAGGAGTAACAAACATACACATAAACTTTCGTATTTATAATATATGAAGGCTATTCGGAAAGTAAGGAACGATAGGTCTCGAAATGGAAACCACAGTGAAAATCAAAACTGTTCTACTTGCAACAGTTAGCTACAGCTTCCAGCTACTTATCTCCATTGTCGCCGATCCGACTTACACGTTTGTCGTAGCGTTGTACCAACTTTCCAATACCCTCGTTATAGAAGGCCACCGCCAGTGCCTCCCGCCAATTCTCTACGCTGGCCTACAGCTCACTGTCTGTGTCAAAATGTTGTCTTCATAGCCAGCAGTTCATGTGAGCAGAGCTGAAACTCAGAGGGAGACAATTGCGGGCTGTATTGTGGGTAATCAATCATTTCTAAATGAAAACCATACAGGAGCATGTTCATTTCTCCTGCAGAATGCGGCTGAGAGTTGTCTCGAAGAAGAAAACGCACGACAGTTATGTCATGTTGGCTGCATAGCTTCAGCCGAAATTTCTCACCAGTCCCTCGTACTTGGCGGGAGACACTGTTGTTCTAGGTATCTTTATGTGCTCCCTGTGTGCTCAGAAC
Organism: Schistocerca serialis cubense; assembly: GCF_023864345.2. Classification (NCBI taxonomy): domain Eukaryota; kingdom Metazoa; phylum Arthropoda; class Insecta; order Orthoptera; family Acrididae; genus Schistocerca; species Schistocerca serialis. The sequence goes on from NC_064642.1 coordinate 594,751,731, forward strand.
TAAAAAGAATGACGTAACGCGATCGACTAGCATACTAGAGACACTGCCCAACACACATGTGCAAAACTTCATCGGATTTTCACTGCGGTTTCCATTTCGCGACCGAGCGTTCCTTAATTTCCGAATAACCCTCGAACGTGGTACAACTGAAACATAAATTTCAGTGGAAGCGTGGATACGCCCACTACAGCGCTCACGACACTTAGGCCGTTTGCGACATTTCTTTAAAGCTGTTATAACATTCTAGGCCAAAAAAAACCAGTGATACATTTTCCTTGCCCAACAGATATCTCAAGTACACGCTTTCCACAAAAGTGAGATTAAAAAATAGATTATGGTAACAATTTATGACATAACAGTCCACAGCACAATTACTGTTCTGAAAGCTGGTGTAAACGGAAGCAAGCTGAAAAGAACGGGACACTGGATGCTTCTGAGCATAAGCCACCACTGAGGAGTGAAGTTATTGAAGCTGTTGCTGATGTCTGGCTGACAACAGTTTGATGTAGAGACGTTTTGAAGTCCACACGCAGAATAACAAAGACACGCCGTAGAGAATTTAACTCTGATAATGCACTTATGTTTAATTTCGATTATAAATCTTTACTTCACCCTCAATTAGGCGAAGCGTTTAGTTGTGCAATCAGCACAAATGTACTTTGGTCGCCAGTTTGTGCTGAAAACTCTCATCAATTTATTGCATAAAAATTGTTTATACAGCGTATAAGATATTTACTTGTGTCTGTTAACTGGGTAAGTGGCCTGTAATCGATAAAGTGTCATGACAATCTGTCCATTGACAAAAGATTCCGGAATAGTCCCCCACGGGGATCTCCTGGAAGGGACTGCCAACGGGAAGCTGACTATAAGGAAAAGATTGAGTAGCGAACGAAACCATAACGTTCTACGAATCGTGTAGTGCAATGTCAGACATTTTAAAGGGTAATGAAGCTAGAATATCTGAAAAGGGAAATGCATAGGCTCATTCTAGATATAGCAGGGGTCAGTGAAGTGAAATGGAAAGAAAACGAGGATTTCTGATCAAATGAGTACAGGGTATTACCAACAGCAGCAGAAAATGGTATAATGGGAGTAGAAATCGTTGTGAACAGGAAGGCAGAACATAGAATGAGTTACCGTGAACTTGTTCTCATCAGAATGAACAGCAAATCAATACTGAAAACAATAGTTCAGGTGTAAATACGACGCAAGCAGACGATGAAGAGATAGAGGAAGTATATTGAACAGAAACGCAGTACCTAAAGGTAGACAAAACTCCGTTAGTCATGGGGGATTGGAATCCTGAAAGAGTAGAAGAAAAGTTTACGGGAGAATGTTGGTTTTGTATTAGGGATGAGAAAGGAGAAACACTAATTGAGTTCTGCAATAAATATCAGCTAGTAATAGCGAGTACTCCGTTCAAGAATCACAAGAGGAGGAGGTATACTTGGAAAAGTCTGGGAGATGCAGGAAGATTTCAGTTAGATCAAATCATGGTCAGGCAGATACCCAGAAATCAGATACAGGATGTAAGGGATACGCAGGAGTAGATATACACTCAGATCGCAGCCGGCCGCAGTGGCCGACCGGTTCTAGGCGCTTCAATCTGGAACCGCGCGATCGCTACGGTCGCAGGTTCGAATCCTGCCTCGGGCATGGATCTGTGTGAAGTCCGTAGGTTAGTTAGGTTTAAATAGTTCTAAGTTCTAGGGGACTGATGACCTCAGATGTTAATTCCCATAGTGCTCAGAGCCATTTGAACCAACTCATATCACAACTTAGTAGTAATGAAAACTAGGCTGAAGTTTAAAAGACTAGTCAGGAAGAATCAGGACGCAAAGAAGTAAAATATGAAAGTACTAAGGTATGAAGAGAAACACTTGAATTTCTCTGCGGCTATAGATACTGTGATAGGAAGTAGCTCAGTCGGCAGCTCAGTCGAATGGACATCTAGAAATAGGACAGTCACAGATGTTGGAAAGGAAAACGTAGGTACAAACACGGTAACTGCGAAGAAACCATAGGTAACAGAAGAAATACTTCAGGCGATCGATGAAAGAGGGAAATACAAAATTGTTCAGGGAAATTTAGGAACACAGAAATATAGGTCATTTAGGAACGAAATAAAGAGGAAGTCCTAGGTAGCTAAGGTGCAACGGCTGCATGAGAAATGTAAATGAATCGAAAAAGGAATGACTGTCTAAAGGACTGACTCAGCATATAGAAAAGTTTGTGAAATTTAAAGAATCGGTGGTAGCATTAAGTGTGCGCTGTTAAATGCAGAGGAGAGAGCGAATAGGTAGTATTAAAATCAGAATTTAAAAGACCTTTGCAAGACTTAAGCTCAAATAAGGCAGAAGAGATAGATAACATTCATTCAGAATTTCTAAAGTCGTTGGGGAAAGTGGCAATAAAACGAATGTTAACGTTGCTTCGTAGAATGTATCAGTCTGGCAATGTACCATCTGACTTTCAGAAAAATATCATGCACACAATTTCGAAGACAAGAACTATCGCACAATCAGCTTAACAGTCATGCATCCAGATTGCTGACAAGAATAATATACAGAAGAATGGAAAAGAAAATTGAAGATGTGTTAGATGAAGATCTGTTCGGACTTACGAAAGGTAAATGCACCAGAGAGGTAGTTCTAGCCTCGCGATTCTTGATGGAAGCAAGAGTGAAGCAAAATGAAGACAGGTTCATAGGATTCGTAAACCTGGGAAAAGCAATCGGAGATGTCATTTTCTGTAAGATGTTCGAAATTATGGGGAAATACTAATACGCTTTAGGGAGAGGGAGCCAAGAGGAAATAATAAGAGGACAAAGAAGGAAGAACTCGGATTCAAAAGGATGTAAGACAGGAGTACAGTCTGTCACCTCTGCTGTTCAATCTATACATTGGAGAAGAAATGTCGTGAATGAAAGAAACGTAAGTGTGGTATTACAGTTCAATGGGAGAGAATAACAATGATAAGTTTCGTGTTCAAATTGCTATGCTCAGTGAAAGTAAAGAATGATTACAGGATCTGCTGAATGGAATGAACAGTCTACTGGGTACAGAATATAGATTGAGAGCAAATCGAGGAAAGTAAGGAGAAGTGGCAGAATTGAGAACAATCAGAAACGTAACATCTCAATTAATGGTCGGGAAGTAGATGAAGTTAAGGAATTCTCCTACCTTAGAAATAAAATAACTAATGACGGACAGAGCAAGGAGGACATCAAAAGCAGACTAGCACAGGCAAAAAGGGCATTCTTGGCCAAGAGAATTCTACTAGTATCAAACATAGGCCTTAATTTGAGGAAGAAATTTGTGAGAATGTACGTTTGGAGCGAAGCATTGTGTGGTAATGGAACATGGACTTGTAAAAATCGGAACAGAAGAGAATCGAAGCATTTGAGACGTGATGCTAAGACGAATGTTCAAAATTACGTGGACTAATAAGAAAGGGAATGAGAAGGTTCATAGCAGAATCGGAGAGGGAAAGAAGAAGAGACAGGATGATAGAACATCTGTAAAAACATCAGGGAATAGGTTCCATCGTACTAGAGGGAGCTGTAGAAGGTGTCAGAGATTGGTATACCTTCAGCAGATAATTGAGGTCGTAGATTTGCTCTGAGATGGAAAGGTTGGCACAGGTGAAGAATTAGTGGAAGGCTGCATCAAACCGGTCAGAAGTCTGATGACTCAAAAAAAAAAAAAAAAAAAAATCAAAAATTTTTAAAAATGTACCTCAAAATACGTGAGGCAAGCAGACTTGAGCAGCAGATCAGGTGCTGAAGTGTGGATGCGTGGACTCATGCAGAAAACACCAGGAAGTAAAATATGCAACGCGTTTGCGGAATAATGTTAGGCGCAGAGGTAAAACAGTTAACGCACTGAAGTCGGTACATATTGACATACCGATCACAGTATATGTACGTACACACCTGACAGAATGTGTTAAAGGACGTAGCAATTAGTGTACACTGATGGGCCAAAACATTATGGCCACTGAAGTTAAAATCTTCTGGGTTATTAGGCCGTGTCATGTTTCTTCTAAAGTGATCGACGTTTCAACTCCTCTGCTGGGACCTTCCTCAGGATCTTCTGGTGTCCACTACTGCTAAAACACAGTGTTCTAGAAGTAGTGGACACCAGAAGATCCTGACGAAGATCCCAGCAGAGGGGTCGAAACGTCGATCAATTTAGAAGAAACATGACGCGGCCTAATAACCCAGAAGATTTTAATTTCCGTGACAACGGCCACGATAGCCTGCAGACTTACATTATGACCACTGTCCACCACGACATGGAATACTACTACATGGTGTTGCGGGGACGAGGAGCGATAACGAAAGTGTATATGCGTAGCAGAGAAGAAAAATATTCTTACGACGACACAAGCCGAGAGTGAAATACGCGACTTTCACATAGGGGAGATCGTTGTGGCAGAGCGCCTGAGAACGAGCATATAGGAAACGGCGAAGTTGATCGGCCTTTCCCACGCTACTGCAGTGAGCATCTGTGGAAAGTAGGTAACGTGACACGTTGAACGGCCACGGCTCATGAGACAATGTAAAGGACAGAGGGCTGCGCGCTCTGTGAAGCAGGACAAGCGGCGATCTGTGACAGATCTGACGACAGAATACAATGCTAGGGCAGCCACGAGTGTTTCGGACCACACCTTTCAGTGCATTTTTTTGGACATAGGACTCCGCATCTTCTTAACATTACTGTGTTAACCCAACGACCCATTACGGATTCAATGAGCACGGGATCATCGACGCTGTTCCATGGATTAATGAAAAGGTGCCATCTCGTCGCATGACTCAATTTTCTTGTTACACCAGGTCGATTGTCGTGGATACAATGACATTCAGGCGAACGGTTCCTGCAAATATGCACCACGCCATGATAGCATGACTGTGGTGCCGTATTATGCTACTGAGGACAATGGCCTAGGTTCCTTGAGCCCAACAGTACTACTCGCAGGTAATATGACAGCTGTTGACTACGTGAACATTATAGACCACCTTCATCCATTCATATTTGGAGTCTTCCACGAAGACAATGGCATCTTCCAGCAGGTAAATATGCAGGTCACACGACGAGAAATATGCTACAGTGATTTGAGAGCATGATAGTGATCGCACGTTTGTGTCTTTACCATCACACTCGCGGGATCTGGAGCAATATGGGACACTATGCGTGCCACATACATCCAAAAACGTACCAATAACTTGTCGAATCCCCGTAACTCAGAATAGTTGCCGTATTGTGTTCCGAAGTTGGGCCAGCACACCATTAATCAGGTGCTCATAACGGTTAGAATCTTCAGCCTACTGCGTAAGAATAATGAAGCACAATTCTCGTCAGCTACATAAAAGGATGCAATATTTAATATATTAATTCCTGTCTAAAATTAATACCCACTACATTAACAACAACAATTAAGCCTTCCGTTCATTCTGTTGTAGACTGGCAAGACAACCAATCCACAGTGACGGGTAGCCGAAAGCCACGCGTTTAAGCTCACGCAGGCTGGCGTGAGGTCTGGAACAGTTAAAGGAGTTGAGTCTAGTAAAATAAGTACGTAGCTTCGGGAATACTTAACTTTAATCCATAATTGGTGAACATCGGTCTGACGGTACATGCATCACAAGATTAATAGCAAATGATAATTGCGCCTTGCTAGGTCGTAGCAAATGACGTAGCTGAAGGCTATGCTAACTATCGTCTCGGTAAATGAGAGCGTAATTTGTCAGTGAACCATCGCTAGCAAAGTCGGCTGTACAACTGGGGCGAGTGCTAGGAAGTCTCTCTAGACCTGCCGTGTGGCGGCGCTCGGTTTGCAATCACTGACAGTGGCGACACGCGGGTCCGACGTATACTAACGGACCGCGGCCGATTTAAAGGCTACCACCTAGCAAGTGTGGTGTCTGGCGGTGACACCACACATTCATTTTTGGTCAGTCCCAGGCTGAAAACTGCACAATGATCGAGGCAAATGTACATCACTGATACCCTCTACATCAGTTTGCCGATTACGCCTATTTTCAGTTGCTTTTATCTGCGTTATGTAATTCGTCTCTGTTCTTAAGAGAAATACTCTGTCGAAAAACTGCATTTTAGGGGTCCGGATTCTGTTACACTGTGGAGAAATGTCATAGGATAGCGACATGAACGTATACGCATGGTGGTAGTATCGTGCACACAAGGTATAAAATGGCTGTGCATTGGTAGAGGTGTCATTTGCATTCAGGTGTTCCGAGTGAAAAGGATTCCGATCTGATTGCAGCCACACGACTAGAATTAACAGACTTTGGAGTTAAGTGCGTGGGACATTCCATTCCGGAAATCTTTAAGTAATTCAACATTCCGAGGCCCACGGTGTCAAGAGTGTGTTGAGAATACTAAATTTCAGTTATTACCTCTCATCACGGACAACACAATGGCCGACTGCCTTCACTTAACGACCGAGAGCAGCGGCGTTTGCCTAGAGTTGTCACAGCTAAAAGACAAGCAACACTGCATAAAATAAAAGCAGAACTCAACGTGGGACGTGCGACGAACTTATCCATTAGAATAGTGCGGCTAAATTTGGCGTTAGTGGGCTATGGCTGCAGACGACTGACGCGTGTGCCTCTGTTAACAGCACGACATCGCCTGCAGCGCCTCTGCTGTGCTCGTAGCTATATCAGTTGGACCCCAGACAACACGAGAACCTTGGCCTCGTACGATGAGTCCCGATTTCAGTTGGTAAGACCTCACGGTAGGATTCGAGTGCGGCGCAGACCCGACGAAGCCTTGGACCCAAGTTCTCAACAAGGCACTGTGCTTGCTGGTGGTGGCCCCATAATTGGGTGGACGATACTTACATGGAATGGACTGGGTCCTCTGGTCCAACAGAAGCGATCATAGACTGGAAATGTTATAAAATTTTTGACAAAATAAATAAATAATTTAAAAATATCTAGTTGACAATAGCTTTTACCACCAACAACTTGCTTCAAAACAGACATGTCTAAATGACATCAAATATCAAAATTCTGGCGTTTATAAAAACTTACGTAATGATTGTGAAAAACAATATATTGGACAAACAGGTCGCAATTTTGCCGTACGTTTTAAAGAACAAACCTGAGGTACTAGTCGAGGTAAATCTTTATTGGGCCAAAATCTAGAAGACCGTGATTACTCTGAAGGGACAATCCAAAATAATTTAAAATTTCCCATTGCCCCTAAAGGACCTTTATTAAATTCACTAGAAGAAATAGAAATTTACGCACATCAAAAACACGAGCCTCTAGCGTTATTGAACGAGCATCTTGATTTTAGGGAAAAATATTTCATTGATCTTTTTGAAGACTTGTTATAAGTTTGACTGCTCTTTCATTTCCCTTTTTTTCCCTCCAGTCTATGTTTTAGTTGACCTTCTTTTTATACAAATAATGCTGACTCGTATTTTTATGATTAGCATTTTTCTGTGATTAATGAAGCTATAGTTTCTTTATATTTATCACTGCTGTTATCTACTATTCTTAATGTTCTGTCCCCAAACCCCCTCCTTTTTCTTTACAAACTGTTTTTTCACTAACAGTCCCATTTTAACGTATTTTTTGTCCTTTAATAATACATGGGTTATCTTCTCATCATCATTACTTTACGTAATATTATCTAATATATGAATTTATAACCAAATCGTGTTTAAACATGATGTAATGCATCTCTGTATATCTAAAAGATTATGTTGCTCTTTGTAGCTATGTTTCCTTCCTACATACTAGGCATGATTGCTTGTTAAAAAACGCCCCATGTTTCGCTATTCTGCCATTCATATTACTATGTATAATCTTTAACGACTACTATATTCAGTACAATATTTTCTATTATTGACGTGTCACATCGATAGAGGACGCCATCTCTATAACCCTTAACGCCTACATAGATCGTCTTTGCTGTCGTTACAGCACTTTGTGCCAGCTTTCCAGAATGTCGCATCGATAGAGGACGCCGTTTCTACGGCAACCCGCAACATCTATATAGATTATCTTTGCTTGTAGCTTCTCTGTGTCGCTATAGCAACGTTTGACAGCTATTCCATATATCTTTGGCAACAGCTCGCATTTTACGGAACGGATAACAGAGGGCACCCTAGACTGGTTATTTTTAGAGAGCCTGTATAGAGAGAGAGTGGCTATCCGCCCGTGGCCGCCATGTTTTTACCAGTTTGCGAGCGGGAAGTGCAATTAGGTAGCAACGCATGCGGAAAGCTAGCCAGTTCACGAGTAAATTAAGGCATGTGTTTGACGCATGAGACCAAAGCAGATCTTCTAGCTTAATGCTCGCTACATGATTAAAACAAATGTCATTCGTCTATGTTTATATAGGCCTAATAAATTTGTGAGCAAATGGAAGAATTGTAAAGCAGAGTGTATGTCTGCCGAATTTCAACAGCTGTATTTTATGATGCTGAATAAACACTGACAACTGATTAACAAGAAAAAAGTTTCTTTTAATGTATCTCAGAGTACATGGTGCTATTTCAGATTTTTCCATGCTGATATTCATCGCTGAAATTGGTAAACTCTTGTCTCTTTCCGTCCCAACATAATGCATTTTAAGTGTGTGTCGATCTTATAACATTTTCTTATGCTGGCAAAACATTTTTAGGAACTCTGTAGGCCTACCACAGAAAATCGGAAAAATATAAATACTTAGGTACTCTACTGAAACAGCAGAAAGTAATTTAAAATAGGTAACTGAATATTCACAAGATAATTATAATTTACAGGAATGTGAATAGCCAAGACTACGGATCCAAGTGCGAGTGGCCAGTCGTAAGTACGTAGACTTCGGGTTCCGTAAACGTGTTAAAACACATCGAGTCACTCAAGAACCATTAAAAGTCTAGAAAATAACGTTAAAGAAAACCTAGATTAAGCAGTATTCCAACTCACGACCTTCGGATTACAACGAACGTCATACATCCATCTTCACTTCGGTTTCTGAACCCTACAGCGGAGCAACCAGGCATTCCTCTTGACTGTCCTTAATGATTTTGTGATTCATATTATTAGTGACACTCAGTAAATCACTTTAAATAAAAATTTTGCCTCTAAAATCGCTGTGAAGTTCTAAAAGTATCGTCATAGATACGACCGACAGGGTAACTGTGAGGTAATTTAGATAAATAGAATCAACAGAGAACATGCAAAAGTCCTTCAATAGGTACCGTATTACAACCTGTACATAATTGTACAATGGAAATGGCGTTCGAAGCATTGAAGAGAACCAATAGTACAGAATCACACCCAGTATCTACTTGTACAAAGTGAGCATCCATTCTTTCGGTTAAGTTGTGCCACAAAAATCTTGTCTCCCCCAATTATATTCAGTTCCTCCTTGTTAATTAGATGGTCTCCCCGTCTAATCTTCATCATTCTTTTGTAGCAACTCTATTTACAAGCTTCTGTTCTCTTCTTGTCTAATCTGTTTATCATCCATGTTTCACTTCCATACATGGCTACACACCACAAAAATACGTTTAGAAAAGACTTCCTGACATTTAATTTTACATTCGATGTTAACAAATTTCTCTTTTTCAGAAACGCATTAGTTGCCGTTGCTAGGCTACATTCTCTATCCTCTACTTTGGCCACCATCAGTTGTTTGCTCTCCAGATAGCAAAACTTATCTACTACTTAGTGCCTTGTTTCCTAATCTACTTCCTTCAGCATCATCGGATTTAATTCGACTACATTCTGTTACCCTTGCTTTCCTTTTGCTCATATTCGGTTTATGTCCTCCTTTCAGGACACTGTCTATTTCGTTCAACGGTTCTCACAGAATTACTATGTCATCGGCAAACCTTGAAGTATTTACTTCTTCTCCTTGAACTTTAATTCCGAAGCCCAATTTTTCTTAGGTTTCCTTTACTGCTTGGTCAATGTACAGATCGAATATCATCGGCGATAGGCTACAACGTTGTCTCGCTCGCTTCACAACCACTGCTTCCCTTTCACGCCCCTCGACTCTTATAACTGACCTGGTATCTGTACAAATTATATGTTAAGTTCCTAACCTACACTCTCTCAAGGCTGTTAGCTCTTAAACATTCTTGATTGAGTATCACCTTGCTAATGAAGTGAGACTTCATGGCGTAGATTCGTAGTTAAATACCGCGACATTAATGCTTGATCTGGATCAGATAATGATATGCGGCCAATTTGTCTGGGTCATCATGGAGTGGGAAAAGTGGAAGAAAATGGTCAGAGATCGCTGGAAGTCTGCTGCTTTTATGGACTCTGCATTTCAAACACATATTTTCAAATTAAGGATCGACACAACGTATCCTGGAGACTCTCTCGCTCTCTTCACTGGCATCAACTTGATTGTCACAGCATGGCATACAGATCTCAAAAATGTCCTGCTAACACGAAGCTATCATAGTGTCGATTGCAACACTGACCACGCTCTGGTGGCGTTCAGAATGAGGCTCACCCCTAAGAGAAATCACCGCGCCTAACTGAGAAGTCACACTCGTATCAACACATATCAAACTCATGACTCGTAACGAAAACAGAAGTTTATCAGTAATTTTGAAAGTGCCTAACCAGGAAACGTACATGCAAAAAGGAATATTGAGAACAAATGGATACAACTTTCTGGCGTCATTTACAACTCGGCAGTATTGGCTTACCGAATGAAAGAAAGCACAAACAAGGACTGGTATGAGCAAAATTTTTAAGAAGTGTACCCGAATGGAAGATCTCGGGACGACTTGTGAGAAGCAAAGAACAGAGCACAGCAAACAGCCAGGAGATGTGCAAACAACTACTGGTTGAATTTATGTGTAGGTATACAGAAATCGATCGATTCTGGGGACTCTAAGGCAATGTATGATACTATTAAGAATGCAATTGGTCCAACTGCCAGAAAATTGGCTCCTCTGAAGTCAAAGACATATAAAGTCATTACTGATGAAAGCAAGCAAATGGAACTCTGACTTGTATGCAGCTGAGAATGACGTTAGCAGGGATGCACTTGGCGCCATCAAACAAACGCCAGTTATGGCAGGACTAGATGTACTGTCTACGATGGAAGAATTCAGTAAAGTGAAAGATTTCCTTGCTAATGGTAAGGTTCCAGGTGAAGAGAGCATCTCTGCAGAGGTTGTTGTTAAGTACAAAATACGCCCTCCTCAAATACTTGCACTAACTTCTTACAATCAGCTGGGAAGAAGGTTCCGTCCCATTTAATATGCGGTATTCGAAGATTGTGTACACAGAACTGGGGCAGAGGAGACTTGAGCAATTACCGAGGCGTTTCACTGTGATAGTGGCCGGGAGGGCATGTGCAAGAGTCATCCTAATGCAATTCCAAATCCTAGCTTCCAGAATCTTCTCTCTATAATATCTGCAAGAGAAGTTACCTGAGCAGCAAGGACGACTTTGCTGTTGAGTGGTCTTCAGTCCAGCCCAGAGTGTGGTTTCTGCGTACTGCATCCATCTCTTGGTCTCTCTCTACAATTTTTACCCTCCACGCTTCCCCCCAATACTTAATTGGTGATCCATTGATACCTCAGAATGTGTCCTACCAACTGATCCCTTCTTCTAGTCAAGATGCGTCATAGATTCCTGTTCTCCCCAATTCTGTTCAGTACCTTCTCATTAGTTACATGATCTACCCATCTAATCTTCAGCATTCTTCTGTAGCACGACGTTTCGAAAGTTTCTGTTCTCTTCTCGTCAAACTGTTCATCGTCCATGTTTCATTTCCATACATGGCTACACTCCACACAAATACTTTCAGAAAGGACTTCCTGACACTTAAATCTGTACTCGATGTTAACAAACTTCTCTTCTTCAGGGGTGCTTTCCTTTTCATAGCCAGTCTACATTTTATATTCTCTCAACTTCGACCACCATCAATTATTTTGATTCCCAGATAACAAAACTCATTTACTGCTTTAAGTGTCTCATTTCCTAATCTAATTCCCTCAGCATGATCTGATTTAATTCGACCACATTCCATTATCTTCGTTTTGCTTTTGTTGATGTTCAACTTATATCCTCCTTTCAAGACGCTGTGCATTCGGTTCAACTGCTCTTCCAGGTCCTTTGCTGTCTCTGACAGAATTACAATGTCATCGGCAAACCTCAAAGTTTTTATTTCTTTTCCATGGATTTTTTCCTACTCGAAATTTTTCCTTTGCTTCCTTTACTGCTAGCTGTATATACAGATTGAATAACATCGGGGATAGGCTACAACCCTGTTTCACTCCCTTCTCAATCACCGCTTCCCTTTCGTGCTCATCGACTCTTATAACGGCCACTAGGTTTCTGTGCAAGTCGTAAATAGCCTTTCGCTCCCTGTATTTTATCCCTGCCACCTTCAACTGCCACCTGACACTTTATATTTCTTTTATTGACCTTGTTGAAGAATTTGATTATGTGTTTAGAAATGAGCTCTTCAGGTTGCTGCAGAACATTCGATGCCCACCTAAACTACTGTCTCTTATGAGAAAACGCAAGCAACAATGTGCTTCAACGGTAAAACATCAGAAGCGTTCCCTGTTAATAGCGGTGTAAAGCAGGGTTATGTATTAACTCCTACTCTGTTTGAGATATTATTTTCCCTTCTGTTGACACTTGCTTTTCAAGATTGTGAGAAGGGAGTGTATTTACACACTAGGTGTGATGGAAATCTTTTCAACATTGCCCACCTCAAGCCCAAGACCAAAGTAATAAAATAGTTATTCGTGAGTTGTTATATGCAGATCTCTAGTAGCAAACACAGAAGGGCTGCAGTAGGTAATTAACAAATTATACACGGTTGTGAAAAATTTCGCCTTACCCTCAGCCTCCAAAAGACTAAGATCCTGGCACAGGACACCACCAACCTTGCACACATAAGCATTGACTGCAATTCTCTCAAGGAACTTGATGACTTTACCTACTTGGGATCTACAATACATAGTAGATTGTCTGTGGACACAGGTTACTAACATAATCCAAAAAGCATCGTGTATTATGGCTGTATTCGAAAACAGAGTATGGAACAGTGGACTGCTCGCAATAAAAAAGACTTACAAATGTACGACGCTTGCGTTACCAGCACCCTTCTCTATAACTGTGAGGCATAGACAACTCTTGCTAAGTACGAATATTAACTGAACAGCTTTCATCTCCACTGTATCCGTAGGACCCTTCAGATCTCTTGGAGAGATGCAGTACCAAACACTGAGATTTTACAGCTCTCATGCACAACCAGCATGCATGCGCTCCTGAGCCACCGACCTGTACGGTGACTAGGACGCGCCAGGTGCATGGATACTGAACGATTACCGGAAAAAACTGCTTTGCGGAGTACTCCAGGTGGGTGTGAGACCAATGGGAAGATCGCACACTCGCTACAAGGATATCTGCAAGAGAGGCCTGACCAAGGCTGGTATAAATGAAATTCACTGGGAAAGTACTGCTGTTGATTGTGTCAAGTGGCGAAAGACTGAACGAAATGGAGTCAAGCTTGCAGAAGACGAACGCACACACGAACGAATCAGGAACAGGACAATACGGACAGGGAGAACGTTTCATGTGGCCCAACTGCAGTGGGGACTGCTACTCTCGAGTGGAACTTTTCAGCCAAAGCAGGAGTCGCAGACTCTGGAGAATGGATAGATGTCACATATGAAATGCCTTAGCAGAATATTAGTAAATGTATTCGACCATGTACTTATGTTGTTTGCTCCTGTTGTGTCTGACTACTTTTAATAAAAATATCGATAGTGGAAAAATTTTGCTATCATATAATTTGGCCAGCGAGGGTGCGAGAGGTGACACAGAACATTGCAGACCATGAGACTGTGTAACAATGCCATGGGTTATATTCCACATCTGACAGCACTGTCTTGTACAGTGATACCTGAATCAACGTTTGTGAAGGGTACTCCAGGGTCAGTGATTTACATGTACTAGACGAGAAGTGTAGGCTATTTATTAGCGCCGGATATCATGTTCTTCATTCTGTAAACTTCATTACCAACATAAAAGCAATACTCTCTGTGCCCCTCATAAACAGGTGAACGCAGTAATTGGGCTTCCAGAAACACTGTCATAATGGATTTAGTCCACATTCCTCCAACGAAAGGTGTTAATTCTACATAACTACTAGCTCGTAGTTCACATGTAAGTACTCGTCAGAGGTTTCATCGAACCTCATTAAGACTGCTTCTCGAATAGCACGCAAAGCAAACGAACAATTCCGTGCCAGCCCTGAGTCGTCTAATTTTATCACGATTGTCGCATCTTCCTATGTAGATGAGAGACGCAATGCTAAAACCCTCCACCCCCTAAATCCAGTTGCATGGTGAAGAACGCACGCCATCGAAGAAGCGATTTCTGCTCGACACCAGTAGAGTGATATATTAAACGTAGTTTAAACTGACTGCTTGCTCTTGTTAAGCTCTAGATATTTTATTTTCCACGGTCTCGGAGTTCCTCGTAACATCCATTATGGGTAAAATTAGATAATTAATTTTGTTCCGCAGGTTAAAGCGAAGCTGTCGACCGTAATGGGAACAATTTCACAAGCTGCTTAAATGATAAAACGTTCCATTTAACAGTCGTGTAATATTCATACTACAAGGCAAAATGTGCTTATTGGACTTCGCCTGAACCATGTCCATGACGACAATGAATGCAAAATTCGTAAAAGTAGACGGAAAATGTGAAATAAGAATTTCAGTTTTGCACCTGGTAACATCATTATTTTATTTATGTTGTACTCTTTCAGAATTTATTTTTCTGTTAAGAAATTCAAGTGTAAGTCATTATCAAGTAGCGACTTGACTTCAAAAGTACTGGAAACAGATTTAAATCTGTTATTCCGCGTAATCACATCAACGTTTGTCGGACAGTCCCGTCTTCTGGCAGGCTTCCATGTTTTGTTGCATTTTGGAACCTATAATAATCTCAGGTTTTTTTCAGTTTGCAACTATCTGAACAAAAATTATTATTTGCGTTTCTTTTTGGTATCTCCTAACATATTATGTCCTTTTTCATTGTTGTGTAGTATTACAAAGCAACGAACTGAATGTTTAAACAGAAAAGGATGAATTTATTGTGCTGCACTGTCAACACTTTTAAATGGAAAACGGATATTTGGAATAACTACATTTAATTGTAAGTGAATTACTTAGAAATGCTAACAACAGTAACAAATTTCCTTACTTTCAGGTATCCATGGATCAATAGTCTCTGAGGATTTATCATCACGCACTGCAGCGCGTACAATATAAGCACAACACCTCATTGAGGAATGGATGTAGACGTTACGTTTAGTATACCGGCAAGCCGCAGCAGAAGTGTAAGTATGGAATGAAATGACCGTGTGGTATTGTTGGCCGCGATGTCCCTGTTGGGTTCGGCCGCCCAGGGCGGGTCTTATTTCAGTCGGCGCCACATTGGGCGACTTTCGGCCGATGATGAGGATGAAATGATGATGAGGACAACACTCAGTCCCCGATCGGAGAAGATCTCCAACCTGACCGGGAATCAAAAATGGTTCAAATGGCTCTGAGCACTATGCGACTTAACTTCTGAGGTCATCAGTCGCCTAGAACTTAGAACTAATTAAAGCTAACTAACCTAAGGACATCACACACATCCATGCCCGAGGCAGGATGCGAACCTACGACCGTAGCGGTCACGCGGTTCCAGACTGAAGCGCCTTTAACCGCACGGCCACACCGGCCGGCGATCGGGAATCGAACCCGGGCCCTGTGCGTGGGAGGCAAGCACGTTACCACCCAGCGAAACAGGTGGACAGAAGTGTAAGTGAAAACCTGACTAACGCCATTCCATGAGAGATTCTCTTCCAACGATCATATTTGAGGATGCTTCCCGACTCGACCCACAGGTTCAATCTTCCGCTACAACTACACTCGAAATTTTATTGTTCTTGTTATTATTATTATTATTATGAATGGTGGGCTCCATGTGGTTCCCAAGTTGTGCAGCGACCGTAAACCATAAAATTACCAAATATGCAGCAACCAGTCGCAAAATCATGTTTTATTTATTCACTTTTGCAAATCGATTTCAACTGATTAACAGCCATCATCGGTGCTACAAATACAAGAATGAAAATAATTAATGACAGTGTCCAAATAAATAAATGTACAGAAAGCAACGTAAACCAATGAAATGTATATAGACGCACTACACCATTTAAAATGACAATACAAATTTCCCTTTCAACCAATTTGTGTCCTGAGTAGTAATACTGTCTCAAGCAGAGGTCAAACATAAAGTGGTACATCGAGAATTGGCTATGGCAATGAGAAAACATAAGGGGGCGCTGCAAAGCAAACCCGCCATCTATATCAAAAATTATTTCTATTCTTGTATTTGTAGCGCCGCTGATGGCTGTTAATCAGTTGAAATCGATTTGGAAATGTGAATAAATAAAACATGATTTTGCGAGTGGTTTCTGCATATTTGGTAATTTTATTATTATTATTGTTACTGCTGTTCTTGTTTACTCCTTTGATCTTCTGACTGGATTGATGTGGCCACCCAAGAATTCCACTCTTGTGCCAACCTCCTCATCTCAGAGTGGCTCTTGCACCCTAAAGGCGTCAGTACACGCTCTGTCCTTTCCAACTTTAACGTTGAGCATGCCGAGTTCAACATGCTGCTGAACGCTCAGAAACGAAGCGACTTGTGAATGCGCTACGTGTGCCTCAACTTGGTATACGCGATTGCAGCGCGGTCCAGCGGTAGTTCTCGGCTGTTCTTATCTGGCTTGCAAATCACGCTACTTACGGTATGATCGAGCGTAAAATTCCTACATTAGCTCTATTAAAATGGATATTTCCTCCATTGTCCACATGCTAGTTACGTTTTTCTTTCTATACTATACATAAATAAAAACTTCAATATCGACGACAATTTTACGAGGCAAAAACAAAATTAACATGTCCAGTCGGCTTATAGAAGTACCATTACAAAACGTTCTATGCAAATTTATTATAGTTCTTCAAATAAGATTAAAAATTATTTCATCATTGTTATTTTTTAGTGACACCCTTAGGTCATTCTTACTTCATCACTGTTCCTATTCAGTAGCAGAATCTATACATGTGAAATACAAAGCTTAAAACAAGAAAGTGAAAAATATCTTACTGCAGGTAATGCTATTGTCTTGTAGATTAAACCAGTCGAACCAACTCCTCAAAAAGAGCGCTTTTACATTTACGTAGTATACGACATTACAGATTACAATTTTATTAAATTTATAAGATGATATCGGTCCAATTAAAATCGCGGAGGTTAGTAAAAAAGTTTTTGGAAACAGTGAGAGGCGAACCAGCAACATATCACCTGATATCTCTCATTAAGCTACACAGTCCAGGAGAGCTGTACGGCTGCTTTGTATCTCATCATGTTCAATGGTAGGTATGTTATGAACCCCCCTCCTGCCCTTCTCCTCCACCCTCCACCCCCATGAACCATGGACTTAGCTGTCGGTGAGGTGGCTTGTGTGCCTCAGCGATAGCAATACAGATTGCCATACCGTGAGTGCATACACAACGAAGGGATATCTCTTGAGAAGTTAAGCAAATGTGCGGTTCAAGAAGAGGAGCAGCAGCGTTTTCAGTAGATGAAAGGACCGCAGTCTCAATGACTGACTGATCTAACTTTATAATAACAACCAAAACGGTCTTGCTGTGCTGTACTGCAGACGGTTGGAAGCAAGCCGTAACTTTCCCGAAGGTATGAAGCTCTTCTCTATGGCCGAAAGATGATGGCGTCCTCTTGGGTAAAATGTCCCAGAGGTAACAGTTCCCCATTTGGGTGTCCGAGCGGGAACTACTCGGGAAGATCTCGTCATCAGCAGAAACGAGATTGGCGTTTTACGGATCGGAGCGTGGAATGTTAGCTCGCTTCTTTGGTCAGGTAGGTTAGAAAATTTGAAAAGCGTAATGGATAGATTGAGTTATGCAGGGTAACGAAAAAAACCAGAATTATTTTATAAAGGCTATATATTTTAAAACTGTTTACAAAACAACCTTATCCTTTTCACAATACTCTCCATTACAACTAATACGTTTGTCCCCCCGGCGCTTCCACTGTCTTTAGAAATGGCTGACAGCTCCTCCCTCGTTTTTTGTTGAATCCTTCAATGTTGTCAAATCGGTGTCTTTTCATGCCTCTTTTCATGCGCGGGAACAAGAAAAAGTCGCACGAAGCCAGGGCAAGCGAGTAAGGTGCGTGGGGCAGCGGAACCACGCCACTTTTAGCCAAAAACTGTCTCACAGAGATGACTGTGTGTGTTGGTGTGTTGTTGCGGTGGACAAACCAGTCTCCTGTCTGTCACAAATCGGGTCTTTTTTGACGAACAACGTTACGCAATCTTCTTAAAACCTGGTTTGACTGGCGATCTGGCCTAGAGGAACAAAAATGAACTACGCCCCTGGCATCAAAAAAGCAACTCAGCAACTTGGTTTGATATTTGATTTGACTTGACGACATTTTTTTGGGCAGGGTGACGATGACGTCTTCCGTTATCTTGACTGTTGCTTTGTTTCTGGGTCTTAACCATAGCACCATGTCTTATCAGCAGTAATGGCCTTCGACAGAAAATCAGGATGTTACAAGCTGTTGCTACAAAGCGCGTCATGTTACAGCTCGATGTTCCTTTTAATTGTCAGATAGAACCCGAGGAACAAACTTAGCAGCATCAGTTTTCATTCCCAGGTCTTCCGTTAAAATTCCCTGAACCGAGCTCCAAGATAACCTACTAATCACTACCCGTTAACCAATTGTCTGTCGAAGGTCTGTGAGTACAAACTCTCGAAGTTTTTCAATATTTTCGTCCCTTTGTGCAGTTGATGGGCGCCCAGAACGAGGTTTTGTCATCAATCGACATGTCGTCATTTTTAAAGCGAGCAAACCACTCGTACAATTGAGTTTTTCCCATAGCGTCACCTTGGTAAGCCATCAGTGTCGTAAGTCTTGGTTGCAAAAAACTAACACGAATTCTTTACAAAAGAACGGATATACTGGTGGATCCGACCTCAGGGGAGATCATTTTGGATTCAGGAGAAATGTCGGAACACATGAGGCTGTGATTTGCATTAGAAGACGAGTTGAGGAAAGGCGTACGTGTGTTTATAGCCTTTTTAGACTTAGGGAAAGCTTTTGACAACGTTGATAGGAATATTCTTTTTGAAGTACTGAAGGTAGCAGGAGTAAAATGCTGGAAGCGTAAGGCTATTTGCAACTTGTACAGAAACCAGACGGCAGTATGACAGTCGAGAGTCATGAAGGCAGAGGTTGGAAAGGAAGTGAGACAATGTTGTAGCCTATCCAGAAATTATTCAATCTGTACACTGGACAAACGGTAAAGAAAGCCTAAGAATAATTTGAAAAAAGAATTAAAGTTCAGAGAGAAGAAATAACTACTTTGAGGCTTGCCGATGACATTGTATTTAAGTCGGAGACTGAAAAGGACTTGGAATAGCAGTTGAAAGGACTGGACAGTGCCTTGAAAGGAGGATATAAGATAAAAGTCAACAAATCCAAAAAGAATAATGGAATGTAGTCGAACTAATACAGGTGATTCTGAGAGTATTAAATCAGGAAACGAGAGACTTAACAGTAGTACACGAGTTTTGATATTTGGGCAGCATAATAACTGACGATGGCCGAAGTAGAAAGGATATGAAATGTAGATCGACGACGTCAGGAAAAGCGTTTCTGAAGAGGATAAGTTTGTTAAAATTGAATATAGACTTATTAGGAAGTCTTTTGTGAAGATTTTTGTATGGAGTGTAGCCATGTACGGAAGTGAAACATGGACGATAAACAGTTTAGCCAAAAAGAAAACTGAAGCTTCTGAAATGTAGATCGACGAAGTCAGGAAAAGCGTTTCTGAAGAAGATAAGTTTGTTAAAATCGAATATAGAGTTATTAGGAAGTTTTTTGTGAAGATTTTTGTATGGAGCGTAGCCATGTATGGAAGTGAAACATGGACGATAAACAATTTAGCCAAAAAGAAAACTGAAGTTTCTGAAATGTAGTCCTACAGAAGAATGATGAAGAGTAGGACAGATTAAGTAACTTATGAACTGGTACTGAACAGAGTTGGGGAGACAGGAAATTTATGGAACAATTTGACTGAAAGAAGGTATCGATTGATAGAACACTTTCTGAGACATTAAGGGAGGGTCACCACAACAACAACAACGACACATTATTAACTGATTTTGAGCTATAACAAACTACTACAAGAACAGCAAGTTTGGATCCTCAATGTGTATTTGCCTTGGAACGGTAAATTTTCATAATACACAGGTTATATAATTCTTCAGCCACCAATATAAATGAGATCCTCAATTTACTGGTGCTTCGAAGCGGCACGTATAGCAAAAAAGTGTATATGGGCTTCAACTGAAAGGCAATATGGCATCTCGCAGCTCTGTACTGGAGAGAGATGGTGTGAGTGTGGTGTAAGTAGCGTTCTTCCATCTCACTGATCTACTTCACGTTCAGAATATCTGACGTAGATATTGCTCTGCACGTTCAGATATACTACCTAGCGCGCATTTTCCACGATATGACGTCTGAAACTCGGCACTCTCAACGTTCAAAGTCCGAATGCACGGTCCGTGTGCCGATGGCTAAGGTCCCGAATTGTTTGTTGGATGCATTCCAATCTTTATCTTGATGGTTCAAATAGCTCTGAGCACTATGGGACTCAACTGCTGAGGTCATTAGTCCCCTAGAACTTAGAACTAGTTAAACCTAACTAACCTAAGGACATCACAAACATCCATGCCCGAGGCAGGATTCGAACCTGCGACCGTAGCGGTCTTGCGGTTCCAGACTGCAGCGCCTTTAACCGCACGGCCACTTCGGCCGGCAATCTTTATCTCCTATTATAATTTTCACGCTCTGCAGATTCCAATAGTAGGATGGAACGTATTACCTGATGTTGCAACAAACATCCGATTATCCTGTCCCTTCTTCTCGTCAGTGTTTTCCACAAGTTCCTGTCCTCTCCGTTTCTGCAGAGATCCTCCACATTTCCTCCTCTTTCCTTGTATTGAGTTCAGTTAATTTCCAACTTTCCTGTGTAACACACATCTGGAATTCATCGATTCTCTTCTTTTTCGGTTTTCCTAGAGTTGGTACTGTTCAATGCTTTGCTACAAACGTACTTTCTCAGTATTTCTTCCTCAGATGGCAGTAGTTTGTTGCAAAGATATCTATTTCGACCACAATTCCGTCTTTTGCTTGTATTATTTTGCTTTTGATGTCCTCCTTGCCTCATCTGATGTGTAATCTCGCTTCTAACACACAGAAACCCTTAATTTCGTCTACTTAGTGGTCAGTAATTATGATGTTAAGGTCCTCGCTACTTTCGCCACTTTCGTTTCTGCTACTCCTCATCCTTTTTTCATTTTACTCTCTGTCCATATTCTACACTCCTCAAACACTTCATCCCATTCAACGGGCCTGTAATTTTTTTTCCATTTTCACTACAGATCTCAATGTTATCAGCGAATCTTATCACTGAGAACCTTTCACCCTAAATCTTAACCCTCACTCTTGGAACTCTCCTTTCTTTTTGTCATTGTTTCTTTAATGTAGAGAGTGAAAGTAGGCGCGAATGATTGTATTCCAGTTTTACATAATTCATGAGCACTTCGTTCTTGGTTTTCCATTCTCATTGTTCCCTCTTCGTTCTTGTACGTATTGTACTACCAGTATTCCTACACCTTGCTTTTATTGTTCTCAGAATTTCGAAAGTAGTACCCACATTTTTCAGTCTAACTGCACTGGAATCGAAAGGCTGGCGTTTTGGTTACAGTCTCGGTTCGCCAGTCTCTAAATTTCAAGGCGGCAGGTGATTCTACCAGAATAAAGGGCGTTAGTAGAGGTCAAAGCGAATACGGTGATTATTATACTGGTTGTTAAGTCCTCATGTTAAGTAATATTTGTGTTTGTGAAACAAAATTACAATCAGAATTTGTAAGAAATCATGCGCAGTGGCTAGCAGTGCCGAACTATGGAATGGCGCGAGTTCTAAGCGACGCTTGCGTGCGGTCGCAGGTAAGTGAGGGGCGAAATAAGTAGGGAGGACAAAAGGAAAATCCCAGGGGAAAGGGTGGGCCCAGCAAGCCGGCCCTCCAGGCCACGCCAGAGGCAGCTGCACTTGCTGGGCAACATCTAAGAGCCAAAGATAAGACATATAGATGTCGATACAGTACGGAAAGTCACCCTGGCTCACTGTACTTTGCAATAAACCAGCGGAGGCCGCGAGACCGGTAAATAAAATAATAAATCTTACCTCAATGTAAAAGTATAGCTGTCTAACACAACGGAAAATATTATGCCTGCCAAGCGTAAGACTCGAACCCTGAACTCTGCGCAGCAAACTAACGCACCTAGGCCTCAAGCCACACTGACGTGAGATGTTGACTTCGTGTGGAATAATAAAATGCGACAAACCTATAGGTTCAAACGCTTCTCATGCGTCGACGTAGTCGTATGATAAGGTCACATGTTCAACATTTGTCATCCACTTTTGGAGTATTTCCCGACATTTTTTGCTCCACGAATCTTATATCAAATTACTTGTCTCAACGTTACTTGCGTCGCTTTAGCGGTTTTTAAACGTTAGTAAGACTCATTCTGAGTAGGGGTAGCGTTGCATAGCAACAGGCATGGGAGACTCTTTTATTCGAGTAATTCTATGAAAGTGTAGCTGATCTGTAAAGTAGACCGCCTACAGTGTTCGGGATACCGATACAATAGTGTAAAGGCAGACAACGAAACACTTTAGTGGCGTACAACTACATGTTTTACCGGCAGGTTTAATCACGTGGAAATTCTTCATAAACTTAAATGGGAATCCCTGGAGGAAAGATGTTCCTTTGGTGAAGCACAACTGAGAAAGTTAAGAAATCCAGCATGTGTGATGGACTGCAGAACGATCCCGCAGCCAACGAAATTCAGGTCACATAAGAGAAATTAGGACTCATAGACAGTCGTTTTTCGCATATTGCTTTTGCAAGTGGAGCAGAATATGGAAGACTAGCAGTGGTCTCCTATGCCATGCATAACACGATGGCTTGTAAGTGTATACTTAGATGTAGGTGAAGGTTTCACGCTAACGACAGAAGCGATATATCGTGGTATGTTCTCTCCCACACAAGACTGGTTTAAGATCACTTGGGGCACGTAGCGCTGGTGAAGTAATATTTTAGTTGTACATAAGATGAGAAGGTAACGTTTAGTAAAATTTTATGTCACTGATTTTAGCGCTCCCTGATGCTATTGCACCTTGATTTTTGATCAATTATAGGAGCAAAACAATCAACAGTCCTTAGATAAAGCTATCAGAGACGAATCTTATTAATTTCATACTCATTGGTAGGAAAAATCGTTATTTACGAATAATATTTCTCTGTCGCCAGAAGAAAATAAAATTTTTCGAGGACAAACTTCTGACATTACTGTCGGATATTGCGATGCGACATCGGTTCCTTTTACGGCCGCTAATTTGCAGTTATGTTTGTGGACAGTGGATATGTGTGTTGGGAGATAAAGTTTCACTTCCTTCAGGTGGTTCAGATAGGTGTCTGAAGTCCTTTGTTGGCAGAGGAGCAGTCTGTAAATCTTGTAACGTCGACAACGTCCCCCTGGGTTTTGGGGAACCTCGGCGTGAGTCATGCTATGGCGTGCTCAGCCACTACTGTGCGTATAGTCTGTCTGTATACTCAAGAGTGAGCAGCGCTTTTGGTGGGGGAAACGGCCTTTCCCGGAAGAGCGCTGCCACCGGCCTAAAGGGGCACCCAAAATGTGTTGCTTGTTATCTGTCTAGCGGTATAGATCGGCGTGCAGTGATATACGTCGTTTCTGTTCGTGGGATCTTAATTGCCAGTGTCAGTAAGTAATCTTTGTGTACTAACTGATATACTTCGATATCCGAAAGTGGTGAATAATAGTCTAGCATTGCAAGAGAATGTGCAGAATACTAAGAAGAGGACGTATTTGCGGAGTAACGAGCGTTCGATCGTCTCTAATATTATTATAACGTGTATTAAAGAGGCGATCCAAAAAGAACTGTTGGCTAATATTACCAGTCCCAATCAAAGAGCTGCAATTTATGCAAACGTCAGCCTCGCCCAATAGGACGCATAACGAAGGAACGCAAAAATAAGCTGCATGCTTTACTGGAATCGCCACGAAGGAAAACTAATAATTTTGGGAGGAAAGCCATCATTATATACAGTTTCAAAATCACGTTAAGCCTTTGATGCTTATAGAACACTAAATCACTATCCCGGTCACTATTCACCTGATTCTAAGACATAGTGCTTAGAACATGTGCGCAATAGCTATTCTAAACACTGGCCAAATTTCCTTCTAAACATGTACATTGGTTCTGGACTTCTAATCAAAAAGCTTGACAAACTAGGTACGTTCGCATATTAATTTTTATTTTTTGGCAAAAAGTTTATTTGTTAATCTACAGCAACATTATCCTCTTCAAAATATTCCTCATTACCTACTGTACACTTATGCCAGTGCTTTTTCCAATTCCCGAAACACTTTAGGAACTGTTTCTTTGGGATAGTTTATAGGTCTCTTAACTGTCCATTTAATCTCATGCATGCTTGTAAAACTGCTGTCCTTAAAGGCCTGCTTTGAAATGTTTATACCACTTGTCTTTCCTTGGTTTACCCATAACAGGCACACCAAAAGTAATATTTAACATTTCTAAAAATTTCATACACTTTATTCCATTCTTATAACAAAATTTAATACGGATTCTTTAATTTATTTTTATACAAAACAAATAAACGTTTATGCTACCAAAACACATGTAACCTTCTGACAGCTGACAACAGGGTAAATACTCAATATGGATAAGATTGTAACATACTTTTGAGGCATGTTTATGAAGACAGTGACAAAGAAGTAGTGGAAATCTGACTAATACAACACATAAAATTATAAACTTCTGCTTACTTTTTGAACACTCTTCATGTTGCAAGAATTGTTATGTTTCAATCCATTCCTTCCTAGAAAACTTCTACCTTTTAGTAGGAACACAGAGTAAAAACACGCCTTAAATTCTGCAGGCTGATTACATTATATGAGATTCGTTTTACGAATAGCAGCAGAGGAACATCCATTCAGATGAACAGGCATTTGGTTCTATGTTTGTAGTAGGATCTTGACTCTCGTCCTTATGTTAATATTATTTATTCTACAATGTTGTGTTTCCGAAGAAGCTATCGTTTTTTTGTATTCCTTATAGTCTTTATGCATTTGTATAAAAATAAACGCAGCCGAGATGTATCTGTCTGTACACGGCGTCGCCACATATTTAAAGCGCGCGCCGCGCCAGGACCGGTACTAACGTTGTGAAACAGCCTGTAGAAGCGCCCTGAGATGTAGCTGGGTTGGCAGAGTGGGGACTCGCTCGCTCGCTCTTCAGTTTAAAAAAATGGCTCTGAACACTATGGGACTTAACATCTGTGGTCATCAGTCCCCTAGAACTTAGAACTACTTAAACCTAACTAACCTAAGGACATCACACACATCCATGCCCGAGGCAGGATTCGAACCTGCGACCGTAGCAGTCGCGCGGTTCCGGACTGAGCACCTAGAACCGCTAGACCACCGCGGCCGGCTCTTCAGTTTACCGACAGACTTTATGCGGCGGGCGGGCGGCGGTCTGCGTGCTGGAAAGTGGACGCCGTGCCCGCGCTGCCACCCCCTGGATATAAATCGAGTGTGGTAATTTTGTTTTTCTGGACTGACTTCTAAGGACAGGACACCACAGCGCCACTCGGATAGCGTACGACGGTCGTCTCCTTTTTCACTCCAAAAATTGAGTTTTCCCAATGAGACTGTGTCGTACCCGTAGCGCAGGGTGTGTACAGGCCGATCGAGGTAACACTGCTTCATTCCAGTGGAAATCCCGTGACGGCAAAACGTGTGTCGTGTACGAAAAGAGAAGCAAGTTTACTGTCGTTTCCGCGATTTGTCGTAAAAATGTCACATATCTCGTCACCCATCATGTTGGCAATAGCCTGGAGTAGTCCCTTCCACCTTGAATTTTTGGAAGGATGGAAGTCGGGCACGATGAAGAAATGTTTTGGGCATTCTGTGATGGAGTAGCGCGATACGGGAGCTGACAGATATCTATGGCTGTTTGGAGCACTCTCCTGATTTTGAGAAGAGGAGAGTTTTCGCAATGTGCAGTACCGCGAACCGTAATCTTAGAAGCTGGTTTCTCATAAGTGCAATCTGAATTGCTGACTCAGTTGCAGTCTGTGTTTGATTTCTTTAATCTTGTGTCAGCAGGCTGTGCTTCAGCCTCAATGCAGTCTTCCTTCCACATGCTTCCTCCCACAGTATTAGTCTCGCTTTTCTATCACGTAATTCGCAGTTCAGTTAATCTTGTTTCTTTGATAACTTTTGTTTAACCACTGTCGAACTTCAGAGTAAATAAAAGCCTGTTTATAGGTAGACTTGGCGTCCATTACTAGATCCTTAAAGTGTAAAACAACACTCCTGTTTAGACGACTCATAAAAGTATAAATATAGCCTGGCATATTACCAAACTGTACTTCGCTGTGTCGTTGTTATTCTTTGCGTATAGTGGCCACATTACACGAGAGGATATTGAAGTTTCACAAACTGCAACAGCGCACTCGATACACATGACAGACGAGCACACTTCTTCACGTTTAGGTCGAGGTTACACTGAAATTTGCCAAATGATCAGAGTGCTCTTACTCTTGTTTCCACGCAGTGAAAAGAGTAAGGCAACAACTGTTTCAGGTTTTTGTCGTAGTTGGAATTATCAGCAAGAGGACAGACAGTTGCCTGTCACTAAAGGCGCGGACTTGTCTAGACTGTCTCGAAATTCGTTATCTGTTGTCACAGGTGACTTTAAACAGAAAAATGCTTCGTTTCAAACTTTTATCAAGTTCATTCCTCCAGATAAACAAAATTTTTTTATACTTTGACATTGTCAATGGGGACATAAGCGATCTGTTGATTTAAATCATGTGTGGATAAAAGTCCTCCGTCAAGATCGCAATTTTTTTTATTGACTACCGGTTTCGGCTCACAGACGAGCCATCTTCAGAACTAAAATAAAAAAAAATCGTAGTTGGTTATATAGAGTGACAACGTTAGTCTCCAATCAAACATTGTTATAGTGCCCATATTGCCACACATGTGTTCAAACGATCGACGGCAATAATAGTTGCATCGCCCATTAGTGGTTTTAAACAAGATATCACTCCTAATAGTCATAACAGAAACAAGGAAGTGTCTGTATACAGCTCTCAATCAAATGCGGCCCAAATCTCAGTTTGTCCAGGTGAATGGGCTGTTGATCGTCAACGCATTGTCTCAGACGCTGCACTGCTCTATTTCACGCTAGAACAAGGCAGTGACAAGAGAAAATAGTGTCTCACCCCGTCCGTCGGTCACGGTAGTATAGTGCGAGCACAAGACAGAGTATACTCCAGTACAAATGGAGATTTGGCCCGCTCTAGGAAATGTGGTCGGATTGGCGAAGTGGTTAACGCGTTCGCTTGCGACAAGCGGGAAATCCGGATTTGACTCCCTGCCCAGCAGATATTTCCATTACTTCTGAAATATTCTACGGC
Organism: Schistocerca serialis cubense; assembly: GCF_023864345.2. Classification (NCBI taxonomy): domain Eukaryota; kingdom Metazoa; phylum Arthropoda; class Insecta; order Orthoptera; family Acrididae; genus Schistocerca; species Schistocerca serialis. The sequence continues at coordinate 594,779,430 of NC_064642.1, forward strand.
CAAGTGAAACGATAATCGCGGTTTGCGAGTTCATTCTTATTTGAATGCTGCTGTTGGTTGTCAACGCATTATAGTAACCTACGTGAACCACATTATAACTAACATTAATTCACACGATTGCCTGTAAGACTTCGCGATTATTGTGGTTATTCTCTTGTTTCATACAGCATCCTGTGTCGTATGGTGCGCGGTAAACGGAGTCCCGGGCGTTTTGTGGGCCATCCCAAGTGAAGGAAACGATGCAATAATTTTACACACTGGCGCTGTTCCTATAGGAATGTGCTGTGTTTAATCACGTATAAATATTAACAAGGAAAATACACTGTGGTGACAAAAGTCATGGATAACCTACTAATATCGTGTTTGACACCCTTTTATCTGGCGTAGTGCAGCAGCTCGACGTGACATGGACTCAACAAGTCATTGGAAGTCCCCTCCAGAAATATTGAGCCGTGATGCCTATATACACTCCTGGAAATGGAAAAAAGAACACATTGACACCGGTGTGTCAGACCCACCATACTTGCTCCAGACACTGCGAGAGGGCTGTACAAGCAATGATCACACGCACGGCACAGCGGACACACCAGGAACCGCGGTGTTGGCCGTCAAATGGCGCTAGCTGCGCAGCATTTGTGCACCGCCGCCGTCAGTGTCAGCCAGTTTGCCGTGGCATACGGAGCTCCATCGCAGTCTTTAACACTGGTAGCATGCCGCGACAGCGTGGACGTGAACCGTATGTGCAGTTGACGGACTTTGAGCGAGGGCGTATAGTGGGCATGCGGGAGGCCGGGTGGACGTACCGCCGAATTGCTCAACACGTGGGGCGTGAGGTCTCCACAGTACATCGATGTTGTCGCCAGTGGTCGGCGGAAGGTGCACGTGCCCGTCGACCTGGGACCGGACCGCAGCGACGCACGGATGCACGCCAAGACCGTAGGATCCTACGCAGTGCCGTAGGGGACCGCACCGCCACTTCCCAGCAAATTAGGGACACTGTTGCTCCTGGGGTATCAGAGAGGACCATTCGCAACCGTCTCCATGAAGCTGGGCTACGGTCCCGCACACCGTTAGGCCGTCTTCCGCTCACGCCCCAACATCGTGCAGCCCGCCTCCAGTGGTGTCGCGACAGGCGTGAATGGAGGGACGAATGGAGACGTGTCGTCTTCAGCGATGAGAGTCGCTTCTGCCTTGGTGCCAATGATGGTCGTATGCGTGTTTGGCGCCGTGCAGGTGAGCGCCCCAATCAGGACTGCATACGACCGAGGCACACAGGGCCAACACCCAGCATCATGGTGTGGGGAGCGATCTCCTACACTGGCCGTACACCACTGGTGATCGTCGAGGGCACACTGAATAGTGCACGGTACATCCAAACCGTCATCGAACCCATCGTTCTACCATTCCTAGACCGGCAAGGGAACTTGCTGTTCCAACAGGACAATGCACGTCCGCATGTATGCCGTACCTCCCAACGTGCTCTAGAAGGTGTAAGTCAACTACCCTGGCCAGCAAGATCTCCGGATCTTTCCCCCATTGAGCATGTTTGGGACTGGATGAAGCGTCGTCTCACGCGGTCTGCACGTCCAGCACGAACGCTGGTCCAACTGAGGCGCCAGGTGGAAATGGCATGGCAAGCCGTTCCACAGGACTACATCCAGCATCTCTACGATCGTCTCCATGGGAGAATAGCAGCCTGCATTGCTGCGAAAGGTGGATATACACTGTACTAGTGCCGACATTGTGCACGCTCTGTTGCCTGTGTCTATGTGCCTGTGCTTCTGTCAGTGTGATCATGTGATGTATCTGACCCCAGGAATATGTCAATAAAGTTTCCCCTTCCTGGGACAATGAATTCACGGTGTTCTTATTTCAATTTCCAGGAGTGTAGATGACCATAATTGCGAAAGTGTTAACGGTGTAGGATTTTGTGTACGAACTAACCTCTAGATTGTGTTCAGAAGAAGTGTTTGGGAAGAACTCGGCTTAGACTTGATGTGTGCCATATGACAAATGGTGCTCACATTGAACATTTATAAGGTTCACGGTAAAACTGAGTTGCTATTTAATTTGCCATATAATTTATAACTGTAAGTTTAATATAATAAATATCATAAAGCGTTAAAACCCGATATTCATTTATGAACACCCTGTACTTTCCCCCAACATGGGGAGCACAGACGAATGCAGTGCGGACATTCGCATCAACCCTATGCTACTCTACAGCTTAGTAAGCTTGCCCGTTATGGTGCAGATCCACACACACCAAGAAAGTTGGTGTTGTACTGAACGAGACATGTCATATCATCACGGGTTGTCTGAGAGCCACACCCGTGGAAAAACTGCGCTGCTTATCCGGCACAGCCTCTCCGGACATCTGACGGGATGCAGCAGCACAAAATGAAATGAAAAAGTCATTGACATCTAAAGGCCATCCACCACACGGTCATCAACCGGCACAGCAAAGACTTTAGAAAGAGATTTCTTAGGAGTACATAAGCACTCGTTGACACTCCACAGCAACACCGGGAGAAGAGATGGCAGGCCAGATTCCAGCATCTGGAGGAGTGGCTGAGCCCACAAGAAGCTCTTCCCCCAGGCCACACAGAGAAATGGTACACATGGAAACCACTTAATCGCCGGCGCTTCTGTGTCACAAGATCGAAGAGCAATCTGCAGAGGTGGGGCTATCTCAAGAGTGACTGAGGGGCTGCGTGCAGACATCATCACGTCTGCTACAATGCACATTACCTCCAACTGTGTGCACTATGGAAGATCTCGTAAATTAACCAATGTTTGTTAATATAATCTATGTGTATATATGCCATTTTATTCTTTGACTTGTTTAATTTATAAACTGTAATGTATGTAGTAATATAATGCAGCATATAATTCTCAATGGAGAAAGGTTTTCCGAAGTAAAAGTGATTTCAGGTGTGATGCAGGGGAGTGTCATAGGACCGTTGCTATTCACAATATATATAAATGACCTTATGGATAACATCGGAAGTTCACTGAGGCTTTTTGCGGATGATGTTGTAGTATATCAAGAGGTTGTAACAATGGAAAATTGTACTGAAATGCAGGAAGATCTGCAACGAATTGGCGCATGGTGCAGGGAATGGCAATTGAATTTCAATGTAGACAAGTGTAATGTGCTGCGAATACATAGAAAGAAAGATCCTTTATCATTTAGTTACAATATAGCAGGTCAGCAACTGTATGCAGTTAATTCCATAAATTATCTGGGAGTAGGCATTAGGAGTGATTTAAAATGGAATGACAATATAAAATTAATCGTCGGTAAAGCAGATGCCAGACTGAGATTCATTGGAAGAATCCCAAGGAAATGCAGTCCGAAAACAAAGGAAGTAGGTTACACTACACTTGTTCGCCCACTGCTTGAATGCTGCTTACCGGTATGGGATCCGTACCAGACAGGGTTCATAGAAGAGATAGAGAAGATCCGACGGAGAGCAGGCTTCGTTACAGTATCATTTAGTAATCGCGAAAGCGTTACGGAGATGATAGATAATCTCCAGTGGAAGACTCTGCAGGAGAGACGCTCAGTAGCTCGGTACGGGCTTTGTTGAAGTTTCGAGAACGTACCTTCACCGAGGAGTCAAGAAGTATATTGCTCCCTCCTGTGTATGTCTCGCGAATAGACCATGAGGATAAAATCAGAGAGATTAGAGCCCACACAGGGGCATACCGACAATCTTCATTTCCACGAACAATACGAGACTGGAATATAAGGGAGAACCGATAGATGTACTCAAGGTACCCTTCGCCACACATTGTCAGGTGGCTTGCGGATGTAGATGTAATGTATGCAATAACGTTTTAGTTTGCTTCTGACACGAAATCAATAAATAAAAGTACTTTCCCCTGTTACTAAATAGGTCAAACTGGAAGGGTGATAGGAGTAAGGTATAAAGAACCTTTACCAGGAGAGAAGAGTGGTAAAGTGCCTCATTCCATATTTACTGAACATATACTCATTGCAAATCATCCACTAAAGATCCGAGAGAAACCGTAGTTTTGTGTAAGGTGGTTGAAGGACGGAGATTAGACTTACGTGAAGAACTGGAAATTTTTAAACACACACTCAATAGTGATGGTAACACGTTAAATGGACAGCTGCAATTTGCGAGTCGACAGTTTCTTGAAGGTTTTAAACCGGTACTTCAGACCCTTCAATGTAGTCACAGTGCACTGGTGGCCGCCGCTTGTCATGCATTCTCGTCAAATATCTACTTTTCCCATTAAATACTTTCTCTCTTTTCGTTTATCCTCCTTTTTACTGTTACAGTTCATGTTTAAAGTCTCCCCTCCCCCTCCTTACCTCCCATCCTCACCCATTTTTCTACCTAAAAACTTTTCTCAGTCCTTTTTCGATACAACGTAGCGGTTGATAGTTTACACTTTATCTGTTTGCTATGCACATATGTTTTCTCGCAGGTATGCCACCGACCGGTGTTTCCTATGTCGTGCACTGCGACAGCTTTCTCAGTCTCTGCATGGCACCAGATACTGTCTTTTAATCCCATGAAAATTTTAATGTGAAGACTTTAACGCTTATCCTAGCTCTAATGGGAAGGTTTTTTAATAGATTTTACTTGGTTTTACTGATGGTCACATATATCATATTGATTGACATGAGCTTCTTTACTCTGAAATTCCTCGTCGCCAGTTTGTGATTTCACGTCTAAGTTAATTTTTGTTCATTATATTGTCATCCAGTGGTTTTTACATGATTTACACCTTGGCAGTTCTTCTTAACTATGACGTAATAAATTTCCACACTATAGACCCTAGATCTATGTAGATACTAGTCATGTAAACTAGTCAAGTAAGCTAAACCCCTTGCAGTTTCTTACACCAGACACCTTACTTTTTCGTTCATTTAGCATTCTCTTGCAGATTATTCCAAGAGGATAACAGGGAAGGTTGATCAAATTTAGTGAAGTCCATCTAAAATGACTAAAGTTATTGATGCAGTTGAGAAGAAGAAGATGGGGTGGAGGAAAACCAGTGCAGAGTTTAGTTTCCCAAGAACAACACTCACGAATTTATCCAAAATGAGGTACAGTGCAAAAAGAGGCGTACTTACAATTCTTGATTAAGATCTTGAAGTAGAATTGTTTTATTATTATTTTGCTATTGAAGGTTCTTTCTATGGCCTTCCTCGTAATAAATTGTGAATATTTGCCATAAAATTGGGAGAGAGAAATAACACCCCCTCAAAGGCGAAATGGCTGAGAAATAACGCCAAAAAAACGAATTGTTAGAAATAAAGCATACAGGCTCATATTACAGTAGGCAGAGAAATTCTATAACCTTCTGGAAGACGTTACGTTGTACCCACTTTAAAAGTAGATTATCATTTCTCTGATCTAAGCCCCGTTTTTATTTTTGGTTAAAGTTATTTTTGCTATTTTTACAGTGGGTCCGATTTTCGCAACTGTTTTTCAATCTCCTAAAACGTTAAGTTTTAATTTTTTTTTCTTTTGTTCGTAATAACTGTCCATTATATTTTCAACATGTACTGTAAAATGACGTATAAAATTACAAAGTAAATATTACAGGGCCATAAAGTATTATTTTTTACTGTTTTCTATTTTATGAAAGTAAAAAGAATGAAGGTTCAGTTTTGGGCTCTTTCCTCTGTTATTCACTGTTATTATTAGAGTTACTACAGAACTGAAACAGTAAAACACATAAAAATCGAGAATGTTTTGCAGTATTTTCGATAACTACATTCCTAGCCTGAGGTAAGAGACGACCTTCAAACTATAAGGCTAAATAAGTAATTAATAAATAAAATTCTAATGTTGAAACGAACCACGTACTGTTCTCTATCAAGGAATTCGCGAATTCTGCGAATTCATCGTCGCAACTGAGTATTTACCTGAGAGAGGGAGCGGACGGCTCAGCAGTGGTGAGTCCCGCACCGTCGGCACCTGGCGACCTGCGGGGAATTCCCGCCGTGGCTCCGCTACTGACCGCCATTACTCAACGAGGCGCCACCTGTCGCGCACCGCGCTCGGCATTTGTCAGCCGGCGCGCCGCCTGGGCCAGACACGCCGCCGCCAGCGCCCCCGCCGCTCAAATGGCGGGCGCCACTGCAAACGCATTTTTCACTAAACTGTTGGCGTGCGTTATTTATATTCTGTAGCAGCGCCGGTAGTTAGGAGTTATAGCGCTCATATATATTCGCGCAAATTTTGTTCCCCCGTGCGTGGAAACGTCTCTCGTTTCGTAGAGATGCAGAAGCCTTTGAACATGCTCTGTCCCTGTTTGTGAGACTATGGTCACCGGTCAGCTTTGAAAGTGAGAGACAGAATTTTCGATAGTCAGTGACAGCTCTTTTCTGTGGCTTTATGAAATATTGGTGAATGATGCAACCAGCTACAAATACATTTTAAATGTTTTATTTTAGTGCCATAACCGCTTTTGAGGTACAATTCCCATCTTCATATGTCTAATATTTTCAATTATATAGATCTTTTGATCCATAGCATGTCGTCTGCTCCTACATTGCACAAGAATATTTGACTATTTAGTGCCCCTTTATTAGGTGTTTCGTTAATAAAAAAACACTCTAAAGTGCTTGCACTTTATTACACATAATGTGAAATAGTTGAATTCACTTGCATACGTTCCTCATTTGTTTTGTTGTGGTCTATTTTGTTTTTCAGTTCGATGTTTATGTTGTTGAATTGGAAACAGCACAGACATTGTAAATAAATTATTGTGGCATAACGGCACTTCATAGTTTTCTCAATGTCAGACTTGAGTGTCAACATGTACTACACAACTGACGTTTTTGTTTGTAAAGCAAAGATTATCATTAAGCAAAGATACAAAGATATCATTCCTTTCCTATTGACCAAGGATGTAACTATAGCAATGATGATGTGTGGGATGTGCAAAACACATGTTAGTAACGGAAAACGTTTGCATTCTAAATGCAAACATACTGTCAAAAGAAAATAGGAGAAATTATTTTTACAATGCCATTTTTGTATGTAATTTCCAGTGGGAATTTTGATCAAATAATTTAAATCCAACTGATTGCATACTATAAATTAGACATGTATTTACACTCATTTACAAATACTGACATTTGATTGTTATTACATTTATAAATTAGTTACTAGGAACCACAAAATTAAAAAGTTAGAAGGTGCAATAAGAGCAACATATTTGGTCATAGTGATAGCTTCTATTTATATACATTTGCTCTGATATCTTAAACAGGTGTCTTTTTTTCCTTCTGTTTCATTTTTTCTTGTGCAGAATTGTGACTGTCAGAGGTCCAATTTCTATGATCAGCCGAGGATCCAACATGGATAACATAACATTAACGAAATCCGTTGAAAACAATTAGACCACAACTTACGTGATAACATGTGTAACAAAAAATTATGAGTTACAAGCTGAGATTTCATTTACAAAAAATTGAGGACACTTAGCTATCACCTTAGTTTATACCATTATCAGACCATTTCTTCTCAAGCACACCGAAGCAAAGAATCACAGAAGGTCAACAGAAGCCGACTGACCGCCGTGCCATCTATCAGTCAGTACCAGCATTGGATGCCGGACCATTGTCGTTTTAGCAGACCTGTTACGTCTACTTGTCATTCGAGCAGGTTCTCAGTTGATATCATAAGACAGAGTGCACCCTACTGTACTTCTCCTACCACGGAGCAAGGAGACTTTCCTGGCAGCATCCGTAATCGAACTCCGGTCCTCCACTCGGGTCCTCCACTCGGCTCCACTCGGCAATGCTGACAACTGTGGTACGGATGGGGAATTCCCAACCAAACGTTGACGTTGACATACTCTTCATCACCAGCACAAAGCAATTAAACTATTACCCTTGAATAACCCGTCACAAATGAAGTATCATGCTGTTCTGAAAACTATCGCAGCCAAGTATTTGCCACAAGGCTATGGGCGATGTTCTGATGTGCTGCACTGATAAAGGAATTAACTACTGAATATTGACCTCGTCCAGATAGGTTTTTATTTTTTCAATACCAATTCTTAGAAATTTTTTCACATTGAATTCCACCTTGGCTCTGGCCCTATGTCGAAACACCAGGAGTTACTATTTCCTTACTACGGAATCTTTTTTCTGGGCAGGTAGATCCTGCGATTGCAGCAGGTGCCGTATCATCATCCAATGCACAGTGGTTAGCAAATCCGTGGTAACACTTTAGTTAAGACTAGTTTTACTGGCTGTAACAATCTTTTAAGTTAGCGAATTAAACAATTCTTTGCGCCATGAGGCATGACGTTTCATTTGCCACGCGGAGCAGCCGTGCGGTCTTAGGCGCCTTGCCACGGCTCCCGCGGCTCCCCCCGTCAGAGGTTCGAGTCCTGCCTCGGGCATGGGTATGTGTGTTGTTCTTAGCGTCAGTTAGTTTAAGTTAGATTAAGTAGCGTGTAAGCCTAGAGACCAATGAGCTCTGCAATTTGGTCCCATAGTAACAAACCACAAATTTCCAAAAATGTTTCATAAAGGAGTGTAGTATACTACGCACAGCAACTGTTTCATTGTGTCGCAAATGAGCGTAAACTGGTGGCGCAAACACTTTCAAAGATTTTCATGCCCCAGTGACTTACGTGGATCGGTCTTCATCCACTGGTTTCTGTGCAGCAGCTAAATTCTCTTCGTCGATTGGCGAAATACGTTGACCACAGTAGGAATGTCTCCGAGGCTGAAATTTGGGCTCTGAAAACTTCGGAACCATTTGGTGGGCTATCTCCGAGCATAGGATATGATATCGGAAATGTATGATCCCTACTGTACCTCGAGAATAATCATGTATGATAATAGCAAACCACTCTTCTTTCTTCTAAGACAGCGTTTGGCGATGGTAATAAATCATAGACTGGTCAGTAAAAATTCAGAGACAAATTGTCGCTTAACCACACCTTTGCACAGCAAAACTCTGATAGTGAATTGATTGTAGAACACTAAAAAATTTACAAGTAATGAACATATTTTCAAGAACCAGTCGCGTTTTTCATCAAATAATGCCCTACCTGCCTAACAATTTTATAACCAGAACCTAAAGACTATTATATTCCATGGTGTGGTTTGTATTAGTAAACCTCTTGAAACTACGTTGAACAATCATACTTGTTAAGCAACTTTGTCCTGTACTTTACTTCTACCCTCAATTTTCTGTTTATCGTACGTCTAAACTGACGGTACGTACATTTCCAGCGGTTCACGGAAGTAGTGCGACAATCTACTCCTTCAACTGGAGTATGTTCATCCTCTCCGTAGCATGTTGCCTACAGAGTGCATTGGTAGCTCTTTTGAGATTGTTTAAGGTGTGGACTATTTTTCTTTGAAATCTCAATGCATGTTTAGAAGGACCTAAGGCACGCTTAGCGGGTGAATGCTTGTACACATACAGTGCTTAAAGGTAGGCGCAATTCATCCGTATAATAGAATGAAGATCTCACTCAAAATGAGTGATGGTTTCGGGTGCCACTTCATTTCGTAGCAGAACCCCTTTGGTAGTCATACGAGGCACCCTTACAGTACAGGGGTAGGTCGACGATGTTCCATGCCCCATTTTGTTGCACTTCATGGCAAGCCACCGTGGGCTTACATTCCAAGAAGACAATGCCCACCTACACACAGTGAGTGATTCTAATGCTTGTCTTCGTGATTGTCAATTCCCACCCTGTCCACCAGATCTCTCCCCAACTGAGAACGTTTGCATCATTATGGGCAGAGCCGTGCAACCAACTCCGGATTTTGATATTCCAATACGACAATTGAACAGAATTTACAACCATCCCCCTCAGGAGGACATCTAACAACTCCATCAATCAACTGCCTGTATAAGGGCCAGAGATAGACCAACATGTTGTTGACTTGCTCAATTTGCGAAGCTTTTTCTCTTGAATGATATGTACATCATATGTACCGATTTCAGTCCCGTTCGGGTAATTCCTTCTTAGTGCGTCGTTTGCTAGGGATATAAGTGCAGATACTTCGACTGACGAGTGAGGACAGTGTAGTGAACAACATTAGGTCAGTATTTACATCATATGCAGGCTAGTAATTATAGTTACTACAAGTAGCTTGTTTTTATGTTGGTTAGCGCCACCAAGTATTAGTGCCACAAGCCAGTCATTACGTTTATTTTCCCCTTGGCAGCATGTCAGGTATTGAAGTGTGGACACGTGGACGCAGAACGGGCAGTCTGTAGTGACAGACGTACTCCATTTCCTGCCATTGTTAAACGACCGTGCATAAAACATCAGTTAGTGAATTACGTTATGTGTTTACATGAAGAATGTAAAATGTACAGAACAAAACAAGTAACAAACACGACTGGGTACATATTAAAGTACGAATGATTACAACATCTGTACCTACACCCCTAACAGCCAGCAGGTATGTGTCTCATTACCTCACACTCTTGGGACTGAGTCGTAGACAATAATCTTTCCTAAAATTTTGTTACTGTTTGGATTTTTATCATTTTCATGTACAACTTGTCCTTTCTATCACCTTTGATTATATCCCACCCGTAATCTTTATGGTTACCAATTCAGTTTTCTGCCAAGTTTACTATTTTCGTAACGTTTATGAATTTGAGAAGTGCTATATTTCTGATTAGTGAGACCGTGAGATTGAATTCCATGATCCATGGGCAAGACATTTTCTCCTTTTCTTTTTGTATTTACTGCTCTTAACAATTCGAAGCTCCTAGCTGTAACGTACCTTGTTGATGGGATCGATAATATGTTAGTTGATTTATCTGCATATCAAAAGACTGACAATTATCTATTAAGGCAAAATGACATTAAGATATTCTCATTGATGATTAGTTCTTCATATACAAATAACGAGAACCTGTGGCAATTTCTATAAACATTTAATAATGGCAACCTGTGTAAATACAAATCTGATTGATCTAACATGAAAGTCGGTAAAAAATTGAGAATAAATCGAGCGAGTACTGAGTGATTGTTGCGAAACTGGTTAGCATAGAATGGAACTACTGAAGGTAATACTTAGAACTACTGAAGGTAATGCATCATACCTATTGTGGATTCTGGAAACAAACTGTTCACGAAATCGCAAGACAAACCTTTGTAGTGAGGCTCTGAGATTGTAAAATTATATAGCGAGGGTGTGATATTCTAACGTGACTTGAAATTTCCAACATCTTATGCAACAGCGGCTCTGTCTCACCACGGTGGAACTGACAGTGACTGAAGTAATGCGACCTCAATCAGTGGCAGTGCCAGCGGCCCTCTCCTGCAGCTGCGTATTGGATGGCTCGAAAATTTTCTGAGTCTCCCACACCATCAGATCAGTTGGTGGCTGAGGCTGACGAAATTCGTGGACTGGCATTATTGCTCACTAGAGAAGAGAACAAGATCTGATGCTGATAAATAAACAAGAGGAAGAAGTTGAAGAAGTGATACCTGTGCAAAGACGTCCGACAAGGAAACCTCACTTTGCCGCAGCTAGTGCATGCTCAACTTGATTGGCTGAGTTCTGAATCTTCCAGCCGATCCAAACGGTCCCCAGAAAGCACAAGTCCTCTTCACTGGGCTATGTGCTACTTGGTCAACGAGTGAATTCTTTTCTACCATTCTCGTCTGAAAAAAAAAATCCTCACTATTCATGTCTCTCTCGTTGTTCCATGAGACAGCTTCCTTCCAGCGCTTTCGTGCACCTCTGTCACTCTGGAAAAAAATTTAGAAGAACCACTGTCTTTAGGTGTTGCATCCTTAAATCTTGCGTCCTTAAATAAAGTTTTTTGTAAGAGGTACATATTCAGCGGTGTCTTATGGTTTTCAATGACCTATCTACGGGCTATCTTCCCACCTGCAAGATAACAATCTACAACAAGCGTCACAAAAGGCAGCTTCCTATATTTGGCTGAGAAGAGTGCCTTTTGTGAAAAATTAGTCGTTACAGCACCTTACACGAATTGTCGCCACAGAATGGCCTAACTTGTCCTTCAGCATGGCGGTACTGTGTGGTTTCACAAAGTTGCGTGCTGGACATGGCCGTGGCAACGACAGCCTCCCATCACTGGACTTCTAGGAAAGACTCAGCTCTGCACCTACTTCGCCCAACATGCTCCCAAAACATTCCCTTTTTTCCAAGCACCACGCACATCTATTTTAGATTACTATGCAAACTTTCAATCATGTGTACATTTAATATGAGTTCATTTCTCCAATTGTAACAAATTATTTAGATTGAGGGTAGGTCTCTAATAAGAATCTTTATGATTTTCTATATAATGCGTGACTGTTCAGAAAAGCTGTTGCAGAACGTAGTCTTCAAACTTGTTTGTTCCCAATAAATCGTGATTTCAGTATTTAACAAGTTCATTTTAGTTTGGTACCGCCATTTTTCTGACATATTTGATGCATCCCGCCATGAATTCCAATCCCACACAAATCTTTTCATCTCAGAGGAGCACTTGCACCCTACGCCTTTAGTTATTTGTTGGAGACACTGCAAGTCCCCTAACAGTTTTTAACCCCAACAGATCCCTCAAGCACCGTGGACTTTGTTCCTTGATGTTTTAACAACGCGGACCCTTCCTCTTGTCAGCGTTTTCTAAGTGTTCCTCTCCTCACAGATTCTATGGAGGACATGCACATTTCTTATCAGTTCACCCAATTTTCAACATCCCCCTATAGCATAACATCTTAAGAGCTATGATTCTCCTTTTTTCGGGTTTTCCGCTATGAATGTCTCACTTACATACAATACTGTGTTCTAAGCGTACATTTTCAGACATTTATGGTTCAAATTAAGACCATGTTTTGTTGCTAGTAGGTTTCCTTCGATTAGAAATTTCCTCTTTGCCTGTGCTAGTCAGCATTTCACGTCCTTCGTGCTTCGTCCGTAATGTGAAATTTTGCTTTCTATGCAGCAGGATTCCTTGACATTGTGATCCCTGATTTTGATGTTGAGTTTACCTCTGGTCGCTTATCTGTTACTCTTCTTTACTTTCATCTTTTCTGTTTACTCTTCATCTATAGTGAGTGCTCACTGGACAGTTGATTGCTTTCATCACGTCATGAAACTCTTCCTCACACTGACGATAGCAACGTCGTCAGTGAATTTTACCATTTCTGTCACTGTTTCTTCGATATAAGCCGAACAGTAAGGATGAAAGACTATATTTCTGTCGTACATCACCGTAACCCAAGTATGCTGTGATTCATACCCACAAGAACACATGCGTCAGGATTCACGGGATATTTCAGTTATTTACTATAAATATCGCACGTCTTTGAGTGCCCACAGATCGCAGAGGTTTTTTTCCCTTGGCACTGGCCTTGGCACTTTTTTTCCTCTGCTCTTACAACCGCTACCCTTCGATCGCTTTCGACCACTTCTATCTCCTGATGGACCATGTTAATGAGTAGTCTTACCCAGACGCATGGATAACATCACAGCCTGCATCCTGTGACGCCTGATTCAAAACTAACATGCATACGCAGGTGACAGTAGAACTTTTGTGTTGGTCACCACGTTGGTGCGGGCGTGGAGGGGCCCCATCCTTAGCGAGCGCCCACAGCAGGAACCTAACTTCATAGCAGTTACTGAAAGTGACGACTGCCAGAAAGACTTAGTCGAGGGCAAAAATCTGTTACACCCAATGCTTCCGCAAGTTGCCTATGACAGGCCTGCAACTGCTGCTCCACCAGCACTCTCCACACTGCGTATTTCTAAGCTATAGATTGTTGTTATTGAATCCCCTATAACATGATTAAATTGGAATTCCACAATATTCCACTGAGTGAACATTTCTTGTCGTCGACGGAGACCAAGTTACTTTGTTTCCGCTACGTCTATAATCGTGGAGCAGATTTCATCCAGTCAGGATGACGTCAGTTGTGAAGCTTTTCTCTGTACGTTCGTTCGCATTTCCAATCATTCCTTCCTGCTGCAACTAGTCAACTGTAATACCCACCGCGAACAAACCACAGACGACAGTTAATTGGTTTTGAATGTATCTCCACCATTTTCGAGATATCGACAGTTAATTGCTATGAAACATTTTGTAATCAGGAGTCTCAAACGAAGTGTGTATCGCTCGTGAGAAACTCAGCTGGCCCTTTTCACGCACGATATTCTGAGAACTATGGATGATTCCATATTTCCAGAGAGCGTTTGACACAGTATCCCATTGCAAACTGTTAAACGAATGTCCAAGTATATGAAATAGTTTCTCAGTTATATGAGTTGCCAAAGACGTCTTAAGTAATAGAACCCAGTGCGCTCTCGTGACCGGTGAGTGCTCCTCAGAGGCAAGGACATTGCGAGGAGTGCCCCAGGGAAGTGTAATAGGACAGCTCTGGTTCTCCATATACACACACACCAAAAAAGTTTTCCATTACCCCGGTCCCCATAACTCCTACAGACAGACGTTTACTGTGGATATTGTGTCACAGACACAGTCCCTTTGACTGTTCAGAGATGCCACTAAACCCACCCAAAGTTGTAAAAAACCATGCATGTGCAGCGCCTATTAGTCGGAGGGAAACTGACAGCCGATCAGTTCCAGTTATTCCACCAGGAAGGAGGTACACAGCTCGTGTTGTCTGCAGTTCAACCATGCCTAGACGGTCAATACCGTGGTTCGATCGCGCTCGTATTGTTACTTTGTACCAGGAAGGGCTCCCAACAAGGGAAGTGTCCAGGCATCTCGGATTGAACCAAAGCGATGTTGTTCGGACATAGAGGAGATACAGAGAGACAGCAACTGTCGATGACGTGCCTCGCTCAGGCTGCCCAAGGACTGCTACTGCAGCGGATGACCGCTACGTATGGATTATGGCTCGGAGGAACCCTGACAGCAACGCCACCATGTTGAATAATGCTTTTCGTGTAGCTACAGGACGTCGTGTTTCGACTCAAACTGTGCACAATAGGCTGCATGATGCGCAACTTCACTCCCGAGGTCCATGGCGAGGTCCATCTCTGCAACCACGACACCATGCAGTGCAATACAGATAGGCCTAATGACATGCCGAATGGACCGCTCAGGATTGGCATCACGTTCTTTTCACCAATGAGTGTCGCATAGGCTTTCAAACAGGCAATCGTCGGAGACGTGTTTGGAGGCAACCCGGTCAGGCTGAACGCCTTAGACACACGGTCCAGCGAGTGCAGCAATGCGGACTTTCCCTGCTCTTTTGGGGTGGCATTATGTGGGGCCGAGGTACGCCGCTGGTGATCATGGAAGGCGCCGTAACGGCTGTACGATACGAGAATGCCGTCCTCCCAACGATAGTGCAACCATATGAGCAGCATATTGGCGAGGCCTTCGTCTTCAAGGACAATTTGGGATCCCACGTGCACATCTTGGGATGACTTCCTTCAGGATAACGACATCGCTCGACTAGAGTGGCCAGCATGTTCTCCAGACATGGACCGTATCGAACGTGCCTGGGATGTACTGTTTGTGGACGATGTGACCCTCCAAACACTCTGAGGGATCTACGCGAAATCGCCCGTTGAGGAGTGGGGCAGCCTATTTCAACAGTGCTTGATGAACTTGTGGACAGTATGCCACGACGAATACAGGCATGCATCAATGCAAGAGGACATGCTACTAGGTATTAGATGTACTGGTGTGTACAGCAATCTGGACCACCACCACCAAGGTCTCGCTGTATATTTGGACAACATGAAATGTGAGCTTTTCATGAGTAATAAAAAGGACAGGAATGATGTTTATGTTGATTTCTATTTCAACTTTCTGTACAGGTTCCGGAACTCTCGGAACCGAGGTGATGGAAAACTTTTTTGGATGTATGTATAAACCATCTGATGGACAGTATGAGCAGCAATCTGCGACACTTCTCTGTAGACGCTGACGATTGTGTGGAAGTGTCGACACACAATGGCTGTAGGGGGATGCAGGTTGACAAACAGAATATTTCTTTTTGTGTGATGAATGACAGTTCTTCTAATTGAAGAAAAATAAAAGATAAAGCATGTAAGAACCCACCACCCGCCATTCGTGCGAAATCTCGATAAATGTCTCCGTTTAGCCGGTGAGTCCGTACATGGTGGTATAAGGGGCGTACAGTATATCTAGCTACGCTTTTCCACCCGAGTTGTGCGATAATTAAGTCAGTTCGTCCTTGAACTGACTTAGTGAGCCGCCGCATAGGAATTGTTCGTAGTTTTATGTTTCCTTGCAAAGACGCGCCAGAGCAATAGGAGTCTGAAAGTGCAATGCTACTGCCTATGTTTTACGTAATGACGCGGGAAGAAATTATTTGTGCAAATAATTTTTACACTGGATGCCATTATGGTGGGTCTGCTTAAGAAACATCGTAAAATGAAATTGTTCACAATGATTATAAGCTAACTATTAACAGTACGAGAGCATGGACACCGCATGACTAAAGACATCCTATCAACGATGCCGACTTGGTGCCCAGTCTGTAACTTGAGGGTACAATCGATATACTTCGTATAAGGTCGTACATCCTCGGTTACGCCAAAGTTATTCGTTTATTTATTAATATCAACGTTTGCTGTGACTGTAAAATTACTGAAAGATAGTATTTATGAACCCTAGGCCCCTCCTAATGTCTGAGTGGCAAAGGCAACTGTTGTTAGCAAATATTTATTAATAACAATTACATGATTCGCAACAGAATAAATATATTTTCCCTGTGTATCTCTGACGTCACGATCGGTTTCTGCATAGAAACTTCATCCCACTGACTCTGAAAGCGCCAGATGGTCAACCGGCCCTGCCATCCAGCGTGGGAACCTACCACTCGCTCCTCTCTCCATACATACCGCAGTGCTGATACATTCACTTCACATATGTGATATAGCAGAACTAAAAAATAAAGTAAAATGCGCTCTTATCTGAAAATAAGGAGTACCTTGCAAAAAAGTGAGTAGGAAACAGTTTCTTGGAATTTTCGAATACAGTATTAGTGCTGTGCTGCTAAAGGCAGTCAAGCGGGTTATCTAGTAAGGCTGCAAAGCGATGTGAAACGCAACGGACATAGAAGAAAGGCATTAGGGGAGGCGAATGGTCGACTTCAGTTTATAGGGAGAATTCTAGGAAAGTAGTTCACATTTGAAGGAGACAAAATTTAGAAAACTTGTGTTACACATTCCTGAGTACGGCACTGCTTAAGCGAATGGAATCCCCACTGGGTCGGTTTATCGGATTAAACGAATACATTGAAGCAATTCTGAGAGGTGCTGCTAGATTTGTCACAGGTAGGTTCCATCAGTGAGCGAGTATTACGGATATTCCCCATGAAATCAAATGGGAAAGCGTGAAGGGAAGACTACATTCCTTTCGCAAACGACTACTAAGAAAATTTAGAGAACTGGCATTTGCGACAGACTGCAGAAGAATTCTGCTGACACCAATATACATTTAGTGTAAGGCCTGTGAAGACCAGACAAGAAAAATTAGGGCTCATACAGAGGCACGTACTCAGTCATTTGCCCCCTACTCCATTTACCTGTGGAACAGGAAAGCAAATGAATAGTAGGGGGTATAACGTCCCTCTACTACGGATTGTAATGTGGCTTGCGGAGTTACGTATGTTGATGTAGTTGTGAGGCTGTTGTATGGTAACAAGAAGGCAACAGTTTGCAACCTCCGGCTTCCTCCTACTGCGATCTGAGTGGACGAATCCGCCCCTAGACCCTGGAGATTGATATGATTTGTAATCCAGCACGTTTTGATGTGGACCTCTGCGAATTCCTCTCCTGTGCCAACCTTTTCATCTCATAATAGCAGTTGCACTCTACATCCTCAATTATTTGCTGGATGTATTCCAGTCTCTGTCTTGCTCTACAGCTCCCTCTTGTATCATGGTAGTTATCCCTCTGTGTCTTAACAGTTGTCCTGTCATCCAGTTGCTTCTTCTTGTTGGTGTTTTCCATATGTTTTTTTCCTCACTGATTCTGCCGAGAATCTCCCCATTCCTTACCCTTTCAGTCCACCTAATTTTCAACATCTCTCTGTGGTACCACATCTCAAAGGCTTCGATTCTCTTCTGGTTTTCTCACAGTCCATGTTTCACTACCATGAAGTGCTGTACTCCAAAGGTACATTCTCAGAAATTTCTTCCTCGTGTTAAGACCTATGTTTGATACTAACAGACTTCTCTTGGCCAGTAGTGTCTTTTTCGACGGTGTAATCTGCTTTTTATGTCATCCTTGCTCCGTCAGTTATACGTTATTTTGCTGCCTAGCTAGAACAATTTTTTAACTTTGTCTACTTCGTGACCCTCGAACATAACTTTAAGCTCATCGCTGTCCTCATTTCTGCTATTTCTCATTACCTTGTCTTTCTTCGATTTACTCTCACGCCATTCAACACATCCTGCTGTTCTTCTTCACTTTCACTGAGGATAGTAACATCATAAGCGAATCTTATCATTGATCTCCTTTAATCCTGAAATTTTCTTCTTCTCTTGAACCTTTATTTCCCTCACTGTTCTTTGATGTATAGGTTGAACAGTAAGGGCAAAAGACTACTGCCCTGTCTCACACCCTTTTCAATCTGACCACTTTGTTCTTGGACTCCCAGTTGCCTCTTGTACATATTGCATATTAGCTGCCTTTCCCTATAGCTTACTCCTACTTTTCTCAGAATCTGGAACATGTTACACCATTTGAGGTAGTCGAACCCTTTTTCCACGTCGACAAATGCAATTTTTCCTCAGTCTTGCTTCCATTTTCAACCATGACGTCAGAACTGCCTCTCTGGTGCCTTTACATCTCCTAAAGTAAAATTGTCATCATCTAACAGATCCACAATTTTCTTTTCCATTCTTACATATCACATTGTTGTCATGTCCTGTCTCATCACATACAGCTGTAGATAGCGATTTAGTGTTCAGTTGTGCTACTAGACAAATATTTCACTACATCTACACATCACCACGTTATCGAGCCTTGACAACATCATTAAGCATTGCACCAGTGTATGAGTGCCTTTTTTTCCAACCTCCGAAAGGCTATAAATAAAAGACAAGTTCATAGAAAACGATTATTTTACTAACAAAAATTTGTACACTTATGGTTACTTATAAACATAATCACCGAAAAGATTGAGACATTTATCGTACCTGTGGACAAGCTTTACAATACCCTCTTCAAAAAACGTTGCCACCAATGATTTCAAATGAGCATTTCCCTTATAACAAATGAGCGCTGACCAACGAAGATCTTCATTGGTTCGAAAGTGCTGCCCTCCAAGCCACGTCTTCAGTTCAGGGAAAAGGTGAAAGTCGCTGGGTGCCAGGTCAGGACTGTATGGCCGATGATCGAAAATGTCCCATTGAAGTTGTTCAAGGAGCCATTGGGCTGTGCCAGCAGTGTTTGGACAAGCGTTGTTATGGATGAACACAATTCCTGAATTCAGCAGTCCTCTTCGTTTGTTTTGAATGGCTGTGTGCAAACGTCGTAAAGTTTCGCAGTAAGCAGCTGCATTGACAGTGGTTCCGGGCTGCATAAACTCTGCAAGCAACAGACCTCTTTGGTCCCAAAACACGATAGCCAAACCTTTCTGTTGTTGGAAGTTTGTTTGAATTTTTTTAGTTTGTTTAGTGAATTTGGATGCATCCACTGTTGTGATTGTCGTTTTGTTTCCAATGTGTTATACTGGATCGAAGTTTCATCTCCAGTAACAACTGCTTTCAAAAAGTTCTCTCCTTCATCGTGATAACGGTCAAGGAAATTCAAAGCTGACGCCATTAGGTAACTTGTGTGGGCGTCCTTCAACATTTTTGGAACCCAACGACCACAAAGTTTTTTGTAGCCTAAATGTTCAGTAACGATAGAGTGTACAACAGATCTTAAAACTTCCGGAATTTCCATAGACAAAGCAGTTATGGTGAACCTACGATTTTCTCTAACCATTCTGTCAACTCGTTCAGCAAGTTCGCCTGTAACGACAGACTTGCGTCCTTGGCCCCCCTTTATCATGCACGTCATTTTGGCCATCTTTCAACTTCCGACACCATTCACACACAACACCATCAGTCATGAAGTTATCACTGTACACTCGGCTCATTCTCTGATGAATTTCAGCTGCACTATTCCATTCTGGTTGTAGAAACCGAATTACACTTCGTTATTCACACTTGGCGAGAGCAATAATGACGACAGCCATGTCTACATGGCTGTAGTGCAACTCAGACTGATGCCCGGAGGTTGGCAATGGCGGAGTGTGTAGTGCAAGAGTTGCGCTCTAGCCTGCAGCGCATGTACTGTCTGCCACTCGCGTAGTTTCTGTACTAAGCCCTCGTAGAATTTTAGAAGCTTGACCAGCAGTTGGTGTATGGCATGATATGGATTGTAGACATTTCTGTAGAGAGGCATAAGTGATACTCATTAAGTGGAGGTGATGAACTTTCGTCAGTATTTTCATACTAAAGTGTAATGCAATAGAATGCTACTGACAGTTGTAGCAAAAGATCCTTAATCACTGTGGAGTCGGTTTATGCTGCAAGGCGAGGCGTGTCTTGCGTGCAGAAAAATAGACATTTTATGTAATTAAGTCCCTGTGTCTACTCCAAAGACTGTTTCCACTCTTTGCGCACTAATAGGAGTTTTGTTTCGACATACACCCCTCTGGTCATTTGTCTTAATGTTAACGTTAAATAACACCGATATCTTCTGCCCTAGACATTCATAGCCTCTCCAATAACATGTATGTGCACTACACAATACTCCACTTTAATATTCCTAAACTGGTTCCACATATCAGTAAATTCAAAATATACAATTACGAGTACGAACGAGAAGTATTGATGTGGACTTCATACATTAAATGAAAATGTGGCTTATAAGGAAGAAGCATTTAAGCAACTTTGTATCCTCAGAAGCAATGACAGATAGTTCCGCTGTCTCATTTCTGCCTAAGAATTGGAGCGTAAGACGCACGGAAGAAAGAAAGAAGGATTATTAAGGTTTAACGTCCCGACAACGTCAAGGTCATTACAGACGGAAAAAAAGCTCCGATTGTTTCCAGAATGGGGAGAGAAATCAGCCTTGCCCTTTCTAACATTCTGTGTGGTGTCTGTTTGTTCTATATCGTGTCTCCCTACCACTTTCGCGCAACGACGCTCTGAGCGTGTTTTTTAGGGAATTGACTAGTTTGAACCTGGGACCTGTTGCTGGTAAGGAGACGCCAGACCACACATGACATGTAGAGTTCAGAAGAGTTCAGTGAGACTAGCGATGATATAACCAAATACTTAATGATTTCAGCGTCAGCTCCACTGCACTCCCTCTAAAAGAATCTTAATACTAACTAAATTTAGTGGAAGGGGTTCAAGGCTATCCTATTTTTAGTTAGCTGGTAAAATAACGTCGAAAAAGCAGTTAAGTTTACCATTGGAAATTTTATTCTACTCACCAAACATTGTTGATAAATTGCACTATTGATAAAAGGAAATGTTTTAATACAGGATGGTAAAAACCAACTGCGTTCAACAAAAATGTGAACGAATATTCCCTGAATGGGTTTCCAAGTTCTACAATGGATCGAAGGATGACCTATGCCATATCTCGTCTATAATCTAGGTTTAAATTAAGTTTCACAAAAGAGAAAACTATCAAAATGGTCTACAGTGACCATCAATTATCTTTA